>NC_136425.1:128973333-130367500 GCF_052625555.1 Lactuca saligna
GGGTACTTTTGCTTCATTTGATCTTCGCGTTCCCACGTGAATTCTGGCCCACGCTTTGCGTTCCACCGTACCTTCACGATCGGGATGAGACTCTGCTTAGTACGTTTCACCTCCCTGTCCATGATTTCAACTGGTTCTTCGACGAACAGGAGATTCTCATTGATTTCGATTTCATCAAGAGGAATGACAAGGGTTTCATCTGATAGGCACTTCTTTAGGTTAGAGACATGATACACGGGGTGTACACCATTTAGCTCTGCGGTAGTTGCAGTCTGTATGCTACCGGACCAATTCGGGCGACGATTTCGAAAGGTCCAATGTATCGCGGGTTCAGCTTTCCCCGTTTTCCGATACGTATAACCCCTTTCCAGGGTGAGACTTTCAACGGTACTCGATCACCGACTTGAAATTCTAAGGGCTTTCGCCGTTTGTCGGCGTAGCTCTTTTGCCGGTCACGCGATGCTTGTAATCGAGCTCTGATCTGGATGATCTTTTCTGTGGTTTCGCGAATGATCTCCGGTCCCGTTAGTGCCCTGTCCGACGTATGCGTTCTTGCTAGCTAGGTATCACCTACTTCGGCCCAACATAACGGTGATCTACATTTACGCCCGCACAGTGCTTCGAAAGGAGCCACCTTGATGCTCGAATGATAACTGTTGTTATATGAGAACTCGATCAACGGTAGGTGGGTATCCCAAGACTTTCCAAAGTCTGTCACACATGCACGAAGCATGTCTTCAAGCATTTGAATGGTTCGTTCACTTTGACCGTCCGTTTGTGGGTGATATGCGGTGCTCCTATCGAGATGAGTTCCCATTGCCTTGTGGATTGATTGCCAAAAGCGCGATGTGAACCTACTGTCCCTATCCGAGATGATAGATTTTGGCACCCCATGGAGTCTTACGATTTCTCGTAGGTACAAACGTGTCAGTCTCTCCATCTTGTAGGATTCTTTGATTGGCAGGAAATGGGCAGATTTCGTCAGTCGGTCGATTATTACCCATATGGTGTCCAGTCCATCCAACGTCTTGGGCAGCTTGGTCACGAAATCCATAGAAATCCCCTCCTATTTCCACTTAGGGATTGCCGGTTGCTGTAACAATCCTGAGGGTTTCTGGTATTCCACCTTTACTTTGGCGCACGTAAGGTACTTGCTGACGTAGGTCGCGATTTCCGCCTTCATGTTAGGCCACCAATAGTGTTGTTTAATATCTAAATACATCTTATCGGAACCGGGATGAATGGAGTATCGCGTCTTGTGGGCTTCCTTCATGACAACATCTCTAAGCCCTCCAAGTTTAGGGACCCAAATACGGTTCATGAAATAGTATACTCCATTCTCCTTTGCCTCCAGGTTCTTTTCCATTCCGCGCAATACTTCGCTTGCTCTATTTTCCGTCTTCATGGCCTCTGACTGGACTACTGCAATTTGAGTGGCCAGGTGAGATTGAATGGTTATCGAGAGAGTTTTCGTACAACGATTAGAGTACTCCTTCCGACTTAATGCATCAGCTACCACGTTGGCCTTGCCTGGGTGGTACTTGATCTCGCATTCGTAGTCGTTTAGCAATTCCACCCATCTTCGTTGTCTCATGTTCAGCTCCTTCTGATTCAAGATGTGCTGGAGGCTCTTGTGGTCCGTGAAGATGGTGCACTTTGTACCGTACAGGTAGTGCCTCCAAATTTTCAGAGCGAAGACCACGGCTCCCAGCTCTAGGTCATGTGTCGTGTAATTTACTTCGTGCGTATTCAGTTGGCGGGACGCATATGCTATCACTCTTCCACGTTGCATGAGAACGCAACCTAAGCCCTGATTCGACGCATCACAGTAGACTACAAAATCTTCTGTTCCTTCAGGTAGAGATAGTACAGGAGCACTACAGAGAGCTTGCTTCAAGGTTCGAAACGCAATCTCATGTCGGTCTGTCCATTTGAATGGTACACCCTTTTGCGTAAGTGAGGTAAGCAGCTTGGCGATCTTAGAAAAGTTTTGGATGAATCTCCTATAGTAGCCTGCTAGGCCTAAGAACTGACGAATTTCTGTGGGCATGGTCGGAGTTGCCCATCCTTCCACCGCTTTGACCTTAGAGGGATCCACATGAATTCTGTCTTAGCTAACTACGTGGCCTAGGAAATTCACACTCTGGAGCCAGAACTCGCACTTGGAGAGTTTGGCGTAAAGCTTTTCCGTTCGCAGAGTTTCTAGGACTTGTCGGAGATGTTGGCCATGCTCCTATTTTCTTCGAGAATAGACGAGGATGTCATCGATAAACACAATGACAAAGTTGTCAAGGAACGGTCGACATATTCGATTCATTAGGTCCATAAATGCGGTAGGTGCATTTGTTAGACCGAAGGGCATTACGACGAATTCATAATGTCCGTAGCGGGTTCGGAAAGCGGTTTTAGGAATATCCTCTTCTCGGACTTTGAGTTGGTGGTATCCGAACCGTAGATCTATTTTAGAAAAATAGCTAGCTCCTTGGAGCTGGTCGAATAGATCATCGATTCGTGGGAGTGGGTAACGGTTTTTAATAGTGAGTTTATTTAACTCTCTGTAATCGATGCACATTCTGAAAGATCCGTCCTTCTTTTTGACAAAGTGCACCGGAGCTCCCCATGGCGAGTAGCTAGGTCGGATAAATCCCTTGTCCAGAAGGTCACTGAGTTGGCTGGACAATTCCTGCATTTCAGCAGGAGCCAACTGATATGGTGATTTAGCGAGAGGAGTTGCTCCTGGAACGAGGTCAATTCGGAACTCAACATGTCTCTCTGGGGGTACTCCTGGAAGATCTTCAGGAAACACGTCTGGAAATTCACACGCTACCGGAATATCTTAGACGTTAGTTTCTTCTTTGGTCTTGTCCACTATGTGAGCCAAGAACGCCAAATTGTTCTTTCGTAGATGTTTTTGTGCTTTGATGCACGAGATGAGACGAAGATTTGTACTGGGTTTGTCTCCGTAAATTACTAGGGTTTCATGATTTGGGAGATGAAGGCGAACGGCCTTCTCGTGGCACAAAATCTCGGCATGGTGGGGGCTTAAACAATCCATGTCGATAATCACATCGAAACTCCTAATTGATACTGGCATTAGGTCTATTTGTAAGACGTGTTGGTTAAGGGTTAGGGTACATCCGATGTAGATCTCCCCAGTGGATTCGGTTTTCCCATTGGCCATTTCCACCGTATAGGTTTCATTTAGCTTCTGGGGTTGTTGTTTTAATAAAAGTTTAAACGTCTCGCTTACGAAACTTCGCTCTGCTCCGGTGTCAAATAAGATGCATGCATAAGTGTGGTTTAGGAGAAACGTACCGGTCATAACTGCGGGGTCCTGAACTGCATCACCCTGACCCATCGTCAGCATCCTCCCTGCTCCTCTGTTTCCTGAGTTGTTGTTAGGGCAATCTCGGCGGAAATGCCCCGTCCTTCCACACCCGAAGCAGGTGTGGCTAGGCCCTGCATTGCTGCCGCCGACATTGGTGTTGTTGTTATTGTGCTGGTTGTTGTTGTTGTTGTTGTTGTTTCCCTGATTTTGATTCTGGGGAAGATAAGTCCTGCAGAACCTTGCAGTGTGTCCCCTTCGGTTGCAACTGGTGCAATGGAGTTCCCTGTATTCGCCGTGATGATGGAGACCGCACTTATTGCATTTGGGAAGATTACCGGAATAGGGTCTTGAAGCATTTGATGCAGCTGAGGCTGGAGCATGTGGTGTGGCTGGAACTGGTGCAGTGACAGCGTTAACTGCCACTATTTGCTGCTTTTTAGAGGTCTCGGGGCCCTGACGCCCCTTCCATTAACATTTCCTTCATTTCTGCCCATGGGATAGAGTTGGCGACAGGGAGCGTCATAGCTTCCACGTGTCCGTTCCACCAAGTGAGTGCTTGGTCCACAAAAGTGCAGGCCGCGAACTTCACCTTCATCTGCTCGGGGCAATCGCATAACTCGAATACTGACTCTACCTTCTCGATCCATCGCTTCAGAGTGATCACCCCTCCAGTGCCGTTGAAAGTTCGTGGTTTAGCGTTTGTGAAGTCCTTGTAGGTGCACGTTTTAGTGGGTCCTTGGTTGGTCCAGTTGTTCGAACTTCCGGAACCTTGCCCGTTGCCTCCGCCGTTGTTCCCTCAATGAAGTTGTGCCATAGCTGCTGTGACCGCAGCAGACACGGCTGCCTGGAATGCAGTGGAGTCAACCTCGGGTGGAGTAGGTCCTGGGTTTCCGCGAGTAGGTCGGAGAGGCATCTTCTTGTCACGAGACGGAAAGATGTTGAGTGTACGTGGTTTCCGTGAGGTTGTGATTCTACTGACTAGGTGTATGGCATGAGCTTAAGTACCTCTATCATTTAGCATACTATCATAGATTTGCAACACATAGCAAAACACGTAAAAGTTCACTAATATTATCCTATGCCTCTTCCACTATTGCAGACTAAACATACGTTCTCTTTTTGGTGATAAAAGGGGTATAGTTTTAGGTTCCCTAGCTATCCCGATCTCATCAGGACGTGTGTTAGTTTTACTTTGGAGATAATGTAGTTGATCAGGCTACATTCACTCCTTGGTATCACTAAGAACAGTCCCGAAGTAATCGAGATACCAGCATTATTGTGTTTGATTCGGCGTTATGTTCTTATTCCTAATGCCAGCAAGCGTGTTTTATTTACTTGTTTTGTTCAGAGTTATGTTAGTCCCTCTTTTTGGTTTATAGTTGCATATCAATGTGTGGCTAGACAAGCTAGTTCACTATAAACAAAGCTCTGATACCAACCTGTCACACCCCCGAACCGGATGGCGGAAACGTTCGGGGGCTATCGTGACTCAATTGAATACCATAACATTGAATATATATGAAACGTAACAATATTCGTCACCATGCATTAATATAGTACAACCAGTGAAGTTTACATGAAGTACATCGTTTAAACATTTCATTCCCAAAAATAAATTGTTCAGTTCGTTAATAAATAAACCGCAAGCCATCACTGAGTACGATTTCCTTGAATTCACTGGTTAACTGAGAATACAAGTATTTTGAAAAACGTCAACATATGAAATGTTGGTGAGTTCATAAGCGGTATTTGAAGAAAAAACAATGTTTCGTATCGTTTGAAAATCACCAGAAAATCCGATATTTTCTGAAAAGAAAAGCTTTTGAAAACGTTTGTGAAGATCCATAGGTATGCTTGTTTGTTTCTATACTTGTAAAAATTGTTCATTGAAGTTGTATGCATTTCAAATCTGTATGTATTGAAAACCCTAGGAAAACCCGATGTTTTCCTAATTCCTTGAATCCCATGAAGTCACATTGAAACCATTGCATAGCGCGTAGTGTCAGTCCCAGGCGACGTTGGATTATTTTTTAGCATGATTATTTGCTACAAACACGCATTACACAAACGACCAGTTTATAGCTATACTAACGATCCCGTAGACGTCGTCCGTATTAATCACGTTATCCAATCGCCCTGACTATGTGTAGTCCCACATCCGAAGAGAAAGAGGACACGAAGACCTCGATGACTCCATTAACCGGTTGAGGATAAAAATGTACGAGGGGTCCCAGACCCGCCTCGCATGAAATGTAGACTTTACTAGCAATACCAAAGGACCCTTGGGGACCAGTAGTATACAAGCCATTGAAAGTCCTTTTACGTTGTGTCAGGTCGGTAAAACCCAACACTTCGAAAGATAGAGGTCTTCGGGCCTTAAGATCAGGTCATTGGGCTAGCTAGGCCCAACAAACAAGATTTTACACTTTTGGGGCCCAAAGATGGTGCGTAGACGTCTATGCACACTCGCATGTATATTGAATTCCCAAACGTTACTTGTATGAATGGTAGTGTCGTAGCGTCGTAGTGTCGTCGTGTTACTAGTTTCGGATTTTATTTGTTCGAGATCGAACCAATTCGTTTAACAGCGACTTTTGGTATTGTAGTGTATTGTATTTCGTCGATAGTTGCCGTGCCATTATTTGATCAAATTGCATCTATTGAATAAGCCTTGGAAGTTTTCTGTTTTCAGCCCCTCATTGTTTGTAAAATTTACGTTTTCAACCCCTTAATTAATTAATTTTCCGGTTTGGTCCTTAAATCATTTTTCTTGACATTTTAACACCAAAAATTATTGAAATTGATATTTTTCAGCATATTTTTCAATGAAAATAGTTTAAGTCCTTGAAATTTCAGTTTTCTCGGTTATAACCCTTCTTTTTCGCAATTTTGACAATTTTGGCCCAAATTGTAAAATTTTTGCAACTTTGGTCCTTTTTAAATTTAAAAAAAAGCATTTTAAACCTTTGAAAAGGACTTGGAACACTTATAGTCCACTGTTTTACAGAAAAACACAGTTTTGGCCCTCCAAAACATAAAATCTCGCATAATGGGCCTCATTGGGCCGAAAATGTCATTTTTAGCCCATTAAGCTTTAAATTTATGTTTTTAATCCTCTAAATGAGTATATTTCCAGAAATTGTTTTATTGAAACTGTTTTGACACACCTCATCCATCAGAATTCGTGATATGTCAATTTGGGCCCTTAATTTTTGTATTTTTCACATTTTTGGTCCAAAAATTGTGTTTTTAGCCCAAAGAAATTGTTACTAAGCCATTTAGCTATTTTTCTAGAAACACTTTGTATGTAGAAATATATTTGATGCTAAAATCATTTAACATAAGGTATATCCCGGTTTTTAAGGGGTTTTATGGCTAGATCCAACATTATAACACACAAAAGCACACATATAAGCATAGAAATCATACAAGGCATACAAAACACATATAGATCTACACTTTCACTTGTATTCCCCCCCCCCCCCACCCCCCACAAAACTCATAAAAATAGAAAATAGGGGGTATGAAGCTCACCTTAGTGTGGTTTCGGTTTTGAAGAGAAAATGGAAGGAAAAATGAAGTGATTTTCGGCCTTAACACCTTTCCTTGGTAGGTCTCGAGTTTGGTGACTAAGATGATGATTAGCTTGAAAGATCCTCTTGAAAGTTTCTTAGAATCTCGAAATTATGGAGAGGAAAGGAGAGAGTTTCTTTGAGAGAAGAATGAGTAAATTTTTTTGTGTGTGTGTTTGAATGTAGCTGAGAGTGAGAGAGAGGAGAGAAGAGGAGTGATCTTTGAAGTGATATGTGCTTGGAAGTATGAGTTCCAAGCATAGATACCCTTTGGTTAATAATGAGGTGGCATGCATTAAGTCAACTCTTACATTTCCTCTTGGGCTTGGGCATTGGGCCGACAATTTGGAAGGGAAAAGGAAAAATTTGGGCCTTTGCCCCTAAGCCCAATATTAGAGTTAATCTTGGGTATGTTTAAGTCTAAAGGAATGTGGTAGGATTTTTATATTTTTATTGGACTAGTTTAGGTTATTCATGTATCAAGGCTTTTAATTCATTTCATTCTAGGCCCAACATGGCCCAAAATGTTGAAATAAATTAGTGTGGGTCCAATTAGAGCCCAATTAGGGTTCTAAGCCCATGATAGTCTAATTGGAAGCTTATTGGTCCATTTGGATCCAATAAGGGAGTCCTAGTCCAAAATGGAATTAAACAAGGACTTCTAGGGTCTCCAATTGTTTGATGACTATTTGTAGTACTTGTATGATGTATTTGATTGATGTTTTTGAAGTCATAATCATAGGTGTTTTACATGTTCTTAAGTTTTTGATTCACATTAACTTGAGTGTATAGATTACGTGACACAAAATTTTCAGTTGTGACACTTTGAACACCCTTCTTTGCATTGATTCAAAGAATAACTTCCACCTATGGAAACAATTCCATATTCCCATCTTGACCATCACTTTTGAACAAGAATTGCCTCTTTCCCAAATATGTCAATAAGATCCTTACTCTATATTTCCAATTGTCCACGAGTAACCAAACTTTGGAAAACCCCAAATTGTTCTCGACAATTGCTTAATCATCTTAGTCATATCCAGTTCTAATCCCTTTTCCCTTCTTAACGCCCTAAGCATTAGGAAAATTTAGAATGGATGAATATTATAAAACATGCAATCGATCCTATATCCGAAGCATATGGGATACAATTCATGCTATAAAATATTTATTTGCCATGTTCTCATAATTCGAACTATGAAGAGGGATGCCGTAATCATAATCGAATTTTGAGAAAGCAACATATATAGAAATTCCTTATGTTGAACCATTTCAACATAACATTCATATATATTCTTGACTAAAGTTGATTAAAATCTCAATCTAAGCTTGTAGAATTGAAATGAAGTATAAATTTCTCTCCCTTAATTATAGTAAAACAACTTTTTCAAAGCGAGTTGAAACTTTTTGTTTTCTATAATTAACATTGCTAACTTTCAACATAATCATCATGCTCCTACTAGCATAATGATTATTATCTAACTAGTATAACACTTTATGCTCCCACTAGTTTTGACATGTACCTAGAAATCAGTCAGATTTCAGATACTAGATTGCCTTGATAAGACTTTATCAAATCATACACCTGGAGTCTAACCCTTTCCTTAGATAGCTCACATGTGAGTCTAAACCTTTTCCATTCTCATTAGTTAGTGTGTCGGTTAACCACACACGCTCCACTAACGACATGAGAATGCAAACTTCACACTTGCTATCCACTTAAATCTACTTAGTGAAAGAGTTTCCTCACTATCATTTTCATGAATCGGAGAGAAACCTTATGACACTTAGATTTTGATGGTGTATGTGTTCCTATCCATGTGAATTTGACATAACCATAATCACATGACAAGGTCAATGACAAATCCAAATTCATATGGACTGAACTTGAGCAGTCTTAATTTCTTGCCACCTGGTAGCACAAGGGCCTGCCATTGCTTCCAAGTTGTTATGCAACCAGTTGAGAACTCTTAGAACTCCAATGCAAAACCAACTTTAACTGGAATGGGCATAGAATATGTCAACACGATAGGTTACAAACCTCAAGTCGTGGTCTAGTGATTAACAAAACTCTTGATTAGTTCTTGAATCTATCATAAGATCATTTTAAGGCTCCCACTGACCTCTTGACATATAAGATTCTCTTTTTCAAGAACAATTCCTTGACAAAAACGAATATTCAAGAGTTAGTGCAGATTCTTATCAAGTTAAACACTTCTCACAATTGGTCTTAGTTGGTCTTTGTTTTACCCAAAACATCACAACTTACCAATTTCAAATGTACAAGAGTAAGAACACATTTTACTCTACATTTAACAAGTGTTATAAACCTTTATTAAGATTATGTTACTCAAGGCTTGATCTTGGAGTATGACTCTAAGATTTAATTTTGGAACGAAGTATAATTTATCTTTTGATCTAACCATTTCAACAATTCACGATTCCTCTCCTTAGTCAAACAAAATGAACTAAGGTGTCCTTAGAGGATCAATTGTGACATGGTTTCATAATCACTAAGATAATCATAACACAAAATACACAAGTACTCTCCCATCTCTTCAGATTGGAGAAACTTTTATCTTTCTGCCTTATTTGATTCTTCTTTTTCATTCTGCCATACATTGAAACTTTTCCAATGTTTCAGAATTACACTTAAACTTGTAAGCATAATCATATTTACTAAACTTTAGTAAATCTTATCAACCTTTGTGATGGACCTGACCAGCACACAACCAAGTGTACCCAATCCTTTAGTACTTCACTTGACTCACATGCGAATGTGAACAAGGAATTAGTCTTAATTTAGCAAAGACGAAAATTCTCATTCATCACACAATACAACTTGCATGATTCCAAGTTTCTATCCAACTGAAACTTGGGTGATGAGAATCTTTCCTTATTTGGTAAACTATGACACTACCACAAATGAGAGAATCAAATCCATTTCCTATATTGCTTATCAATTGAAAGATATAATCAACAATTTTTCACAAATGCCATTGTAAGGATACTTAAAATAAATAAAATCAAAACTATTTTTCTCTTATTTTAAAAATTTGCAAAAAAAATTAATCCTTGCAATCCATATGGAAAACTTGTTGTTATCTATTCCTAAGCAATATATCATAACTCTTAAGTAACAACTCAAAATTCTGATCACCAAACCATGCGATCGAAATCCATCTTCACGATCAAAATCAACATATACTTCCTTTAAGTTTCTTCACTTTTTCTTTGATTCTTAAAACATCAACATGTGACCTCGTCACATTATGCAATAAGAATCTCAAAATAGAAACTTAATGAAGTTAGACAATGGACTTTACCTGAAGTAGAGTCAAACCTATTGACTTTACCATCCTTAAGATGTTTCAGGTAAATTTAGTAGTTTCGCAACCAAAATCTTTCCTTTGGCAACAGAATCATATGGACTCTTTGGAAACAGTACATGGAACTATCACAGACTTAACCTTTCTCTTTACCATTTGGTCAACCGAGTTGACTATAGCCGATCCCTTTCCATTGGGAAGAGAAAGTTTTTCCTGGACCTCCAATGTCACCATTTTCAATGTCCAACTAGGTTTGGAAAGTAGATCTTCCAATCCAATTTGCTTTACTAATGCTCCAAATCATTGCTGATTTAGCATCATCGAGCAGATAGGTAAGATCATTAAGGGTCTTGTCGCGACCTGTCATCAGGGAGTGATTGAAGAACCAAGTCAGCAGCCAGCTACCTCGAGACTTCGACACCCGACTCTCCCGACTTGTCAATATGTGGCTTAATCCCCAAGATCTAAGCACATACAAATTTTGCTTGCCAATAGGTATTGAGTGACATAGAACTTATCAAGTCTTAAAACTTGTGGGATAGGGAGATTTATTGGCAGAGGTGGATTAAGTGAAGTATGATTTCTGGTCCCACAAATGCCCAACAAAGGGATTGATCTTTCACCTTCATTGCCATTTGGGATATCATCTTCATTAGGACGCTTGTTCCTAAAGATTTGGGAAGACCATAGTTGTCTAAACTAGACATCTATAATGGGAGAAATTCAAGTTAGTTGATTTAAAGTCCTTAATACAACACCCAATATGAAGTATTAAGGCTAGGACCCAATAACCTATTTAGAACTGGAAGAGGGATGTCGTAATCCAAGTTATAAAATAGTTAAAGGTAGGCAAATGACGATTTACCAATTTCCACCATGAAAACGAAATATTTTATTATTAGGTTTTATTGGTTTTGAAACTCCTATATCTTTTGAGATACATTGAACTTTTCAATGGCATGTTTGAATCTCGATTGTGCCCTTTCAAATTTGTGACTGGGATGCCGAGGATCACAAACAAGGTGTGAATAACCATACAAATTGACTTGGTACCCTTAACAATATTACCTAATCGATGTGCCGGTTAACCACACATGCTCCACCGATCTATAATAAAGTCAAGTTACCCTTTGCCACTCTTAGTAGTCCATATTAGGGTGTCAGTTAACCACACACGCTCCACTAACGACTTGGTAAGGTACAAAGTGTAATTTTATGGGCTAGCACCTTTTCACATTTTCCTAAGTAACTAAGATTGGGAATTTATAAGTGTTTAGTTACTTAGTATTTTTCATTATACTTTTAGTGAAGGGAGAATTATAGTCCATTCCTACCCGTTCGGCTAACGACCCTCCACCAGTCAATGAAGCGGTGGGTGAGAGTGGACACCCATTAAACTGCTATTTTATAGGCAGTAACCTTATACCCTCCTTATATACCAGCTTTGTGAATGAGGCCTACTAACGGTAAGATTGACTTCCTCTTATACATATCTATATAATTAAAATTATAATAATAGTATAAGGGTTGAATTTTAAACTTTTTAAAATTTCAATGTTCAATTTTGGAATTAAAGTATACATGAGGAGTAACTTTTCAAATTCCAAAACTTGAGGGCAAGTTTTGAAACTATTTCAAGACTCTTTAAATCATAACTTATGAGTTTAATGGTTCATTAAAATGAAGATTCTTCATTTTAATGTAACCCCTTATTCTTTAAAAACACTTTAAAGAAGTGTCTCTTCAACATCCATAACTTAAGGACAAGTTATGGAGTCATTAAAGTATTTAATGGAAAAAACTCTTACATTTTATGTAACCTACAAAACTTTTATGTGTTTTTAATATTCATAAATATGACTTTTCACATAACTTGAAGACAAGTTACAAAAACATATTTTATGAACTTCATTTAGACTAATATGGATTGAAAAAAACTAAAACATAATTTTTCATTATCAATCTAAACTAACTCATAAATCAAGGAAACATAAAATTCTTGAAAAATTCATAACTTGAGGAAAAGTTATGAACTCCATACAATTTTCAACAAGATCATGAATTATATCAACAAACAATTTGCACACAATTCCTATGATGTAACAAAACTCATAAGCGTGATCATTCATAATCAACAATTTTCAAGAATATCATGAACACATATAAACTTGAAACTTCTATTATGGCATTGAAATTGGTTTAACATAATCATTATCACATTCAAAACAAGTTTTATAAGCCCAAAACAGTCAAAGGTAATGATTCTAGACCAATTCCAACACCAAAACTCGAAAATATGTTGTCTGGGGTTCCAACTCGTCGAGTGCATGAACAAACTCAGTGAGTTGGATGCATTTTGCCTTGAACTCATCGAGTCCGTTCATGTACTCGGCTAGTCTGCTAGGCAGACAGCACCAAAAGTCGATTCTTAAGCAGTTTAAGCAAATACAACAAGAAAACAAGCCTAGGCTCTGATACCACTGTTGGGTTTTGAGCAATCTAACACTCCTAAGTAAGTGTACATGCAACCCTAAATACCTTGGATCTATGTTTTCTCTATTATACATGCAATTATCAACTTTCCAAGGTATTATTCTATTCTAGCATACAAAACTTTGAATAACACAAGTTAGAATAACATACCTTTTGTTGGTGCTTGTCTTCATGAAGCTTGAGTGCCTAGTGCCCCAAGTGTGACACCTCAAATGGTTCACCCAACACCATAAGCACTTGGAATAACTTAGAGAGAAATTAGAACACTTCATGAAATTGTTTTGCCCTCACCCTCACACATAGTGTCGATTTCTTGAGCCATGGGTTTCTTATATATGGTGGCTATTAGGGTTACACCATGTAACTCATGACTTTACCCATTCCTTATGCTCCATGGATTTTCACCTCCATAGAGCATCCATGGGTCACCCCATGGACATAGTCCAACAGAAGGAATCTTGGATCACAAGTCCACATATATAAGAATGAATGATTTACACAATCAACCCATATATTTAATTAGTCTCCTTTTGACCACTTAATTAATTCCAAATTAATTCTTGATCAATACTAATTAAATAACCTTATTAATATATTAGAACTTATAATATATTAATAAACCTTAAGTGTTATTTCTCTCATTTTAGTCTATCCAAGTGCATGATGCCATGCAACCCAACTGGACCATGCCGGGTCGGGTCAAGTTTTACCAATTATAGTTATGGACTTAGACATTAATCCAACAGAGTTCACAGCCCAAGGGAGTTTACGGCCGTAAACTCATTGTTACTCATGGGTTAGTGCAAGTATGAAAGCTAGGGAATGATTTAGGTACATTAGCTTTAGCCTAGAATGAGAAAGACCACTTCTTTTGGCACTTTTGGGGTGTTCACGGCCCAAATGAGTTTACAACCGTTAACTCATGTCCAAATATGTTTATGAGGGTCTTAAAGGTCATAAGGAAGCATTCTAAATTCATGCCTAAGCCTTAGGAAGTGTTTGTGGCACCAAAACACCCCTAACTTGAGTTTTCGGCCCAAAGACCATTTGGTCATGTGTTTGCGGCCGTAAACACTTGTGGGTGTTGATATTTTGGTTGTTTTGAGTCTTATACACATCAAGGTAAAAAGCTATGCTAGTCTCTTGGCTTAAGGGTGGCATTTAGGGCATTTTGACACCTAAAAATGGAGTTCACGGCCCAAGAACTTCCTTGGTTGTGAACTCACTTTCAACCCTTGATTCTATTTCTTTTGGATGTCTAAACATGTCATGGGTAGTCTCAAGGTTTATTTCCAAGGGTTTGTGGGATGTTGGGACACTTTTGGCCCTTAAAATGGAGTTTACTCTCCAAAAGGAGTTTACTCTTCAAGAGGAGTTTACTCTTCAAGATGTTCTTGGGGAGTAAACTCTCAAATATTGTTGCTTTGAGTTTGTTTTCTGCCCCTAAACTTGTTAGTGTACAAGTCCAAACTAGTTTCATGGCTTAAGGAAAGACTAGGCACCATTTGGCTCTTGAAAAGGAGTTTACTCTCCAAGATGTTCTTGGGGAGTAAACTCACAAATCTTGTTGTTCTGTCATGATTTTGATGTTATTAAGCACAATCTAAGCTATATAATACAACTAGATTGAAGTACTCACGATTTGGGATAAAAACCCGAAGATCCGTGAGAGAGCATTTGGCTTTTCTCTAATCTGAAATGTAACTAATGAATTATTTGGTTCAGATTTCTATATATAGTCCTGAGATTTTTGGGCAGAAAATATTTTTATTCCCGGAATGAACTCTGATATCCTAGAGTATTGGAATAACAGTGTTGCACAAAACCCTAGTGCACCCACTCTCCTGATATTTCCTGAAGTGTAAATCCTGAAAAACTCAAAATTATACCCAAAGTCTGGAATTTCCCTGTTACTGTTCTAACTTCTATTGGCTTGATATGGTTTGTTCAGGATGGAAATTTCGGGTTGTCACAGATCTATTTTGAGTAAAACATGCAGTGGATATTGCTTCAGCCCAAAGATATTGTGTAAGATTCGCATAGGCCAGCATTGTTCTTGCAGCTTCGCATAGAGATCGATTTCTTCGCTCAACAACACCATTTTGTTGTGGTGTATATAAGATGAAAAATTATGAGAAATGAATTTATCCACCAAAAATGAATCAAGAACTTTGTTCTTAAACTCAGTTCCATGATCACTTTTTATCCTTCGAACCATCTTCTTCAACGATTTTTCCATTTGTTTGATAAAGTCAATCATGATTTGTGCAACTTCTGATTTAAGCTTGAGAAAATAAACCCACGTGAATCTTGAAAAATCATCAACAATAACTAAGATATACCATTTATGGTTGAGTGTTGAAACTGTCGAAGGACCACATAAATCAATATGTAAAAGCTCCAGTGGTTCAACAATCTTCGAATCAATTATGATTAGATGACCTTGTTAAGTTGTTTACTAGCTTCACATGCTGCACATAAAGAATCATTATCAAATTTGAGTATTGGTAAACCTCTTACCAGATCTTGAACAACAAGTTTATTGATGTTTCGAAAGTTGAGATGTGAAAGTCTTCGATGCTATAGCCAACTTAGGTCAGATGTGGCTTTCGAAAGAAGGCATACAACAAGTTTGCCTACAACTGGATTGATGTCCAAAGTAAACATATCACCTTTCCATTTGGATTTCAACAAAACTTCTTTTGTATTCACATTCGAAATGATGCTTCCTTTTTCGTTAAAAAGTACTTGATTTCCAGTGCCTACCACAAGTTGTGATATACTTATCAAGTTGTGTTTTAATCCTTCTACATATGCAACACGATTCACTGTGAATTGTCCATTTGTGATCTTCCCATATCCTTTGACCTGACAGTACTTCTGATTGTTTCCAAACATGACAACTCCAGCATTTTGTAATATTCGAAAGTCTCTTAGATTCTCCTTCTTTCCAGTCATGTGACGAGAGTAACCGCTATCAATATACCATTTGTTATCGTATTGCTCATCACATAGTATCTGCAATCATTGAAAGAATTTAGGTACCCAAGGCTTTTTGGGTCCTTGGAAATTAGGTTTCAATAAATAATAACTGTTGACAAAATAAAAAAACTTTAATTTTGAGACTATTAATAATATCTACATTTGCGTTTCCAGGGATTGAAACATAAGGTTTTGTATGTTTCGTATGTATACTTACAACACCCTTCACATTGTGAGTTTGTGATTGTTCGGTCTTCGCTTTTATGACTGGTTTCCAGGCTTTTACCAAGATATTCGAATCTTTTGATGACGAACTGCCATTTGAAGAAGTATTGACATACTTCTCATATGCTTCATTGATTTGGTCTTTCGAATATTTGCTTGATTGATAAATTTTGCCTTTCCCTTCGAGCCAGTGATCAATATTCTTTCGTGACGTTGTGCCTTTTTCGTACGAAGCTTTCATTGTTTGTTTCTTCGTAAGATTAGGAAAATTTGGCTTTTGAGGAACAAAATCAATTTTTGGTTTTGAAACATATGATTCAGCATAGGAAGTATCAACTTTTGATTTAAAATGTTGTCTTTGAGAAAACTTTGATGTAGATTTTTCTTCAATTTTTGAATTAGTTTTTGGACGATAAACTTGTTCTCTTTTTGAAAAGGATGAAATTTTCATTTTGAAAATAGACTTTGGTGATTTTGATTCAGATATATGTTTTCTTGAATGAATAAGATTTTTCGTTGTGTCTGAATTTCTTTCTGAATAAACAAGATTTTTCTTTGATGGTTTTCCAGATTCGATTGTTTGCTAAAATATTTTCTTTTGAGCTTGTCTCTTTGACACTTGATTTTCTTTTGAAAAATTTTCAATTTTTTCTTTGAATTCTTTTGAATATAATTTTACTCCGTTATTTATTTCTTCAAAATTTGGTTTATTGACTTCTTTTTCAATTTTTGATTTTTCCACCCATTTTCTATGAGATTTTTTTCCTTGAAAAACATAGGAATTCATTGTTAAGTTGTTTTGAACAATGCTTTGATTTGAGAAAAACCCTTCGTCTGATGTTTTTAAATTATCTTGTTCCACCAATTTCTTGAATTCTGGTTTGAATTTTTCCACATTTCCAATTGTTACGAATACTTTATTTGGTAACACAACATCATCCGAACACTTGAAAATTGGATAGACCACTGTATTTGTTTCAAGATAATGAGCACCTTGTTCTTTCATCACTTTTTCATATTGTTGTGTATCACCATACACCTGATCAGCTACAATTCGAGGAATATTGTCATCTTTGGACAATATCTTTTCCTTCGAAAGTTCCTCATCTTTTTCATCATCACTATCATCTGTTTGACTATCTCGGATTTCCACGAAGTCCAAATCACAAACTTTCGAATTTAAAGGTTGTTTCGTATCATTCTTAACAAAAAAATCATTAACCTTTTCTTTCCCTTTAGATGAAGATGCAATATTAATAATAGACAACTAAGAACAATCAACATCCTCAAGATCACTAACTTCACTAATATTGTCAAAATTATCTTGAATATGAGCAAAGTTAGATTGAGCATTGGATGTTGAAGCTTTAGTCTTTTTCAAAATTTGAATTTGTTCTGTCTTGGTCAAAGTATCATTTACATTTTTAACTAAATCATCAATATCAAGATTTTCATTTACTTTGACAATTCCATATCTATATCTATCATCAGGAACTTTGTCAAATTCAGCTATTTCTTTCTCATAATCATATGAAATGTTATCTACTGTAGCTCTTTCATAAGCTAGAAATGCCAGCAATTTCCTATGTTGTTCTTTACTGATTTCGCATGAATGATGTAGTTCAGTTAATTTGCCATACAATCTTTTAGCCAAATTATTGTAGATATTCCTCTGTGCTAACAACAATTTAGATTCACTAGACAAGTTATCCCTGTCTACCATGATATTCGTTATTTGAAGTTCTAAACAATCTATCTTACCAATTTTCGAATCTAGTATCTTCTGTGTCTCTAACAATTGAACAGACAACATCTTAGCCTCATTGCTAGCAGATGCCACAATTGAATCAAAATAACTAACAGTTTCATCGAGAGATACTAATTCAGAATTATAAGCATGAACTGGAATATTTAAAGATTCAAGAATATTACGTACCTTTGTGGGCATCGGAGATTTGTCAGCAGTTTTTATATGAAGCATCTCCCACGAACTTCCTATGCCTCCTCATATATTTCTTCCTCCATCTTCGCATACATTGCTCCATGGGTCGGATTTCACATCTCCTCATCATCTGATCCAGATGACCAGATTTGATAAGTTCCATCTTCTTCTGGTTCACCATGAGCAACTAATAAAAGATTCTTTGCCTTCACACACAACTCCTCCAACTTTTCCATGTAATACGCTTCATCCTTCGTCTTATTCTTTTTCTCATCTTTCTTCCTTATCATGTAATCATTAGCTAAATGATTAGCCCCATTGCAATAATGACAGTCAATACCAGCATCTCCCCTCAACTTCTTTTCTATTTTTCCCTCACCAACCTTCACATCTTTCTTATCTTCCTTCCTCTTCTCATCCCTAGCACTTTTACTCACAAAATTCCCTTTTATCTCAGATGGCTTTTCCTTCGGATTGAATGACTTTTTGAAGAACTTTTTCACGCAATTGTTTGAATAGAAAGCAATTGCCTCATCATCTGAGTTCACGATGAACCCTTCGTCTTCATCTGACACATTTTTCTCAACTTCCCTTTCATAGATCTTTGAAACCAATGCTAGTGGCCCTCCCAAACTTGCCTTCGATTCTTCGGCTATTTCATTCACTTCGCTTTCATGTGACTTCAGCTGATTGTACAAGTCATTCAAAATGGACGTATCAAAGCTCTGTTGGTTCTTAACCATCATTCTCACACTATGTCATTCTTTACGAAGAGCCATAACAAAAATTAAATTGAATTCCATGGCTGATCTGGTGATTCCATATCGATTACATCGATAGATTAATTCATTAAGATGATCATAATAAACCTCGATTGATTCACCATCTTTCTGTCTGAAGTCCTTAAGTTCCACCAAGCATTGTTTCACAGAATTAACTTTTGTTTTCTCACTCCCTTGAAATTTTTCTTTGAGATTGTTCCATATCTCCTTTACAGTTTTACAACTCCTTACATAGCTGTAAACAACAGGAGGCAAAGCTCCTCTCAGCTCTCTCATTCATCTCTTCTCCGGTTTTTTAAGACGATCAGATTGACATTCTACCTCAAAATTTCCAGAAGAACAACCAATTGGTTGAACATTTGATGGTGGATTGCGATCTCCAGAAATACAATTCCACAACTCTTCATCCAAACCATTGAGATAATCCTGCATACAATCAGCCCATTGATCGTAATACTCAGGAATTAGCATAGGAATTTTGGTGGATGAACCTAAAAGATGAGAGAATAAAGTCATGGAATTAAGATTGAAAGACACCATTGATGTAAGGAATAAAATCTTCAGAATTTTTGAAGAAACTTTTAGAATTTGACAACAAACTATATGATTCAAATCAGAATCACTAGTAGAATACTCGATTCAAAGATTCAAATGCAGAATCGAATCACAGACTTAGATCTAATGAATTTTTCACTTTCAAAAAGTGCGGAATTTCTTAAATCAAAATGTTGATTTAAAACTTTTGAAAAGATGAAAATTAGATCAGAGATATGATTCCTGCTCTGATACCAATTGATGAAACAAGGAATCGAGTATGTAATGAATAAGAGTAACAAATGATCAAAAGTAATATTGCTATATTTGCACACCGATGTAAATATGATTTCTAGTTCATCACTATTACGCTCTTATGATTTAACAAAGTACACGACATAATTCTGACCAAAAACCTCTATCTAACTCTACTAAACACTCCTATTTATAGGAGGGAAAAGTGTACAAAAAATATACTAAGGACTAAACATTAAGCTTCGAATACAATGCCTTAGTAAAATATATTATAATCCATACGAAATGTACAGAAGACTTCGACTCATAATTACAATCCTAAAATACCCTTACAGTTTCAGTTGGTGAAGGGGGAAATGGTCGAAACCTAAGGAAACTCCTATAAATCAATATAGAAGGAGGAAGATTCTTGTTGAAAAATCCAAAGAAGAAAGAAAGGTTGAGATTGAGGCGGAAATGGATAAATAAAGACAAATTGCAAGCATCCTAAGGCTTCGACAAAATGATCCTCCGCATTTGAATAAGGGAGATCCAAGGAATTTGCACAGTTACGAGAATATCGAAGCCATAGTATCTTTTAATGAGATGTATGAATTTGAGAAAAAGCCCAGGAAAATTTATGCTATTGAGAATTTGGATCTGAATCAACTTGATTTTCCCATCAATGAAATGTTGTTTCTTACTGCACAATACAAGATGGTAGATAGATTCAAGAAGAAAGAAGATTTTATACACATGAAATTAAGGTTTCATGCTGTCTTGGGAAAAGATCAGAAGGATGTTTGTTCATTAGTGAAAATTACTCAAGTGCTCAACATTTCAAAAGGGACATCTTTGAAAATATGCTACAAAATTTTCCATATCATGTAGCAAGGGTGAACAAGGTTCCTTTTGTGTTTTCTATTACTGATTTCCCATTTATGAACTTGAATGAATTGATTCAAGTGGCATACATACTCAAAGACATAGATGTTTCAAAAATTCAAAATGCCAACAAAGAGGAGTTACATTTGGGATTCGGTCACATGAAATTGTTTACAGAAAATTATTATGATTGTCTAGCATTCCAAAAATCCTCTTTTCAAGCTTCAACACATACACAAGGCACACACACGCGAATAAGGGCTCTCAAGGACTCTTTAGAATTGTAAAGAGATCCAAGGGAGGCTAAGGTCCCTTTAAATAGGGGTACAAACCCTGGGATTTAAAGTTTCATCTGCCAGCTCCTACTCGCCGAGTCCCAATATGGACTTGTCCAGTAGGTCACTTAACACACAATCCCACCCCGTTGCTACTTGACGAGTAAGGAAATCAACTCGTTGAGTAGAGCTTACCTAATACATCTTATTTAGAACAATACCTGAGAATCGGGGCGTTACATGACTCCGAGGATCGGCACCTGCCCCCTCGTACGCACGCCATAGCCTCATAAGCTATCCAACAGTCTTCACATCGATCCATTCGAAGATCGGCTCCTGCCCTCTCGTATGCGCGGTGCAGCCTCATACGTGTAGTGTACTGAGTACGCACAATGTACTTCGAGGAGTACACCGAGCGTAGTATGAGGCTATCTCCTATAAATAGGTGCGAGGTTCTCCTTAATTATTCACACCTCAATCTTTCTTTCTCTTTCAACACTCCAAAACTATCCCTCCGTTTCCCTAGTACTTCCTATGTTCTAGAGGCAAGTCCCGGAGTGCTAGAAGGCTCCGAGAACAAGAGCTTTCGGCTCGGAAGTTCTGCCCCCATAGAGCCCGGTTCCTAGCCAAACCCTCTTATAAGTATGTTACACTTACTCTACTTTATGTATAGCTTATGCTTAAGTTTAATATTGTTAGTATGAACCTATAAACAATATAAGTGCTAAGTATTATATAATATATTGTGTTATTATAATATCTTTTAACTACTCGCGGTATAGGGAATTTGGTTTGAAGGGCCACATAGGGTTGTTGGATTTCAGAACAACTATAATGCCAAAATGGTCCTACCCTCCGGTGTTTCATGTCTGACCCCTGTCTGTACATAGTAGTTTAAAAGTATTGTTTAAAACCTACAAAAAAATAGTTCGTAGAGCTAATAATTAGTCTCAATAAATATTAGAATAAAATCTAGCGGTAATGATACTAGGTTTCGTTGAAGGGAAATAGAATTGTTAGAAGCGAAGCACTCCCTGAGTTGGGAATCATCACTTTAACAAGTGAGTACATAGTTACTTTCATCTTACACATAGATATGAAATATTTAATATAAATTACGTGCTATGTGTGCATACTATTTGCGTTCTTGATATCTATGCTGGATGAACAAAATATACATGTTTTATTTGATTTAAACTATATATGTATTTTATACCTATAATTATGATGGATAAAGATGGGTAGATGAAATAGATGATGAAAAAGGAAATAAAATTGTTGAGAGGTCTTGATGTTTAAGATAGTCCAATCATCTAGCGTAGCATAGATGATGACCACGAACTATATAGACAGTATAGTGGAACGCTAACAGGCTTGCAACCTGTACGTGTTTTTCAACTAAGTGTTCACCAGGTGTACTCCGTCCCCATCATGGTTGCTTTATTTGACACATATGATGTTTTTTGAGCACTATAACATCCTTATGGTGCACATACAACCCTAATGCTTCGGATCTAAGGTTTCTGTAGTTATACATGCAATATTCATTTTTCCAAAGCATGAAGCCTAACTAGCATACAATTTGATATTTGAATCATAAAAAACTAGTTAGATGATTACCTTTTGTTGCTGGTTATATAACTTGGCCTTTTAAGAGCTTAGAACCTCAAATGTGAAGCCTCTAATAAGTCATAAAAACCAACAACAATTGGAGAACAATGAGAGGGAGCTTGGAGTCACCAAAATCGGCTATACGCTTCTTAGAATACTTGTGTGTACTGATTTTAGGACTAAGGGTTCCATATACATATATATATATATATATATATATATATATATATATATATATATATATATATATATATATATGTAGTGTAGAATTCCAAGGGTCACTTGTAAACCCTAGTTCATACACTTAGGGTTATGATCCAGTAACTAATTTGGACTAACACTTCATGGACTATCACATAAACTTAATCTGTCACAAATCATTCATGGATCACTGGACTAAACTACATGTATCACTAATTTACATAATCAATCCCCGTTAATTTAATTAGTCGCTTTTAATCACTAAATTAATTCGAAATTAATCATTGATCAATACAAATTGAATAATATGATTTCTTAATTAATATATTATACTTATAAGATATTAATAAATCATAAATAACCTCTTTCTCAAATATCCATCCTATCAAATTATCCTTGTGAAGGCTACCCAAAAGGACCATGCTACTATCTGGTCAAGTACATACCTATTATAGTTATGGGCTTAGACACCTAATCCAACAGTCTCCCACTTGAATAAGTCTAATAACTATAACTGTAAGTAATTACCAATTAACAATCGTATCTCTCAAAAGTCGCTGTCAAACTCTTACACATCCTTTTAGATAATGGATCATACAATTCTCTGTTCTTCAAGATATCGTGCGGACAATTACATGGAACATAGTCATACTTATTGTCCAACCATGTTTTTCCCGATTTCTGTTTTGTTTGACATAGGACATAACTGAACACATTAATTGAGTGCTGACCAGGCCCGACACATAAGTCAAAACAAAATCATCAAGGGCCCAAGATATAGCTTTTAATCCTCCTAGGATAAAAGGAACAGGTAAATTTCGACTTATATGCTTATACTAATTACTTGTTAAATTATACATAACAACATGTTTTATAACATCAAGTTACTGATGCGTTTTCGCACTATCGATGTACAACCAATTCATAATCAACAACTAATATATCTTGGTTTGAAGACTATATGATATCATCATCTCACAATCACTCGTGATAAATTCCAAGAAGTGATTCATGTAAGCATGGGTTTCATCCAATATTATTATTACATGAGCACTCATGAATGTTGTAGAAATTTTTTGCTATGCCTAAACACTTTAGAAAATCTACAACCTAATTCATGACAGTCTTGCCTCAATACCTACTTCCAAAGTATGATCTACTGTGGGTAGTTTGAATAATCTTATTATTCTGGAAGTCAAAACATGCAAAATGAAACAATGGTAAATAATTGACACAAGATAGTAACTTTACTCATAAATAAAACTCCTTTTATTTAATCATCAAATGTCAAATACATTTTATCTATTACAAGTTTCTAAAAAACTATCTAATCATTAATATTAATATCGTCCTTCAACCAAATATTTCTAGCATGCTGCAAGTGCTTAACCGTACTCAGTCCCTTTGTAAAGGTATCTGCTGGGTTCTCCTATGATGATACCCTCTTTACTACAAGGAGTCATTCTTCTATTCCATGTCTTATGAAGTGATATTTTCAATCGATGTGCCTTGATCTGCCATGATCCCTTGGTTCCATAGTTAAGGTGACCACACCCTCGTTGTCACAAAAAATCTCCATAGGCTCGTTTACAGCTTGAACAACTCTAAAGTCTCCGATGAAGTTCTTAAGCCATATTGCCTCTTCGACGCGTCGCTTGCTGCTATGTACTCTGATTCACATGTTGAATCAGCCACATAGTAAATACCCAACCCGACCGAGAGCGGAAATTATATCTGTCGGCTTGAAAGTTGGCGTCACTATACCCTGTCACTCTTAAGTCGTCACTCCCACCGAGGGCAAGGACCCAGTGCTTAGTCCTCCGTAGGTACTTAAGAATGTTCTTTACTGCTATCCACTGAGCTATACCATGATTCCCTTGATATCTACTAACCATGCTCAAAGAAAAAGCCACATCAGGACGAGTACAAGTCATAGCATACATGATCAAGGCAATTGCGGAAGCATATGGTACTCAACTCATCTCTGCTATCTCGGCATCAGTACTCTGACTCTAAGTCTTACTCAGTTTGGTATTGCTCTAGATAGGCAATTCATCTTTCTTGGAATTCTCCATATTGAAACAAAGATTCCATCTGCGAGACCCTTGTTTCAATCCATAAATTTATTTCTCAAGCTTACACATTGTATTAGGGTACTTTGCATTGACAAAACCCTCTGGTTAACTCATGTAAACATCTTCAACCAACTTCCCATTAAGTAAAGCAGTTTTGACATTCATTTTCCATATTTTATAATCATGAAATGTAGCTATGGCTAGCATAACCCTTATAGATTTTATTTTTGCTATTGGTGAGAAGGTCTCGTCATAGTCAACTCCATGAGTTTGTGTAAAGCCCTTTGCAACCAATTGTGCCTTATATATGTGTACTTTACCATCCATGTTGGTCTTCTTCTTGAAGATCCATTTGCACCCGACCGTCTTATGACTTGGAACATTATCAACCAAGTTCCAAACTTGATTGTCATACATGGACTGGATCTCACTGTCCATAGCCTTTTTCCATTTTGCAGACTCGGGGCCTGCCACGCCTTCCTTGTAGTAATTAGTCTCATCCAAGTTTACCAGTGTACAATCACTAATAAACTTATCACCTTTAGTTGTTTTATGAAAACCATATAACATAGGTGGAACGCTAACTCTACTGGAACGTCTCAAAGGTAAGGACTCGTTAATTGGTTCAACAGGAGTTTCCTCCTCGATTTGAGCGCTAGTGTGTGAGTTTCCTTCATCACTTAACTGTTGAAGCTCTTCAATGTCAATTTGCCTCCCAGTGTCCTCTTAGCATATGAGTTCTCTTTTGTAGAAAACCCCTATCCTCGTAACGAAGACAACATTGTCACCCGGTCTGTAGAAGAGATATCTAAAGGATTTCTATGGGTAGCCAATGAAAATGCTACGCTCACTGTGAGGTTTGTGCTTTTCGTGAGTCTCTTGTCTTACGAAAGCCTGGTAACCCCAAACCTTGATATGTGCTAATGAGGGAACCTTCCCTATCCACATTTTGTGAGGTGTTTTGGTAACCTTCTTAGTGGGGACTAGATTAAGGATATAGGCGGCAGTTTCTAAGGAATACCCCTAGAATTAGATAGGTAATGAAGCTCGACTCATCATGGAACGAACCATGTCCAATAGGGTTCGATTGCGCCTCTCAACCACACCATTAAGATATGGTGTCCTAGGTGGCGTCAATTGTGAAACAATTCCACATTCCTTAAGATAGTTGTGGAACTCGATACTAAGATACCCATCACCTTGATCTGATCAGAGCATCTTTATCTTTATCACTTAATTCTCCACTTCTTGTTTAAACTCTTTGGTCTTTTCAAAGATTTCTAACTTAGGCTTGATTAAGTAAATATGCCCATATCTGTTGTAATCATCGGTAAAAGTTACATAGAAGCGGTTAGCATCCCTTGTGGTAGATTTGAAGGGTCCACACACATCGGTGTGTATGAGATCCAAAAAACCCTCACCCCTTGCACAAGAACCATTGAAGGGTGACTTGTTAATCTTTCCAAGCAAACAAGATTCTCATGTGTCATCCGACTTTAAGTCAAAAGACTCCAACACTCCATCCTTATGGAGTTGGGCTATGCGCTTCTTGTTGACATGTCTATGACGACAATGCCACAAGAATGCCTTGTCCAAACCATTGGACGAATCAATATGCAATACATTATTTCCTAAGTTGTCTACAACCATCACAATTTCATATATACCATTACAAGGCAATGTTTCAAAATAAAATTTACAATTATAAAAAGCATTGATTGAACCAATTTCATTATCAAATGAAAATATAAAACCTTGTTTATACAAACCATGAAAAGAAATAATGTTTCTTGCCATATCGAACGAGTAGCAACAATTATTCAGATCTAATTCTAACACATTACTAAGCAATAACGGATAAACTCCAATATTGGTGACAAGTGACGCTTTCTTATTCCCCATAATCAAGTTTATCTTCCCATGCTCCACATCCCTACTTATTTTTAGACCCTACATGTCATAAATAATGTAAAAACCACATCTTGTATCAAGGACCCAAGAATTAGCATTGGAAGTGTTAGTAGACAGAATAGTGTAAATATCTGCATGGGTAGGCTTTATCTTCCCATCCTTGATGTCCTGCAAGTATTTGGGGCAGCTTCGCTTCCAGTTCGCTTTATCATGTGCAATTGCTAGGACACGAGCTATAGTAATTGGAGGAGGTACAACAGATTTTTCTTTCAAAATCCTTTCAACAGTTCTCAGTAGGCCTTGAAGCTTTCTTAAAGTGACCTTCTCCTTGTTCATATGATAAGTCATATGAAATTGATCATAACAAGGAGGCAAAGAGTGCAAAATAATGTCAACAACCAACTCCACATCGAAGTTGACATTCAACTTCAGCAATTGGTCCATAAACCTTTTCATCATTTGCATGTGGACCATGATGGATTCTCCATCCTTCATTTTTGTTGTTATCAGGGAGGCAATGATTTCATACATTTCATGTTGAGCACTTTGATGGTACCTTTTTGTCAAGTCATGGTGCATCTCGAAACGATAATAGTCCTCATAGGACTTTTGAAGTTCAGTTGTCATAATGACCAACCTGATACACGATACCTTTGTTGCATCCTTCTCATGAGTCCTATATTTAGCAACTTCTTCAGGAGTAATAGTGGCTTTATCAACCTCCTTAAGATCTTTATTGAGGACATATTCCTTGTCCTTGTAACGAGTGACCATCTGAATGTTCTAAATTCAGTCATTGAAATTTGACCCATCGAAGATGACCCTCCCACATAAGTTCATGAGGGAGAAAGAGCCAGAAGGTTTTAAGCTAGAAGCGGTATTGGAAGATATCTGAAAAGTAAGATAAAGTTTATATTAGATAAGAATCATTAACATAACACCCAAATAAGATATTAAGGCTAGGACCCAACACAATATTCTACAATTCGGAAGAGGGGTGTTGTAATCCAATTGCAAAATATTTGAAGGTAGGTAAATTACGATTTACCAATTTCCACCATGAAAAAAGGAAAATGAAGGTTAAGTTTTAAATGAATTGAAATTCCTGGATTCTTTTAAGATTCATTGAACTTTTCAATGACATGTTTAAATCTTGATTATGCCCTTCAAGTTTGTGACTGGGATACTAAGGATCGCAATCAACGTGTGAATAACCATGCAAATGTGATTGGTACTCTTGATGTTATTTATCACCTTATCAATGTGATGATTAACCACACACACTCCATTAATCTATGATAAACATCGAGCTACCATTTTCCATCCTTACTAGTCTAAGTTAGTGTGTCGATTAACTACATGCGCTCCATTAACAACTTGGCAAGGTCCAAGGTGCAATTTCGTGGAATGGCATCATTTTCACATTTTTCCTAAAGTAACTAAGATTGGGAATTTATAAAAACATTTAGTTACTTTTATAATTATCAATATACTTTTAATGAGAATTAATATTAGTCTTATCCTACCCATTCAGCTAACAACCATCCACTAATCAAGAGTGCGGTTGGTAAGAGTAGATACCTAATGTCGGTCATTTTATAGTTCGCTTCCTTAAACACCCCTTATGGACTAGCTTATTGAATGAAGCCTACTAACGGCAAGAATGACTTGTCTTATACATACATATATATATATATATATATATATAAGTATTAATCTTTTAATATTATAATAGTATAAGGGTGAAATTTTAAACCTTTAAAATTCAATGGTTTGGAATTTAATATATCATAAATAAGACTTTTCAAATTCCGAAACTAGAGAGCAAGTTTTGAAACTCTTCAAAACGTCTTGAATTCTATAAGTTAAGGATTTAATGTTTCATGAATTAGACTTTTCATATTCCATAACTTGAGGCCAATTTATGAAACTCTTTAAGAAACATTTACATCAAATTTTAACTAATAAAATTATCATATAATTTATCATTTACCAATTTGACCTAATTTAATTCATATAGCAAGATAATTTGAAATAATACAAATAATTAACTTATCATATAAAATAACAATTATCTTAAAATTTTGACAATTATCTTTGAATTGGATGAAGATAATCACTACCATATCAGAAAAATCAAATTTTAAGATTTAAAACAGTTTGTGGTAATGATCCTAATCCAATTCTAGCCAAAGTATAGAAATTGACGATCGAACTCGTCGAGTCAGGTAATGGCCTCATCGAGTTCCTTCATAGGACTCATCAAGTCTAGCAGTCAGAGAGCAGTTTTGATTTTGCTTCACCTTTGAACAATTAGACATGCATCAATATAACAGAAAACAACCTAAGCTTTGATACCACTGATGGGTTTTGAGCACTATAACATCCCTATGGTGCACATACAACCCTAATGCTTTGGATCTAAGTTTTCTCTATTTATACATGCAATATTTATTTTTCAAAATCATGAAGCCTAACTAGCATACAACTTGATATTTGAATCATAAAAAACTAGGTACATGATTACCTTTTGTTGTAACTTGTAGAACTTGGCCTTTCAAGAGCTTATCAACTGAAATGTGATGCCTCTAATAAGTCAAAAACACCACCAACAGTTGGAGGATAATGAGAGGGGGGTTGGAGGCACCAAAATCGGCTATACTCTTCTTATAATACTTGTGTGTACCGATTTTTTAGGACTAAGGGGTTACATATATATAGTGTAGAATTTCAAGTGTTACTTGCAAACCCTAATTCATACACTTAGGGTTATGATCCAATAACTCATTTGGACTAACACTTCATGGACTATCACATAAACTTAGTCCATCACAAATCATTCATGGATCATTAGCCCAAACTACATGTATTAATCAGTCCCTGTTAATTTAATTAGTCTCTTTTAATCACTAAATTAATTCTTGATCAATAATAATTAAATAATATGATTTCTCATTTAATATATTATACTTATAATATATTGATAAATCACAAATAACCTCTTTCTCAAATATCCTAACAAACTGTTCTGGTGAAGGCAAACCAAAAGGACCATGCTACTATCTGGTGAAGTATATACCTATTATAGTTTTGGACTTAGACACCTAATCCAACAATATACTGCTAAGGAATTCCCTAAGCAGTGTTATCATCCTGATGAAAATCCTTAAGCTAGGTCCCTTGAATTAGATGATTTAGGGTCAAAGAGTGAGGATAACGAGAACGGGTAATCAGGTTGATTGATTGATGAAATTAATAAACTTATTTATTGTTATTGAAAACCCTGTGTGCTCACTAGGCTCCCAAGCCTAGCCCACTCAGTTTCTTGTATACAGGTAGTGGCTAGAGAGCGTAGGAGTAATGATCTGATGAGAGATCAAAGGATTATAGGCCACTAGAATAATAGATGTTGTAAGGCTTATGTACTTTCTGTTTATGATTTGGATCTATATTGACAATGACATTCCAAGGTTTTTAATGTAATGAAAATACATTTCCTTAGATATGCTTTGATAAATTCTTTATCATATTTTTGTGAACAAATTCCGCAACATATTTCTTCAAAAGGATACCATGATTTTCAAATAAAGCATAAACAAATTGGTCTTTTCTGGCCGTGAAAATGGGGATGTCACAATTGGTATCAGAGCATTAGTCCAAGCGAACTAGAAATTTTAAAGATTTCTAGACTTAAACTTTGAATGTTAAGCGATGATTATGAGATGGGTGTTTGCTATATTTTAGACACGAGCACTAGCCTATTTTAGGAAAGATGAATAAAATGTTTTTATGTGCTAAATAATTTATGCTATATCTATAAAGATGCCTTATATGCTATTATTTGATCGGATCTATGATCTGTAGCTGACCGGATCTGGAAAATTTATGTGTTCAGAATTCTAAACGTATAAATTACGGTATTAGAACTAGCATGTAACTTTTTCGAATAACAAGGAGGATTAAACGTCTATTGTGAATAAAGATCTAAATTCACCTACTTTGGTGTATAGATCAACATGGAAAGAACCCGAAGCTGATTCAGAAATGCTAATGGAAATGCTAATTAGCGTCCTATGATTGAGCGTGCACTGGAAGTAGTAGCTGTAACTAAGCTAATCAATATCACAGGAGTCCAAGCAATGATTAGGGCTATGATGACCAAACAAAGAGAGGATATGAGATAGATATTACATGATAGGGATGAACCAACTGTGCCTGTTGAATAACCTGAGCTTGACCTTGAACAATCAGATGAAGGAAACTATAGTCAGAATGTCAATTAAGTTGAGCCACAAATGGTTAAAAAAAACCACCCCAATGGAGGATAATGGGAACGAGTAATCAGGTTGATTGATTGATGAAATTAATAAAATTGAATATTGTGGGTTGAAAACCCTATGTGCTCACTAGGCTCCTAAGCCTGACCCACTCGGTTTCTTGTATACATGTAGTGGTAAGAGAGCACAAGAGTGACAATCTGATGAGAGATCAATGGATTATAGGTAACTAAAATAATAGATGTTGTAAGGTCTATGTTGTTTCTTTTTATGATTTTGATTTGTATTGACAATGACATCCCGAGGTTTTTAATATAATTAAAATACATTTCTACAGAAATGATTTGATAAATTATTTATCATATTTTTGGGAATAAATTCCACAACATATTTCTTAAAAAGGATACTCTGATTTTCAAATAAAGAATAAACCAAATCGTCTTTTTTGGCCGTGAAAATATAGATGTCATACATTCCAAGGCTTTTGAAAAAGGAGTTGAACTTGTTATTGTCATACCCCCAAACTGAAACGACGGAAATGTTCGGGGGTGGATGACCTAATGTATAATATCACAACAATTGCATCATAGTAATCAAAGTAAACACAACCATTACAATGAGATATGAATATATACATCTTTTTGATATATAGTTTGTGTACATCAAAAGTATGACAAAATATGTAAAAGACGTGTCTCTATACGCTCCGTCTTCTCAAAATGTTGTGGGAGCACCTGTCTACTGATTTCATGAGAATACAAACGATTTTGACAGAGTATCATTGTCAATCTGGTGAGTTCATAAGAATGTTTAATTAGTGAAAACCTATCATTGAATTCTGTAAAATGTATGCGTGTTTCCATGAAAATCCAATAATTTCTTACATATATGTTGGTTACTGTGTTTTGAGTTGTGTATTAAGTAATGGTTTGTATGCCTGGCTACCACCAGCTGTATTGTATATCATTGTTTTGAATGAAAACCCTGGTTACTACCACTAAGTAATGTATGTTCTATTTGAAAACCCTGGTCACCACCGGTATGTATAGTAGTTTTATTATTTAAAATAAAACCGAGTATTGTATCCCTAGAATCCTCCAGTATAATGTATAGTCGTTCAATTAGTTAAAATAAAACTCATGAAGAATGAAATCCGGTAAAAAAATGTTAGTTTATACTATTGTGAGTTTGTATAACCATGCTTGATATGACTGATGACCTCGATGACGTTCTTCAGGCCTCGTACGATATGATATTTGTCACCCTATGCATGTCTGCTTAATTGTAGCTAGCAGTTTAGGTGTGGGATTATCAGTTCCAAATAGATCTATTCACAAATGTCACGCTCTCCCTCTAGGAGACTCTGGTTACACTAAGTGCTGAGGATTTTACCAGTACCCCAAAAGGTACAATTGAAGATTTGTCTCACAATCCTGTATTAACTAGTTTACATGTAGTTCTGTATCGTTTTCTCATAATTAAAATTGTTTGTATACTTGGTAGATTATTTGGTGTTATACTTCGTAGAGTATTAATAATTATACTTTAATGATTATTTGGTGTTATACTCTTGTTATTCAAACATAGTAAAGAATATCATAAATTAAAGTTGTCATAGTTTATATGTTTGCCCATGTATATAGTCTGAATCAGTAAAAACTGTGTAATGAATTACCCACATTATACCCATTATAGTTTGTCTGAAATGCTATGTACTTGGTTTGTGAATTGTTTTGAAAACTATGCAATTATGTTTTCAAGTTGAAAGTGTCCCTTATTCTCAACATATTACAAAAGGGATAAAATGTCTAAATATTTTATAAAAATGTGAAAATCAATTGATTGTATGAATTGCATAAGTTTTAAACTTGTTGAAATCCTTTTGTTTTAGTTCACAAAATCATTTGTGTTTGGCTTGTATTCCCCCTGAGAACGTTTAAAATCCATAAAAAGTGTAGGGGTATAAACTCATTGTTGGTTGCGTTAAATGTCGAACAATGAAACTGGAAATGAAAACCCTCAGGTTGATGTACGCGACACTTAACAGAATCCTAATAAAATTTAAATACATATATGCATCTATATTAGCGACTTTGTTAGATAAAGTGTTAGAGAAACACTTTCTTTCGGTTAAGGAATGTTACCGGGACTTGATTGAATCGAGGAAAACGGATTTTTAGTCAAATTCACCACTTTGGAAGGGTTTGCGGCCATGAAGAGGATTACGGCCGTGAACTGTTCTCGGCTGTGAACAGCCCGTTGAAGGGTTTATGGTTGTGAACGGTATTCTTGAAGGAAATGTGAACTTTTGAAGGGTGTACGACCGTCAACAGTTTTAGGCCCTTGAAGGTTTGAAGATTTGAAGGGTGTACGGCCATAAACTCAAGAATAGCAACACTTGATCTCGATGAAATACTGATGATTTGATGCTCCAAAACGAGTTCAAGACAGATAGAACGATAAATGAAGAGAAATCTTGTGTTTCCTTGTGTTTTCGGGAGATGATTTTTAGAGAGAGAAAGTGTTTTCACTACCAGAAAAGTTCAAATGAGGGTGAGAATCACGTATATATAGGCTGGAGGGGGTATGGTCAGTGGTGGGGTCCATCTGTAAATGGGTTTACGATCGTGATCGGTTTATAGCCGTGATCGGGTTCACAGCAGTGTACACCAGTTGGGTCGGATTTTCGTTGATTTTCGATAGAAACTCGGGTTTTCGCGTGATTTTGGTTCCGAATTGTATATAAATTTAATTATATGAAACTTAAATGATTTTGCAAACCATAGAAATTAACAGAACAAATAAAATATGAAATTTATTTAACGGAAGACGGCTAACTTTAACCGATAAAGGTTCAGGTTGTCACATCATCCCCTTGATAGAAGGAATTTTGTCCTGAAATTCAAACATAAAATACAAATCATGGACTTGGAAAAAGATGAAGATGCTTCCGTTTCATTTGATCTTTGCACTCCCAAGTGAATTCAGGTCCTCGCTTGGCATTCTAACGGACCTTCACTATCGGTATGAGACTTTGTTTCGTTCGTTTAATTTCCTGATCCATGATTTCGACTAGTTCATGCTCATTTTCGGTAAAACCATGGGTAGAACAACGGATCTTCAAAAATGGTCACCATCTTCAACCTGTTAGATTTTATATAAAATAAAACTTATCTAATACTGATATATTACATAGAAAATAAGAAACATGAAAACCAACTATTTATTAGTACATACCATACGAATAAAAGAATATTACAACCGTTTTAATAAATCATCACAAACAAGTACACAAAATAAGGTTCATGGCGTGTTTATACACTCTAAAATACATTAACACATAGAAAAATGTTTGTTGTTCTAAGACAACTGTAAGTACCAAAAAAATGCATGTAAAATTTTGTCAGAAAAAATAACAATTATAAAGTTATTATAGAAAATATGTACGAACTTGTTTTAACAAAAAAATAAGCTATCAAAATTTTCAAAAACACAATATTAGAAACAAAAGACTTAATATTTAAGCAACATAAAATAGTTTTATTCCCAACAAAGGAGCTACTTGCAAAGATTAGAAAAAAAAACAACCATAAAGGAGGTAAAAGTACAACAAACTTTGTATTCCTTTGTATCCTTAAGTGTAGTGATTTATGAACATGGGTTGGTATGCGGAATTAAAGAACACACAATGAACATGGTGATTTGGGTGCAAAGAGGTGTATTCAATCATAGTAAATGAGTACAAAAATGGAACTAGTCTAGAACTTCATAAATATGTCACTCACTAATCACTATAAACTACATATCTCAAGCACACCTCTACAAGTGGTATGAAAGCACCTTATATAGAGGTGTTTACATGTCTCTCTCTAACTCTCTATCTCATAAGACAAAAGGCGAAAGCACCAAATGCAAGTGGGTCTTACAAAAGTCAACACATTTACAAAGTTATACATGGATAACTTTGCACCCAACATTCTACCCCTCAAAGTTAGGAATGGATGACCCACTTCAAATCTTCCAAAATCTAGCAACTACATGATCCAAGCCTCAAGTGTGACACATGTTGAGATGAACTTCAAATCTTCAATTCTTCCATGATTCTTCAATTTGGGTTCTAGGATGTGAGACCATATGAACTGAGCATTAATGAATGATTAACAGCTCATCAAACTCCAAATAATCACCCAAAAATTGAGCATAAAAACACACCCTGAAAATCTTCAATAAATCCAAACCCATCTCGAACCGAAATCACTTCCGAATCTCCAATCGCATCATTTCATAAACTTCAAAAATTCAAGGTCACTTCAGTCTTCAAGTTTGAATAGTATGAAAATTTCAACTTCGAATTTTCATATAAAATTCTCCCCCTTTTTATAATCGAAATTTGATTATAAAGCCTTCAAGGAAAGAGAACTTGCTCTATTCGAAATTTTTCGTGTCAAATCTCCCCCATGACATGTGGCATAAACTTTGTGTTTCAATCTGGAAAATCCAAAAAATCTTCAATTTTTAGCTTCGTTCACGAACCGCCTTTGACAAAATTTCCCACAAATGGGTATAAATTGTCAATTTCAAAATTCTGCAGTGATCCGGTGCGCCCAAAACAACCAAAAATGCGAAACTATCCTTTTTTTTCAAAGCTGGGTAGAAAGCATCGATTCGCATAAACTGCAGGGGCCTGAAATGCATTTTCTTCAATTTCTCAGCAAAATAAGTCCAATTTTGAATTTGGGTATGAACAACAATTTTCGAAACTTCAAGGACTGCTTTCGAAATTTCTTCCTTTTTTCTCCAAACCTTCAAAAATCACCCCAAATGTTGAACTTGGGCAAAAACTGCCAAACATTCGAAAGTGTATGTGCAACTTTCGAAACTGCTGCCACTTGCTTCAAATTTTCGAAAATGACCCCAATTTTCGAAAATGGGTAAAAATGTGTCATATTTTCAAAACATTAATGGTCAATTTTGAAATATCACCTTATGACATCCAATCTTTCGAAAATTAATTCAATTTTTGAAATTGTATAGAAACTATCAACGATTCGAAAGTTTAAGGACCAATTTCGAAGATTAATTGATTTCTTCTCCAAATTCATTTGTTTCGTAGTTCGTGAATATCAACACCAAACCTTTGATTCGTTATTTCCCCAACCCATATTTCGACCATCAATTCAATATTTAAATTCTTCGAAATTAATATACGCCTTTTAGTCTCGACTCTATTCCACGACCCAAAATCATTAATATCATCATACGCTCTTCAAAAATGAAGTCTTTGCTTTTAACAACTGGCCATCAACAACAAAATAATACAAAATCGAACACCCAAGGTTTTGTTGCTACAAACCAACAATGTTGAACACTTATTTGACGGTAAAACAAACCTAGTCGATCACTCACTCTTCTCACTTTGTTTTTATACCCTGCAAATCATCAGAATAATCAAAATTGACTCTAACTGACTTTTGTCACACCCCAAACCGGAACGGCGGAAACATTCTGGGGTGGATGATGTCATGTCAAGTATCACAACACATGCATTATAGTAATCAAAGTACAACAAAACATTGCATTAATAGTAATAGTTTTTACATGGTTCACATTACAATATATCGAAGTAATACAAGTAAATGTAATAAGAACAGCATGGTACTAAGCTATCTTCATCAACAGCTCTGGGGATGTACCTGTCTAATGCTGACCTGAAAATACAAGTTATTTGAAAAGCGAGTATCAGCATTTTTACAAATGTTGGTGAGTTCATAAGTAATTAGTGACATTTTATTCAAATAACTTTATAATGTACTAGTTTAAGAGTTTATAGTGTATTAGAGTTCTTTCAAGAAAATCCTTTATTTTCCTTAATTAAAGCAGCCTTCTACCAAGACTGGACGGAGTTATGTGGTAAAAAGTAGTTTTCCGTTAATCGCTATCATTATCAAAATACTGAATTTGATTATTAAAGGAAGCAAGAGAAGTCAGGGAAATAACATATGCCTCAGCAGTGAGGACTGTTGACTAAGGCAAAGGAATCATAAACTCCAGGAGAGTATCGAACGAACGACACGCCTGGTTCCATCTAACAAGTGGAGACACAGACCCCAGAAGGTACCAAATGAAAGGTACAGCTGGTAAGGTTTAAAACAGTGAATACAGACCGCAGACAGTATCAAATGAAAAATACATCTTGCAAGGTCAAAATAGAGAATACAGACCACAGACAGTATCAAATGAAAGATACATCTTGCAAGGTCAAAACAGAAAATACAGACCGCAGACAGTATCAAATGAAAGATACATCTTGCAAGGTCAAAACAGTGTGACTCTGAAAATGAGTTACCAGCATACAGTGTAAATTGCCGGTGAAATACCATTACCTTAAGGCCATGAATTATAAGGCAACCTGGGATACTCGTAACCATACTGACTAGAGTTCCAGATGCCCTACAAGCATCTATAAATATGACATTTGCCACCCCTTGGCTTGGTGGGCCGTGGACTGTAGCTAGCAGTCAGGGTGCGGGGGTGTTAATCCCGTATAGATCTATACACACAATGTCCACTCTCCCTACAGGAGACTCTGGTTACCAACTAGACGATGGAGAAATCCGTGTCCTGAAGATGCACCCCAAATAGTGGGTAGAGACTTCCAAATAGTGGGTAGTGTGTTTCTAATGTAAGTGCTGAACTAGAGGTAGAGACTCATAACTGAACTGACTAATGTAAAACTATATGTCTGTACTCGTATACATAACATACAACAAATGAACCGAACGACCTTTGGACGACCATCCGATCTCACCAGACCACATCTCAACGAAGAAAAGGAAATAGGGCGGACAAACCTTCCTAAGTCCTTCAATCATTATTTATATGCACCTATACAAGTACATACATACATCTAACTACGATTGAGTGTGTAACAAGTGGAAACGCATCGTGATGTATAACTGGGTCGTGGTGTGTAAACATACAGTGTGGAATAACCGAATCGTAATGTATGACGTACAGTGTAAGCGAATAGTGTGGAATAACTGAATCATATAGGGTGAGCGAATAGTGTGGAATAACTGAATCATACGGTGTGAGCGAATAGTGTGAAATAACTAAATCGTAAAGTGTAAACAAACAGTGTGGGATAATCGAAACGTGAAGTATAAATGCACCAAGTATAAGGGTATCACGAAGTGGAAACGATCACTAATGAAGTAGATGTGTCTATCAAGTATAAGGTGCTGTTTGATTTTCTGAAGCAAAAATTCATGAAGTCTGCGGACCACCTCTGCAACCCTTTACAGTAGAAGAGGTGGACCAAACGACTGCAGACTATAATAAGAAGCATGTTTGTTTTTTTAACATCTGCATACTGTTGCAGATATTAAAAAATTAAAATAAACTAATTTTATAAACCAAAAATAGCTTTTTAATACGTAAAATTTAATAATGTATAATATTTCGGTAAAAATTAATGATATTTTAGTAAAAAAGAATGATATGTCAACAAAAAATAAAGATATTTTAGTAAAAAATAATGATATTTCATTAAGAAATTATCATTATTGAATATAAAAAAAATGAAAAATAAATTCAATAAGAATAAACGAAAAAAAACGAAAAAAACAAATGTGAAATAAAATTTTAATAACATAATCAAAATTTCAGCAATAAAAAAGAAGAAGAAGAGGTTGGAAGAGGTTGAAAGAGGCAATACAAGTGTTGCGCCAAATAGAGCACACGCATAGGTTTTTGATTCAGAAGACTTCTAAAAAACAAACAGCTGCGAGATGAAAAGTGTTGCGCGTGTGCTGCGCCACACAGCAGTAAGAGGTTTGAAGAGGTTTTTTCCAAAAAACAAACAGCACCTAAGTGACTACAAGTATAAGCGAAATAGAGGCAATAACAGGTATAAGCGTGTCAAGAAGTGAAAGCGTTATCTAGTAGGAGTTTACAATAAGTGAAAACGAAGCAGCGGTAACTAACAAGTATAAATATACGACGTGAAAGAGAAATTTGACGAAAACCTTGGAAAACCTTTATACTTAGGAAAATCACATTTTGGTATTCTTTGGTAAATAAGTTTGAAAAACTGTAGAAATCTTTGGAACCTTTATAAACCAGTTTGAAATGATTTTATATACAACAATACAAGTAAGAGTTTTGAAACAATTGAAAACCATTATAGTATCCTACTCGGTAAAACAGTTTACAGTCTTGTAAAATCTTGTGCATGCAGGTTATCAATCACATGTGATTGGTATGATAAATGGCATGTTTAACTTGTATTCCCCCAATAAAACATGTAAAAACATTTAAAAGGTTCATTCAGGGGTATGAACTCACCTGGTGTAAGTTGATCCGACAAGGCGCCGGTTGGGTGCTCGGTGTCAATTAAAGACTTGGACACACTTACTGACCTATTTAACATATGATAACATATGTTCACATACAATTAGTATATTTAATACTAATTAAACAAGTATACACACTCAAAGGAGCGGAAAACACTTTGGTTAAGTGTTTGGGGTGTCCCGGGTAGCGTGTAAAGGTGTGTATGGCTTAGGAATGGAGTTTACTATCCGAGAGTAAACTCTCTATGCTATGTTTACGGCCTAGGGACATCTCACCATGAGTTTACAGCCGTAAACTCATGGTGAGGGGTTCTAGTGTGTTTTGAGGCTTCTAACTTGTTCATGGAATTATTCTATGTCCAAAACTATAAGGCATGAGTGGGTTTAAGGCTTCTATGGGCTCCATCATGGAGTTTACGGCCCGTGAACCATCCCTAATGGAGTTCACAGCCGTAAACTCCTATATCATGGGTTTAAATGAAGTTTTAAGCCCTTAAATCACTCCTAGCATTTTATCGTAATAGTCTAAGGCCATTTAGGGGACAAAACTTAATGCTTTGGCATGTTTAAGGGTGTTTATGGCCTTGACATGTGTCTAGGCCGTAAACTCCTTTTAACCCCTTAAATCTTTGTGTTTGGATGATCTAAACCCGAAATAGCAAGCCCCTGATTCATGTATTAAGCCTAAGGGTGGTTTGGGAGTGTTTTTGGGGCATTTTAACAAGTTTTAGAGGTGTTTACCGCCTAAGCATGTGCTTGGGCCGTAAACTCTCTTTTATGCCCTAAAATCCTATGTTTTAATGATTAAAACTCCTAGACAATTTCCTTAATTGGTTCCTAGGCTCAATGGGACAAGTTCGGGTCATTTTGGCCACATTTAAGGGGTTTACGGCCCTAGAGTGTTCCTGGGCCGTAAACTCCTCTTTGACAGCTTTTATGGTCGAATTTTGGGGTATAATCACAACTCATAATATTTAGAACAAGCGAGGGTAAGTGGACTTACGATTTGGAAGCGTTTGGTTGCGGATTCGGGTAAAAAAACGAGTCTAGAGAGAGAGTATAGAGAGAGAGTATAGAGAGAGAGGGTGGAAAAGACTCAAATGGAGTTTACTCCCCCTTTTATATGGGTGGGATTTGGAGTTTGGTGATATTCTACCCGATACTGTCGTTTAACGGGGCTTTTGGTCGCACCCGATTTAGCGGTCGTAATAATACAAACTAATTTTTCCAACTAAATGGAAATGTGTATTATGAGTTTTTATTTGTCTTATCACGACCTAACGACATAAAGATATAAATAAATAATATATTTACTAACTTGGCGACCTCTAATTAACGGAATTTTTATACAGTGGAATATTCCGTTACCGGTAACGGGGTAATGTAACGGAATGACTTTGGGTTGTCACAACATTGCTATTTAACAAAGTAACCATTTGATTTCAATCCAATGACCCATTTCATTTCCAGTAACATGAAACGCATGTAAGATCCCTTCGAAAACAAAATGAATTCTTCACTTACTTCTTCAAAGTACAATCGATGATCGTAGATGCGAAATTTTGACGATCGACCTTTAGCCACTCGGTATGCTTACACATAAAAAAAACATCATTTCCAGTTGCTATCAATGAGAAGTAGAACCAACACCAGTCGACATCAATACCACCAATCATCAAAAAAGAATTCAGACTCTTCGACCATAAAACCTTCATTCAATTTTTTTTTAAATTCGTCCTTAAGATCGACTTCAAAATCATGATTCACACCAAATACTCAGTTGTTAATATCCAATCAAACATAAATCGAATACACAACCTTTGATTTTGACTATTAAACTAAAATCAAAACTTCAATTTATGACCCTTCTGATACGAACTCAAAGACAAATAAAAAACAACTTCTATCCCAAAATCAAGTAAGGACATTCGACTTACAAATCATCTACCGTATTCAACTTTAAATCCAAATCACGAAACACTCGCCGATAATCAAGATCGATTTTGAGTTCAAACTAAATCAATCAAAGTTGACTTTAATTTCAAAAGAATGATTGTCGACTAGGATTAACCAACAATATCACGGAAATTAACCTTGATTCACACTCACCAATAAAAACTATAAGAATCCAGTTCGATTCTAAGCTTTATTGACTCAAATCGAATACAACGAAAATTGAAATCGTTATCAAATTCTGCAACCGAACTTGATTCGAATTCTCAGTCGAAATCGATATTAACTCTAAACAATTACAATTTTGATTTCGATTCATCAACCCAATATGTTCAAAACTACAATTTTGACTTCATTCTTTGATTTTGACTTAAAGAATGAACATATTTTATTTTGAACAATGAATAAATGATTGTGAATTGCGGTGGAAATATGTGAACAATACTCTAAAATTTAAGTTTGGGCTTAATCGAGATTCAGACTTAACGAATAAGGGTCATATGAACACTACCGATCAATAGAAATTGGGCTTGGATTGATGAACAATAATTATTTTTATTTGGCTTAAGATTTAATCAAAACAAAATTAATGTTTTTTTTTTGTCTTGATCTAATTTTTTTTGTTGGATCACCAATGGTGTAAAAACGGATTAGATCCAACGAAAAAACTGATTTAAAAATCAAGAATGTAACGCGTGATTCAATGAGATTAAGAGAGATTATAGAGAGAAACTCACTATAAATGCTGCAATTTTGACAAATTTTGCCAAATCGAGAATCATTTCTTCAAACAATCGTGTTGATCTTCGAAGACCAATTCTGATACCAATTGTAGTGATTTATGAACATGGTTTGACATGTGAAATTAAAGAACACACAATGAACATGATGATTTGGGTGCTAAAATGTGTATCCGATCATAGTAATTGAGTACAAAAATGGAACTACTCTAGAACTTCATAAACATCTCATTCACTAATCACTATGAACTATATCTCTTAAGCACACCTCTACAAGTGGTATGAACCCACATTATATAGAGGTGTTTACATGTCTCTCTCTCACTCTCCATCTCATAAGTCTAAAGGCTAAAGCACCACATGCAAGTGGGTCTTACAAAAGTCAACACATTTACAAAGTCATACATTGATAACTTTGCACCTAACGTTAAGGAGAGGCTAGAATGTTAATGAAGATGGAAAAGATACAAGTTAGAACAATAAAGCCTCTAAGACTTATAAGTCTTCATGAGGAGATAAATAAAGCACAACAACTATACAAGACAATTAGCTAGAAAGAGGATAAAGGAGGATATATGCTCTCGAATTTTGCTAAGGAAAAAAGAAGAATCAAATAAACTAGTTAAGGTATCCTCTCTTCTTAATATAGTCCTACACCTAAATGAAAGCCGATGCTTTCATTAAACGAGTTGATGTGTTGCAAGAAACATAATGGTTTAAGAAGAAGTTAAAAAAGTAACCAACAATACCTTGTAAGAAGGCATGGATTGTTTTAAGATGAAGAAGAGAGAGTTAATGCTTTCCACATCACTCTTTCATATATTATGTAGACAATATATTAAATTGTCTTCTATAGATCCATAATGTTGTACATAATGTTATAGTCATACTATATGATAATATGTAACTAGTTATGATATCTTTAATTATTTTTTTTTTCTCAAAAATAATATTTTTTCAATTCAATACAAGTGTTGATTTAACATATTAATAATCATATTACTTAATAAATAATCATTTAGTATTTACTTGTTAGATGATATGATTCTATAATATTATATATTATTAACAAATATTATTTTATAATGATCCTTAAGAATAAAGATCTTTCATTTATGTGGATTGTCACCCACATAAATGACCAACACCACCAGCCTCAACCGTACTTAAAGTTATAATCTTTTCTATCCATACTGTTTTATAGAAAATCACAAGAATATCTGAAGGAAAACTAGTATTTTTTTTAAAAAAAATTTAAATTATTTATTTATTTTTTGGTTTTGGTTTTGGTTTTGATTTTGATATTTTTTTTTTCTTTCTTAGAATAATAATTACATAAGTAATAATAATTGAGCAATATATTTTATTTAATATATCATGATTTGATGTAAACAATCTTATGCAGACTTTTTGCATACACTAATGACTAAGAACAAGCTATGATTAGCATCATGTAGGCCTACATTTTCATTCTAAACAAGTCTATATTATAGTATAATCATGTCATACTATGCTTTATTTTGTAAAAGGTTTTTCAAACTAGTGTTTTTTGGCATATGAGTTAGAACATATAACGGTTGCAAACAAGGTTTGATAATCACGAATATTGTTTGTTCACTTTTCGTATTAATTAAGAACATTGTTTGTTCATTTTTGGTATTGATATTTTATTCTTTATGCTTGTGGTTTATGAGTAATAATTTAATTTGGAATAATTCTTAGGTTATCCACAACATATTAAATTTTATAGAGTTTAATGGATTTTCATATTATTTTTTTACATTTGTACAACTCTATCAATTCAAAAAAAAAATTTAAAAACTAATTTATAATATATATTTAAGAATTAAAAACTTTTCTTATTGAACTCTAAATCATTTGAATGTTAATATATCATTTAACTATAGTAGAGTTTAATCAATTAAATAACAAATAAACTTAGTTACTCATTCAACTCTTCTATTGAACTCACCATTATAAACGCTTTTAAGAAACAAATTTTGATTCACAAAATAGAAATAGTATTTTTGGAGAGTATATATATAGATGTTAAAACAAAATATATATGAGTGCATATACTGCCCAAGTCAAGCTGCTATACGTAGGTTAGGCTACTAGTTTGGCTAAGGTTGTTTCATCGTCAGCTGCCTCTGAACAAACCCAAAAACATATGTTTCTTCAACGATCCTTCATTCTGATCATGTTTTTTCACTGCCATCCAAGACTAATATTTTGCCGATATTTTGGGACGTTGCTTTCGTGGTTTACAAGATCAAATTGATTATATATACAAATTCGTACTCTATACCACCTGATTTATATTATACTCCATATTTTAAATTCCCATTAATTGGCAGTACAGTGTTATTTCGAGTTATGATAAATTGCTGGTGACACTATAATTAACAACAGAAAGTCATAACTCACCTAACAGAAGTTTAGGGCTAATCCAAAATATGTGAAAGATTAATGTTGCATTATGTTTGATATTTAATTTAGGTCATAACGTCATTATTCTCCAATTTTATCACACGGGACTTATTAAACATTGTTTTTTTGTTTTTTTTATTATACCAAAAGTTAAAACCATCCCCAATTTTGACATCATTCTCATAACTCGATTGAAAACAATATCGGTCTCATATACTTTTGCAAAAGCTCGTATATACGAGATCAATGCAGTTTATACGATCCAAGTCTATAGAACCTGATTTAAACGACTATGCGATAAACCTGCAGGCTTACACAATAATTCTTAATTAGCACAATCAATATAATGTTTAATAAAAAAGATCATGTAGAACTATGTGCTTTGAAACATAATATATTTAATATGATATGCGTTAGTATCTAATGATGACGTACATGACATGAATATTAGAATGTCAAGAACATATAATATAACTAAAGATAATACCTTAAATAACCTAGCTACTAAAGATAATACGTTACAGCAATTTATTAATCGAATTACAGTTAAACAATCCAAAACCCTAATTAGCTTAGAGATCCTTAAAAATGAAATAACGTACGAAAGTAGTTGACAAAATAAGTCTTTTTGTCAAGTTCATATTACGCAACTTCCGTAATTATATGCATATATAGAAGCAAAATTACTTGAAAGGGGCTGTCAAATCTTTGCTTCCTTCACTCAACATCGAATTCCACTCCCAAATCCTATCGGGAAATGTCACATGAGCAGCTCCACCTCCTGGCAAGTTATTACTAAGTGCAAGAAGCGCTTGTGAGCTCAACTGTGGCTGAAGTTGTTGTTGTGGTTGCAGTTGCTGTTGTGGTTGAGGCAACATATTATTAAACAGATGCGGCGAATAGTTTGAAGAATCACCGAGGTGATAATTATGAATATTCAGAAGTTGAGAGGGTGGGCAAGTGTCAAGAACTCGTTGAGAACTTATAATTCTCGGAAGATCATCAACACTGTTAGGGAAGATAGTTGAAGAGGGGGTGGCAATGACATTGTGGTATGAGGAGTTGAGAGGGTTCGAAAGGCCGAGAGCAGTTCCAACAATGGCGGTGGGGGTGCAACTGGTTGTATCACTAGGTTTTTCATCAGTTTGGTGAGAAGATTGGCCTTCAAAACAAGTGAAACTCGAAGAATTCTGGGATTGCTGATTGATATGATAATTTGAGGTTCTTGAGTTACTCCTTGTTTGAAGAGAACGAGGGAGAGATGGATGATCTTCTACTCCACTTCGCTTGTAAACCCTACACAGCGATATCTCAGCCTGCAAAAACGACACCATGAAAACCACGTATATATTTACATACTAGCAAGCATTTAATTCTAGCGGTGATATTGGTCTGTAAATTAAGAGAGAGAAGTACGCATTTAAAGCTTGCGGTGACCTTGGCAGACGAGTTATAGTTTAACTCTAATCATTGCTGTTCGACCTTTTGTAATCTTTATGTTTCATGTTGGAGTTCCTACTGCTTTCATTTTGGTTTTTAAATCTAGAAAACCAAACAAGTGAGAATTAAGTATACAGACCTTTTGTAATCTTTCCGTTTCATGATGGGGTAATCGGTATTCATTCATGATCCAACTACTTCGAATGCCTTTAGGAGCTTTTCCCGAGTAAAAAACAAGGGTTTTCTTTAATCCGATGGATCTGGAATTATCAGTTCTAATCATTCTATCAGCTCCGGTAGCTTTCCAGTAGCCTGAAGTTGTCACACGGTTAGGTCGATCCCCATTACGGTATTTCTTATCTCTTGGCACATAGAAAAACCATTCTTTCTCGCCGATTGCTGCTAAAGCTGAAACACAGTGTAAAACAAAATCCAAAATTTAGACCTAAGGTAAACTCACTATAAACATAAAGACTAGTAATTCAGAAAGAGTAGAATCTGAATCAGGATAGACTTGTAGTATCGAGCAAGAAAGACAAAGTAATTTAACGAAAGGAAAGAATAGATCGATCACACAGAATTATGCGTAATCCAGATATATAGTGGATAAGAGAAGGGAGAAACGATTGTCACATACAGACAATGACTCGATGAAGAAGAAGAAGAATTGGATCCAAATATGTTTTGATAATGGAATTACAAGACACACACACACACACACTGTTTGTGTAACTAGAGTGATTTATACCAGGTAGTTCCCACGGATCGTATCGGTAAAGATCAAGAAAAGTGATGAGCTCAACATTGAATCTCTTGCCCTCTACCTTACGGCGAAGGTAGAACTCAACAAGCTCTTCCTCCGTTGGATGAAATCGAAACCCTGGCATCACCATGTCGTTTTCATGATCGTCATCCTCGTCGTCTTCTTGCTGCTTCTTGTTTCTTATCTCTTCTTCTTGGTTCATCGTCCTTGCTCCAATTGCCATAAACCGTTGGCTGATACCTTCTTAAACACCAGTATAATAATTGTAAAACCCTTTCTTCGAACAAGACAAGTCATATACGTGGTATATAAAGGTTGCACATGTATGCTAAATTACAAAAAAAAGGAAAAATGAAATTTAACAGTATCAAGAATGATACATTTATCCGTACCAAAGATGAAAAGAAAATATTTTAAAGAAATTAATTACCAATTAGGTCTCGTGTTTTTTTTTTTATTGACGTGGGTGTGTGTAATTTAGCCCGTAAAAAAGTTACATAAGTTTGACTATCTTTGAATTATTAGAACAACACTCTCCATAGCTTTCAGGGCCTACATATATGGACGATGAAAGCATGCATAGAGGTGGTTTAAAGATGAGAAAGTGACGTTTTGAATTGAACAGGTTGGACACAACACCTTAGCGGTGGGTTAGAGCTTAATTTATTCTACCATAAATCTTTTTTATTACTTATTAGTTATGGCACTATAATTTTCTGATTACTTAAATAAAGATTCATGCTAAATCTATAGCATACATATATGTGCTTTAGGCTTGCTCTTGAATCGTGTATTGTAATTAGTTCTAGGCATTTGTCTAGGGTTGTCACATGGTTAATTTAGAAAAAAACATATCACGAGTAATTGTACATGTAAACTATGATCCGAGCTCTTTGTTGGGCTTGTTTTTCTTATAAAATTATAGCTGTTGAAGAAAATTAAATAAAAGGTAAACAAGTTAAATAATCAACGACTAATTAAGCATGTATAGTTTAATTTCTAATTTTGAACTTAAGGTATTAGTAGGGTACATGCCAGCGAAACTTGTTCCAACAAACATGTCCGTGATCATCATTAAGATTAAGAAGCTAAAATCACAAACGTTTTACGGAAAAATGTAATTTGAGCTTAAGCAATTAATAAATTGTTATGGTATTACTCGGAATATTGTTTTCAATAGACATTAGGTTTGAATATATATGTGACGGTATAACTGTTAGACATTATCTACTTATTGAATTGCCCTAAAGTTTGTATGAACATGTGAAACCCATAAAAGAATTAGGTCAACGAAATGAAATGCTAATGTGTTAAAAATCTCATTTTTGTGTAGTTGTATGGTTATATTGCAGCCTAGATATTTTACTAGATAGAACGAGAGAATTCCATGCTTAAAGTTAAGGGTAAATACAATATGTGGATGTCTCTCGTCCACCAGTTCTATATATGGGTATTACTATGGAAAATGTAGTCTTCCATAACAAGAGAAGTGAGTGATATTTGTTCCTCTATCTCATATCGATACGAACACTATAGGAAACGTGAGTATTGGCGGCGACAAGCACCACCGCTAAATATCATGTATGTCGTAGTTAAAGGCTTTTGTGATGACGCATCGCCGACAATAGTTCACCGTTGTAGCCTTGCTGCAAATACTCCATATGTCGCCATTTTTGCTCTATGTTGCCGCAAATACACTCTCACCGCTAATGCCTAACATTTTCGCTAAAGCCCCCTCGCCACTAATACACGTCTATCGCCATTAAAGGCGTCATCGTTAATTGTATTTCCCATTTTTTTAGTATTTAACACTAAAATTATAAAAAACAATATAACAAGTATAAAAACTGCTACGAAACATTATTTTGTATAAAAATAGTTTGGAACGTTAACCACTTAATAATATATATGATATCCGATCTAAAATATTAATTCAAACATACGGGCCAAAGTACTCATCCAAACATAGTTCAATATATCCAAAATACTAGTCTATATTACTAACCGAAACAAAACATTTCACAAATCCTAAAATAGTAGCTACTCGTCTTAATCACTCCCTTCATTTCATCCGTTTTCATTTCATGGTGGTAACGAGCGAAACCACTATTCTAGTAGCACACTGTAAGTCATGTCTATTATCATTGTTTGCAACATCTCCAACTACAAAGAAAACAAAATATATTACAAACATATCATAACATCATTATACTTTACAAATTAAGGTCATGATTATTATAACTGCCTCCTTTTTTCCATTATAGCATTGTACTTTCCAAATACACTTAAACATATATAGATCCTACACAATATGGCATATACATTATAACATTATACTTTTTTTTTCTTCATCTTTTCACTATAACATCGAACTATACTAAACTAACAATTATCAAACTATAACCAAACTCCATCCTATATAATATTACATATACATTATATATATATATATATATATATATATATATATATATTATTCATTTTCCTATTATAGCATTGAATATATATATATATATATATATATATATATATATATATATATATTTCATTTTTCATTATAGCATTGAATTATACGAAACTAAAAATTACCAACATATCATTAGAACATTCTACTTTCCAAATACACTTAAATATACATCATAAACAATATTGCATCTACATTATATCATTGTACTTTTTTTTTTCATTTTTCCATATATCATTGTACTATACTAAATTAACAATTACCAACATATCATTATACCATTCTACTTTAGAAAGTAAGGTCATGATGATTATAGTATCCTACTTTTTTTTTTCCATTATAACATTGTTGTTTTTAAATACACTTAAACTAACAATTAGCAGTGATCGTGGTTGTGATTATGTTAGTGGTTGTTTTGATCGTACACAAACACAAACTTAAACAGTTTACGCACGATGCATCTGATATCATCGCGTCGAGATCTCAATATTCTTTTAAAACAATTTTTTATATCGTCTGATGTAAGACCGCTTGCTTCTGAAGAAGCTTGAGTTTGTTAATTCATCTTTTGGAGTAAAACATTTTGTATTTAAAGAAAATGATAAAAATAATATATATATATATATATATATATATATATATATACACACACACACACACTTACATGAAAATATAAATTAACTACTTATGTGTTGTTGCCTGATTGTAGGACTACTAAATACCCCTTGACGATCAATATTAGCCTTACGAAATGCTTCGAGTCTACTGATTATCTATTTAACATTAAAATTAGATTAATTATACATTCAATAAACAGTTAAATATATCATAACTTACTTCTTTGAAACATGCATTGCTATATGAGCACAATCCCCCTCTGTATACAACTTGTTGTTGTGCACAGACTCCTTTGTTTGCCTCCGAACACTTTACAAATTCGTACATTTAAAAATTTCCGACTGTGTGAACCTAATTTTTACGTGATATACCCCCCCCCCCCTGTGGAGGGAGGGGGGGGGGTGGCTAATGCCCTTGGGATATCTGTAACCCTTCTGTTATTCTGAAAATAAGTATATGCTTTACTTTTCTGGCCTATGTAAATTTTTTTGTAAGGTCGCATCAATATTGCACAAAAACTAAGCACATTGGGGATCCAAGTTAACCTTATGCAAATCAAACTTTATCTACAAATACAAAAATTTAGTTAATAAAATATCAATCACAACTAAACTTAAAATATTATCCAAGTTACATTTAGATGCACGACTGTGACATTCCTTAAAGCAGGGGAACATTTTCCTAACCAAATACGCTAATAAGGATTTCTCCAACATCTACCCCCAATATCATTTCTAAACCAACTACCACGTTTGCCCGTATCAACTTTGATTGTTGGATGTTTTAGATAGACCTCCTTTTTTGTAGCTTAGTTGAAAAATAAAATTAAACCTATTAGTAATGATAGTTTATAATAAATGAATAAAAATAGCTAATAAATATATCATACAAAGACTTACCATCCTATTCGTGCTGTCTATAACCAGAGCCTCTTGGAGGTAGTGGATCCCTGGCTGCACCATCTCCATTTCCTATGCCCATCACATCGACCATCATATAAAAGAGTATCACCATATATAGCCTGCAAAATTACAACATGTACAATATAGAAACACAATATGAATAAAAGTTAGTCTGCAAAATTATAAGATGTATAAGATAGACAAACAATATAAATAAAAGTAAGCCTTCAAATAAAGTTTCTATTACAAAAAACATACACATTAAAGATTTACATTACATATGATTTTTTTAATCAGAATCTCCTTCATATACTTCAATATCTTCTTTAGTGTCATAGTTAGAATCGTCATCATCATAAACATATTGATTCTAACCATTGACAAAGGTACTTTAGTCTCGTCCTCATCATAATAATCAACGTTGTTTTGAGCTACACCAACATTGTTTTGAAAGTATTGTGAGAAGTTGATAAAAAGTATAGCACCTTATGAAGAGTTGTTCTGAACTACATCCACATTGTCTACAAGTTTGACCTCTACATTGTCGACATTTTGGACTGAGTCACTGTAAGCATTTTAGACACCAGCATTGCTAGATAGTAAATCCCAAATACTTTGATGATTAACATGCTCGACGAAACAATGAGGTTAGTCGTTTTGGTTTCCTCGAGAAGACTCACGGATGTAGAATAGTTGTTTGGCTTGACAAACATATATGATTTGATCATCTTGGTATGCTTCTCATTCTGTATTGATACTAGTGAAATTATCATCCGGAATATCTCCTGTATCGAACCACTTGCACCGAAATATTATAGTCAAATAATCATATGGATATTGCGCCTCTATAATCTCTTCTAACTGTTCATAATATTTGTCTCCATTCTCACCCACCGCTAGAAACCTAGAGTTTTGCATTGCGTGTTGTGCATCATATCTAAGTACCATAAACCTCACATTGTTGACTAAGCATGGGATGTAAGTATAAACATTCATTTGTGACCCCAATGAAAGGGCCGACAACTCTTTGTGGAATTCTGGAGAGTTTTTGTTTCCATTTGAAAAACCTATTAAACTTATATTAATGTGTTATGTATTCTTGATCGTTATATTGATCAAACATATTTGTTTGTTAATTCATTTTACCTTTTCATGATGCTACTTAGGAAATTCGGTCTTTCCATCACTTTTACGATGTTAAGATTTGAATTTTCCATATTGGTGAAAAAAATATATAAAATTGATAAATGCCAAAAAGTAATATTAGATAATGAATGATAAAGATAAGAACACATACTTGGTGTATTGTATGACTTCTTGGCAACTATTCAATATAAACCATTATATATTACATTTTCCCTTAGATCTAGATGTTTGATTTGTGTTGCGCTGGTTGGTTGACACTTAGACTCAAATATCCAAAACTTTTTTTCTTTAGTGAGAACATCCTCGTTTCTTTCGAGATGATTGGATTGAGTCTGCACATGTCGAAGGTACATCGAACCAAATGATAAAGCTTCTTTAGCAACATAACATTCAACTATACAACCTTCTAGCCTCGCCTTATTTCTGACATAGTTATTTAGTTTTTTCATATACCTTTCGAACGGATACATCCATTTTTCATACATACTGAGCCTCCGACAACTCTTTATCAGGTAAATTCAAAACTAAATATATCATAAATTCAAAAAAAAACACTGGAAGATAAATCAACTCTAACTTCCACAAGATTCTAATATTGTATTCTATTTCTTTCTTCATATCCTCCACCTTTAGTGTCTTGGAGCAAATTTACTTGAAAAATGTACAAAGATCTAAAATTGATGTAGAAGTATCTTTATCTAATAATGCTCTAACTCTAATTGATATCAAACGTTGCATCAAAAATAGTCATGACATTTCATCCCAATAATGTTTGTATCATTGTCTACCACTTTCTTATCGATGTTAGATCCAAACCCGTCTGGCAGTTTAAGATCTATTATAATTTGACAAAAGATTTAGTGGTCAGGTTTCTTGAATAAGTATCTTGCATGTGGTCCAGTGAACCTGTAACCCCTTCTTTGCAACCATTGATTACGTTGAGTATTTAAATTTCTAAAGTCATCATATGCATTTGATGTGCCTTTACTCTTATCATTCACCAGAGAAGAACCCAAAACACTATCACCTACATTTTTCTCCACATGCATCACATCTATGTTGTACTTTAACTGTAGAGAAAAACAATACTCGATCATGAAAAATATGCTATGTTTCGACCACTTCAACTCGAATCCTCTCCGACCTTTCGTTTCATTTAAAACCATAGGATGTTTACCCGGTTTACGAAGTAGTAGATGACCTAGTTGCTCTTGTATAGATTCATTAGTAAAGTGACTTGGAGCGGGTCTTTCCTTGGGTTTCCCATTAAATTCGAAATCCATCCTTAATGGATCATTAGCATGTAAGAACCGACGATGACCAACATAAACAACTTTATTTGTTGCACGATATGAGGATTGTCTTCATTGCAAGTCGTGCAACCCAATAAACTATTATGAGCTGGAAAGTTATTTATTGTCCATAACAACATATCATTCACTATAAAGAATGTGTTTGTTGTTGTGTCTTTAATATGTATACTTGAATGCCACAAAAACATAAGCTCTTCTACTAATGGCCTAATGGAAACATCCATGTCCTTTCTGATGAGTTTTGAGCATAACAAACAAAGATCTATATGTGCATGCAACCTTAATTCTTGATCTATGCTTTCTCTAATTGAACATACAAATTTTGAATATCAAATGGAAAACCCTAATTTCACTAGTATATTTTTGAAATCTATAAAATAGGGTTAAGAAAACACACCTTGATTGTTATATAGCAATAACAATTGAAATCCTAGTCTTCTTCAAACTTTGAGAGCAAGCGTCACAAGTGTCACGCCTCTGATGGTTCACACCCAAACAAGCAAGAGGATGAGAAAGGAGAGAGGAGATGGAGAGCTAAGATTTTTGGCTATTCCTTTAGGGTTTCAAGTGGCTAAAAATCATAAGTCTAAGGGGTCTTTTTATAGTGTAGATAGGATGTGATGGATAACCCTAATTTCAATATAATATTATTAATTCGAATCCGGTAATTACCCACTTCCTTAAATATCCACATGGGATAATCTAGAAACCCTAGATTATCCTTATTAAAACCATCTAGGCCTTCTCTAGGAAGGTTCTGAAATCTCTTGCTCAACTATCAAACAATTACACTTTAGACCCTATACTTTTAATTAATTTTTGTAATCCCGAAATTAATTCCAGTTTATTTTTGATTAAATATCAATTAAATATTACTATTTCTAATTAATAAATTATTCTCATAATATATTAACAAATTATTTATTTCAATTTATTAATCAAATAATAAATCTAATCTCTCTCAAAAAGTCATCCTGTCTAATTGCTAGTTATAAGGGCACCCAAAACGACTGTGATGCTATCAATTCAAGCATATACCAATTATAGTTATCGGCTTAGACACCTAATCCAACAGTTTACCACTTGGATAAGTCTAATAACTATAGTTGTCAGTATAACTGTTGGAATAGTGTCTAAGGCTGATTGAGCATGGTCCTTTTGGGTTGCCTTCACCATAGCAACTTGTCAGGATGATTTACAATGAGAGAAGAAATATTATAAGGAATAATATTATTGTTATTTGATTAATATAAGTCATAAGTTAATTAGGAATTAATTTGGTGACTTAAAGAGATTAATTAAATAGAAGGGCATAAATTGTCAAGTGTATGATAGTTGTACTTTAGGCTATAATCCCTTATGGATAAGGGGTGGATGGTTTCGAGGCTTTAGATAGAGCTTGAAATCGTCCAAGGCTTATCATTAGGGTATTGGATTGCTTAGGGCCTAAGTTATCTAATTAGGGTTTAAGGGTGAAACCCTAGGAGCCTTACAAGTATAAATAGACCCAAGGGGTCAAGGAAATCGACACCCTTGTCACTAAAGGAACCCTGGCCAATTTCTTCCTCCCCTCTCCTCTCTCTATAATCATCCTCTTGCTAGTTGGTGTTTGTAAGCCATTAGAGGAGTGACAATTGTAACTCTAATCTCTAAGGACAAGAAGATTCAAGCAAGTAACTTAAGGTATTCAATGCATGTTCAATTAGAGAAACCTAGATCCAAGCATTAGGGTTTGTATGTGGACATAGGAATGTTTATATGGCCAAAACCCATCAGTAGTATCGGAGCCAAGATTGGTTTCTATTGAATTGATGCAATTGTTGCTTGTTTGATGCTTGCAAAATTCGAATTTTGTGACCCTGCCTGATGAACTCGGCGAGTTCCATAGTGGACTCGGCGAGTAGGCCTCAACTCGGCAAGTCCATTGTGGTACTCGGCGAGTTCGAGCGTCAAAAAGGGCTAATTTTGGGATTTCTTACTGTTTATCCTTTGGATATTTACCTTAATCATATTAGGTCAATAGAAATCTGATTTTAAGATATATTTGAGTATATTCTTGACCTAATTGAAGATATTTATCAATTAATTAAATATTATTTTCCTTATGTGATAATTGATTAATTATTTTAATTAAATTGGTAAATTGTTTTGCAAGAAATAATTAAATAAATCAAATATGGATAATTATGTGATTAAATGTTAATTTAGATTATTTGTTATTTGATCCCCTAAGTTTTGAAAAGTTTAAAACCTACCCTCAAGTTTTGAAATTTATGTTTTGTGATTAAAAGTTTAATTTAGACAATTTAAATTTCAAACCCAAGAATTTTACAAGTTTAAAATTCAACCCTATACTAATATAATATTACTAGATTAATATATATATATATATATATATATATATATATATATATATATATATATATATATGTATAATTAAAATGCTTGTCTTACCGTTAGTAGGCCTCATTTACGAAGCCGGTCTATAAGGTGGGTATAAGGTTGCTGCCTATAAAATGGCGCTTAATGGGTGTACACTCACACCCACCGCTTGCTTGATCGGTGGAGGGTCGTTAGCCGAACGGGTAGGATAGGGCAACCTCATCTCCTCATTAAAAGTATAATATGAAATACAAAGTAACTACATGTTTTTCAAAAATTCCCAATCCTAGTTACTTTAGGAAAAGTGAATTGATGCAATCCCATGAAATTACACATTGCACCCTTGCTAAGAAGTTAGTGGAGCGTGTGTGGTTTACTAGCACACTAATTGGTTCTAAGCAAAGGTGGCAAATGGTGATTCATTCTTTATCATTCTTTACAATGAAGGCACCATGTGAATTTGCATGGTAATTCACACCCACTTTGTGATCCTCGGTATCCCAGTCACAAACGAGAGGGGCATATCAAGATTTAAACATGACATTGCAAAGTTTTAATGAATCTCATCTAAACCTAGGAATTCTCAATACATTTAGACTTAAAGTTATGTCTCATGGTGGAGAATTAGTGAATCGTCATTCACTTACCTTCAAATTGTTTGCATGTTAGATTACGACATCCCTTTTCTAATATGTAAATATTGTTGTTGGATCCTAGCCCTAATTTTCTTATTGGGTGATTATTAGGGATTCAAATTCTAATCTATCTTTGTCCTTTCTATTTGTAGATGTCGAACGCGAACAACGCTGCTACTAGCTCGTTCGCATTGATGAGCCTTTGCCAAAAGGTGACTTTCGATGGGATGAACTTTAGTGAATGGATAAGATACCTTCGTACGATTGCTCGCTACGAGGACAAGGAGTATGTCCTCGATGAGAAGCTCGAGAAGATCAATCTAGAAATCGCTACTCTGGCTAAAATCACCGCTTTTGAAACTCATGAGCATGATGCAATGAAGGTACATTGCATCATGATAGCCACTATGAACTCCGAATTCCAAAATTCGTATGAGGACATGTATCCGTACGAAATGCACCAAGACTTGTTGGAGAGATACCACCAAAACGCGAGGCAAGAACGTTACGAGATCTTCACTAACATGATCTCCGCTAAAATGGGTCATGGTGAATCTCTAACCGTGCACCTGCAAAAGATGCAAAGGTATGTCGATCGTCTTCGCAAGTTGAATGTTGACTTTGGGGAAGACTTGGCAATCGACATGGTGCTTCACTCCTTTCCTCCGTGTTACAACCAATTTAGGATGACCTACCACATGAACAAAGAAGAGGTCACCCTAAGTAAGCTCCAAGGTCTCCTTAGGGTTGCTGAGATCAACCTTAAGGACAAGTTTGTTGCACCTACTCCCAATCCACCCGCTGCTCCTGTTTTGGCCATTAGGCAAGGAAGAGGGAAGAAGAGGAAGGCTCCATCTAAGAGCCACTGCAAGGGAAAGTCCGAGATGGTTCCTCCTCTAGTGGGACCAAAGGTGATCCCGCTAAGCCTAAGCCTAACCCAAAGGAGGCAGAGTGCCACCATTGCCACAAAATAGGGCATTGGAAGAGAAGCTGCCCAGAATACCTGCAAGCTATCAAGGAAGGAAAGATCATGCCGTCGTTTGCATGTATATATATATATATATATATATATATATATATATATATATACACAATTAAATCTAATGATTCATCTCATGCTATTTCTTGGGTCCTCGATACCAGATGTGGTCCCTCGATACCAGATGTGGTCACCACATTTGTTCTTAATTGTAGGGACTAAGAAGAAATAGGGATGTGGAGCATGGAAGAATAAATCTAATCATGGGGAACAGAAGATCGTCGCCTGTGACCAAGATTGGAGTGTATTCTCTAGTGCTTAGGAATGGTTTATGTTTAGATTTGGACAATTATTGCTATTCGCCAGAAATGGCAAGAAACATCATTTCATTTCATGGTTTGTTTAGACAAGGATTTAGATTTTCTTTTAATAATGAGAATGGTTCTATTTGTGCTTATCTAAATGGTGTCTATATATTTTGAAGCAATACCATATAATGGATTTATGAAACTGTTATGATTGTAGATAACCTAGGAAATGATGTTTTGTGAATGGATTCTTCTAATAGTATGGATAGAGCATCCTTGTGGCATTGTCGTCTTGTACATGTCAACAAGAAGCGCATAGCCCAACTCCAAAAGGATGGAGTGTTGGAGTCATTCGACCTTAGGGAAGATGACACATGCGAATCTTGTTTACTTGGAAAGATGACCAAGTCACCCTTCACTAGCGCATGTGAAAGGGGTGAAGGTTTATTGGACCTAATACATACCGATGTATGTGGACCCTTTAGATCCACCACAAATGATGGGAACCGCTTCTATGTGACTTTTACCGATAACTATAGTAGATATGGGTATATCTACTTAATCAAGCAAAAGTCAAAAACGTTTGAAAAGTTCAAAGAATTCAAGAATGAAGTGGAGAATCAATTGGGTAGGAAAATCAAGATGCTTTGATCCGATCGAGGAGGAGAGTACCTAAGTCTTGAATTCCACGACTATCTAAAAGAGTGTGGAATAATTTCACAATTGACGCCACCTAGGACACCGCAGTTGAATGGTGTGGAAGAAAGGCATAATCAAACCTTGTTAGAAATGGTCCACTCTATGATGAGTCGTGCTTCACTATCTATCTCATTATAGGGGTATGCCTTAGAGACTGCCGCCCATATCCTTAACCGAGTCCCTACTAAGAAGGTTGCCAGAACACCTCACAAGATATGGATAAGGAAAGCTCCCTCGTTAGCACATATCAGGGTTTGGGGTTGCGAGGCTTTCGTAAGACGAGATACTCACTACAAGCTCGAACCTCGTAGTGAGCGATGTATTTTCATCGGCTACCCGCATAAATCCTTTGGATATCTCTTTTATAGACCAAAGGACAATGTTGTCTTTGTTGCGAGGAGAGGAGTTTTCCGAGAGCGAGAACTCATAAGCCAAGGAGACAGTGGGAGGCAAATCGAGCTTGAAGAGATTGAAGAGTCGATAGATGAAGGAACCTCTACCGCTGGCCCTCAACCCGAGGAGGAAACTCCGGTTGAACCGATTGATGAGTCCTTACCTCTTAGACGTTCCGAAAGAGTTAGAGTTCAACCCCAGTTTTATGGTTTTCATATTACTACCGAAGGGGACACGTATATTAGTGATGGTACACTAATAAATCTAGATGAACCTAATAGCTATAAGGAAGCCATGGTAGGCTCGGAGTCTGCAAAATGGAAAGAGGCAATTGACAGTGAGATCCAGTCCATGTGTGACAACCAAGTTTGGAATTTGGTTGATTATCTGCCCAGACGTAAGACCGTTGGGTGCAAATGGATCTTCAAGAAGAAGACCGACATGGATGGAAATGTACACACATATAAGGCGCGATTGGTTGCAAAGGGTTTTACTCAAACTCCCGGAGTTGACTATGATGAGACCTTCTCACCAGTTCCAAAGATAAAATCTATTAGACTGATGCTAGCGATTGCCACATTTCATGATCATGAGATTTGGCAAATGTATGTCAAAACCAATTTCCTTAATGGGAAGTTGGTTGAGGATGTTTACATGGCTCAGCCAGAGGGTTTTGTTGATCCGAAGCATCCAAATAGACTATGTAATCTTGAGAAGTCCATTTATGGACTTAAGCAAGCATCTCGCAGATGGAATCTTTGCTTCGATGAGAAAGTCAAAGAGTTTGGATTTGTACGATGTGAAGATGAATCATGTGTATATGTCAAAGCCAGTGGGAGTATAGTTAGATTTCTCGTTTTGTATGTCGATGACATACTGCTCATAGGAAACGACATCCGGACACTGCAGGAGATTAAGTCCTGGCTCGGGAAGTGCTTCGCTATGAAGGACCTCGGAGAGGCTTCCTATATTCTAGGAATAAGGATAGTGGGAGAACGAAGTAAGATATTAATAGGACTTAGTCAGAACACTTACTTAGATAAAGTACTAAAACGTTTTAGTATGGAAAACTCGAAGAATGGGAGAATTACCAATACAATATAATGCCAAGCTGAGTAAGACTCAAAGTACGAGTACCGAAGCCGAAATAGCAGAAATGAGCCGAGTACCATACGCTTCCGTAGTTGGCTCAGTCATGTATGCTATGACTTGTACTCGCCCTGATGTAGCCTTTGCTTTGAGCATGGTTAGTTGATATCAAGGGAACCCTAGCAGAGCCCATTGGATTGCGGTGAAGAATATCCTTAAGTACTTTCGGAGGACCAAGGAATGGTTTTTAGTCCTCGGAGGGAGTGATGACTTGAAGGTGCGAGGGTATAGTGATGCCAGCTTTCAGACCGATAGGGACAACTACAATTCACAGTCGGGCTGGGTCTTTACCCTGAATGGAGGAGCAGTAACATGGAAAAGTTCCAAGCAGGAAACCGTAGCTGATTCAACATGCGAATAAGAGTACATCACAGCAAGCGAAGCGTCGAAAGAGGCAATATAGTTAAAGAACTTCATTGGTGATCTTGAAGTTGTACCTACCATAAAGGTGTCCATGGAGATTTTCTGTGATAATGAAGAAGCGGTTTCCTTGACCAAGTAACCGAGGGATCATGGTAGATCTCGACATATCGACAGAAAATATCACATTATTAGACATTGAGTAGAAGAAGGACAACTCATGGTGAAGAGGATATCATCAGAAGATAACCCAACAGATCCGCTTACGAAGGGACTGAGCAGGGTTAAGCACTTGCAGCATGCTAGGAGTATTAGCCTGAAGGATGATATTAGTATAGATTAGATAGTATTAGAAACGTATAATAGATAAATGTATTTAACATTTGATTATTAAATAAAAGAGTATTATTTATGAGTAATGTTACTGTCTTATGTTAATTGTTTAACTATTATTTCACTTTGCATGTTTTGACTTCCAGAATAATTTAGTTTATTAAGAATAATCGGATTATTCAAATTGTCCACAATCGTTCATATGTTGGAAGTAGGTATGAGTGAATATTGTCATGAATTGGTTTGTAGATTGTCTAAATGGTATTAGACATAACAAAAGTTTGCTACGACGTTCATGAGTGCTTATGAACTAGTTTTGAGCATTGGAACAAACTCGCGCTTGCTGGAATCACCTTATGGAATGTGATAAACGGGTGATCGCAAGACGATAATATCATATGGTCTTAAAACGTAGATATATGGTTTGTTATTTGTTAATTGGTTGTACATTGAGAATACGAAACCGCATCAGTAACTTGATGTTATAAAACGCATTGTTATGTATAGTTGATTAATGAATAAGTAAATGCATATAAGTCGAAGTTTATCTATTACTTTTATCCTAAGAGGGTAAAAGCGATATCTCGGCCGCTCGATGATTTGATTTGACTTATGTGTCGGGCCCGGTCAGAACTGAATTGACGTGTTCGATTAAGTTCTATGTCGAATAAATCTGAGATCGAGAAACCAATTGCGAGACCAATTGGTTCTATAGAGTTGTCAGCATGATATCTAAACAGAGGACTGTATGATCCCTTATCTAAAGGACAAGATTGATAAGATCAGAGTTTGACAACGTCTTTGAGAGCTACGATTGCTAATCGGTATATATAGTTACTAGACTTATCCAAGTGGGAGACTGTTGGAATAATGTCTAAGGCTACAACTATATTTGGTAAGTACTTGACCCGATTGAGCATGGTCCTTTTGGGTTGCCTTCACCATAGCAACTTGCCTGGATGATTTACAATGAGAGAAAAAAATATTATAAGGAATAATATTATTGTTATTTGATTAATATAAGTCATAAATTAATTAGGAATTAATTTGGTGACTTAAGGAGATTAATTAAATAGAAGGGCATAAATTGTCAAGTGTATGATAGTTGTACTTTAGGCTATAATCCCTTATGGATAAGGGGTAGGACGGTTTTGAGGCTTTGGATAGAGCTTGAAATCGTCCAGGGCTTATCATTAGGGTATTGGATTGCTTAGGGCCTAAGTTATCCTATTAGGGTTTAAGGGTGAAACCCTAGGAGCCTTACAAGTATAAATAGACCCAAGGGGTCAAGGAAATCGACACCCTTATCACTAAAGGAACCCTGGCCGATTTCTTCCTCCCCTCTCCTCTCTTTATAATCATCCTCTTACTAGTTGGTGTTTGTAAGCCATTAGAGGAGTGACAATTGTGACTCTAAGCTCCAAGGGCAAGAAGATTCAAGCAAGTAACTTAAGGTAATCTTCTAGATCTGTTTTTCTTATGTTATTACCTAGATGTGATGTTCAAAAGTCTTGGATTCAATGCATGTTCAATTAGAGAAACCTAGATCCAAGCATTAGGGTTTGTATGTGCACATAGGAATGTTCATATGGCCAAAACCCATCAATAACTTCAAAAACTGATTAGCAAATTGTAGTTTTTAAAGACGCTGATGAACTCTGACCTAGTCAGTTATGTGCCCTAAGATAGGTGATCATATAATCCTCCTTTCTGCTAGATATGATGTGGAAAATTGACATGGAACATAATCATTCTCATTTTCCAATACTTTATTTCTCGATTTCTGATTTGTAATGACAAAGAACTACTATTCGAGCAAATCAATTTAGTCCTGGTCGGGCCCGACACTATAAGTCAACCCCAAATCTTCGAGGGGCCGAAGATATCGCTTTTCCCGTTAGGGAAAAAGGAAAAGATAAACTTTGACTTATATGCTTGTACTATTTACTCATCAAATCATGCACAACAATACGTTTTATAACATCAAGTTACTGATGTGCTTACGCATTATCAATGCACAACCAACCTGTAAAAAACAACTCATATATCTCTGTTTAAATATTATAAGAGATTATCGTCTCAGAATTAGACAAGATAAATTTCATGAAGTAATTCTCTATGCTTGGGTTAATACAATACTTAAATTCTACAATTCCAAAGTACTAATGAACACTGTATCAAACTATTATTATGTCTAAACCCCTAGATAATCTACAGTCCGATTCATGACAATCTTAATTCACCACTTACATCTAAAAGTATGATCGGATATGGATGTTTGAATAATCAAATTATTCGGGAAGTAAAACATGAAAAATGAAGCACACAAATAAACAATTCACAAAGATAGTAAACAATACTTATAAACAATTCTCTATTATTTAATCATCAAATGTCAATTACATTTACTTTGTTACAAGTTTCTAAATATCTAACTAATATAACTTATATAATCCTTGAGACCAATGCTCCTTGCATGATGAATGTGCTTAATCCTACTTAGACCCTTTGTAAGGGGATCTGTAGGATTCTCTTCTGCTGATCTATAAGGGGGGTATAAGGTTACTGCCTATAAAATGGAAGTTTAATGGGTGTCCACTCTCACCTACCACTTCCTTCAGTGGTGGAGGCTCGTTATCTGAACGGGTAGAACAAGGACTATAATTCTGCCTTCATTATAAGTATAATGATAAATATGAAGTAACTAAACCTGTTACACCTCGAAACCGATGGCGGAAACATTCCGGGGCGGATAACGTCATGTAAAGTATCACAACCAATGTACATAGCAAGCATAGTAAACAAAAAACATTACATTACATAGGAATAATTACATTTAATTGAAAGTAATGTAATACATGTTTATCTATACATAAGTTTGAACTAAAGTAAAGACTTGTCCGCTAAAACGCTCCGTCTTCTCCAAAAGATTGCGGGTACCTGTCTAATGTGGATGTGAGAATACAAGCAGTTTGAAAATCAGCATAAAGCTGGTGAGTTCATGAGAGGTTTGTTTTCTGAAAATGAAAAAGTTTCCTTTGGTTTCTGAAAAAGTGGTTATCCAAGAAAATCCCATATTTTCTTATATGTAAAGTTAGGTTATCCGTTTGTTATACGATCTGGTTATGTACAGTTTGTTATCCCAGGAAAAACCGTTATTTTCCTTAAAAGTTTGTAATCGGTTATCGATTCTGAATGTAGTGTACAAGTATCTACCATACTTAAAGTGTTTGTGTGATGTTTCCTAAAAAACTGGTTACCTTTGAAATGTATGTTACTTTTAACACATATATAAAACTATTGTGTGAAACGTAAACTAATTCATAAGGTTATTACTTTACTAGATCCATTATTACCAACAAGTAAATCTCTGTTATCTAAATTGCGAGTTCCATAACCATATGATAGACTATATATGGCAATAAGTAGTCCATTATCATTTTATGACTTTCGTCACCCTTGAACCGTTCGGTTCGACCGTAGCTAGCAGCCAGGTGTGGGGTTGTCAATCCGGTATAGATCTATACACTCAATTCATGCTCTCCCTCCAAGAGATTCTGGTTACGGGGGCCGTCCTCCACTCACGTATCTCTGTGGAGTGTTTCCGAGGATGTGTCTCCAATTATTAAGATTAACAAATTTACAAGTAATAATGTGGAAAATCCTGTTTGTGATTCTGGTTACAACGGGGGTCCTCCACTCACGTATCTTTGTGGAGTGTTACCGAGGAAGTGTTCTACTGTTCTAGGTTAATGATTTTTATCATAAATGAAGTGGAAAATCATTGGTGAAATATAGAAAATAACACTTTATAATCAGGTTTCCAATTAGTTTGAAAACTAACTCTACAAGTCAAACAGTTTCTAGTGTTAAAAGTATATGAAATATGAAACATTTCAAATGAAATAATAACTTTAAGTACAAGATATTTTTGTGCTTTTGCTTGTATCCCCCCCCCCCCCAAAAAAAACATTGAAAACATGGAAAAACTTAGGGGTATGAACTCACCAGTCGAGAAATGTGTCGGTTGGATGCTATGTGTCAATTCGGGGCTTGAGAACAAGCGAGGTTCCTATGTAATATGAAGAGATACACAATTGTATCTAATTAGACTTTGAACTACTAAATAGACAAGACAGTACACTCCCAGATGCGAAAACACTTCATTACAAGTGTTAGGAGTGACCCGGGTATCATCTAAGGGTGTGTATAGCATGAATGTGGAGTTTACTCTCCAAGAGTAAACTCCATATGGAGATTACAGCCCTAAGACCATGTACCCATGAGTTTATGGCTGTAAACGCATGGTGGGGTTGTTCTTGGGTGCTTAATGGCTTTAAAACTCATGTGGGGAGATGCTAGGCTCAACTTTAAGGAATTGGAAGCGGACTTGAACAACATTTGGACCATTTGAGGAGTTTACGCCAGTAAACTAGGAGTTTACGGCCGTAAACTCTTATATACCCTATTTTATTGTGTTTTGTTGGTTGAAGGTTAAGCATGCTACTAGACCCATTTCTAAGTCATACAAGGTGTTAGGGGAACTTTTACGCCCTTTGGAGGTGTTTATGGTCTAAGAAGAGGTTTTTATGGTCCAAAAATGTTCTTGGGCTGCAAACTCAAGTTTACTCCCCAAATGGTAAGATTTTGGTGTTCCAAATCCATTCCTGCAAGTCCAAAGGTCTTAACTAAGCACTAAAAGTGATTTAGAGGGGTTTTGGGGCTTCAAACCCTCTTATATGAGTTTACGGTTTTGGGAGATGTTCCCAAACTGTAAACACATGTTCTTGATGCATTTGGATGGTTTAAACACGAATTTGAATGATAAACAAGCTTAGAAACATGCTAGGATAGATTACTTACCAATTTGAAGCTTGAAAGGGGTGTTTTTGGCTCAATTTCGAGTTTTAGAGAGACAGTAGAGAGAGAAAGTTGTGAGGTGGTCAAAACATCTTCAAAAGATGTCCACTAAACCTTTATATAGGGGTTGGTTTTGAGACCCGGTGGAATTCTACCCGATACTCACGTTAAACGGGGCTTTTGGTCGTACCCGATTAAGTTGTCGTAACCTGACGTGGTCGAAACTATAAATTTTCCAAATAAATATTTAGGATGTTTTCACGCATTTCTAATGTGTTCCGAAACTTATGATGTCAAAATAAGAAGTCCCAATTTTATTAATTTAAAACAAAGTTAACGGAAAAATTGGAACGTAACGGCTTTACTGACAGAAACGGGTTACAGTGACGGAAATTTTTCGGATTGTCACAAAATCTTTTATAAATTCCCAATATTAGTTACTTTAGGAAAATGTGAAATTGGTACTAACCTATGAAATTACACTTTGCACTTTGTTTAAGTCGGTTGTGGAGCGTGTATGGTTAACCAACACACTAGCCTGGATTTTACAAGGTAGGAAAAGAGTAACTTAATGTTTATCATAGTCACGCTGGAGCACGTGTGGTTAACCAACACATCGATTAAGTGATAAATATTAAGGGTACCAAGTATATTTTCATGGTTATTCACACCTTGTTTGTCATCCTCGACATCCCAGTCACAAACTTGAAAGGGAACAATCGAGATTGAAACATGGCATTGAAAATTTCAATGAATCTCAAAAGATATAGGAGTTACAAATCCAATTAAAACCTAATATTTCATTTCGTTTTTCATGGAGGAAATAGGTGAATCGTCATTCTCCTACCTTCAAATATTTTATAGCTTGGATTACAACATCCCTCTTCCAAGTTATAAAATATTGTGTTGGGTCCTAGCCTTAATATTTCATATTTGGTGATCTATTAAGGACTTAAATCAACTAACTTGAATTTCTCCCATTGTAGATGTCTGGTTCATACAACTATGATCTTCCCAAAGCTCTTGGAACAAGCTTTCCTAATGAAGATGATTTCTCGTGATTGGTTGATGGAAATCATACTTCTCTTCCTCCACCTCATCCAAATATTCTCCCTAACCTACAAGCTTGAAGACTTGAAAAGTTCAAGGTCTCTCAAGCCATATTGGCAAGCAATGTCTAGGTGTGCTCACATCTTGGAAAAACTTTCTCTTCCAAAGGGAAAGGGATTGGCCATAGTTAACTCGGTTCACGAAAGGTCACAGACAGGCAAAGTCTGAGATTGTCTCGTATACCATTCTTAAAGGGTCCATATATTTCTATTTCCAAAGGAAAGGGCATTGGTTGCGAAGTTTCCCTGACTACATGAAAGATCTGAGATAAGGAAGAATGAAAAAGTTTGACTCAACTTCAGGTAAGTCCACTATCTAACTCCATTAAGTTCCTAATTGATGCTTCTTATCACAAAATGTGAGTTGGTTACATTTTGATGTTTGGTAGGATCAAGCAAAGAGAAGGAAACTTAAAGGAAGAGTATGCTGAATCTGATCACGAAAATCGATTTCAATCGCATGGTTCCAAGATCGGATTCTTGAGCTGATACTTAGGACTTATGATAGATTTCTAGGAAATATGTAATAGCATAGTTTTCATTTGAAGTTGCATTGTAAGGAAAAGTTTTTCCGCATTTTATAAATAAATAAAAATTTCTTTTACTTTATTTTAGATCTCCTTGCAATGACATTTATGGAAAATTGATGTTTGTATGTTTCTAGCAATATTGGAAATATGAATTTGATTCTTTCATTTGTCATAGTGTCTAAATTTACCAAATAAGGAAATATTCTCATCACCCAAGCTTCATATTAAACCGAAACTTGGAATCATGCAAGTTGTATAGTATGATGAATGAGAATTTTCATCTTTGGAAAATTAACACTAATTTTTTGTTCACATGTATATGTGAGTCAAGTGACGGACTAAGGGGTCGAGTACACATTCTTGTTCACTGGTCAATTCCACCACAAAAGATCGATAAGACTATTCGTCATGATTTACTAAAGTTTAGTAAATATGGTTATACTTACAACTATAAGTATAATTCTAAAGCATTGGAAAAGTTTCGGTGTACGGCAAAACGAATGAGAAGAATCAAATTTGGAAGAAAGATAAAAGTTTCTCAAATCTAAAAAGATGGGAGAGTACTTTAGTATCATGTTTTATGATAATCTTAACAGATTGTGAGACCATATCACTATTCATCCTCTACGGACATCTTAGTGCAGTTTTATGGTTAAGAAGAGGAGTCATGAATTGTTGAAATGGTTAAATAAGGATGATGAGTCATACTTCATTCCAAAACAAGTCTTAGAGTCATACTCCAAGATTGTAACTTGAGTGACATATCTTAAAGAAGGTTTATTAACACTTGTCAAATTTAAAAGTAACATATGTTCTACCCTTGTACATTTGAAATTGGTAAGCTATGATGTTTTGGATAAAACAAAGACCAACTAAGGCCAATTATGTGAAGTGTTTGTCTTGATTAGAATGTGCACTATCTCTTGAATATTTTTTTTGTCAAGGAATGGGTCTTGGCAAGAGAGTCTTATATGTCAAGAGGATAGTGGGAGTCTAAAACATCCTGAAAGAGTTTCAAGATCTAATTAGGAATAAAACATGTAGTTTATCACTAGCACACAACTTCAGGTTTATAACCTATTGTGTTGACATATTCCTATTTTTGTGCCCATTCCACTTAAAGCTGACTTTGAATATGAGTTCTTAAAGTTCTCAATTGGTTGCATAATAACTTAGAAGCAATGGCAGGCCCTTATGCTGCCAGGTTGCAAGAAGTTAAGACTGCACAAGTCCAGTCCATATGAATTTGAATTTGTCACTAACCTTGTCTTGTGATTATGGTTTTGATTGTATTTTCACATGGATAGGAACACATATACCATAAAATCTAAGTGTCATAAGGTTTCTCTCCGATTCATGAAAATGATGGTGAGGAAACGCTTTCACTAAGAAGATTTTAAGTAGATAGGAATTGTGACATTTGCATTCTCAAAGTCGTTAGTGAAGCGTGTGTGGTTAACCGACACACTAACATGGACTTGTGAGAAATGTCAAAGGTCTAAACAATTGAGACTATGATTACGACGTCCCTTTTCATAGTTCTGAAACTGTTTAGACACACATGTGTGCTATCTAAGTAAAGGTGTATAATTTTGATAAAGTTTTATCCAAGCATCTCGTATCAGAGGTCTGAACTTTGGTAAGAAAGTCAATAAAATATTGATTTCTAGAAGTCCAATTGATTTCTGAGTACATGTCAAATTTTAGTGGGAGCATAAGTGTTATGATCATAATCATCATGTTAGTAGGAGCATGATAATTATGATAAGTGTTGCAAGTTAGCAATGTTAATTATAGAAAATAAAAGTTTCAATTGGGAAAAATTGTTTTGCTATAATTAAGGGAGAGGACATTATACTTCATTTCAATTCTAAAAAGCTTATATTGAGATTTTAATCATCTTTAGTCAAGGATATATATATATATATATATATATATATATATATATATATATATATATATATATATATATATTGCATTCTCAAAATTCGATTATGATTATGGCATCCATCTTCATAGTCGAATTATGAAATCATGGCAAATAAAAATATTGTAGCAAAAGACTGGTTTAGAATCATGTCTTTATGTGAGACATCATCAATCGTGTTATAGCACTCGATCCCTGGTATGCTTCCTTTCAAGTACTTCTTATGTTTTTCTCTGGGACTCGATGAGTTGGTGGCCGAACTCGTCGAGTAGATTCGTGACGAGTGGGGAGTTTAAATGACCTACTCGACTAGTTGGGAGACTGAATCGGTGAGTAGGTGTTGTTTGGGTGTAACCCAAATTTTGAGAGTTTGTGCCCTATTTAAACAACTTATCTCAGCCTCCACAGTCCATATTACTCCAAGAAAGCATTATCTCGAAACAGTAGCCTTGTGTGATTGTCCTATGGCCATTTTGGTGGATTGTGAAGCTTGAAGAGAGGAAGGAAGCTTGAGAGTTCGAGTTGGGACTTGGAGATCTAAAGATTTTGTTCGATTTCCATCTCATTCATGGTAAAATGCCCATGTCTTGGTCTTCCATATGTTTATTTATCCTTAGGGCTTGGATTTTGAGTATCTTTAGGGCTTTCTAAGCCATTTTTGGATTTATGAAGGGTTATATGGAGTTTTAACTTCATATCTCGTTCATTGGAGGGGTCTCATGGCATAAAAGTGCCACGTCTATGGCTATCAGAGCCCCATGCACTTTGTTGAACATCTTTTATGGCTTTTTGAGCCAAAGACCCCTTGCATGTGCACCAAGCTTGCAACTTTACATGTAAAATGGACATTAGGAGGCCAGATATATGGTTTTGATGTCTTAAGACCCATTTAAATCGATTGTATAGTAATGATCAAGGAAGGACTCGACGAGTCGTTCTTGGGACTCGACGAGTCGGGGTGTAATGACCACCAAATCCTTTCTGATGATGGACCATGTGATAGTGTGGGAGGTCCCTCAGTTGTTTAGGCTCATATGGGACTTGGGAATCATGGGACTCGACAAGTGTTTGAGCAAACTCAGCGAGTCCAAGTCAATCTCCCAATCTTTGAAAATGAACTCGATGAGTTTTTCATACAACTCGACGAGACATAGACTGGACGCATTCATATGTTGAAGGTGAAATCGTTGAGCTCTTTGCTAGACTCGACAAGTGGGGACGGGTTTGTAGGATTCTGGGGAAGAAGGGACTCGACGAGTTGGCGGACCAACTCGGCGAGTCTGGTTGACCAAAAAGTTGACTTGACTAGGGTTTGACTTTAACCTGGATTCGAGTTGACCCTTGTAGGGGTTCAAGGTTATAACTTAGAGGTGTTATTGTGTAGGATTGAGGAGTCAAGGAGAGTTGATTTTCACACTGAGGATAGTGTAGACACTACATGACTTGGAAGTGAGTATCCTTCTAGTAAGGGTGGATATACGGCCACAATTCCGACCCATCAGCAAAGGCGTTTTGTAGATGGTTTTCTCTGTGATAATCATCTAGGATTGATGTGTGGTATGATTATTGTGCTTGATATGATCATTGTATATGATATGCTTGTTGTGCTTGATATGTATTAGTAATAGCAGGGGTAGAATAGTCCCTGAATATCGGTTGAAAGATACCGAAGGGGATGGTAGCTCCCGTTTACCGGCTGAAGGATACCGAAAGGGAGGGTAGTTTCCAGTTACCGATTGAAAGATACCGAAGGGGAGGGTAGTTCCCAGTTACCGATTGAAAGATACCGAAGGGGAGGGTAGTTCCCAGTTACCGATTGAAAGATACCGAAGGGGAGGGTAGTTCACATTTACTGGTTGACAGATACCAATGATTATACATTATTTGGTATAGGTATGATGGGAGAACTCACCAAGCTTTGTGCTTATAGTTTCAGTTTTGGTTTTCGGTACCTCTTCATCTAAGGGGAAGGAGCCGACGGTGTAGCAAAGTATCACACACACATATGGTTTCCGCATGGAGATTTCTTGGATTGTACTCTGATTTTTATTACTTTTGATGATATGGTTTTCAGACACGTTGTTATGGTTTTTTTTTTTAAATTGATATGACATTGTCAATGTTTGGTAAACTATGTTATGAATCTCGTAATTAAAAATGAAATTTTTGGCGTAAAAAATTGGGATGTTACATGTGTCCCATATGCTTCAAGTATAGGATCGATTGCATGTGCTATAATATTTATCATTTTAAAATTTTTCCAAATGCCTTGGGGATTAAGAGGGGAAAAGGTCTAGAATTGGATATGACTAAAATGATTAAGCAATTCTAGAGGACAATCTAAGGTTTACCAAAGATTGGATGCTCAGGGACAATTGGAAGTATAGTGTTAATTTTGGAAGGACCATATTGACATATTCTGAAAGGAGGCAACTCTTGTTCAGAAGTGACAGTCAAAATGGGAATATGCAAATGTCTCTGTAGGTGGAAATTATTCAATCTGTGTAAGATTAGAAAACTTAATTCAAGAAGGATGTTCAAAGAAATGTACTTTGAATATGAGACATTGTTTCCATGGAGTTAATCTCCATTGGAATACTTTGTAGTGACTGTTGACAAGTATTTGTGATTTTATGCATAATCATTAAAAGTGGATCAATACATATAAGTTTAAAATCTAACAGATTTCCGTAAATGGTAGGAATTTTGAATTCTTACATTTACGATAAGGATTTGGGATTGAAAAATGAGAATCATTGGAATTATCTTCAATAGATCTATTTCACAAAGTAAAGATCATAGAAAAACTTAGTGTGCATACTTGGTGTATGGCATAACTAATGTTTGGACAAACATAGTGTGCATACTTGGTGTATGGCATGACTATTGTTTGGACAAACATAGTGTGCATTCTTAGAGCATGGCATGACAATTGTTTTGATTCAAGTATAAAGTTGATTAGTTGAAACATTATACAATGAATATTGTGTAATCCATATGGTGATAAATAAAAGGTGTTCTATTTATATTCATAAGTTCTGAGACCATATTGGATTCGATTATTCTTGTGTTTCACTTTGCATGTTTTGACTTCTAGAATAACTAGGTCATTCTTCCCAAATGACTAAGTTATTCAAACCATCCACAGTCAGTAATACAGTGAAAGTAGGTATTAAGTCAAGATTGTCGTGAAGTTGGTTTGTAGAGGTCTAAGGTGTTGGACATAGCGAGAGTTTCGTCAACATTCATGACTGCTCATAAGTTTTGAGCATTAGATTAAACCCACACTCATTTAAATCACTTCATGTATTTTATCACGAGTAATCATGAGATGATAATATCTTATATTCTTCAAAATAGATATATGAGTTTTTGACTATGAGTTGGATATACATTGATTGTACAAAAACGCATTGGTAACTCGATGTTATAAAACGTGCCTTTATGTATGATTCAACAAGTAGTACAACAAGCATATGAGTCGAAGTTTATCCATTCCTTTTACCCTTAGAGTGATAAAAGCGATATTTGTGGGCCCATCGATGATTTAGTGATGACACCCCTAAGTGCTTGGCCACGCCTGGACTGACTTGATTTGTTCAATTAGTCGGTCGTCATAAATCAGAAATCAGGAAACAACAAATGGATAGAGAGAATGATTATAAATCATGTCTCTGTCCATATGATATCTAGAATGAGGGAATAAATGATCCCTTATCTAATGTACAAGTCATTTACTAGGTCAAAGTTCGACAACGGCTTTAACAGCTACGATTGCTAGTCGGGTTTTGGAGTCATACACAATAATAGTTTTAGACTTCTCCAAGAAGGAGACTATTGGATTAATTTCTAAGTCCATCACTATAACTAGTATGTACTTGACCCGATTTGGCATGGTCCATTTGGGTTGCATGGCATCGGAACAATTGGAAAGACATAATGAGAAAAAGGATACTACTGATTTATATTAATATACTATAAGTTCTAATATGTTAATATTAAATCATAACATTTAGTTAGTATTGATCAAGAATTAATTTAGAATTAATTTAGTGATCAAAAAGGAACTAATTAAATATGGACTTTATATATATATATATATATATATATATATATACATATATATATACATATATATATATATATATATACATACATACATACGTATATATATATATATATATATATATATGTGTGTGTGTGTGTGTGTGGTGGGCCAAGTTCATTTAGGTTGGGCTAAGCTTTCATGGATAGTCCATGGAGTGTTTAACTCTTGGATCATATGGAAATGAAAGGTCATGGGTATTAGGGTTTAGATGAATCTAAACCTAATCCTCCACACTATATAATGATGTCTTTAGTTCATGAAATTGACACTAGTGTGCGAGAAAACTGTTGGATTAATGTCTAAGCCCGTAACCATATTTGGTAAATACTTGACCCGGTTGTGCATGGTCCTTTTGGGTTGCCTTCACCAAAGCAACTTGACTGGAGAAATAAATAGAGAAAGAGGTTATTATGATTTATTAATATGTTATAAGAATAATATATTAAAGGAGAAATCATATTTGTTTAATTAATATTGGTCAATAATTAATTAGCAATTAATTTTATGATCAAGTGTAATTAATTAAACTAGAGGAGCTAAATTGTAATTATGTGATAGTTACAAAATAGGGCAATGGTTATCGTTGTAGAAGGATGGACGAATTCAAGGGATTGGATATCCTTGAAATCGTCTATATGGTCCAAGAGATAAGGGTTATCAAGGCTTATCTTATAAGTGCTTGGTGGGCAAGCAACTAGATAAGGATAAGGACTGAAACCCTAATCTCAACCCTATATAAAGACCCCTAGGCCTTAGGAAATCGTCCCACTTGCTTCTAAGATATCCCTAGGTCGATTTCTACCTCCTCCCTTCTTTCTCTATAGCCTCTCCAATTGTCTGTGGTGTTTGTGAGCCATTAGAGGCACTACACTTGTGGTGCTTGCTTTCAAGACTTTGGGTTTGAAGATTTAAGTTGTTATTGCAATATAACAACAAGAGGTATGTGATCTAACCTTATTTATGAATTTCGAAAATAGAAATCTACATTAGGGTTTTATTCATGTGTTCATAATGTTGTGTATCTAATAGTGAAAACATAGATCCAAATCTATTGTTGCATGCACACATAGGATTGTTTGTATAAAACCCATCAGTGGTATCAAAGCCTTTGGTTAACTTGTTTTCAATTAGTATTATTCAATTCGATGAACTTGAGAAATTAGGGTTTATAGCCAATAAACCCTAGGAGGCAAGAAATTTCGAGATTAGGGTTTCCTAACCCTAATTAGTGAAAATCATGAAAAGGTTTTTGAATCCTTTCCTTTTAATCCAAGATTTAGAAATCTAGGGTTTGCAAACCCTAAGAATTTGAGATTTGCCTCCTTCCCCAAGATAAGATTTTGAGATTTGCCTTATATCTTGTAATTATCTCCTAATAGTTAAATATGATAATTAAAGATTTTGAATTATCCCCTCACATTATTTTCGAGATTTAGAGGGATAAAAGGGAGTAGGATAAGTTAATTATTTAAATGGTAACTATCCTTTAAGATTTAATAATCCCTTATGATTTAATAATTTTAATTAATTGTTTAATTTGAGATACTTATTAAATCAAGAGTTTTAATATTTAAATTTTTTAATTTAAATGGTATCAAGTTTCGATTTTTTTAATTGAATATTAAAACCCTAGTATTTTGAAATGTTTAAAATACACCCATACTATTATATTATTACAAGCTTAATAAATAAATAAATAAATATATATATATATATATATATATATATATATATATATATATATATATATATGTATGTATGTATGTATGTATGTATGTATGTATAATTAAAATCCTAGTCTTACCGTTAGTAGGCCTCATTCACGAAGCCGGTCTATAAGATGGGTATAAGGTTACTGCCTATAAAATGGCGCCTAATGGGTGTACACTCACACCCACCGCTTTCTTGACTGGTGGAGGGTTGTTAGCCGAACGGGTAGGATAGGGCAATCCTCTCTTCATTAATAAGTATAATGAATCTATATAAAGTAACTAAACATTTTTAGAAATTCCCAATCCTAGTTACTTTAGGCAAAAGTGAAATTGATGCATTCCCATGAAATTACACTTTGCACCCTTGCTAAGAAGATAGTGGAGTGTGTGTGGTTTACCGACACACTAATTGGTTCTAAGCAAAGGTGGTAAAGGGTGATTCATTGTTTGTCATAGTTCGATGGAGCGTGTGTGGTTTACCGGCACATCGAATAGGTGATTGTAACAATGAAGGCACCATGTAAATTTGCAAGGTTATTCACACCCACTTTGTGATCCTCGGCATCCCAGTCACAAACGAGAAGGGCATATCGAGATTTAAACATGCCATTGAAAAGTTCAATGAATCTCCAAGAAAATCTAGGAATTCTCAATACATTTAAAACTTAAGCTTATGTTTTTCATGGTGAAGAATTAGTGAATCGTCATTCACTTACCTCCAAATTATTTGTGTCTTGGATTACGGCATCCCTTTTCTAATATGTAAATAATGTTGTTGGATCCTAGCCCTGATTTTTCGTTTTGGCTATTTAATTAGGGATTCAATTCTAATCAAACTTTGTCCTTTCTATTTGTAGATGGCTAACACAAACAATACTGTTGCTAACTCATTCACGCTAATGAGTCTTTGTCAAAAAGTGACTTTTGATGGATCAAACTTTAGCGAATGGATAAGATATATTCGCACGATTGCGCGCTACGAGGACAAAGAGTATGTCGTCGATGAGGAGCTCGAGAAGATCAATCCAGAAATCGCTACTCCCAAAGAAATTGTTGTCTTTGAGACCCACGAACGTGATGCAATGAAAGTCCATTGCATCATGATAGCCATTATGAACCAAGAATTCCAAAAGTCCTATGAGGATATGTATATGTACTAAATGCATCAAGAGTTAATGGACAGGTACTACCAAAGTGCAAGGCAAGAGCGTTATGAGATCATCACAAACATGATCACCACTAAGATGGGAAGTGGAGAATCTCTTACCGTGCACTTGCAAAAGATGCAAAGATATGTTGATCGTCTTCGCAAGTTAAATGTTGACTTTGGGGAGGATTTGGCCATCGACATTGTTCTTCACTCCTTGCCCTCATGCTACAACCAATTTAGGATGACCTACCACATGAACAAAGAAGAGGTCACCCTAAGCAAACTCCAAGGGCTCCTAAGGACTGCTGAGAGCAACCTCAAGGAAATGTCTGTTGCACCAACTCCTGCTCCACCCGTTGCTACTGTTTTGGCAATTGGGAAAAGAAGGGGCAAGAAGAGGAAGGCTCCATCAAAGAGCCACCACAAGGGAAAGTCCCAGGATGGTTCCGCTTCTAGTGGGACCAAGGATGGCCCTGCTAAGCCCAACTCCATCCCAAAGGAGCCAGAGCGCCACCATTGCCATAAAATAGGGCACTGCGAGAGAAGCTGCCCAGAATATCTGCAAGCCATCAAGGATGGGGAGATCAAGCCGTCTTTCGCAGGTATTTATATAATTAAATCTAATGATTCATCTCATGCTATTTCATGGGTTCTTGATACAGGATGTGGTTACCACATTTGATCTGATTTGCAGTGACTAAGAAGAAATAGGGATGTGGAGCATGGAAGAATAAATCTAATCATGGGAAATTGAAGATCGTCGCCTGTCACCAAGATTGGAGTGTATTCTCTAGTGCTGAGTAATGGATTAGGTTTAGATTTAAACAATTGTTTCTACTCACCAGATATGGCAAGAAACATCATTCATTTCATGGTTTGTTTAGACAAGGATTTAGATATCCGTTTAATAATGAGAATGGTTCTATTTATGCTTATCTAAATGGTGTTTTATACTCTGACGCAATTCCTTGTAATGGAATTTATGAACCTGTTATGGTTATAGATAACCTAGGAAATCATGTGTTGTGTATGGATTCTTCCAATAGTATGGATAAAGCATGTTTGTGGCATTGTTGTCTGAGACATGTCATCAAGAAGCGCATAGCCCAAATCCAAAAGGATGGAGTGTTGGAGTCATTCGACCTTAGGGAAAATGACACGTGTGAATCTTGTTTACCTGGAAAGATGGCTAAGTCACCCTTCACTGGCACCTGTGAGAGGGGAGAGGGTTTATTGGATCTCATGCATACCAATGTATGTGGACCCTTTAGATCCAACACAAAGGATGGAAACCGCTTCTATGTGACTTCCACCAATGATTATAGTAGATATGGGTATATTTACTTAATCAAGCACAAGTTAGAAATGTTTAAAAAGTTCAAAGAATTCAAGCATGAAGTGGAGAATCAATTGGGCAGGAAAACCAAGATGCTTCGATCCAATCGAGGAGGAGAGTACCTAAATCTTGAATTCCACGAATATCTCAAGGAATAAAGAATAGTTTCGTAATTGACGCCAACTAGGACACTGAAGTTGAATAGTTTCGTAATCTTGAATTCCACGAATATCTCAAGGAACCCTGTTAGACATGGTCCGTTCTATGATGAGTCATGCCTCACTACCTATCTCATTCTGGAGGAATGCCTTAGAGATTGCCGCCCATATCCTTCACCGAGTCCCTACAAAAAAGGTTGCCAAAACACCTCATGATATGTGGATAGGGAAAGCTACCTTGTTGGCACATATCAAGGTTTGGGGTTGTGAGGTTTTCGTAAGACGACATACTCACGACAAGCTCGAACCTCGTAGTGAGCGATGTACTTTCATCGGCTACTCGCAGAGATCCTTTGGATAGACTGAGTGACAATATTGTCTTCGTTGCAAGAAGAGGGGTTTTTCGAGAGCGAGAACTCATAAGCCAAGGAGATAGTGGGAGGCAAATCGATCTTGAAAAGATTCAAGAATCGAGCGATGAAGGAACCTCTAACGCTGGCGCTCAACCCGAGGAGGAAACACCAGTTGAACCGATTGACCAATCCTTACCTCTTAGACGTTCCGAAAGAGTTAGAGTTCAACCCTAGTTCTATGGTTTTCATATTACTACCGAGGGGGACATGTACATTAGTGACAGTACACTAGTAAAGCTAGATGAACCTAATAGCTATAAGGAAGCCATGTTAGGCCCGAAGTCTACTAAATGGAAAGAGGTGATGGACAACAAGATTCAGTCCATGTATGACAACCAAATTTGGAATTTGGTTGACAATGTGCACAGACATAAGATGGTTGGGTGCAACTGGATCTTCAAGAAGAAGACCGACGTGGATGGGAATGTGCAGATGTATAAGGCACGATTGGTGGCGTAGGGCTTTACTCAAACTCACGGAGTTGACTATGATGAGACCTTCTGACCAGTTGCCAAGATAAAATCTATTAGGGTGATGCTAGCCATTTCTGCATTTCATGACTATGAGATATGGCAGATGGATGTCAAGATCGCTTTATGGACTTAAGAAAGCATCTCGCAGTTGGAATCTTTGCTTCAATTAGAAAGTCAAAGAGTTTGGATTTGTACGAAGTGAATATGAATCATGTGTATATGTCAAGGCCAGTGGGAGTATGGTTAGTTTCCTCGTTTTGTATGTTGATGACATACTACTCATAGGAAACGACATCCCAACTCTGTAGGAGTTCAAGTCCTAGCTCGGGAAGTGCTTCGCTATGAAGGACCTCGGAGAGGCTTCCAATATTTTGGGAATAAGGATAGTGAGAGAACGAAGTAAGAAACTAATAGGACTTAGTCAGAATACTTACTTGGATAAGGTACTAAAAATTTTTAGTATGGAAAACTCGAAGAAGGGAGAACTACCGATACATAGTAATGCCAAGTTGAGTAAGACTCAAAGTCCGAGTACCGAAGCCGAGATAGAAGAGATGAGCTGAGTACCCTACGCTTCCACACTTGGCTTGCTCATGGATGATATGACTTGTACTCGCCCTGATGTGGCCTTTGCTTTGAGCATGGTTAGTAGATATCAATGGAGCCCTGGCAGAGCTCATTAGATTGTAGTTAAGAATATCCTTAAGTACCTTCGGAGGACAAAGGAATGGTTTTTAGTCCTTGGAGGGAATGATGAATTAAAGGTGCGAATATATAGTGATGCCAACTTCCAGACCGACAGAGACAACTACCATTCGCAGTCGGGCTGCGTCTTTACCCTAAATGGAGGAGCGGTGACTTGGAAAAGTTCCAAGCAGGAAACTGTAGCTGATTCAACGTGCGAATCAGGGTACATTGCAGCGAGCGAAGCGTCAAAGGAGGAGATATGGTTGAAGAACCTCATTGGTGACCTTGGAGTTGTACCTTCCATAAAGGAGCCTATGGAAATTTTCTGTGATAATGAAGGAGTGGTTTCCTTGACCAAGGAACCGAGGGATCATGGTAAATCTCGGCATATCCACAGAAAGTATCACTTTATTAGACATCGAGTAGAAGAAGGACACCTCATGGTTAAGAGGATATCATCAGAAGATAACCCAGCAGATCCGCTTACGAAGGGACTGAGTAGGGTTAAGCACTTGCAGCATGCTAGGAGCATTGGGCTGAAGGATGATATTAGTTTGGATTAGATAGTTTAGAAACTAGATAAATGTAATTGACAATTGATGATTAAATAAAGGAGTATTATTTAATGGTTTTGTCTTATGTTATTGTTTAATTATTGTTTCACTTTGCATGTTTTAACTTCCAGAATAATTCAGTTTATTAAGAATAATCGAATTATTCAAACTGTCCACAATCATTCATATGTTGGAAGTAGGTATGAACGAAGATTGTCATGAATTGTTATGTAGATTGTCTAAATGGTATTATCATTGCAAAGGGTTGCTACAACGTTCATGAGTGCTTATGAACAAGCTTTGAGCATTGGAATAAACCCACGCTTGCTAGAATCACCTTATGGAATGTATCGCAAGTGATCGCAAGATGATAATATCATATGGTCTTAAAACCAAGATATATGGTTTATTGTTTACTAATTGGTTGTGCATTGATAATGCGAAACCGCATCAGTAAATTGATGTCATAAAACTCATTGTTGTGTATAGTTGATTAATGAATAGTGAATGCATATAAGTCGAAGTTTATCTGTTACTTTTATCCTAAGAGGGTAAAAGCGATATCACGGCCGCTCGATGATTTGATTTGACTTATATGTCGGGCACGGTCAGGACTGAATTGATATGTTCAATTAAGTTCTATATCAAATAAATCTGAGATCGAGAAACTAATTGCTAGACAATAAGATTGTCTGCATGATATCAAAACAGAGGATTATACGAACCCTTATCTAAAGGACAGGTTATTGATAACATCAGAGTTCGACAACATCTTTGAGAGCTATGATTGCTAATCGAGTTGTATGTTACATTTGTGGTTACTAGACTTATCCAAGTGGGACACTGTTGGATTATGTCTAAGCCTGTAACCATATTTGGTAAATACTTGACCTGGTTGTGCATGGTCCTTTTGGGTTGCCTTCACCAAAGCAACTTGACTAGAGAAATAAATAGAGAAAGTGGTTATTATGATTTATTAATATGTTATAAGAATAATATATTAAAGGAGAAATCATATTTGTTTAATTAATATTGGTCAATAATTAATTAGGAATTAATTTTGTGATCAAGTGTAAATAATTAAACTAGAGGGGCTGAATTGTAATTATGTGATAGTTACAAAATATGGCAATGGTTATCAAGGCTTATCTTATATGGTCCAAGAGATAAGGTTTATCAAGGCTTATCTTATGATTGCTTGGTGGGCAAGCAACTAGATAAGGATAAGGACTGAAACCCTAATCTCAACCCTATATAAACACCCCTAGGCCTTAAGAAATCACCCCACTTGCTTCTAAGAGATCCCTAGGCCGATTTCTACCTCCTCCCTTCTTTCTCTATGGCCTCTCAAATTGCTTGTGGTGTTTGTGAGTCATTAGAGGCACTACACTTGTGGTGCTTGCTTTCAAGACTTAGGGTTTGAAGATGTAAGTTGTTATTGCAATATAACAACAAGAGGTATGTGATCTAACCTTATTTATGAATTTCGAAAATACCAATCTACATTAGGGTTTTATTCATGTTTCTTATCTTATTTCTTATTTATTTGTTTCTTATCTTATTTCTTATCTTGTTTCTTATCAACTCAGACTGATGATTGCACAAGTCTAGCATATGACTTCGCTTTTCCTCCCAAAAGTGAAAGAGCCTTGCCTCCATGCGAAGGGTTCTAACGGTTTCAATTCAACAACGAGAATATTGACAGGCTGTGTATACATGACGAATGGTATTCTGCGTGGTTTTCAAGACGATGTAACAGTTGCTTTTTCACACATGGCTAACTTTTGTAGTAATGGTCCGATTTTCAAGGTGCCATGTTGGATCTCAATAAATGCATCCCGCTTCAAATTCTAATCAATCAGGATTATGTATAAAAGGGGGTTCGAGAAGGTGTTATAGGGTTAGGCGATCAAAACAAAAATTCCCAAATTCTTTGATTCTTTATCTTCTTCAAACCCTAAAAATGGTTGCTACTCAATCCAACACAGACGAAGTTCTTTCACAATGACTAATGAAGATTCAAAGCACAAATTACCTTGTTGATCCTAAAGTCTCCTCTTACCTAGAAGAACTAAAGATGTTGATTGTTGCACTTAAAAGATCACCTTTAGCAACAGCAATGTTCAGTTCTTTTCCGGTCCTGATGACATGGTTGTCCATGGCGGCATCAACAACATCTTACAACTATGCCACTGATTTTATCACCTTCAACATGATGCACAACAAGAAGGTTCATCTGAACAAGAAGATGTTCATTGATTTCTTGAACATTCCTAATAATCCTCCGATCTTCAAACCCATCAATTCCCAAATTATCTTCATGTTCAATGAGATGGGTCATCAACCCACTCTTGAAAAAAATAGTGATTTCAGAAAATCAAGTTTACCCTGTCTGTGGAACTTTCTCTTGGAATTTTTCTTAGGTGTTTAACAAGGAGGACTGTTGGTCTAGACAGGGCTCGATTGGAAGTTTATGAAATAGTGATGGGTCTCTACTATGATGTAAGTGTGGATTATGGAACTTAATTGTGGAAGGAGTTCATCAAAAGTCTCGAAAACACAAATGTTGAGAAGCAGATTTCGTGTGCCAGGTACTGGAGTCTAATTCTTGAAAAGGTGTATGAAAAGGAATGTATTCAAGTTCCAGATGATGGAGAGGTTGTAAAATTTTATTATATTAATTCCCTAAAGCTGTTGAAGATGATGAAAATATCGGATGCGATGCTTCGCAAAGTACACTCAACTCACAAAGTTTTGGTTAGATATATGAAAACTTTTGATCCAGTTGTACAAACTGGAGTTTTACTGGAAGTTACTGGTGAATCCTCAAAGAAGAAGAAGAAAATACAAAACAAAGAAACACTTCAGTCTTCTAAAGTCTCACAAGCTGAAGAGGTTGAAAATCAAGAAACTTCTACAAAAACAAAGTATATTATACCCTCAAAATCTAGGTTATTAAAGAAGCTTCGCAAAACTTCTTCTCCCATTATTCGCAAGACGGAAATCAGTAGTAAAGGAGCAGTGTTTCGTGATGTTCCAGCTCCTGTTTCTCCTGGTTCAAAGCGCAAAAGAGCTCAAGAGGTTGCAAAGCGTATGAAGGCAACAATTTCCAAGAAACACAAGTTAATCATTCGCAATGAATCCTCTGATGAAGAAGTTGTTCCAGAGACTCCACCTGTGGTAACTGTTTCCATTCCTCCTACTTCGCAAATTTCTACCACAACATCTATTCCAATTGAAGTAGTCACTACCACATCGACACCACTGGAAGTTACACAAACTTCAATTCAAGAGGAAGAACTTATTGAATCGGTAATTAAAGCTATTGAGAAGCGTCTGGTTGCCAAAGTTGATGACAATGATAAAAATAATGAGCTTTGCATTCAAGCTCAAGGAAAATATTTTGATTCTGTTATCAAGGAATTGAAAAGTGTTACAAAAGAACATCATGTTCTTTTTGTACAAGATGTCAAAAAGGTCAGGGAATATGTTAACTTCAAGATCGAGGAGTTAAAGGCTGAAATTGGAAAAGAAATTCAGGACCTTCATTCGCAAAATACAGAGGTTCAAAAACGTGTTGATATTATAGCTGGAGCAGTGACCAAGCTTGCCACTAATTATCAACCGTCTGCTCAACTAATCGAAGCCAAGAATCAAGAGAATAAGGATCAGTTTTCAAAATTAATTCAGTTGGCTACTGAATTAAAAAGCTGTGTTTCGCAAACTTCTCAACAGACGATTCTTACTCCAGAATTTTTAACTCTCAAAGTTAATACTCTGGAGCAAGTTATTCAAAAAGCATTAGCCTCGATTACCAACTTTACGTGTCTACTACCAAAGAATGCCCCAGCTGCTAACACAGGGGTGCAAGGGGGAGAAATAAAAGGAAGTAAAGTTGAGGATGCGAAGGTTGTCGGGAAGGTCTATTCTACTCAACTCAAAACATCTTTGCCAATAATCACGAAACCAATTTCATCAACAACAGTAACAACAAGGCTAATTCTCAAGGGAATTGTAATAGGATCAACTGAAGGAGGGAGCTCAAGTGCTAAACCTTAAAATGTGGATGCTGGAAAAGGTAAAGAGATACTTATTGAAAAATTAAAAGAAGAAAAGAAAGATGAAGCTGAAGCTGAAATTGAAAACTTAAGGCAAGTTCAGAGTATCATGAGGCAAAGAGCAAATGACCCACCAACAATGAACAAAGGTGATCCTACGAAGTTATACTGATATGAAACTATTGAATCTAAAGTCGTTGAAAGACATTTGTATGAATTTGAGAAAAAGACAAGAAGAAGTTACGATATTGAAAATTCAGACAGGTGTCACTTGACTTTCCAATAAATGAGACGATGTTCGTGACAATGCAGTACAAGATTAGTGAAAAATTCAAAGATGTAGATGAATACACTACAATGAAAATAAGATTTCATGCAGTACTTGCAAAGGATCAGGATGAGGTATGGTCCTTGATGAAAATTAAGAAGGTGCTAACAATCAAGAAGGATGAACTGTTTGAGAACATGCTTCAAAATTTCAGATATTTTGTTGTTCGAGCAGATAACAAGCCTGTTGATTTTACAATAGCTGACTTTCCATTGATGAATGAATGATTTTATTCAAGTGGCTCTGATATTGAAGGAAATGGAAGAGAATAAATTCAACGGATATGATACAAACGTGTTCAAGTTTAGTTTCACACATATCAAGAAATTCATAGATAACTACTATGATTGTTTGGCGTTAACAGATGAAGAACTTGCATTTGTTCGGGGAAAACAAGTGACTGTTCCTTGGGAGTCTACTTTATCTCAAACAGAATTAAGAAAATATTCAGATGGAGAGATATGCCTTAAACCTTTTGGCATGGTTTTCGTAGTGAAGGATACAAAAGGGAAGCCAAAGAAATTTTTGTTCAAAGTCTCAAAAATCGAAAGATATACAACTTCGCAATATACGAATTTCATAGTTTGTATGAATAATTGCTTGAAAAACAATGAAGGAGACAGGAAGGAGCTCAAAAAGATTATTTCATGGTATTCGGAAATCAGAAGAACAATTAAATCAGCTATTCAGCCTCTCTCAGACTGAATAGTTTCGACTATTTACAAAGGGGGAGATTGTAGAGGCTATATGTTGTAAAAGTCGAAATAGTTGTTTCTTGTGTTTCGCGTAATTAGTTATCTTACTAACTCATAGCTTGTGCGAAGTGTATTTCTCTAGACTTAGTATATTTTTTGTACACTCAGGTTTCCTATAGATAGGGACTAAGGATAGAAGTATGATGAGACTTTTTTTTCTCTCTGCTTATTGTAATCAGTTTCTTCATCAATATAAGATCTGATTAATATTTACATCTTGTGTTCATACTTTTCTTTCATATAAATCATGATTGCATTCTAAATCTCGATAACAATTCTCTTCAGATTCCATCTACGAGAAGCTTGTTTCAATTCATAGATCAATTTTTTAAGCTTACACACTCTATTGGTGTACTTTGCATCCACAAAACCCTCTATCTGACTCATGTAAACATCCTCATCCAACTTCCCATTTAGGAAAGTGGTTTTGAAACACACATATGGCTAGCATTACCCTAACAAATTTAATCTTAGCCACTGGTGAGAAGGTTTCCTCATAGTCAACCCCTGGGGTTTTGATAAGATTAGTAGATTCAAAATAGGTAGTAAAATCAAACACAAAGAATGGAGATCAAAGTTGCGACAAATGATTGAAAAGCATTGCCTTAGAAGAGCTTGACAAAGAACTGCTAGTGTAATGGCAGTGTAGGGTTACAAGATCATTGATACAAAACATGGTGCATGCATGCAGTATTTATACTCTATCTCTAGCACAATAAAGAGCCAGGTGGACAGGCCCAACCGGTTACTAATGGAATATAATAATACAATACAAAATTGACACAACACAATATAACCCCCACAATCTTCCATTTGTGTCAATAAGGAAGGTAGATCTTCATTTTTGTTGATACTTTTGAACTTTAAACAACTTCGGCATAATCCCCAACAGAGTCTTACGAACCAGGACGTAGCAATTGATCATTTCAGAAAAACACTTCTTGTTTGCAACGTTGTTTGCTTTATTCTGACCCACAAAATCCATAATGTATCCTAGACAGGTGGAGGAGTATAGATGTTTTCAGGATAAAAGAAGCAGACTATGTGAAAGTTCGCATTTGGTTCTTATCTTATCTGAAAAGTGAGACTCCAATCCTTCTTTTTTATCCTCCCCAACTTCATCTTATCAAGATCCTTCGGAGGCTCCTTGGGGAAAACTGTAGGTTTCTTATCCAAAACAGAGGCAATCTCCATGTCCATCTTTCCAACCTCTTAGATGTAACAGATCAACATTTGTTTCAGATGTGCAATGATAGGCTCAAATTTATGTTGATCGTTCAGTAGTAGAAGTAATAGGGAAATTCAATCGAATGGATTAGGGCAGAGAAGATATGCTAGTGTACATTCATGCATTGAACTCACAACCCCACGAGCAACCTTGAAACGAGAGCTAATGAAGCTCTCAGTTTCAATTGGTCTGAACACCTTAACAACCGTGATCTTCTTCGAGATCCACGTTTCATATTGTGGCCTCATGTGCTTTAGATAAAACGAAAAGAGAACCTGATCAACACTTTTGTCAATAGGAGAAATTTTTGCAATCTTGTCAAAACTCCGAAACAAAAAAGCATTTGGCATAATAGGCAGATCAAGTTGCGAATCTGGAGAGTTCTCCAATTCGAATGATCTAATAGGCTCTATACAGTAACTATTCGGATTGTTGATGGTGTCATTCAAAATTCGTTACAATGTCCACATAGGAAATATGGTTTTCTGAGCTTTCAAGGTTTCCTATGCTTCACGAGCAACATTCTCCTTTTCTTAAACTTCTTTAGCGACTAACAAGTTTTCATCAAGTTCCTTATCATGAGTCCTACACTTTAATTTTGTATTCTCATCTTCTTCTTCCTCATCATCATCATTAATCAGTTTATCTTTTCCTTTTGATTCTGAAGATACATTACCCTTCGGATCTTTGAACTTGGGTTTTTGTCGTGTTCATCCTTGCCTTCAGTTGTTTTACCCGCACCAAATATGTCACACCCGCAAACCGAAAATGGCGGAAAAGTATGGGGGTGGAGGGAGTCATGTGTAGTATCACAACAATTGCATCGTAGTAATCCAAGTAAACACAAACATTACAATGTAATATAAATATTTACATCTGTTTGATTCATTTATTGACTACATCAAAAGTAGTAAAACAATATTAAGACGAGACTCCATAAGCTCCATCCTCTCAAATGTCGGCAAGGGTACGTGTCTACTGATGTCCTGAGAATGCAAGCGATTTTGAAAACATATCAGCATAAAGCTGGTGAGTTCATAAGATTATTTCGTAGTGAAAACCATGTTATCAAGTTATGAAAAAAATGTATGCATGCTTCCCAAGAAAATCCAATATTTTCTAACATGTTTGCTCGTTACTGAATGTATAGTTTGTTCTATTATGAAAAATCCTGGCTACCACCAGTATGTATCCTGTGTTATGTTTAAAAACCCTGGATACCACCAGTATGTAAAGTCTATTCTGTTTGAAAACTCTGGCTACCGCCAGTACGTAGAGTAGTTTTATTACTTAAAATAAAACCATGTATTGTATCCTTGGAAACCCTCCAGTGTAATGTGTAGTAGTTCTATTATAAAAACTAATGAAGAATTAAATTCCATAAACAAACATTTGTTTATACTATTGTGAGTTCGCATAACCATGCTTGATATGACAAGTGACCTCAGCGACGTTTCTTTAGGCGTCATATGGTATGATATTTGTCACCCCAGACATGCTTGCCTAACTGCAGCGAGCAGTTTAGTTGTGGGATTGTCAGTCCCGAATAGATCTATTCATAAATCTCATGCTCTCCCTCCAGGAGACTTTGATTATACTTAATTTTGAGGATTTTACCAGTATCCTAAAGGGTACAAATGAAGAGATGTATCGCAATCAAGTATTAACTAGTTTACGTGTTGTTCTGTATCGTGTTCTCGTAATTAAAACCATTTGTATACTTGATAGACTATAAATAATTACCTAGGGTTATACTCTTGTTATTTGAACACAATAATGAATATAATAAACTAAATCTGTCATAGTTTATATGTTTAACCAAGTAAGTAGTTCGTATTGGTAAAAATGGTGATGAACTCCCCAAACTATATGTAATATCCGGACTCCAAGGTATCTTATTTTATGCTTTAATATTGAGTTTTTGGAGAGAGACTCGGCGAGTAGGGGCTTAGACTCGCCGAGTAGGAGCGCGGATGGTCAGACTGATTTAATGGCGGACTCGGCGAGTCTATTCGTGGACTCAGCGAGTCCATGTTGTTTAATAAAAACTTAATCCTCGAGATTTGAGACCTATTTAAAGGGGCTTATAGCCACCATTTGCGGCTACTAGACCCTTACGAGAAACCCTTATTGTGCTTGAGCGTTTGTGAGAGAGAAGAAGCCATTATTGGACCTTTTTAGGTTTGTTTTGCAAGAAGAAGTTGATTCCAGCTTGGAGGAGGCCAAGGAGGTTGCATATTCGTGGATTTCAAGAAGAGGGCATCATCTTTGAGGTAGTATATCGACCCTCTTTCTATTTTGTTAAAGCATCCATGGGTAAAGGGTTTCCTATGCTCTTTATTGGGTTGATTTGTTGACAATAAGGTCCCTTATCATGTTTAGACTTCAGATTTGGACCCATAGTGGTCCAGAGAATCCATCTTGCTTTATGTTGGGTTATGGAAGAAATGAACTTAGAGTGTTGTATTTGGGACTAAATCATCAAGTAGTGTCATTTGGATGTTGCATGTGTATAAAGTTCGAACCTTTACGTGTTTACTGAGATTTGGGAGGTTAGATCTATGGATTAGAGGAGCAGATCTGACCTCAGAAGATCATTTGAGTTTGAGCATGGCCTGAACTCGCCGAGTCCGAGAACAGAATTGGCGAGTAGGATGGGTTTTCTCCATAAATCACACAGATGGTAGCTCGCTGAGTTGGGAAAGTGACTTAGTGAGTCATTTGGGATTTTGAGGACTTGAGTTCATGACTGAACTCACTGTGTCACAATAATGCACTCGGCGAGTCTGGTCAAAGGGTTGACCATCGACTTTTGTTGACTTTTAGGGATTGGTCAACTTTAGAGTATTTGAGCCTTAAGAGGGTAAAATGGTCTCTTACCCTCCTGAGAGTGCCAAGAGAGGGAATGGTCTAGCCTTGGGAAATGTGTTGATGCTAAGTGTATATTTCATATGATAAGGCGGAGGCTAGATCCTATTTCACGGAGTCCGAGATTTCCGAGTTACCGAGTTACACGAGGTGAGTCTTCTCACTATACGTTACCTAGAGTGGTATTATGAGTTGATCGGAAGGTCTTATGTGCTACGTATGAGATTTTGTGCCATGTATGAGATTACGTGTTATGTGATGTATGTATGATATATAATTGTATAGACCGGGTCGTAGGGTCCAACGAGACAGACCAGGCTGGAGGGCCTAACGAGTTATAACCGGACCAGAGGGTCCAACTGAGACACATCGACCGGAGGGTCCCGCTGAGACACATCGACCGGAGGGTCATACAGTAGCCTCGAGTGGCGCATGTGTTGTATGTGGTATTTTAGGGGACTCGCTAAGCATTTATGCTTACAGTTGTTGTGTTATGTGTTTCAGGTACTAGCGAGGACTGTGGAAAGGCGTCGGCGTGACCCGTACACACAGAGAAGGGATTTGATTTTGTGATCTTGGGATATGTTATGATTTGATAACTATTGTTGAATACTTTTGACAATATTTTTATATAAATTTGGTTGTTGAAAAATGAAAAATTTGTTTCGAAAATCTTGTCGTTACGAGTAGGTATCAGAGCCTTGGTTTGAGGGATTCGGATGCAACTTCGGGCGTATTTGAACTCAAACTGAGGATTTGAGAGATTTTTTTATAAAACAAGTTTTTAAAAGAGTAAAAGGTTTTAAAAGAGAAGAGCAGAGCAAAGCAGTGTGTACCGTCCGCCAGCGCCCGAACGGTGAATCCCCAAAATTCCCTTACATTATGTGTTATATGATATATTATGTTATGCATGCTAGAGTAGGCTAGGTATTCATATTAGGACTAGAGTGGCCTAATTTGTGATTCCTTAGCCTAGGAGATTACTGTTGCTATGAGATGCCTTGAGAGTGAGTAGGTAGCAGTTAGGAGCTAATGAGAGGTCTATCAGAGGGTAGCCAATGCATAGCGAGAGTAGAGTACTTGTGATCCGGGATCCAAGGAGGAGGACTTGGGGTGAATGTTGATGCGGTGGGGTCAGTAGTATAGGGCCCACACTACTGAAGACACCGAGTCAGTGAGCAGTCCAAGTAAGAAACCTTTGGATATTGGAGGATAAGTAGGGTTGCATTATCGAGTGCGAGTATGCTTGATCGAGTCTCTGATATTTTTATGTTGTATTTCAGAGACATCATGGTTAGGAAGCGACACACACCTGGGAGTAGTGGTGTCAGCGATGAGGAAATCTATCGATTGATTCATGAGGGGTGGCTGTTGCCATCCGGGATGAGATTCCGGAGATGTTCGGGGACATCAATACCACATTGATTGAGACCTTTCACGAGCGGTATGCAGCAGTGACTAAGGTTGCGGCTGCTGTAGCTACGGCTGTTGTTGCTGCTGCCAGACCTTAGGGAGGTGACTCGTTGTTGCTTTTGGAGTTCAGCAACACGAAGCCACCAGAGTTCGATGGGACGCAGGACCCGATTGTTGTGATGAGATGCATCTCTGACATCGAGGGATGTTTATTCACGTTCTTGTCCGGAGCACTTGAGGGTACGGTTCACTCTAAATCAGCTCTGCTTGGGAGCGAAGGATTGGTGGAAGTTCGCGACGGCGAGCTTCACTCTGGCAGAGATTTCTGAGGTGACCTGGGAGAGGTTCACCGCCATGTTCTGAGACGAGTATGTTCCCCCGGTGGAGAGGGAACAGTTGATTCAGGAGTTATTGGCCCTCAAGCAGGGTACTGATTCTGTTACAGTTGTTACCAGAAAGTTTCATGAGAGGGCGATGTTTTGCTCTGAGCAGGTGTCTACCCAGTAGGATCGCATGAGCCGGTATCTGAGTATTCTCAGGAGAGATATTCGGGAGTTCGTGGCAAACTCGACTTACCGGACATTTTCCGAGCTCTAGGAAAATTCCTGGAAGAGGGAGATTAAGTTGGAGACTCGGGCCAGGGAGGAGGCCGAGTTACAGAGGATGGATCGGTTGCCGGCTCATTCTCAGCCGGCAGCCAAGCAGGCGAAGCCCACTGATTCGAGATCCGGGAGTGCGAAGGGCCGCACTTGTGGGAAGTGCGGCAAGAGTCACGAGGGGTCGTGCAGGGTAGGAGTATGCTACAAGTGCGGGAAGGAGGGGTATATCGTGAGTGATTGCCCCAAGGGATTTTCTGTTTGCTTCCATTGCAACCAGATGGGCACTAGAAGGCTGAGTGCCCTCACCTACATCAGGGATTGGCGCAGGGATCTGCGCCTGCGGCTAGGGCTACCGAGGTTCGGCCAGGGAAGGCGAGGAACCAAAGGCTCGTGGGAGAGCCTTCCAATTGACAGCGGAGGAGGTCCGCGCAGCACCCGACGTTGTGGCCGGTATGTATTCTTCTCTTTATTTACTGGAGTCTGAGATATTATGCTTATATTATGTTATACGTAGGTACTTTTCTTTTGAATTTTGTACCTGCCTTAGTGCTATTTGACTCGGGAGCGAGTTGATATTTTATGTCGTTAGCTTTTAGTCGTCATATCAGTATTTGTCGAGAGGCTTTGAGTCGATCTCTGCGAGTCTCTATAGCTAATGAGCGAGCAGTGTATGCCACAGAGGTGATTCGAGGATGTAGACTTGAGATCTTCGGTGTGGGGTTCCTGATCAATCTAGTCCCGATTGCGATGGGGACGTATGTGTCATAGTGAGCATGGATTGGTTGAGCCAATTTGGAGATATTATAGACTGTGAGCGTCAGCAGGTGACGATTCGAGATCCTAGTGGGGGAGTACTTATGGTGTACGGTCAGGGTACATGTCCTGAGTCAGCATTTTGTTCGGCTGCTAGGGCGAGGTAGAGTTTGCAGCAGGGTTGTAGGGGATTTGTGGCTTATGTGATGGACACGTGAGTGGCTGCTGGGAGGCCAAGTTTGATTGATAAGGTCCCGATTATGTGGGAGTTCTTTGATGTTTTCCACGAGGAGTTGCCGGGTGTGCCTCCCGAGAGGCAGGTGCTAGGGGCGGCACCTATTGCCAAGGAACCCTATCGCCTTGCGCCGCCCGAGATGCAGAAGTTATCCTCGCAGCTTCAGGAGCTGCTGGGGGAGGGGTTATCAGATTGAGTAGCTCACCTTGGGGAGCGCTGATCCTTTTTGTCAAGAAGAAGGATGGTTCACATCGGATGTGTATTAATTACCGGAAGTTGAACAAGTTGACGGTCAAGAACCGTTATCCATTGCTGAGGATCCGCGATCTGTTCGATCAGTTGCAGGGAGCGTCCTGGTTCTCCAATACAGACTTGAGGTTGGGATATCATCAGGTGAGTGTTTGGGATGAAGATATCCAGAAGACAGCTTTCAGGACTCGTTACAGGCATTACGAGTTCGTGGTGATGCCTTTCAGGCTCACCAATGCATCGGCAGCGTTCATGGATCTCATGAAGAGGCTGTGCAGGCTGATGTTGGATCGTTCGGTGATCGTATTCATCGATGATATCTTGGTGTATTCGAGATCCAGAGAGCAGCATGAGGAGAATTTGAGGGAGATCCTCGGAGTTCTGAGATCGGAGAGGCTTTACGCCAAATTCTCCAAGTGTGATTTTTGGTTACGGGAGGTTTAGTTCCTAGGGTACCTCGTTAACCAGAAAGGGATATTGGTCGATCCGGCAAAGATCGAGGCGGTGATGAGTTGGGAGGTGTCGAGGTCACCTACCGAGAACAGGAGTTTCCTTGGGTTGGCTGGTTATTATCGGAGATTTATCAGGGATATCTCTAAGATCGTCGTGCCACTCACCAAGTTGACTTGGAAGGATGTTGCTTTTCATCGGGTCCGGAGCAGCAGACCTCATTTGAGACACTTCGCCAGAGATTTTGCGAAGCTCCGGTGCTCGCACTCCCATAAGGGAAAGAGGATTTTGTGGTCTACTGTGATGCATCGATATCAGGGTTGGGAGTGGTGCTTATGCAGAAGGGGCATGTGATAGCATATGCATCGAGGCAGCTGAAACCTCATGAGTCGAGGTATCCCACCCATGATATGGAATTAGGAGCAATGATGTTCGCCCTCAAGATCTGGCGTTACTATCTGTACGGGGTTCAGTGTACTATGTACACGGACCACAAGAGTTTGAAGTACTTGATGTATCAGTCCAACCTGAATATGCGCCAGAGGAGATGGTTGGATGTGGTAAAGGATTACGACTGCGAGATCCTGTACCACTCGGGCAAGGCTAATGTTGTAGCCGATGCCCTGAGCCGTAGGGCGGAGGACGCCCCGATACGAGATGTTTGCATGAGATTGACAGTGATGACTCCAGTATGGGACACCATTCAAGGGGCCCAGGCAGAGGCCGCGAGATTGGAGAACCACAAGAGGGAGCGGGTGATCGGGCAAGCATCGGAGTTTGTTATCGATAGTCGAGGACTTATGACCTTTCAAGGTTGGGTTTGGGTACCGTTTGTGGGCGGAACGCGTACCGTCTTGATGGAGGAGGTGCATAGATCGAAGTTATCGATCCACCCCAGGGCCACTAAGATGTTTTTGGACCTGAAGAAGGAGTATTGTTGGCCTGTATGAAGAGGGATGTTGCATGGTTCGTAGAAAGGTGCTTGACATGTCGCAAGGTTAAGGCCGAGCACTAGCGTCCGCATGGTAAGTTGCAGCCATTAGAGATTCCCGAGTGGAAGTGGGAACAGATCAACATGGATTTTATCACAAAATATCCAAGGACTGCTAGGGGTGTTGATGCAATTTGGGTGATCGTGGACATGTTGACGAAGAACGCTCACTTCCTTGCCATCAGTGAGAGCTCTTCCTCAAAGAGGCTGGTAGATTTGTACATTAGGGAGGTGGTATCGCGGCACGGAGTACCGATCTCAATCATCTCAGATCAAGATGTGTGTTTCACTTCCAGATTCTGGAAGAAATTTCATGAGGAATTGGGTACGAGGCTGCATTTTAGTACCGCATACAACCCACAGACTGACGGACAGAGCGAGCGGATGATTCAGATGCTCGAGAACATGCTTCGGGCATCTGTACTGGATTTCAGCGGGAGTTGGGACACAAATTTTCCCTTGGCTAAGTTTTCTTATTACAACAACCATCATTTGAGCATTGGTATGCCACCCTTTGAGCTGTTGTATTGAAGGAGGTGTCGGACCCCCATTTGCTGGGGTGAGGTAGGGAAATGTGTGATGGGTAGTACAGAGATAGTGCTTCAGACGACAGAGCAGATACAGCGGGTTAGACAGAGTTTATTGACCATTCAAAGTCGCCAGAAGTGTTACGCGGATAGGCATCGGTCGGAGGTCGAGTTTAAGGTCGGGGATTTCGTGCTCCTGAAGGTGTCTCCTTGGAAAAGAGTGGTCCGTTTCAGGAAGAGGGCAAGCTGGGGCACCGATATATTGGGCCGTTTAGGGTGATCACGAGGGTGGGTAAAGTAGCATATTGTTTGGAGTTACCTACAGAGTTAGGTCAAATTCATGACACCTTCCACGTATCGCAGTTGAGGAAGTGTGTGGCCGATGAGTCGGCGGTGGTACCATTGGAGGATATCAAGGTGGATGCGAGTCTGACTACGTTGAGATACCGGTTGCGATCATGGATCAGAAGGTCAAGGTTTTAAGGAACAAGGAAGTGCCCCTGGTGCAAGTCCAGTGGCAGCATTGGAGGGGGTCCGAGCCGACTTGGGAACCGGAGCGAGAGACGCGTGAGCAGCATCCAGAGTTGTTTGCGAAATAGGACTTCGAGGACAAAAGTCTGGTTCTAGTGAGGGAGAATTGTAACATCTGGACTCCCAAGTATCTTATTTTATGCTTTAATATCGAGTTTTTGGAGAGAGATTGGGCGAGTAGGCGCTCAGACTCGCTGAGTAGGAGCGCGGATGGTCAAACTGATTTAATTGCAGACTCGGCGAGTCCACGCTGTTTAATGAAACCCTAATCCCCGGGGTGTGAGACCTACTTAAAGGGGCTTATAGCCACCATTTTCGGCTACCAAACCCTTGAGAGAAACACTCATTGTTCTTGAGCGTTTGTAAGAGAGAAGAAACCATTATTAGATCTTTGTGGGTTTGTTTTGCAAGAAGAAATTAATTCTAGCTTGGAGAAGGACAAGGCGGTTTCATATTCATGGATTTCAAGCAGAAGGCATCATCTTTGAGTTAGTATATCGACCCTATTTCTGTTTTGTTAAACCATCCATGGATCTAGGATTTCCTTTGCCATTTATTGGGTTGATTTGTTGAGAATAAGGTCCCTTATCATCTTTAGAATTCAGATATGGACCCATAGTGGTCCAGAGAAGGTTATCCATCTTGATTTATGTTGGGCTATGGAAGAAATGAACTTAGAGTGTTGTATTTTGGACTAAATCATCAACTAGTGTCATTTGGACGTTGCATGTGTATCAAGTTCGAACCTTTACGTGTTTATTGAGCTTGGGGAGGTAGATCTATGGATTAGAGGAGCAGATCTAACCTCAGAAGGTCATTTGAGTTTAAGCATGGCTTAAACTCGCCGAGTCCAAGAACAGACTCGGCGAGTAGGATGGGTTTTCCCCATAAATCACACAGATGGTAACTCGTTGAGTTGGGAAAGTGACTCAATGAGTCATTTGGGATTTTAAGAATGTGAGTTCGTGACTGAACTTGTCGCATCACAATAGTGCACTCAGCGAGTCTGGTCAAAGGGTTGACCGTTGACTTTTGTTGACTTTTAGGGATTGGTCAACTTTAGAGTATTTGAGCCTTAAGAGGGGTAAAATGGTCTCTTACCCTCCTGAGAGTGCCAAGAGAGGGAATGGTCTAGCCTTGGAAAATTTGTTGATTCCAAGTGTTTATTTCATATAATTATGCGGAGGCTAGATCCTATTTCACGGAGTCTGAGATTTCCGAGTTACCGAGTTACACGAGGTGAGTCTGCTCACTATACGTTACCTAGAGTGGTATTATGAGTTGACCGGAAGGTCTTATGTGCTACATATGAGATTCTGTGCCATGTATGAGATTATGTGCTATGTGATGTATGTATGATATATAATTGTATAGACCGGACCGGAGGGTCCTACGAGACAGACCGGGCAGGAGGGCCCAACGAGCTATGACCAAACCAGAGGGTCCAACGAGCTACGGGGCCGGAAGATCCCGCTGATACATATCGACTAGAGGGTCGTACAGTAGCCTCGAGTGGTGTATGTGTTGTATGTGGTATTTTGGGGGACTCACTAAGCATTTATGCTTATAGTTGTTGTGTTATGTGTTTCAGGTACTAGCGAGGACCGTGGAAAGGCACCGGCGTGACCCGTACACAAAGAGAAAGGATTGGATTTTGTGATCTTGGGACATGTTATGATTTGATAACTGTTGTTGAATACTTTTTAGAATATTTTTATATAAATTTGGTTGTTGAAAAATGAAAATTTTGTTTCGAAAATCTCGTCGTTACACTATACCTATTATAGTTTGTCTGAAAAGTTATGTTCTTAGTTTGTGATTTGTTCTGAAAACTATGCAATTATGATTTGAAAGTATCCCTTATGCTCCACATAATATAAAAGGGGATTAAAATATCTATATATTTTATGGAAATCGTTGCATTGTATCAATTGCATAAGCTTTAAACTAGTTGAAAACCTTTTGTTTTAGTTCAAAAAATCATTTGTATTTGGCTTGTATTCACCCTGAAAACGTATACAAAACCAAAAAAGCGTAGGGGTAGGAACTCACTGTTTGTTGTGTGAAAGCGTCGAACTGGAAACGAAGATCCTCAAGTTGTTATACGTGGCACTTAACGGAATCCTATTATCGAATAAATACATATATGTATCTAAATTCGCGATTCCGATAGATAAAGTGTTAAAAAAAAACACTTACTTTTGGTTAAAGAATGTTACTGGGACTTGATTGAATCCAGGAAACGAGTTTTCCACCACTAAAAAGATGTGTACGACCGTAAAAGGGAGTTTGCGGCCGAACATGCAGTTTATGGCTGTACACGGGTTTACGGTCGTCAACTCCTCTTTGAAGGGTGTACGGACCTTTGCAGATTTGAAGGATGTACAGCGGTACACTCAAGAACATGGGTGTTGGTTTTGACGAGAAACGTGTTCCAGGTGCTCCAAAACGACTCCAAATGACGATTTTTGATGATTTTTGTAAGAAAATAGGTGTTTTTAGTTTGTACGGTCAAGGGTTCTAGAGAGAGAATGAGAAAGTTTTCGGCCAAGTGTGTTCAAATGAGGGTGGGGGTCCTGTATTTATAGGTTGGGGTTATGGTTGGTGGTGGCGTCCACCTAGCACCAACTGTGAACGGGTGTGCGGCCGTAAACAGGTTTGTGGCTGTACACTCACTTAGGCTGAAAACTGCTAGATTTTTTAGACATTTAGGGTTTTTTTGCACGATTTTGATTCCAACATGTATATAACTTTAATTATATAAAATGTAATAATTTTTTAAAACCAAGGAATTTGATGGAAATGCAATAAAATTCAAATTTTATTAACGGTGTTTGGTTCAAGATAACGGGAAAAGTTTCGGGTTGTCACATTGTAGGTTCTCCACCTTATTTTGGAATAGAAGATTCTGAAACACCTTCAATTTTGTTGAGCATAGAGAAGATAGGATTCAATATCTCTACGACATGCTAACGAATCAAGACGGTGAGGAGAGAATCACGAGTGTCCATTAGACTGTGCAAATTTGCATTCACAGTAGCAACACAACTTTTGATAACTGCCTTCTCAGATTTGATTTCATCAATTTAATTATACGTAGAAGATAACATTATTGAGAGAACCTTCTCCTTCTCATTTTTAACTGGAAGCTCATCCGTAATCTTGCTTTCAAGAGCCAAATCTTCCTTAAGTTTTTCAATCTTGAAGGATATGGAAGTTTGGAACTCCGAATGGTCTGTTAGAAGCATAGTGCAAACCTTCGTAAGAGCTAGCTTTTCCGATTGAAGAGTGGAAAAAGGCTGTTGATGGCTGAGTTCGCAGATGCAGTTTTGCGTTCGAATGAAGTGAGAAAATACTCCATATAGCCTTTAATGTCAGAAAGTAGTTTATCGACTTTTTCGGTCATCTCCTTACATGTGTTTTTCTGAATTAGCAATTGCTTGGTTTGTGAGGTTGACATTGGCAACATGCTCCTTTGTAAGTGTTTCAAGGAAAGCTTTGACAGAAGCTTGAGAGTATTCATTACTGGACGAGGCTTTGTTAGACTTAATTAAAGATTCCAACTTGGAATTCAGTGACTTGAACTGCTTTTTGGTCATGGGAGCATCATCTTCATCACTCTCTGGTTGGATATTAAAAGTTCTATAATGAAAATCCTCAAAAGCATCCCGATCATCACCATATACAATATTTGGATCATCTTGACAGAGTGGTGAGATGAGTGTGAGCTCGATACCAACAGAAAAACCAGAACGCCTTGCCCCCGTATCAGATACGTTGGCAGTGACCGGCGGCGAACTAGTAGTTGTTGTTGTGGTTGCACTTGAGTCTGTGAATAGAGGAGTAGATAAAATAATTTAATCTTGAGGTTGCGAAACACCTACATAAATGTTTGGGCAGGGAGCAATCAAGATTGGTGTTGTGGTAGTAGTGGCTGAATGTGGATTAAAATCTTGAAAGAAATCATCTGTAACTGGAACTGGTGTTGGCAAATAAAAGGTTACCTCAGGATTTGTAGTTATGGGCTCCGAAACCATTAGTTTCAAAGACACACTAGTATCATCAGTTTCATGCTTCTCTTGCTCGGGTCTACAAACATTAGAGACAGTATGAGACATTGAGACCTCCTCATCACTTGGTGTAGGGGTCTTTGCTTTGCGAACAACTAGCTTCTTCTTCTTCGGAGTTTGAGCGGGTTTGGAGGGTCCACCCTTTGTTTTTCGTTTATCCCCTTTCTTGGGTTTATCTGTCTCTTCGAAAACTTTTTGTACTGTAGCAGTCAAGGGGCGAAGGCCGAATGCCGGTTGAATGTGATAGGCAATAATAACTTCACTATCAGCTGGAACATGGCGAAGCATCTCCTCAAGAATTGATCTAATAAATGCGAACGTTGACCTATCAAATACCATGACATTTGAAGTATGAAATATCAGACTTGCAACAATCACCAAACCTTTTATCACTAGAATGTCGTGATGATCGATAGCTCTCTTAAAAATAATAGCCCAAAACCGAGCACAAGAAATATCAGAGTGACGAGTGACAGAAAGAGTATTGTGTACGAATTGAGCCCAAAGGATAGAGACAAAATCTAAGTTAATTCCAGAATAAATACCATAGAGGATAGTAAGAAAGAGCTTACTGACAATGTATGAGCGGGTGGTTCTATCCGAAAAGCTCTTGAAATTAGGGTAAAAAACCCATTCTACACCGAAGGAAGATTAGGCTTTTTAAACTTGGAAAGAACAGCAAGATGATCCATGTAACCCATCTGATAGAACATTGCAAGCATGTCAGAATTGGAGATGGATTCTCGTTCAATTAAATCCCTAGTTGAGAGAAGGCCTAGTAAACGACTGAATCTCGATATGGTAATGGAAGTTTGCTTACTATTAAAATCAAAATAGATGGTAGAATCACTCTCTTCATAACATGAAGTTGAGTTAGCCTTGGACAGTAGAGACAATGGAACATGCTCTGTTTTTGAAAGACAAATAGCCAAAGGAGAATGTCTGAGGCACTCGATGAACGGTTGTAGAAAGGCATCATACTTGATTGGATCAATGTACAAGATGAGGTTTTGGTTAGCTTTGATACCCAGCAACCCAGAAGAAGAAGTTTGACCAGTAGTAGATGGTATGTCTAATGAAGTGGCCATTAAAATCAGTGGAGAAGACGATGAACAGTTTTAGAGAAAGAGAGAAGGGGTTTTAAATGCCGGCAACATAAATTCTTTGAAAGAGATAATGAAGAATGAAATTTTAAAGTCCTATTATATGTTAGTTTTGGAGAGAGAAATACAATTGGACACTATTCATTTTCCATAAAAAAGTTCCTAAAAAAGCGTGTGTGATAAGCGTGATGTCAAGATAAATTTGAAATTTTCACGTGCAATCATCGCAATCTTATCCCTTAAGAGTGGCCATTTTGTATTCCTTAAAGCCTGCCTTTTCTGATCCGCCCATTCGTATTTGATTGACTTTGCCTGTTCTCCGAATCTGAAAGTAAAAATTAGAACAACGAACCAGAATTTTTGAAAATCACAAGGATTTTCAAGTAAGAGTGTGCCAAAGATAAAGAAATAAAGCAAAAATTTTAAGGGATTCTAGTGTTATCAGTAAAGACGTGAAGTAGTTGGATCCCGGGCAACGATCTCTTTATTTGAAGTCAAGAAAGACTTGGAAGTATCTTTGTGGGATCCCGTTGAATTACGATCATGTATTTGTAGAGAAACAATGAAAGGCTTCTTTTCAATAAGGCTTAAGGGTGGCTTCATCTTCAACCAAACTCCAAAACTTGACGTAAGAATGAATGTTTGGATGAAGTACTTGCCTTACCAGTGTAGCCATAAGAACAAGTATGCGTTAGATTGAATGTGAGTGGCTGGATAACTATATAAATCTTAAGAAAAACTTTAAAAAAATGGATCTTTTAGGAAAAAACGTCTTAGGACTAGAATATTTCTTTAAGATCTCGCAAAAATAAAAAAAAAATTTCAAGTTACAAAGCACAAAAGTTGAGTTTCGTCAATTCCATGGTGATTAATCTAGAACTTATAAATTGTTCACCATCAACTCATAAATATATGTTGGATTTTGGGTTTCACTCAATTCCTGGTGGTAAAGAATTTAAGATCATAAAAACAGAAGTTGTGTAACCATAAACTTCAGTGGTAATACCTAAGAGTCTCAAGGGTTACATTCATGGAAACGAAAGTGATGGAGAAATTTTAGAAGGTGGTTTCGAAGATGAATGTACCTCTGCTATACGAAAGAATGAGCAAGTAGTTAAGTCTTAACTCAATATGAGAAGAGTAAGGTTGCTAAATGACTTATGTGAATTATCAGCCTGATTGGGAAGAAATGATTGGTATTATCGAATCATTCAAGCTTGGAACATAGAGTCTTAGAGGCCTCGGCCAACAAGCAACAACAAGCTTCTAGGGAGACATAACTAGTGTAAAGATTCAGAGTTAAATACTTTCCCCATCATTCATAATTGATAGGGTCATGATGTGTTCTTTCAATGCTGCTCAATGGTCTATTATTTTTGGTATTTTTGATATTTTCATAAAAAGAAATAAAACTAAAACACAAGAATATATTTTTGTAATTTTTGAATTTTTATGAAAGAAAATAAAAAAATAATAAAGAAAATATTTTTGAGTTTGGATTTTCTAAAAAAATGAAAACATAAAATAAAAACGAAAACACATGTGTATAAAAATTTTAGAAAACAAAATATACAAAGGATACATGAAGTTCTGAACCTCAGAATGAACAGTGGACTATGAGTCACTCCGAGCGTTCAGACCAATTTGCAGCGTGAAAGTATACTCCGAATCACTCCGAGTGTTCGGATCAATTCACAGTTCATCCAATAGATTATGAGTGCGAAGGTAGTTTTGGAACTAATTATGCTTCAATCAATCCTAAGCCTTGAAGAATTCTATTAAAGGTTTGTTTAGGTAAGGCCTTTGTAAATATATCACCCAGTTGATCAACAAATATCACAAACTGAATCTCAACATTGCCATCTTCTACATGATATTTAATGAAGTGATACCCTAGTGCAATATGTTTGGTCATCGAATGTTGCACTAGGTTGTGGAAATTGCGAATTGCACTTTCGAAATCTCAATATAAGGGAATTCTTTTCTTGTTTATGAAGGGTTTAATTAAGGTTTGGTCTAGGCTTTCGTTGTAATAGGTTCTTTTGTGTCATTATGCACTTTTTGTAGTTTGTATAGGTGTTTACGGCCAAAATGTGAGTTTACGGCCGTAAGCCTGTTTACGTTCGTAAACCCAAGACTAGCCTAGGTCCACTATATATAGATGCTAGCTAGGTCATTTTATGGTTGTTAATGTCACAGAGTTCTCGGCTGCTATTCCACAAGTTGTACCGTTTCTACTCCATTCTTGTTATTATTGATTGTCTTGATTGTTTGATCACTGGTAAGATCCATTTCAGGACCTTACAATTAGTATCAGAGCGAAACCAGTGTCAAAGCATCCTACAATCAAAATTTTGACCATATTCTTCACTGTTTACGACTGAAGTTGGTGTGTGCTATGAAAGGGTTTCAAGCTTAATCCAAAAAATCGCGTTTTTTCGAATTTCTGGGAGATTACGGCCAGAGCTTATGGTCGTAAACACAGCTTACAGCCGCAAACTTGGCTTATTTTTTTAATCGTAAACTTTGTTCTTAGACCATGAATAAAGCATCTTCAACAACTGGAAACTCAGACTCATAGACCGTATACAGAAACCGCAAACTCTTTACGACCGTAAACACTCCTTTGACCGTGAACATCTGTTTTGACCGGAAACTCATATTTTTAAAGAAAATAACTTAAATTTATATTTAAATTAATAACTTAATTTTTATTTAAATTTAAATGGATTCACAAAGTCAAACACATCACCATGAGCTGGACTCCATAATCGGCACAACTACTCGAATTCCAAGACTGTTGTCTGCTGAAGGTTTTCCTGAATGGAACTACAGGATAGAGAAGTATATTACAATGAAGGACTTCAAAATTTAAAGAAACATCATTAAAAATCCTGTCAGAATAAGCACCACTGTTACAGGGAAAGTGGTTGACATAGTAGTTGAAAATTACACTGATGAAGACTTTTAAAAGGTTGAGGAGCAAGAATGGGCTTTGGCCACTTTGACCATTGTCACACCCCCGAACCAGACGGCGGAAACGTCCGGGGGCTTGCCGTGACTCAATTGTATACCATAACATTGAATATATATGAAACATAACAACATTCGTTACCATTCATCAACATAGTACAACTAGTAGTGTTTACATATCAAACATTGTTTAAACATTACATTCCCAAAAATTAAATTGTTTGATTCGTACATAAATAAACTGCAACCGTCACTGAATGTGATTTCCTTTGATTCACTGGTCCCCTGAGAATACAAGTATTTTGAAAAACGTCAACATATGAAATGTTGGTGAGTTCATAAGTAGTGTTTAAAATCGAATGTTTGTATTGTTTGAAAAACCACCAGAAAATCCGATATTTTCTGAAAAGAAAAGCTTTTAAAAAGGTTTGTGAAGACCCATAGGTATGCTTTGTTTGTTTCTATACTTAAAAAAAATTGTTCATTGAAGTTGTATGCCTTTTCAAATTTGTGTGTATTGAAAACCCTAGGAAAACCCGATGTTCTCCTAGTTCCTTGAATTACGTGATGTTACATTGAAACCATTGCATAGCGTAGAGTGTCAGTCCCGGGCGACGTTGGAAGGTTCTCGAGCATTGATTATTTACTACAAACCCGCGTTACACAAACACCCAGTTTGTAGTTATACTAACGACTCCGAAGGTGTCGTCAGTACTAATCACGTTATCCAATCGCCCTGACTATGAGTGGTCCCACATCCGAAGAGAAAGAGATCACGAAGACCCCGGTAACTCCATTAGCCGGTTGGGGATAAAATGTACGAGGGGTCCCAGACCCGTCTCACATAAAATGTAGACCTTACTAGCAAGACCAAAGGACCCTTGGGGACCGGTGGTAAACAAGCCATTGAAAGTCCATTTACGTTGTGTCGGATCGGTAAAACCCAACACTCCGTAAAAAAAATGTCTTCGGGCCTTAAGATCAGGTCATTGAGCTAGCTAGGCTCAACGAACAAGATTTTACACTTGTGGGGCCCAAAGATGGTGCATAGACGTCTGCGCACACTCGTATGTGTATGTATAACCAAACGTTACTTGTATGAGTTGTAGTGTTAGTAGTTGTAGATTTTTATTGGCTCGAGACCGAGCCAATTCGTTTAACAACGACTTTTGGTATTGTAATGTATTGTATTTCGTTGATAGTCGTGGTGCCATCGTTCGATCAAATTGTGTATATTGAACTAGCCTTGAAATATTCCTGGTTTCAGCCCCTCATCATTTGTAAAATTTACATTTTTAACCCTTTATATTAAATACTTCCCGGTTTAGTCCTTAAACTATTTTTCTTGACATTTTAACACCAAAAATTATTGAAATTAATATTTTTCAACATGTTTTTCATAAAAACAGTTTAAGTTCCTGGAAATGCAGTTTTTACGGTTTTAACCCCTTCTTTTCGCAACTTTTACAATTTTGGCCCAATTTGGAAAATTTTTGCAATTTTGGTCCTTTTTAAATTTTAAAAAAAAAACATTTTTAACCTTTGAAAAGGAGTTGGAACACTTATAGTCCACTGTTTTACAGAAGGTTACAGTTTTGGCCCTCCAAAACAGAAAAATTTGCATAATGGGCCTTATTGGGCCGAAAATTACAAATTTTAGCCCATTAAGCTTAAAATTTATGATTTTAGTCCACTAAATGAGTATATTTCCAGAAATTTACTTATGAAAACTGTTTTAGCACACTTCATCCATCAGAATCTGTGAAATGTCGTTTTGGACCCTTATTTTTGCATTTTTCACATTTTAGGCCCAAAATTTGTGTTTTTAACCCAAAGAAATTATCATTAACTACTTAGCCAATTTTTCTTGAAGCACTTAGTGTTTAGAAATATATTTGAAGTTAAAATCATGTAGCACAAGTTACATCTCGGTTTTGATGAGTTTTGAGGCTAGATCCAACATAAAAACACATAAAAGCATACATATAAGCATAAAAATCATACAAGGCACACAAATACATATAGATCTACACATATGACTTGTATTCTCCCCCCAAAAACAAGTGAAAACAGAAAAGAGGGGGTATGAAGCTCACCTTGGGGTGTTGGTTCGGTTTTTGCAAGGGAATGGAAGGAAAAATGAAGTGCTTTTGGCCTTGGTTCCCTTTGATGAAGATCTCGAGTTTGAGATGGTTCTAGGATGCTAGATCACGATTTTTGCATAGATTAGGGAAGGATTTTGATAATAAAAGAATTTAAACCATAGGTCTATGCATAATCTTACCTTAGGAGATGATTTACTTGCAAAAATCCCTTTGGAAAGCCTCTAAATTTCGAGATCTTTGGAGAGGGGAAGGAGAGAGCTTCTTGAGTGAGTCTAGAGAGAAATGAGAATATTTTGTGTGTGTGTGGTGATGCTCTCGGCCGAACAAGGAGAGAAGAGGGAGAAGAAGTGATTTTGATATGATGTTTGCTTGGAAACATGTGTGGCATGCATGGGAATCCAACATGTAAAAGTGAGGTGTCAACCCAAGGTCAACTCCCCCTTTTTCCTTGGGCTTGGGCCGAGAATGGAGAGAGGAGAAGGAAAAATTTGGGCTTTTGCCCCTAAGCCCAACATTAGAGGTAGTTTAGGGTATTTATTGGACTTATAAAATAAAATTGTGATTTTTATGCTTTATTAAGCTAGGTTAGGTTAAATTATGGATCAAAACTTGTGTTTTATTTCATCCTAGGTTCTACCTAGCCCAAATTATTGAAATAAACGAGTGTGGGTCTAATTAGAGCCCAATTAGGGTCCTAAACCCATGATAGTCCAATTGGAAGGTCATTGGTCCATTTGGATCCAATAAGGAAGTCTTAGTCCAAAATGGACTTAACAAGAGCTTCTAGAGTCTCCAATTGTTTGATGACTACTTATAGTACTTGTATTTGATTGAAGTTTTTGATTCACATTAGGTTGAATGCATAGATTACATGACTCAAAATTTACAGTTGTGACATCATCCCCCCGTTAGAGGGAATTTCGTCCCGAAATTCTGTTTGAAAGCTAGATTTGAGAAAACTAGAATAGGTGAGGGTACTTTTGCTTCATTTGATCTTCGCGTTCCCACGTGAATTCTGGCCCACGCTTCGCGTTCCACCGTACCTTCACGATCGGGATGCGACTCTGCTTAGTACGCTTCACCTCCCTGTCCATAACCTCGATTGGTTCTTCGACGAACAGGAGATTCTCATTGATTTCGATTTCGTCGAGAGGGATGACAAGGGTTTCATCCGACAGGCACTTTTTCAGATTAGAAACATGAAACACGGGGTGCACACCATTTAGCTCTGGGGGTAGTTGTAGTCTGAATGGTTCGTTCGCTTTGCCCGTCCGTTTGTGGGTGATACGCCGTACTCATATCGAGATGAGTTCCCATTGCCTTGTGGAGCGACTGCCAAAAGCGTGACGTGAACCTACTGTCCCTATCCGAGATGATAGATTTTGGTACTCCATGAAGTCTTACAATCTCTCGTAGGTACAACCGCGTCAGCCTTTCCATCTTGTAAGACTCTTTGATTGGCAGGAAATGGGCAGATTTCGTCAGTCGGTCGATTATTACCCATATGGTGTCCAAACCGTCTGACGTCTTAGGCAGCTTGGTCACGAAGTCCATAGAAATCCCCTCCCATTTCCACTCAGGGATTTCCGGTTGTTGTAACAATCCGGAAGGTTTCTGGTATTCCACTTTTACTTTGGCACTCGTAAGGCACTTACTAACATAAGTTGCGATTTCCGCCTTCATGTTAGGCCACCAATAGTGCTGCTTAATGTCCAAATACATCTTGTCCGAACCAGGATGAATGGAGTATCGTGTCTTGTGGGCTTCCTTCATAACGATCTCCCTGAATCCTCCGATTTTTGGAACCCAAATACGGTTCATGAAGTAGTATACCCCATTCTCTCTGACTTCCAGGTTCTTCTCCATTCCGCGTAATGCCTCGCTGGTTCTATTTTCCGTTTCCATAGCCTCGGCCTGGACTGATGCAATTTGAGCGGTCAGATGAGACTGGATGGTTATCGAGTGCGTTTTCGTACGGCGATTTGTGTACTCCTTCCGACTTAATGCGTCAGCTACCACGTTGGCCTTGCCTGGATGGTACTTGATCTCGCATTCGTAGTCGTTTAACAACTCCACCCATCTTCGTTGTCTCATGTTCAGCTCCTTCTGATTCAAGATGTGCTGGAGACTTTTGTGGTCCGTGAAGATGGTGCACTTTGTACCGTACAGGTAGTGCCTCCAAATTTTTAGAGCGAAGACCACAGCTCCCAGTTCTAGGTCGTGGGTGGTGTAGTTTACTTCGTGCGTCTTTAGTTGGCGGGACGCATATGCTATCACTTTTCCACGTTGCATGAGAACGCAACCTAAGCCTTGGTTCGACGCGTCGCAGTAAACTACAAAATCTTCCGTTCCTTCGGGTAGAGATAATACAGGAGCGCTACAAAGAGCTTGCTTCAGGGCTTGAAACGCAAACTCTTGCCGGTCTGTCCACTTGAATGGCACACTCCTTTGCGTAAGCAAGGTAAGTGGCTTGGCGATTTTTGAGAAGTTTTGGATGAATCTCCTATAGTAGCCTGCTAGGCCTAAGAACTGACGAATCTCTGTGGGCGTAGTCGGAGTTGCCCATCCTTCCACCGCTTTGACCTTAGAAGGATCCACATGAATTCCGTCTTGGCTTACTACGTGGCCTAGGAAATTCACACTCCGGAGCCAGAACTCGCACTTGGAGAGTTTGGCGTACAGCTTTTCCATTCGCAGGGTCTCTAGGATTTGTCGGAGATGTTGGCCATGCTCCTCTTTGCTTCGAGAGTAGACGAGGATGTCATCGATAAACACAATGACGAAGTTGTCCAAGAACGGTCTACAGATTCGATTCATTAGGTCCATAAATGCGGCGGGTGCATTTGTTAGACCGAAGGGCATTACGACGAATTCATAATGTCCATAGCGGGTTCGGAAAGCGGTTTTTGGGATATCTTCTTCTCGGACCTTGAGTTGATGGTATCCGGACCGTAGATCAATTTTAGAAAAATAGCTAGCTCCTTGGAGCTGGTCGAATAGATCATCGATTCGTGGAAGTGGGTAGCGGTTTTTTAACAGTGAGTTTATTCAACTCTCTGTAATCGATGCACATTCTGAAAGATCCGTCCTTCTTTTTGACAAAGAGCACCGGAGCTCCCCATGGCGAGTAACTAGGTCGGATAAATCCCTTGTCCAGAAGCTCACTGAGTTGGCTGGACAATTCCTGCATTTCAGCAGGTGCCAATCGATATGGTGACTTAGCGAGAGGAGTTGCTCCTGGGACGAGGTCTATTCAGAACTCAACCTGTCTCTCTGGGGGTACTCCTGGAAGATCTTCAGGAAACACGTCCGGGAATTCGCACGCTACCGGAATGTCTTGGATGTTAATTTCTTCTTTGGCCTTGTCCACTATGTGGGCCAAGAATGCTAGGTTGTTCTTTCGCAGTTGTTTTTGTGCTTTGATGCACGAGATAAGACGAAGATTCGTGCTAGGTTTGTCTCCGTAAATTACTAGGGTTTCGTGATTCGGGAGGCGAAGGCGAACGGCCTTCTCGTGGCACAAAACCTCAGCATGGTGGGGACTTAACCAATCCATGCCGATAATCACATCGAAACTCCTAATTGACACTGGCATCAGATCTACTCGTAAGACGTGTTGGTTAAGGGTTAGGGTACATCCAGTGTAGATTTCCCTAGTGGATTCGGTCTTCCCATTGGCCATTTCCACCGTATAGGTTTCATTTAACTTTTGGGGTTGTTGTTTTAATAAGTGTTTAAACTTATCGCTTACGAAACTCCGCTCCGCTCCGGTATCAAATAAGATGCATGCATAAGTGTGGTTTAGGAGGAACGTACCGGTCACAACTGCGGGGTCCTGAACTGCATCACTCTGACCCATAGTCAACATTCTTCCTGCTCCTCTGTTTCCTGAGTTGTTGTTGTTAGGGCAATCTCGGCGGACGTGTCCAGTTTTCCCGCATCCGTAGCAGGTGTAACTAGGTCCTGCGCTGTTGCCGCTGGCATGAGGGTTGTTGTTGTGGCGAGGGTTATTGTTGTTCTGGTTGTTTCCTTGGCTCTGGTTATGAGAAGGATAAGTCCTGCAGTACTTTGCAGTGTGTCCCCTTCGGTTGCAACTGGTGCAATGGAACTCCCTACATTCTCCTTGGTGATGGAAACCGCACTTGTTGCATTTGGGATGAGTACCGGAATAGGGTCTTGAAGCATTTGTAGCAGCTGAGGCTGGAGCATGTGGTGTGGCTGGAACCGGTGCAGTGACAGCGTTAACTGCCACTGTTTGCTGCTTTTTAGAGGCCTCGGGGCCCTGACGCCCCTTTCTCTTGTTGTTCCATCCTTTCTTACCATCACCCTCCTTTTTCTTCTCAGTCTCTACCGGTTTCTCGCCCTTCTTGTGGTTATGATCATATAGCCTCTTTGCCAGTCTCTTCGCACTGTCAAAAGTTTCAGGATTCGCAGCTATCACATTTCCTTGGATGGGGGATGTCAGTCCCCAAATGAATCGTTCAATCTTCTTTCCCTCTGATGTGATCATACCCGGGCACAAAAGAGATAGTTCGCTGAATCTCGATATGTAAGCATCGATGTTCCCATTCTGCACCGTGAGATTCCATAGTTCCTGCTCCATCTTCTGTATTTCGCCTCGGGGGCAGTACTCAGCCGTCAGCATCTCTTTCATCTCTGCCCAGGGAATAGAGTTGGCTATAGGGAGTGTCATAGCTTCCACATGACCATTCCACCAAGTGAGTGCTTGGTCCACCAAAGTGCAGGCCGCGAACTTCACTTTCATCTGCTCGGGGCACTCGCATATCTCGAATACCGATTCTACCTTCTCGATCCATCGCTTTAGGGCGATCACTCCTCCGGTACCGTTGAAAGTTCGGGGTTTAGCGTTCGCAAAATCCTTGTAGGTGCATGCTCTAGTGAGTCCTTGGTTCGTCCCGTTGTTCGAACTTCCAGATCCTTGCCCGTTACCTCCTCCGTTGTTCCCTCGGTGGAGTTGTGCCATCGCTGCTGTGACTGCAGCAGACACAGCTGCCTGGAAAGCAGTGGAATCAGCTTCGGGCGGGGTTGGTCCTGGGTTTCCGCGAGTAGTTGGGCGAGGCATCTTTCTGTCATGAAACGGAAAGATGTTGAGTGTTCGTGGTTTCTGAGAGATTGCGACCCTACTATCTAGGTGTATGGTGCGAACCTAAACATTACTATCATCAAGCACGCAATCATAATGTCTCAACACATAGCAACTAAGAATAATTTAGCAAAACACACAAAAGTTCATTAATATTATCCGCATTTAGTACAAGAAAATTTGCTCGTAGGAGCATACATAGATAACGCTAATCCGACAGCATAACGGCTCCATGAGTAGTGTAGTCACCTAATCATAGAGCCGGAGTACATAACATAGTTCCTAATAACCTACTATGATAAGTCTATTTCTAACCGCGATGAGCTGCGTCAGGAGGTGGTGCCGAAGATGTGGATGCTCCCTGAAGACGAGCAATCCAGCGTTCCGCGTCCCGGAGTCGAGACTCCCACCGAACCTGTCTCATGTGAAATTCTCGAAGGACGTCACGCGTCTCCTGTTCCGCACGTTCGACCCTAGTCCTCAATTGGTGTACCTGATCCGCAGTGTCCTGGGCAAGATCGCCCGTATTCCGTAACCGTTTCACCATGACTGGGAGGGCTCGATCAGCCGGTCCTCCATCCCTCAGGTCAAAGAACTCGCGTGACATGCCATACGGGGGTCGTTGTCCCTGCTGTCTGCTCCATCTCCAGAGGTCCATACCCCAGGGAGGGGTAGGGCCAGTGGGACCCACACGATATGCAGGCACTCGGATCGGGTAAGGGGGGTCGATGACCTCGGACTCTGCATCCGAATCACCCCCTTCGCTGTCATCGAGCTCCTCTTCGAAAGGTTCTTCGTCTTCTTCGGGTTCGACAGGCTCGCCCTCGACTTCTGCCTCTGGTTCCCCGTCAGGTTCCTCTTCGGAGTCCTCCTCGGGTTCCTCTTCAGGCTCTTCCTCAGGTTCCTCCTCAGGTTCCTCCTCGGGTTCCTCCTCGGACTCCTCTAGCCACCCGTTGTTTCCCTGATTAGGGAAGTAGGGGTCTCCCGAGTGATGAAAGCCAGCCATGCTGTCTGCGCGAGTACGTAAATATACTTCGTTATCCTAGGATGCCCTATCTATCATCCATACTAAGCAATATTCTCTTTTTGGGTGATAAGGGTATAGCTTTTGGTTACCTGACTATCCCGATCTCATCAAGACGTGTGTTAGTTTTACCTTGGAGAGAATGTAGTTGATCAGGTTACATTCACTCCTCGGTATCCCTAAGAACAGTCCCGATTTAACCAAGATACCAGTATTATTGTGTTTGATTCAGCGTTGGATCTTTATTCCTAATGCAAGCAAGAGTGTTTTATTTACTTGTTCTGTTCAGGGTTATGTTAGCCCCTCTTTTTGGTTTATAGTTGCATATCAATGTATGGCTCGACATGCTAGTTCACTATAAACAAAGCTCTGATACCAACCTGTCACACCCCCGAACCAGACGGCGGAAACGTCCGGGGGCTTGCCGTGACTCAATTGTATACCATAACATTGAATATATATGAAACATAACAACATTCGTTACCATTCATCAACATAGTACAACTAGTAGTGTTTACATATCAAACATTGTTTAAACATTACATTCCCAAAAATTAAATTGTTTGATTCGTACATAAATAAACTGCAACCGTCACTGAATGTGATTTCCTTTGATTCACTGGTCCCCTGAGAATACAAGTATTTTGAAAAACGTCAACATATGAAATGTTGGTGAGTTCATAAGTAGTGTTTAAAATCGAATGTTTGTATTGTTTGAAAAACCACCAGAAAATCCGATATTTTCTGAAAAGAAAAGCTTTTAAAAAGGTTTGTGAAGACCCATAGGTATGCTTTGTTTGTTTCTATACTTAAAAAAAATTGTTCATTGAAGTTGTATGCCTTTTCAAATTTGTGTGTATTGAAAACCCTAGGAAAACCCGATGTTCTCCTAGTTCCTTGAATTACGTGATGTTACATTGAAACCATTGCATAGCGTAGAGTGTCAGTCCCGGGCGACGTTGGAAGGTTCTCGAGCATTGATTATTTACTACAAACCCGCGTTACACAAACACCCAGTTTGTAGTTATACTAACGACTCCGAAGGTGTCGTCAGTACTAATCACGTTATCCAATCGCCCTGACTATGAGTGGTCCCACATCCGAAGAGAAAGAGATCACGAAGACCCCGGTAACTCCATTAGCCGGTTGGGGATAAAATGTACGAGGGGTCCCAGACCCGTCTCGCATAAAATGTAGACCTTACTAGCAAGACCAAAGGACCCTTGGGGACCGGTGGTAAACAAGCCATTGAAAGTCCATTTACGTTGTGTCGGATCGGTAAAACCCAACACTCCGTAAAAAAAATGTCTTCGGGCCTTAAGATCAGGTCATTGAGCTAGCTAGGCTCAACGAACAAGATTTTACACTTGTGGGGCCCAAAGATGGTGCATAGACGTCTGCGCACACTCGTATGTGTATGTATAACCAAACGTTACTTGTATGAGTTGTAGTGTTAGTAGTTGTAGATTTTTATTGGCTCGAGACCGAGCCAATTCGTTTAACAACGACTTTTGGTATTGTAATGTATTGTATTTCGTTGATAGTCGTGGTGCCATCGTTCGATCAAATTGTGTATATTGAACTAGCCTTGAAATATTCCTGGTTTCAGCCCCTCATCATTTGTAAAATTTACATTTTTAACCCTTTATATTAAATACTTCCCGGTTTAGTCCTTAAACTATTTTTCTTGACATTTTAACACCAAAAATTATTGAAATTAATATTTTTCAACATGTTTTTCATAAAAACAGTTTAAGTTCCTGGAAATGCAGTTTTTACGGTTTTAACCCCTTCTTTTCGCAACTTTTACAATTTTGGCCCAATTTGGAAAATTTTTGCAATTTTGGTCCTTTTTAAATTTAAAAAAAAAAACATTTTTAACCTTTGAAAAGGAGTTGGAACACTTATAGTCCACTGTTTTACAGAAGGTTACAGTTTTGGCCCTCCAAAACAGAAAAATTTGCATAATGGGCCTTATTGGGCCGAAAATTACAAATTTTAGCCCATTAAGCTTAAAATTTATGATTTTAGTCCACTAAATGAGTATATTTCCAGAAATTTACTTATGAAAACTGTTTTAGCACACTTCATCCATCAGAATCTGTGAAATGTCGTTTTGGACCCTTATTTTTGCATTTTTCACATTTTAGGCCCAAAATTTGTGTTTTTAACCCAAAGAAATTATCATTAACTACTTAGCCAATTTTTCTTGAAGCACTTAGTGTTTAGAAATATATTTGAAGTTAAAATCATGTAGCACAAGTTACATCTCGGTTTTGATGAGTTTTGAGGCTAGATCCAACATAAAAACACATAAAAGCATACATATAAGCATAAAAATCATACAAGGCACACAAATACATATAGATCTACACATATGACTTGTATTCTCCCCCCAAAAACAAGTGAAAACAGAAAAGAGGGGGTATGAAGCTCACCTTGGGGTGTTGGTTCGGTTTTTGCAAGGGAATGGAAGGAAAAATGAAGTGCTTTTGGCCTTGGTTCCCTTTGATGAAGATCTCGAGTTTGAGATGGTTCTAGGATGCTAGATCACGATTTTTGCATAGATTAGGGAAGGATTTTGATAATAAAAGAATTTAAACCATAGGTCTATGCATAATCTTACCTTAGGAGATGATTTACTTGCAAAAATCCCTTTGGAAAGCCTCTAAATTTCGAGATCTTTGGAGAGGGGAAGGAGAGAGCTTCTTGAGTGAGTCTAGAGAGAAATGAGAATATTTTGTGTGTGTGTGGTGATGCTCTCGGCCGAACAAGGAGAGAAGAGGGAGAAGAAGTGATTTTGATATGATGTTTGCTTGGAAACATGTGTGGCATGCATGGGAATCCAACATGTAAAAGTGAGGTGTCAACCCAAGGTCAACTCCCCCTTTTTCCTTGGGCTTGGGCCGAGAATGGAGAGAGGAGAAGGAAAAATTTGGGCTTTTGCCCCTAAGCCCAACATTAGAGGTAGTTTAGGGTATTTATTGGACTTATAAAATAAAATTGTGATTTTTATGCTTTATTAAGCTAGGTTAGGTTAAATTATGGATCAAAACTTGTGTTTTATTTCATCCTAGGTTCTACCTAGCCCAAATTATTGAAATAAACGAGTGTGGGTCTAATTAGAGCCCAATTAGGGTCCTAAACCCATGATAGTCCAATTGGAAGGTCATTGGTCCATTTGGATCCAATAAGGAAGTCTTAGTCCAAAATGGACTTAACAAGAGCTTCTAGAGTCTCCAATTGTTTGATGACTACTTATAGTACTTGTATTTGATTGAAGTTTTTGATTCACATTAGGTTGAATGCATAGATTACATGACTCAAAATTTACAGTTGTGACAACCATGACCCTGTCTCCGGATATAGCTCAAGGTTTTAGGGAGTATACTTCTGCAAAAGCTTTGTGGGAAGCCCTAATTGAGCTATATGAAGGGAATGAAGACATGAAGGAGCGTCGCTAGGATATGTTGCGACAACGGTTTAACATGTTCAACTACATTCCTGGAGAAACCCTGGAGGCACATCTGCAATGGTTCATAACTCTTACCACTGAGATGACTGTAGCCGGGATCTTTTTTACAAAGTCTTAACTAAATAAAAAGCTACTGAATGCTCTCCCAAAGTCATGGGACATGAATGTTGTTGTTATTAAGAAAACCAAGGATCTAAGTCGGCTCACTCTTGCTGAAATGATGGTGGTCATCAAGGCCTATGATATTGATGACAAACAGCAGGAGATAAATCATCTAAATTTATAATCAGCTGAAAACCTTGCGATCTCATCTAACAATGCTCTTTCATCTCTCACCTTTTGTTCTGCAGGTCAACCCTTTGCTGCTCAGCAAGCTCAGATTCAGTCCTTTTCAACTCCATCAGCTACTTCACTTCCTACTGCATCAGCCATGCCATTCTCTCAGAACCAATCATTCGTTGCTACTCAGGCTACTTCTCCTTCTAATGTGGCTTCATCCTTAAATGGCAAGGACGGTGATGAAAATCTTGCTCTTGCTACAGGGCTTGTTAACTGCTACAATGCTCTTGTAGTTGGAGATCTTCCGCCCTAATTGTCATTTGCTGATCTCGATCAGATTCATCCTGAAGACGTAGAAGAAATGGATATCACATAGCAAATTGCCATGGTAGTTTTCAGGGCAATGCAGTTTGCAAAGAAGACCGGGAAGAACAATTGGGGGATGAGTGCTGATAAAAAGGTAGGGTTCAACAAGGGAAAGTTGCGTTGTTTCAACTGTCACGAGCCAGGTCATTTTGCTCGTGACTGCCTGAAGCCGGACGGAAGATTAAACAATGACCAGACAATGGTTGCAGTAGGAAACAATCGGAGCGGTGCTCAAGTCAACAGTGAGAAGGCTATGGTTGTACAATCATTTGACTGGGAGGATCAGATGCAAGCCCTGAACATATCAAGACCTGAAAATGGTCATTTGGCTCAGGTTGGTGATGATGCTTCCATAGAGAGTATTGCCACTGAAAATCAAATGATGGAGCTACAGTTTGCAATGATAGTCTCTTCTTCTCCTGAACCAAATGAAAATGAGGTAAGTGTGCCTTCATGCTCTCAAGCGTGTATTGATTATGTTATAATTCTTCATGAGGAAATTAAAACACTACGTAAAGAAGTAGAGCACCTTAGATATGAGGGTTATCAAATTAGAAAAGGACACAAACCTGTTAAGGCCCAGTTAGAAACTAAAATAAAGGACTTTAGAAGACTTCAGGAAGACTATAGTAATAAATGTGAAAATTATGACTACATAAAGGGACAGAACGCTAAGTTAGTTACAACTTGAAACATTAAAGGGCAAATTTGAAACTGTTGATTTTGATTTTAGAAAATTTGATGTATCAAGTGAGGTAGTTGCCAACATAATAAAGTGCCTCCTCCTTTCAATCATTCATATTATTTTCAACCTTTGTCCAAGGAAGAGATTTCCAATGAACCATCCATGGTTTATGGCAAGCCATCTGGTTTTGTATTTGGAGGATTTATTAATGTTGAAAGTACTAACATTTGTACTTCTCCTGCAGATGAATCCTTAAATCAGTCAAAGCATAAAGTTGAAGGATCTGTTTCTGAAAATAAAACTGAGTCTGAACCTGAAGTTTTAGTTTTAAATAAAGACTTTAATTTTTCTGATGTTGCAAGTGACAATGTTTTTTGTGATGTTTCTGCACCTTCTGATACCAATTTGAATGGTTTTAAAGTGTTTGATGATGTGGTTGAAAATTCTAATGTTTGTGATGATACTAATGAAAAACCTCTCGTTTCAAAAGTTTTTCCATCTGATACACCCTCACTTATCTCAGAACCTAATTCTTGTTCATGTTCATGTGAGAAAAGCAAGGGTGTAGGTATGGAAAACGAATCTGAAAAATGAAGTACAGATTTTAACAATAACAAACATATTTGTTTCAATTGTGGTGTTGGTGGCCATATAGCTAGGAATTGTCCTAATAGAATGTTTGTACATTTTGAGTCACCAAGAGGAGAGAACGAATTTAGTGGAAGGTCTTTAACTAGAAAGTCCTCTAGAACTCGTTCTCGGAATGATGATTGGATGGATGATCGTAGTAGAAAACGGGAAGTTTTTAAGATTAATAAAAAGGTTTTTCATAACAAAGTCCCGAAGAGTTTGCCAAAACCAAACATGGCTCAGCCAAGTTTGGTTGCGTCAGGAGTAGCTCTGGGTCTTCAACCAATTCTGGTAGAAAACCCAGATTCTCAAAGCAACTTAATAAAAATCATGTTTCAAAACCATCGGTGACTGTTAGAAAACCTAATTATCAATGGCTACCCAAAATAAGTTCCAATCCATCATCTGTATCCCCTGAAAAATTAGTAAATAACGATACATCTGAAAAGGCAACGGGACAACCTAGGAAAGTAATGACCTGGGTTCCCAAATCTAAATGAACCCGCACATTTTGTAGGGACAGTTGTGGGGGAATGTCGTCAGACCTTGGTTTGTCGACAACGGCTACTCTCGGCATATGACAGGAGATATCTCCCAACTGAACAACATTCAATCGTTTAATGGGGGATATGTTTCCTTTGCGGGTGGAGAAGGTGGCAAGATCACTCAAAGAGGAACCATCACAAATGGGGTGTTAAGTTTTGAGAATGTGAACTTTACTCCCAAATTAAAGTATAGTTTGTTGAGTGTTTCTCAGACATGCGACAAAGGCTATTCTACACATTACACTAAAAAGGAATGCATGATCCTCAAGTTAGGCTTTGTCATACCAGAAGAGTGGATTCTTGTAAAATATAAAAGGGATGGGAATGAGATGGTCCGTGGTTTGCCTGTCAAAGACTTTATAACTTTTGAAAAGTATGTGTCATGTGCCCAGGGTAAGCATCATAGAAAACCACACCTGCCAAAATAGGTTAACTCAATTAGTCAGGTGCTTCAATTGTACATATGGATCTATTTGGACCAGTCAACGTTCTCAGTATTAACAGAAATTCATATTGTCTGGTTGTAATTGATGATTTCTCTCGTTTTACGTGGGGTTTCTTTCTGTCCAACAAAACTGGAGTTGCAAATCTAATTAAGAAATTCATTGTGTTAATTGAGAACCAAACTAACAACCGAGTGAAGGCGCTTCGTATCGACAATGGAACAGATTTCAAGAATTCTATTCTAGATCATTTTGTCATAGAAAAGGGTATTATGTATCAATACAGCTCCGCTCACACCCCTCAAGATGTTGCTGAGAGGAGAAACAGAACTTTAAAAGACGCTGCAAGGATGATGATGTGTGACTCCAAGCTACCAGTTTTCTTTTGGGTCTAGGCGATTAACACTACTTGCTACGTTCAGAATCGTGTGTTGATCAACAAAGCTCGGATGAAGACTCTGCATGAGATTCTATATTGTTATAAGCCCCCAGTCAGTCATTTCCGTGTATTTGGGTGCACTTGCACCCTTCTTCACCTAGAGAGCAACCCGAAGTTTAACCCCAAAGCCGATGATTGTTACTTCGTAGGGTATGTTGCGCACACCGCATATAGGGTCTACAATAAGAAGACCAAGCAGGTTGTGGAATCTTATGATGTGCGCTGGTTGGAGGAAAATGAGACAGATGCTCTAGTGGGTCAGAATTCGTTATTTGATTACACATCGCTTTTCAAGTCCATAAATGTGTCTTCAGATACCTCATCTGAATCTGTCTCTGGTTCGAAGAATGTTTCTGAAGATGAAGAATTTGTCTACAGACCCCCAATGATTTCCTCTTCACCGCCTGAGGGGGAGTCCTCTGCTTCACCTGAGGGAGAGTCATCTGTACAACCTGATAGTCCAAAATCTCCAGTTCAGAATGATACTCTTGATGTTGAAACTACACCACTTACTCCTATAGAAAGAGAGTTCATGTTTAAATATGCCTCCGCTGTCACTTCAAGCTTTATGGAACTACTCTTTCCTGAAAACATTTCTAACGAGTTTGTAGTAGAGTCGTCTGGTGCGGCACAATCAGCAAATGAAGGAGGTGTTAGTATTCACAATCTTCCTATTTTGCTTAATGATATCAGGCAGGAGATACCCTCAAGGATTCAACGTGATCATCCGATCGAGAACATCATTAGTCAGCTAGGTGAAGGTGTTAAAACCAGAAGCCAAAGTGGAGATGTCAATACCTGTCTTTACTCTTGCTTTATCTCTCAAATAGAGCCCAAGAATGTTGAAATGGCTATGAATGAGCCCTGTTGGGTAGATGTAATGCATGAAGAGTTACATCAGTTTGAAAAACTCGGGGTTTGGAAGTTGCTTGAGTTGCCAAAGGGCACAAAGTCTTTTGACACACGATGGGTCTAACAAAACAAGCAGGATGATTCAGGGGTTATAGTGAAAAATAAAGCTAGATTGGTGGTTCGCGGGTTTCGACAAGTCGAGGGTCTTGATTACACTGAGGTTTATGCTTCGGTAGCTCGCTTGGAGGCTATTCAGATCTTCCTTGCATATGCCTCTTACATGAACATCATTGTTTAGCAAATGGATGTCAAAACAGCCTTCTTGTATGACAAGGTGAAGGAAGAAATCTATGTTGATCAACCCCATGGGTTAGTTGACTCGAAGTTCCCTAATCATGTCTACAAGTTGGACAAGGCATTGTATGGGTTACATCAAGCTCCTCGAGCATGGTATGCGACTCTAACAAAGGACTTGCTTGAGCATGGATACTCTCGTGGCACTATTGATCAAACTTTGTTTATCAAGCATGTCGGTAATGATCAAATTCTGGTTCAAATCTACGTTGATGACATTATTTTCGGGTCGACCAGTCCGCAACTTTGCAAGGAATTCGAAGGCGTTATGAAAAAGTTGTTTGAGATGAGTTCATTGGGGGAGATGACCATGTTTGTGGGGCCTCAGGTTAAACAAAATTAAACCGGAATCCTGCTACATCAATCCAAGTATGTGGAGGATATTCTTGAGAAGTTTGGGTTTCAAGACGGTAAACCTGCCTCGACGCCAATGGATGAAAGACCTCTTCTGACTCCAGATACTGACGGCAATTCCATAGATCAGACACTCTACAGATCGATGATCGGATCGTTGATGTATCTTACTGCAAGTCGTCCAGACATCGATGATCGGATCCTAAACTTTCACATCTTATTGTTGTCAAATGAAATTTTCGGTATATCAAAGGCAACCCAAAATTGGGTCTTTGGTATCCGAAGAATTCTGAATTTTATTTATATGCTTTTGCTGACAGTAGTTATGGAGGCTGTGAGCTTGACAGGAAATCTACTTCAGGAGGGTGTAAATATCTTGGTGACAGGCTAGTGTCGTGGTAGTGCAAGGAACAACACACTGTCTCAACCTCAACAACAGAGGCGGAATACGTTGTTGCATCGGCGTGTTGCTCTCAAGTTATATGGATCCAACATCAGTTGTTGGACTACGGTTTGAATTACTTAGAAACCCCCATTTATTGTGATAATGAAGCTGCAATTCAAATTGCCAAAAATCTTGTCCAACATTCTAAAACCAAGCACATCGATATTAAAATTCATTTCATTAGAGATTTTTATGAAACTTCACTCATCCGGCTGGAACAGGTTCTCAATGCTAATAATGTGGCGGATCTATTCTGTAAGCCCTTTAAGAAAGCACGATTCGATATGCTTGTGGGATTTTTGAAAATGATTCGTTTTGAGGATTAAGTTTTTTCTCTTTTTATTTTTTTTAAGTTTTTCTTTATTCTTCTTATTTTTTTACTTTATTTTTGTTTTGTATGTAGGTTGGTTTAAATTTGCGCATCTTATTTCATTTTTATTTTCATTCTCATCCATGCACAAATTTAGGGGGAGAAATAATCAAAAATCCAAAAACATTAAAAAATCCAGAAAATTAAAAATGTTACTAACAGTCTTGTTTGTAGGTGTTGTGACGGGAAATGATATTATCAAGTGAAAACGGGCGATCTGAATCTGCGTAACGTACCAAAATTGAATTGTCTATGCTCTGTGCTCGATGCGCTAGTACGCAAGAAAGATTTTAAATGGACTTAACTAGGAAGAGTTGAACTTAAGGAATTCAAGGACTTGACAAACATTGAACTAGTTAGATCCATTTAGCCTGACAATACGACGCTCAAATAAGTTGAGCAAGGAGATATACATGAGAACCTATCGGTCACATTAAAAGAACCCATATCTAGAACTGTGGATTAACTTTTCCTAGATGTGCGGATTTTATCCTTAATTCCGTTTTTGATGGGGTAACTGGGGAATTCCAATAAACTAGGTCTGTAGAAGGTTATTTTGTTGCTTTCTGTTTATTAGTCATATGTTGCCTCTTCTGCGTGATCGAGAGATCCGACCTGGACTGTAACATATGCAATTCTATCTTTCTGCATCTTCTGTCTATGCAATTCTTTCTATCTGTTATCCATATATTGTCTCCTCTGCGTGACTCATAATCCGACCTAATACATAGTATATGCATCATTCTCTTCTCAATCCCTCTAAAAACTTCAGTTAGTCATATGTTTCATCCTCTGCGTGATTGGAAGAGATCTGACCAGGATGTATATCATATGAATTCTAAATCTATCTTCTCTCTTAATAGTTGTGTGCCTGGTGTAAGGAGTATTCTGGAATTCCTTGAATGTTGGGGCATATCAGGAAGTGGGAAACATGTTCTAGTACAATTAAAAATGAACACATACAGATTGTTTGTAGATCTCGCTGCTCAATTTAGGTGGACAACAATATCCCTGGTTGTAGTCAGTTAAATGGTCCCAAGGAAATTTATTTAAGAATAAGGGCTAAATAATGTCATGTCATTCGTAAATTGTTCAAATTCTGTCACAAATGTTTCATGCTTCAGTGGACCACAATACTGGCGATTGATCAGATGAAGACATGAAAATATGGATACCGACAAGTGGAATAGGGTTGTCCAACAACTTTAATCCCAGTGTCACAAAATCTTTTTTAGTAATTAAACTTTTTAGGTTCTTTGTCTTATTTAATTTAATTTTTTATTTTTTATTTTTATTTATTTATTTAATTGTTAAAATTTAATTGTTAATTTTTAAATTTTGGAAAATTAATTCTCTTTTATTTTATTTTTAATTTTAATTCTAATCCTCAAAAACTTTTGTTTTTGAAATTTTTTGAAAATATTGGACTATGCCTTACACTATGTGGTCAGCAGGTAAAAAGATCAAGGGTATAAATGGAGTTTACAGCCGGAAACACCTTCACTATTATGATTCCGGCCGCAAACTCTCCTTCTCTCTCTCTTTCTCTTCAAAAAAAATCTCGTTTTTTTTTTTTTTTTTGTGAAATTGTTCCAATCACTTCGAAGGTATCATGTTTTCGACCATAGATATGCGTTTATTTCAGAGATTCGACGAGTTTTGAGCCTAAAATCGACGAAAAAAGGGATCGTCGGGGTTTACGGCCCAACCTTACGGCCGTGAAGAGCTTACGACTGTAAACTCGGTTTGCGGCCATAGGCTTATGGTCACGAGTTTACGGCCATAAACCCCCGTTAACCGTAAACTCCCCTATGACTTGAGATTTAATTTTTAAAATAATAATAATAATAATAATTCACATTTGGGCTCGAAATTAAATCATTTAAAATATTATTTGTTCAAATTTCTCTCTTGTCTTACTTGGTATGTTTTAGTGCAGATAAAATGACAACATTAAAATTTGCAGACATGCACAATCCGGAAATGGTTCTCGCTGATCCTCCGGTGGCTCATGTGGATTTCAAATCAATGATTCATGGATTACGAGAATGTTGTTTGACCTCCGCCATCACCATGAACACCATTGTCTATCAGAAAATCATAAGAGAGTTCTGGAAGACTGCGAAAATGACGAGAGACGACAATGGAGCTGTGATTGTAGATGCAATCGTTCAAGGATGCAAAAGTATGATCAATGAGCAGTTCATTAGAGAAACATTATTGATCAATGACCTTCCAAGCTTTCCCACCGAAATCAGTATTGAAGATGCTCAGAAGATTTTGAGGAAGATGGGGTATTAGGGCGATTCTCCACCTACAATGAAAAAGCTTTTGCTACCCTACTGGAGATTTCTAGCCCATGTGTTCGTGAGCTGCATCTCTGGCAGGAGGTCTGGTGCAGATGAAATATCACTGAGAAACACCAGAGCTATAGTTTCTCTCCCTGCCGGGATTGGTTTCAATTTTTCAAGGTTTATTCTGGATGAATTTGTGGTCAACATCAACACCATCACTCAGGATACCTTCTTGATGTATCCTAGGTTAATTTAGCTTTTTTATCAACAAACAATTTCCTAACATGGTAAAGGAAGGTGATACGCTTGACATGAAGTCCTTGGGCCCTCACACTATTGGGCTAATTAAAGAAAATCGTAAAGGAAAGGTTACTTTTCAAGGACTTTATCCATTAGTCAAATTCGGACGATTTGCTGAGCCGAATGAGGCATCCAAATCCCACGGATCCTCTGATAAAATATCTTCAGAACACACTTCATCAGAAAAAGTGATCTCAGAAGGAGATGTGATCACCGTATCAGATCAGGGAGGGGAGGAGACAGTTGCTCCTAATGTGGCTGTAGCTGAGGAGCATGACCTGAGATCAGTTTGAATTGAAAGCGACTACAATGAAGGGTCTTCCTTGAATGCGACTGAGACTGATTAGTATGAATACCTTGACCTTACTGGTTTTGATCGAGATGAAATTCCTACCAATTTTGGAAGCAATGATGACTTCTTGTCAAATGTCAAGCTCAACACTTTGCTGGATAATATCAGTAATGTTGATCTCCTAGCAACGGAGATAAGGGATACTGAAGGCGTTCTTCACTCAATACCCATTTCTAAAGAGCAAGTCGTTGGTTCTACGACTCCAATGGTGGTAGTGTCAGGGATTCCTCCCCTTGACAGTTCCCCGCCTACATCTGAACCACTTCAAGGTGATCACACAACAGACCAGACCTTGCAGCCTCCATCCAAAAGAAGAAGACGTGATCCTAGGTTTGGGCCTCTGGACTCTAACTTGACTCAAGGCTTGCCGATTACGCCAACGACTACTCCTGCTATTGTATCAATAGAACCATTTCATGGAGGTCCTAGCACAATTTTTGAAGCTAGTGGCTCCTCTGCTCCACCAGGATTTTCTACTCCGAGGGCAGATCATGATGAGGCCTCTATGCGTTTGGCCTTGCATCTTGTCCAGGAACAAACTACTGCACCTTCTTCTAAAGCCAAAGGAATTGTTTTTAGAGAAGGTCATTCAGGAGAAGATGGCCCTGTGATTGATGAGCTTCAGAGGAGAGTGAATGTGATGGACCAGAAGAATATCGAGCTCAGCATTCGAGTCGAAGATCTTTTGAGTGCGAATACAAATTTGAATATTCAAGTTTCTGATCTTCAAGAAGATAGGGCAACGAAACCAAGCAAATCCAGGAGCTCCAAGCTCATTTCAATCTTCTGACCTCTAGCTATTTTTTATTTAAAGAAGAAGCATGAAGAAGATCTCAGTGCAAAATAAAAAAAATCTGCAGATGAGTACATAATCAATCTTCATTCTCAGGCTCATCCTATTGTCATGGCAACTGCTCAAACTTCACGGGTTGTAGACCGTTTTAAAGAAGAACCCTCTCATGCTCCAGGTGTTGTAGAGATTATTCGTGACAGACAAGCTAAAGCTGCTCAGAAGTGATAACTCTTGTTCAAGAGGAGTTCCGACAAAAACGAACCAGGGAATCATTCCACAATCAGTGTTATGGATCTCGAAGCCGTACAGTTTAGAGACACGTATGGTGATCAATCAGGAATTATCTCTTGGGGTTTTCATGACACCCTAAATATGTGGATCATGCGGAGAAAGAGCAGAAACACGGAGCTCTATATAGATTGTAATGATTTTAATTCTTGGACCAGGGTGGATCTTTAAGAGCTGTCCTAATCTCCTTTTTCAAAGCCTTCAGATAATCAACAAGAAACTAAATTCAAACATTTTCTTGAAGATCAAGTGAAGAAGGGCTTTCCATCTATGAAGACTGTTGAATATGTAATAAAGCATTATCCTAATGTCATTGATCCCAAAACTGGTCATCCACTTCAAGTGGTGATGTGACGTGCAACAAATCAGGTCAAACAAATTCGTGTGCTTCAAAGTTACCCGGATGGATCCCTAAGCTCTATGATCTATTGGGTATTCGATGAAACTACAGCATCTGCTGTTATCAAACTAAAATAGGGATGCATCCGTTTGTATGATCAAAGGGATTTGTTCCAGTTTAGGAAATGGGATATTCATCATCCAAGCCTTCATCAGATTAAAGTTGTTGAGGAGATATTTGAGTCAGCTGCGAAGGATTACACATCCATGGTTGCTAAGATCATAAATAAGAGCATGTTGCTGAGATCATAAATAAGAGCATGTTATTGAGATCATAAATAAGAGCATGTGGAATGGGGAAAGAAGATGTGATGATAGTTGACAAAGATTAACTTCAAGCTAGCACCTAACCAAGGGGGAGATTGAAGGGTCTAATTAATAGTTTGGTCTAGGCTTTCATTGTAATAGGTTCTTTTGTGTCATTATGCAGTTTTGATAGTTTGTATAGGTGTTTATGGCCAGACTGTGAGTTTACGGCCGTAAGCCTGTTCACGGCCGTAAACCCAAGGCCGGCCCATGTTTACTATATATAGATGCTAGCTAGGTTATTTTATGGTTGTTGATGCCACAGAGTTCTCGGCTGCTATTCCACAAGTTGTACCAGACGTTTTCACTAATAGAAGCATGTGCAAGCTTGTTTTGATTTATGTTTCTACTTCGTTCTTGTTATTATTGATTTTCTTGATTGTTTGATCACTGGTAAGATCCGTTTCAGGACCTTACAATTTATGCCATAGTCTCTTAACTGACTTTGAATCCATATCACATACAAGGTACAAGAGGCAGTTGCTATATATTCAGCTTTGGCAGTCGACAGAGAGACACAAGTCTATTTCTTTGATTGCCAACTGACAAGTTTTCCATCAAGAAATTGATATTCCCCGGTTGTACTTTTGCGATCAAGACTGCAACCTTCGAGATCAGCATCATAGAATGATTGCACTAAGAACCCCAAACTAGATGCGTACCAAACTACGATCGAGGTTGTTCATTTTAGACATCTGAAGATATTCTTAACATCAGTCATGTGAGGTTCTCGAGGGTTGGCTTGAAACCTAGCACAATAGCAAACAGAAAACAACAGTCATGTGAGGTTCTCGAAGGTTGGCTTTAAACCTAGCATAATAGCAAACCGAAAAAATGATGTCTAGATGACTAGTAGTTAGATACATCAATGAATCTATCATTTGAAAATAGAGATTTATATCAGTAGGTGGTTTGTCTAGAGACGGAGTTAGTTTCGTTCTGAATGTCATTGGAACCTTTATTTTCGAATCTCCCACCATTCCAAGCTTTGCAAGTAAGGTATTCGTATAAGCCTCCTGGTTGATAAATATTCCTTCTTGACTCTGTCTAATATTCAAACCAAGGAAAAAGTTAATCAAACTCATTGAACTCATGTCAAATTTAGTCTTCATCATCTTTCAGAACTCTTTAGTTAATCTAGGATTAGTAGATCTTAAAATGATATCATCAACATAAATTTGGACGATCATCTGATGGTCATCATCTTTCTTGCGAAAAAAGGTTGGATCAACAAAGCCTTGTTTAAATTTAGGTTTTTTTTTAAGAATCTCATAAGAGTTTCATACCAAGCTCGTGGATATTTACAAACTTTTTTATTATATTAGTCATATTTAATTTTTTTAAATTCAACGAAATAGCAATTTAAGATCTCCACTTAATCCCCTATTGATATCCGCCTAGACGTTTAACCCATTAACTATAGAACAACGACTAACTAATCATTCTTGCTTAAAAGTAAATAATAGACTTGCATGAAAAGTATAATGGGTTTCCCGGCCCACTATGGATTCCCCAGATTGTGAGGATATGGGGGACGTCTTGGCTATATGCTAAGGAACCTCGTTCAAAACTGAGTTGCAACCAAACTCTTGACCATTCCTGTTTAAACTCTAAGGATTTCATCTACCGCCTTTGGAGATATCCTTGCCAAACATGACTAGTTTAGCAGCATGAGATGGGCACTATCAATAAAAGTATTGTATTATAAATGTTAAGTAAATGCTATAAAGAAATAAATAATCATTGTAGCTCTGAAAGACACGAACAATTTTTCTTTCTTGTTCTCATCGATTGCGTTATAGTTTCGGTTTTTTCAACTTAATCACTAAAATTCTAGTAACCAAAAATATATAAGTGACAGTATTACGCTTTGTACATATGTTTTATCACTTGTAATAAATATGTATTTCCTCGTTCAATTCATTCTTGAGAAAAAAAAATAATAAATAAATAAATAAATAAAAACTTTTGATAGTGGTTTTGGAAGGACTTCAGACGAAGTCATGCGTTGACCATCACATACTTGAGCTTCAAGAATCATCTCCAACAAATTATTCAGCAGATACACAGTAATGGTTGAAAAATAAGTAATAATTCTACAAAATTGGTAGAGGCTCAATACAATTTCAACGCGTTTGATACATAAAGGCATTATTGGACGGCCAGTCCTTTTCAACCCCATTTCTCTCACGAGACTCTTCTATGTGGATACTATATCCCACGCATGCCTCACCATTTACAGCAAAAGAGAGGCTGGTCTTCTGGATTACTGGATTAGTTTTTATATAAATATTATTAAAAATAAAAATGCATGTCCAGATTGTCATGTTTCTATGTTTCTTGGAATGTTGTGAAGGCAACTAGTTCCAATTTTGTATAATGGATTCATGGATAACCACGCCTACAAAGCTACCGATGCATAATAGTAAATTGCATGCCAAAAAAGGGACGATATTCATATGATTAATTATATAATTATATTAGACAAATACTCGCGCACAATACAACAATATATTTAAAAATTTTACAAAATTCATAATAAATTGGTATAAACATTGTTTGTTTTGACATATATGAGAATGTAGATATGCTTTAAAATTTTATAATATTAAGTGTCTTAATGACATCTACCTGCAGGTTACTTATAAATAAAATTAAATATAATATATGATTTAATCATATTTATAGTTGTTGTTATGATTAATTAATTTTAAAAAGTTTATTTGCTTAAGATTTTAATTTCTATCATTGTAATTATTTAAAACATCAAATATTGTTTTTTTTAAAACAATAATATAATTTTTGTATATAATTTTACTTTTAACTATTGTTGTTGTAAGTTATTTAAAATAACGTATTTCGAAATTCTTAATTATTTTAATTTAGTTTCAAAAATTTAAAGAAAAAATTATACTTTTTTTATATAATATTACTTTTAACTATTCTTATTGTAAGTTATTTTTAAGCTATATATTAGAAAATTGTTAATAATTATTAAAAAATAGTTTCATGGTTTTTTTTTTTTTGTTAATTTAGGTTTAACACTGTAACCTATAATCTGTAATTATTTATAAAGCAGTCTCTTGATGTTTTTTCAACTTTAATTGAAATTTTGATTTAAGTTAATTGTTTAATATTATATTGAAACTAATCACTTAATTATTTTGCATCAACTCATAAATTATACAAATGTTGTGATTTTAAAATGATAATTGTTCATATACGACAACAAATTTAAACTAATAAATTAACTATAATATGTTAAAAAGTTAAAGTCATAATTTTATAAATAGAAATATAATATGAGATTTTAATTTTAGTCAATGGTTTGAATGATTTTCTACTCGACAGTTACACATGAATAAAATTTAATATAATATATGGTTTAATATTATTTATAGTTGTTCTTATTGTTTGTTAATTTTTTAAAATTTATTTGTTTAATGTTTTAATTTCCATCATTATAAACTTTTAAAACATCAACATTGTTTTTTATTTTAAGTGTAACAATATAATCATTTATATAGAGTTATTCGTAAATATTGTTATTGTAAGTTATTTTAAGCTACTTATTTAAAAACTTTTAACGATTACAAAAATATGTTTAGGAAATATTTTAGTTAAATTAAGATTACAATTTATCATTTTTAATTATTTACAAAATATTCTTTGGTTTTTTATATAGAACTAAAATTTATATTTAAGTTGATACTGTAATGTTATATTTAAATTAATAATTTAAGTATTTTGTCCAAATTTGTCAAAAATTATAGTTTTAACCTGATAATTGTTTACATATAACAACATTTTAAATCTAATAAATTAAGTATAATATATTAAAAGTTAAAGACATAACTTTATAAGTAGAAGTAAAAAAAATATTTTAGAATTAAAATTTAGTTTATTTATGATTACACATTAGGTTTGATATTTATTTAACTTTATTAACCAACTTATAATCATTATTAGAAAGACACTACAATTCATCACTTTTAACTATCTACAAAATATTTTTTGAATTGTTTAAGTTAAACTTAAATTTATATTTTAGTTGACTCTGTAAAGTTATATTTAGATTAATAATTTAAGTAGTTTATACAAATTGTTCCAAAATTGTATCTTTAAAATGATAATGTTTACATCCAACAAAATAACAAAACTAATAAATTAAGTATAATATGTTAAAAATTAAAAAAACATAACTTTATAAGTAGAAGTAAAGATATTATTTTAATATTGAAATTTAGTTTATATATGATTACACTTTAGGTTTGATATTTATTTAGCTTTATTAACCAGCTTATAACTATTACTAAAAAGAAATTGAAAAGTCATGGAAGTTTCAAATGAATGTGATGAAAGGAAAAATGCATGGGAGTTTCAAATGAATGTGGTGAAAGAAAAATTGTTTCCTTTATAATATAGTAAGTAGAAGTAAAATTATTATTTTAAAATTAAAATTTAGTTTATTTATGATTACAAATTAGGTTTGATATTTATTTAACTTTATTAACCAACTTATAATCATTATTAGAAAAACACTACAATTCATCACTTTTAATTATCTACAAAATATTTTTTGGATTGTTCAAGTTACACTAAAATTTATATTTAAGTTGACTCTGTAAAGTTATATTTAAATTCATAATTTAAGTATTTTATACAAATTGTTCCAAAATTGTATCTTTAAAATGATAATGTTTACATCCAACAAAATAATAAAACTAATAAATTATGTATAATATGTTAAAAGTTAAAAAAAAAAAATAATAAAAAAATAAAAAAACGTAACTTTATAAGTAGAAGTAAATATATTATTTTAATATCGAAATTTAGTTTATATATGATTACACTTTAGATTTGATATTTATTTAACTTTATTAACCAACTTATAATTATTATTAGAAAGAAATTGAAAAGTTATGGGAGCTTCAATGAATGTGGTGCAAGGAAAAATGCATGAGAGTTTCAAATGAATGTGGTGAAAAAAAAATGCTTCCTTTATAATTTTAGCATGGTGAATGTGGAGAACATGATTTCTCTTGGATCGTGTATGTTCATTTTCCGAACTAATATTTCCACCTTATGTCCGAATTACAGTAAATTCAAACTGGGATAATGCAAAATTGCACTTATGTATTTATGCAAAGAAACATAAGGTGAATCATCAGAGGGTTCTAATTTCGTGTAGAAGAAGAAGAATTGAGAAGGGTATGTCTTTCGGCTCAATAAAAGAGTAGTATTTATGCTAGACATATTAGGTTTTCTATCTTCTATATTAGTTACGAGAATCACGAAATTAATGGCATAATCAATGATTACGAAAATTGATAAGATTTATCAATTTTACCATAACCACTCATTAGAATTTGGCTTTTCTATAATGTAACTAATTCAAATTTCTGAAGACCTTTTGCAGCCAAACCCTGCGGGACCACCGCCAGGGGCGCTACCCTAGGACCCTTCAAGGGGGTGTGACCACCTTGACCCCCGCTTTTCCATCATATTGGTTTATAATTTGATCTTATATATGCATGCACTCCGCATTCTCCGAACATATAGTATAGAGTACAAATGATAATCCCCTTAGCTCACATGTGAGCCCTATTATACAAAATGTCAGGTAACACTAAAATCACTAGTAATATCCCCCCCCCCCCCCCCCCCCCCCAATTAAGTGTAACCATCAACTAACATATGATTTTCTAAACAAATCAAAGTAGTACAAAAATGAAAATATCAAAACATTTGAATTCCTATCTTAGTATCAAACAATTCAAATACTCGAGAATCAGGGTGTTCTATGAATTGAACCCTTAGACCCAACTGTATACGTAAATGTAAAATACATACTAGTTTATTGAACACTCTAGCAAAATATAACTTGACAAAATTATAAAGTGGTGTGTCCTAATTCTCTCATGACTGTATCAAGGCCAAATCCCCAACCTATTAAATTACGACAACATTTCACAATCACATAGGTCATTTATTTACTTCATGTATCTGTATTTACATTTTGCTAAAATGAATTATTAAGAAGTTATACATCAACCTGGTCAACTTAGAAAATCGAATACACACCTGGGATGTATACTTCATGTGTTCCAATCTATAGGTGATATTGGCTTTGACCACAATTGAATCTCATGGAATAAATTCCTTAGAAATTATGATTCATTACCAGTAGCAACTAACACAACAAACTAAGATATCATTGTTGTAACACCCGCAAATTCAGACTAGTCAATTTAGAGACAATAAGTGTCAAAAAATGACTTTCTGATAGAAGATTATTTAGATTAAATAATTTTAACCAAGTTATAGTATATGTCACAACGATTCCATACATATAAAGAATGCTAAATCCGACTTATAACGAAGAGTTCTGACTCGTTGAAGTTTCACGACTAAACCGACACGATGTCACGTATCGTAAAAAGTGAATTTTTGATAAGCTACATTTTAGCCTTAGAAATTTAAACAAAAGTTGTAGTAAGCTTTAAACCGAAATCGTGCATATAAAGAACATCCAAATCTGAATTCGTATGATGAAGTTATAATTTTTCTAAGATTTTGCAAAGCAGTATGTAGCCCAAAAATCAAATTTTAGATCGATCGATTTTTAGCCGACACAACCTAAACGATGATTGAAGATCTTGTTAATAGGAACTTAATGATACAAAGACTACTGAAAACGAACGTCGAATGACAAATATATGAATTTTTAACCGAGTTTAATTGTCTAAGTATGTTAAAATATAACTTTAAAAATAAATTCAAAAATAGCCGACGAAGTCTAAACAAAATTTGTAGATCCTATTGATACCTTCGCGCTAATATAAAGAACGTAAAAATTAGAGCTCGTATGCAAACGTTACAGATTTTAGATGATAATTAGTTTTTGGAGTAATATTCGAGTGACACGTGGTACGATCTGAACCACTGCTTCATCACCATGGCATGCCACCAGATGATGACACGTGGCACGGGAACACCCAACATTCAACAAGGGAAGCTCAGCTTTCTTCCATCACACAACCTATAAATAAAGTCAAAAAGCAAGTCATTTCTCCATACTTTTCTAACCTTTTTCTTCCAAACACCCCGAAACCCTCTTCTCTTCTCCCTAGCACTTCCTAAGTGTTAGAAACGAGTCCCGGAGCACCGGAAGTCCCCAAGAAAAAGAGATTTCGGCTCAAAAGTTTTGCCCAGGCATGTGACAACCCGAACTTTCTTTTTGGTACGAACCGTTAAAAAATCAATCAATTCAGATTTATTTATGCTCTCCTTAGCACTAGTTTTGGTCTAATTGAATATTCTAAACTCGGTGCAATCAAGGTTGGGTCCAAGAACGAGTTTTTCTAAGTCATGTCGTAAAATTTGTGCTGAATAACCCTTCGAGAGGAGTGTATGTCCGCAAACTCAAGTTTACGTCCGTACACCGCCACCCTTCCCTTGGCCGAAGACTCACCCTATATAAGGGATGCATGGCCTTCATTTATCACTTTACTCACTTCAAAGGCTTTCTCTCTCTACTCTATCTCTACATCCGTCGAATTTGCTTCAAGATCTTCAAGACTGTAAGTGTTCTCCACCTTGAATTGAGTTTCATTCCTCTATCTAGTGGTAAATCCATGTTCCTATCTCATTAATCTCGTCTTTGTCTATATCTTCTCTCTCACCAAGAACACATACTAGTTTTTGGTGGCTAAAAACCCCATTCCAAGCTTCCTAAGAGTAAGTAACTGCTTCCTATGCTTGTTATCTACTAGAAATTCTTGTTTTTCACCCTAAAATCGACCCAAAAGACATGATCATGGAGGGTTTACGACCGTAAACCCATGTCTACGGACGTACACCCCTCATTGGCCGCAAACTATAGTTTTTGGTTGATTATTGGCCTTCAACTCATCCTAAGGCTATGTATGGGACTTCTAACACTTCCAAGGGAATAGAAAGGACCTTAAAACACCTCAATTTGCACCCCTCTTCATGAGTGTATAGCCGCAAACTCTTTGGCCGTACACCCATTGGGCCGTAAACCCATGAGCCGCAAACTCAGTTGGGATGAAAACCCATGACCGTACACCCCTTTTTATGGCCGCCAACTCCCCTCTTTCAATCACATGTGATTGTAAAACTTAGTTTCAAGTGTTTCCTAGTCCCTAAGGTGGTTTCCTTCCACATCTAACACTGTTACATCCTAATCTAATACATATATGTGCTATTATATGTTAAATAGGATCCGGTTATGTCCGAGGCTTCATTTGACACTCAGCATCCCTATCGACTTATATTCAAATCCCACGTCAAACAGTGAGTTCATACCCATATGCTTTTATGGTTTCTAAAATCCATAACTTTCGCATATAAGCTCCATTTTTGACATTATGTATATTTGAGTGTAGGTAGCGATGTGATCTACAACTTTCATTTAAACTTCTTCGACTAATTTTCAATTTAGTTTTAAAGTTATATGTTAACAGGATTAAACAGTTAAAGTCCGTTAAAAATTCATAACTTTGTCATCTGACGTCCGCTTTTTACTATCTTTATATTGTTGAACTCCTAGTAACGAGATCTTCAATTCTTGTTCAGGTTGTGTCGGCTAATAATCCATCGATCTAATATTGGGTTTCTGGGTTGTGTACTGCTATGCAAAATCTTAGAAAAATCATAACTTCCTCATACGAAGTTAGATTTGGATGTTGTCTAAATGCACCATTTTGGTTAAACATCTACTACGTCTTTTGTTTTGATTGCTAAGGATAACAAGTGGATTATCAAAAATTCACTCTTTACAATACATGGTAGCGTGTTGGTTTTGTCGCAAAACTTCAACGAGTCATAACATCTTTATTATAAGTCAGATTTCAGCGTTCTTTATATGCACGGAATCTTTGTGACACAAACTATGAAACTAGTTAAGATTATTCATTCTAAATAATCTTCTATCAAAAAAATCATTTTTAACGTTTATTATCTCTAAATTGATTAGCCTGAATCTATGGGTGTTACAATTGAAGTGAAAGATAATAGAAGTGAACAATAGAAGTATCACAATCTTCATGAAAGTAAAAAGCTTGCAGCTAGAAGTGTTACATGATAGAATGTGATTATATCACATTAAGGCATGAAGGAAGGTATATTCCATTATGGAATTTGACTCTAGAAGACCCGAGTCTAAGCGTCGCATCATAAGATGTGAGATCATTAGAGCGTGACCCATCAGTTTGTTATGGTAATCGAAGTAAAGATCATATCTTGAGTTAATCTTGTTAATAAAGAGAAAGAGTCTCCAATAAAGATCGAGTCTGTAACTCGAAGGTTACGATTGAAAGTCTAACATAGTATGAAGAGTAGGTGCAAGATAGTGTACCACCAGCAGTTGAGAAGTCGAAGAGTTAGATACTCATTTGAAAGGACGTAAGAGTTACAATTATTACATATGATGAAAATCTAACGTAATGGAGTCATTATAAAAGCCATTTTTCGTTGATGATTCTGGGACGTAATCATCCTAAGGGGGAGATAATTGTAACGTCCGCAGATTCGGGCTAATCAATTTTGATACAATGAGCATAATAAATGAATTTTAGATAGAGGATTACTTAGATTAAAATATCTTAACTAAGTTATAGTATATGTCACAATGATTCCATACATATAAAGTATGCTAAAATCCGACTTATATCGAAGAAGTTACACCCCGTTGAAGTTTCGCGACTAAACCGGTATGACGCCGCGTATCGTAAAAAGTGAATTTTTGATACACTACTTTTTAGCCTTAGAAATATAAACTAAAGTCATAGTAGATGTTAAATCAAAATCATGCATATAGAGAACATCAACATTTGACTTCAAATGAGGTAATTGTGATTTTTCTAAAAATTTGCATAACAGTATACAACCTGGAAATGGAATTTTAAACCGATTGATTTTTAGCCGAAACAACCTAAACGATGATTGAAGATATTGTTAATAAATGCTCAACGATATATAGACAGCCAAAAACGGACATCAGATGACAAAATTATGAATTTTTAACGGACTTTAACTGTCCAAACCTGTTAAAATATAACTTTAAAAATAAAGTCAAACTTAACCGACATACTCTAAACAAAAGTTATAGATCCTATGGGCAAATCTATAGGAAATACACAAACACATACTTCACAAGCAATGTGTTTATCAAATTCAAAGTGGATTCGTCCACGGAAATGCTCGAATGTGATCAATTTTTTGTAGGGCTATTGAATCTATCTATAGAAAATATTTCTTCTTCATTATTCTTTATAGAGTATATTATAGATTCGTGCTAGTATTTTGACATGTGTATATCTAGAATTCAACTGAATTTATTGTTCATTACATAAAATTCCATTAAGATATCGATACCTACGCGTGGATATAAAAGTCGTCAAAAACGGAGCTCGTAGGCGAAATTTTACAGATTTTAGAATGTAATTAATTTTGGGATTAATCTACGAGTGACACTTGGCGCGATCTGAGCCTCTACTTCCTTACCAGAGCTTGCCACCAGATGGTGACACATGGCAAGGGAACGTCATTGTTCAGTAAGATAATGCTCAGCATTCGTTCATTGGACAACCTATAATTAGAGCCGTAAATCACTTCATTTCTCCACACCTGTCTAACCTTTCTCTCCCAAACATCACAAACCCTCTTCTCTTTTCCCTAGCACTTTCTAAGTGTTAGAAGTGAGTCTCAAAGTGCTAGAAGGCCCCGAGAAGAAGAACTTTCAGCTCAGAAGTTCTGCCTACACAGAGCCTAGTTCTTCGCTAATGTAACACCGTAAAATTTAAAACAATTTTTCACATTTTTAAACACATTTTTCCAAACACATTTATCAACAAAATCCCATTGTATCATAACTTTGTTTCACAAAATATTTCCCAAGATCAAAATACATAAAAACCCATGCGTGTGTACGAATCATGCCAGCGCCTTCCCGCGATCATCACTGGTACCTAAAACACATAACACATAACACTGTAAGCATAAAGCTTAGTGAGTTCCCCAAAATACCATACATAACACATACTAGCCACTCGAGCCTATAACTCTGTGGGCCCGTGGGCTCTAACTCTATGGACCCTCTGGTCCTGACTCTGTGAACCTTCCGGTTCTAACTCTGATATACTCTGATATACTCATGACATAAACCGCATAAAAATAATGTAGTACAACACATCACATAATAACATACAATAACTCTGCCACATAACTCTAATTACCACTCAAGGTAAAGTATAGTGAGAAGACTCACCTTAGATGTCTCGGTAAATCAGTGACTCGGTAGGAATACGATCTAGCCTCTGCCTAAACACATAAAGTAATAATCTCATAAATATAACGCTCAGAACTAGACTCAACCCTCTCTAGGTACCCTCATAAGGGTAAAAGACCATTTTACCCCTTTATTAGCTCAGAGGCCCTCATTGTTGACTAAACCCTAAAAGTCAACCAAAGTCAATGGTCAAACTTTGACCCGACTCGTCGAGTGCACGTGGGCAACTCGGCGAGTCCACATGTGTCCACTAACTCTTTAGTCTCGTTTGACGCATCGAGTCCCTCCCTTTACTCAACGAGTCCCCAAGCATGAATCGCGGGGCCACCCCGACTCAACTCGCCGAGTCTCAAGAACAACTCGACGAGTACATGCCATGTACAAACTCCATTGACCTCCTGAGGTCAGATTTGCTCCTCTAATCCATAGATCTGGCCTTCCCAAGCATAATAATCATGCAAAGTCCAGACCTTGACACTCATATATCATCTAGATGGTCTCATTTGGTGATTTTCCCAAAAAATGACATTATAATCTCATGACTCCCAAGATAACTCATAAAGCTCCAAGGATTAAGGTCTCTGGACCTTTTTGAGTCCAGATCCAAAGCATAAACTCGAGAAGGGACCAATTGCTCCACATAACCATCCTCAAAAGAGGTTAGAAAACCCTAACTCTAAGAATCAACACCAAAACTGAAGAAGGTCCGAATAAATACCTCAAGATGAAGTCTCTGGACTTTGAAACCACTAGAATCACACCTCCTTCAGTCTTCTCATGCTCTTGATCACCTTCTTCTTGCTAAACCAAAGATGGAAAGATCAAATATAGCTTCTCCTTCCTCCCAAACAATTTAGCTCATGGGAGACTATGAGTGACCTTAAATAGGCTCCAGCCCCTGGGGATTAGGGTTTCATTAAATAGAGTGGACTCGCCGAGTCCAATCGCGAACCCATATGATAATCCGAGACCCTACTCGATGATTCTAAGCATCAACTCGCCGAGTTCCTTCACAAACTCCAAAAATAAAATATTAGAATAATATACCTAGGAATCCGGATGTTACAGCTAAAACCCTATGTAAGTGAGTCATGCTTATCATTCTTTTAGTATAACTTATGTTTAAGCTCATTATCATTATTATGAACCTATAAATAAGATTTATTAGTGATTCAATGTCATTATACAAATTGATCTACTTACGAGGATGATGTCTAGGCTGTGATTCAATGAGGTGTTTAAAATGGGATTTCCAAACAGTGTACTTCATATACCAAATGGTCCCTACCTCCGATATCCTCCTACCTAGTTGTTCCTTACTTGATAGATCATGAAAGTAGACTTTGACTAAATCATGAATCGGGACCAATAAATATTCACAATAAGTATTAGACTAAATCTAGTAATAATAATACTAGTTTTCGTTGAAGGAAAAGAAAATTATTAGAAGCGAAGCGCTGCCCGAATTTCAAGTCATCACTTTAACAAGTGAGTGCATAGTTAATATTAATACATGATATATGTGCTTATTATCTATGTTTCTGATATCTATGCTAGATGAACAATTTATACATGATTTACGTTATTTAAACTTCATATTTATTTTTATACCTATAAATATATTGGGTAAAGATGGGTAGAAAAGTGATGAGAGATATGTGATGATAGAAATGTGATGATATATATTACATGATGAATTAGTGATGTGAGATAAGAGATGAGTATAAGATGCCATAACCTAGACCTACGATGTTGCGATGTAGTCATCTATAAGAGTATAGTTGGCGACCAATGACTAATCTAAACAAGTCTTGTGGACACACCAACATGCTCATAACCTGTAGGTGTTTAATTACTAGTTCAAGCGATATCGTAACTACGTATTAATGTAACGATAATCTAAACCTTACTACACATGTATTGGGGGAGTGATCCCCGAATCAATATTTTCTTTGCGATGTAGGTGATGGTGCTCAATAAAAGTCATTGGGAACAAACATATAAGGATATGTGATGTAAGGGGATGAGAGGTATATATGATGTATGAGATGACCCTTAGGATATATCTTTAGGGAAGATTAAATAAAGAGAATGGGGATGCGTAATCGGGTTAATTGTTTGACATGACATTGATGATTAAACAAATTAACTATATTATTGTGGATTGAAAACCCTATCTACTCAACAACCTGACCCACTTAATTTATTTGTATCACAGGTGTCAATACGAAGATACATTACACTGACAGACTAAAGGAGATGTAAATCATTAGTGTAAATAAATGTAAGGTCTGTTTATGCTTATGCATCTGTATTGACGATGACATCCCAATGTTTTAATATATACAATAATACATTTCTTTGGAAATGTTTAGATAATATCTTTATCATGTTTTCCGGGAACAAATTCTGCAATATTATTCTTTAAAATGGATACTCTGTTTTTAAATAAGCATAAATAAAATTTTAAAAATGACTATGAATTTGGGGATGTCACAATTTTCGAGTTTGTAATGCAAGATTGCTTCTTGGAATCCCAAGAAATGGCACCTCCCCCAAGAAAAAAATACAACAAATTATTGAGGAATTCTACCGCATGTTGGTTATCCAACTTTCATCCGAATGCCCTTCTAACATTGAAGAACTTCCCAAGCAACTTAATCCATAATACATGGTTTCCTTGAAATACTTAAGCACTCGATTGACTGCTTGCGAATATTGAACACTAGGATTACTAGTGTACATGCTTAACTTTTCCACTGCATAAGAAATATCAGGCTGGTAGTTGCCATTGCATACATTAAGCTACCAATAGCCTTAGAGTATTCTAATCTTGAAACATCAATTCTAGTGTTAGGCATTAATTTCACACTTGAATCAATAGGAGTACTCAGAGGAGAACAATCGCTGACACTAAAACCATTTGAGAATTTTCTAAACATAGTGATTTTGAGTCATCACTAAGCCTTAGTTCACCCTTTTAATTCTTATACCACTGCAATAAAAACATCATTTTGCTAGGGAAAGGGCGCTATGGAACCTATTTTTGTTGTTATTCTACAACCTATCGTGCTATGGAATGTCATTATATAACAAAGTTGCTACCACATTGTCTACGAAATTACTTTCTGGTAGCGAGCATGGGAATTGCTATGGAAACTAGTACCGACTCCAAATCTATTGGTATTATGCTACCGAGATTTCTATGGAAAAAGCAGTCATAGAAATGCTACAACAATAATTTTTACAAAAACACTTTATGTCGTGCTGCTACTATGGAATTAATTACCGTGGTTAATATGCGATGAAATTTTTCAATGGAAAATAATTCCATAGTTGCTTTGCTATGGAAGTAGCATTCGTAGCTATTTTCTAGGGAAGTTTGTTATGGAATTTGATTTACCTGCTAGTTTTTCTAAGGAAAAAAATGTCTAGCTAATTTATGACGTCATTTGTTATGAAATTAAATTCCATAGCAAATTTGATAAGGAGTTCAAATTCATAGCTACTTAGATTTGGAAATTTGCAACGAAAATAAAAATCATGGAAGTTTTTCTAAAGAGCAAATATATGTTACAACTTTTGTTATGAATTTTGCTCAGAATTAACTTTCGTAAAGTATTTTACTTTATAATGTCATATTATGGAATTTATTTGAATAAATAAAGCATGCACTCCAACTCCCTTATTCCCAAACCCACTAGCCAAAGAAAATAAATTAGGGAAAATCTATGTCATCATCTTTAAGCAGTAATGTGAGACTGTGCTGATGTGGACATCAGGTTGGAATATGGACGGCATGGATGTCAAAGAATCTTGGTCGGAGGTTCAATGGTTGCACAAACTACAATGATGAAGATAGAAATTGTGGTTTTTTTGTTGCGTTTAGCCACAACTCCCAAACAAGTGGTATAGATAGAAGATGTATGAATTGAGATCTCAAGTGAATGGTGAACATGCCCTTTTAAATTGTCGCCCCAACGTTCATGTCAAGTTTCATGTCAATGAAGTTTTCATTCAAGATACTAATGAATATCGTAATGGCCTTTTAGTTGAAGCTAGTTAAGTTGGAATTGTCAAGTTCATGATAGTGTGTTTGGTTTGTTTCTTTGTTGGGATGTTGTATTCTTCACTACCTTATTTATGTAATTTGAATATATAGTGAAGACTGGAATGCAAATGGAGAAATTGTTATTGTGAACAATGGAATTATGGATTGAATGATATGTTACTGAAGTGGTAATATTATGTTTATTTTATGTGGTTGCATTTTATATGTCTTTAATACTACATGAAAGAATAAACATTTGTTATTATGCTTATTTTATCTTCAATAAATTTATACCATTTTAATGTAAAGAAACTGAATTATAACATAAAACAATTATTTAATTGGATATTAATGAAAATATTGTACAAACAAATATGTCATGTCCCTTTTACTAAATGCTTGAACTATACCATAGAATGATAAGATTACATTTTTTTTAATTCTCATTGAGGGGACTAATACATAACATCACATTTACCAATTTGTATGCAAAAACTAAAAATTAGACAATTTAACCGTCCATATATAAAGAAACAAAATCATATACTTATCAATATATTCTTCTTCCTCTTCTTCTTCATTGTTCGACGTACTATACTCATAACCATCCTCGCTGTCAGAAATACCATCATTGTGGTCATCATGAAATTCACCTTCTTGATCAATGTTATTTTCATTATTTGATCCATTGCTTGACATATCGTGATCAGTATAATCGTTTGTATCGTCTATAGTTGGTACAGTGATTTCATTTGATTTAACGTCATCTTCTTGGAAAGAAACATCTTTATAAGGATCATCGTCACGTACATCAGCCGAAACCACGAGGTTTAACTTTAAATACAGCCAAACAGTCCAAGTTGTTTGTTTTCAAACTTATGTACAGAATGTTACACACTTGAGTGGCTTGCATGGCTGAAACAAACGGCCCGAACTTGTTGTGTTTTCTTTTGACGTTTATTTCAACCAAGTTATATTTTTTTTGAACCAGTCTCCTATGTTAGGTGTTGGATCATACCAATGAAATTTAAACAAAACGTTTTTTTTTCATTAGGTAACCAGGGTACTCGACTTCTAAAATTTCCACTACCTTACTGTAATAATCACCTCCTTGGATACTATTACACAATATGCTATTTAATGTTGATTTATTCAGACCGTGAACTTCTGTGTGAAACTTGTAACCATTAACAAAGTATACATTATATAATTTGTCAGTCCTTAATGGCATTATGGAAAGGTCAAATATATACTTGTTCTTTATCATGTGCATACATGCCTATATGAAAAATGGCAAAGCACTAGTTATAACCGTAACAAAAAATAATAAAACTATAAAAATAATAAATTAACACCAACATAGTTTTGAAACCATGGTGCAAAGTTCTCAATTTCAACTACAAGCTCCTGTTCATCCATAGCCCGAATAATTTTTTTTCATATCACCTTCAAATATGCTATTTTAACATTTAAATAACATTTTGAAAGTTATAATGATGTAATAAACAAAAGGATCCATTTAAATGTTATTCTACACAATTACAAAACAAATGAATATTATAAATAAAAGTGAAGTATATATTAATTATTAACTGATGTAATGTTTTATCTTATCTTCGTTAAGGAGTATATAAGTTTGGGTAGCATGTAATTCCTCAGCAGACAACTTTCTAGTCTTGAATCTTCTATAATGATGACTACGGTATGAAAATATATCTAAAGTTTTGTTCTTATCATCAGGTTGCTCATCAACTCCTCCATCATCATTTCAAGGCAACTTTCAATTACTTGTGGGGACACCAGTCTCAAAATTATGAGAGCAAAATATTGATGCTTCACGAAGCGAGTACACATTAATAATTGACCCTTTCACTCCTGCTTTATTTATTTTTTCACATCCTTTTTTCAACTGATTTAGATATCTATAATACATAAGATGTAAATTAAGGAAGAGTTGCGACTTACAAAAATAACAACATACATCTTGATGTAACATGCAAAATTTTCAAATGGATATATCCAACGATATTGGATGGGACCAGCTATCTTCCCTACATATGGAAAATATACCAGTAAATGTTCCATGGAGTTAAAAATATCAGGGAAAAAGATAGTCACTAATTTACATAGAATTATTGGGATCTTAGCTTTGACCATTTTCACCTCCTGTGTTGTGATTAATGTTGATATACGACTCAACATTGTTAATGCTTCCCAAACATGATTTTTCAACATCTCAAAGAATTAAATTGGCATAAATCTTTTCATAAACACATGAAAATCATGGTTTTTCATTCCAAACAGTCTACACGCGATCAAATTAACACACTTCCCCAAATTAGAAACACAATCATCGGGGAAACACAATTTCTCCACCTTTTTGCATATTGCTTTCTTTTGATTCTTGTCTAGAGCATATTACCCTTTTTGATCATCATTGACTCTTTTTCTCTTCCAACAATAGTGTTCCAGATCTCTTCTCGATGTTGCATTGTCCTTTGTCTTTGCTTTGACATAAAAAAGTTCTCAAATACATTTTTCAAAATATACATTACATCAAAATTATGTCTAATCAACTTTTATTTTGAAATATGGTAAATCCCAAAATACGTTTTTCTTTTTCCAACCATGATTGTCACATGCTTTGTTTACACCATCAACATTTAGTTCAATGACTTTTACCAAAAATAATTGTTTAATTTCGTTAAAGCTTGTTCACCATTCTTAATTTAAGGAAAACCTTTTTTCACTACACGATTCCTCTTAAACTTATTCTTATGCTTTCTATATGGATGATTTCCCTAGAGGAATCATATATTGCAGTCAAATCATGACATCAGATTACCTTTCTTAGCCTAAATTCTTGTGTATGTTTCCCACAATGTGGACATGTTAGCTTACCTTCTATAGACTATCCTAACAACATTACATATGTTGTAATATCACTAAATGTCCACATTAAATTTGATCATAATTGAAAATTTTGTTTTAAAGATATATCATATGTTAATACATATTCTTCCCATAACTTCTCCAATTCTTCAACAATTAGTTGCAAAAATACATCTATTCTATGCTTAGGGTTTGATGGCCTTGGCATAAGTACATTAAAAAACATGTAAGGCTCTTTCATGCACATAGAAGGTGGCAAATTATAAGGTGTTATAATAATAGACTAAGATGAATATCATTTTCCAAATGATCCATGTGGTGCAAATTCGTCTATACATAAGCCTAATCTAACATTATGTATCTTTCCTACAACTATACCATGAATTCTGTCAAAGTACTTCCAAGCTTCAAAATCGGATGAATGACACATTACTTCAGCATCATGTCCATGATCCTTGGAGTGACATCGCATGGAAGTAGCTGCGGCTTATGAACCATATACTCTCTTCAAGATTGGAGTCAAAGGAAAGTAATACATTCTATTAAAGGGGACACAAGAACATCTAGATACATTTTCGACGGTTTGTACTTATCTGCATTGCAAAATTTTCACCAATAAAACTTTTTGTCTCCCCTTCAGTTTATCAAACATCTAGACCTACAACAGTTAATCACCTACACAAGAAAACCTAGTACATGTATTTACATTTTGTTATCGTATAAACTACCTACCATATTATTCTCCTCTGGTAACCTATCATTTATCAACTGGAAGATAGCATCATAACATTCTTCAGGCATGCAATTCTCTAATTTTATATTCAATAGTCTAGTTACAACGGAAAGTTGTCTAACTTTTTTACATCCAGACCACAACTCTTTATCGGCCGCCTCTAGCTTATCGAAGAATTCCTTATCTTCTACATTTGTCTCCTCCTCAGGATTACTAGTAATAGAAGCCATTGCATCTATAACCATTTCTCTATTATGAAACTCATGACCTTCATTCAAATTTGTGTTTAAATCATCCACCCCTAAATACATATTATCATCAATGGATGTTTCACCATGTTTATACTAAAACCAATAATCCTAAACAAAACCTGAGTTGTAAAAATGAGGCTTTACGGTAACAAGGTCTCTAAATGGTATGTTACGTCATTTGATGCACGGGCATTTAATTCTATCTTCGCCCATGAACCTTTGTTGACTTCTAGCAATGTCTATGATTTTTTTCACTTTTTGTATGAAAACAAAAGAGACACAACCATGATCATCTTTTCATTACATCCACATTCTATTGGTGTTGTTCATTTTGTTAAATATGTAAAATATACATTTAAATAATACAATATTATGTTCATTTAATATGGCTTCTATTTGATAGATGAGATTTGAGGTAACCAAATATATATGTACATAATATTACAAAGGTACCTATAATAAAAACCGTTTCCTAAAATGACCGGCTGAAGAAACAATCTTGAAAGTGTTCTCGTTTGTACAAGTGAATCACTTTGATGATTTGATAATGGAATAGAATTTTTGTAGGAAATTTTAATGAAAATTAAGAATTACAGAACAATTTTAAAGAAAGAGTGTATGAGGGAACCTTCGACAACCCCTAGTCGTGATTTCAATGTGGTGGATGGATACTAGGTCAAAGTATTTGGTTGATATTATTCAATATTTGAAAATGTTAAATATAATATCATATATGAAATTATTAAGTAGATTATATACATAGTTATAGGTCATAACAAACATAAAAACTATATTATAGTTATTAACAAATAACATCATAAACAAAATAAAACTTTATACAAAATACACCCATTGTCAATAAAGTAACATACACTAAATTAACACATATGATCAAATTGATAATTATAACCTAACCATGTAATTTTACTAATATAAATACAAACTATTGAAATTCATTAACACTTACTATTAAAACAAATTTTCATTTTATCTTCCAAAAGATATATATTCATCCATATATATTTATATATAAAATATAAAGAGTATCCGCAACACTTAAAAACTATTAATATCCATTATCAACACCATTCCTAATAAAGCTGCTAAGTTTACCGTACTTTAGGTACCGACTACAAACTTTTCGATACTTCTATGGGTCATAATCCTCATCTACTCCATTCGCAAACTACTTTCAATGTAATGGCCTAACTCTTCGCGTTGGAATGTGATGTTATCCATTGTATGTTTATGAAGAATATCTACTTTCCTATAAAATTCTTCGGCACAGTCAACATAATTTGTGTACTCTCCAAACTCTAGGGCTACCCAACCGAAATAGGCATCAAGTAGTTGTAAAACTCCTAGTATACATTAAAAAAACTATCAATCCAATATACAAAGTTTCAATAAGTATTGAAAATTATACAACACAACACTACATAATATAAAATCTAGTCTTTCACATTAATACTTCAAGTACATATTTATGTGGCAAATACATTGCACAAACTATAAAAATGTATTAACTTAATACAAAATGTAATGTACATACTTTAAAAACGTTCATCACACTCAAGATGCCTTCTTAATACATGGATCATCCCACACAAATAATTAAATTACCTCGAGATGATCCTCAACCCCTGCCTCATTCAGCGAATTGGCATGTAACTTTTCATAGTGACAAGGAGGATTTAAACGTCTGTCGTAAATAAATATCTCAATGCACCTACTTTGGTGTATAGATCGACATGGTGAGAACTTGTAGTGGATTAGGAAACGCTAATGGAAACCTGCAACCCAAGCCATGAGGGATTGAGCATGCACCAGAAGTAGCAGCCGTACCTAATCCAATCACAATGGCAAGAGTCTAAGCAATGATTCGGGCTATGATGGTCGAACAAAGGGAGGAGATGAGATAAATGTTTCATACTAATAGGGATGAACCTACTCTACTAGTTGTGCAACCCAAACTAAATGAAGGATAGTCAGAAGAAATAAACTATAGTAGAACTGTTAGTCAAGCTCAGCCACGAGTGGTTAGAAAAAATGAACCCAATTAAGGAAATGATGAATGTGGATGTAAGTACAAGGATATCATGGAATCCAAGAAACCAAGTCTTTCTAGAAGCCTAATACCAGTGTAAATCATGGATTGGATCTCCGAGATGGAAATGAAGTTTGAAAGTTGTTATTATAGCAACAAACAGAAGGCCGCTCTTATGGTTACACTGTTGAAGACTGGGGTATTAAGCTGATGGAAGCAAATAGCTGATAACATTCCCAAGGGAGAAGCTAGGAAGATGTCTTGGGAAGACTTTTTGGTGAAACTGAAAATGCAATATAAGTTTGAGCAGGATCTTCTGTAGATCAACAACGAGTTTCAGATTCTAAAGAAGGGAAGAATGAGCCTCAGCGAGTATGCTAAAAGTTTGACGAAGAAAATGAATATTTTTCCTTATTTACTTCGAATTGAACTCTATAAGGTCAACAAGTTTGCTAATGGATTACCAGCAGACTTTGGTCCAATGGTCAAACAAGCAACCACCTTGGAAGCCACCATCTGGGTAGTTAAGAAAGTTGAGACCCAGTTAAAAGAGAAGGGTCTGGAAAGAGCCGAGGTAGTAGCGTAAAGGAAGCTTGAGGGATCTTCAAGGTCAAAAAGTAAAAGCATATTCTCTAAATTTGGTTCTAATAATTTTGGAGGAGGAGGAGAAGGTCAAGCAAGATGGTGCGAGAAGTGAAAAAAGAAACACTTAGGAAAATGTGGCGATGAAGTGACTTGTTTCAAATATAGGAATATTAGGCCTTATGCCAACGAGTGTACATTCAACAAGAAGGTGTGTTACAGATGTAATAAAGAAGGGAATATTTCTAGGGACGACCCAAAGAAGAAAGAGCGGACAAGGCCTAGTATTCCACCAAGGCCAAAGCCAAGAGCATTCCAGATGACCCCTAGAAGTAGCAAGGGATGAAGCAAGTATCACGTTAGGTATATTTCTTGAAAATGGATTGCCTGTCAATATATTGTTTGATTCTAGAGCTAATTACTCCTTTATATCGCTTAAATTTGGAGGAAGACTAGCATCGCATGTAGATAAACTTGATAATGATCTAGTTGTAGAGGTTTTTAGTGGAAAATTCATACCTGTTAACGATTGCATGAAAAACATTTTCATCGACTTGAACAGGAATAAATTCCACGAAGAGTTGATACCTAGTGAATTGAATGGTTTTGACATAGTACTAGGAATGGGTTGGCTTAGTGTGAACGATGCCGAGATACTATGCAGGAAAAAGATGGTGAGAGTAACTCACCTGGAAAAGAGTCGTTTATGGTGTATGGTGAGAAACGTAAAGTGAATTCAGGAATCATTTCCTTGATGAAAGCCATAAAATGTTTTTCAAAGGATTTATAGCATTTATGATTGACGCAAAGAAGGAGAACAAAGAAATGCAAAGAATAACAGTGGTATGTGACTATCTGAAAGTCTTTCCCAAAGATCTTCCTGGATTTCCTCCTGATAGACAAGTAGAGTTTCAAATAGACTTGTTACAAGGATCGATGCCAATAACGAAAGTACTATAATGATTAGCACATATAAAGATGAAAGAGCTTATGATGTAACTTTAGGATTTGTTGGACAATGGTTTAATTGGACCTAGTTCTTCACCCTGGGGAGCTCCAATGTTATTCGTGAAGAAGAAGTATTCAACAGCATGATAATGAGCATAGACTAAAGAGAACTCAACAAGTCAATAGTAAAGAACAAGTATCCATTGCCAAGGATTGACGACCTATTCGACATCTGCAAGGTTCGAACTATTTCTCAAAGATTGATCTTAGGTTAGGATATCATCAGCTGTCGGTAAAAGAGAAAGACATCAAGAAGAACACAATTAGAATTATATACGAATACTATAAGCTCTTAGTTATGTCAATTGGACTAACTAATGCTCCAACAACATTTGTGGGTTTACGTATTATTAGTCGGTTTTTAAACCATTACTCAATAAACATGTAATAGTGTTCATAGATGACATTCTAAATTAGTCAAAGAGTCAACAAGAGCATGGCAAACACTTGCGAGAAGTATGAGAAGTTTTGAAGAAAGAGAAGCTGTACGCAAAGTTCTCCAAATCTGATTTTTGGATTCGAGAAGTCCAAGTTGTGGGTGATGTGGTTAACCAGTAAAGAATAATGGTTAATCCAGCAAAGATTGAAGCTATGATGAAACGGAAATGACCAAACAGTCCCACTAAGATTTGTAGTTTTCAGAGACTAACTGGATATTACTGAAGGTTTATCCAAGGTTTTTCTTTGATATCTACTACATTAACAACTTTGACCCATAAGGGAGCTACATATACATGGCGTGAGAAGCAATAAGAAGCCTTTGAGAAATTAAAGAAGAGGTTGTGTGAAGCACGTATATTTTCTTTACATGACGGAGTTGAAGAATTTTCAGTCTATAGTGATGCATCTAGATTTGGGTTAGGTTGTGTTCTGACCTATAAAGATAAAGTGATATCATACACATATTGACAATTTAAAGAGCATGTAAAACTACCCCACTCATGATCTAGAGTTGGCAGCGGCAGTATTCGCATTAAAGATATGAGGCATTATCTTTATGTCACAAAGTGCAAACACTTCACTGATCATAAAAGACTCTAGTATCCCATTGATCAAAAGGAATGGAATATGAGACAATGGATTTGGCTAGAGTTACTCAAAGATTACCACTGTGAGATACTTTACCACCCTTGTAAAGCAAATGTCATAGTTGATGCTCTAAGTCGAAAAGTAAACATAGAAAGAAAAAGGCTAAGAGCATTAAGAATAGAAGTTGTCTCAACAATTTTGGAAAGCATTAACAATGCTCAGGAAGAATCTTTGGAGAAAAATGACCAAAAGGAAGAATGTTTAGGAAAAATGTTGGTATTTGGTACAAATAGTTAAGGATTGAATGTATTCCAAAAAAGGATTTAGGTGCCTAAGATGGGAGGGATAAGGGATTTTATGATGGAAGAAGCTCACAAGACCATGTACTTGATTCATCCCAGCAACACTAAGATGTATAGGGATCTGAAACCTTACTACTAGTGGTCGATGATGAAGTTCGATGTTACAAAGTATGTGGTAGAGTATGTAACACATGCAAGAGTTAAAGCACATCATTAGAAACCGTATGGGTGTTTAGAAACCATGTCTGTACCCATAAGTAGGTGGGAAGACATCACCATGGATTTTGTGAATAAACTACCTAGGAAGAAGTACGGTCAGAACATGATTTGGGTAGTCATGGATCCGTTTGCATAGAGTGCACATTTCATAGCAGCTATTGAGAGATGGTCTATGGATAAGCTTTAAAATGCTTATGTGAAGGAGATAGTAAGACTTTACATTGTTCCCTTAACGATTGTATCGGATCATGATAGTCCTTTCACATCATGATTTTAGAAGAGTCTACAAGAGGAAACAGGTACAAAATTTGTGTTTAAGTACAGCTTACCATCCACGGACTGATGGTCAGAACAAAAGGACAATCCAAACACTGGAAAATATGTTAAGAGCATGTACCCTAGAATTTCCAAGTAATTAGGATGCAAACGTAGTTTACGGTCAAGGGGTTTACGGTCGTAAACATAGTTTACGGTCAAGGGGTTTACGGTCAAACTGAGTTTATGGCCAAATTGAGTTTACGGCAAACGGAGTTCACGGTCAACAGAGATTCTTGAGTTCACAGTTGAAATACAGTTCACGATTATTGAAGATCTTGATTTTACGGCCGTATATAGGAGTTTATTGCCGTAAACTTGTGGCTGTAAACACTCAGAATGTTGACAAAAAACAGTGATTTTAGCAGATTCAATCCCCTCTTGTCACGAAATCACTAAAAGCAATCTCAAATAGTGATGAAGTTAATATCCTTTGGCCGAAAACTTGATTGAAAGTTGCTTTGACACCGGTTTTGCTCTGTTACCAATTGTAAGGTCCTGAAAACGTATCCCAACCAATAATCAAGCAATCAATCAATCAATATAACAAGAATTGGAATAGAAGAAGAATTAAATCAAGCTTGCACACGTTTATATATTAAAACATCTGGTACAACTCGAATACACTTGGCCGTGAATACTTAGTCGAACAACCTGAAAAATGACATGGACAAGCCCTATATATAGGAGACACTAGCCGCAAACTGGGTTTACGACCGTAAACCTGTTTAGGGCAGTAAACTGGGTTTACGACCTTATACAATAGAAATCCTAGACCAAACCACATACATGACCCTTCACGAACATATACGAATATCATGTTAAAGTGACTCAACATAGGAAATTCGATATATGGAAATATTATAGCGAGAGAGCGATCAGGTATCATGTCTTTATGTAAGATATTATGTATCGAATCCCATATGCTTCAAATATAGAATTGATTACATATGCTATAATATTCACCTGTTCTGGTTTTTCCAAATATTTAGGGCATTGAGAGAAAAAAAGGACAAGAACTTGGTATGACTAAGGTTTACTTGAAGATTGGTTGCTTGTGGATAGTTGGAAGTATTAATTTGGAAAGACCATAGTGCCATGTTTCAGATTGAGATAATTTTTAATCAATAATTTATTGTCATATAGGAATATGGAAATGTTTCCATAGTAGAAGTTAATGATAAAATCTATATGTGAGTTAAGAACATTAACACAAGGAAGGTGTTCAAGGAGTGCACCTTAAATTTGATACTTCATTACCATGAAATTGTTTTAGTAACAAAGTTTCAATGGAGCATTTTTTTGACACCATTGGCTAAGTCTCCTTCACTTTTTTGCCACATCATCAAAAAAGGATGATGCATGAAAGGTTGAACTTTAACAAATTAGGTAGTGACAAGAATTTGGAATTCTTACACTTGTAATATGGATTTAGAATTGTGATATGAGCGTCATTGGAATTATGTCCAATTGATCTGTTCACAAAGGAAGAACCATAAAAGGACATAGTATGCATGTTTATAACATGGCATGACTAATTTTTAATTCAAGCATTTAGTTGATTAATCGAAATATTATACAATTAATAAAGTCTAATTATTATGGTGATTAAATAACAAGTGTTTTATTTATATTCAATGGTTTTGAGATCATAGTTAATTAGGTTATTATTGTGTTTCAATTTGCATGTTTTACTTCCCGAATAAATGGATTATTCAAACATCCACAATTGATCATACTTTTGGAAGTAAGTAGTGAATTAAGACTATCATGAATTAGACTGTAGATTATCCATGGGGTTAGACATAGAAATGGTTTGTTGTGGTATTCATGAGTACTTGTGAAATGGGAATTTAAGTATTGGATTAAACCACACTCAAAGAATTACTTCATGGATTTTATCACGAGTAATTTTGAGACAATAATATATTGTATTCTTGAAATAGAGATATATGGGTTGTTGTTTACAAGTCAGTTATGCATTGATAATATGTAAATGCATTAAAAACTTGATGTTATAAAATTTATTGTAGTGCATGATTTGATAACTGAATAGTGCAAGCATATTAGTCGACGTTTATCTTTTCCTTTTTCCATAAAACGTAAGAAAATGACATATGTTGGCCCTTCGATGATTTGCTGATGACATCTAAAGCGCTTGGTCAAGCCTAGACTAAATTGACGTGTTCAATTAGTTGTCTGATATCAGTCATCATAAATCAAAAAAACAGGAAATAAATATTGGAAAGAGAGATTGATTATAATCTATGTTTCATGTCCATACAATATCTTGTAGAACGGAGGAATATTTGATCACTTATCTAAGGAAACGTAACTGGTTGGGTCAGAGTTCAACAACAACTTTTGGTAGCTATAATTACTGATTAGTTTAGAAGTTATACTAGCAATCATAGTTATTAGACTTATCCAAATAGGAGACTATTCGCTTAGGTGTCTAAGTACATAAGTATAATTGGTTTAAACCTGAATTGATAGTAGCATCGTCCTTTTGGGTTGCCTTCAAAGCTGTCAGTTGAATAAGATAACTTTTAGATAGAGAAGAATGATTTATTAATTTATTACTTGGTTAATAAATTAATTAGAAATGAAAATAAATGATTTATTAATGTATTGTTTAATTAATATTTAACCAGAATTAAATTGGAATTAATTTTGAGATTAAAGGAATTAATTAAAATTGTCAGGACTAAATGTGACAATGTTCAATAGTTGAGAATTGGCTATTGTAGAACCTCCCTATTGTAGGGGGAACGAAATTTAGATGCTCCTAGGGTTTCATTGGGCTCTAAGGGTGCCTTGTATGCCTTAGGGAGGAAGTCAAGGGATTAGGTTTATCTTGGATATACCCGCCTTATCCAATACCTTCCTAACATCTATATAAACCCTCCTTAGGGTTAAATTTTAGCCTAACCCTTCATTCGAAGTACTTTAGCCAAAATTTTGATCTACTCCTCTCTCTCTCTCTCTCTCTATATATATATATATATATATATATATATATATATATATATATAGTTTTCCTTGGTTGCTTGAGTTTGTTTGTGAACCATTGGAAGCACAACACTTGTGACACTTGCTACCAAAGGTTGTTCAAGAAAGGATTTAAGATTTTTTACAATAACAATCTTAAAGGTATGTATTATAACTTTATTATTTGATTTTCGATTATTACACTAGGGATCTAGGGTTTGTACTTTGTTGTTCATTATTGTATGTTCAATTAAAGAAAACGTAGATCTTCAATTAGGGTTACATGCACACATAGGATTGTATATTATGCCCAAAACCCATCCAAATAACATCCAATTAGTATAGTTTTGAAGGATTTGACTTGGTATCAACATAAAATGACAACAATCAATTCATAAAATTTATATTTCCATTCCTTAGACCAACAAGATATGCAATTAACCATTCCTATAAATGCTTCATTCCCTTTTCACCATTATTACATTATTATGTTGTGTAAATAAATTTTTTCCTCAAGTTTACCCGTATATTGATTATTATGCTTGTTTCCCTCTCATATTCAACGTGGTAACTGGGAAATGGGATTTCTTTTTATCAGTGATTTATCCAAAATATTACTAGGAACTTTAATTTGTGTTTCCATTCCACCACTTCATAATCACAAAGATCATTAAACTTATAAATACGAAAATTATGCTACATCCATCAGTTAATCATGTCTGAAGTAGTTAAAATTTTAGTCAGTTTTATTAGGTGAAACTAGGAGCTCGACACAATAACTATAAGAGCCTGACCTGTAATTAGCCACAAATCAAAAATCAAAAAAATAAAAATAAATAATAAATATGTCAGAAAGTTCTTCAACTTCAACAATCTTAGAAATTAATAAGCAGAAAAAGTCATAAATTAAGCTTGAAAATGATTACTTTTTTTATTTACACTTATCCATCGAGCCAATCAAGTTTCAAATACTGAAATTCCTTTTTAACATGTAATTATCTTCTCCTATTTCATACAGAAAAGAATTTTCTAAATGCGGAGATTGCTTTTGATGGCTATTTTCTAAAGCTTGTGTATATTCCCACAATACACAATATTGACGTGATTCAAGATTCCATGAGAACATTAATGTAATTAGAGTAAACCCACCAAACCATCAGGTTCAAACAACCAAGAAGAGAGTTTACTGTTAAGAATCCGAGACACTAAAATGAATTCTTTCTTTTTTTGCCAATTGATCCAACTTGGAAACGTGTCCTCGGAGAACTTTTATTTCACAATGCAACTATCACAACGACATCCATTTCCAAAAATTGATCAACTAAACAACAATATTTTAGAGTAATACTCAACATTCTTCGGATAATCATACAGTTACATACAAAATCAAAAATAAAATCGATTTCACAGACGGCAAAAATAGAAATAAAATCGATTTCACAGATAGAAAACAAGAAAAGACAGACTTATCGGTTGAAGGAAGATAATGGAAAATTGCTAATAACCTTGAAATCAAATTGAGAATAAGGAAACAATAGCGATGATATCAGTTTGCCTTTGTTGATGCTTGGGCCAGCAAGGAGAAGGAACACAGGATGAAGGCAAATAAGGGAATGAGCCATTTATGTTTTAGTCAGCAAGTTTTGTTTTTAAATGACCCAATCTGACATTCATGACCGATCAAGATGCATCTGAGGAAGGTATCAAACGTACTGACCAGACCAAGTCACCCAAATAGGTATGACTGGACTGGGTAGCAACAAATTAAAGAAGGCCTAAGGTTTCCTTGGCACGCAGCCGTACAAGCCGTAGTTGTTTTTGTAAAATACTTATGAGACCACTTTATAAATATGTATAATGTTATTATTAAATCCAGTTCTTATGATAAGAATATAAATTGTTGATGGAAGTGTTTATAGGATATTGACTTACCTTTTGTAGGCTAAGTTCCCGGTGTGACTCAAGATCTCCTAAATCCCTAATATCACTCACATTCGGTTATATATATATATATATATATATATATACACACACACACACACACATGTGATGAGAAGCAGATCCATAACACGAGATAAATTCATTAAATTCATCTTCTTGTTGCTATGGGATATTAAAGAGATCCTTAAGATCAACTGAAAAAGCAACCCTACTCATCAGATCTGAAAAGCCTAATGGAAATAGGTATGTAATCGTTTTTCTTGGTTAAGTTTTCTTTTAATCTAATTCGAGATAAATATCTAAAGTTTAAGCTCCCATGCTTATATTTTTTTGGTTATCAAATAACCATCAATTAATATCAAGTGCCTCCTCGAATCTGTTGTTGGAGTTTCTATTTGGGTTTGGGGTCGATTAATCTTTGAACTTCTACATACCTCAATATATGTGTTTACTCTTCATATTCTTTTCATCCTTTTTATTAGAATAAATTACACGAATGGTCCCTATGGTTTAGAGTAATTTACGTGTTTGGTCCCTAACTAAATTTTTTTAACTTGGAAGGTCTTTAATGTTTGTTTTTATTACGCGTTTAGTCCGTGTCATACCTAAAAAACTAGTTTGCCCTTCACTTTTTAATTTATTTAAATAATCACACCCCAACCCCAACCACACCCCTTCATTTTACTTTACTTTACCTAACCCACAATTTTTCTTAATTAAATAATAGTTTTTTTAGGTAAGACAGAGAACAAAAGCGTAACAAAAACAAACAGTAGGGACTTTCCAACTTAAAAAAATAAGTTAGGGACTAAGAACGCAAATTAACCCAAACCATAGGGACCATTCGTGTAATTTACTCTTTTTATTATCTGACCTAATGCTATGAAAAAATGAGTTGATCATTTTTTTTTTTGAAAAATACGTGAAATATTCTAATAGAATATTATACTGTAAATATTCAAATATCATTTTTAGATTGTTAGAATATTCTACGAGATTTCTCAAATATGAAAAATATTCTAATATTATACGAGAATATTCTAATATTCTACTAGAATATGTAAAAATGATATTTTATTTTATTTTATTTTATTTGTATTTTTTTAATTTTTTTTTTGGAAAATATAAATAACAAAAATAATATTTCAATTTTTTTTCGAAAACTTTCAATTATTTTGGATTTTAAATTATGTTTTTTTATCTACAAAATGAGTTGCTAGGATTGCCCTCACAAAATTCGGCCGTCACACATTAACCTAACCGTGTATATATATATATATATATATATATATATATATATATATATATATATATATATATATATATATATATATACATACATACATACTAGTTTATTAACCTTGAAAACCACAGTTACAAAATTAAACTTTCATATTAAAAATTTAAAATTACTAATTAATTATTTTAAATAAATTATTTCAAATAAATTATTAATTAAGAGATATTTTTATTTATTTATATAAAGTTATAATCATTGATTTAAATAAATAAATAAAATTAATTTTATTAATCTCAATTTAATTTTTATTCTAAATTTATTTTAATTTAAAGTAATTAAAGTGAGAAAATTTAAATTTTAAATATTAAAAATGGAGAATCAATAGGTCGATAAGTGGCATGATATTAATTAGAAGACTTAATAGGGTGTCACATGTCACAAAGAGAACAAACTTATTCTTTTATTAGGTGTGAGATATATGTATTACATGAGTTAAATTAAAAAATCAAATATCAAATTGTAAAAATTAAGTATTTCTTAAAATTAAATTTTAAAATAAGGAAGGAGAAAATATATTTATTGCAAATAAGCATTAAATGTAATAAATATGATCATAAATTGCATATAGTTATATAAGTAAGCATTAATAGTGAGTACTGCTAGGATAACGCACCACCATCCATTTAATCAAAGACATAAAAGTCAAACCCAAATACTTGGTTGTGGCGTGTTCGTGGTAACTAATACAAACTTAAGGATTATATCATATGCATCGAACATCCATAGAAAGTCTTTTAAGTGAGTTTTATTATTTATTATTTATTTAATTTTCTTTAAAAATATCATTTTTTAAATAGATATATTCTCACTTTAACCTTTTTATTTTTTTAATTTTTATTTTTCATTTTTTATTAATTATTTTTTTTTTGTTTTTTTTCAAAAGTAGGGAACATTCTTGTGTTGCGGGTGTTGGAGTTGCAGCGGGGTGTAGAGTATTTCATATCCTTCTATTAAAAAACAGGAAATAGCAACAAACTTTACAAAGTTTTTTATATACTAGCTCTAATTTTTCCCATGTTCGTATAAGAAAATGTAATGTTAATGGAATTGAAACGAGTGGAATGGAATTGACACACAAAAATCCAAACTCTTTTCACGTTTTTTAAATCTAAACCAAATTTATTTTACCTTCTTTGAGTTGTCCATTCACTTCCAAATTTCAAAAGAATCTGTCTTCACCTAATGTCTCTTCAATGGTAGTAATATGTTTCTTTTAAAGTATTTAACTTTAAAAAAGTAGTCAACAAATCCACAGTAATGTACAACTTTTATTGCATGGGATACAAATAGATATTAAGAACATTTGTAGAAGAACATTGACTTCAAAACTGTAAGCCTATAACATTATCATGCCACTTGGCATTCAAGAAAGTCTTATGGGCTGACCACATAGTTGATGTATCTCATTTTGAAGTGTTTCTATAAGTTTATCCTTTGTCCTCCTGAATATCCAACCTTCACCGTTTTGCTCCCAGTCAAACCTTGAAGGACAATTTCATGCATATTAAGTCAACACATGGTAAAACACAAAAAAAAGACCCTGACGAAAAGTAACCCTCATCTTCACTACTAAATAGTCAACTAAGTTTACCTACAATTATATGACAAACATATATAATCGAAAAAGTAACCAGTCATACAATATCATTTGTATACCATTTCTTATACCAAGTGTGACAACCCAAGTTGCCCCGTTACATTTCTCCGTTACCATTAACAGAATATTCCACTGTATAAAAGTTCCATCACTTAAAGGGTGTCAATTTAGTAAACATTCCATTTGGTTGCAATAAGCATGCCGTTAAGTTTTAATTGGAAATGTTAAGTTTTATTATTACGACCACTAAATCGGGTGCGACCAAAAGCCCCGTTTAACGGCAGTACCGGGTAGAATTCCACTGAGTCCCGACTCAAAACCCTAGGTAAGGGTGAGTGGAGTGCATTGGAGACTTTTTACACACTCTCTCTATACTCTCCCTCTAGACTCGTTTTAGCCCTGAATCCGCAACCAAACGCTTCCAAATTGTAAGTCCGCTTACCCTAGCTTATTCTAAACATATTGATTTGTGTTTATAGCCCAAAAAACGGACTTAGAAGCAATGGAAAAGGAGTTTACGACCTAAGCACCTCCTTAGGCTGTAAACACCCAAAACAAGGTCAAAATGACCCAAACATGTCCCTAATAGCTTGGAAATAAATAGGGGAATTAGCCTAGGGGTGTTTAAACACTAAAATGCATGGATTTAGGACTCAAAGAAGAGTTTACGGCCCAAGCACATGCTTAGGCCATAAACTCCCCAAGTCATGGTCCCAAATGCATTCCAAACTCATACTAGGGCTTCATACATAATTTAGGAACTTATCCTCTTGAGTTTAGACCCTTGAAACACTCCAAAATGAATTATTAAAGGGAGTTTACGGCCAGACAAGGGTCAAGGTCGTAAACACCCTTAAACATTCCCAAAATAATTGTTTTGTCCCCCAAATAGCCTCATACATTTACCATGAAATACTAGGAGGGGAGTTAAAGGCTTAAACACAAGGAAATGAGGCATGACTTGGAGTTTACGACCCAAGCATTTATCTAGGCCGTAAACTCCCCAAAACCCACTCAAATGATGGTTTTAATCCTCCAAAATAGCATCATACTTTATTAGAAATCACTAGAAAGGCATTAGGGGCTTTAAACTTCCCAAAAGTCTAAGGATTAGAGTTTACGGCCGTAAACTCCTTTAGGAGTGGTCCCTTGGCCGTAAACTCATAGATCATGCCCTTAGAGGCCTCAAACCCACTCATGCCTTTTGGGAAATGTGCTTAGAATAAATCAATGAGCAAGCTAGAAGCATAAAACACCCAAGAATATGACCTTGGGAGTTTACAGCTGTAAACTCTCTTGTGTTAGGCCGTAAAATCCAAATTGTTCCATGATAATGCTTTAAACCCATTCACACACTTGATATTTGAGTTTAGCAAAGTTCCACAACTGATAGGAGACACTTAGCACCCTTAAACGCTACCCGGGACCCCAAACACTTAACCAAAAGTGTTTTCCGCTCCTTTGAGCGCGTATATTTGTGTAATTAGCATTAAATATACTAATTGTATGTGAACATAGGTTATCATATGTTAAATAGGTCAATGAGTGTGTTCGAGTCATTACGTGGCACCGAACGCCCAAACAACGCTCTCGTTGGACCTACTTACACCAGGTGAGTTCATACCCCTGAATGAACCTTTTAATGTTTTTAGATGTTTTATAGGGGGGGAATATAAGTTAAACATGCCAGTTATCATGTCAATCACATGTGATTGATAACCCGCATGCACAAGATTTTACCACTTTACACTGTTTTACCGAGTGGGACACTATAATGACTTTTACTTATTTCATAACTTTTACTTATACCGATTGATCCAAATTCATTCTAAATTGGTTTATGAAAAATCCTCTAAGGTTTTTAAACATATTTTACAAAAGAATACAATTTGGTATTTTCTCTGTACATAAAGGCTTTTCATTAAAGATTTCCTTTTAGACGTATACTTTTACTTGTTAAATACTGTTGCTTCGCTTATACTTGTTTTATACTCCTACTCGGTAGCGCTTTCACTTATAATTTTAGTCGCGTATACCTGATGACGCTTATACTTGTTCACGCTCTTACTTAGTGCTACGATTCTTCTTCACTCATACTTGATAACGACTCTACTTCACTTATACTTGATACGCTTTTGCTTCACTTATTGTCGCCTCTACTGCGTGATACGCTTATACTTGTTCGACACTTCTACTTCACTTGCGACTGCTTCTACTTCACTTGTTAGACACTTCTACTTCACAAGGATCACTTCTACTTGATGCACACTCCGTCGTAGTTAGATGTACGTCCATGCTTATATAGGTACATATAAGTAATGATTTAAGAGACTTAGGAAGACTCGTCTGCCCTATTTCCTTTTCTTCGTTGAGATGTGGTCTGGTGGGATCAGATGGCCGTCCGAAGGTCGTTTGACTCATTAGTTATATATTATGTATATGAGAATGGACATATAGGAAATTCTCTAGTCAGTTCAGTTAAGAGTCTCTACTTCTAGTCTACACTTACATTAGAAACCCACTATTGGGAAGTCTCCACCTCTAGTTCAACACTTACACACTACCCACTATTTGGGATGCATCTTCAGGACACGGTCTTCTTCGTCATCTAGTTGGTAACCAGAGTCTCCTGTAAGGAGAGCGGACATTGTGTGTATAGATCTATACGGGATTGACACCCCGCACCCTGACTGCTAGCTACAGTCCACAGCACAGCAAGCCAAGGGGTGACAAATGTCACATTCTCAAGACGCTCGTAGGGCGTCTGGTTCTCTAGTGTCGGTTAGTATGGTTATGAGTATCCCGGGTTACCTTATAATTCTTTGGCCTTAAGGTAACGGTATTTCACCGGCAGTCTACATTGTATGCTGGTAATTCACTTTCAGAGTCACACTGTTTTGACCTTACAAGACGTATCTTTCATTTGATACTGTCTGGGGTCTGTTATCTCTGTTTTGACCTTACAAGACGTATCTTTCATTTGATACTGTCTGGGGTCTGTTATCTTTGTTTTGACCTTACAAGACGTATCTTTCATTTGATGCCGTCTGGGGTCTGTATCCACTGTATTCACAGAATCTACTGTATTCATGGTATTAACTGTGTTCACCATTCTAGACCTTGCTAGACGTATCTTTCATTTAATATTGTCTGCGGTCTGTATTCACTGTTTAGACCCTACTAGTTATACCCTTCATTTGGTACCTTCTGGGGTCTATGTCTCCGCTTGTTAGACTGAACCAGGCGTGTCGTTTGTTTGATACTTTCCTAGAGTCTAGGGTTCTTTGCCTTAGGCATATGATATTCCCTGATGTCGTTGCTTTCCTCAATAATCAAATTCAGTATTTTGATAATGATAGCAATTTAGGGAAAACTACTTTTACTCCACATCACTGACCAGTCTTGGTAGAAGGCTGCTTTTATTAAAGAAAATATATGATTTTCTGGAAAGGACTCTAATACACTGAAATCTCTTAAACTATTACTTTATTAAGTTATTTGAATGAAATGGCACTAAATGCTTATGAACTCACCAGCATTTGTAAAAATGCTGATACTCGCTTTTCAAATAACTTGTATTCTCAGGTTAGTATTAGACAGGTACATCCCCGAAGCTGTTGATGAAGATAGCTAGTACCACGCTGTATTTATTCTATTACTTGTATTACTTTAAATTGTTGTAACGTAACCTTGTAAAACTATTACTATTAATGCAATGTTTTGTTGTACTTTGATTTCTATAATGCACGTGTTGTGATACTTGACATGACGTCATCCACCCCAGAACGTTTCCGCTGTTCTGGTTTTGGGGTGTGACAGATTGGTATCAGAGCATTGTTTATAGTGAGCTAAGTATATCAATTCATAAAAGATATACAACCTATAAATACAAAAGGGATAAAACACTCTGACCAAGAATTACACTTTAAAATATAACCATATTTTACCAAAGTATAATAACATCCGGAATCTAAGCACTCGAACACAAGTATCACAAGAAGAACAAGAATAAAAGTCTTCGGATGTTGAGCACTACAGACAAATCTGGGCAGTTACGTAATCATACGCTGGAATAAATGTAACCTGATCAACTACCTTTATTCGAGATGCAATGAACGTGTGCTCGAGAGTGAGATTGGTGTGCAACAGGTCTGAAACTTACCAACTAGGATTTGTTAGAGCCAAACATAAAGTTAAAATACTATAGGAGTATTTTAGAATGCTAAAAGATTCACACTAAACCCAGAATCATAATTCAAAGATAAGAACCAAAAAAGAATTAAAATACCATAGGGGTATTTAGGATACATAGATAACCTTGCGTGAATAACTAAAAAGATCCTTATTGATATACCTACAACTACAGAGGGTATACTCCCAAGGTTATGTATAATAAGGACCCCATAAGCTAAGAATGTGTGGTTTCGCTCTATTACCTTTCCCTCGTAGGGATGTGGTTCTAGAGTAGTATCACATATTCGAAGGCCTATCGGATCTAAACTATATATGATTTGTACACCATGTGTAATCGTAGCAGGACTCGATATGGATCACACAGTGAAATGTTAATAATCTCTTAGGATTCTTTAGACATTTCCATTCTTGCACGAACCCTGTAGAAAACCCTACCCACTTCAGTGCATACCAGGAGAGTTGAATTCGACCCCGAAGAGGTTCATTGAGAATATTTCCTGTTCGGAAATAAATGAACTGGGTTGAGACTGTTGAATACACCAAGTGCCCGTGCTCTTTTAGGGACAACGGTGAGAAATTCGTCTAAACTTCGGAGATTCCCAGTCATCCATCGCGAAGTGATGACACCCAGAGTTGGAATCAGAAGGAAGGCGGAGTAGAAATTCAATATATCCATACGAGAAGAGAACCCTAGGAAACTACCCGAAGGAAACCAACGTCGATTCCAGTCAAAGACACGAGGCAGACTGAGGGAGCCAGTATATGGAACCCGGGAATTGTGTTTTTCCTCGTGTTCGTCACGCTAATACACCCCTAAAATAATACAATTTAGTGAGTTAGTGATTTCACCACTCACGCTATGTGTTAGGTAAATCGTCGATTCCCGTTGCCAGACACACGATTAGGGCAGGTCCCCGCACCTTTATTGAGAAGTGTTCATCCACAAGCCTTCATGAGCCTCTCTTTCTGCAGTTTCGTTCTGAACTGTTCACAAATCTCTCCAGGCCGGAGAGTGAAACCTTCTCCAGTATAAAGGTAACTTAGTAGGAATGACTCGCATCTTATGGCCTTTTTCCGAGACTCATACTCCTACCTCGATTACCAGGACTACATCATAGGGATGTAGGTCGATGCTCAAACAACCAGTACCCGAGGCACAGGAAAAAAAAATTATGCCTAATGCGATCGGGACAGAAATGTCCAGGGTTAACCATCGTCTCTCATTACCTTGTATTCCTTTCCGTGTAGGAAAACCATGCCACCGAAGAAATGTTACCAATCCACAAGCTAGAAACCTACTCTCTTATTTGATGAAGCTACGTTCCAAGCTGCAGTCTCAGCAGCCGTAGCAGCTGTCATGGCTCACCTGAATACTAACACCGCCAATGTTAGCAAGAGCCCTGTCGGGAATTCCAATTCTGCAATCGACCGCAACAACCAACACTTCCATACTCAGCCACCCAAGAACCTCAACCGAACCCACTAAAGAGAAATCTCAAGTTTGAGGAAGGAAGTACCTCGGCTCAAGGACCTTCAGAAGGACAACGAGCTGAGGCAGCCGATACTCCTATCAACCCTTCCCTCCCGATCTCAAGGAGACCATACCTAGGAGACCTCCCCCACTGCAGCAAGTGCAGATACCATCATCATGGTGTCTGCCGGGAACTCTATTGTGCTAGGTGCAACATGAAGGGGCATACTGCTCGTGTATGCAGAACTCCGGTGGAACGTATTGCATCAATCGCCAATACAGCGGCCACTCAGGTTTGCCGCCTATGTGGCGAGTTTGGACACTTCAAGAAGGACTGCCCAACTGAAGGAAACAACATAGACATAGGAGGAGCCTAACTCTACTGCTTAGGGAAGAGCGTCAGAGAGCTCGTTAGATTTTGGTACGTCTCTCGATCTCAGATAACTAAACTAAAAATAATAAAAGACTAATTCAAATGTAAATTCTTTCCAGTAAGGCGAAGGTCGTAGCACTGTTATAAAATTTAAAATTTATTTGGTAAAACTATAATGTCTAAACATATGCGTTACGGCCATGTATATTTAAGATGGATAGACCTAGAGTGAGCGAATGCCGCCTCATTTCCTGTTCCTCGTTTGGTTGTGGATTTAAGGTGGGGTCGCTCAGTCAATAATCCTCCCCACCTTAAATATACATGACTAGTATATGTGAGGCGATTATAGAAATGCCTCGTGAGAATCCGTTCATGAAAAGATACTCTATTCGGAAACACTTAGAACTCTCTATAGTTCCGCGTCGACTCTATCGGTCCAAGTATCTGCGGTAGTGATACGTAGGACGCATCCCGAGACGCCTCGAACTTGTGTGCCTGTTCGGCACATGACTCTATTGATCTTCACTTTATATGATGTCGGAGTGTGCCAACTTCGACGACTCTATTGATCATGGTTTGATTTCGTGCAACCGTGTGTATATCCTTAAGTGCTATGTAAAAAGAACTTTCCACATAGTCATGTCGGCAAATAAAGGTTTTTCCGAACCTAAACCTAACACAAATAATCAAACCTAATGCGATCCGTCAACCGTCCCTCTTATCTCAAACCTTCCGAAATACCCAAGGGAAGATACCATACACTGTTGACCGACCCCTCGTAGTCAGATGGACACCAAAGTGAATGACACTACAGATACTCTAAGAAGACGACCACCAACCGAAGCATACTCTGTAGAATCCCCCGTGAGATCCTTCGCACCTCGCACATCAGGTTCGTGAAACCAGAGAATAGAACTCACGAGGCTGACCACTATAACCAGGTATACGCTGGCATACATCAAGTATTGGCGGTTAAGCCAAGAATGAGTTCTACCACGGACCTCTTAGCAAAACACTTTCACCATATTCCATAACATAGGAGCCGAAGTCAAGAGAATCACTACGGGTTGAGCAAGTAAAGTTCTGAGTGATGAACCATGTACCCACTGGATTAGACCTAGATCGAGAAAATTCAGAACCTTCGGAAGAGTAGTGGCAGTAGATGCTCTAACTACTCAGACACTTTACACACCCTGTTACAGACAGGTAGTGCCTATCATCCTCCACCCTATTGCATGGGGGAAATCGTCGTCGCCCTGTAGATGATGAAATACATTCCCCCAAGTGAACACTAGGATACCGAGAACCACAGGATAACCTTCGCAACCAAGAATATTGGTCAAGTGTGAAAGTAGCTGCGTTAAATCTCATGACTCGGATCCAAAAGAGATCATAGGATTGACACCAACCCTGGTGTTAATCGAAGGGTTATGCAGGAACATACACCTTCCACGCTAGGATAAACCACAGTCGTAGAGATTCATTGGACTATTAGGTGTTCCACTAATACTATCTCACGCAGAGATAATAGAACCACCTCCCAAGATAGTCCAACGTTCATATAGTGAAACCCTATCTCCCCGACCCTCCGGGTTTCCGTATCTCAAGCGTCGTTAGTGCAGGACCATTTTGCACGAGTTTGGGATAGATGCTCTATAGCAAACCAATAACCATAGTCGCACAATCCACATGGCAATCTAGAAAGTCTCTATCAGCCAGTTGAAAGAAAACACGAAACCGAAGACCACCCGAGCTTCCTAAGGACTAACCTGAAGGACTACACATCCAGTACAAGTGAGAATGTTAGGAACTTCGGAATGGCGATCACGCCAGTTTTGATCTTGCCATAGAAGTACCCTATGTTCTTAGTACTGAAAAGCTCTACTCCTTTCCAAGAGCTTAGGACATCCGAGAATCCTCATGGAGACATGGTCCAACCCTTTTCAGGCCGCTACTACTTTCGGATATACCACAAGGTTCACATTTGATCGATCCACTTCTTAGACTTGATACGTGAATTCCCGACAACACTCTTCGTGCATCACTCATCTTGATAGAATCCATCGAGAACCCTAACCTTGTAGATACACCAGTTGGAACCCACTATCTACATGAGATGGAATCCGCATCCCGTATGCGAGGGTCTGTTGAAATGACAAACACAGACCAGAGATCACTTGGGAACGCAAGGACAACCACATGGGAAGTACTCTCTTACCTCTACTTGGTCATTCATACCTACTTCCCTGCCTAGACCTAAATTTCGGTACGAAATTCCCTCTAACGGGGGGATGATGTGACAACCCAAGTAGCCCCATTACATTTCTCCGTTACCATTAACGGAATATTCCACTGTATAAAAGTTCTGTTACTTAGAGGGAGTCAATTTAGTAAACATTCCATTTGGTTGCAATAAGCATGCCGTTAAGTCATGACGAAAGGAAATAAAACACATAACACATATTTCCATTTAATTGGAAATGTTAAGTTTATTATTACGACCACTAAATCGGGTGCGACCAAAAGCCCCGTTTAACGGCAGTACCGGGTAGAATTCCACCGAGTCCCGACTCAAAACCCTATGTAAGGGTGAGTGGAGTCCATTGGAGAATTTTTACACTCTCTCTCTATACTCTCCCTCTAGACTTGTTTTAGCCCCGAATCCGCAACCAAACGCATCCAAATTGTAAGTCCGCTTACCCTAGCTTATTCTAAACATATTGATTTGTGTTTATAGCCCAAAAATCGGACTTAGAAGCAATGTAAAAGGAGTTTACGACCTAAGCACCTCCTTAGGCCGTAAACACCCAAAACAAGGTCAAAATGACCCAAACTAGTCCCTAATAGCTTGGAAATAAATAGGAGAATTAGCCTAGGGGTGTTTAAACATTAAAATGCATGGATTTAGGACTCAAAGAAGAGTTTACGGCCCAAGCACATGGTTAGGCCGTAAACTCCCCAAGTCATGGTCCCAAATGCACTTCAAACTCATACTAAGGCTTCATACATAATTTAGGAACTTATCCTCTTGAGTTTAGACCCTTGAAACACTCCAAAATGAATTATTAAAGGGAGTTTACAGCCAGACAAGGGTCAAGGCCGTAAACACCCTTAAACATGCCCAAAATAATTGTTTTGTCCCCCAAATAGCCTCATACATTTACCATGAAATACTAGGAAGAGGATTTAAAGACTTAAACACAAGGAAATGAGGCATGACATGGAGTTTACGGCCCAAGCATTTATCTAGGCCGTAAACTCCCCATAACCCACTCAAATGATGGTTTTAATCCTCCAAAATAGCATCATACTTCATTAGAAATCACTAGAAAGGCATTAGGGGCTTTAAACTTCCCAAAACTCTAAGGATTAGAGTTTACGGCCGTAAACTCCTTTAGGAGTGGTCCCTTGGCCGTAAAATCATAGATCATGCCCTTAGAGGCCTCAAACCCACTCATGCCTTTTGGGAAATGTGCTTAGAATAAATCAATGAGCAAGCTAGAAGCATAAAACACCCAAGAATATGACCTTGGGAGTTTACGGCCGTAAACTCCCTTGTGTTAGGCTGTAACCTCCAAATTGGTCCATGATAATGCTTTAAACCCATTCATACACTTGATATTTGAGTTTAGCAAAGTTCCACAACTGATAGGAGACCCTTAGCACCCTTAAACGCTACCCGGGACCCCAAACACTTAACCAAAAGTGTTTTCCGCTCCTTTGAGCGCGTATATTTGTGTAATTAGCATTAAATATACTAATTGTATGTGAACATAGGTTATCATATGTTAAATAGGTCATTGAGTGTGTTCGAGTCATTACGTGGCACCGAACGCCCAAACAGCGCTCTCGTTGGACCTACTTACACCAGGTGAGTTCATACCCCTGAATGAACCTTTTAATGTTTTTAAATGTTTTATAGGGGGGGAATACAAGTTAAACATGCCAGTTATCATGTCAATCACATGTGATTGATAACCCGCATGCATAAGATTTTACCACTTTACACTGTTTTACCGAGTAGGACACTATAATGACTTTTACTTATTTCATAACTTTTACTTATACTGATTTATCCAAATTCATTCTAATTTGGTTTATGAAAGATCTTCTAAGGTTTTTAAACATATTTTACAAAAGAATACAATTTGGTATTTGTAACGCCCATAGATCCGGGCTAGTCAATTTACAGGCAATAGGGGTCGAAACTGACTTTTTGACAAAAGATTATTTGGAATAAATAATCTTAACCAAATTGTATAATATGTCACAAGCTTTCCGTACATATAAAGAACGCCGAAATCCGAGTTATAACGAAGAAGTTATGGCCCGTCGAAGTTTTACGGCAAAACCGGCACGGCACCGGGAAGCGTAAATAGTGAATTTACGATAGAGCGAGATTTATCCTTAGCAATCTAAACAAAAGTCGTAGAATATGTTAAACTAAGAGCGTCGATAAAAAGAACACCCAAATCTGACTTCGTATGAGGAAGTTATGATTTTTCTAAGATTCGGCTTAGCAGTGCACGACCCGATACTCGAATTTTAGTTCGAGCGGTTTTTGGCTTACGTGACCTAAATGAGAGTTCAAGATCTCATTAATAGGAACTCAACGGTAAAAAGACAGACGAAAACGGAGTCGGTATGAAGGAGTTACGAATTCTTCGTGGTCATTTAACAGTCTAAACGCCTCGTACTGTTAACTTTAAGATCGGTCGAGAATTAGCCGACAGAGTCAAAATGAAAGTTGTAGATATTATTTTTACCTACGCGTGGATATAAAGAACGTCAAAAACGGAGGTTGTATGTGAATGTTACGGATTTTAGAAGTCAGAAGTGTGCTGTGCGAAAATGGGTGATGTGGCACAATCTTGGCCATTGCTTTCTCCCCAAGTCTTGCCACTAGATGGTGACATGTGGCACCAAGTTCAGCCATTTTCACCCTATAAATACCACCTCTCCCACCCTGATTTTCTTCACACCTTTCCCATTCTTTCTTCTCTTTACTCTCTCTCTAGAACCTCTCTCTAGCCCCGAAATCCCCCGAAAAGCCTAGGGAACCTCCCTAGCACGAGGCGGAAGCCCCGGAGTGCTCGACGGCTTCGAGAAGAAGAGCTTTTCGGCTCGGAAACGCTGCTCCAAGCAAAGCCTGGTTTTCTATAAAACCCGCTGTAAGTGAGCTACGCCTACGCTATTTTTAATATAGTTTTTATTTAATTATATTAACGTTATTAAGAACATATAATAAATACTTGGGCTATTATTATGGGTTATATAAGTATTTTTTTTTAAACGCTTATATAATAGTAATAATAGCTAGACTATTAATTAGTCTCGGCGAATAATAGACTAAAATCTATTGGTAATAATACTAGGTTTCGTCGAAAGAAATTATTTTAAAGTAAACGAAGCGCTGTCCGAGTACCGAGTCACCACCTTCTCAGGTGAGTGCATAGTCCCTTTCATCTTACACATAGATATGAAGTATTTTATATAAACTACGTGCTATGTGTGCATATTATCTGAATACTTGCTGTCTATGCTGGATGAACGTTTTATACATGTTTTAAAGGATTTAAACTGTATACGTATTTTATATATACGAATATGTTGGGTATGATGATGGGTAGATAAATGATGAGAGATAGAAGATGATGTGAGTATACATTGGCAGCTATAGACTTAGTGCCTATGAGACAAACACCGGTAGCTATTGACTTAGTACCTGTTAGACGTTGGTGGCTATGGATTTAGTACCTGTTGAACATTGGTAGCTATGGACTTAGTACCTATTAGATAAAGACTGGTAGCTATGGATTTAGTACCCAATGAATAGACTATAGCAGCTATGGAATTAGTGCTTTATGAACGAACATTGGCAGCTATGGATTTAGTGCCAGTCCTAGAACCCTGGAAGTAAGGGACTTCGGAATAAACGAATGAAGAATAGATGACTCTTAGGATAAATCCTTAAAGAGTAAAAAAAAAATAACGGGGATGGGTAATTGGGTTGATTCTTTGATTGAACATAATAATTATATTATTGTTGGTTGAAAACCCTATGTACTCACCAGGTTTCCCAACCTGACCCACTCAGTTTATTTATATCACAGGTGTCGATACGAAGTCACTTTACACTGAGAGATTTAAAGAGATGTAGATCACTAGTGTAAATACATGTAAGTTCTGTTTATGCTTATGTTTCTGTATTAACGATGACATCCCAAACGTTTTAAGATGAATAAAAATACGTTTCTTCGAAAATGTTTTAATAACGTATTTATCGTGTTTTTCTGGGAACAAATTCCGCAACCTTTTTATAAAATGAAGTACTCTGATTTTTATAAAGCATAAACAAAATCGGTCTTTTCTGGCCGTGAAAATGGAGATGTCACAGTTTGTATCAGCGCATTAGTTTAAGCGAACTAGGAATATGGATTTATTTCTAGACTTAAACTTAGGATGCTAAGCGATGATTGTGAGGTGTGAACACTTGCTTAATTTAGGAATGATGCCTAAATTACTTTTATGTGCTAAATGATTTGTTATGCTATAGTTTGATCGGATCTATGGTCTGTTGCCGACCGGATCTGGAAACCTTATGTGTTTAGGATTCTAAACGTACGAATACGATATTAGAACTAGCATATAAACGTTTCGGAGCGATAAGGATGATTTAAACGTCAATCCTATGTAAGGGTCTAGATTCACCTTATTCGGTGTATAGATCAAGATGGCAAGGACCCGTAGCGGAAACGTGAATGCAAATGAGAATAGGAACCAACCCCCAGTGGTTCAACAAATACCTGTTGTAGAAGAAGTTGCACCTGAGCCAGTCACCATGGCTGGAGTTCAAGCCATGATTCGGGTTATGCTAGCTGAACAAAGGGAAGAAATGAGGCGGATGTTGAATAGGGATGAACCAACTATGCCCACTGAGCAACCCGAGCTGATTCCCGAGCAATCGGAGGAAGGAAACTACAGCCGCCAAGTGAGTCAAGTGGGGACTCAAGGTAATCAAAGGGATGGCCCGGAGAGGAGAAACGACAAGGATGGGCGAATGTACAAAAATTTCTTGGGTGCGAAACCACCAAGTCTCTCAGGAAGCCCAAAGCCTGTTGAGATTATGGATTGGATCTCCGAGATGGAGATGGTGTTTGAGAGCTGTGACTGTAGCGAGAAACAGAAGACCGTCTTCGCTGTAAGACAACTAAAAACTGGAGTTTTGAGCTGGTGGAAGCTATTGGCAGATACGATGCCACGAGGAAAAGCCTTAAGGATGTCATGGGAAGAGTTCTTGGAACAGTTGAAAATGCAGTACTGCTCAGAGATAGATCTGATAGACCTAAACAATGAGTTTCAGAACCTAAAGAAAGGGAAGATGAGTGTTGATGAGTATGCCACCGCATTCACCGAGAGGATGAAGCTATTCCCCTACTTGGTGCCTACTGAAATCTCCAAGATTGATAGGTTTGCTAACGGATTACCCACTGAATTTGGCCCAATGGTCAAAATGGCAACTACCTTGAAAACAGCTGTTAGGGCAGCTAAGAATGTAGAGGCCCAGATAAGGGAAAAGGGTCTAGAAAAAGATAAGGTAGGAGAGAAGCGGAAGTTTGAAGGATCTTCGAGGCCGAACAAGGAAAGCAAATTCTCAAAGTTTGGAGGAGCAAATGGAGGTGAAGCAAGATGGTGTGATAGATGCAAGAAGAAGCATGGTGGAAAGTGCAACGAAGAAGTGACTTGTTACAAGTGTGGGAGGACTGGTCACTATTCCAAAGACTGCACGCATAATGACAAAGTATGCTATGGATGTGGAGGCAAGGGGCACATGTCCAGAGACTGCCCAAAGAAAAATAAAGCAGCAAGACCAGAAACGCCACCAAGGCCAAGGGCATTTCACATGATCCTCGACGAAGCAGAGAACCCTGCGAGGAATCAAGAATGAGGACTTCTTACCCGAGGATCGGATTATGCAGTAGTCATAGTTTCGTATGATGTAGCCTAGTAGAGGCATAGTCTAGGGTGAACTTGAACACCTATGTAATCGTTTCAAGAAATGATATAAAACCTTCGTTTTGTTATCTGATGTGTTGAATGATTGTATGAATTGCTGCATGGTGACTTGGGAAACTGCGGGACAATACTTGGGACGAGTATGAGTAGGTGTGAATGGTAGTAGAGGCCTATACTACCGGAAGCACAGGACTCACACTTGGATCAGGGAAAGTCACAAGGTTACCAAGAAGCCAATAATTGATTTCGTTTTATTCAAGTATGCCGTTACCATTGTTTCGGTAATGACTAAGAAGATTGTTGTTATCCCAACCCTAGTGGTCATGTCACATTGAGTCCGACTACGATGAGTAGGTTACGTGGTTCAGAGAACCAAGTTTGATATAGCGTCCGACTTAAACCAAACGATTAAAAATCAAAGCGACCAATAGAAGTATCGGCTCGACGCTAAAGAAGATGGTAGCTAGAAATGCTACATGTTAAAGTGTGATTATATCACATTAGAACGTGAAGGAAGGCATAGTTTATTTCAGAATTTAACTCTAAAAGACCTAAGTCTAAACGAGCATCACATGATGATACGTCGTAATCTGGAGTCTAACCTGAAGAAGATAGCAGGTGCACAATTAAGTACTACTTACAGACAATAAGTCTAAAAGATAGACTCGAAGGAATAAAGAAGTTATAATTATTACCTAGGATGAAGAGATGATGTATGGAGTCATTATACGAGCCCTGTTTCGTTGATGATTCCGGGACGTAATCATCCTAAGGGGGAGATAATTGTAACGCCCGCAGATCCGGGCTAGTCAATTTAGAGGCAATAGGGGTCGAAAATGACTTTTCGACAAAAGATTATTTAGAATAAATAATCTTAACCAAATTGTAGAATATGTCACAAGGTTTCCGTACATATAAAGAACGCCGAAATCCGAGTTATAACGAAGAAGTTATGGCCCGTCGAAGTTTTACGGCAAAACCGAGACGGCACCGGGAAGCGTAAATAGTGAATTTACGATAGAGCGAGATTTATCCTTAGCAATCTAAACAAAAGTCGTAGAATATGTTAAACTAAGAGCGTCGATAAAAAGAACACCCAAATCTGACTTCGTATGAGGAAGTTATGATTTTTCTAAGATTCGGCTTAGCAATGCACGACCCGAAACTCGAATTTTAGTTCGAGCGGTTTTTGGCTTACGTGACCTAAATGAGAGTTCAAGATATCATTAATAGAACTCAACGGTAAAAAGACAGACGAAAACGGATTCGGTATGAAGGAGTTACGAATTCTTCGTGGTCATTTAACAGTCTAAACGCCTCGTACTGTTAACTTTAAGATCGGTCGAGAATTAGCCGACGGAGTCGAAATGAAAGTTTTAGATATTATTTTTACCTGCGCGTGGATATAAAGAACGTCAAAAACGGAGGTCGTATGTGAAAGTTACGGATTTTAGAAGTCGGAAGTGTGCTGTGCGAAAATGGGTGATGTGGCACAATCTTGGCCATTGCTTTCTCCCCAAGTCTTGCCACTAGATGGTGACATGTGGCACCAAGTTCAGCCATTTTCACCCTATAAATACCACCTCTCCCTCCCTGATTTTCTTCACACCTTTCCCATTCTTTCTTCTCTTTACTCTCTCTCTAGAACCTCTCTCTAGCCCCGAAATCCCCCGAAAAGCCTAGGGAACCTCCCTAGCACGAGGCGGAAGCCCCGGAGTGCTCGACGGCTCCGAGAAGAAGAGCTTTTCGGCTCGGAAACGCTGCTCCAAGCAAAGCCTGGTTTTCTATAAAACCCGCTGTAAGTGAGCTACGCCTACGCTATTTTTAATATAGTTTTTATTTAATTATATTAACGTTATTAAGAACATATAATAAATACTTGGGCTATTATTATGGGTTATATAAGTATTTTTTTTTAAACGCTTATATAATAGTAATAATAGCTAGACTATTAATTAGTCTCGGCGAATAATAGACTAAAATCTATTGGTAATAATACTAGGTTTCGTCGAAAGAAATTATTTTAAAGTAAACGAAGCGCTGTCCGAGTACCGAGTCACCACCTTCTCAGGTGAGTGCATAGTCCCTTTCATCTTACACATAGATATGAAGTATTTTATATAAACTACGTGCTATGTGTGCATATTATCTGAATACTTGCTGTCTATGCTGGATGAACGTTTTATACATGTTTTAAAGGATTTAAACTGTATATGTATTTTATATATACGAATATGTTGGGTATGATGATGGGTAGATAAATGATGAGAGATAGAAGATGATGTGAGTATACATTGGCAGCTATAGACTTAGTGCCTATGAGACAAACACCGGTAGCTATTGACTTAGTACCTGTTAGACGTTGGTGGCTATGGATTTAGTACCTGTTGAACATTGGTAGCTATGGACTTAGTACCTATTAGATAAAGACTGGTAGCTATGGATTTAGTACCCAATGAATAGACTATAGCAGCTATGGAATTAGTGCTTTATGAACGAACATTGGCAGCTATGGATTTAGTGCCAGTCCTAGAACCCTGGAAGTAAGGGACTTCGGAATAAACGAATGAAGAATAGATGACTCTTAGGATAAATCCTTAAAGAGTAAAAAAAAAATAACGGGGATGGGTAATTGGGTTGATTCTTTGATTGAACATAATAATTATATTATTGTTGGTTGAAAACCCTATGTACTCACCAGGTTTCCCAACCTGACCCACTCAGTTTATTTATATCACAGGTGTCGATACGAAGTCACTTTACACTGAGAGATTTAAAGAGATGTAGATCACTAGTGTAAATACATGTAAGTTCTGTTTATGCTTATGTTTCTGTATTAACGATGACATCCCAAACGTTTTAAGATGAATAAAAATACGTTTCTTCGAAAATGTTTTAATAACGTATTTATCGTGTTTTTCTGGGAACAAATTCCGCAACCTTTTTATAAAATGAAGTACTCTGATTTTTATAAAGCATAAACAAAATCGGTCTTTTCTGGCCGTGAAAATGGAGATGTCACAGTTTGTATCAGCGCATTAGTTTAAGCGAACTAGGAATATGGATTTATTTCTAGACTTAAACTTAGGATGCTAAGCGATGATTGTGAGGTGTGAACACTTGCTTAATTTAGGAATGATGCCTAAATTACTTTTATGTGCTAAATGATTTGTTATGCTATAGTTTGATCGGATCTATGGTCTGTTGCCGACCGGATCTGGAAACCTTATGTGTTTAGGATTCTAAACGTACGAATACGATATTAGAACTAGCATATAAACGTTTCGGAGCGATAAGGATGATTTAAACGTCAATCCTATGTAAGGGTCTAGATTCACCTTATTCGGTGTATAGATCAAGATGGCAAGGACCCGTAGCGGAAACGTGAATGCAAATGAGAATAGGAACCAACCCCCAGTGGTTCAACAAATACCTGTTGTAGAAGAAGTTGCACCTGAGCCAGTCACCATGGCTGGAGTTCAAGCCATGATTCGGGTTATGCTAGCTAAACAAAGGGAATAAATGAGGCGGATGTTGAATAGGGATGAACCAACTATGCCCACTGAGCAACCCGAGCTGATTCCCGAGCAATCGGAGGAAGGAAACTACAGCCGCCAAGTGAGTCAAGTGGGGACTCAAGGTGATCAAAGGGATGGCCCGGAGAGGAGAAACGACAAGGATGGGCGAATGTACAAAAATTTCTTGGGTGCGAAACCACCAAGTCTCTCAGGAAGCCCAAAGCCTGTTGAGATTATGGATTGGATCTCCGAGATGGAGATGGTGTTTGAGAGCTGTGACTGTAGCGAGAAACAGAAGACCGTCTTCGCTGTAAGACAACTAAAAACTGGAGTTTTGAGCTGGTGGAAGCTATTGGCAGATACGATGCCACGAGGAGAAGCCTTAAGGATGTCATGGGAAGAGTTCTTGGAACAGTTGAAAATGCAGTACTGCTCAGAGATAGATCTGATAGACCTAAACAATGAGTTTCAGAACCTAAAGAAAGGGAAGATGAGTGTTGATGAGTATGCCACCGCATTCACCGAGAGGATGAAGCTATTCCCCTACTTGGTGCCTACTGAAATCTCCAAGATTGATAGGTTTGCTAACGGATTAACCACTGAATTTGGCCCAATGGTCAAAATGGCAACTACCTTGAAAACAGCTGTTAGGGCAGCTAAGAATGTAGAGGCCCAGATAAGGGAAAAGGGTCTAGAAAAAGATAAGGTAGGAGAGAAGCGGAAGTTTGAAGGATCTTCGAGGCCGAACAAGGAAAGCAAATTCTCAAAGTTTGGAGGAGCAAATGGAGGTGAAGCAAGATGGTGTGATAGATGCAAGAAGAAGCATGGTGGAAAGTGCAACGAAGAAGTGACTTGTTACAAGTGTGGGAGGACTGGTCACTATTCCAAAGACTGCACGCATAATGACAAAGTATGCTATGGATGTGGAGGCAAGGGGCACATGTCCAGAGACTGCCCAAAGAAAAATAAAGCAGCAAGACCAGAAACGCCACCAAGGCCAAGGGCATTTCACATGATCCTCGACGAAGCAGAGAACCCTGCGAGGAATCAAGAATGAGGACTTCTTACCCGAGGATCGGATTATGCAGTAGTCATAGTTTCGTATGATGTAGCCTAGTAGAGGCATAGTCTAGGGTGAACTTGAACACCTATGTAATCGTTTCAAGAAATGATATAAAACCTTCGTTTTGTTATCTGATGTGTTGAATGATTGTATGAATTGCTGCATGGTGACTTGGGAAACTGCGGGACAATACTTGGGACGAGTATGAGTAGGTGTGAATGGTAGTAGAGGCCTATACTACCGGAAGCACAGGACTCACACTTGGATCAGGGAAAGTCACAAGGTTACCAAGAAGCCAATAATTGATTTCGTTTTATTCAAGTATGCCGTTACCATTGTTTCGGTAATGACTAAGAAGATTGTTGTTATCCCAACCCTAGTGGTCATGTCACATTGAGTCCGACTACGATGAGTAGGTTACGTGGTTCAGAGAACCAAGTTTGATATAGCGTCCGACTTAAACCAAACGATTAAAAATCAAAGCGACCAATAGAAGTATCGGCTCGACGCTAAAGAAGTTGGTAGCTAGAAATGCTACATGTTAAAGTGTGATTATATCACATTAGAACGTGAAGGAAGGCATAGTTTATTTCAGAATTTAACTCTAAAAGACCTAAGTCTAAACGAGCATCACATGATGATACGTCGTAATCTGGAGTCTAACCTGAAGAAGATAGCAGGTGCACAATTAAGTACTACTTACAGACAATAAGTCTAAAAGATAGACTCGAAGGAATAAAGAAGTTATAATTATTACCTAGGATGAAGAGATGATGTATGGAGTCATTATACGAGCCCTGTTTCGTTGATGATTCCGGGACGTAATCATCCTAAGGGGGAGATAATTGTAACGCCCGCAGATCCGGGCTAGTCAATTTAGAGGCAATAGGGGTCGAAAATGACTTTTCGACAAAAGATTATTTAGAATAAATAATCTTAACCAAATTGTAGAATATGTCACAAGGTTTCCGTACATATAAAGAACGCCGAAATCCGAGTTATAACGAAGAAGTTATGGCCCGTCGAAGTTTTACGGCAAAACCGAGACGGCACCGGGAAGCGTAAATAGTGAATTTACGATAGAGCGAGATTTATCCTTAGCAATCTAAACAAAAGTCGTAGAATATGTTAAACTAAGAGCGTCGATAAAAAGAACACCCAAATCTGACTTCGTATGAGGAAGTTATGATTTTTCTAAGATTCGGCTTAGCAGTGCACGACCCGAAACTCGAATTTTAGTTCGAGCGGTTTTTGGCTTACGTGACCTAAATGAGAGTTCAAGATATCATTAATAGAACTCAACGGTAAAAAGATAGACGAAAACGGAGTCGGTATGAAGGAGTTACGAATTCTTCGTGGTCATTTAACAGTCTAAACGCCTCGTACTGTTAACTTTAAGATCGGTCGAGAATTAGCCGACGGAGTCAAAATGAAAGTTTTAGATATTATTTTTACCTGCGCGTGGATATAAAGAACGTCAAAAACGGAGGTCGTATGTGAAAGTTACGGATTTTAGAAGTCGGAAGTGTGCTGTGCGAAAATGGGTGATGTGGCACAATCTTGGCCATTGCATTCTCCCCAAGTCTTGCCACTAGATGGTGACATGTGGCACCAAGTTCAGCCATTTTCACCCTATAAATACCACCTCTCCCACCCTGATTTTCTTCACACCTTTCCCATTCTTTCTTCTCTTTACTCTCTCTCTAGAACCTCTCTCTAGCCCCGAAATCCCCCGAAAAGCCTAGGGAACCTCCCTAGCACGAGGCGGAAGCCCTGGAGTGCTCGACGGCTCCGAGAAGAAGAGCTTTTCGGCTCGGAAACGCTGCTCCAAGCAAAGCCTGGTTTTCTATAAAACCCGCTGTAAGTGAGCTACGTCTATGCTATTTTTAATATAGTTTTTATTTAATTATATTAACGTTATTAAGAACATATAATAAATACTTGGGCTATTATTATGGGTTATATAAGTATTTTTTTTAAACGCTTGTATAATAGTAATAATAGCTAGACTATTAATTAGTCTCGGCGAATAATAGACTAAAATCTATTGGTGATAATACTAGGTTTCGTCGAAAGAAATTATTTTAAAGTAAACGAAGCGCTGTCCGAGTACCGAGTGACCACCTTCTCAGGTGAGTGCACAGTCCCTTTCATCTTACACATAGATATGAAGTATTTTATATAAACTACGTGCTATGTGTGCATATTATCTGAATACTTGCTGTCTATGCTGGATGAACATTTTATACATGTTTTAAAGGATTTAAACTGTATACGTATTTTATATATACGAATATGTTGGGAATGATGATGGGTAGATAAATGATGAGAGATAGAAGATGATGTGAGTATACATTGGCAGCTATAGACTTAGTGCCTATGGGACAAACACCGGTAGCTATGGACTTAGTACCTGTTAGACGTTGGTGGCTATGGATTTAGTACCTGTTGAACATTGGTAGCTATGGACTTAGTACCTATTAGATAAATACTGGTAGCTATGGATTTAGTACCCGATGAATAGACTATAGCAGCTATGGAATTAGTGCTTTATGAACGAACATTGGCAGCTATGGATTTAGTGCCAGTCCTAGAACCCTGGAAGTAAGGGACTTCGGAATAAACGAATGAAGAATAGATGACTCTTAGGATAAATCCTTAAAGAGTAAAAAAAAAATAACGGGGATGGGTAATTGGGTTGATTCTTTGATTGAACATAATAACTATATTATTGTGGGTTGAAAACCCTATGTACTCACCAGGTTTCCCAACCTGACCCACTCAGTTTATTTATATCACAGGTGTTGATACGAAGTCACTTTACACTGAGAGATTTAAAGAGATGTAGATCACTAGTGTAAATACATGTAAGTTCTGTTTATGCTTATGTTTCTGTATTAACGATGACATCCCAAACGTTTTAAGATGAATAAAAATACGTTTCTTCGAAAATGTTTTAATAACGTATTTATCGTGTTTTTCTGGGAACAAATTCCGCAACCTTTTTATAAAATGAAGTACTCTGATTTTTATAAAGCATAAACAAAATCGGTCTTTTCTGGCCGTGAAAATGGGGATGTCACAGTATTTTCTCTGTACATAAAGGCTTTTCATTAAAGATTTCCTTTTAGATATATACTTTTACTTCTTAAATACTGCTGCTTCGCTTACACTTATTTTATACTCCTACTCGGTAGCGCTTTCACTTATAATTGTAGTCGCGTATGCCTGATGATGCTTATACTTATTCACGCTCTTACTTAGTGATACGATTCTTCTTCACTCATACTTGATAACGACTCTACTTCACTTATACTTGATACGATTTTGCTTCACTTATTGTTGCCTCTACTTCGTGATACGCTTATACTTGTTCGACACTTCTACTTCACTTGTGACCGCTTCTACTTCACTTGTTAGACACTTCTACTTCACAAGGATCACTTCTACTTGATGCACACTCCGTCGTAGTTAGATGTATGTCCATGCTTATATAGGTACATATAAGTAATGATTTAAGAGACTTAGGAAGACTCATCTGCCCTATTTCCTTTTCTTCGTTGAGATGTGGTCTGGTGGGATCGGATGGCCGTCCGAAGGTCGTTTGACTCATTAGTTATATATTATGTATATGAGAATGGACATATAGGAAATTCTCTAGTCAGTTGAGTTAAGAGACTCTACTTCTAGTCTACACTTACATTAGGAAGTCTCCACCTCTAGTTCAACACTTACACACTACCCACTATTTGGAAGTCTCTACTCACTATTTGGGACGCATCTTCAGGACACGGTCTTCTCCATCGTCTAGTTGGTAACCAGAGTCTCCTGTAGGGAGAGCGGACGTTGTGTGTGTAGATCTATACGAGATTGACACCCCCGCACCCTGACTGCTAGCTACAGTCCACGGCACACCAAGCCAAGGGGTGACAAATGTCACATTCTCAAGACGCTCGTAGGGCGTCTGGTTCTCTAGTGTCGGTTAGTATGGTTACGAGTATCCCGGGTTACCTTATAATTCTTTGGCCTTAAGGTAACGGTATTTCACTGGCAATCTACACTGTATGCTGGTAATTCACTTTCAGAGTCACACTGTTTTGACCTTACAAGACGTATCTTTCATTTGATACTGTCTGGGGTCTGTTATCTCTGTTTTGACCTTACAAGACGTATCTTTCATTTGATACTGTCTGGGGTCTGTTATCTCTGTTTTGACCTTACAAGACGTATCTTTCATTTGATACTCTCTGGGGTCTATTATCTCTGTTTTGACCTTACAAGACGTATCTTTCATTTGATGGTGTCTGGGGTCTGTATCCACTGTATTCACAGAATCCACTGTATTCATGGTATTACCTGTGTTCACCGTTCTAGACCTTGCTAGATGTATCTTTCATTTAATATTGTTTGCGGTCTGTATTCACTGTTTAGACCCTACTAGTTGTACCCTTCATTTGGTACCCTCTGGGGTCTGTGTCTCCACTTGTTAGACTGAACCAGGCGTGTCGTTTGTTTGATACTTTCCTGGAGTCTATGGTTCTTTGCCTTAGTCAGCAGTCCTCACTGCTGAGGCATATGATATTCCCTGATGTCGTTGCTTTCCTCAATAATCAAATTCAGTATTTTGATAATGATAGCAATTTAGGGAAAACTACTTTTACTCCACATCACTGACCAGTCTTGGTAGAAGGCTGCTTTTATTAAAGAAAATATATGATTTTCTGGAAAGGACTCTAATACACTGAAATCTCTTAAACTATTACTTTATTAAGTTATTTAAATGAAATGTCACTAAATGCTTATGAACTCACCAGCATTTGTAAAAATGCTGATACTCGCTTTTCAAATAACTTGTATTCTCATGTTAGTATTAGACAGGTACATCCCCGGAGCTGTTGATGAAGATAGCTAGTACCACGCTGTATTTATTCTATTACTTGTATTACTTTAAATTGTTGTAACGTAACCTTGTAAAACTATTACTATTAATGCAATGTTTTGTTGTACTTTGATTTCTATAATGCACGTGTTGTGATACTTGACATGACGTCATCCACCCTAGAACGTTTCCGCTGTTCCGGTTTTGAGGTGTGACACCAAGGGTATTTTGGTCTTCTAATAAAACGCATATGAAGATGGGAGTTGATTGGTACCTGACAGGTGAAGACATCCAAATCTATTGATTTAGAGTTCTGTTTGTTCAACAAATATATTCCCAAAGCACCAAACTTCACAGTTAAAACTTGGTTCTGTAAATCAAATCAAAAAGAATTTTTATCATATTTAATTGATTAGCACATTAAAGAAAATTATTCTATCCAAGCCCAATTCCATATCCAAGGAAGTGAACAACTCCATTCGTTTGAAAAAAATTGGAAGAATTTTCTTGATATATTCCACTGGTGTCGCTTCCTCTGTGGGATCTGCACCATTTATCTAAAGTTCAATGGTAAAAAGATTATCACATAGAATTGGAGTAAGATAATCCTTATTAATTTGTTATCAACGGAAGGCATATTAGATGCCACCTTCAAGATAATATGTTTTTGGGTTTAATAAGAAAAAGTTTCGGTAAAAATCATTATATAAATAAATAGAAATAGAATGATGCACCTTCACATTATGAGAGGTAACTGGCTGCATCTGATTGTTGTCTACCAACAATAATTAGGTCAATATCTAAAAAGAGAAACATTAAACTAAAAAGAGAAACTTTAAACTAAATGAAAATTCTTAGAAAATCCTTGAAAGCTCATAGGAACAATAATTTGACACTAAAAAGAGAAACTTTAAACTAAATGAATCATGAAAAAAGGTAAAAGATATGATAGTAGATAATACCTAATTCATGTTAAATGTGATACCACCATTACCAATTTACTCAATATAATCTATAATTTCCATGCTAGATAAAAACAACTGGGTTTAGATTGACATATCTTATAGGAAAAGGTTCATCAAGGCTCAAGAAATGTTAGACTCTACTATAGTCCTCACAAAGCTTAACTAACAAATGTCTTCATTTAAAGGATAAGAATTGAGTTCAACATCACCATTGCAAAGAAAAAAACGTAAGAATGCATAGTTGATAATTTAAAAAGATCCTAACGCCTAGGATCCGATTCTGTTTATTGTCTCGTTGAAGGTTTGAAAGCTTTACAATACCCACATGAAAATCCCCACAAGTAGGGTCCCCTTGAAAGGCCTATACAAAATTTAATTGTATAGTAGTATGTGATGAAGGAATGAATTCTACAATGAAATCACAGACACTAACACTCATTGGAACCTAATTCATATAAAAATATTAAAATCAAATTATATTTCCAACCCTCAAATAAATGAAATCCAAAAATATACTTCATTTCTTAAAATTCTTGAAACAAAAGTCACCAGAAAGAAAAAAAAATTAGTTGCAGAACCATGGGCAACACCCAATCCAATAGAAACTTATGTATGGAATTCAATTCCATTTAGTGGGCTCAAGGAATGGAATCTCACATTCCAATTCATGGAATTTTAATTTTATAGATAGTAAATCTATCATAGTTCCATTCACAATGATAAGATATAAAGGAGAAAAAGTATAGATTGCTCTTTTTCTGGTCGTCCCTCTGTTTTTAGGTCATATAAGGTTATATTCCTAAATGGGAGTTTAAAATTTGAAGAATTAAAATTTTGGATACGTACCTATGCAGAGAACTCCAAACACTTTCTTGGTTTGTGTTGAAGTTTTCATGATTTCAAGAACAACTCTAGAGAAACCAGGTACCAAAATTGTACAACCATCAAAGATAAAATCTTAACCTAGAATGGCAATGATTTTTCGAGCCTACGAATGTGAATCTTGGTTAAAACTTAAGAGATTTTCTAGGTGTCATTGATTTATTAAAAAGGATTACATGCGTTATAAGAAATCTCCCCAAATTTCAATACGCCTTCAAGAAAGCAAGAATTGGCTGGCATTGAAGTCTTTAGACTCAACTAAAGTTCTACTTACGTATCGTATAAAACAATCACAACCTGCTATTAATGAGATGGAAGTTGTTTATTGAAAAAATGGCAATTGATTATATTGATGTCTGTCAAACAAACGCAACCAACACAACTATGACAATCTAAAAAAATTTACTTTGTAAATCCAACATTCAAGTCAACGGACTGTTAGACTTATTTATGGTATCGTTTAGCCTTGTTTGGAGTCCGTTAAAAGGTTGAAAGCTCAATACATGCAAGGAATGAGTGTTAGGAAGTGTCTACTAAAGTTCTAAACCAACCAACAAGCCTTACACTCCATTTGAGGGAGTGTACTGCCGTAAACATGAGTGTCCGGCTGTACATATGAGTGTACAGCCGTACACCCATGTTGGGCCGTACATACTCGTCCATAAGTATGTATTCCCTTCATTTTCAAGTCATTCTTCAGTTTCAAGGTCATGTACATTGATTTATCTCTCAACTATCATCCGTTTTCATCCCGATCTTCAAGAACGTAAGCCTTTCATCCGTTTTGATTTGTTTTTAATCCTTTTAAACTAGTAACACCCTCTTGATCCATCCATTAACAATATATTTTGACTAGATCTTCAAGCCTCATCAAGAACACCAAGAACACACACATGTTCTTGGTGATTGTGAACCCTTTTGAGCCTTCACATCATAAGTACTCATTCCCTATGCTTAATGCTTGTTAGAACAGTAGATTAACACATTAAAAATGACCAGAATTCATGATCATGAGGTGTGTACGGCCGTACACCAATGTCTGGCCATACACCCCTCAAAACACCCCTAAAGTGCCTCTAAAATGCCTTGTCTAGCTTCAAGACTTGAAGAGCAGTTGTCCCAAAAGCATCCCTACCCTTGGAAAATGATTATGTGCACTTATTACCATGAGTGTATGGCTGTACACTCCCTGGCCGCACACTACACCATGGGGTCATACACTCCCCTTAGTTGAATCACATGTGATTCTAACACTTGATCAAAGTGTTTCCTAGTCCCATGAAGTGTTTCCTTGCATTTGGTTGCTTCTAAATACTGTATTCATGTCAATATATGCCATTATATGTCATGTATGAATCATCAGGTCTCGGGATTTCATTGGCGGAGCTTCTCATCCTTACACACGTATCCGTTTGATTCACCCAAATCAAGTGAGTTCATACCCCGTAATCAATCTTTTAAACTGTTTTAAACGCTTTTAAGGGGGGGGGGGAATTCAAGTTGAACACAATTGATAATTGTGTCATTGTTTGTTAAAACATCTTTCAAAGGTTGCTTATGTCTTTAATAAGTCATTAAAACATTTCAAAAACTCTCTTAAAGTTATGTTACTTTTTAGTTTAACAAAACTCCATTTATAAAGTACGAGCATAACTTAGTAGTAAAATGAGTCTTTTCAATAACAATGCAAGTTAAACATTAGTAAACTATAATGGGTATAGTTTAGAGAGTCATATAATACTAGATAAAACACATGATAACATAAGAGAACACAAAATAATGAGAAACAGGGAGGAAGATACAATACGCAATAACACAGAGAACATACTAAGATACTATATCAGAAAAATCATAATAAGGTGCTATAGCATGGGACAACTACAAGATCCAATTATACCAATGAATCACTAACAAATTGTTCTAAACGAAAGGTGATAGTTATATTGGGTATACATGATCATATAATCTTAGTGTGAAGTTACACGAGCTAGCAACTCATTTGTTGAAGTCGCGTTTGGTTCCCAAAATCTTTTGACAGGAGAGCGTTTAGTATGGGAACTAGCCTTCACATTATGACCTCAATAAAACAAAAATGTTTTAAGGTAATTAGTACGATCAGTTTTTCAATTCATAAGACAAATTAGTACTTATATTTTCCCATTACTTTCATAAAGTGATAGTACCACTTGAAATTTAATTCAAACTATTTTCGAGTCAAGATAGTTATACACTAGTGAAAAACTTACATCTTTTCAAACGACAAACAAAACAGTCGGGTCTAGTACATTTAGTGGAAAGGGACCATAATGCTAACCTTATGATTCCTTAATGTATACATCAAGAGATATATATTAATAATATCAGATAGGTAATAGGATGTGCGCATTCTGCTTCATTTCATGTTCCTTTTCTGGTTGTGGGCGTAGAGTGGATTCACCCAACCTATTATCCATTCGATATTAGTTATATATATGTTCCGTATACATTAAGTCATCATAACGGGTACTAGGTATGGGTTAGGTCATAGGACACTAATTCAATGCACAGTTTTCTAGTATGAAACATACTTTTCAAATCAGAACTTTGGATATGCAAAACTAGAAATGTACCAGTAAAAGGTTTAATCCATTTTATTAAATCATGATTTTAAAGAACCTTAGGTAGTTATCTCTACAATACCTTAGTTTATACATCAAAAGTTATATATAATTAATATCTAATAGGTAGTTGGATGTGTGCTTTCCATCTCATTCACTGTTCCTTGTTTGGTTGTGGGCTTAGGGATGATTCACACAATTAACTATCTGTTTGATATTAGATTATACATATGTAACACCGAAAATTTTCAAAACTAAAATTTCATTTAAATTCGCTTGATCTTAAAACACTTTTTGAAGAAATGTCATTCTTATTTAAATTACAAAAAAAACATAAATCCATAATCAAATAAATAGTAATCTAGGATCCTCTACAACATAACTATTTCTGTGGTGTGTACAATCGAGCCGGTGCCATCCTGTGATCCTGAGAAAACCTGAAACACAAAGCACAAAACACTTTAAGCATGAAGATTAGTGAGTTCCCAAAGCACCACACATAACACATACTAGTCACTCGAGGATATAACTCTATGGGCCCTTGGGCCCTAACTCTATGGACTTTGTAGTCCTAGCTCTGTGAACCTTCTGGTTCCCACTCTGATATACTCTGATATACACACAGCATAAATCACATAGAAATAATGCATTGAAACACATCACATAAAAAGCATACAATAACTCTGTCAAATAACTCTAATTACCACTCAAGATAAAGTATAGTGAGAAGACTCACCTCAAACGAAATCGGATGAACTCTCATGCTCAATGTCCCGACCTAGCCTCCTCCTATTATTCAAATAACATCCCGATCAATACTTTCTCATTGTGTTAGCTCTAAAGATTGGGTAGAAGACCATTCTACCCTTCCCTAAACTCTCTTAAGTCAGTCTTGACCAAAACCCTAAAGTCAACGAAAGTCAACGGTCAAACTTTGACCTGACTCGTCGAGTGCACATGAGCGACTCGGCAAGTCCACACGTGTCCACTGAATCCTCCTTTTAGCCTCGCTTGACACGTCGAGCCAACCCCTAGCTCGATGAGTTACACCTGGTATGAATCGCGGGGCAACCCCAACTCGACTCGTCGAGTCTCTCCATGGACTCGACGAGTTTCCTCCATGACTATGCTCATTCGACCTTCTGAGGCCACATCCGATTTACAAACTAGTAGATCTAACCTTCTAGCGCTCGAAAGTCATGTAAAGGTTCAAACTTTACATTCATGCAACCCACAATTAGCCATAGATGGAGAAATAACCCTTAAAATGATCACCTAAGCTCCAAACTCATAAAGGACTGCATAAAGCTGGGGAATAGGGACTCTCTGGACCTCTCAAGGTCCAGATCTGAAGAAATATACACAAGGGGACATCACATACTCTAGATCTCTTACCAAAAGAAGACAAGAAACCCTAGATTCATGAAATCTATCACACAAACGAAGATAAACATGAATCCTTACCTCTCACAGCAACTCTGAACGAAATGATGGAAGATTTGAGTCCTACAAAGCAACCTAACATGAAATCCATGCTTCCCCTTGCTAGAACACACCAAAATATGATGAATTGGCCCTCCTCTTGCACCACAAGCTTTCTCTCTGTTCTTTAGGGTTTCTCAGGGTGTAGTGGCCGCAAATGAAGGCCATAAGGACCTTTAAATAGGTCCCAAACCCGAGGAATTAGGGTTTCTCTGCCTAGCACCTACTCGGCAAGTCCCTCCTCTAACTCATCGAGTCCAGTCATTAAATCTGCATGAAAAACCCATCTCGACTCGGCGAGTTGGATTCTCAACTTGTCGATTCTCTCCTTTAATCAAAAGATTAAACTACACAATAAAAATCCTTAAAATCCGGATGTTACAATATAACTAGTATAAACTTAGTGATTATAGAAGGAACCACTGTGGTTACTATTTTATTATAAGAAATAAGGGTTTTCTTAAAGAATCTTTTCATAAATTATAAAGGAACTATTACAGTTAACTTCGTGACTACCGAGGGACTACACTAGGGTTACATAGAACAAGGATCTAACAATCAATGAGATGTGTGTTATCCGCCTCATTCCCCTGTTCCTTCTTTGGTTGTGGGCTTAGGGCAGATACACACAATTGATTGCTTGTTTACTTTGAGTTTTATATAACTTGTATTCATTTAGTACTCATATAAAGGATTGTAGAGTCATTTTTACTTCTCTTTCACCAAATCAGGAAATATAGGATTTTCTGGAGGAACAGGCGAACTTTTCTAAACATAACTTACAACTTACAAAATTTTTCAACAATTTTCTACAACTTACTTACATCACTAAAATCTTATGAACTCACCAGCCTAATTGCTGATAAACTTTTTCAAATATCTTGTATTCTCAGGGAACTAGTAGACAAATACTAGCACTAGGAATTCAGAAGATGGAGAAGTATAGCTCCAACTCTTGTTTTGTTATTTGCTTATGTACTCTATGTTTTGTGAACACGCACATTGTAAACACTTTCTTTCTAATGAAATGGTTGTTCATTACTTTGCTTACTATGATGCATGTCTTGTGATAGTAAACATGACGTCCTCCACCCCCAAACGTTTCCGCCGTTCCGGTTTTGGGGTGTGACAACAACTCTGTAATCTAATTAAAGGTTGTCTTGAGTTCTCTTTGAAGGTTCATCATGGTGGGGGGGGGGGGGCTCGCTAGACCTAATAATAGAAGTCAAAGCCCTAACAGTCGTTGCCGCTTTCGCCAAACCAGATTGTTTCTACTTTCGCCAACTCCGCTTCCTATTCTAACACACCTTCATCGACATTAGTTGATAATGGAGATGGAGGCCCCAATTTTATTCTTTTCCATATGAATGAACTGATATGGAGCAATACCAGTCTTCATGATTTCGGCAGGCGGTACGCAAGAAGCGATAGTGACAAGAGAAGAGAAGCCAGAATACGAGAGGTCGAAAGTGAGGGAGAAACAGGGAGGGACGATTGTGGAAAACAATACTTCAAAAGAAAATGCCTTTGCAGGAAAGACAGAGGTCGTGGACGGAAAACTGGTGAATCAAATAAATCGAAATCAAAATGGTAAAGATATGGAGAAGAAGCAGCCATGGCCGAATTTCAATCGTAGGTGCAGCCATATAGAACCCGGGATGGTTACAGAAAATGTATGTGACTGAAGGTAGTGCCAGATGTAAAGAAGAACTAGTGAAGCTTTAAAGAGTACATATCAGAGATCGAGATGTAGTTGGTGGAAACATGTGCAAGCATCTTATTGGACCAAAGATGGATACAATCACAGAGAGAAACACGTAGAAGGAGAAGAAAGGATAAAAGTCACACGTGTTAAGAATGAATAGTAACGGCACCGACCCATTGTTGAAAACACAGATTGAAAAAAAAAATCCAGCCAATCATACAAAGATACTATGCCCTAATGTGACAAGCTGGAAATTTTTGCTTTGTAAATTCAAGCCAATAAACAATAAGTTATACTCGCTCTTGCTATCTTTTAGCATCGTTTAGAGTCTGTTTGAGTGTTCTAAGCCTAGTACATGCAAGGAAAGAGTGTTATGAAGTACCTGCTAAAGTCTTTGTACAACGTTCAAGCCTTAAACACCACCACAAGGAGTTCACGGACACAACTCTTGAGTTTAGGGCTGTAAACTCAAGGTTGGCTGTAAAATCCCCCTTAAATCCTCATTTCCTTCATTTTTTCTTCATTCCTTCCACTTTCATGTTAAGAACACCCATTCTCTCTCAGGTATCATCAATCCTTTCATCCTAGATCTTCAAATACGTAAGTGTTTCTTCCATCTTTGAGTTGTTATCCATCTTAATCTTGTAAGAATCTCTTAATTCATCCATGAAACCAACTCTTTTGTCTATATTTCCATAATCTTCATCTTTCACCAAGAACACCAAGAACACACACTTGTTCTTTGTGGCCGAAAACTCCTCAGAAGCCCTCAAAAGTGTGAGTATTCCATCTATCATCTATTTAGGCATGTTAATCACTAGATCATAGTCTTGAAACATCATCAATCCCATAAGCATCATTAGTTTATGGCCATGAAACCTCCCTTGGCCGTAAACCCATGGATTGGTCACATTTTCGCTGCAAACCTTTCTTATATCCAAGCACTAGATCTTGAACCCTAAGGGATAATTGATAGGACCTTAAACCACCCTCTTAAACATGTTTTACGATGATTTTACGTTCGTAAACTCCATGGCCGTAAACACCATTTGGAGGCCGTGAACACTCCTTTGATCAATCACATGTGATTCAACACTTCATTCCAAGTGTTTCCTAGTCCCTAAAGGTGTTTCTGTTGGATAAAGTGTCTAAGTCCATAACTATTTCTGGTATGTACTTGACCCGACCCGACATGGTCTATTTGGGTTGCATGGCACCATGCAATTGGATAGACTAAATGAGAGAAATAATAATTGTGGTTTATTAATATATTATAAGTTCTAATATATTAATAATATTATTTATTTAGTTTGATCAAGAATTAATTTAGAATTAATTATGTGATCAAAAGATAACTAATTAAATATATGGGTTGATTATGTAAATCATCCATCACTTGTATAGTGGGCTAAGAGGTTCCATGGATTATCAAGTTGGGTTCTACCCATAGGATGCTCCATGGGAGTTACAAACGCATGGGTTATGGAAATGAAAAGCCATGACACATTAAGGTTTACATGGTGTAACCCTAGATGTGTCAACACTATATAAAGAACATATTATCCACCAAAATCGGCTACACATAAGAAACAAAAGGGTTAGCCCAATTTTAGAAGTGTGTATTCTCTCTAAAGTCATTCCAAAAGCATTTGGTGTTGTGTGAAGCATTTGAGGCATCCCACTTGGGGTGCTAGGATCACAAGGCTTCAAGGATCATAAGCAACAACAAGGTATGTTATTCTATCTTTCATTCAAGTTAAAAATTGTTCCCCATGTATGCTAGATAGGAACATAACCTTGGAATTCAACTTTGCATGATATTTAGACAAACATAGATCCAAGGTTATTAGGGTTGCATGTACACTTAGGGAGTGTTAGAATGCTCAAAACCCATCAGTGGTATCAGAGACTAGGCTTGTTTGTTGATTTTTTGTGCAAATTGTTGAAAAAAAATCGTTTTTCTGTTTTTTGCTCATTTGAACTCGCCGAGTCCATGGGGGGACTCGATGAGTCCATGTGCAAATGCAAGCTACTCGCCGAGTTTGTTCTTGCACTCGACGAGTAGAGGCTGTAGTTTTCAGAAATTCGACTTTTGTTACTGGAAATGGACTAGAAACATTAACCTAAACTGTTTTGGTACTTGAAAACGTCTTTTATATGGTGTAATGTTTATGATAATCCATTTGCAATTGCAATTATCAAAATTACAAGTTTTTAAGTGTAATTTTTTATTCTTGAAATGTTCATATTCAAGGTCTTCAACTTATAAAGATTAGATGATCATAGGAATTGCTTGTAACCTTCATGGTAGTTTAATTCCTGATCATAAAGTGTTTTAATGGTATCCATAACTTGTCCTCAAGTTATGGAAAACCAAAAGTCACACTTTTATTAAAGCCATTAAAAGAACACTAGAGTTATAAAAATGAAGAGTCTTCATTTTTATTACTCAATTAAATTCATAAGTTATAACAAATGAAAGGTTTTGAAAGCTTACAAAACTTACCCTCAAGTTTTGGAACAAGTAAAGTCTTGATTAAAACTTTAGTTCCAACCCTTAGAATTTTAAAAGTTCAAATTCAACCCTTATACTTTTTAATATTATAAGTTAATAATGTATATATATATATATATATATATATATATATATATATATATATATATATATATATATATATATGTATAATATTAAGTCGTCTTACCGCTAGTATGCCTCATTCAGGAAACCGATCTATAAGGGGGGTATAAGGTTGTTGCCTATAAAATGGAAACTTAATGGGTGTCCACTCTCACCCACCGCTTCCTTGATCGTTGGAGGGTTGTTAGCCGAACGGGTAGGACAAGGACTTATAAATTCTCATTAAAAGTATTGATGAATATTATAAAGTAACTGAATGTTTTATTAAATTCACAATCTTAGTTACTTTAGGAAAAATGTGAATAAGCTGCTAATCCATGAAATTACACTTTACACTTTGTTTAAGTCGTTGGTGGAGCATGTGTGGTTAACCGGCCGACTAACTTGGACTTAACAAGGTAGGTAAAGGGTGACTTAAGGTTTATCATAGTATCGATGGAGCGTGTGTAGTTTACCAACACATCGATTAAGTGATAAACTCTAAGGGTATCAAGTGATTTGCATGGTTACTTCACACCTCGTTTTGTGATCCTCGGTATCCCAGTCACAAAACTTGGAGGGCACACTCGAGATTGAAACATGTCATTGAAATGTTCAATGAATCTCAAAGAATCTAGGAATTTCTACGAACCAATTAAAAACCTAATATCAAGATTTCTTTTTTCCATGGTGGAAATTGGTGAATCGTCATTCACGTACCTTTCAAATATGTTATACCTTGGATTACATCATACCTCCTCTAAGTTATAATATATTGTGATTGGGTCCTAGCCTTAATATTACATTTGGGTGTTTTATTAAGGACTATCTTAATATCTAAACTAATCTTGTTCTCTTCTTCTAGATGTCTTCAAACAACGTTGCTTCTGGCTCTAATCCTAATGGCTCATTTACCCTTATGAACTTGTGGGAAAGTCACTTTTGATGGATCCAACTTCAATGAATGGATCAGAAACATCAGGATGAGTACCCACTATGAGGACAAAGAATATTTCCTTGATAAGGAGCTTATGGAGATTGATGAGACCACTGCAACTCCCCAGGAGATCGCTGACTTCCAGGCACATGAAAGGGATACTACCAAAGTAGTATGCAACATGATGGCCACCATGACAGTGAAACTCCAAAAGTCCTATGAGGACTTCTACCGTTTTGAAATGCACCGAGATCTGATGGTTCAAAGTGCATGACAAGAGAGGTATGAAATCATTTGCTCCATGATAACAACCATGATGAAGGACGGAGAGTCCGTCACAAACCACATGCAGAAAATGCAAAGATATGTGGATCGGTTGCTGAAGCTTAATGTGAACTTCCTTGAGGATCTTGCAATAAATATCATTTTGCACTCCTTACCAAAGTGTTATGATCAATTCTACATGACATATCACATGAATGAGGAAGAGGTCACACTCAGAAAACTTTAGGGACTTCTCAAGACCGCAGAAACAGGTCTTAAGGGGAAGTCGGTTGTTAACACTCGTACTCCAAACTCCGCCCCGGTTTTGGCAATCGAGAAAAGTCGAGGGAAGAAAAGGAAGAGCTCTTCGAAGGTTACCAAAGCTAGGACCCTTGATGGCTCTTCTTCAAGTGGAACCAAGAAAGGTTTCATCATTCCTTCTTCTGACCAAAAAGAGGCTGAATGCTTCTATTGCCATGAAAAGTTACATTGGAAGTGGAACTGCCCAAAGTACCAGCAAGATGTGATGGATGGGAAAGTTAAACCCAGCCATGCTGGTATTTACACTATCTTATCTAATAACTCACCCCATTCTAACTCTTGGGTCCTTGATACCAGTTGTGGTATTCATATATGTTCTGATTTGCAGGGACTAAAAAGAAGTGAGAATATGGAGCAAGGAAAAATAAACTTAATCATGGGGAATAGGAAAGCTCTACCTGTCAACAAGATTGGAGTTTATACTTTATCGCTAAGTAGTGGGTTTAGATTAGATTAGAATAAATGTTGTTATTTTCTAGAAATGGCAAGAAACATTATTTCCTTTCATGCATTGTATAAACAAGGTTTTACCTTTTCATTTGATAATGAAGTTGGTTCGATTAATGCTTTCTTTAATAATGTTCTTTATTTTAAAGCATTACCTTGTGATGGTGTGTATGAAACTGTATTTGTGGTTGATAACTTAGGAAATAATGTATTCTGTATTGATTCTGTTAATAATAGTAACTTGGATAAAGCATCATTATGGCATTGTCTTCTTGGACATATAAGCAAGAAACACATATGCCAACTCCAAAAGGATGGAGTCTTGGAGTCATTTGACCTAAGGTCACATGATAGTTGCGAATCATGCTTACTTGGAAAAATGACAAAGTCACCCTTCACAGGTTCTTGTGAGAGGGGTTATGTCTACTTAATCAAGCATAAGTCAGAGACTTTCGAAAGGTTTAAATAGTTTAAATAGGAAGTTGAGAATCAATTGGGCAGGAACATTAAGATGCTTCAATCCGATCGAGATGGTGAGTATCTTATTTCAGAGTTCCTCGACTATCTTAGGGAATGTGGGATTGTCTCACAATTGACACGTCTCAGGACACCGCAGTTGATTGGTGTGGCTGAGAGGTGTAATCGAACCTTGTTGGACATGGTTCGTTCCATGATGAGTCGATCTTTGCTACCAATCTCATTTTAGGGGTATGCCTTAGAGACTGCCACCCATATCCTTAATCTGGTCCCTACAAAGAAAGTTGCCAAAACTCCTCATGAGATGTGAACTGGTAAAGTACCCAAACTAGACCACATCAAGATTTGGGGTTGCGAGGCTTTCGTGAGACGTGAGACTCATGATAATCTTGAACCTCGAAGCGAGAGGTGTATTTTCATCGGCTACCCACAACAATCCTTTGGTTACCTTTTCTACAGACCTAGTGAAAATGTGGTCTTTGTAGCTAGGAGGGCGTTCTTTTAAGACAGAGAGATAGAGTTCACAAGCCAAGGAAACAGTGGGAGGCAAGTTGACCTTGAAGAAATTCAAGAGTCCAGCGGTGAAGGAAGTTCAAACCCTAGCACTCAACATGACGAGGAAACACTTGTTGAGCCAATTGACAAGTCTTTACCTCTGACGCGTTCCATAAGGGTTAGGAATGCACCTGAGCATTACTATGGATTCCATATTACTGTGGAAGATGATAAACTTATCAGTGTGTCACAACTGGAAATTTTGTGTCATGAAATCTGTACATTCAAGCTTATGTGAATCAAAAACTTCAATCAAATACTTCCTGCAAGTTCTACAAATAGTCACCAAACAATTGGAAACCCTAGAAGTCCTTGTTTAAGTCCACTTTGGACTAGGACTCTCTTATTGGATCCAAATGGACCAATAAGCTTCCAATTAGATTATCATGAGCTTAGAACCTTAATTGGGCTCTAATTGGACCTACATTTGTTTGTTTCAATACTTTGGGCTATGTTGGACCTAGAGTGAATTAAATAACAAAATTTTTAACCATGATTAACCCAAACTAGCTCAACAAAGTGTAAAAATCATATTATAATTCATTGGGACTAAAAACCATCCAACTTAGCATCTACATGAGTTTAGGGCATTAAAGCCCAATTCTTCCTTCTTCCTTTCCAAATTCTCGGCCCAAGGCCCAATTCCAAGAAGATGAGATGAAAGTTGACTTGTTGTGCCACCTTATTTTTATCCATTGGACATCCATGCATTATTCTCATTCTTCCATGCACATCACCTCAAATATCACCTCTTCTTCTCTTCTCTCTCTCACTCTCGGCCACTAGCACACACACACACCACAAAAATCTCTCAAACTCTCTCAAGAACACTCAAGAACACTTCTCCCTCTCCACTCAAAATCTCGAGTTTTAGAAAGCATTCAAAGGGAAATGTCCACAAATTCTTCATCTATGGTAAGATTATGCATGGATCTATGATTTATATTCTTTTTGTTATCAAATCCCTTCCTAATCCATGCAAAAATCGTGATTTTTCACCTTAGAAAGCTTCATAAACTCGAAAACTTCATCAAGGGTGCAAAGGCCAAAGTTACTTCATTTCTTCCATTCTTTCTTCCAAAAACCGAATCAACACCCAAGGTGAGCTTCATACCCCCTTATTTTCGGTTTTTATAAGTTTTGTGGGGGAGAATACAAGCAAAAGTGTAGATCCATTATTATGTGTATGTTGTGGTTGATTTCTATGCTTACATGTATGTTTTGTATGATTTTTATGATAGATCTAGTGTGCTATGCTAAAAACCGAGATACATATTTTATTATAGCATAAGACATACTACCACATGCAAAGTATACTAAGAAAAATAGCCAAATGGCTTTACAACACTTAATTTGGGCTAAAAACTCATTTTTTTTGACATAAAATGTTGAAAATACAAAGTTGAAGGGCCTAATATGAAACATTTCGAAATCTGATGGGTGAAGTGAACCAAAACAGTTTACATAATGTATTTTTCTGAAAATATGCTATTTAGAGGGTTAAAAACCTAAATTCCAAGCTTATTGGGCTAAATGTGACATTTTCGGCCCAATAAGGCCCAATATGCGAAATTTTCTAAATTGGAGGACCAAAACTGCATTTTTCTGTAAAACAGTGGACTATAAGTGTTCCATGTGCTTTTCAAGGGTTTAAAATGCTTCTCAAAATTAAAAGGGACCAAAATTGTAAAATCTTGTCTGTTGAGCCTAGCTAGCCCAACGACCTGGTCTTAAGGCCCGAAGATCTCTCTCTCTTACGAAGTGTTGGGTTTTACCGACCCGACATAACGTAAAAGGACTTTCAATGGCAAACATGTTGCTGGTCCCCAAGGGTCCTTCAGTGCTGCTAGTAAAGTCTGTAACTCACGATTGCGAGTTGGGCTTCGGGCCCTTCGCAATTGCATTTGGTCTCGAACGACGCGGGGAAATACCGAAGGTTTCGTACCTTCTCCCTTCCCTCCGGTCGTGGGACTTTACAAGTCCGGGAGGATCGAGTCGCGTGAAGATTTACGAGTGACGCCTAAAAGGATCACTTGTAAGGTTGTTGACTTGACGTTTTCACTAACGCATGTCCCAACACTTCACCACTCTCTGTATTCTCGATGCCTCCGGAATACAACGATACAACGATAGGAAAACGTCGGGTTTTCCTAGGATTTCAATAACGATTACGAATTTCCGGTCGAATTTCACAACCCTTACGCTTACATCTATAGAATTCAATCAAGCATACTCATGGATCATCACCTATTTTTGTTACACTATTCTATTTTTAGAAAATATCGGATTTTCTAAAGGTTTTCAAACAACACATTGGATTTCAAACTCTACTTATGAACTCACCAACATTTCATATGTTGACGTTTTTCAAAATACTTGTATTCTCAGGTAACAGATAAAGTGAAGATGATTTGTACTTTCTGACGTTTTGCTGTGGTTTAAGTAGCATCAAACAGTTATTTTCTTTGAATGTAATTTTTGAACAATGTAATGAATGTAAACGTTACCAGTTGTATCATTTCCAAATGTTGGTGATGTATAATGTTATGTTTCATGTATATGCATTGTTATGGTATTCAATGAGTCACGATAGCCCCCGGACGTTTCCGCCGTCTGGTTCGGGGGTGTGACACAGTGATGAGACACTGATAGGTCTAGATGAACCTAACAGTTATGCGGAATCCATGGCAGGCCCTGAGTCATCCAAGTGGAAAGAGGCAATGGAAAATGAGATACAATCTATGTATGACAATCAAGTTTGTAACTTGGTTGAGAATCTACCAGGTCATAAGACTGTAGGGTGCAAATGGATCTTCAAAAAGAAGACCGACATGGATGGTAATGTACACACTTATAAGGCACGACTGGTTGCAAAGGGTTTCTCACAAACTCCGGGAGTTGATTATGATAAGACCTTTTCTCCAGTTGCCAATATTAAGTCCATTAGGGTTCTGTTAGCCATAGCCGCATTTCATGACTATGAAATATGGCAAATGGATGTCAAAACCGCTTTCCTTAATGGAAATTTGGATGAGGATGTTTTCATGAGTCAGCCAGAGGATTTTGTTAATACAGAGTACCCTAATAGAGCATGTAACCTTGAGAAATCCATTTATGAGTTAACGCAAGCACCTCACAGATGGAATCTTTGCTTTGATGAGAAAGTCAAGGAATTTGGATTTTCTAGGAGTGAAGATGAATCTTGTGTATATTTCAAGGCTAGTGGGAGTATAGTTACCTTTTTGGTATTGCATGTAGATGACATACTACTTACAGGAAATGACATCCCAACTCTGCAGGAAGTTAATTCCTGGCTTGGGAAGTGTTTCTCTATGAAGGACCTAAGAGAAGCTGCCTATATTCTAAGGAGAAGGATCTTAAGAAACCGGAGTAAACGACTAGTTAGACTTAGTCAGAGTACCTACATGGATAAGGTGCTGAAGAGATTCAGCTTGCAGGACTCCATCAAAGGAGATTTACCCATCCAAAGTAACGAAAGATTGAGTAAGACACAAAATCCTAGTACTGAGGATGAGATAGGAGAAATGAGTCGAATACCTTATGCTTCGGCTGTAGGATTGATCATGTATGCTATGACGTGTACTCAACCTGATGTAGCCTTTTCCTTGAGCATGGTTAGCAGGTATCAGGGGAACTCTGGCAAGGCACACTGGACTGCTGTAAAGAACATCCTCAAGTACCTACGGAGGACTAAGGACTAGGTTCTTACCCTCGGTGGGAGTGAAGACTTGAGAGTTGTAGGGTATAGTGATGCTAGCTTTTAGAATGACATGGATAATTTCCGCTCTCAGTCAGACTGGGTCTTTACCTTAAACGGAGGAGCAATTTCTTGGAAGAGTTCCAACCAAGAGACAGTGGCTGATTCAATATGCGAGTCAGAGTATATAGCAGCTAGCGAGGCAGCAAAGGAGGCGATATGGCTGAAAAACTTCATTGGAGACCTTGGAGTTGTACCAAATATTAAGGAGCCAATGGAAATTTTCTGTGATAGTGAAAGTGTTGTTGCCTTAGCCAAGAAACCAAGAGATCGTGGGAGATACAGACACATCGACAGAAAATACCATTTCATTAGAAATCGAATAGAAGAAGGACTCCTCGTGGAAAAGAGGGTATCATCGGATGAGAATCCAGCATATCCCCTCACGAAGGGACTGACTCGGGTTAAGCATCTCTAGCATGCTCGGAGCATAGGGCTGAAGGATGATGTTAGATTTAGTAGTTAGATAACCTTGAAATTTGTAAAGTGTAATTGACATTAGATGATGAATAAAAGGTGTTTTATTTATGAGTAAAGTGTTTCTATCTCTTGTCGATCGTTTACTATATTTCTTTTTCAATTTTTTACTTCCAGAATAATTATGTTTGGTATATCATCTTATTCGAACCTCCACAGTCGGTCATATGTCAGAAGTAGGTACGAATCAAGACTGTCATGATTGGTTGCAGAGGTCTAAGGTGTTGGACATGGCTACAACAATCATGAGTCCTCATAAGGTCTGAGCATTGGACTCAACCCACGCTCACTGGAATCACTTCATGGAATTTATCTCGAGTGATCGTGAGATGGTAATATCATATAAGTCTTCAAACCTGGAGACATGATTTGTTACTTATGAGTTGGTTATGCATTTATTGTACGAAAACGCATTGGTAACTCGATGCTATAAAACGTGCTCTTGTGTATAATTCAATTAGTGGTAGAACAAACATATGAGTCGAAGTTTATCTGTCCTTCTTGGATTAGAAGCTGATATCTAGGCCCCTTGATGATTTTGTTTTGACCTATGTATCGCGCCCAGTCAGAACTAAGTTGATGTGTTTAATTAAGTTCTTTGTCAAACAAATCGGAAATCAGGAAACAAAGTGCTGGACAATAAGTAAGACATTGTTCCATGTGTTTGTCCGGCTGATATCTCAAACAAAGGATTATATGATCACTTATCTTAAATGGTGTATCATCATCTTCTCAGTTCCAAGAGACCTTGAAAGAGCTACGATTTCCGTTCGGTTCCTGAAGTATTATAGTTATAGTTATTAGACTTATCCAAGTGGGAGACTGTTGGATAAGGTGTATAAGTCCATAACTATTTCTGGTATGTACATGACCCAAGCTGGCATGGTCCATTTGGGTTGCATGGCACCATGCAATTGGATAGACTAAATGAGAGAAACAACACTTGTGGTTTATTAATATATCATAAGTTCTAATATATTAATAATATTATTTAATTAGTTTGATCAAGAATTAATTTAGAATTAATTAAGTGATCAAAAGATAACTAATTAACTATATGGGTTGATTATGTAAACCATCCATAACTTGTGTAGTGGGCTAAGAGGCTCCTTGGATTATCAAGTTGGGTTGCACCCATAGGATGCTCCATGGATGCTCCATGGGAGTTACAAACCCATAGGTCATGGAAATGAAAAGCCATGACACATTAGGGTTTACAAGGTGTAACCCTAGATGTGTCAACACTATATAAAGAACATATTATCCACCAAAATCGGCTACACATAAGAAACAAGAGGGCTAGGCCGATTTTAGAAGTGTGTATTCTCTTTAATGTCATTCCAAAAGCATTTGGTGTTGTGTGAAGCATTTGAGGCATCACACTTGGGGTGCTAGGCTCACAAGGTTTCAAGGATCATAAGCAACAACAAGGTATGTTATTCTATCTTTCATTCAAGTTAAAAATTGTTTCCCATGTATGATAGGTAGGAACATAACCTTGGAATTCAACTTTGCATGAAAATTAGACAAACCTAGATCTAAGGTTATTAGGGTTGCATGTACACTTAGTAAGTGATAGAATGCTCAAAACCCATTAGTTTCTTTGCATAGGGTTGCTTCTAAACACTATATTCATGTCAAATTATGCCATTATATGGCATTTGGGAGTCGTTTGTGTCTCAGGAGTTCATTCGTGGAACTTCTCATCCTTACATGCATCAACAATTGAATCACCCACATAAGGTGAGTTCATACCCCTATAATCAATCTTTTAAAATGTTTTAAATGATTTTAAGGGGGGGGGGATACAAGTTGAACACTATTGATAATTGTGTAAATGTTTGCTATAAACATCTTTCAAATGTTGCTTATGTTTTTATAAGTGATCAAAACATTTCAAAAACTCTTTTTAAGTTATGTTACTTTATAGTTTATAAAACTCCATTTTTAAAGTACAATCATAACTTGGTAGATATATTAGTCTTTTTTAGTAACAGTTCAAGTAAACATGCTAGTAGACTATAATAAGTATAGTTTAGGGGTTCAAATCATACTAGATACTAAAACATACAATAAAGAGAAACAGGGAGGAAGATACAATATACGATAACAGAAGGAAGATACTAAGATACTATAATAGATAGAACATACTAAATGCTATAGTAGAAGAACAATACAGGATCTAATTATACCAATAATCACTAACTCGTTGTTATAAACAAAGGGTGATAGTAAATTGGGTATACATGATCATATAACTTTAATGTGAATTTGCACGGCCTAGCAATTTGATTGCAGAAGTCGCATTTGGTCCCCAAAATCTCTTGTAGGGGGAGCGTATAGTATGGGTACTACTCATCACATTATGACCTTACCAAAACAAACTTGTTTTAGGGTAATTAGTACATCAGGATGTCAATTCAGAAGACAACTTAGTACTTACATTTACCCATTACTTTCATATTGTGACAGTTCCTCCTGAAAGTTAATGCAAACTATTTTTGAGTTACGATAGTTATAAACTAGGGAAAACTTACAACTTTTAAAATGACAATCAGAACAATCGAGTATAGTACATTTAGTACAAAGGGACCTATAATGCTAACTTTATGATTCTTTAGTGTGCACATTAGGGACATATATTAATCAGATCCGATAGGTAGTTGGATGTGTGCTTTCAGCTTCATTTCCTACTCCTTGTTTGGTTATGGGTTTAGAGCAGATTCACCAAGCCTACTATCTATTTGATCTTAGTTACATATATATTCCGTATACACCAAGTCATCATAAGGGGTACCAGGTATGGGTCAGGTCATAGGACACTAATTCAACGCACATTTTTCTAGTGGAAAACACACTTTTAAAATAGAACATCTGGTATACAAAACGAGAAACTTACCAGTAAAGGGTTTAATCCATTTTATTAAGCCAGTATAACTTAAAGGACCTTAATTGGTTAACTCTATAATACCTTGGTTTATACGTCGGGGTTATATATAATTAATACCCGATAGGTATTTGGATGTGTGCTTTCCGCCTTACTTCCTGTTCCTTGTTTGGTTATGGACTTAGGGCAGATTTACACAACTAAGTGTGTATTCGATATTAGATTACATATAGCTAGTATAAAATAAGTGATTATAGAAGGAATCATTGTGGTTACTATTTTTACTAAAAGAAATAAGGGTTTTCTTATAGAATATTTTCATCAAATATAAGGGAGCTATTTCAATTAACTCCGTGTGTACCAAGTGAATACGCCAGGATTTACACAATGATGATCTAACAAACAATAAGAGGTGTGTCTTCCGCCTTATTCCGTGTTCCTTGTTTGGTTGTAGTCTTATGGAAAATACACACAATTGATTGTTTCTTTACTCTGGGTTTTATATAACTTGTATCTACTTAGTACTCATAGGAAGGATTGTAGAGTTATTTTTACTTATCTTCCATCAAAGCAGGAAATATAGGATTTTCTGGAGGAACAGACGAATTGTCTAAATAGAACAAAACTTACAACTTATTACAACTTTCTTACAACTTACTTACATCACTAAAATATTATGAACTCGCCATCTTAAATGCTGATCTATGCTTTCAAAATATCTTGTATTCTCAGGAAACTAGTAGACAGGTACACGCGCTGGGAATTTAGAAGATGGAGCATAATAACTTCATGTCTTGTTTTGTTATTTACATATGTAGTCTATGTTTTGTGAACCACATACTTTGTAAACACTTTCTTTCAAATGAAATGGTTGTTTATTACATTGATTATTATGATGTGTGTCTTGTGATACTAAACATGATGTCCTCCACCCCTAGAACGTTTCCGCCATTCCGGTTTTAGGGTGTGACAGATTGGTATCAAAGCATTGTTTATAGTGAATTAAGTAGATCAACCGATAAAAGATATACAACTATAAACACAATGAGGCTTAAGTGCTCTGGATAATAATATATTTTAAGAATATAACAATACGTTATAAAAATTTACCTAGTAGCTTATACATATATACATACTAGAACAAGTATCACAAAAAGAACATAACATAAGTATTTAAAGGTTGAACATTGCGGTCTAACTTGGATAGTTATGTAATCACGGCTAGGATCAATATAGCCTGATCAACTATATTTATTCGAGAAGTGACCGACATGTGTGTGGGAGTGATGTAGTGTTGAAACAGTCTTAAAACTTACCTAACGCTATTCAAAGAAATTCTATGTCAAAACATAAGGATAAGATATTATGGAAGTATTTTATAATACTATAACACGATAACAAGTTTAAAAACATACCAAGTGCATTACATTAAAATACTATAGGCGTATTTTAGGCACTATATAAATAACTTATGTGATAACTTAAAAGACACTTACGGATAGGTTTATAATCTTGCAATGTATACTCCCAAGGTTTTATATAATTGAGATTTTATAGACTTAGAATTTGGGATCTACGCTTCACTACCTCTTCCTTGTTTAGTTGTGGTTCTAGAGTAGGACCACTTATTCAAATGTCTATTTAATCTTAAATTATATACAACTAGTATAGATTGTGCAATTATAGAAGGACTTTGTAAAGATCACCCCATAATGTTTCACTTAAATCTCATAGATTCTTTAGACACTTTCGTTCTCGCACGACAAACCCATATAGATGTAACCACTTCCTCATAGCGGTCAACATAAGAGTCAAGGAGGAACAAGAGCAGGTTCATGAGAAGTTTTCAAAGAAGGATCAACCAAAGAAACCAAAACGTCCTATGCATCACACTAATAAATAATAATCTTGGTTAACTTAATGAGTTAGTGGAAACACTGCTCAGCCTATTTGTTAGGATCATTTTCTTTGCATGCAACTGGTAATAGTTATTCAGGTCATAAATATTCATTCAAGGATAACCACTTCTAATTCATAAAGTTTATTAGGAATACACTCTTCCATGAATCATTTCCAGAACCCTATGAAGTCAGAACTAGATACACTCATAACTAGGATAACCTTGTCTTTCAGCCTTCGGCTTATATCCACTGTTATAGACTTATTTCCATTTCATCTTTGTATTCGTTTTAGCCAAGATGCCTCCTCGCAGATCGAACAGAAGCACTACTCTGATAACTCCAACTCAAACACCACTATGTCCGTCACAATTCGACCCTGCTACTCTCTAAGCAACGATATCCTCTGCAGTGGCAACTGCTCTAGCTCATTTCGGCGAAAGTGGTACCTTCGGATCTGGTAGCGGTACCCACTTAACCAACCCTGGAGTTACCCACGAACACCCCATTGAGTGTTCGTATAAGGACTTCATGAACTGCAAACCCTTTAATGGAAATAGTGGAGTCATCGCTCTGATGCAATGGTTCGAGAAAACCGGTTCGGTCTTCGTAATCTGTCTGTGCCTAGAAGGGAGCCAAGTGAAGTTTACTGCATGCACCTTCTCCGATAGAGCCCTAACATGGTGGAATAGCCATGTTAAGTCACTGACCCTATCAGTGGCTAAATCAATAGGTTGGGAGAACCTAAAAGAGTTAATGCTGGAAGAATATTGCACATTTGGCGAAGTTCAAAAGCAGGAACAAGAACTATGGGAGCTCACGATGGTCCACTCAGACATAGTGTCCTACACTGACAGGTTTAGCAACCTGGTAGCACTATGCCCCGGGATGGTTACCCTAGAGAGTAAGAATATAGAAATGTACATCTGGGGTTTATCTTCCCCCATCCAAGGAGTTGTGTTGTCTTCAAACCCAGCCACATGCAATAATGCGAAACGCCCGGCTCAGCGGCTCATCGACCATAGAATCCGCCATGATGTGCAAGTCCCCATTCCCAAGCCATCAAAGGGAGATGACTATAAACAAAATTCGGGGAACAAAAAGAAGAAGAAGAAAACAACATAGGAAACCCCGTAGGAGCAACAAAGGAGTACTATGTACGTCGCTACAACACCTGCTACACCAGCACCTGCCAATCGACATGCTGGAACTCTCCCGATTTTTGGAAAGTATATATATCACCACACCGAATTATGCTGGGAAATGCAGTGTCTGAACTGCCAATGAAAGGGGCATACAGTCCATTTCTACAAGGCACCGACTCAACCAATCTCCCAAGTCCCCGGAGTTGAAAAAAAACAAGCCTATTATGGCTATGGTGAGACTAGACACTACCAGGGGGACTGCCTGATAAGAAAGAACTCAGGAGTGGATGGACGAATTCTGATGATCACCACAGGAGAATCAACCCCAAAGTCGCTAGCGAGCAACGGTACGTTTTCGAAATAAAATAAGAATTACTTAAAAAATTAATTTATATTTATATAAGATTAAAACTTGGGGAAAACACTTAAAAGTAATTATCATAACTCACTTATTAAAGCAAGTCATGGTTTTCAAGAAAACTAAAAGATCCATTCAGAGAAGCCATGATGGCTTAGCATATACATCAGGGTTGGACATAGCTAAGATTTTGCAGACTTAGAGTGAGTGATTCCGCCTTAATTCATGTTCCTTGTTTCATTGTGGATTTGAGGCAGAGTTACTCAGTCGACTGTCTTATTCATCTTAATTATCCATAAGTTGTATATGACAGGCGATCATAGTGGTACAAAGGAGGATTGTAGTATAAAGTATCAATAGTAGTTATCAAAGCACTTTCATTGTATGTACTCGCTCATCGCGGTTCAATACGTAGAAGTGTTAACATCAAGTGGAAAACAGAAAGCACTAGAACATTTACAAGGAGTACATTGTCGAACAAACTAGGAGTACATCATCATGTAACAGACGTTTCTTTGAAATTGGCCAAACTTTTGATAAGTAAAGAGTTTGTTTCTATCATTCTTCATGAGTTGGCGTGCTCCTCACCATACTAAGTTCATATGTTTCCATCGCCTTGACCGAAAAATTCACGAAACCTTCGTCATTCGTAACGAGAGTCCGACCTAGACCGCAGTTTTTTTCTTCATATTCCAAACCATGAAGTACTCCTGCGAAGAGTGCTTTGCCTTCTGAAGCCTTGTTGTCGTATGTTCTACAAATCGTCACGAAATACCACTTGTCGAGCAGACCGAGTTCAAGCATAGAAGCTAAGGAAGAATACAGTCCACCTATCACTATTCAAACTATACGCGGGAGTGGTATGTAATTATGATTACACAGATTTAGTTTGTGTGCTTCCGTCCTATCTCCTGTTCCTTGTTTGGTTGTGGACCTGGGGTGGAGGCGCATATCCGGCCATCTTACTAATTTTAATTATATACAACTAGTATACACAAGGTAATGATAGATGGACCAAGTATGAATCCTATCATTGACATTAGGGCACAGTTGTCGGGTCTATGAGTGAGTATTTTGCCAATCAGAGGAGCGCAACCCCAATAGTACTGCTAAGAAATCTAATTTCGGGATGAAATTCCATTTAAAGTGGGGATGATGTGACAACATGAAATTTTTTGCCTTGTAAAGTCAAGCCAATCAACCATAAGTCAGACTCACTCTTGCTATCTTTTAGTACTATTTAGAGTCTGTTTGAGTGTTCTAAGCCTAGTATATTCAAGGAATGAGTGATAGGAAGTACCTGCTAGAGTCTTTGTACAAGGTTCAAGCCTTAAATACCACCAAAAGGAGTTCACAACCACAACACTTGAGTTTACGGCCGTAAACTCAAGGTTGGACATAAACTCCCCTATAAAGCCTCATTTCCTTCACTTTTTCTTCATTCCTTCCACTTTCAAGTCAAGAACACCCATTCTCTCTCAAGTATCATCAAGCCATTCATCTTAGATCTTCAAAAAGGTAATTGTTTCTTCCATCTTTGAGTTGTTATCCTTCTTAATCTTGTAAGCATCTCTTGATTCATCCATGAAATCAAGTCTTTTGTCTAGATTTCCATAATCTTCATCTTTCACCAACAACACTAAGAACACACACCTGTTCTTGATGACCAAAAACTCCTCAAAAGCCCTCAAAAGTGTGAGTAATCCATCTATCATCTAGTTAGGCATGTTAATCACTAGATCATAGTCTTGAAACATCATCAATCCCATAAACATCATGAGTTTACGGCCATGGAACCTCCCTTCGCCGTAAACCCATGGATTGGTCACATTTTGGCCGCAAACCCTTCTTATATCCAAGCAGTAGACCTTCAACCCTAAGGCATGATAAATATGACCTTAAACCACCCTCTTATACATGTTTTACCATGAGTTTAAGGCCGTAAACTCCATGGTCGTAAACCCATGGCCGTAAACACCATTTGGTGGTCGTGAACACTCCATTGATCAATCACATGTGATTCAAAAATTTATTTCAAGTGTTTCCTAGTCTCTAAAGGTGTTTCTTTGCATATGGTTGCTTCTAAACACTATATTCATGCCAATATATGTCATTATATGTCATTTGCGACTCGTTTGTGTCTTAGGAGTTCATTCGTGGAACTTCTCATCCTTACACGCATCAACAATTGAATCACCCACATAAGGTGAGTTCATATCCCTATAATCAATCTTTTAAACTATTTTAAATGATTTTAGGGGGGGGGGGGATACAAGTTGAACACAATTGATAATTGCGTAAATGTTTGATATGAACATCTTTTAAAGGTTGCTTATGTTTTTATAAGTGATCAAAACATTTCAAAAACAATTTTTAAGTTATTTTACTTTGTAGTTTATAAAACTCCGTTTTTAAAGTACAATCATAACTTAGTATATAAATGAGTCTTTTTCAGTAACAGTTCAAGTAAACATGCTAGTAAACTATAATAGGTATAGTTTAGGGGTTTAGCTCATAATAGATACTAGAACATACAATAAAGAGAAACAGGGAGGAAGATACAATACACGATAACAGAAGGAACATACTAAGATACTATAACAGAAAGAATATACAAAATGCTATAGTAGAAGAACAATACAGAATCTAATTATACCAATAATCACTAACTCATTGTTTTAAACAAAAGGTGATAGTAAATTGGGTATACATGATCATATAACTTTAATGTGAATTTACACGGTCTAGCAATTTGTTTGCAGAAGTCGCGTTTGGTCCCCATAATCTGTTGTAGGGGAGCATATAATATGGGTACTACTCATCACATTATGACCTTCATAAAACAAACTTGTGTTAGGGAAATCAGTACTTCAGGATGTCAATTGAAAAGACAAATGTGTACTTACATTTTCCCATTATTTTCATATTGTGACAGTTCCACTTGAAATTTAATGCAAACTATTTTCGAGTTAAGATAGTTATAAACTAGGGAAAACATACATCTTTTCAAACGACAAACAGAACAGTCAAGTCTAGTATATTCAGTAGAAAGGGACCTGTAATGCTAACTTTATGATTCCTTAGTGTACACATCAGGGAAAAATATTAATCAGATCCGACAGGTTGTAGGATGTGTGCTTTCTGCTTCATTTCATGTTGCTTGTTTGGTTGTGGGCTTAGAGCAAATTCGCCCAACCTACTATCTATTTGATCTTAGTTACATATATGTTCCATATACACCAAGTAATCATAAGGGGTACCAAGTATGGGTTAGGTCATAGTACACTAATTCAATGCACATTTTTCTAGTACGAAACATACTTTTTAAGTAGAACATTTGGTATATAAAACTAGAAACTTACCAGTAACGGGTATAATCCATTTTATTAAACTAGTATAACTTAAAGGACCTTAAGTGGTTAACTCTATAATACCTTGGTTTATACATCAGGGTTATATATAATTAATACCCAATAGGTAGTTGGATGTGTGCTTTCCGCCTTACTTCATATTCCTTGTTTGGTTATGGAGTTAGGGCACATTTACACAACTAACTATCTATTCAATAATAGATTATATATAGCTATTATAAAGTAAGTGATTATAAAAAGAATCACTATGGTTACTATTTTTACTAAAAGAAATAAGGGTTTTCTTAAAGAAAGTTTTCATCAAATATAATGGAACTATTGCAATTAACTCCGTGAGTAACAAGTGAATACGCCAGGTTATATACAACGATGATCTAACAAACAATGGGAGTTGTGTCTTCCGCCTCATTCCCTGTTCCTTGTTTGGTTATGAGCTTAGGGCAGATACACACAATCGATTGTTTGTTTACTCTGGTTTTTATATAACTTGTATTCACTTAGTACTCATAGAAAGGATTGTAGAGTCATTTTTACTTATCTTTCTTCAAAGTAGGAAATATATGATCTTTTGGAGGAACAGGCAAACTTTTCGAAACAAAACATAACTTACAACTTACTACAACTTTCTTACAACTTATATACATCACTAAAATGTTATGAAATCACCAGCTTAAATGTTGATCTACGCTTTCAAAATAACTTCTATTATCAAGAAACTAATAGACATGTATGCACGTTGGGAATTTAAAAGATGGAGCATAATAACTTCAAGTCTTCTTTTGTTATTTACATATGTAGTCTATTTTTTGTGAACCACATACTTTGTAAACACTTTCTTTCTAATGAAATAGTTTTTTTATTATATTGACTACTATGATGCATGTCTTGTGATACTAAACATGATGTCCTCCACCCCGAACGTTTCCGCTGTTCCGGTTTCGGGTGTGACACCTAAGAGGCTTCTAAATTAATCTCTATATATATATATATATATATATATATATATATATATATATATATATATATATATATATATATATATATATATGTATATATATATATATATATATATATATATATATATATATATATATAGTGGTTCGAAAGAGAAGCACAAAAGATTAAGAACTCTAAGAAGCCCCGTTAATTAGTAAATATTTACACGGTACTTTTATTAAATATGTAAAAATCCTAACTTTTTTTTTTGTTTTTTATTATGAAAAGGGGGAAATTGTAATTTTTTAAAAGCTAATATTTTCATTTGTATATGCTCTCATATTTTAATACAAAACTTATATAAAATATAGTTTTACACAATCCGTTTAAAGTATAATTTAAAAAATTTACAACTTAATACAAATCATTTTACAATATTCACTAATTCAAAGAAGTCGAAAACTCAAACTCTACCACCATACGCCGCCGCTAAACACCTGTATCAATATCGTAACCATCTGTTCTTCCAAATCAGATATTTAAATAAAGTCATATATGAACAATTTAAATACTACATTTACAGTCTAATAAAACCTATTAATTAACTCGTTTTTAATTTTATGAAAAATAGTTATAAAAACTAATAGATTCATACAAATTTATACAACACAAAAATAAGTATATTCACAAGAAAATTAAAACAAACATTCATAGAAAAATCATTCTATTTAACACAAAATTCATTTAAAATTTATAGCTTAATATCGTCAATTCACAATTTTGACAGAAAATTACAGCTTAAGGCAGTCAATTCACAGTTAAAAAAGAAAAAAAGAAAAAGAAAAAGTTTAATACACAAAATTGACTACTTAATATAGTTAATGCACAACTTAATGTATGTAATTCATAGTTTAAAACACAAAAGTCACATTCATACAAAAAATCACAATTTAATACACAAAAAATATAAATATTCAACCATGTTATCAACTTAAAATTGTTAACACAGTTAATTTACAGTATAATATACAAAGCTCACAACTTAACACATTCACAGTTTAATATAAAAAATCTACAGCTTCATATAGTCAATTTATAAATTAAATAGAAAATTTACAACTTAATACAGTCACTTGACTGTTTAAAACACAAAAATCACGTCTTAATACAAATATTTCACAACTTAATACAATAATTGAAACACTTAAACATAAAAATCACAATAAAAAAACATATATATATATATATATATATATATATATATATATATATATATATATATATATATATATATATATATATATATATATATATATATATATATGAGAAACACTAACATAATCACACACATTCTAAACTTAATTTACAATATAAAAAGTATAAAACATAAGTTATGAATACCAATTTTATAAAAATATTATAACAAATAAGAAAACAAACTTCGATTCAAAACTTAATAGCTGGAATCACAACTTAATATTTTATATAAATATTATAATAAATATATAAAACTTTGGTTTATCAAAAAAGTTATTCACAATATTTATGTAACTAACTTTATTTATAAATAAAAAAATATAAAAAAAAATCACAACAGATTTTAGGTTATTCACTAATTAATACACAAATTCGTACATTAATGTAATGTATAAAATACACTATTACAATTTAAAATTTTTATTCAGGCAAATCATCAAACACATTGTGTGCATCATGAAATTATTTCAATTCTAATTTTTATTAAGTCTATTACACGAAATGAGTAGCAAAGATTAAATAAGATGCAAACACCAAAAATAATCATGTAAATAACCGTATGAATATAAAAAACACTTATCAAAGCCTCATCATTACAAACATGTTGTGAAGAAGAGGAGTGGCATATTGTGAATTGAGTTAGGCACGGAGGTTGTAGCAACACCGTCAAATCTCGTAGATCTAACTCTATCGCTCAAAGGATCTTGTAGACCTGGCCGCCTCGGTTGCCAGAGCTCGTGGATTCGGCCTCGCCGATCGTCATTAGTGTTGTGATCATCGTCAGTGGTGGCGGTTAAAATCCTCGACTAGCACTGTGCGACACATCTGGCGATGATATTACAACACTACCAACTACAAAAAACATCATTGTAATGGGGTGAAATCAGATTCATCAATGATAATTTGAATAGATCTTAAGTAAAAGCTTTGGATGTTTCTGTCGTAAATTTTGTTGCCGTAAAGTGGCAAAAAAAGGCGTTGTGGTTAGACCTGACAAAACATAACACGATATGAAAACCCAACACGAAATTAGCGGGTTAGGGTAAGAGATTTCGACACGTTTTTGTAACGGGTTGATACGACATGACACGATAATTATACGGGTAGTGTTAGGGTCGACTTTCAACTCGTAGATGACTCGAATATGACCTATTTAATTATATATTATTTATTATAAATTTCATATTTTTATAAATATATTATATGATATAGAGTTGTAGTGGGTCAAATTCAACAATTATAAATAATATTCAAATTTTCTAAGTTAATAAATTTTACTCATCCTCACCACTTATCCTCTTTCCTACCCAACTTCAACTCTTTTCATTTTATCTTCTAAACATACTAATTTTTTTTCATTCCATCTCCTAACTCCAATGTTTTACTTTTTCATTTTTACATCCATAACTCCTACTTTCCAACATTTAAAATGTTTCAACCAGACATGACACAACATATTTACAATATCTAGACATTTCCCTGAAACCCGACATGAAACCGACACGAAAATAGATGGTTGACACGACACGACACGATAATTAAACAGGTCGGGTTAGTATCAAGCTCATTCGACCCATTTAATGTTTTGACACGACACGAAACCGATACGACACGACATATTTGACAGGTCTAGTTGTGGTATAGATAAAAAGAGAAATTATGTTAATGGATTTAACTGTTTAAGTACTGGGTGAAATACGATGCCTTAAATTTAGGCAATATTACAAATTTGTAACCGTGAGTATTCGCATGTCAATTTAAATGATTTAAGGTATACAAATTTGAGTAATATTTACAAACACTGCCATCGAGACGTTAATTTTTTTATTTTTAAGGGATAAAAATGATTCTTAATTTTGAGTGGTTTATATATATATATATATATATATATATATATATATATATATATATATATATATATATATATATAGGGTTATGTTCATGTGAGACGGTCTAATTTTGTGAAACTATGAGACGTATTTTCTTATTTTTTTTTCACTTTTTTTTTTTAATTTTTTTTAGTTAATTCAAGTTCCAAAAATAATATTAAATTTTTTTTTTTTTGGATTTTACCATTTATTTTGAATTTTAAAATTATTTTTTTAGAATATGTACCGTGTAATATTCTATTAGAATATTTCACGTATTTTTAAAAAAAAAATGGATTTTTTTTTAGTTAATTTAAGTTCCGAAAATAATATTTAAAAAAAGAATTTTTTGACTTTTTATTTATTTTGCATTTTAAAATTATTTTTTACAATATATCAGTGTAATATTCTATTAGAATATTTCACGTATTTTTCAAAAAAAAAAAAACGGATTTTTTTTTAGTTTTTTTTATTATTTTTTAGTTTTTTTTATTATTTTTTATTTTTTTTATTTTTTTTATTATTTTTTATTTTTTTAGTTAATTAAAGTTCCGAAAATAATATTTAAAAAAAGAATTTTTGGATTTTTCCATTTACTTTGCATTTTAAAATTATATTTAGATTTGGTCTCACGGTCTCACAAAATTATAATGGTCTCAAATAAATCTGAATATATATATATATATATATATATATATATATATATATATATATATATATATATATATATATATATATATATATATATATATATATATATATATATATATATATGGTTTTCTTTTACAAGTAACCGAAGAGTCAGCCATCCACATCACTTTCAATTTATTTTTTCTATCTTTTTGTATGACCATATTTCATTTGACTTCATTATATATGTAAGAATTTTGTAAATGAAAATTTAATTGATACAATAATAGACTACGAAATCTACTTCAGGTACATTATCTTGTTGCTTTCCAATTGGTTAATAATCAATGAAAAATATGCATGATCATTTTCATGTTATTTAATAGTGTAATAATTACTTTCCCTGAATATGCTTCTCATTATTATTGAGTATATATATAATGAATTACAAATATGCATATACAACTAACTAGCTATATAACAAGGAATTTAAAATTACACAATTATCTAATTATGATGAGCTGTTATTATCGCCAATACCCCACCCCCCCTCCCCCCCCCCCCCCCCCCTTCAAGCGGAGCGGTGGATGTCCAACACGAACCATGGCTCGAAAAGTTTCAAAGAGAGGCTGTGGTAGACTCTTTGTAAAAATGTCTTCTAGCTGTAAATGAGTGGGAATGTGCTTGGTTTGAAGTTTGTCAATGGAGGCTAATTCACGAACGAAGTGATAGTCGATATCAATATGCTTTGTCCTCTTATGAGAGATCGGATTTTGGCTCAAGAACAACGCACTCTAGTTATCACATAAGAGAGTGGTAATAGATGAAGACAAATCATGTAGCTAACGTAGCAAGTGAGTAACCCATATCATTTTAGCAGCGGTATTCGCTATAGCCCGATATTTGGATTCACAGCTAGAGTGAGAGACTGTAGGTTGCTTCTTGGCAGTCCAAGAAACCAAGTTACCACCTAAAAAATAAAGTAGCCATACGTGGATCTATGTGTTTCAATGCAACGACCCCAATCATCGTCAGAATATCCCAAAATAGATGCGGATGGTGGTCGACGAAAGTGTATGCCATAAGAGAGTGTGCCTTTTACATAACACATAATTCATTTAACAGCCTGGAAATGATCATCAGTTGAACTGACTGACCTGATTAACCGCATAAGAAATGTCAGGTCTTGTGATGGTAAGATACTGAAGAGCACCAACCAAGGAGCGATAAAGAGTGGGGTCGGAAAATAGATTATCGGCTGTTAAAAATTGGTTGGTTGGAGAAAGTGGTGTGGTGGTGGGTTTGGCATCAAGCAGCCCAGCACGGGTAAGAATGTCATGTGCATACTTGGCTTGGGTAAGAAAGAGTCTATCATCGGTATATGAAGCTTCAAGACCAAGGAAATAACTCAATATTCCAAGATCCATAGTAGCAAACTCATTGTTCAAACTAGAGATAAACATGCGAATGATAGGGGGATCATTACCCGTGAGGATAATATCATCGACATATACCAAGAGAGATAAAAGTGTTGATCCTTGTTTAAGTACAGATAATGAATTTTTGGCATGGCCACAATAAAAGCCAAGAGTAACCAAGAATGTACTAAGTCGTTAAAACCACGCACGAGGGGCCTGCTGAAGACCATATAGAGCTTTCTTTAACCTGCACACATGAAGCGGAAACGGATCATTAATGAACCCCGGGGGTTGTTCCATGAACACTGTGTCAATGAGACACCATTTAGGAAGGCATTTTTGACATCCAATTGATGTAGAGGTCACCGTTGCATGACTGTTATGGAAACACAATACGTACAGTGGAGGCTTTAACAATGGGATTGAATGTATGAGAAAAATCAAGCCAAGGCACTTGAGTGATGCCTTGAGCGACAAGCCTCACCTTGTACCATTTGATTGTTCCATCAAAATTAAATTTAGTTCGAAAAATCTACTTGGAACCTACAACATTTGAATTTTTAGGTTTAGGCACCAAGTCTCATGTGTCAGTTGATTTTAATGTTGACCTTTCTTCCTCCACTTCCATGAGCCACTTTGGGTGTTTAGAAGCTAATTTAAACCCTTTGGGGACTGTTGAAGAAAAAAGAGTGCTGATGAGACACGTATTTACAAGAGAATCTAAATTAACAAAATGTTTCTTTTTAGAAATTCCATCTCGTAAGCATGTGACCATAGGATGCATAGAGACAGAAGTTGTGGTGACTGGTGTGGGACCAACTATGGGCTGCTGTGGTGGTGAGGTAGGAACAACAGTGCATTCTTTCTAGATGTCCTCCGGTGGAGGCTGGAATGGAGCAGCAGTAGCAACCGGCTGATGTTGAGTCACTGGAAAAAGAAGGGTCAGACAAAGCTTACATGGAGACGATGATATAGAAGCTACGGAAGCAGATGATGAGTTGTTATTGATGTTAGGGATTGTCAGCATAGATGGAGTACCTTGATCATCAATGGTTGTGAAAGCCATGGTGGCAAGATCTGATGAAGATGTGACACCAGGGAAAATACATGGAGTACTACGAGGAGCAAGCTTATGAGGTGCATAATCTCATATGTAAAGACCCTACACCCTAAAATCTAGAAAACCTCATAGTTAGGTACGGTATCAAAGAGGACCTCAAACGGACTTTAATTGGAGAGGATTGGGGTAGGCAGCCTGTTAGTTATATAAACTGCAGAACTGAATGCATGAAACCAAAGATTTGCTGGTGCATTACCATTTTGGTGATGTGTATAAGGGCATAAGATGCGATGATGTCTGCCATTGGTAATGAATAGCTGACAAACTCATTTATTAAGAAACTCAGTGCTTCCATCACTTTCGAATTCTTTGACTTTGCAACTAAACTATGTTTGCACAAATGTAAAGAAGGTAGAAAGAGTTGATGCAAAATCATATTTGAGCATCAATGGGTAAAACAATGTAAATCTCGAGTAGTCATCCATAAAGATAGCATAGTATAAATATCCATTAGTTGATTCAATGGGAGCCGAACCCCACAAATCACAATGAATGAGACCAAGAACATGTGTAGCTCTTTTTGGATTGTCACTGAAAGGTAAACATATGCTTTTGGACATCTAACAAGTAGTGCATATACCAGGTCTGGGCAAAAGAGAAGAAATATAAAAAGAACCATATTTATTTAACAAAGAAATAGTGTCAAAAGCTACATGTCCTAATCTACTATGCCAAATTTCAAAAGATGCAATGGTTATTTTATTCCGTAAAGCTGCAACAAATGCCTTGTTTCCTTGTTCAAGTACGTAAAGCCCATCCTCACGTTTTCCGTTTGCTATTATGTCCTTGTTGTGGCGGTTCTGAATAGCAAAAAGGGTATTAGAGAAAAGAATATCATTTGTTAGTTTGCTAATAGAAAGAAGATTCTTAGTGAGGTGAGGAGCAACAAGAACATCCAGTAATTTAATTTTGTTGTTGACAATTGAGTTACCAATATGAGAGATATCTAAAACATTACCATTGCCAAACATGACTTGATCTTTCCCTGTGTAGGAAGATGAGTGATCCAGATTGGCAGAGGAGTTTGTCATGTGAGCCGATGCACCTGAGTCAGCACGTGAGTTGACATACCAGTCTGGTTGAGACTGAGTAAGATTGCACTGATTTTGAAAAGCATGGACTAGATTAGCACTGATGAGAGTGTTTTTCTGATAAGTAGCAAGATCGGGGCATGCAAAGGTGTAATGCCCATTGATGCGGCACGAATGGCAATGTGGGGGTCGGCGCCTACGTCCTTTGCCACCAGAAAATTACCTCTGCCACCAGAAGAATTGTTTCTACCACACCCCCACCCCCCAGAGAAATTTTTCTATTTGAAGTTCCACCACGAGATGATGACTGCGAGGATCGATAATGTTGAGAGTTAAAAGCAACAGCAGGAGGGTTAGAGGATTGGTGGATCGAGTTAATATATAACTCGTGACTTTCAGCTTGTGAAAGAAGGTTGCGAAATGGTGGAGGTTTGAGGGCTCAATGTGTGGTAGCAAAAGACTCATAACTAGGCCCTAAGCCAATCAAAAACCAATGGGCCTTGTCTTCTTCATCAATAGGCTGTCCAATGGCAGATAATTGGTCGCATATGGCCTTAAACTTGCGGCCATACTCAGTAACAGAAGAGGAACCTTTCTAAAGTTGTCTCAATGAATCAAGAAGAATGTGCATTTGTTCCATTGAATCCAAACTGTAGGCATCTTCAAGTGCTTTCCATATGGCGTGAGCAGTTTTTAAGCCAAGGATTTTCGCCATGGCTTCTTCAGAAAGAGATGATTGGATGAGAAGAAGAGACTGTTGATCAGCTTTCTGCCATGATGGATGAAGAGGATTGGGAATAGATTTACATTCATCTTCAATGGTTCTTGAAGGCTCTGGAGTGGTGCCGTCAATATAACCCAACAGATCCTAGTAGGATAAAAGGAGTTGAATCTGATTCTTCCATAATAAGTAGTTTGCGGAGGAGAGTATGATGGTGAGAAGATGTAGAATGGTGCTGAGAGATATTGGAGATTCAGAGGTAGACATCAGAGAAGAAAATTGATGAAAAAGAAGAAAGGTGAAGGGGAGACGGCTAGGGTTTATTGTACCCTATCTGATACCATGTAATAACTACTTTCCTTTGAATATGCTTCTCATTATTACTAAGTATTGCATTCGATAGTATGCAAATTATGAATTAGTGAACAACACTATTTGTTCTCCTATTCAGAATGCACTAACTCAATAACCTCAACTTAGGATATCCCATATGTGGTGAAACATCCCAAAAATTTAGTCCAAAATTTTCATTTTAAATCATGTAGGAAAAACCCATAATTCATAAAACAACATAATAGAATCACATACCATGTATGTTGAACATCATATCAAAATTACTGTATCAAAACCATGTATCAAAATATCAGAGCCTAGAATATCCCAGGCTAAAAACTATGGTGTGTGCCATGCACTCATCCCGAGCTTTTCCCTTTGCTACTAGAATTACCTAAAACCAAAACTGAAAACTGTAAGGATGAAGCTTAGTGAGTCTCCCCAAACTACCACATACCATACATATAATCACATAACTTGGGCTTGCCCGGTACATCGGGCCCCGCCCGACATCAGATAAGTCCGACATCGGGCCCCACCTGGCATCGGAACGAATCTGATTCTTGCATAATAAGTAGTTTGTGGAGGAGAGTATGATGGTGAGAAGATGTAGAATGGTGTTGAGAGAGATTGGAGATTCAGAGGTAGACATCGGAGAAGCAAATTGATGAAAAAGAAGAAAGGTGAAGGGGGCAGACGGCTAGGGTTTATCGTACCCTGTCTGATACCATGTAATAATTACTTTCCTTTGATTATGCTTCTCATTATTATTGAGTATTGCATTCGATAGTATGCAAATTATGAATTAGTGACCAACACTATTTGTTCTCCTATTAAAAATGCACTAACTCAACAACCTCAACTTAGGATATCCCATCTATGGTAAAACATTCCAAAAATGTATTCCAAAATTTTCATTTTAAATCATTTAGGAAAAACCCAAAATTTATAAAACAACATACTAAAATCACATATCATGTATCTCGAACATCATATCAAAATTACTATATCAAAACCATGTATCAAAATATCAGAGCCTAGAATATCCTAGGCTAAAAACTATGGTGTGTGCTATGCAGTCATCCCGAGCTTTTCCCTTTGCTACTGGAATTACCTGAAACCAAAACTGAAAGTTGTAAGGATGAAGCTTTGTGAGTCTCCCCAAACTACCACATACCATACACATAATCACATAACTTGGTCTTGCCCGCTACATCGGGCCCCGCCCGGCATCCGATAAGTCCGGCATCAGGCCCCGCCCGACATCAGGCCCTGCCTAGCATCGAAACGAAGTCGAGTATACATATAACATATCAACAAGCATGTAATATAAAAAATATAAACTAAACCTTCCTCGGGATTACCCCAACGTTACACCGAAATCCAAAACATATACCACATAACATATAAGCTAAACATTCCTCGGGCTTACCCCGACATGGACCCAAAGTTCAGAACACATAACAATACATGCAAGAATCAGAAAGACATCAAGCATAGAAATCTTCCTCAGTATTGCCCCGGAATTGGACAGAAGTCCGGAATACATGAACATATAAACTACATCGGGCTAAACTCAACATCAGATCAAAGTTTGAAATACATAAACATATAAAGTGCATCGGGCTAACCCTGACATCGGACCTAGTTCCGAAATACATAACCATATACAATACGTTGGGCTAACCCCCACATTAGACCAAAGTTCGGAAGACATAAACACATCAATGGGTTGACATTGGTGCCTTCGACGTGTTCCTACTGGAGGAAACACGCCTCTCAAGCTGTTTGCTGAAATATCGTGTGAGGAAACTTTGATGGCTGCTCCAACGACTCCTTGACTATCATGAACACAATACACTTAGTCAAAATCTGATCATATTTCACAGGTTAAAATGACCATTATACCCTTGGTTAAAGTCAATATTCTGGTTGATTCAACACGCAGAGTTGGTCTATGAACTTGCTGAGTTCTACTATTCAAGAACCCTAAAATCACGATCCAACTCGCCGAGTTCTCTATCTACTCATACTCGTAATTATGCGAGTCAACTCACCGAGTCATCCTTAGACTCATCGTTTTCTTCTTACTCAAAATTGGGACAACGCGTCTCAACTCCTCGAGTCCTTCGTTAGACTCGTAGAGTTCTTCAACCTCCAAGTCCAAAACTATGTCCAATTCGCTGAGTCATCTCCTAGACTGAATGAGTTTACTCGTCAGCAAAAAGAGTTGGGGAACCGCGACCTGACTCGCCAAGTCGCACAAACAACTTGTTGAGTCCCCAAAGACCTTAATCCTTCAGTCAATTCTAATTGGGTTCATTGGCTCCAAAACATAGATCTGGATCCCTAAGATCCTTATGTCATGTAAAGTTTCCAACTTTACGTGCATGCATGAGATTTTTAGCTTAAAAGGTCAAAAAAGGTGGCTCATAAGGTGCATGGGACTCCCATGGACATTAAGTTGGAACCTTTATGCCATCGAGTCCCTCAAGGACTTAGATCTGTAGTAGCTACACCAACTCATGCTTGCACTCATGAATGGTTCCAGCATATACTCCAAAATGACCTAACTACCCCATAAGAAGATATATAAAACAAATGGCCAAGGTATAGACTTGATTACCAGAAAGTGAAGGAAATGTGATGTTGCTTCTGGATCTACAAGCTTCTCTTGGAGTTCTCTAGCTTTTTATTCTTCTCACAAGCATCCAATCACACTGAATCACTCAAAAATGGTTCACACTCTCACACAAATCTCAAGCTCACCGATTAGGGTTTTCTGGACAATGAGTGACGATGAGGGAGGCCCCAAAGGGGTGTTATGTTCTTTAAATAGGGTGCCAAACCCTTAAAATGAGGGTTTCATTCTAGTAGTCCTACTTGTTGAGTTGGGGCTTCCCAACTCGTCGAGTAGACTTAAAACCCCGCGCCCCCCTCTATCTTTACTCGATGAGTTTGGCGCTACCAACTCGTCGATTTGCCTTGTGAAATTGATTAAATAAATATCTAAATACGTACCAGGGATCTAGGTGTTACAATTCTCCTCTACTTGTCTTAGACTTCGTCCTCAAAGGTAGTTGGCTCGAATAACTATGGTTAGTGCTCCGTCATTTCGTCCCCAGGCTCCCAAGTCCACTCAGAGCCCTTGTGGTGCTACCACTGCACCTTTACTAGCTGAACCCTCTTATTCCTTAGCTCCTTAGTCTTCTTTTCGAGAATAGCTACTGATCTCTTGATGTAATTCAGGATGCCATCAACCTAAATATCCTCTAAGGGTACCACTGCTGAGTCATCCACTAAGCACTTCCGCAACTAAGAAATATGGAAGGTTTTGTGGATCTGGCTAAGCTCTGCTGGAAGGTTTAATTGGTAAGCAACTTGTCCCACCTGAGCCACAACACTAAACAGACCAATGTACCTGGGACCTAACTTGCACCGTTTCCTGAACCAGATGACACCTTTCCAAACTGACACCTATAGTAGAACCAAATCACCTACCTGAAATTCCATGTCTGAACGTCGCTTGATGGAATAGCTCTTCAGCCGACTCTGAGCACTTTGAAGCCTGATCTGGACCTGCTGGATCCGCTTTGTAGTCTTGAGTACTACCTCAATACTCCCCAAGACTCTTTGACCGACCTCTCCCCAACATATTGGGGTCCTACACTTCCTCCTATAGAGCACTTCGAAGGGAGGTTTGTCTATGTTGGCTTAGTAGCAGTTGTTATACGAAAATTCCTCTAACGGAAGATACGTATCCCAACTGCTACCGAAATCAAAAACACAAGCATGAAGCATGTCCTCAAGAGTCTGAATCGTCCTCTCACTTTATCCATCAGTCTAGGGGTGGAAAGCAGTGTTGAAGTGATGACGAGTACCCATCTCGTTGTGTAACCGCTTCCAAAATTGGGAAGTGAAATGAACATCTCGGTCTGACACCACCGAGATAGGAACTCCATGACGTGCCACTACCTTTCGCACATAAATCTCAGCATATATGCTCTCCTAGATAGGGATAAAAAGAGCACTCTTGGTCAACTGATCCACGATGAACCATATCGAATCAATTCCATGTGCAGTCCTGGCTAGCTTAGTACGAAATCCATAGAAATGTACTCCCACTTCCATATGGAAATGTCTAATGGCTGCATCTTGCTGTGAAGCCTCTGGTGCTCTGCCTTGACCTTCCTGTAGGTCATGTATCTCCGTCACCTTGGGATGGATGGAGAACCCGGACTTGTCAGCCTCATCCATCAATATATGTCGTACTCCTCCCCAGTGTGGTACCCAAACCCTCCCATCCAGAGTCAACAATCTACGGTTGTCGTAATCGATGGAGGCCACCTCGCTTATGATCGGCTCTCACTTCCGATGCTCCTCCTTTAGGCCCTCAACCTGCGCCTCTCTAATCTGCTCCATCAATGGACAAACTACTGTCATCCTTAAATAGATATGTCGAATCGGGGCTGCTACCGCCTTACAGCTTAGGGCGTCGGCCACCACGTTGGCCTTGCCTGGGTGGTAAAGGATCTCACAATCATAATCTTTTACCACATCTAACCACCGATGTTGCCTCATGTTCAGATTTGGCGGATCTATGAGGTACCTCAAACTCTTGTGGTATGTGTAAATGGTACAACGAACCCCATAGAGGTAATGCCGCCAAATCATGAGAGCGAAAACCACAGCCCCATCTCTAATTCATGCGTCGGATAGTTCATCTCGTGAGGCTTCATCTACCTCGAAGCGTAAGCCATCACATGACCCCGTTGCAGCAATACCACACCTATGCCCATGATTGAAGCATCACAATAAACCATGACTTCTTGGCCAGTCGGGTCAAAGGAACTGCTATCTTGGAGAAGTCTTGAATAAATCTCTGATAATAAACCGCTAGACCCAGGAAAATCTGAATCTAAGTTGGATACCTCAGAATATCCCACTACAACACGACATCTATCTTAGCCGGATCGACTAGAATACCCTTCTAGTTGACAAGGTGCCCAAGAAATTGCACCTCGTGCAACCAGAACTCTCATTTGGAGAACTTTTCAAAATGTATCTCCCTGTTCAGTGTCTGCAGCACCTCCCTCAGGTGCTACTCGTGCTACTCCCGAGTCTTGGAATAGACCAAGATATCATCGATGAAGACTATCATGGACCGATACAGCATCGGTCTACAAACGCGGTTCATGAGGTCTATGAATGTGGGTGGAGCTGTGGTGAGCCCAAATGGCATCACCAAAAACTCAATGTAATCATAGCGAGTCCTAAAAGTTGTCTTCGCACATCCTCATCCCTGAATCGCATCTGGTGATAACCCAACCGTAGATCAATATTTGGAGAACCAAGATGCGTCCTGTAGCTAGTCAAACAAATCATCGATCCTAGGAAGGGAATAACGGTTTTTCACCGTTACCTTATTAAGCTCCCGGTAATTTATACACATGCAATATGACCCATCCTTCTTCTTCACAAATAGGATCGGGGATCCCCATGGCGAACTGCTCGGCCTGATAAGTACCTTGTCTAGCAGCCCTTGCAGCTGCATAGATAACTCTTGCATCTCAGGAGGAGCCAGCCGATATTGTAACAACGTGAATTTTCAAAACAATTTTTCATTTCTCAAACAATATAATCCATCATATAATATTCTTAAGTGTCATGTTTAGAAAATGTCACCATAATAAGATACATCCCAAGATCATAAAATAAATCTTCCATCAGCGTGTACAGATCATGTCGGCGCCCTCCCATAGTCCTCGCTCGTACCTGAAACACATAACACAACAACTGTAAGCATAAATGCTTAGTGAGTTTCCCCAAAATACCACCTACACACGTACGCCCTTCCAGGCCATGACCTTCCGGTCCATCTGTCTCAGGGTATTTCCGTCCTACCCCGGTAGACCTTCTGGTCCTACCCGTGTCGACCTTCCAGTCCACATCACAATGCCTTCCGGTCCATAACATAATGCCTTCCGGCCCATAACATAATGCTTTCCAGCCCATATCAAGCATAACATAGATAACACATACAAACGGTGACTAATCACATACAATGCATATATCATATAACATATCCGACTTTCCGGTCACCTATAGGTACCCTTCCAGGTACAGTATAGTGAGAAGACTCACCTCTGATATCTCGGTAAATCACTGACTCGGTAGAAATACGATCTAGCCTCCGCCTAAACACATAAGGCAAATATTCCCATAAATATAACTATAGGCTAACCCGGTAGACTTTCCGGTCCTACCCGCATCGACCTTCCGATCCACATCACAATGCCTTCGGCCCATAAGATAATGCCTTTCAACCCATAACATAATGCCTTCCGGCCCATATCAAGCATAACATACATAGCACATACAAACAATGACTAATCACATACAATTCATATATCATATAACATATCCGACCTTCCGGTCACCCATAGGTACCCTTCTAGGTACAGTATAGTGACAAGACTCACCTCTGATATCTCGGTAAATTATTGACTCGGTAGAAATATGATCTAGCCTCCGCCTAAACACATAAGGAAAATATTCTCATAAATATAAATATACTCTAACCTTTCTTAACCTCCTCAGAAGGGTAAAAGACCATTTTACCCCTCTTCTAGCTCAAAGGCCTCGCTGCTGACCAAACCCTAAAAGTCAACCAAAGTCAACGGTCAAAGTTTGACCCGACTCGGCGAGTGCACTTGGGCAACTCGGCGAGTCCACATGTGTCCACTTAACTCCTTAGTCCCATTTAACACATCGAGTCCCTCCCATTACTCGATGAGTCCCCAGGCATGAATCGCGGGGCTACCTTGACTGAACTCGCTGAGTCCCAAGAACAACTCAGCGAGTACATTCCATGCACAGATTCTTTTGACCTCCTGAGGTCAGAATTGTTCCTCAAATCCATAGATCTGACCTTCCCAAGCAATATAATCATGTAAAGCTCGAAACTTGATGCTTATATATATACATAATGGCATCAAATGGTGATTTAGTCCCAAAAATGGAAACCTAAGTCCAAACACCCCACAAGGACTCATAAAGCTTACTAGATTGAAGTCTCTGGACATCTTTGAGTCCAGATCCAAATCATTGACTCGATAAGGGACCGAATGCTCCACATAAACATCCTCACAAGAGGTTAGAAAACCCTAATCTCTAAGTTCAATACCAAAATAGAAGAAGGTCCGAATAAATACCTCAAGTTGGAGTCTGTGGACTCTGAAACCACTTGAATCACACCTCCTTCAGCCACCTCTTTCTCTTGATCACCTTCTTTTTGCCAAACCAAGGATAGAAAGATCAATAATAGCTTCTCCTTCCTCCCAAACGATATAGATCACTAAGGGTACTCTCAAGGGACTGGTAGCCGCAATGAGAGGCTAAGAGTACCCTTAAATAGGCTCCAACCCCGGAGGATTAGGGTTTCATTAAACAGCGTGGACTTGCTGAGTCCACTCATGGACTCGCCGAGTCCAATGCGAACCCGGATGAACAATCACGACCCTACTCAGCGAGTCTACACATCAACTCATCGAGTTCCTTCACATAATTCAAAAAAATAAACATTAAATAATATACCTGTGATTCCGGATATTATAATTCTCCCCCACTGGAATCAGACTTCGTTCTCGAAGTCTCATTCTACAAACAATTCAACATGCTGCTCACGCATCTCGCGCTCCGGCTCCCAAGTCAGCTCTGACCCCTTCTTGTGCTGCCATTGCACTTGCACCAAAGGCACTTCCTTGTTCCTTAGAACCTTGACCTTCCGATCCCTAATTGCCACCGGTCTCTCCACATAGTTCAGGCCTGCATCCACCTAGATATCCTCTAATGGTACCACTGCCGACTCGTCGGCGATACACTTCCTCAATTGCGACACATGAAAGGTATCGTGAATCAACCCCAATTCCGCAGGTAGATCCAAATGGTAGGCTACCCTGCTTACCCTCGTGATTACCCTGAAAGGTCCAATATATCGAGGCCCCAACTTGCCCCTTTTCCTAAATCGGATCACTCCTTTCCAAGGAGAGACCTTTAAGACTTCAAAGTGACCAACCTGAAATTCGAGTTCGGACCGACGCTTGTCCGCATAACTCATATGTTGACTCTGAGCGGTCAACAACCTCTACCTGAACTGCTATATCTTCTCAGTCGTCTGAAGCACAATCTTAGTACTACCCATTACACGTTGCCCTACTTCTCCCGAGCATATAGGGGTCCGACACCTCCTCCCATACAACAGCTCAAAGGGTTGCATACCTATGCTCGAATGATGGCTGTTGTTGTACGAAAACTATGCCAAGGGTAAACATGTGTCCCAACTCCCACCAAAATCCAAAACACATGCCCGAAGCATATCCTCGAGTGTCTGAATCGTCTGCTTACTCTGCCCGTCCGTCTGTGGGTGGTATGCGGTACTAAAATGCAGCCTCATACCCAAATCCTCGTGAAACGTCTTCGAAAATATGGAAGTAAATCGCACGTCTCGGTCTGAAACAATCGATATCGGAACCCCATGCCGCGATACCACCTCCCTCACATACAACTCTGCCAGCCTCTCAGCAGAAGAGCTCTCACTGATAGTAAGAAAATGACCGCTCTTCGTCAACCTATCCACAATCACCCAAATTGCATTAACTCCCCTTGCAATCCTTGGCAATTTGGTGATAAAATCCATGGTAATTTGTTCCCACATCCACTCGGGGATCTCCAGCGGCTGCAGTTTACCATACGGACGCTGGTGCTCGGCCTTAACCTGTCGACAAGTTAGTCACCTCTCAAAGAACCATGCAACATCCCTTTTCGTACAGGGCCACCAATACTCCTTCCTTAGCTCCAGATACATCTTAGTGGCCCCGAGATGGATCGAGAACTTCGATCGATGTGCATCTTCCATCAAAATAGTACGCGTCCCGCCCACAAACGGTACCCAAATTCAACCATGAAATGTCATAAGTCCCCAGCTATCGGTAACGAACTCCGATACCTGCCCAACAACTCGCTCCCTCTTTCGGTTTTCTAGTCTCACAGCCTCAGTCTGGGCCCCTTGGATGTTGTCCAATATCGGAGTCATCACTGTCAATGTCATACAAACGTCTTGAATCGGGGCGCTCTCCGTCTTACGGCTCAAGGCCTCAGCTACGACATTAGCCTTGCCCTGGTGGTACAGGATCTCACAATCATAATCCTTTACCATATCCAACCATCTCCTCTGGCGCATATTCAGGTTGGGCTGATCCATCAAGTACTTCAGACTTTTGTGGTCCATGTATATAGTACACCGAACCCCATACAGATAGTGGCGCCAGATCTTTAGGGCAAACACCATAGCCCCCAGCTCCAGATCGTGGGTGGGATATCTCGACTCATGAGGAGTCAGCTGTCTCGATGCATACGCTATCACGTGTCCCCTTTGCATAAGCACTGCCCCTAAACCAGATATTGATGCATCACAGTATACCACAAAATCCTCCATCCCTTCCGGGAGTGCGAGAACTGGGGCTTCGCACAACTTCTTGCGAAGTGTCTCAAATGAGGACTGTTGTTCCGGACCCCATGAAAATGCAACACCCTTCCGGGTCATCTTGGTAAGTGGCACGATGATCTTGGAGAAATCCCTAATAAACCTCCGATAATAGCCGGCCAATCCCAGAAAGCTCCTGATCTTAGTAGGTGATCTCGGCACCTCCCATCTCATCACCGCCTCGATCTTGGCCGGATCGACCAATATCCCTTTCTGGTTAACAAGATGCCCTAGGAACTGCACCTCTCGTAAACAGAAATCACACTTGGAGAATTTGGCATACAACCTCTCCGATCTCAGAACTCTGGGGATGTCCCTCAAATGCTCCTCATGCTGCTCTCTAGACCTCGAATATACCAAAATATCATCAATGATTTTGATCACCGACCGATCCAACATCGGCTTGCACACCCTATTCATGAGATCCATGAACGCGTCTGGGGCACTGGTGAGCCCAAAAGGCATCACTACAAACTCGTAATGTCCATAACGAGTTATGAATGTAGTCTTCTGGATATCTTCATCCCGAACCCTCATCTGATGATAACCCGACCTCAAGTCTATCTTGGAGAACCAAGATGCCTCTTGCGACTGATCGAACAGATCATTGATCCTCACTAACGGATACCGGTTCTTGACCGTCAACTTGTTCAACTCCCAGTAATCAATACACATCCGGTGTGAACCATCATTCTTCTTGACAAAAAGGATCGGCGCTCCCCAAGTTGAGATACTCGGTCGAATAAAACCCTTCCCCAACAGTTCCTGAAGCTACGAGGATAACTCCTGCATCTCTGGCGATGCGAGGTGATAAGGCGCCTTGGCGATAGGTTCTGCTCCCGGAACCAAATCGATATGAAACTCCACTTGTCTTTCCAGAGGCACGGCCGACAGTTCCTCGGGGAAAACATCCGGAAACTCGTACACTATCGGGACCTCGACAATCAAACGTGGCCTCCCCGTGGCCACTCGTGTGTCCATCACATAAGCTATGAATCCACTACAGCCTTGCTGCAAACTCTGCCTCACCCTGGCAGCCGAGCAAAGCGCTGACCCGTACCGGGTCCCTTCGCCATACATAGCAGGCACTCCCACTAGGGTCTTGTATGGTCACCAACTGTCTCTCGCAGTCAATAACCGCTCCAAACTTACTCAACCAGTTCGTGCCCACGATGACACAGACATCTCCCATCACGATAGGAACTAGATCAATTGGGAACTGGATGCCAAAAATCTCGAGCACACAGCCTCTAATCACCTCGGTGGCATACACCGCTTTCTCATCAACTATGGAAACCCTCAGGGGTCGACTCATCACCTCCCGACTAATACTGATGTGCTGACTAAAAGCCAAAGATACAAAAGCCCGACTCACACCCGAGTCAAATAATACCAATGCAGTATAGAATTCACAAGAAAAGTACCTACGTATATCATAATATAAGCACAATATCTCAACATGAAAGTAAATACGCGAAAGAATACATACAAGCCACGACTTCGGGCGCCGCATGGACCTCCTCCGTAGTCAACTGAAAAGTTGTCCCTCGGGCCTTCAGAGCCTCGGCCTTTGCTGGTCGGATCTCGGTAACCCTAGCAGTAGGCGCAGATCCCTATGTTGATCCCTAGTGTAGCTAAGGACAATCAGCCTTCCGATGGCCGGTCTGGTTGCAATGAAAGCAAACCGTAAATCCCTAGGGGCAATCCCTAGCAATGTGCCCCTCTTTGCCACACTTGTAGCAAGCACCTGATCGACATGCCCCCTCATGTCCCTTGCCACACTTCCCGTAAGTGCGGCCCTTCTGGCCTCCCATCCTCGAATCTGCGGACTTAGTCTGCTTGGCTGCTGGCTGAGACTGAGCCGGCCGCCGATCCATCCTCTGAGACTCGGCCTCCTCCCTAGCCTGAGTCTCCAACTCAATCTCCCTCTTCTGGGCATTCGCCTGGAGCTCAGCAAATGTCCGGTACATCGAGTTTGACTCAAACTCCCGAATATCCCTCCTCAGAATACCCAAATATTGGCTCATCCGTGCCTGCTCAGTAGACACCTGCTCAGGGCAGAACATCGCCCTCTCATGAAACTTACAGGTGACCACAGTAACCGAATCATTACCCTGCTTGAGGGTCAAGAACTCCTGAATCAATTGTTCCCTCTCCACAGGGGGAACGTAATCATCTCTGAACATGGTGGTGAACCTCTCCTAGGTCACTGCTGAAATCTCTGCAAGAGTGAAGTTCGCTGTCACGGACTTCCACCAATCCTTCGTTCCTAGGTGGAGCTGGTTCAAAGCAACTCGTACCCTCAAATGCTCTGTACATGAACACATATAGAAGCATCCCTCAATGTCAGCAATCCATCTCATCAAAGCGAGCGGATCCTGCGTCCCATCAAACTCGGGTGGCTTCATGTTGCTGAACTCCCGGAACAACAACGAGTCACCTCCCTGAGGTCTGGCAGCAACCATAGCTGTTGTAGCTGCAGCGGCTACGACCTTAGTCACCGCGGCGTACCGCTCATCAAAAGTCTCCAACAGTGTGGTCTTGATAGACCCAAACATCTCCGGAATCTCAGCCCTGATTGCCGCAGCCACTTCATCGTGCATCATCTGACGAAGCTCCTCGTCACTCACACCACTCGTCCCAGGTCTGTGGCGTGTCCCAACCATGATGCCTCTGAAATACAACATAAAAATATTAGAGACTCGATCGAGCATACTCGCACTCGATAACGCAACCCTACTCGGAATCCAATACCCAAAGGATTCTTACTTGGGTTGCCCACTGATCCGGTATCTTCAGTAGTACGGGCCCTATACTACTGATTACACTGCATCGACATTCAGCCCCAAGTCCTCCTCCTTGGATCCCGGAACGCAAGTACTCTACTCTTGCTATGCATTGGCTACCTACTCGCTCTCAAAGCATCTCATAGCAGTAGGATTCTCCTAGACTAAGGCATCACAAATCAGGCTACTCTAGTCCTAATATGAATACCTAGTCTGCTGTAACATGCATATCATATCATAGCATATTTCATAACACAAATTGTAAGGGTATTTTGGGGATTTTACCATTCGGGCGCCGGCTGACCGTACACACTGCTCCTTCTTTGGTTATCTCAAAACCTCTTATAAAATTTTATGTTTTTATTGTTGGAAATTTTTTCTCAAATCCTCGGCTTGAGTTCAGTTACGCCCGAAGGTGCACCCGAATCCCTCAAACCAAGGCTCTGATACCAACTTGTAACAACGTGAATTTTCAAAACAATTTTTCATTTCTCAAACAATATAAACCATCATATAATATTCTTAAGTCTCATGTTTAGCAAATGTAATCATAATAAGATACATCCCAAGATCATAAAATAAATCTTCCGTCAGTGTGTATCGATCATACCGGCACCCTCCCACGGTCCTCGCTCGTACCTGAAACACATAATACAACAATTGTAAGCATAAATGCTTAGTGAGTTTCCCCAAAATACCACCTACACACGTACGCCCTTCCAGGCCATGACCTTCCGGTCCACATCACAATGCCTTCGGCCCATAAGATAATGCCTTTCAACCCATAACATAATGCCTTCCGGCCCATATCAAGCATAACATACATAGCACATACAAACGGTGACTAATCACATACAATTCATATATCATATAACATATCCGACCTTCCGGTCACCCATAGGTACCCTTCCAGGTACAGTATAGTGACAAGACTCACCTCTGATATCTCGGTAAATTATTGACTCGGTAGAAATATGATCTAGCCTCCGCCTAAACACATAAGGAAAATATTCTCATAAATATAAATATACTCTAACCTTTCTTAACCTCCTAAGAAGGGTAAAAGACCATTTTACCCCTCTTCTAGCTCAAAGGCCTCGCTGCTGACCAAACCCTAAAAGTCAACCAAAGTCAACGGTCAAAGTTTGACCTAACTCGGCGAGTGCACTTGGGCAATTCGGTGAGTCCACCTGCGTCCACTTAACTCCTTAGTCCCATTTAACACGTCAAGTCCCTCCCTTTACACGTCAAGTACCTTGACTCAATTCGCCGAGTCCCAAGAACAACTCGGCGAGTACATTGCATGCACAGATTCTTTTGACCTCCTGAGGTCAGATCTGTTCCCCAAATCCAAAGATCTGACCTTCCCAAGCAATATAATCACGTAAAGCTCGAAACTTGATGCTTATATATACTTACATAATGGCATCAAATGGTGATTTAGTCCCAAAAATGGCAACCTAAGTCCAAACACCCCACAAGGACTCATAAAACTTACTAGATTGAAGTCTTTGGACCTCTTTGAGTCCAGATCCAAAGCATAGACTCGACAAGGGACCGAATGCTCCACATAAACATCCTCACAAGAGGTTAGAAAACCTTAATCTTTAAGTTCAATACCAAAACTGAAGAAGGTCCGAATGAATACCTCAACTTGGAGTCTCTGGACTCTCAAACCACTTGAATCACACCTCTTTCAGCCTCCTCTTGCTCTTGATCACCTTATTTTTGCCAAACCAAGGATAGAAAGATCAATAATGGATTCTCCTTCCTCCCAAATGATATAGATCACTAAGGGAGCTCTCAAGGGACTGGTAGCCGCAATGAGAGGCTAAGAGTACCCTTAAATAGGCTCCAACCCCGGAGGATTAAGATTTCATTAAACAGCATGGACTCTCCGAGTCCACTCATGGACTCGCCGAGTCCAATGCGAACCTGAATGAACAATCACGACCCTACTCGGTGAGTTTACGCATCAACTCATCGAGTTCCTTCACATAATTAAAAAAAATATATATTAAATAATATATTTGGGATTCCGGATGTTACAGATATGGTGCCTTGGTTATTGGAGTCGCACCAGGGACTAGGTAAATCCTAAAATTAATTTGTCTCTCTGGAGGTACCCCAAGAAAATCTTCTAGGAATACGTCCGGGTATTTGCAAATAGGAGTTATTTGCAAATAGTTTGTTAGTTTAATTCATGATCTATATGTTTTTAATGGAATCCATAATATGTCCTCAAGTTATGGATTACCAAAAGTCTTTCTTTTAATGTTAATTAAAGAACACATAAGTTAAATAAAATGAAGAGTCTTCATTTTAATAAACCGTTAATTCATAAGTTATGAAGTTGAAAAGTTTTGAATAGTTACAAAACTTGCCCTCAAGTTTTGGAACATGTAAAGTCACTTTGGAAAACTTTAGTTCCAACCCCTCGAAATTGAAAAGTTAAAATTCAACCCTTATACTTTATAATATTATAAGGTTGTTGCCTATATAATAGCATCTTAATGGGTGTGTCCACTCTCACCCACCGCTTCCTTGACTGGTGGAGGGTCGTTAGCCGAATGGGTAGGACAATGACTTTAATCCTCATTAATAGTATAATGATTATAAAGTAACTAAATGTTTTGTGAATTCCTAATCTTACATACTTTAGGAAAATGTGAATTTTGTGCTAACCCATGAAATTACACTTTGCACCTTGCTTAAGTTGTTAGTGGAGCATGCGTGGTTAACCGACACACTAACTTGGATATAACAAGGTTGGAAAAGGGTCGCTTAAGGTTTATTATAAATCGGTGGAGCGCATCTGGTTAACCGGCACATCAACTAGGTGATAAAAATTAAGAGTACCAAGTAATTTTCATGGTTATTTACACCTTGTTTTGTGATCCTCGGTATCCCAGTCACAAAATTTGAAGGGCACATTCAATATTGAAATATGTCATTGAAAAGTTCAATGAATATCAAAAGAATATAGGAGTTTTAAAACCAATTAAAACCTAATAATACATTTCGTTTTTCATGGTGGAAATTGGTGAATCGTCATTCACCTACCTTCAAATATTTTATAGCTTTGATTACGACATCCCTCTTCTAAGCTATAAAATATTGTGTTGGGTCGTAGCCTTAATATTACATTTGGGTGTCTTATTAAGGACTATCTTTATATCTAATCTAAACTTGTCTTTCTTCTTTTCAAATGTCTTCCAACAATGCTACTTCTGGCTCAAAACCTACCAACTCCTTCTCTCTCATTAACCTTTGTGGGAGAGTCAACTTTGATGGTTCCAACTTTATGGATTGGATCCGGAACATTAGGATGGTCACTCGTTACGAGGACAAGGGATATCTTCTCGACAAGGAGCTAAAGGAAATTATTGAGTCCACTGCTACTCCAAAGGAGATTGCTGACTTTAGGGCACAAGATAGTGATGCTACCAAAGTGGCATGCATCATGTTGGCCACAATAACCGCGGAACTGCAGATGTCCTATGAGGACTTTTACCGTTTTGAGTTGTACATGGACTTGATGGACCGCTACCATCAAAATGCTCGTCAAGAGAGGTATGATATCATCTCTTCCATGATAACAACCCGAATGAAGGATGGTGAATCCATCACAGGCCACTTACAGAAAATGCAAAGGTATGTGGACCGTTTGCTGAAATTGAATGTGAATTTCCCCGAGGAGTTGGAAATTGAATCATTTTGCACACCTTACCTTCTTGTTATGATCAATTCGTAATGACCTATCACATGAACAAGGACGAGGTCATAATCAACAAACTTCAAGGACTTTTGATGACCGCCGAAACCGGTCTTAAAGGTATATCGGTTGTTACCACTCCTACTCCTACCGCTTCCCCTGTTCTGGGCATCGGGCATGGTAAAGGGAAGAAGAGGAAGAGCCCTTCAAAGGGTACCAAGGGAAAGTCTCTTGATGGATCCTCTTCAAGTACACCCAAAGGTGGTTCTGTCACTCCTTCTGGCAACCCTAAAGAGGCTGAATGCTTCTATTGGCATGAAAAGGCGCACTTGAAGCGAAACTGCCCAAAGTACTTGCAAGATGTTAAGGATGGGAAAGTAAAACCCAACCATGTAGGTATTTACACTATATTGTCTAATAACTCACCCTATTCTAATTCTTGGGTTCTTGATACAGGTTGTGGTATTCACATATGTTTTGATTTGCAGGGACTACGAAGAAGTGAGAATGTGGAGCATGGGATGATAAACTTAATCATGGGGAATAGAAAAGCTTCACCTGTCACCAAGATTGGAGTTTATTCTTTGTTTCTAAGTAGTGGCTTAACATTAGGTTTTAATAAATGTTGTTACTCATCTGAAATGGCGAGAAATATTATTTCCTTTCATGGCTTGTACAAACAAGGATTTACATTTTTCATTTGATAATGAATGTGGTGGTAATAATTATTTCTTTAATAATATTCTTTATTTTAAAGCATTACATTGTGATGGTGTATATGAAACAGTGTCGGTTGTTGATAGCCTAGAAATAATGTGTTGTGTATCGGTTCTTCCACTAACTTGGATAAAGCATCATTATGGCATTGTCGTCTTGGATAGGTGAGCATGAAACGCATATGCCAACTCCAAAAGGATGGAGTCTTGGAGTCATTTGACCTAAAGTCAGAAGATAGTTTTGAATCTTGTTTACTTGGAAAAAATGACAAAATCACAATTCACTGGTACCTGTGCTAGGGGTGAAGGTTTGTTGGATCTTGTACACATAGATGTTTTTGGACCCTTCAGAACTGCCACAAGGGATTCTAACCCCTTCTATGTGACTTTTACTAATGATGATAGAAGATATGGATATGTATACTTAATCAAGCATAAGTTAGAAACCTTTGAAAAGTTCAAGGATTTTAAACAGGAAGTGGAGAATCAGTTGGCCAGGAACATTAAGATGATTCGATCCGATCGAGGTGGTGAGTATCTTAGTATAGAGTTCCTTAACTATCTTAAGGAATGTGGGATTGTCTCACAATTGACACCTCCCAGAACACCAAAGCTTAATGGTGTGGCTGAGAGGCATGATCGAACCATTTTGGACATGGTTCATTCCATGATAAGTCGAGCTTCGCTAACAATCTCATTATGGGGGAATGCCTTAGAGACTTCCGCCCATATTCTTAATGTATTCCTTACCAAAAAGGTTGCCAAAACACCTAACGAGATGTGGACTTGGAAAGTTCCCAATTTGGACCACATCAATATTTTAGGTTGCAAGGCTTTTGTGAGGCTCGAGACTCACGATAAGCTCAAACTTCGAAGTGAGAGGTGTATTTTCATTGGCTACCCACATAAATCCTTTGGTTACCTCTTTTATAGACCTAGTGATAATGTGGTATTTATACCAAGGAAAAGAGTCTTTCGTGAGAGAGAGTTCATAATCCAAGGAAATAGTGGGAGGCAAATTGAACTTGAATAAATTCAAGAGTCAAGTGGTGAAGGAACCTCAAACCCTAGCAGTTAACCTGAGGAGGACACTCTTGTTGATCCGACTGACGAGTCTGTACCTCTGAGGTGTTCCACGAGAGTTACGAATCCACCTAAGCATTACTATGGTTTCCATATTACTACGAAAGGTGATACACTTATTAGTGATAGTACACTAGTAAGTTTGGATGAACTTAACAGCTACACAGAATCCATAGGAGGCCCTGAGTCTACTAAATGGAAAGAGGCTAAGGACAGTGAGAGACAGTCCATGTATGAGAGTCAAGTTTAGAACTTGGTTGACAATGTACCAAGTCGTAAGACAGTCGGGTGCAAATGGATCATCAAGAAGAAGACTGACATGGATTGTAATGTACACACTTATAAGGCGCGACTAGTTTTAAAGGGTTTTTCTCAAACTCCGAGAGTTGATAATGATGAGACCTTTTCACCAGTAGCAAAGATTAAGTCTATTAGGGTTATGTTAGCCATTCCAGCATTTCATGATTTTGAAATATGGCAAATAGATGTCAAAACTGCTTTTCTTAATGGAAGGTTGGCTGAGGATGTTTACGTGAGTCAGCCAAAGGGTTTTGTCAGTACAAAGTACCATAATAGAGTGTGTAAGCTTCATAAATCCATCTATGGATTGAAACAAGCACATCGCAGATGGAATCTTTGTTTCGATGAGAAAGTCAAAGAGTTTGGATTTTCGAGCAGTGAAGATGAATCTTGTGTATATGTCAAGGATAGTGGAAGTATTGTTAGCTTTTTGGTATTGTATGTGGATGGCATACTACTCATAGGAAATGACATCCCAACTCTACAGGAAGTGAAGTCTTGGCTTGGGAAGTGTTTCGCTATGAAGGACCTTGGATAAGCTGCCTATATCCTAGGGGGAGACAGGAGTAAGAGACTAATTAGACTTAGTCAAAGTACCTACTTGGTTAAGGTGCTAAATAGTTTCAGCATGCAGGATTCCAAGAAAGGAGAGTTACCGATCCAGAGTAACGCTAGATTGAGTAAGACTCAAAGCCCAAGTATAGAGGCAGAGATATCTAAGATGAGTCGAGTACCGTATGCTTCCGCTGTAGGCTCGATCATGTATGCTATGACTTGTACTCATCCTCATGTAGCCTTTTCTTTGAGCATGGTCAATATATATCAGGGGAACCCTTGCAAAGCTCACTAGATTGCGGTAAAGAACATTCTCAAGTACCCGTGGAGGACTAAGGATTGGGTCCTTACCCTCGGTGGGAGTGATTACTTGAGAGTATTAGGGTATAGTGATGCTAGCTTCCATACTTATAGGGATAATTTCCGCTCTCAGTCAGGCTGGGTAATTACTTGGAAAAAGTTCCAAGAAGAAGACAGTGGCTGATTCAACTTACGAATCAGAGTATATAGCAGCAAGCGAGGCAACAAAGGAGGCAATATGGCTGAAGAACTTCACTGGAGACCTTGGAGTAGTACTAGCTATAAAGGAGCCTATGGAGATTTTCTATGATAGTGAAAATGCAGTTGGCTTAGCCATGGAACCAAGGGATCACGGATGTTCCAGACACATCGATAGAAAATACCATTTCATTAGACATCGAATAGAAGAAGGACTACTTGTGGCAAAGAGGGTATCATCGGATGTGAACCTAGTAGATCCCCTCACGAAAGGACTGGGTATGGTTAAGCATCTTCAACATGTGAGGCGCATTAGGCTAAAGGATGATATTAGTTTTATAAATTAGATAGCTTTTGAAAATTTTAAAGTGTAATTGATATTTGATGATGAATAAAAGTTGTTGTTTATTTATAAGTAAAGTGTTGCTATCTTCTTTCAATCGTTTACTATCATTTAATTTTTGCATGTTTTGACTTACAGAATAATTATGTTATTGTATATCTTATTATTCAAACCATCCACAGTTAATCATACTTTGGAAGTAGGTAATGAGGAAAGACTGTCATGAAGGGTCTACAGTTTGTCTGGGACAAAGGGGCTGCATTGTTGATGAGTACTCCTGGAATAGCGATTTGAGTATTACATTCAACCCACACTCACTTGTATCACTTCATGGAATTTATCTTGAGTGATCGTGAGACGGTAATATAAGATAAGTCTTCAAACCTAGAGATATGAGTTGTTGACTATGAGTTGGTTATACATTGATTGTACGAAAACGCATTGGTACCTCGATGTTATAAAACTTTCCCTTGTGTATGATTCAACAAGTAGTAGAACAAGCATATGAGTCGAAGTTTATTTGTTCCTTTTAGTCCTTGGAGGATTAAAAGCAATATATGGGCCCCTCAATTATTTATTTTTGACCTATATACCGGGCACGATCAGAACTAAATTGATGCGTTCGATTATGTTGTATGTTAAACAAATCAAAAATCAGAAAACAAACTGCTGGAGAATAAGTACGACATTGTTCCATGTATTTTTCTGGCAGATATCTTGAGACCAGAGGATTATATGATTAGTTATCTTAAATGGCATGTAATCTTAGTTCCGCGAGACATTGAAAGAGCTACAATTGTTGATCGGTTCCTAAACTCACACTTGCAGTTATAGTTATTAGACTTATCCAAATGGGAGACTGATGGATTAGGTGTTTAAGTTCATAACTATTTTTGCTATGTACTTGACCCGGTTGGCATGGTCCATTTGGGTTGCATGGCATCATGACACTTGGATAGACAAAATGAGAAAAGAACACTTATGGATTCTTAATATGCTATAAGTTCTAATATATTAATAATATTATTTAATTAGTATTGATCAAGAATTAATTAGGAATTACTTTGGTGATAAAACAGAGACTAATTAAATATATGGGGTTGATTGTGTAAATCATCCATTCTTGTATAGTAGGCTAATGACTCATGATTTTTCGAATTGGGCTAAAACCCATAGGGTACTCTATGGATAGTCCATGAAGGTTAAAACCGATGGATCATGGAGAAAATGAAATGCCATGTAAATTAGGGTTTACATGGTGTAAGCCTACTTGTGATACAACTATAAAATGACCCCATGGGCTACCAAAATCGATAGTAAGTGAAGAACTAGAGGGCTAGCCGAGTTTGTGTGTTTGTGTACTTCTCTCAAAGTTATTCCAAGAGTTGTGGTGTTGTGTGAAACAATTGAGGCATCACATTTGGGGTACTAGGCTCACAAAGTTCTTAAGGAATCCAAGCAACAAGAAAGGTATGTTCTTCTACTAGCTTTTATGTTTCAAGTTCCACATGCCATGATAGTTAGGTTAAGAACCTTGAAGAAAATCGAATTCACATGTATCTTAGTAATCATAGATCCAAGGTTTCTAGAGTTGCATGTACACCTTAGAAGTGTTAGAATGCTTAAAACCCTTCAGTTCCCTCGAAGTGGAATCAGAACCAAATCTACTAAAAACTGCTCATCAAATAGCTATAGAGTACATCCCCTATGAACCCTCGCAACCCTAACGGTCCTGTCATCTGCTATCTCCACATCAAGTGGGCAATCCAGCTCTCTTTGAGCTCCTACGAATCGCTTGCTAAGTGCGAGCGATACAATGGATCAGGTAGCCCTTGAATCAAGCAATATCAGGGTCGATATACCGTTCACTAAGATCGACCCTAAAACAAAACACATAAACATAAGCAATAATCAATATCAATAAAGACATAAAGAAAAGATACATAACCTTCACCTCGTTGGGAGCTTCTTGTGCCTCTTTAGCTGTCAACTGAAAGGCCCTGCTCTTTGCCACAGGCGCCTCACCCCGACCCTAACACCATCTATAACCCTTAATGTAGCAGGGGCAGGTGTTTCCACCTACCCTGTTGTTGCTAAACTCGAGCACTGGGATCGATTGTGTCCCATCTGATTGACATGAAAGCAAATCAAGTCTGATGATGTCATGGTGTTGGTAGTAGCTGTGCAATTCCACTCATATGCCCAGTTCGGCTGCATTTAAAGCGACCTGAACTCCCTGCCTTACACGCCCTGTCATGCATCCTGCCGCATTTGCCATAACGGCCACGACCTGTTGGCTCCTAGGTCTGTAATCCGACACCTTGGGTTTCTTGCCCATACTCCCTGTCTGAACCCCCTCGGGTTTCCTCTTCCTCTCCATCTCCAAATTTAACTCCCTCTCTCGAGCCCTAGCAATCAAATCCTTCAGCGTCTTGCAGCTGGAGATGCTCACAAACAGGCAGATATCACTCTGCAACATCTCATGATATCGGGCATTTTTCATCTCCTCACCCGCCACGTACTGCGGAACGAGAATGGCCCTCTCCCTAAATATCACGGTGATCTTACTCACCATCTCAGTCGTTTGCTGGAGATCCTGGTTCTCCCTAGCAAGCTGTTACACATCTATCACAGGTGCAAACTCGACCCTGAACATGACCGTAAATTCACTCCATGTCATAGCATCAAGAGTTGCATCATCACCAATGCCATGTCCAACCTCCTATGACTAGTGACGTGCCTTGTCCTTCAGAAGACAGGTGCAAGCCGAACCTTGTCCTCCTCGATACATCTGCTTGTGCAGAATGCATTAGCGACATCCGCCAACCATCTGGTGCTCGCAATGGGGTCCCGAGCCCCATAGTAGTCGGGAGCTCCACAAGCTCTGAACTCCCAGAAATTCAATGTGCGTGACCCTATCATGGCCACCACATCATTACTCAACCTCTCAACAAAAATCTATAAAATACCCTCCTTGGTCGTGTCGAAGATCATAGGTGTGGCTCCTAAGCCAGAGCCTGATCACTCACCAACGTCTGAACTGCCGGCTGGTCTAGTGCATAAAACCATCATTTTTAAAAAGATGTCATGATAAACATCATAATACTAATAATATCCCAAGGAATCATACATATACTACAAGTTCCTTGGATTCATCTTAGCCTTCCTTGACTCGAGTATGGATCCTCTACTTTCAATAGTAAGAGCCCCATACTACCTTCCACATCTATCCGTACTTTCCTCAAGAACTGCCTTGACTTCACTAAGTCCTGCCTACTACTAATGCTTCACGCACTACTCTCATCCTATGCTTGCCCTAGGGTTATCACCATCCCACTCTCTGCCATCAATTTCACAAGAAGTGTTGGGTTTTAAGCACTATAACACTCCTACGGTGCACATGCAACCCTAGTAGCTTTGGATCTATCTTTTCTGTAATTATACATGCAATAAAATTCCAAAGCTTTAAGCCTACAACTAGCATACAATTTTGGCACATGAATCATAAAATCAAGTTAGATGAATACCTCTTAATTGTAGCTTGTAGTTTTGGCTTTTCAAGAGCTTAGCACGTCGAGTGTGATGCCTCAAATGGTTCATAAACACCATGAACAAAGGAGGAATTTGAGAGAGAGGTTATGCACTCTAAAATCAGTTAGTGTTCTCTTAGAATCCTTAGATGAGCCAATTTTGGCTAAGGGGTGACATTTATATATTGTAGGATTCCAATGGTCATGGGTAAACCCTAATCCATACACTTAGGTTATGACCCATATCTTATGTGGGTTAACTATTACAAAAACTTACATAAACTTAGCCCAACATGGTTCAATAGCCCAGACAATATATATTATATCACCGATTTACATAATCAGTCCCCATTAATTTAATTAGTCTCTTTTATCACTAAATTAATTCCAATTTAGATCTTGATCAATACTAATTAAATAATATGATTTCACAATTAATATATTATAGTTATAATATATATTAATAAATCATAAATAACCTCTTTCTCAAATATCCATCGTATCAGATTGTTTTGGTGAAGGCAACCCAAATGGACCATGCTACTCTCGGGTCAAGTATATACCAATTATAGTTGTAGTCTTAGACACCTAATCCAATAAAAAGTCCCTACTATCTCCCCCTAACTAGCTCGCGAACATCATTACATATCACTAAGACTAGATAACTCTTCGAATGAAAGATCCTACCCTACAATGGTTGGACTCAAAAAAGAGCTGCAAAATAGAGCTAGACCTAACCTTCTAAAATTATTTAGTCCTCGAAATATGTAACTTAACATATTTGTTTTCTAGTTAGTAGAAGAAAAGTAGAACTCCTAAAATCACAAAGTAAGCAGCATTCAAGAATTGAGTAACCATGAAGTTTTAGAAAATTATTTGTTTTCTAGTTAGTTGAAGAAAATTATTTAGTCCTTGAAATATGTAACTTAACATATTTTTTTACTAGTAAGGCCATCATACTGACTAATCTATACTAGCATGCAGTTCATAAACTACAACTCTCATGTATTGGTTTCAAGAATATAAGATATTATCATCTCATAATCACTCGTGATAAAATCCATGAAGTGATTCAAATGAGTGTGGGTTTAATCAAACACTCAAATCATATTACAAGAGTACTCATGAACACTGCAACAAACTTGTGCTATGTCTAAAACACTTAGACAATCTACAAAAGGATTCATGACAATCTTGCCTCAATACCTACTTCCAATGTATGATTGATTGTGGATTGTTTGAATAATCTTATTATTCGGGAAGTCAAAACATGCAACATGAAACACAAGACTAATCGAATCCAATATGGTCTCAAAACTTTTGAATATTGTCACACCCCGAAACCGATGGTGGAAACGTTCCGGGGCGGAGGACGTCATGTAGTATCACAACCAATGTACATAGTAAGCGTAGTAAACAAAACCAATACATTACATAGAAATATTTACATTGTTTGAAAACAAAGTGTTACAAGAGTTATACATATATATCATATGCACAAAATTTAAGACGAGTCTTCTATACGCTCCGTCTTCTCCAAAAGATCGTTGTGTACCTATCTAATGTGGAACTGAGAATACAAGCAGTTTGAAAATCAGCATAAAGCTGGTGAGTTCATAAGAGGTTTGTTTTCTGAAAATGTACAAGTTTCCTTTGGTTTTTCTGAAAAAGTTTGTTATCCAATAAAATCCCATATTTTCTTATAAGTAAAGTTATTTATCCGTTTGTTATACGATCCGGTTATGTACATTTTGTTATCCCAGGAAAAACCCTTATTTTCCTTAAAAGTTTGTAGTCGGTTATCGGTTCTGAAAGTAATGTACAAGTGTCTACCATAATTTATGTGTTCGTGTGATGTTTCCTGAAAACTTGTTTATCGTTAAAAGGTACATTAGTTTTAACACGTATATAAAACTAATAAGTAAGTATAAAAGTATCCATAATCTAAATTGCGAGTTCTATAAACATACTATAGACTGGATAAGGCTCGAGATAGGAGCCAATATCTTTTTATGACTTTTGTCACCCTTGAACCTTTCAGTTCGACTGTAGCTAGCAACCATGTGCGGGGTTGTCAATCCCGTATAGATCTATACACTCAAGTCACGTTCTCCCTCCAAGAGATTCTGGTTACGGGGATAGTCCTACACTCTCGTAACTAAGGGGAGTGTTACAAGGACTTGTCTCCAATCATAAGATTATTGAATTAGAAGATAATAAAATGGGAAGTTCTGTTTTATTAGTCCTTCACTCTCGTAACTAGGGGGAGTGTTATCAAGGACTTGTCTAATGTTCTAAGTTTAATGTTATTATTTCTCCACTCTCGTAACTAAGGGGAGTGGTAAAGTTCTAAGTTTAATGTTATTAGTCCTTCACTCTCGTATCTAAGGGGAGTGTTATCAAGGACGTCTTAAAGTTCTAAGGTTCATGCTTTTAACAGTAATGATGTGGAAATTCATTTGTGAAGTATAAAATATAACATTTTAAAACGAGTTTCACAAATAATATGTCGGTTTGCTCTGCCAATCGAACGATTGGTTAATACAGTTTTCCGTGTTAAAAGCATACGAAATATGAAACAGTTCAAATGAAATCATAAGTTTGAGTACAAGATTTCGTTGTACTTTTGCTTGTATTGCCCCCCCTGAAAACATTGAAAACATGGAAAAACATAGGGGTATGAACTCACCAATCGAAGAATGTGTCGGTTTGGGGCTTGATTACGTGTGAGGTTCCTATATAATATGAAGAGATACACATTTGTATCTAATTAGACCCTGAACCACAAATCAAATATGAATAAACACTTCGAGATGCGAAAACACTTCAATACAAGTGTTTGGAGTGACCCAGGTGGCATCTAAGGATGTGTATGGCTTGGATATGGATTATTCTCTTCAAGAGTAAACTCCTAAAGGAGTTTACAACCCAAATGACCAACTCCCCATGATTTTACGGCCGTAAACTCATGGTAGGGTGTTCTTGGTTGCTAAATGGCCTTATAACACTTGTGGTTTAATGCTAGGCTTGGTTTTAAGGCATTCGAATGGAATTTGGACATCCTAAGGACCATTTGAGGAGTTTACGGTAGTAAACTTGGAGTTTACGGCCGTAAACTCTTGTGTACCCATTCAAAGTGTGTTTTGGCGGTCCTAGGTCAATCACAAGTGTTTCTAGGTCAATATACAAGTCATAGGATGAAGTTAAGGCACCATTTGACCCATTTATAGGAGTTTACGGCCCAGGAACGCATCCATGGGGGGGGGGGTTTATGGCCGTGAACTCCTAAGGGAGTGGCTTTTATCAATTTTAAGGTCCCTAACTCATTTGTGGTTGCTTCTAGACTTTATTCCAAGGCTTAAGAGGTTTTTAAGGGGCATCTTAACACCTTTAAATGGGTTTACTACCCATGAAATGATGTTTACAGTCCAAGCATGTGCTTGGGCCGTAAACTCATGTTTACTCTTCAAATTATAAGGTTTTGATGTTCTAAGTCCAGTATTGTAAGCCCCTAAGTGATATCTAAGCTCCAAATGTGGTTTGGAAGGGTTTTGAGGCTCTAAAACCCCATCTATGTGAGTTTACGGCCCAAGAGTGTTCCAGGGCCGTAAAAACATGTGTATGGTCCTTTTTCATAATTCAAACACGAATTTGAAGCCTAAAGATGTTATACTATGAGCTAGGATAGTTATCTTACCAATTTGGAGCTTGGAATGGGGTGATTTTTGGATCAAACTTGTGTTTCTAGTGAGAGAGTAGAGAGAGAGAGAGAGAGTGGAAAAGCTTCAAAATGAAGCCCACTCAACCTTATATATGGTTCGGGTTTGGGGCTCGGTGGAATTCTACCTGATATTGACGTTAAACGGGGCTTTTGGTCGTACCCGATTAAGTTACCGTAAACCGACGCGGTCGAAACTTAAAAGTTTTCCAATTAATAATTTGGGGTGTTTTCATGTGTTTCTAATGGGTTTGGACACTCACGAGGTCATTATAAAAGTCTCAAATTAAATGACCTAACCCAAAATGTTAGCGAAAAATTTGAAAGATAAACGGGTTTCACTGACGGGAACGGGTTATCATGACGGAAAAATTTTCGGGTTGGCACAAATATAAATAAAACACCTTTTATTTAATCAACATATTTATTACACATTATTCATTGTATGATGTTTCGATTTATCAACTTTACACCTGAATTAAAACAACAGTTATCCCATGCTCCTAGCATGGATACTATCTTTATCTATGGTCCTTACTTTGTGAAATGGATCAATTTTAAGCATTTCCAATCACATTCATTTCAGAATTTCAAATCCTTATCGTAAGTTTAAGAATACCAAGTCCTTGTCACTTACTGTAAACTATTAGATTCTAAACGTATATGCAGTGATCCTTTTGTAATGACTATGTACACAAGTCACAGAGACATTGCTAATTACGAAACTTTCCATTGGAGATTGTTACAAGACAATTCCATAGATACGAAGTCTTATATTCAAGTACATTCCTTTGAACATCCATCTTTCATAAAAGTTTCCAACTTACTCATAGATTCTTGATATCCAACTCCCATTATGGAAACGTTTCCATAATTTCCATATGACAATTCATTCTTAATAGAATCCTATCTATTCAAAATTATATAAATATGGTCCATTCATTACTATACTTCCAACTGTCCTTAAGTAAACAATCCTTAGTGAACCTCAGACCGTCTTTGATAGTTGTTTAATAACTTTAGTTATATACGGTTCTATTACTTTTTCCCTCTTAATGCCCTAGATATTTGGAAAATTAGAACAGAAGAATATTATAGCACATGCAATCGATACTGTATCTGAAGCATATGGCACACGATTCATAATATCTTACATAGAGACCTAATGCTTTACCCGTCTCTTGCTATAACCATATATAGAATTTCCTTATGTCAAATCTTTTCAACATAACATTCATATATTTCCTCGACTAAATTTGATTAAAATCTCAATCTAAACTTTTAGAATTGAAATGAAGTATAAGTTCCTCTCCCTTAATATAGTAAAACAACTTTTCAAACACTGAAACTTTTCGAATTGAATCCTGTGTTTTCTATAATTAACATTGCTAACACACAACACTTACCATAATAATTATGCTCCCACTTGCATAATAATTATTATCTTACTAGCATAAAACTTATGCTCCCACTAGCATTGACATGCACCCAAAAATAAGTAGGACTTCTAGAAATCAATACTTGTTGACTTTCTTACAAAAGTTCTGATTTCTGATACAAGACGCTTCGATAAGACTTTATCTAAGCTTCTCAAACACATACACCTTTCCTTAGATAGCTCACATATGTGTCTAAACAATTTTAGAACTTATATCAATAAGTCTCAACTGTTTAGACCTTTTTCCTTTTCTCACAATTCGAACTATGAAGATGGATGCAATAATAATAGTCGAATTTGAGAATGCAAATATCACAGTTGTTATCTTCTCAAAATCTACTTAGTGAAAGCATTTCCTCACAGTTATTTTCATGAATTGGAGAGAAACCTTATGACACTTAGATTTTATGGTGTATGTGTTCCTATCCATATGAATTTGTGATAGCCATAATCATAAGACAAGGTTAGTGACAAATCCAAAATCATATGGGCTGAACTTGTTTAATTTTAATTTCTTGCCACTTGGTAGCATGAAGGTCTACCATGTCTTCCAAGTTGTTATGCAAATAATTGAATACTCATAGAACTCACATGCATAGTCAACCGACTGGAATGGAATCATAAATAGGAACATGTCAACACAACAGGTTACAGACCCTAAGTCATATGCTAGGGATTTACAATAGGTTTAATCTTGATTAGTTCTTGAAACAATCAAGATCCTTCAGACTCCCATTGACCTCTTGAAATATAAGACTCTCTTTGTCAAGAAACATTACTTGACAAAAAAATATTCAAGAGTTAGTGTAGTTTCTTATCAAGACAAACACTTCTGACAATCGGTCTTAGTTGATCTTTTTTTTTTATCCAAAATGTCACCACTTACCAATTTCAAATGTACAAGAGTAAGAAACATTTTACTCTACATTTGATAAGTGTTAAAAACCTTTCTTAAGATTATGTCATGCAAGGAACAATCATGGAGTATGACTCTAAGATTTGATCTTGGAGTGAAGTATGACTCTCCTTAATTGATTTAACCATTTCAACAATTCCTGATACCTCCTCATAGCCATGCAAATGTACGAAGGTGTCCTTAGAGTATCGATTGTGATATGGTTTTCATAATCATTAAGATGATCATAAAACATGATACTAAAGTACTCTCCTTTCCTTTTAGATTGAAGAAACTTTTATCTTTCTACCTAATTGATTTTTCTTATTCGATCTGCTATACATTGAAAATTTCCAATGATTCAGAATTATACTTAATCTTGTAAGCATAACCATATTTACTAAACTTTAGTAAATCATGATGAATAGTCTTATCATTCTTTGTGGCGGACCTGACAAGTGGACAACCAAGTGTACCCAATCCCTTAGTCCTTCAGTTGACTGACATATACATGTAAACAAGGAATTCGTCTTAATTTTCCAAAGATGAAGGTTCTCATACACCACGCAGTACAAGTTGCATGATTCCAAGTTTCTATCTAACTGAAACTTTGGTGATGAGAATCTTTCCTTATTTGGTAAAATTTAACATTACCACAAACGAAAGAATCAAATCTATTCTCAACATTGCTAACATCAATTTTCACAAATGTCATTGCAAGGAAGTATAAAATAAGATAAATTCAAAATTTTCTTTATTTATGACATGTGGAAAACCTTTCCTTACAATGCAAGTTTATAGGAAAACTATGTTTCTAAACATTTCTAAGAAATTCATCGTAACTCCTAACATCAGCTCAAAAATCCGATCATCGAACCATGCGATCGAAATCCATCTCTTCACGATCAGACTCAACATGCTTTTCCTTTAAGCTTTCTTTGATCCTTCAAAACATCAAAATGTAATTACATCACATCATGTATTACGAATCTCCAAATAGGAACTTAGTAGAGTTAGATAGTTGACTTACCTGAAGCAGAGTCATACATTTTCACTTTACCATCCTTGTGGTCCTTCAGGTAGATATGACAGCTTCGCAACCAATGCCCCTTCTCTTGGCAGTAGAAACATATGCACTCTTTGGTAATGGTACATGGGACAATTTCAGACTTAGCTTTTCCCTTTCCCTTAGAAGGATAAATCTTTTCTAGACTTCCAATGTTTCCATTGTCAATGTCAATGGAGGTTTGGGAAGTATATCTTCAAATCAAATTTACATTACCAATGTGCCAAATAATTGCTGATTCATCAGCAATTAGCAAATATGTAAGATCGATAAGGGACATTTCGCGGTCTGTCATATAGTAATCTTTAATGAACTCACCATATGACTCAGGAAGTGATTGAAGAACCCAGTCAACAGCCAACTTCCTCGACACAATGATTCCTAACATTCCCAGCTTATCAATGTGTGACTTCATCTCTAAGACATGTGCACACACAGACCTTCCATCTTGATGTATGCTTGCCAATAGGGTTTGAGTGACCTTAAATTTTAATGTCGACGAACACGTGGGTCAGGGAGAATAATTAGAGGAGGTGGAGGAAGTGATGAATGATTTCCATTTCCATGATCTAATCGTGAGACATCGTCTTCATAAGGAAAGCCTTTTCCAAAAGATTTGGGAAGGCCATAGTTGTCTGACCTAGACATCTATAATGGGAGAAATTCAAGTATCAGTTGATTTAAGTCCTTAATATAACACCCAAAATGAAATATTAAGGCTAGGACCTAACACAATATTCTATAATTCGGAAGAGGGATGTCGTAATCCATTTGTAAAATATTTGAAGGTAGGTAAATGACGATTTACTAATTTCCACCATTAAAACGAAAATGAATTTTAGGTTTGAAATGATTTGAAATTCCAAGATTCTTTTAGATTCATTGAACTTTTCAATGGATGTTTAAATCTTGTTTATATCCTTCAAGTTTATAACTGGGATGCTGAGGATCACAGACAATGTGTGAATAACCATGCACATTAGCCTAATAGTAGAGGTCTACATGTTGAAATTCATCCATGGAGTTTATACGAGAAAGGAGGCGTGAGAAATGAATAGGAAGGATATGCGTGAAATACTCCTATCAGATTTTAATTATTTAGGTTTGGTTCCTTAAAAGTTTTTAGATCATTAGAGGTACGTTTTTTCTTCCCATGCTCGCCCCCGAACACATGTTGGTCATATTTTGAATAGATATAGTTGATCAAGCTTTATTTATCCCTAATATGACCACATAATTGTCCGGGTTTAAATGTGATGTTCAAATCCTCCAAAGACTTTACTTTTTCTTATTGTATCAATACCCTAAGTTCACACATAGGTATGCATTTTATTTTTGTTTAGAGTATTTTAGTCCCAATGTATTTATAGTTACATATCTTGTATGATTAGATATTCCAGTTCACTATAAACATTCATCTGATACCAATTTGTCACACCCCCGAACTAGAGAAATGGCGGAAACATCCGGGGGTTGGGTGACTTCATCTTGTAATATCATCACAATGTATATAATTGAAACAGGACAAACATCATCATACATACATACAAAATACAATCTTCATTGTTCATATCAAGTATTGTATCACAAATTACATGTCCAAAATATTTAATGTATGATGATAACAAAATACGACAAAAATCCACATGTTCTTGTCGATGACCTACTTAATGATTCCATGAGAATACAAGTTAATTGGAAAACGTCAACATATATAATGTTAGTGAGTTCATAAGCATGTTCAAATGAAAAGTTTTGTATTCCTTGATAAACACCAAAAAATCCGATATTTTCTATAAAATGGTTTGAAAGTTTTGTGTCCAACCTTGTATTAATGCATGTGTGTTTCAGTTTGAAAACGTATAAAGTAAGTATTCCAGGAATTTATATGTTTTCTGTTGTAAGTAGAGGGATTTGTATATTTGTATGTTTTCCCAGAAAATCCGATATTTTCTGACCAAAAAAAAATGTTGTAGTCTTAAGCCCAAAGACCGGGTATCAATGTATGTATGATTTTGTATCATCAAATGGTATATGTATTATGTAAATTTATAATGGATTTATTCTCTATGTGAGTCGTTATAATAATACTTGATAATGATTGATCCGCATGTCATGATGTTTTTCAGGCGTCGACTTGTTTAAGGTAAGGTTTAACACCTTAGACTGGCCTAGTCTAACTGTTGTAAACAGCTCAGGTGTGGGGTGTCACCCCCGTATAGATCTATACACAAACTCTCACTCTCCCTCCAAGATACTCTGGTTATAACTATAGACTATGGTTGTACACTCGATAGGTGTCAAACGAAGTGTCTCACAAGATCCTTAACTGAATTTATACGAATATGGAATTGCACAGTGTATATTGTTTTTGTGTATGTTTTAGGTTTACAAAGCCAAACGAATATTTATGTGAATGTAGGAGGCCCAACAAACATGTAAAAGGATAACTAAGGTCCACTAAGCATGTAATGTATATTACAGACCTAATAAGCATGCAAAAGAACAACTAAAGCCCACTAAGCATGTAATGTATATTCCTAGCACAATAAAAGTGAGTTTATAGAAATTGACTCATTTGTTATTGTAAAGTTCGTTCTTGTTCAATCGTTTTCCATAATGACATAAAAAGCCCACTTTTTGTAATATTGGCATCTTTGGTCAGTGGACTAAAAATTTATAACTTAGGCGTAATTTTGGTAAAATTGATACTTTGGATCCCTTAAGATCAAAAGTTTACATTTAAGGTTGGTTTCAAATAAAAAGAACATTTTTAACCAACTTTGGTCAAAAATATCATTTACGGCCCAAGTGTATGAAGTTTTTACATTTTCGGCCCCAAAGCATAGAATTTATCCTTTTTGGCCCAAGTTTGATAAAATTATCATTTTCAGCCTTTGTAACCGAAAAATAACATTTTTTGGCTCAACTTTGTTTAAAATGACGCTCAAGTCCAAAAAAGTCCAAAATTTTACAAACTTAGCCCAAAAACTGTGAAAGCCCAATATGAGGCCCATTTCTGAAAGTTTACACTTTTAGCTCTTCTAAAATCATTAATACCATAAAGATTAATATTTATTCACATAAATATTTTCAAAACCGTGAGTTATATATAATAACTTTACTTTTTGATTATTTTGTCATTTTTTGCCTCTTATGGATTTTTTTTTTTAAATAACCTTGAAATGTTTTAAACATTTTATGTGCATAATAAGTTCTATCAAGTGTTATGTTCTACAAATATCTTCATATTTTAGTATATTTTCAAGTTTATGAAGGTTACAACACATAATCACCACATATATCATGAAAAACACACATAATCATGCATAAACAAATAGATCTACACAAAACAACTTGTATTATCTGTCAAAACATAGTAAAAACCAAAATATGGGTTATGATTTTTGGGCTAAAATTGAACATAACCAAAAGTATAAGGTCCCATAAGGAAGTTTTCGGCCCATTGGGCCCTCTTATGCGTTCACGGCCAAAAAAGAGGTAAAATAATGGGTTTTCGGCCCATTATAATTAAAGAAAGAAGTTTTAGGCCCAATAAGGCCCATGAAGAGTCTTATGGTCCATAAATCCCATGGTTTAATGAATGTGGGTTCAACTTAGGTCCAAATGTGTATTCTTGATCCAAAAGGACTAAGTTGAAGGTTTATTGGCCCATTAGGCCGAATAAGAGGGTCCTGGTCCAATAAGAGTTTGAACTACGATATTAGTATTATAAACCCACAGTTGAGTGTATGAAATATATTGAATTAGGTTTTGGGTTTCACGAGTAAGTTTTGACTCAGATTGTTGTTTTTGAGTAAGTAATATGTATAACATCAAACTTGGAGTCACATGATACACTAGAATTCCTTTATGCATGAATAGAAATTCCTAGCTCAAAATGTGAGTTGTGACACTAGCCTTGGCATCAGATCTAAGTATGGAACACATAAACACATAAACACATCAAAGGGCTGGCATTGGTGCCTTCAACCTGTTCCTACTAGAGGAAAACTCACCTCTCAAGCTGTCTGCTAAAATCTCGTGCCTAAATTTTTACCTCGAAGTTAGAGAGATGTAGAAGATTCCTTACATTTTCTTTGTTGGTAATATAGTATATGATATGGTATGTATATGTGCCTTTATTATAGAGATGTTGGGCAGATATCTTAGCAACCGATGTATATATCATTGAAAAGCAACCAAATGGATTTTGAGATATTTATAAAGGACAAAAAGCTATATGCTCAAATATAAGAAATCAAATCTATCGTGGACGGTTTATATTTGAAATCTGCTTATATTGAATGGCAAACGGTAACCGATCCACACCGAGCTACATTTACATGCTTGTATAAGGATCCATTTCATGGAATAGACTTTGATAGATTTTTCCATAATGGAAACAAAACGTGTAGCATTTTATGTGACATCAAATCATAATATATGGTTGCAAAATTTTGTCATAATGCTGCATATTATTGGTAATGAAAGAACATTAAATTTGTGACAATAAGTTAGCGGTATTATATTCCAACAACAGTACAAGTTATACTAAGTGATATCATATTAACATCAAGTTTCTGGCTGTTAAAGAATTAGTGCAAATGGAAAAATATTTATCAAACACATCAATAAAAGCTTCGTGATTGCGGATCCGTTCACAATGTTACTACACCCATAGATCATTGATGATCCTAATACATAAGTTGGTGTGATAATTTGTCTTAGTGAGATTTTTATTGTTGTTTTATGTTTTGTTTAAGAATATATATGTTTTTTTGTATAGAATCAAGAATTCGGTTGATTCGATTATTAATTGTACTTATTTGAAGTTTGATCTCACTCCAAGCTGAAGAGGATTACGATACATACCAAAGCAACCAATAGTATGTAACAACCCGTTATTTCAAGTTAGTAAAAAATCAAGTCATGTAACCTCTTTGAGAAAGGAATTAGAATATCATCGAAAAATGAAGTATTCAAAAAACTCTATTTGGAGTACACTATGTGGTAGTTATCGTCTTAAGGTTTCCAAACATATAAATAACACAAAAATCTGAGTTATAACGAAGAAGTTATGATCATTCTAAGTTTTCCGACAAAAACCAGCAATACGAAGTGACGTAAAAACACAAAGTTTCAATAAAACACTTTCTGACCTTAGGTATCTAAATGAAAGTCGTAGATATTGTTAAACTACAAACATGCATAAAAAGAACGCTCAAATCGGACATCGTATGAATAAGTTATGAATTTTTAAAGAAATTCCTTAATCACATCATTTTAATAAATAAATAATAAAAAAAATTCCGGAATTTGCCAACGGAATCTAAATGAAAGTTGTAGACCGTAGTCTCACCTTCGCGGGGATATAAAGAACGTCAAAAACGGAGTTCGTATGAAGGAGATATGAATTTTCGAAGTTTGATAAATAATTTATATATAATTTTTATTAAAACTTCGGTATTATCCGAAGAGGAGTCAGCGTCCTCATCCGAGGTACGCGCTGCGTACCCGAGGAGCTTGGCCTCAAACCGTCCACGTTGCCCTATGCGAGGCATCCGACCCGCCGTCCCATCCGACCCGACAGCCTGAGCCGTCCCATCCGAGGCCGAGGCAGTCGAGGCTTCGGTCACGCATGACGTACGCGTACGCGCTGCGTACGAGCGTACGCCCCGCGTACGAGGCTTCTCAGGCCCCCCTATAAATAGCATGCGAGGGTTCCCGGGAAAATGGCCCATTCTCTCTCCTTTTTCTTGCGTTTTACCTCGTTTTCCGTGCTCGCACTACCCCGAAGCCCTAGTCATTTTGTGCAAGTCCCGAAGGTCGATTTTACTCCCGAGGAATCCCGAGATTTCCGAGGAAAATCCATTTCCCGAGACGAAACTCTGCCCGGTTTTCCATCTTGCTATCTTCAAGCTTTCAGGTGAGTTCATACCCCTTTCAAACACACTTTAAATACATTTTAAATGCTTTTATACTCTTTTAGGGGGGGGGATACAAGTAAACATACGGTTATTATCGTGTATTTTATAAAGTTTCACTTCACTTGTTTTATCGAATAAATCACTTGGAACTTATTTCTATTATGGAAAACTCTTGTCATACTTGCTGTGCATTAGACTTATACAAAGTATATAATGATTTCAAAGTACCTTTCATTGTTAAGTCGTTTTATACATTCTAAAAACTTATGATTTTGCTTTGTCAAACATTGTGAAAATGGATAAACTTTGTATACAAAACTATCACTTTAATACAGGCTTAGTTGAGAATCCATGAGACGTGTATATCTTCAAACGTTACTTTTCTTTATTAGAAAGTAATGCTGCAAGTCCTGTCTATAACCAGAGTCTCCCGTTCGGAGAACGTGTCAAATGTGTATAGATCTATACGGGAAGTCATGATCCCGCGCCCTGACTGTTAGCTACAGTCCGTCTTTTGGGGTGACACTTGTCATAACGCTGCGACGCCTGAAGAACGTCGTTACAGGCATATTATGTTTAGTATGGTTATAAAACTCATCGGATATACAATTATTATGGTATTATGCTTTTATGAATGAGTAGCTATTAAAGCTATTCTTCATCTAACAAATGCGATCTTCGTATAGCTTTATTATATAAAACTATGACACAACTTTTGAACGTCGGTTTCTTGCAAAGTTTTGGTCTTAGAGACTGCCATTTATGTTAGGAAAATAAGGGATTTTCCTGGTGCAATTATTTACAACTTATAACACGAACATTCATATGCATTTCATACTTTTATAAGAAAATAAGGGTTTTTCTTGGGAAACACAACAACTCGTATCTCAACCATTAGGGAAAATATGGGATTTTCTGGATTTAATACATTCATTGTCAACAAAACAAAGCACAACTCTTTACATTTGAAATGCTGCGTTTTCTGGAAAATATACACCCCTTTTGGAATGGCATCCAATTTTTCTAAACTACTTATGAACTCACCAACTTAATTGTTGACACATTTTCTTTGAAATAACTTGTATTCTCAGGGAACCGCTAAGCAGGTTTGGGAATCAACTTTTGGGATTAATGCGCTGGCATTAATGACTTCTTTTGAATGATGTTTATGTATTTATCTTTTGAACATGTAATGAATACAATTATGTAAACATCTTGGAAACTTTAATATATATGGTGGTGTGTACTTTCCTTTCTATGAACTGTTATGATACTGAATATGATGTCCTCCGCCCCCGAACGTTTCCGCCGTTCTGGTTTGGGGGTGTGACAGATTGGTATCAGAGCTTTGTTTATAGGGAATTAAGTATATCAAAACCATTCCTTTTTTATATACAACTATAAACTCAACTGGGCAAAAACACTCTGAGAAAAATTAATACTTTTGAAAGTAAATCTAATTAGTTTTAAGGTAAGCATGCACTCATTTTATACTAATAACTGTTTCATAGTAAATAACTTTAGAAGTATTGTAAATAAGTTGTGCAGTACAGGTACGCCTTGGGACATGTAATCGGAACTGGGAAGAATATAGCCTGATCAACTATATTTGTCCAAGAGCCGACTAACGTATGCCAAGGAGTGTCTGCAATGGACAACAAATTTAAAACTTACCAAAAGCATATCGCTAAAGAATACTGAGGGAGTATTCGAGTGCCGTCAACCATTAAACTTAAGGGTAAGTTTCATGTGCTCTAGTTTATAGTAAACTTTTAACTCTATTCTCGTACAGTCTAAATGGCGGGATTCCATCACCCCAATGACCCCTACTACCCCAACCAAGGTAATGGAGGGTGGATCGAACAAGATCCTGAAGAAGACGAAGAGCCTATAGAGTTGGAGGGAGGGGATGACTCTGGCACGGATTCGGAGCCAGAAATTATAAATCCACCAATCCCACAATCTCCCGTCCACGTGAGGAATTTCCAAGGACCAACTCCAGTGTGGGGAAGTCACCTCCATCATTGGAGCCAACAACAAAGCTTACCCCTCCCTACGGCATGTGCCGAGACTTCTATGATGTGAGAGGCGGGGCAGCCGACCGAGCACTTCCGGTCATGGTTGGCAAACTCGCCAAGCAGTGCTATCAATCCGGAGTGCAAGCCAACCGAATCCGAGAGGTCAATGTGGAAGTACAAATCCACACGGCCGATATCAACCACCTAGAGTTGTTGCAGAACGACATCCACATTCGCGCCGAAGCATATCAAGCACAAGCAAATGCCGCCTTCGTAGAATTAAGAGAACAACAAGCTGCGTTTGATAGATGCCTCATGGAGTCGAAGCAGTCCGACACGGAGTCGAGCTCCAAACACAAAGCGCGCCACAAGTAGTACTTGCTCGACTCTCAAATTTTGTTATAAATTAGGACTTCGGATAAAAGTATTATTTTCTTTAAATTGTTCTGTAATCGGAGGCCTTTAGGAAGGCCAAGAACTTTTGTCTAGACACCGCTGTAACACAACTATATGTTTAATATATATAAGGGTATACCCCTTTTCTTGTTGTTGTTAATCATGCGCAATTCGTTCAATTCATTGGTAAATCTATTCAAACTTTACTTTCATGCTCAAAACATTGTGTCGGTCAAACCCAACTTCTTAGAACTATTAGAAGTTAACTCAATATCATTCAACTCTGAACTGCCAAAACTTATAAATTTTTCCATTTTTTTTCTTTTGGCAGCACGATGCCTCCTCGTCCAAACCTAAGGCCCAGGCCGGGCACGGCACCACCACCACCTCCACCACCTGCTTATGATCCAGCCATGGTCTAGGCTGCTATCACAGCAACAGTAACTGCAGCCCTCTCGCAAATAAACTCCCACAGAAATGGAGGGGCAGGAAGCAGCACGAATCATCCAAATCATGGCACTGTCGTGGCCAAGGAAGAGAATGTACTTACAAGGAGTTCTCTAACGCTAAGCCAAAAACTTTTAATGGAACTGGGGAGTCATTGCACTAATGCAATGGTTCGAGAAGACCGAAACGGTCTTCGAGATCTGCTCATGCCTAGAAGCAAGCAAAGTCAAGTTCGCTGCTTGCACTTTTGTAGATCGAGCCCTCACTTGGTGGAAAAGCCATGTGAATTCAGTGACGCTCACTGTCACCAACGCCATGAGTTGGGACGATCTAAAGGTTCTACTACTGGAAGAATACTGCCCAAGGGGCGAAGTGCAAAAGCTTGAGCAGGAGCTCTGGAATCTGAAAATGACTGGGTCTGACCTAGTCACCTACACAGCTAGGTTCAACGACCTCGCTGCACTGTGCCCTACCATGGTCAACCCAGAATCAAAGAAGGTTGAAAGGTACATTTGGGGGTTGTCACCCCAGATTCAAGGGCATGTCCTAGCTTCCGGCCCTGTTACCTACAACAGCGCTAAACGCCTGGCTCAGCGACTCATCGACCACGGAGTAAAACCCAGTATCATTTCAACAACCGCAAACCCACCTAGGGAGGCTCAGGGCTAGAGTAGGCCTTGTAACAAAAGGAGGGGACAAACTCTCCAGGAAAACCCCAAGAAACAACAAGTAATAGCAACCCACGCTATGACTGTACTTGTGAACCCTGCCCCCACAAGCTCATATAATGGGAAACTTCCTAAGTGCAACCGATGCAGCTTGCACCACCACGGTCCTTGCCATGATCTTCAATGCACCAAGTGTAACAAGAAGGGACATATAGCCCGTTATTGCAAAGAGCCAACCCAACCATCCGTCCCCACTACTAATACCGGGGTAAGCTGCGCCTGCTTTGAGTGCGGAGACACGGGGCACTACCGCAGGGACTGCCCAAAGGCAAACAACCGGAATACCGGCGGAAGGGGCCGAGTTTTCGCAATGGGACAATATGAAGCCATTGTGGACCCTACTGTTGTTACGGGTACGTTTCTTCTCGATAACTCGTATGCATGCATTTTTTTGATAGTGGAGCGGAAAGGAGTTTTGTGAGTCACGACTTTAAAGGCCTGCTAAAATCAATACCACAATCATTAAGTGAACCATTCATAGTAGAAATGGCTAATGGGAAAACCAAAGGCACTAAGGAGATATACTTAAACTGCACCCTAACTTTAAACAATAATCCCTTTTCAATCAACCTCATGCTAGTCTCGATTAAGAGTTTCGATGTCATCGTTGGCATGGATTGGCTGAGTTCTCATCATGCGGACATTCTATGTTACGATAAGGCCGTTCGCCTTAATCTGCCAACCGGCGAAACTTTCATTGTCTTGGGCAACAAACCAAGTACCACTCTTCGTATCATCTCAAGTATCCAAGCTCGGAAATGCCTACGCAAGGAGTGTCACGCGTTCTTGGCACATGCTGTAGATGTGAAACGCGAAGTCCAAGACATCAAGAGTGTGCCCGACGTATGCGATTTTCCCGACGTTTTTCCCGAGGACCTTCTGGGAATACCACCTGCGAGACAAGTTGAGTTCAGAATCGATCTGGTTCCCGGAGCTACCCCAGTAGCCAAAGCACCCTATCGATTAGCCCCGGCAGAGATTCAAGAGCTATCCAGCCAACTGAATGAACTACTTGGAAAAGGATTCATCAGGTCGAGCTTCTCGCCATGGGGAGCACCCGTACTGTTCGTGAAAAAGAAGGATGGATCATTCAGAATGTGCATCGACTACCGAGAACTCAACAAACTTACCATCAAGAACCGATACCCCCTACCCCGAATCGATGACTTATTCGACCAACTCCAAGGAGCCAACTACTTCTCCAAGATCGATCTGAGGTCGGGATATCACCAGCTGCGAGTCCTAGAGAGTGATATTACCAAGACGGCCTTTCGAACACGATACGGACATTACGAGTTCGTAGTGATGTTGTTCGGACTAACCAATGCCCCGGCCGTATTCATGGATCTAATGAATCTGGTATGTCGTCCATTCTTGGATAAATTCGTGATAGTATTCATAGATGACATACTCATTTATTCAAAGAATAAAGAAGAGCATGGTCAACATCTGAGGCAAGTTTTAGAGACGTTACGGACTGAGAGACTGTATGCAAAATTCTCAAAATGTGAATTTTGGATTAGAAAGGTGGACTTCCTCGGTCACGTGGTCAGCAAGGAAGGAATCCACGTGGATCCATAAAAAATCAAGGCTATCAAAAACTGGTCTGCCCCAACTACACCAATAGAAATTCGCCAATTTCTAGGTCTTGCTGGTTATTACCGAAGGTTCATCCTGAATTTCTCCAGCATCGCAAAGCCTCTTACCGCCTTAACCTAGAAAGGTGTGACCTACAATTGGGGAGAAAAGCAAGATGCTGCATTTCAGACTTTGAAATAGGCCCTTTGCAGTGCGCCCATCCTTTCTCTCCCAGAAGGGACTGAAGATTTTGTGGTGTATTGCGACGCTTCAAAGCAAGGGTTGGGTTGTGTACTGATGCAGAGGGGAAAGGTTATTGCATATGCCTCACGACAACTGAAAACGCATGAGGTCAATTACACCACTCATGATTTAGAACTTGGGGCGGTGGTCTTCGCTCTTAAAATCTGGAGACACTACCTATATGGTACCAAATGCACTATCTTTACAGACCACAAGAGCCTACAACACATCTTCGACCAGAAGGAGTTGAACATGAGACAACGACGTTGGGTCGAATTGCTCAACGACTACGAATGTGAGATTCGCTATCATCCAGGAAAGGCTAACGTCATGGCAAATGCCCTTAGTCGTAAGGAGTACTCTGGCCGAAGAGTGAAGTCATTATCCATGTCAATCCATTCGCACCTGTCGACACAAGTCAAAGAAGCTCAAATAGAGGCCCTGAAACCCGAAAATGTGACAGGTGAGACCCTTAGGGGAATGGACAAGAATTTAGAAATCAAGAGTGACGGAGCACGCTACCTCATGAACCGAATATGGACGCCCAAGTTTGGTGGACTTAGAGAGGTAGTTATGAGCGAGGCACACAAGACTCCATACTCCGTACACCCCGGGTCAGACAAGATGTATCAAGATCTCAAACAACTCTACTGGTGGCCAAACATGAAAGAAGAGATCGCTACATATGTGAGCAAGTGTTTGACTTGCACCAAGATCAAAATAGAACACCAGAAACCCTCAGGACTACTCCAACAACCGGAAATTCCTGAGTGGAAATGGGAGCAGATTTCCATGGACTTCATAACGAAACTGCCCAAAACTCAGGGTGGCCAAGATACTATTTGGGTAATCATCGATAGATTAACCAAGTCCGCTCATTTCCTACCGATCAAGGAAACTGATTGTAACATCCCGAAATATCAAGAGTAGAGCTGAAGGGCTAAAAGAGTAAATTGGGAAAGAGCGACTCGGCGAGTCCATGTGTGGACTCGGCGAGTAGAGTCGCGACTTGGTCACGTGTTAAGTGGCCGACTCGGCGAGTCAGTGTATTGGACTCGGCGAGTAGGCGCTGAGTGGAGAAAACCCTAATTCCCGGGGTTGAGCCTTATATAATGATCATTATGTCTTCCTCCCAGCCTCTTTATCACCCCTTGAGCCCCAGAAAACCCTAAATCACGAAGAAGCTCCATTGTTGAATGGATTGGAGCTTGGAGGAGTAATTGTGAAGGAATTTTGGGAGATTGAAGGCCTGGAGCAAGGAGCTTTGTTTGGATTCGAGTCTCATTTCAGTTGGGGAATTCCTTTGAGGTAATATCTCGTTTTTTTGAGTTGCGATTTCTTAGATGCATCATTTTGGGGGTGTTGGAGATCATATCTTTGGATGTATTGGAGTTTAGAGGCTAGATCTGAGGTTGCTACCTCAGATCTGGAAGGGAGAAGGTCTAGAGTGCATGAAAGTCCCTGTTTGTGAGTGGTTGATGGAGCCATCTTGTCCCAAATCCGAGCCCAATGTGCAAATGGCTTAGATCTCTTTGGATTCACGTAAAGTTTGCCACTTTACGTGATGGATGAGTGGTAGGAAACTAGATCTAGGTTTTGGAGCAGTTGCATGGCCTGGAATGCTTCGGAATGGATTCAGAACGGTGGTACTCAGCGAGTCACATGGGTGTACTCGACGAGTTGTATGAAGATGGCCTGGAACTCGGCGAGTTGTATGAACAACTCGACGAGTAGGTTGAAGATAGCCGTAGACTCGGCGAGTCTTGTCGAAGAGTCCCAAATATTTCCTGGTTGAGTCGAGAATCGGTGAGTCAAGGGATGACTCGGTGAGTTGGGTGTGAGTGGACTCAGAGTGGTGGGACTCGGCGAGTCTCGGGGTGACTCGGCGAGTTGAGTCGCGGATTGGGGAAGTTCTTATTATGGGAACTCGACGAGTCACAGGGTTGACTCGGCGAGTAGAGTCAGTCGGGGGTTGACCTAGACTGAGGACTTCGATTTCGACCAAGGGTTGGCCGTTGACTTTTAGGGTTTGGACAGCGATGTAGCCTTGGGCCAAGAGAGAGAGATAAAATAGACTTTTACCCATAAGAGGGTGTTATGAGAGGATTTATTCTAGCCTCGAGAGTTATATTCATGAGAGTATTTGCCTTACATGTTAGGCGGTGGCGAGTTCGAGATTCAAGTGTAGGGATATCTGCTTTCTGCTTGCCAGGTGAGTCTTCTCACTATACTTTACGTTGAGTAGGTAACCAGAGTTATGTGATCAGAGTATTTGTATGCTATTTGTATGTGATGTGTTGTACTGCATTATTTCTATGTGATTTATGTTGTGCATGTTTATAGAGTTGGAACCGGAAGGTTCCCAGAGTTAGAACCTGAGGGTTCACAGAGTTTGGGTGCACGGACCCATAGAGTTATAGCCTCGAGTGGCTAATATGTGTTATGTGTGGTATTTTGGGGAACTCACTAAGCTTCGTGCTTACAGTGTTTTGTGTAATGTTTTTCAGGTCTCTTTCAGTATCACGGGACGGCACCGGCTTGATTGTACACACCAGAGAAAGAGTCATATTTTGGAGGATCCGGGTTTTCTATGCAAGCGAAAATGGAATCATGTTTTGTAAATCGACTATGAATGAGATTTTAAACAAGTGTTTCTAAGAATAAAATGATTATTTTAAATGAAAATTTTGTCTTGAAATTGAGGGTGTTACACTGATAAAATGGAAAAGCTATCGAGAATCTACATCCGAGAGATCGTACGACTCCATGGAGTGCCAATGTCTATCATCTCGGATAGAGACAGCAGATTCACGTCTAGATTCTGGCAATCATTGCAAAAATCCATGGGAACAAGATTGGACATGAGTACAACCTATCACCCCCAAACTGACAGACAGAGCGAAAGAACGATCCAAACCTTGGAAGACATGTTACGAGCATGTGTAATCGACTTTGGTAAAGCATGGGATGTTCACTTACCTTTGGTTGAGTTCTCTTATAACAATAGTTATCATACTAGTATCAATACTGCTCCATTTGAAGCCCTTTACGGCCGTAAGTGCAGATCACCTCTGTGCTGGACGGAAGTGGGCGACACACAACTAGCAAAAGGTCTAGTCCCTGATAGCACCCTCACTGGTCCAAAGATCATCAGAGAAACTACTAAAAAGATCGTGCAAATACGAGAACGACTGAAATCCTCGAGGGATAGGCAAAAGAGCTATGCCGAAAAAAGACGTAAACCCTTGGAATTTCAGATTGGCGATCGGGTACTACTGAAGGTCTCACCCTGGAAGGGCATGATACGCTTTGGAAAGCATGGGAAGCTAAATCCTAGGTACATTGGACCCTTCGAAATCATTTCAAGGGTTGGTCCAGTAGCCTACAAACTCCGACTTCCAATAGAGCTTAACAAAGTACATCCAGTATTCCACGTATCAAACCTGAAGAAGTGTTTGTCCGACGAAACACTTGTAATTCCACTCGATGAGATCGAACTAAATGAAAATCATAACTTTGTGGAAGAACCCGTCGAAATCATGGATAGGGAAGTTAAACGAACTAAACAGAGTCGCATTCCAATAGTAAAGGTCCGATGGAATGCTAAGAGGGGACCTGAGTTCACGTGGGAACGAGAAGATCAAATGCAACAGAAGTATCCACATCTCTTCCTCAGCCCTAAGACTCTTCTTTTGTATTAAAATTTCGGAACGAAATTCCCTCTAACGGGGGGATGATGTAACAACCCGTTATTTCAAGTCAGTAAAAATCGAGTCCTGTAACCTCTTTGAGAAAGGAATTAGAATATCATCGAAAAATGAAGTATTCAAAAAACTCTATTTGGAGTACACTATGTGGTAGTTATCGTCTTAAGGTTTCCAAACATATAAATAACACAAAAATCCAAGTTATAACGAAGAAGTTATGATCATTCTAAGTTTTCCGACAAAAACCGGCAATACGAAGTGGCGTAAAAACGCAAAGTTTCAATAAAACACTTTCCGACCTTAGGTGTCTAAATGAAAGTCGTAGATATCGTTAAACAACAAACATGCATAAAAGGAACGCTCAAATCGGACATCGTATGAATAAGTAAATCGGACATCGTATGAATAAGTTATGAATTTTTAAAGAAATTCCTTAATCACGTCATTTTAATAAATTAATAATAAAAAAAATTCCAGAATTTGCCAACGGAATCTAAATGAAAGTTGTAGATCGTAGTCTCACCTTCGCAGGGATATAAAGAACGTCAAAAACTTAGTTCGTATGAAGGAGATATGAATTTTCGAAGTTTGATAAATAATTTATATATAATTTTTATTAAAACTTCGGTATTATCCGAAGAGGAGTCAGCGTCCTCATCCGAGGTACGCGCTGCATACCCCTGTACGCCCTGCGTACCCGAGAAGCTTGGCCTCAAACCGTCCACGTCGCCCTATGCGAGGCATCCGACCCGCCCGTCCGACCCGCCGTCCCATCCGACCCAACAGCCTGAGCCGTCCCATCTGAGGCCGAGGCAGCGAGGCTTTGGTCACGCATGACGTACGCGTACGCGCTGCGTACGAGCGTACGCCCCGCGTACGAGGCTTCTCAGGCCCTCCTATAAATAGCATGCGAGGGTTCCCGGGAAAATGGTCCATTCTCTCTCCTTTTTCTTGCGTTTTACCTCGTTTTTCGTGCTCGCACTACCCCGAAGCCCTGGTCATTTTGTGCAAGTCCCGAAGGTCGATTTTACTCCCGAGGAATCCCAAGATTTCCGAGGAAAATCCATTTCCCGAGACGAAACTCTGCCCGATTTTCCATCTTGCTATCTTCAAGCTTTCAGGTGAGTTCATACCCCTTTCAAACACACTTTAAATACATTTTAAATGCATTTATACTCTTTTAGGGGGGGATACAAGTAAACATACGGTTATTATCGTGTATTTTATAAAGTTTCACTTCACTTGTTTTATCGAATAAATCACTTGGAACTTATTTCTATTATGGAAAACTCTTGTCATACTTTGTGTGCATTAGACTTATACAAAGTATATAATGATTTCAAAGTACCTTTCATTGTTAAGTCGTTTTATACATTCTAAAAACTTATGATTTTGCTTTGTCAAACATTGTGAAAAAGGATAAACTTTGTATACAAAACTATCACTTTAATACAGGCTTAGTTGAGAATCCATGAGACGTGTATATCTTCAAACGTTACTTTTCTTTATTAGAAAGTAATGCTGCAAGTCCTGTCTATAACCAGAGTCTCCCGTTCGGAGAACGTGTCAAATGTGTATAGATCTATACGGGAAGTCATGATCCCGCGCCCTAACTGTTAGCTACAATCCGTCTTTTGGGGTGACAGTTGTCATAACGCTGCGACGCCTGAAGAACGTCGTTACAGGCATATTATGTTTAGTATGGTTATAAAACTCATCGGATATACAATTATTATGGTATTATGCTTTTATGAACGAGTAGCTATTAAAGCTATTCTTCATCTAACAAATGCGATCTTCGTATAGCTTTATTATATAAAACTATGACACAACTTTTGAACGTCGGTTTCTTGCAAAGTTTTGGTCTTAGAGACTGCCATTTATGTTAGGAAAATAAGGGATTTTCCTGGTGCAATTATTTACAACTTATAACACGAACATTCATATGCATTTCATACTTTTATAAGAAAATAAGGGTTTTTCTTGGGAAACACAACAACTCGTATCTCAACCATTAGGGAAAATATGGGATTTTCTGGATTTAATACATTCATTGTCAACAAAACAAATCACAACTCTTTACATTTGAAATGCTGCGTTTTCTGAAAAATATAGACCCATTTTGGAATGGAATCCAATTTTTCTAAACTACTTATGAACTCACCAACTTAATTGTTGACACTTTTTCTTTGAAATAACTTGTATTCTCAGGGAACCGCTAAGCAGGTTTGGGAATCAACTTTTGGGATTAATGCGCTGGCGTTAATTACTTCTTTTGAATGATGTTTATGTATTTATCTTTTGAACATGTAATGAATACAATTATGTAAACATCTTGGAAACTTTAATATATATGGTGGTGTGTACTTTCCTTTCTATGAACTGTTATGATACTGAATATGACGTCCTCCGCCCCCGAACGTTTCCGCCGTTCTGGTTTGGGGGTGTGACATAGTATGATAACATTCCATTATTAGTTGCACTTATATTTGAACACTGATGAGTTTAGTCATGCAAATTGTAACAAAGATTTCTTTGATCCTATACGTTTATGATTTTTGGATGAAATTGCTTAAGGGTACCGATACTATGATAACATTCATTAAAGCGCTCATACGGTAATATATATATATATATATATATATATATATAGTTCATCTCGGGCATTCGGGGGTATTTAAATCCTTAGCACCGACCATTATATATATATATATATATATATATATAATTTAATTATTAAATCCGGTTATTATGGTAATAAATAAATGGTTGACTGATTAATAGGATATTCATTTACATTTTATAGTTTACATTCCTCATTTGACTTAAAATCTCATAAATTGCTAATATTACTCACATTCAGTTATATATCTATGTATATAAATATTTGATGAGAAGCAGATCCATAATACGATATAGATTCATAAATTTTGTTTTCTTATTGCTATGAGATTTTAGAAAAACCATGACACCAACCGAAAAACCAACCTTACTCATCAGATCAAAAAATCATAATGGAAATATGTATGTAAGCGTTGTTCTTGTTTAAGTTGTTTTTCTTTTTGGTTAACATCAATCGAGATGAAGATCTAAAGTTTAAGTTTTCACGTTTGTGTTTTTTTTTTATCAAAATAACCAATAGTTTTACGTACACGATTGAATTAAAGAATAAAATTTTGAGAATATCAGTAATACTATTCGACATGAAATAAAATCGGTAAACTAATTTTGTAACATATAATTGGAGGAGTATACCGTACAAAAGGTAACAATTTCTACATAACTTTTTTTAGCAAGAATCAAGAGAGTCTTTTAGAACACATAAGTTTCATAATAGCCATATTCAAACTTGTATGTTTTTACAACGTTGGATTACGTTTGAGCTTTATACAATTGTACACTATTAATAATCTAAAAATAAATTGTTATGTATTAATAAAATCACTTTCTATACAAAATCAACCACAACTTTAGTTAAACTTGTAAACGTACATGTTTATGACGTGTCATTTGAACATAATACCAAAACCAAACTAAAATTCGTAGAATATTTCGCAGAAGACTTGAAAAGGAAAATAAAAACAAATGTCTTGTGGGTGTCATAATGGAGATACTAATCACGGGTTCCCTTTGAATCTTGTAGTCCCACACACAAAACACAAAAGTAAACTGCAAAATACAATCTTTAAATACAAATGATTTTTATAATTAATTATTTTTTTATAATTTATACAAATTATTTTTTTTATAAGTTAATTTAGAAAAAAGTTAAATAATTTAAAAACTTTGAACACATAATTTTTTAAATATAAACAAATAATCTAAATAAATAAACAAAAAGAAACTAATAAACTTTAATTTTAAGAATTTTAAAATTAGAAAGGTAAATTGATTAATGAAAATCATATCTATTTATTACTACATTTATTGCAATTATTATATTAAAATATTTCAATTATTATATTAAAATTTTATGTGAAATGTAACAAAATAAAAAAAAAACTCATAAAATAAAATGTGGAAAAATTTAACATAAAAAATACTCATAAAATGATATTTGTCAAATTGCATGAAAGTGTGACAAATAATAAAAAAAAAACTTTCATTTATTAGAGTAGATAGATAGATACATTGATGCAAATACATAAAATAACCGTTATACATTTATATTTTTCTTGTGACTCTAAAACGGAGTTTTTAGGTAAACATTAATGACATCAGAATACATTAAAAAAAATGACCTATTAAACAACTGAGAATGATCAACGAAAATAATAACAAACTTCGTCCGTTATTAATTCTTAGAAAAATTAATAATACTTAAAAATTCTATGCCACTTAAAAATTCTATGCCACACCATTAAGGTATTTTCCTACGGAAAACATCCACGCAAAAGTTCGGTGCACTACAAAAAAAATGTCAATAGTGACGACAGTGAAATAGTCACTAACAATAGAAAGAGTCGTCACTAAGTGATTTAGTGACCAAATATCTAGTCGTCACTTTTCGTCACTATAGGTCCGTCACAAAAGTGATTTAGTGACAAAATATATATATGGTCACTGAATAGTGACGAAAATATAATGGTCACTAAATCCGTGACAACCGGTTTCGTCACTAAATCTTGTCACTAATCAGTTAAAGTCGTCACTAATTTATATAGTTAGTGACCACAAAAAGTGGTCACTAAATAAATATTGTTAGAGACCAAAAAAAGTGGTCACTGTTTAAGAAACTATGAGAAAAGACAATACCCTATAACAAAGTTGCTATACATTTTTCATAGATATAATTGGATAGAATTTTCATAGCTAATGATAGAAGTAGATTGCTATAAATAACATACTATCGAAAGAATGTCACCATGTCTTACATATAGATATTGAATTTTTACAAAAAAAAGTATTTTAAAATTAAAAGTCATCAAAATAAAAATAAACATTTTCGAGTGTCTTCATGACCATCGAATTATGGTGCTTTGAGACTCTTCATGAACAGATGGACCCTTTTTTTATCTAAAAAAACAAGTTAAAGATATGTGAAATAGTTGCTTCTGCATGTACTATTAACTATTAATGCCGAAAAAATTGTAAAAATTTAAGTCTTAATGGGGAAAGACTCAATTCCTTAAATCTCTTTATAAAGTTGTTATTAAGTCAAAAAGAACACTTCATCTATACACCTTAACACAGAAAGAACAACTTAATTAAGAAAGTGGGAACAAAGCTCTCTAACATTAATTTATATTTTCTTTTTGTTTCCTCAAATACTTTTCACACATCATTTCTATTGACAAAACTTAATGGAGGAGAAAAAAACATAAACAAGGCTTTATTGTCCTCATTAAACCATGTTAAATATTTATATAAAAACTGAAAAACAAACCTTGATTCTTTCAGTTGCCCATTTATTTAATTTCTTCTCTTGGCATGTTCCAACCTACAAACGAATTTCTCATTAGAATAATGCATAGTAGCATTGGAAAGTGACTGAACAGGTAACAATGTCTATCTAGATAAGAAGCATTGTATATATATATATATATATATATATATATATATATATATATATATATATATATATATATATATATATATATATATATTATTTCTTTTCTGGATAGAATAAACTAACTAAATGAGACCAAGTGACCATTTTACCCTTATATTTAAAACAACAAATCTCATAATATTCATCATCAGCTTTTGCCAAGTTTTTTTACTTAACTGATTAAGCCATTAATTGCATAACTCATTAAGTAGAAAAAAATAGTAACGTACTTACATTTCTTTACCATTTATAGAAATGTACTACTATATTTTTACCCATACTAACAATGTATTGAGCGTACTTACATTTCTTTAACAATATGGCTATGCACATTAACTGTTATTATTTGTACAAAAACATAAGTACCTTATGTTGTAAGAGAAGATGCACATTGCTATTATGGTTTACAAAATAAAGTACATTATCTATGTTGGTAAAAAGAGGGACGTACATTGCTTTTTCTTACCATTATCAGGCATATATAAAAATTCATATGATTAAAGGAAGTCAAGGCTTACTCTATTCATAATTCTTGAAAGCACAAATACCCGCACCCCATCCAATTTTAACCCGAGAAGTTTCTTGGTAATTTCAAATCTACTGCAAAAAGGGGAAAGACCAAGTAAGAACTTTATTATCATTAGAAATAAAATACCAAATTAATAAATTTGCAAATTATTATCAAGATTACAGTTTAAGGTATGATTTTTTTTTATACTCGTACTCATAGTCATTATCTGTTTTAGCATTTGTGAGTTATAAATCATGAAAGCTACAAGCCTGCACTCACCTAACCTTATAAACAATTTATATTAACTATTTATATAATTATTTTTTGTAGCCTAATAGACTATGAGTTCACTAAATAGACTCACTCCCTTTTAAAGGAACTAAAACACCCAAAAATCTATTGTGTAGAACGAATGGTTAAAGGTCACTTTACATAAGAACGCTAAACCCACCCCAACATGATTTGTGTTCATAGCTAAATATATTAGCAAACAAAGGAATTTATGTTTAAAATATACAGAACATACATAAAATAAACTGAGACATCTATGAAGTGGTTATTAAAAATCTTAATTTAGCAAAAGTTGGAGATTTGCCATTTTCCCCAAATGGTTATCTGATCCGATTAGAATACAATAGAAGAAAAGACTCGATACTTGTTCTATAATAAAACTTACCAGAAGACATAATGTCAATAATACACATCACTATAAAAGCTCCAGCTTAAGGTGTACCCCTATTTAATTATATTACAAGAAATGATTAGTATCATCATATTGATGGCATCTTATTTTAATATGCCAAAAAGGGTAACTCGGTCATTTATATTAGACATTATGATGTTTGGTTCTGGTTGAAAGGTTATATTCGGTTTGAGTAACTTTTCACTAAGACAAGAAGACTGTTTAATAACAATTATAATATGCATCTTAAATAAAAAGAATAAGAACTCACCCTTAATCGGATTATTATTTTACTAATATTTAATACTTTAGAAGCAATCTTATACATGTATGACTTGTGTCTATACTCATGTTGAATCCAACCCAAATGAAGAATCTGAGGCATGATATAGTAGGTTCTTGGTAGAACTATAAGTTGTTATCACTTCCTTTCAACATGAAGAATCCAATAACGAAAAAAGGTTAGATTTTTAGAAAGATAGAAAACATAGAGCAATTAGAAAGAATAAATCTTTTAATTAAAAACAATTGATTGCCAACGATAAAGAGTAAGAATTACAGATTACCTTTCCTGCTTTTAGGAAGGACACATAAACATCAAATTCCATTGCCTTCATCTGCAAACAACAGATTGACAACAAAAGGAATATGTTTAATAGTATTTTTTATGGAACACAATAGTCAAACAATGTTAAAATGATAATATTCATCCAAAATATGCACCCGGTAAGTAAAAGACAGCCATTTGGTCCCTTCATGGATTAGCCTTAGGCTTTACCACTTCTTTTATATCTTTCCGTCTCCTGCTACTTAAATAACTAACAGTACAATGAGGGAATAAATCAAGGGTAAACATTGATCAAAGCTTTTAATTCTTCATTCCAATTACTTGTGAACCGTGATGAGAAGATAAAGGATATTTTCACCTTCATTAGAACAAAATGAACCCCATAATAAATAAAAATCATAGTTAATAAGCTTGTTTTTACCATTATTTACACTTAACTACCTTTCTATGCATAACAAAAACATAATTAAACTCTTCCATACATTGCTAATGTATATACATTGATATCAGCGGAATGGTTAAACTATCAACTTCAAATGGATTTGAAACTCTAAAATAAAAGGCAGTTACTGATTTACTGTAAAATAAAGATCAACAATCAATAATCTAAATAATTAAAGCAAGAACAAAACATCTTAAGAAAGCCACTGTTCCCTATGAATGTCATGCTTGTTGGTCATAAGAACATCGATTCAATTGTCAAAATTGTGACAATAACAAGAACAAAATAAATAAAATTAGGTCAACTGATGCTGCTCATAAGAATACAGATTCAATTGTCCATTTAACCTTCTTTGGAAATCTAATCCAGTAGATGAAATCACGAGGGTTGATCGAAAGAGAGAGAGAGAGAGAGAGAGAGAGATACCAAAGGATACGGGGAAGGAGGAGGCAGTGCCGGTCAATGGGAGGACGAACCTTACCATAGGTAGCTATGTTGCCGTTTTGTGCTTTCATCGTAAGTAAGGAGTGGCGACGACATCGAGGTGGAGGAATTCCTTTGCAAGGACGAATTCTTCTAGTACTTTTGTTGATGAAATCCTTGATGACTTGGATATAGACGGTGGTTGTCATCGAACTTGCACTTTCCAAGATCCTTGAAACTATCGGCTAACACAAAAACCCTAAGCAGTAGAAATTGGATTTGGAGTTGATGAATTGAAGATTAGGGAAGGATTAGGGCTTGGAGAACCCTAAGCAATAGAAATTGAATTTGAATTTGATGAATTCGAGATTAGGGAAAGTTTAGGGCATGGAGATGGTGGAGGAGAACAGTGGTGAAACGATGGGAGAGGTTTTTTTTGCATACAATGTCTATGTGTATTGTTACTCTGTCACTCATAGTTTAGGATAAGTCACATTTTTACCCTTGTGGTTTGATGACATGTATTTATTTGATCAAATTTGTGTACTTCTAACATTTTCATGGCTTATTGGGATGGATATCCTTTAGTACTTTTTTTGCCATTAAAAGTAACTATATGTTGGTGAGTGACCATATTTCATGGTCACTGATTGTTTTTTTTAGTTTGTATTTCAATGACGATATTGTGTCGTCACCACATTGCGTTTAGTTGGGTACAAAAAAGGAAAAATTTTAATGGCTATTATTTTTCTTCACTAAACCTCTAATGCAGTGACCACTTTTAGTGGTCATTAAAGCACCCAATAGAGTGACCATTATTTTTAATCACTAAACTAGTTATGATATTAAGCAAAGAATGATTTTATTTTACGGTTAGTGACCAATTAGTGACGACAAGTATAGAACCGGTCACTAAACTTATAGCATTACCAAAATTCAGTGACGACTTAATATATAGTCACTAAATGATGATCTTAGTGACCAGAATTTAGATGGTCACTATAAATTAGTCACTAAAAAGGACTTTTCTTGTGGTGGTGGTAAGCTTCCTAGGAATACGTGAAAAAAAACTCTACAACTGTGACGGAATAGCGATGGATATATGTAATTTACCAATAAGTGTGTAAATCATCGATAAAGTTACCAACGTATTAACAACTAAATTGATTTTTTTAAAGTTAATTAAGTGGATACTCCGCAAAAACATTTGTTGATAGTGAGAAATAAGGCTTTAGTTGATCATCATTAGGTTTAAGCAATACAAGAGAAAGTGAGTTTGAGAGGCGTAAAGTAGGAGTGGACATTTGGACCGGATCAGAACCGTTTGGTAGAAAATAATGGACTTTGGACCAGACTTGTCGAGACCTACTAGTCGAGGTCCGCATCCGGATTCTTCGGTTCTTGTACTAGTTTACTCAGTTGGTACCAACTAAACATATTCGTTACCAATATTTTTGTTTCAGTTGATAACATGTTGGTTGTTTTCGATGGTACTTATTTGTTACCCATGAGTGTTATAGATGAATTTAGATTAGTTATGCATGAAAAATGGTAATGTCATCAATTAATTTGATTCAAATTACAAACAAAATGGTATAATAGTTTTTTTTATATATAAAATGAACAATCAAACAAAAAAAATTATATTTCTAATCTAAAACGAATAATCAAATCCAAAAGTATATTTCTTTTAATGAGTTGTACCGGTCTACCTAGTAAAATAAAAAAAATCTGAACTGGTATAATGTTTTTTAAATACCACGGTAGTAGTATACCAACCTATTCAATTTTAATATATATATATATATATATATATATATATATATATATATATATATATATAGGTTTAGTTTATTTTGTTTTTACTAACTATTGTGTACAAGAATACACAGATCTGGATCACCGGATGAAATAAAATCAAAGGTCATGATCTGAGGGTTTATGATATTAGAATATGATAACATCTACTATATAATTACACAAATTTCAGCACAAGGACATTTTAGTCAATTGACGTATATTAAAAAAAAAAATTGGATTTTTAGGGATAATTAATTCCTTTATTTTTTAAATTCTAAATATTTTAAGTTAATTAGAATTTAAAAATCTGATTTTATTTTGTTAGAATGATAGGATGTCAACCATAAACTAGTAAATATATTTTTCGATTTTAGTCTGTCATAATGACAGAATGCCAACCATAAACTAGTAAATATATTTTCGATTTTATTATGTTAGAATAACAGAATGCCAATAATAAACTAGAAAATACATTCAGAAAGAATATACAAAACCGATTATTGAACTAATAATATACCAAATAAATACATTGTATGATTGTGATTCATTAAATAATAAGAACATTCTGAAAGAATAATAAGTGTAATTATTAAAAAGTGAGTGGGTTCATTCTTTAATTTATTCTATAAGCCTTTCCCATTAGATCTTCAATCCATTTCTATCACAAATTCATTGTCAAATATTTTGTAGTGATACACTTGTAACAACTGTACATTAAACATATAAATAATTAACTAGTGTTCTATTAGAATACAAGAATAATATTGTTACAGAATAAACTATTCTTACTGAATGGTTTTGAATATTCTTAAAGAATTTGTATTATCAAAAATATACCTAACGAACAAAACATTTGAAATATAAATGCAAGAAAATATCATGTTAACACAAAAGGTGACTAAGAAAAAAAAACAATTAGAATATATAAACCATCTTCGTAAGGGAACAACAAGTAGGAAGAAGACCCTTCAAGGGTAAAAATGTGCAAATAGATAGTATCTATCCCACAAGGTGTACAAAACCACCTTTGTTTGCAACTACAAGTTGTGTTAAGAGTCTATCTAAGTTAGAACAGAGTGTTAAGAAGCAAATCACGAGTCTTTATAGTAATACATGTTTCCAGTTATGATGGAGGCAACATAGGGATTGCAACTGCAAGATGACTCTGTATCCAACTGTAATTGCAATTACAATAGTTCCTAAACCAAACTTTGATACAACTTAAAATGCCTCATAAATTGAAGAAACTGTAGTAGTCTAACTTATTTATGTTAGTATATAGATAAATGAGATTGAGAAAGAGGCTTAGCCTAATAACATGGCTCTCTCCATCTCCTATGAATATCATACGACCAAGATGAATGGAAAGATGTATACTTAAAAGGACAGAACACATCGGGTCACTTATCTTCCTTTCTCGAGGTATATATCGGGATTGGGATCGTCCTTCTTGGACTTGAGGAAGGAAACATTTTCACCTATGCATATGGTGAAAATGGCTTCTCCCATAGCGTGTATCAGAATAGGTTCTCCCATAGCGTGTATCGAAATTTCCATCACAAATTGATCTAAATTGCAATCCCTAAGCCAACAACAAAATATAGCCTTGTTACCTTCCAGATTCCAACAACCCTAACCCTAACCCTAGGTTGAAATAGAAACATAATGGTCGTTCAATACAGACAAAAAAGAGGGTGATATCTAGGGTTTTAAACTGATTTCCATTATTTAAAGAAGGTATTAAATGAATTATTATTTTTACCATAATTAGATATATTAAGTTTACCATTATACCCTTTTTTAATTTATTTAATGATTTATTATTTTGTGAATTCTCATTGGTGCATACGTGCACACAATAGTTGTAGAAACATTTGAACCTAGCTCTCTCTCTCTCTCTATATATATATATATATATGTGTGTGTGTGTGTGTGTGTCTATATATATATGTATATATATATATATATATATATATATATATATATATATATATATTGTTATGTTATAATATGGATGACATCTATTGTGTGGATGTTGGGATGAATATAGACCAATGGTTTTGATTATTTTAAGAATTTTGAATTACCAATTTTATTAATTTAAAGAAAATAGCTAATATGTCATTTAATTAAAGAAAAGGTAATATTGTACATTTGCATTATGTTCAAATTAGGAAACATGAGTTTAACTTATGAAATTTTTGGAATTTAAGGGATATTTGATTGTTTTTATTTTGAATTTTGATTTTTTTATTTAATTCAATTTTAATTCTAACATTGTTTTTAATTTTACCCAATTTTTTATTCTGCCAGAATTACTTGCTAACGTAATGACATTCTATGAGAATGCTAGAATACTAATTTTGCAGAATAACGTTGCATTTGAATAACATAGCATTTGAAAGGCTCTAGTGTTAATGTAAAAGATATATTCTTACATAATCTATTTACATTTTTATACGAATGAAAATAAAAATACATTTATAAAGTGAATACATCAAATGAATAAAAATCTAAAAAAAAAAAAAAAAAAGAATCTTGCAATTTTTGAAGAATCCCCTACATGCTATTGGGCTGTTTCCAGTACTTATGTAATGTAACACGTAAAATGATTCATTTTTTAAAGAGGCTCAGCTTGAAGCCTTGAAACCTGAAAATGTTGCGGGTGAATCCCTGCGAGGGATGGATAAAAACTTAGAAATCAAGGGTGGCGGAGCTTTATATCTCATGGACCAGATCTGGACAACGAAACATGGTGGTTTCAGAGACTTGGTCATGACTGAAGCACACAACACTCGATATTCCATCCACCCAGGTTCAGATAAAATGTATATTGACCTCAAAAAGCTATACTGGTGGCCTAATATGAAAGCATAAATTGCTACCTTCATGAGTAAGTGTCTTACTTGCGCCAAGGTTAAGGTTGAATACCGATAAAACCCTCAGGATTGCTACAACAACCGGAGTTACCAGAATGGAAGTGGGAGCGAATCACGATGGACTTTATAACAAAGTTTCCCAAGACAAGGGGTGGCCTCGATACCATTTGGGTGATCGTAGACACGTTAACAAAGTCCGCACACTTCCTGCCTATCAAAGAAACTAGCAAGATGGAGAAAGTTACAACAACATACATAAGGGAGACTGTACAACTGCATGATGTTCCTATATCCATTATATCCGATAGAGATAGTAGATTCACTTCAAGGTTCTGGTAGTCGCTACAAAGTTCCTTAGGAACTAGGCTGGGCATGAGTACAACCTACCATCCACAGACCGACAGTCAAAGTGAGAGGACCATCCAAAGTTTGGAATACATGCTGAGAGCCTGTGTGATAGACTTGAGGAAAGCATGTGATACTTATCTACCCTTTGTCGAGTTTTCCTACAATAATAGTTATCACATGAACATAAAGGCTGCTCCATTTGAAGCCCTATATGGCCGAAAGTGTAGATCCCCTCTGTGTTGGGGTGAGGTGGGTGACACTCAGTTAGCTAAAGGACGAGTTCCCGAAAACAATCTCACAGGTTCAGAGATCATTCGGGAAACATTAGAGAAGATTGTTCAGATTCGTGAACGATTGAAAGCCTCTAGATACCGATAGAAAAGCTACGCAGACAAACGAAGGAAACCTTTGGAATTCCAGGTGGGAGATCGTGTTCTTTTGAAGGTCTCACCCTAGAAGTGCTTGATATGCTTCGGAGAATGTGGAAAGCTAAATCTAAGATACGTAGGGCCTTTCAAGATTATTACTAGAATCGGCCTTGTAGCTTACAAACTCAAACTACCTCGCGAACTTTGTAACGTACACCCTACTATGCACGTGTCAAACTTAAAAAAGTGTTTATCCGAGGAGACTCTTGTATCCCACTCGAAGAGATCGAGATCAACGAGAGCCTCAATTTCGTGGAAGAACCAGTAGAGATTATGGAGCGAGAGGTCAAGCAAACGAAGCAAAGCCGTATCCCAATAGTGAAGGTTCGCTGGAATGCCATGCGGGGACCAGAAATCACTTGGGAGCGCGATGATCAAATGAAATTAGAGCATCCTCATCTTTTTACTTAGTTATTTGTAATTTCTTAAACTCTAATTTTGTGATGAAATTCCCTTTAACGGGGGGATGATGTGACAACCCAAAATTTCTATCTTGTACATCCATTCAAATCTATCAAAGTCAGACTTGTTTTTTACTATCTTTTAACCCTGTAAAGGTCGGTTTGAGTGTTTTAAGACTAGTACATTCAAGGATAAAGTGTTAGGAAGTATCGTATGAGTTCAATGTGCAACATACAAGCCGAAAACTCCACCACATGAAGTTTACGGCCGTAAACAGGAGTTTATGGCCGTAAACCCTCCATGGCCATGAACTCCCTTCCTTAAGTATGATATTCATCCTCCCTTCACCACTTTTTCCACCTCTAAATAAAGAAATCTGATTTTTTTCTCTTAACTTTCATCAAGTGTTCACCTAGATCTTGGTAAGAGTATGTATTCCTTCCTTTTCCTTGTTGATTTCAATGCTTAACCTAGTAAAGATCTAAGAAATTATCTTTATGTTAATAGATCTTAAAGTCTTCATCATCTTTCACCAAGAACACACTTGTTCTTGGATCGTGAACCCACTTACAAGCTTGAAAGATGTGAGCATCTCTTCTATCTCCTAGTTAGACTTGTAACTCTTGATTTTATCCTTAGATTCTTCATAAAACATATGAAAATCAAGAGTTTACGGTCATAAACCCTTGCATGGCTGTAAACTCTTGTATATTGGTGTATGTTTTGGCTTCAAACTCATTCAAGACAAAACCTAGGACCTAGAACACCTTGGGAATTCAAGAAAGGACCTTAAAACGCCTCATTAGCAAGTCCTCCCATTAGTGTACGGCCGTAAACCCCTTGACCGTACACTCTAGCACCGTATACACCAAGGGTCGTACACTCCCTTGGTTGTATACCTCTTTGGCCATAAACTCTTGGCCATAAACACCTTAGTGTGGCCGTAAAACCCTTAGATTCAATACTTTGTGGTTGTAACACTTCAATATAAGCGTTTCCTAGTCCTTAAAGTGGTTTCCTTGCATGATTAGTTGTGTATACACTAATTATATTCATATATGTGTCATTATATGCTTATTAGGATTCGTTTGTGCCTGAGATTTCACTTAGCACTCAACATCCTTTTCTGATCTTGCACTCAATCCACTCACTACAAGTGAGTTCATACCCCTAACTAACCTTTTAAATGATTTTAAATGCTTTTATGTGGGGGGGGGGGGGATACAAGTTGAAACATTATAGTTGTTATATAAATCACATGTGATTAATAACTATCAAACCGATGGATTTCTTATACTTCAAAGCTATGTTATCAAACAACTATTTCAAAACATTTTATGAAACTCTTTTATATGCTAAAACTCTTTATCAAACTCTTTTAAACTTATATATTGTCAAAATCATGTCTATACAAATATATATAGATAAGGTTGAAAGGACTTATCATTGATAGCTTACTTTATTTCCTGTTCCTTGTTTGGTTGCGGACTTAGAGTACCCTGTTGTTTGTCCACGTGTCGTTTGATTCTTAGTTATATATTATTTATATGTGAACAAATATAAAAGATTTTATCCTGGTTTCAACACCTTTGAGTAGCAAAGGTTTACAATCATACACGGTCATTAAGACAACATTACTAGTAAATTATAATAGGTATAGTTTAGGAATTACTACTGACTATTTCTAGTACAATGAAACATAAAAGATTCAGTTCAAACATACTATAATGAGAAACAGAAAGAACATACTATAATGAGAAACAAAGAGGAACATACTATACACTATACAAAGAGAACATACTATGCACTATACAAAGAGAACATACAATACACTAGAATAGATAGAGCACACTATACAAATTCAAGAATACTATAACATAAATGTGAGCCACTACTTCAGGGCATGGAATCATACTGTTGTGTCTTGTTTCGTAACCAGAGTCTCCTAGAGGCAGAGCGTGAATTTGTGTATACATCTATACTGGATTGACCATCCTACACCTTGCTTCTTGCTACAATGGAACCCGCAGGTCTATGGTTGAAGAATGTCATAACTTTTCGACGTCTTCGAGCGTCGTGACCACTGGTCGATCAAGCATGTTTACGATCATATCACATTTTACCTTAATTAATAATTGATTTAAGGTAGTTAGTACAAGAATAGTTACTATAAACAATACTACAGTACTTATTATTTTCTCATTGCATTCACTTGTGATCTTCTCACATAAACAGTAATGTAAAACTATATTTTTGGTAATGTTAGTCACACTTGGTAAAAACACTCACTTTTACAAGAAACAAACACTAAGAATATTTGAGTCTTGGTAGAAGGCTGCAACTTTGTAGAAAATATAATATTTTTCTAGGAGATTTCATAAATATACTAAAATCGTTTACAACAAACTTTCATTACAAATATTTACAGACATTTACAACATTTACAAACACTCTTCTTCAAACTTATACAACATTTGACACTAAGTACTTATGAACTCACGAGCTTAAATGTTGATCCTCGCTTTCAAAATAACTTGTATTCTCAGGTCACCAATAGACATGTACAAATGATAGGTTTTGAGAAGACGGAGCACTTTTACACTCGTCTTTATTTTATTTATTCATTTTTGGTGTCTTATTATTATTGCACATAACAGACTTGTATTGAGTTATGCTATTAATGCAATGGATGATGATGTTACTTGTTTACTAATATGCATTGTTGTGATACTATACATGACGTCCTGCACCCCCGAATGTTTCCGCCAATTCCGTTTAGGGGTGTAACACGAAGCCCCAGCCAACGACCGACGCGTGTCCACTACGCCCCACGTAGATCCTAAGTACGTCCATCGTACAATGAGGCTTCAGCCACCTATAAAAAGGGTGCGAGGCTGCCTGATTTCCTTTGCCGAATTCAACTTTCTTTTGCTCTCTACTCCATCTCTACACACTCTAAACCCCCCAAAGCCTATGGAACCTTCCAAGCACTAGAAGAAAGACCCGAAGAGCCCGAAGTATCTGAGAAAAAGAGTTTTTCAGTTTGAAACTCTGCCTGCACAAAATCCAGATTTCAATCAAACCTCCTAGTTTCATCAAAGAAGATTGTTTAAAGGAACAAAGTGTTGTCCAATCACCACCTAATCAAGTGAGTGTATGTGACATCCACATTTTCACGGCAAAAAAGACCGATTTTGTTTATGCTTTATGAAAATCAGAGTACCTCTTTTGATAAAAATGTGGCGGACTTTATTCCCAGTAAAACATGATAAATAATTTATCAATGCATTTCCGAAGAAAAGTATATTTATTCATTTTAAAACATTTGGGATGTCATTGTCAACACAAAGATATAAGCATAAACAGAACTTATATTCATTATCACTAGTGATTTATATCTCCTTAATCTCTTAGTGTAATTTGACTTCATAACAACACCTGTGATATAAATAAACTGAGTGGGTCAGGTTGGAAAATCTGGTGAGTACATAGGGTTTTCAACCTACAATAATATAATTATTATGTTTAAACAATTAACCAATCAACCCAATTACCCATCCCCATTATCTTCTTTATTCTTAACGATCTACCCTAAGAATCAGCTATTCCTCTTTCATTTATTCCTAAGGATCATCCTAAGGAATCGGCACGAAGTCCATCGTTGCCACAGTTTACACAAAATGCACTAAGTTTGCATAGTAGCCATGGGTTAGGCATCAAGTCTGCATTATCGCCAAGGTTTACACGACGGGCACTAAGTCTACGTAGTCGCCAGGGTTCAGGCATCAAGTCTGGATGATCGCCAAGGTTTAGGGACCAAGTTTGCATGGTTGCCAAGGTTTAGAGTACACTGGGTGAAGACATCGTTCACAACACCTACAGGTGGCGAGCCTGCTAGTGGTCCACTGGACTGTCTAGAATAGTCCATGGTTGTCATCCATACTCTGTTGAATAACGCGGCCATCGTTTGGGAAAAGGCTTCTCAGATCGACCACCTCTCACTGTCACCTCGTGGTCTGTAACACCTCTCAACTTATCATCAAACTCATTTTCCATCTATTACATCTACCCATGTTTTACCCCAACATTATCATAGATATAAAATACATATACAGTTTAAATCATTTAAAACATGTATAAAATCTTTCATCAAACATAGACAACAACTATTCAAATAATATGCACACATAGCACGTAATTTATATAAAATACTTCATATCTATGTGTAAGATGAAAGTAACTATGCACTCACAACACGTAATGTATATTAAATACTTCATATCTATGTGTAAGATGAAAGTAACTATGCACTCACAACACGTAATTTATTTAAAATACTTCATATATATGTGTAAGATGAAAGTAACTATGAACGCACAACACGTAATTTATATTAAATACTTCATATTTATGTGTAAGATGAAAGTAATTATGCACGCACAACACGTAATTTATATTAAATACATCGTATCTTTGTGTAAGATGAAAGTAACTATGCACTCACCTGATAAGGTGGTGACTCGGTACTCGGAAAACGCTTTGTTTACATTAAAATAATTCCCTTCGACGAAACCAAGATTATTACCAATAGATTTTAGTCTAATATTTATTGTGACTAATTATTATTATTATTATTATTATTATTATTATTATTATTATTATTATTATTATTATTATTATTATATAAGTATTTAAACAATACTTTCCAACCACTATGTACAGACAGGGGCTAGACAAAAAACACTGGAGGGCAGACCCATTTTGGCGTATATCACTTCTGAAATCCAACAACCCTATGCGGCCCTTTAAACCAGATTCCCCGTACCGCGAGTAGTTAAAAAGATATTATAACGAAGTTATATAAGTCATAATAATAACTCAAATATTTATTATAAGTTCATAATCAAAATATTATTTTTAAGCTATAAGCTATATTAAAATAGGGTATACAAAACTTACTTACAAGGGGATTTTAGCTTGGAGTTGGGCTCTGCAGGGGCAGAACTTCGTCGCTGAATCTTTCTAAGAAAGATTCGTGCAGCGCTTCAGCGCTCACCTTACTATATACTAAAAACTACAGAAAGAGAAGACGAATTACGAGGGACTGAAATGCTCGGGGGATAAGGAGAGAAAGACTTTTGAAACAAGAAAATGGTGCAAGAAATATGAGAGCTCAAGGCTCTTATTTATAGCAATGGAATTTTTAAAAACTACCCTCCATAATTACTTAATGACCTTTTAGTTATATAAACAACTAAACACCCCTCTATAATTCTATTTAAAATGGATTTAATGATATTTGTACTAAACTAATGTCGAAATAACTCAACATTAGACTTATAATGACCGCATCGTCGATACCTTTCTAATGATATATACATATATATATATATATATATACATATATATACATATATATATATATACATATATATATATATATATATATATATATATATACATACATATATATATATATATGTATATATATATATGTGTGTGTGTGTGTGTATGTGTGTGTACGTAAATATGATTTATACTTTATTTTAATACGTAAATATGCTATTATAATTTATAACTCGTTCATCCGAACTCCGTTTTGATGTTCTTTATATCCATGCGTAGGTGGAGACGTTATCTACAACTTTCGTTTAGACTCGGGCGACTAATTTTGACTTTATTTTTAAAGTTATATTTTTAACAGGGCGGGACAAGATTGGTCCGTTAAAATTTCATAACTTCTTCATCCAAAGTCCATTATTGTCTGTCCTTTTATCATTCTGCTACTAATAACGAGATCTTTGATTCTCGTTTAGGATGTGTTGGCTAAAAACCACTCGATTTAATACTCAAACTTCGTGCTGTACACCGCTGCCCCGAAACTTTGAAAAATCATAACATCCTCATAAGAAGTCAGATCTGGGCATTCTTTTTATGGACCCTCTTAGGTTAACATATTCTACGACATTCATTTAGATTACTAAGGCTAAAAGAAAATCTATCAAAAATTCACTATTTACATCATCGACGGGTCATAACTTTTTCGTTATAACTCGGATTTCGGCGCTCTTTATATGTACAGAACCCTTGAGACATATTATAAAACTTGGTTAAGACTATTTATTCTAAATAATCTTTTGTCGAAAAGTCATTTTCGACCCCTATAACTCTAAATTGACTAGCCCGGATCTACGGGTGTTACAATTATCTCCCCCTTAGGATGATTATGTCTCGGAATCATCAACGAAACAGGACTCACATGATGAATCCATACATTATCTCTTAATCCTATGTAATAACCGTAAATTTAATGTTTCTTCGAATGAGCATCTAAATCTAAGATTTCCTGACTGCAAGCGGTGCCTGATCTTGGACGCGTTCTCTATCTCCTGTTAGACTTCCAAATCACTATTTTCATGGCGCGATCTCGATCTTTATTGGAGACTCCTTCTTTAAAAAACTTGAGACAAGTCTTTTCCTTCGATCATCATAATAGACCGATGGGTCATATTTTAATGACCTCCCATCGCATGACGCATCGCTTGGACTCAGGTCTTTTAGAGTCAAATTCGAGTTGAGACTATACCTTCCTTCATGTTCTGACCACATCTTAAAAGGTATCATTTCTAGCTGCAAGAAACCTTTCGTGATACCTCTACTGATCTCTTTTTATTTCAATATTTTGTCTTAAGTCAGACGCTACATCGAACTTGATTCTCTAAACCACATAACATACTCAACATAATCAGACTCAATTTGATATGACCACTAGGGTCGGAATAACAATCATCTTCTTAGTCATTACTGAAATGATGGTAATGACATACTTGAATAAAACAAAATTTGTTACTAGCTTCTTGGTAACCTTGTGACTTTCCCTGATTCAAGTGTGAGTCCTGTGCTTCCGGTAGTATATGCATCTACTACCTTTCACACCCACTCATACTCGTTTCAAGTATTGTATCGCAGTCCCCAAGTCCTAAAATCACAATACAATTTAACACATACGAGTTTGTCCAAATAATCATAAAAATCTCCCTAACTCTACTAGGACTTCTTCCATGCATATCTTCAATCATCAATTCTGCTTCAACTCGGTTGGTGATGGACATTCCAGATGATAGGAAAACTTTAGGAGTTACATTAAACGTTCTATCATCCCGCCAATTAAAAGTGTACATTCAGATGTACCCTAATTATATAGATGTCCTGCTATTTGATTAGACGTATTCTAAGTGCAAGATACCTCTCTTATTACATCTTCTAATAGATATTATTCAGTATCGAAAGCCGTCTCTTTTCCTCGATTTTCTCAGTTTATCATGGTTCACATGATTTCCTGAACTTCTGCCATTGTGATAGATTCGGGTGCAGGCGCAACGACCGATGCATGACCCATCACATTCTTAGGCTCAGGTTGTCATCTTCATCTTGGTTTGTACACCCAAGCAGACGTTTGGTGTACCGAGATGCGAATTTAAGATAAGAAATAACTTATTTACGATATACGTATAAATCTCCTTATTACTCTGAAACGTTACATGCTAGTTCTAATATCGTAATCATACGCTTAGAATCCTGAACACACAATCTTTCCAGATCCGGTCGACAACATACCTTAAATCTGAAAAAATAAAAGCATATAAGGCATTTTTAGAGCTATAACATAAATCATTTAGGACATAAAACATTTTAGGCATTTTCGTAAAATAAACTAGTGCTCGTGTCTAAATTATAGTAGACACTCATCTCACAATCATTGCTTAGCATTCTAAGTTTATGTCTAGAAATCTACCCTTATTCCTAGTTTGCTTAAACTAATGCTCTGATACCAACTGTGACATCCCCATTTTCACGGTCGGAAAAAACCGATATTGTTTATGCTTTATGAAAATCATAGTACCTGTTTTAATAAAAATGTTGCGGAATTTGTTCCTAGTAAAACATGATAAATACGTTATCAAAGCATTTACGAAGAAATGTATTTTTAATAATTTTAAAACATTTGGGATGTCATTGTTAATACAGAAACATAAGCATAAACAAAACTTACATTCATCATCACTAGTGATTTATATCTCCTTAATCTCGAAGTGTAATGTGAGTTCATAACAACACCTGTGATATAAATAAACTGAGTTGGTCAGGTTGGGGAACCTGGTTAGTACATAGGGTTTTCAACCAACAATAATATAATTATTATGTTTAAACAATTAAGCAATCAACGCAATTATCCATCCCCATTATCTTCTTTATTCTTAAGGATCTACCCTCAGAATCACCTATTCCTCGTTCATTTATTCCTATGGATCATCCTCAGGAATCGACACAAAGTCCATCGTTGCCATGATTTCCACAACAGGCACTAAGTCTGCATAGTCGCCAGGGGTTAGGCATCAAGTCTGCATGATCTCCAAGGTTTACACAATGGACACTAAGTCTACATAGTCTCCAGGGTTTAGGCATCAAGTCTGCATGATCGCTAAGGTTTAGGCACCAAGTTTGCATGGTCGCCAAGGTTTAGAGTACACCGGGTGAACACATCGTTCACAACAACTACAAGTTTGAGAAAAGCCTTCTCAAATCGTCCACCTCTCACCCTCACCTCGTGGTCTATAACACCTCTCAACTTATCGTCAAACTCATATTCCATCTATTACATCTAGCCATGTTTTACCCCAACATTATCATAGATATAAAATACATATACAGTTTAAATCATTTAAAACATGTATAAAATCTTTCATCCAAAATAGACAGCAAGTATTCAGATAATATGCACACATAGCACATTATTTATATAAAATATTTCATATCTATGTGTGAGATCAAAGTAACTATGCACTCACAACACATAATTTATATCAAGTACATCATATCTATGTGTAAAGTGAAAGTAACTATGCACTCACAACACATAATTTATATAAAATACTTCATATCTATGTGTAAGATGAAAGTAACTATCTAATCACAACACATAATTTATATTAAATAGTTCCTATCTATCTGTAATATGAAAGTAACTATGCACTCAAAACACGTAATTTATATTAAATACTTCATATCTATGTGTAAGATGAAAGTAATTATGCACTCACCTGATAAGCTGGTGAATCGGTACTCGGGCAGCGCTTTGTTTACATGAAAATAATTTCCTTCGACGAAACCTAGATTATTACCACTAGATTTTAGTCTAATATTTAATATTACTAATTATTATTATTATTATTATTATTATTATTATTATTATTATTATTATATAAACGTTTAAACAATACTTTCCAACCACTATGTACAGACAGGGGCAAGACATTAAACACTGGAGGGCAGGACCATTTTGGCTTATAGCACTTCTGAAATCCAACAACCCTATGCGGCCCTTTAAACCAGATTCCCCGTACCGCGAGTAGTTGAAAAGATATTATAACGACAATTATATAAGTCATAATAATAGCTCAAATATTTATTATAAGTTCATAATAACAATATTAATTTTAAATAGAAGCTATATTAAAATAGGGTAAGCATCACCTACTTACAAGGGGATTTTAGCTAGGAATCGGGCTCTACAAGGGCAGAATTTCGTCACTGAATCCTTTTAAGAAAGATTCGTGCAGCGCTTCAACCCTGACCTTACTATACTAAAAACTACAGAAATAGATTTAATGATATTTGTACTAAACTAATGTCGAAAGAACTCAACATTAGTCTTACACTGACCGCATCGTTGATACCTTTCTAATGATATATACATATGTATATATATGTGTACATAATTATGATTTATACTTTATTTTAATACGTAAATACGCTATTATAATTTGTAACTCTTTCATACGAACTCTGTTTTCGATGTTCTTTATATCCACGCGTAGGAGGAGACGTACTCTACAACTTTCGTTTAGACTTGGTCGGCTAATTTTGACTTTATTTTTACAGTTATATTTTTAACAGGCCGGGACAAGATTGGTCCGTTAAAATTTCATAACTTCTTCATTCGATGTCCATTATCGTCTGTCTTTTTATCGTTACGCTACTAATAACGAGATCTTCGACTCTCGTTTAGGTTGTGTTGGCTAAAAACCGCTCGATCTAATACTCAAACTTCGAGCTGTGCATCGATAGGCTGAAACTTCTAAAAATCATAACTTCCTCATAAGAAGTCAGATTTGGGCGTTCGTTTTATGGATGCTCTCAGGTTTACATATTGTACGACTTTCATTTAGATTACTAAGGCTAAAAGAAACTCTATCATAAATTCACTATTTACGTCTTTGCGGTGCCATGGTACTTCTGTCGGTAAACTTCGACGGGTCATAACTTCTTCGTTATAACCCGGATTTCGGTGCTCTTTATATCTACGCAACCCTTGAGATATATTATAAAACTTGGTTAAGATTATTTATTCTAAATAATCTTTTGTCAAAAAGTCATTTTTGACCCCTATGATCTCTAAATTGACTAGCCCGGATCTACAGGCGTTACAATTATCTCCCCGTTAGGATGATTACGTCCCGGAATCATCAACGAAACAGGACTCTCATGATGACTCCATACATTATCTCTTCATCCTAAGTAATAACCATAACTTTGATGTTTCTTTAAATGAGCATCTAAATCTAAGACTTCCTGACTGTAAGCGGTGCCCGATCTTGGACGCATTCTCTATCTCCTGTTAGACTTCCAAATCATTATTTTCATTGTGCGATCTCGATCTTTATTGGAGACTACTTCTTTAACAAACTTGAGATAAGTTTCTTCCTTTGATTATCATAATAGACCGATGGGTCACATTTTAATGACCTCCCATCGCATGATACATCACTTGGACTCAAATCTTTTAGAGTCAAATTCCAATTGAGACTATACCTTCCTTCATGTTCTAACCACATCTTAAAAGGTAGTATTTCTAGCTACAAGCAACCTTTCGTGATACCTCTACTGATCTCTTTTTATGTCAATCTTTCGTCTCAAGTCAGACGCTACATCGAACTTGATTCTCTAAACCAAAAACATACTCAATGTAATCGGACTCAATTTGATATGCCTACTAGGGACGGAATAACAATCATCTTCTTAGTCATTACCGAAACGATGGTAATGACATACTTAAATAAAACAAAATTAGTTACTAGCTTCTTGGTAACCTTGTGACTTTCCCTGATTCATGTGTGATTCTTGTGCTTCCGATAGTATATGCATCTACTACCTTTCACACCTACTCATACTCGTCCCCAGTATTGTCTCGCAGTCCCCAATTCCTAAAATCACGAAACAATTTAACACAAATGAGTGTTTCCAAAAAATAATAAAAATTTCCCTACACTCTACTAGGAATTCTTCCATGCATATCCTCAATCATCAATTCTTCTTCAACTCAGTTAGTGATGGACATTCCAGATGATAGGAAAACTTTAGGAATTACATCAATCGTTCTATCATCCCACCAATCAAATGTGTACATTCAGATGTACCCTAATTCTATAGATGTACTACTATTTTATTAGACGTATTCTAAAGACAAGATACCTCTCTTATTATATCTTCTGATAGGTATTATTCAGTATCGTAAGCCATCTATTTTCCTCTATTTCTCAATTTATCATGGTTCACATCACTTCCTGAACTTCTGCCATTGTGATAGGTTCGGGTGCAGGCGCAACGACCGATGCATGGCCCAACACATTCTTAGGCTCAGGTTGTCATCTTCCTCTTGTTTTGTACACCCCAGCAGACGTTCGGTGTACCGAGATGAGAATTTAAGATAAGAAATAACTTCTTTACGATAGACGTATAAATCTCCTTATTACTCTGAAATGTTACATGATAGTTCTAATATCGTAATCATACGCTTAGAATCCTGAACACATAAGGTTTCCAGATCTAGTCGACAATAGACCATAAATCCGAAAAAAATAACAGCATATAAGGCATTTTTAGAGCTATAACATAAGTCATTTAGAACATAAAACATTTTAGGCATTTTCCTAAAATAAACTAGTGCTTGTGTCTAAAATATAGCAGACACTCATCTCACAACCATCGCTTAGCATTATAAGTTTATGTCTAGAAATAAATCCTTATTCCTAGTTCGCTTAATCTAATGCTCTGATACCAGCTGTGACATCCCCATTTTCACGGCCGGAAAAGACCGATATTGTTTATCCCCATTTAATAAAAATGTTGCGGAATTTGTTCCCAGTAAAACATGATAAATATGCTATCAAAGCATTTCCGAAGAAAAGTATTTTTATTAATTTTAAAACATTTGGGATGTCATCGTTAATACAAAAACATAAGCATAAACAAAACTTACATTCATTATCACTAGTGATTTATATCTCCTTAATCTCGAAGTGTAATGTGACTTCATAACAACACCTGAGATATAAATAAACTGAGTGGGTCAGGATGGGGAACCTGGTTAGTACATAGGGTTTTCAACCCACAATAACATAATTATTATGTTTAAACAATTAAACAATTAACCCAATTACCCATCCCCATTATCTTCTTTATTCTTAAGGATCTACCCTCAGAATCACCTATTCCTCTTTCATTTATTCCTATGGATCATCCTAAGGAATCAGCACGAAGTCCATCGTTGCCGCGGTTTACACAACAGGCACTAAGTCTGCATAGTCGCCAGGGGTTAGGCATCAAGTCTACATGATCGCCAAGGTTTACACAATGGACACTAAGTCTACATAGTTGCCAGGGTTTAGGCATCAAGTCTGCATGATCGCCAAGGTTTAGGCACCAATTTTGCATGGGCGCCAAGGTTTAGAGTACACCGGGTGAACACATCGTTCACAACACCTACAAGTTGTGAGTCTGCTAGTGTTCCACTGGACTGTCTAGAATAGTTAGTGGTTGTCATCCATACTCTGCTGAATGACGGGGTCATCGTTTGGGAAAAGGCTTCTCACATCGTCTACCTCTCACCCTCACCTCGTGGTCTATAACACCTCTCAACTTATCATCAAAGTCATATTCCATCTATTTCATCTACCCATGTTTTAACCCAACGTTATCGTAGATATAAAATACATATATAGTTTAAATGATTTAAAACATGTATAAAATTATTCATCCAACATAGACCACAAGTATTCAAATAATATGCACACATAGCACGTAATTTATATAAAATACTTAATATCTATGTGTAAGATGAAAGTAACTATGCACTCACAACATGTAATTTATATTGAATACTTCATATCTATGTGTAAGATGAAAGTGACTATGCACTCACAACACGTAATTTATTTTAAATACTTCATATGTATGTGTAAGATGAAAGTAACTATGTACTCACAAGACGTAATTTATATTAAATACCTCATATCTATGTGTAAGATGTAGTAACTATGCACTCACAACACGTAATTTATATTAAATACTTCATATCTATGTGTAAGATGAAATTAATAATGCACTCACCTGATAAGGTGGTGACCCATTACTCGAACAACGCTTTATTTACATTAATATAATTTTCTTCGACGAAACCTAGATTATTACCACTAGATTTTAGTTTAATAGTTATTGTGACTTATTATTATTATTATTATTATTATTATTATTATTATTAATATATATATATATATATATATATATATATATATATATATATATATAAAAGTTCTGCATAAAAGTAATAGTACACTTGGAGCAAATTTGTCTATTTTAGTCCCTTTAATTGCCTTACTTGTTTCTGTATGGTCACCTTCATCTTATTATTACTATTATTATTATTATTATTATTATATAAGCATTTGAACGATACTTTCAACCACTATGTAAAGACAGGGGCTAGACATAAAACACCGGAGGGCAGGAACATTTTGACGTATAGCACTTCTGAAATCCAACAACCCTATGCGGCCCTTTAAACCAGATTCCCGTACCACGAGTAGTTAAAAAGATATTATAACGACAATTATATAAGTCATAATAATAACTTAAATATTTATTATAAGTTCATAATAAAAATATTAATTTTAAATATAAGCTATATTAAAATAGGGTAAGCAAAACTTACTTACAAGGGGATTTTAGCTAGGAGTCGGACTTTGCAGGGATAGAACTTCGTCGTTGAATCTTTCTAAGAAAGATTCGTGTAACGCTTCAGTGCTCACCTTACTATACTAAAAACTACAGAAAGAGAAGTCGAATCACGAGGGACTGAAATGCTCGGGGAATAAGGACAGAAAGACTATTGAATCAAGACAATGGTGCAAGAAATATGAGAACCCAAGGCTCTTATTTATACTAACTGGATTTTCAAAAACTACCCTCCATAATTATTTAATGACATTTTAATTATATAAACAACTAAACACCCCTCTATAATTCTTTTTTAAATTGATTTAATCATATTTGTACTAAACTAATGTCCAAAGAACTCAACATTAGTCTTATAATGACCACATCATCGATACCTTTCTAATGATATATATATATATATATATATGTATATATATATATATATGTACATATATATGTGTGTACGTATATCTATGATTTATACTTTATTTTAATACGTAAATGCGCTATTATAATTTGTAAATCGTTCATACGAACTCCGTTTTTGATGTTCTTTATATCCACGTGTAGGTGGAGACGTACTCTACAACTTTCATTTAGACTCGGTCGGCTAATTTTGACTTTGTTTATAAAGTTATATTTTTAACATGCCGGGACAAGATTGGTCCGTTAAAATTTCATTACTTCTTCATCGGATGTCCATTTTCGTCTGTCTTTTTATCGTTACGCTACTAATAACGAGATCTTCAATTCTTGTTTAGGTTGTGTTGGCTAAAAACTGCTCGATCTAATACTCAAATTTAAGGTTGTACACCGCTATGCCGAAACTTCGAAAAAAGTATAACTTCCTCATAAGAAATCATATTTGGGCGTTCTTTTTATGGATGCTCTCAGGTTAACATATTCTACGAATTTCATTTAGATTACTAAGGCTAAAAGAAATTCTATCATAAATTCACTATTTACGTCTTCGCGGTGCCGTGCGGGTTCCGTCGCTAAACTTCGACGGGTCATAACTTCTTCGTTATAACTCGGATTTCGGTGCTCTTTATATGTACGGAAACCATGAGACATATTATACAACATGGTTAAGATTATTTATTCTAAATAATCTTTTGTTGAAAAGTCATTTTCAACCCCTATGATCTCTAAATTGACTAGCCCGGATCTACGGGCGTTACAATCATCTCCCCCTTAGGATGATTATGTCCCAGAATCATCAACGAAACAGGACTCATATGATGACGCCATAAGTTATCTCTTCATCCTAAGTAATAACCATAACTTTGATGTTTCTTCGAATGAGCATCTAAATCTAAGACTTCCTGACTGCAAGTTGTGCCCGATCTTGAACGCGTTCTCTATCTCCTGCTAGACTTCCAAATCATTATCGTCATGGTGCGATCTAGATCTTTATTGGAGACTCCTTCTTTCAAAAACTTGAGATAAATTTCTTCCTTTGATTAGCATAATAGACCGATGGGTCATATTCTAATGACCTCCTATCGCATGATGCATCGCTTGGACTCAGGTCCTTTAGAGTCAAATTCCAGTTGAGACTATACATTCCTTCATGTTCTAACCACATCTTGATAGGTAGAATTTCTAGCTACAAGCAACCTTTCGTGGTACCTCTACTGATGTCTTTTTATTTCAATCTTTCGTCTTAAATCAGACGCTAGAATGAACTTGATTCTCTAAACCACAAAACATACTCAACGTAATCAGACTCAATTTGATATGACCACTAGGGTCGGAATAACAATCATCTTCTTAGTCATTACCGAAATGATGGTAATGACATACAGAAAATAAGCATACCTTCCTTCATTTTCTAACAGCATCTTAAAAGGTAGCATTTCTAGCTACAAGCAACCTTTCGTGATACCTCTACTGATCTCTTTTTATTTCAATCTTTCATCTTAAATCAGACGCTACATCGAACTTGATTCTCTAAACTGTATAACATACTCAACGTAATCAGACTCAATTTGATATGACCACTAGGGTCGGAATAACAATCATCTTCTTAGTCATTACTGAAATGATGGTAATGACATACTTGAATAAAAAAAAAATCAGTTACTAGCTTCTTGGTAACCTTGTGACTTTCCCTTATCCAAGTGTGAGTCCTGTGCTTCCGGTAGTATATGCATCTACTACCTTTCACACCTACTCATATTCGTTTCAAGTATTGTATCGCAGTCCCCAAGTCCTAAAATCACAATGCAATTTAACACATACGAGTTTGTCCAAATAATCATAAAAATTTCCCTAACTCAACTAGGACTTCTTCCATGCATATCTTCAATCATCAATTCTGCTTCAACTCGGTTGGTGATGGACATTGTAGATGATAGGAAAACTTTAGGAGTTACATTAATCGTTCTATAATCCCGCCAATCAAAAGTGTACATTCAGGTGTACCCTAATTCTATAGATGTACTGCTATTTGATTAGACGTATTCTAAGGGCAAGATACCTCTCTTATTAGATCTTCTGATAGGTATTATTCAGTATCGAAAGCCGTCTCTTTTCCTTGATTTTCTCAGTTTATCATGGTTCACATGATTTCCTAAACTTCTGCCATTGTGATAGATTCGGGTGCAGGCGCAACGACCGATGCATGACCCATCACATTCTTAGGCTCAGGTTGTCATCTTCCTCTTGGTTTGTACACCCAAGCAGACGTTTGGTGTACCGAGATGCGAATTTAAGATAAGAAATAACTTATTTACGATATACGTATAAATCTCCTTATTACTCTGAAACGTTACATGCTAGTTCTAATATCGTAATCATACGCTTAGAATCCTGAACACACAATCTTTCCAGATCCGGTCGACAACCTACCATAGATCCGAAAAAATAAAAGCATATAAGGCATTTTTAGAGCTATAACATAAATCATTTAGGACATAAAACATTTTAGGCATTTTCCAAAAATAAACTAGTGCTCGTGTCTAAATTATAGCAGACACTCATCTGACACTCATTGCTTAGCATTCTAAGTTTAAGTCTAGAAATTTACCCTTATTCCTAGTTCGCTTAAACTAATGCTCTGATACCAACTGTGACATCCCCATTTTCACGGTCGGAAAAGACCGATATTGTTTATGCTTTATGAAAATCATAGTACCTGTTTTAATAAAAATGTTGCGGAATTTGTTCCCAGTAAAACATGATAAATACGTTATCAAAGCATTTCCGAAGAAATGTATTTTTAATAATTTTAAAACATTTGGGATGTCATTGTTAATACAGAAACATAAGCATAAACAAAACATACGTTCATTATCATTAGTGATTTATATCTCTTTAATCTCTCAGTGTAATGTGACTTCATAACAACACCTCTGATATAAATAAACTAAGTGGGTCAGGTTGGGGAACCTGGTTAGTACATAGGGTTTTCATCCGACAATAATATAATTATTATGTTTAAACTGTTAAACAATTAACCCAATTACCCATCCCCATTATCTTCTTTATTATTAAGGATCTACCCTAAAAATCACCTATTCCTCGTTCATTTATTCCTCTGGATCATCCTAAGGAATCGACACAAAGTCCATTGTTGCCACGGTTTCCACAACAGGCATTATGTCTGCATAGTCGCCAGGGGTTAGGCATCAAGTCTGCATGATTGCTAAGGTTTACACGATGGACACTAAGTCTACATAGTCGCCAGGGTTTAGGCATCAAGTCTGCATGATCGCGAAGGTTTATGCACCAAGTTTCCATGGTCGCCAAGGTTTAGAGTACACCGGGTGAACACATCGTTCACAACACCTAAACGTTGTGAGCCTGGTATTGTTCCACTGGACTGTCTAGAATCGTCCGTGGTTGTCATCCATACCCTACTGAATGACAGGGCCATCGTTTGGGAAATGGCTTCTCACATCGTCCACCTCTCACCCTCACATCATGGTCTATCACACCTCTCAACTTGTCATCAAACTAATATTCCATCTATTACATCTACCAATGTTTTACCCCAACATTGTCATAAATATAAAATAGATATACAGTTTAACTCTTTTAAAACATGTATAAAATTGTTCATCCAACATAGACAACAAGTATTCAGATAATATGCACACATAACACGTAATTTGTATAATATACTTCATATCTATGTGTAAGATGAAAGTAACTATGCACTCACAACACGTAATTTATATTAAATACTTCATATTTATGTGCAAGATGAAAGTAACTATGCACTCACAACAAATAATTTATATAAAATACTTCATATCTATGTTTATATAAAATACATCATATCTATGTGTAATATGAAAGTAACTATCCACTCACAACACGTAATTTATATTAAATACTTCATATCTATGTGTAAGATGAAATTAACTATGCACTCACAACACATAATTTACATTAAATACTTCATATCTATGTGTAAGATGAAAGTAAGTATGCACTCTCAACACGTAATTTATATTAAATACTCCATATCTATGTGAAAGATGAAAGTAAGTATGCACTCACCTAATAAGGTGGTGACTCGGTACTCGGACAACGATTCGTTTACTTTAAAATAATTTCCTTCGACGAAACCTAGATTATTACCACTAGATTTTAGTCTAATATTTATTGTGACTAATTATTATTATTATTATTATTATTATTATTATTATTATTATTATTATTATTATTATTATTGTTATTATTATTATTGTTATTATTATTATTATTATTATTATTATTATTATTATCATTATTATTAATATTAATATTATTATTATTATTATTATTATTATTATTATTATTATTATTATTATTATTATTATTATTATTATTATTAATATTATTATTATTATCATTATTATATAAGTGTTTAAACAATACTTTCCAACCACTATGTACAGACAGAGGTAACATAAAACACCAGAGGGCGGGACCATTTTGGCATATAACACTTCTGAAATCCAACAACCCTATGCGACCCTTTAAACCAGATTCCCCGTACCGCGAGAAGTTAAAAAGATATTATAACGATAATTATATAAGTCATAATAATAGCTCAAATATTTATTATAAGTTCATATTAACAATATTAATTCTAAATACAATCTATATTAAAATAAGGTAAGCATAACTTACTTACAAGGAGATTTTAGTTAGGATTCGGGCTCTGAAGGGGCAGAACTTCGTTGTTGAATCTTTATATGAAAGATTCGTGCAGCGCTTTAGCGCTCCCCTTACTGTACTAAAAACTACAGAAAGAAAAGTTGAATCACGAGGTACCGAAATGCTTGGGGGATAAGGAGAGAAAGACTCTTGAATCAACAGAATGGTGCAAGAAATATGAGAGCCCAAGGCTCTTATTTAAACTAATTGAATTTTCAAAAACTACCCTCCATAATTATTTAATGACCTTTTAGTTATACAAAAAAACTAAATACCCCTCTAAAATATTATTTTAAATAGATTTAATGATATTTGTACTAAACTAATATCGAAAGAACTCAACATTAGTCTTATAATGACCGCATCCTTGATACATTTCTAATGATATATACATATGTATATATATGTGTACGTATATATGATTTATACTTTATTTTAATACGTAAATACCATATTATAATTTGTAACTCGTTCATACGAACTTCGTTTTTTATTTTCTTTGTATCCACGCGTAGGTAAAGACATACTGTACAACTTTCGTTTAAACTCGGTCGGCTAATTTTGACTTTATTTTTAAAGTTTTATTTTTAACAGGCCGGGACAGGATTGGTCCGTTAAAATTTCATAACTTCTTCATCCGATGTCCATTTTTGTTTGTCTTTTTATCGTTACGCTACTAATAACGCGATCTTCGATTGTCATTTAGGTTGTGTTGGCTAAAAACCACTCGATCTAATACTCAACCTTCGGGCTGTACACTCCTAAGCCAAAACTTCAAAAAATCATAACTTCCTCATAAGAAGTCAAATTTGGGCGTTATTTTTATGGATGCTCTCAGGTTAACATATTCTTTGACTTTCATTTAGATTACTAAGTCTAAAAGAAACTCTATCATAAATTCACTATTTACGTCTTCACGGTGCCGTGCCGGTTCCATCGCTAAACTTCGATGGGTCATAACTTCTTCGTTATAACTCTGATTTCGGCGTTCTTTATATGTACGGAACCCTTGAGACATATTCTACAACTTGGTTAAGATTATTTATTCTAAATAATGTTTTGTCGAAAAGTCGTTTTCGACCCCTATTATCTCTAAATTGACTAGCCCAGATCTACGGACGTTACAGTGTATATTCACTTTCATCTTACACATAGATATGAACTATTTTATATAAATTACATGCTATGTGTATATATATTTTTTGTTTATCTGAGATCTATGTTGTATGAAAGTTTTAAACTTTGTTTTTTGAAAACTGAACTGTATATGTTTTTTTATCTACAAATATGTTGGGTAAAACATGAGTAGATGAAATAGTTGATGTGTGATAAAATAAAATGATGAGAGGCACAGTATAGATGATGACCACATACTTTTCTAGGAAGTCCGGTGGAACGCTAGTAGGATCGCATCCTGTAGGTGTTTGTGAACGAGTTGTTCACCAGTGTACTCGATCCCCTCATGGTCTCTTATGGACATTTATTGTCCTGGAATCCCCTCAGCAATAACGTCTACCCCGATGATGATCCTTAGGCTAGCTCCCTTTTATTAGATGTGAAACATCCCAAAATACAACCCAAAAATTTTTGTTTAACAATTACTAAAAATACTAAGATAATATCATAAAACAAAACTCATACGTCAATATCTCAAAACAGTTGCAAAGTGTTATGTAGAACTGTATCAAATCACATTTATGAAAAAACTAAAAACATCTCCCAGGACAACTGAAATTGTGGTGTATGCGATGCCATCAACTCGACCTCTTCCCTTTGCTTGCGGAAGTACCTGAAACCAAAACTGAAACTGTAACACGAAGCTTAGTGAGCTCCCCCAAACTACCACATACCATATAATCCATATAAACACATACTGGGCCTTGCCCACTGCATCGGACCGAAGTTCGGAAACTGCATCAGACCGAAGTCCGGAACTAACCAGGGTCTTGGCCTCTGCATCGGACCGAAGTCCAGAACTACTGAGGCCTTGCCTCCTGCATCGGACCAAAATCCGGAACTAACTGCATCGGACCGAAGTCCGGAACTAACTGCATCGAACCGCAGTCCGGATCTAACTGCATCGGACAGAAGTCCGGAACTATTGAACATAGCATAGCATAAACATATCAACTAGCATGAACACGTACACTGCATACCACATCGGGCTGTAACCCGGAACACATAACACATAAATCCTATCTAAGCCACGAAGGCATCAAACATACTAACATCTGCATCGGACCGAAGTCCGGAAACTAATACTAGCTAAACGGGCCGGCATTGTGGCCATAGACCCGTTCCTACTGGAAGGAAACTCACCTCGTGATCTGGCTACTGAGTGTATGGCTATGGAAGCTATCTGCTGCTGCTCGAGTATCTCCCCAGCTACAATTCCACAAATACACTCAATCAAATACTAATAACTGCATTGGGGTAAAATGACTCTTTTACCCCTAGCTAAAGTCAACTCTCCTAGTCAAAGTCAACTTACAGTTGACCTGACTCGCCGAGTTAGGCCGCTAACTCGCCGAGTCCCTACTCTCATTTCACAACCCTGCTCGCTGCTACTCGTCAAGTATGGCATAAACTCGACGAGTTCCCATTCGATTCCAAAACTCAGGCTATCTGCATCTGACTCGCCGAGTTGTATGAAAAACGCGACGAGTTGTTCTTGAATCTAAGAAGATTGTCTTAGACTCGCCGAGTTGTATGAACAACTCGTCGAGTCCCTCCATTACTGAGTCTAACCTCCGACTCTCTGAGTCCATGCTACTACTCACTGGTCCCCACTCGGAATCACTCAAAAGGGAAAGATCGGGGACTCGCGACTCGACTCTCCGTGTCCGAAGAACGACTCGCCGAGTCACATGCATGCAGTTACCAAAAACCTGATTTTGCTTAAAACTACTACATACAATTTATAGATCTGAGTTCCTAAGGCTGGTTTACCACGTAAAGTTTCCAACTTTACGTGTACAATTGCATGAAAAAGGATATAAAGGCTAAAAAGGCACTTGGAAGAGTAGATCTAGGGCTATCATGCAAAATGACTCCATAAAGGTGATAGATCTACGTTTTTGGAACTGAAACATGGCTAGATCCGAAGGCTAATCAATCTAATGTAATCTCTCTACTATGAACAAGCCAAGGAATGGATAAAATGGGATAAATATGCTTATAAAGGAGAATCAATCATAGAAACAGAAGGAATCCGATTATTACCTCAATAAACTCTGAAATGGGTGCAAGACCTTGGATCTTCTTCTTCTCCTTTGGATCTTGCCTCCTTCTTCTCTTCAAAACTTCAAGATTCACACAAGAAATGCTCAAATACTCAAGGGAATGGTTAGGGTTTGCTAAATGATGGTTTGAGGGTGAAGGAGACGAGTTTGGCGGCTCATATGATGGTTTAAATAGGGTGAAAACCCGGGTATTTAGGGTTTCTACCTGGCACGCGGACTCGCCGAGTCCTGAATATGGACTCGCCGAGTCGCCGATCTAAACACTGCTTAAGACCCCGTCTCTACTCGACGAGTCGGGCAATAGACTCGCCGAGTCTCTCTGCAAACTTCTACAATTCTGCCCCACTTGACTCAGACTTCGTCCTCGAAGTCTGCTACGGCTGAATCTGCAAATAACTCTAGGTAGTGCTCTCTCATCTCATCCTTAGCCTTCCACGTCCACTCATGCCCCTTCCGGTGCTCCTACTACACCTTCACTAGCTGAATTACGTTGTTCCTCAAGGTCTTTGTCTTCCAGTCCAGAATCGCGACCGACCTCTCAATATAATTCAAGTTGCTATCAACCTGAATATCTTCTAAGGGAACAACTGCTGACTCATCCACCAAACACTTCCTCAACTGAGACACATGGAAAGTGTTGTGGATCTGGCTAAGCTCTGCCGAAAGATCCAACCGATAAGCAACCCGACCCACCCGGGCCAAAACCCTGAAAGGACCAATGAACCTGGGGCCCAACTTGCCCCTCTTCCGAAACCTAGTGACACCCTTCCAAGGTGAGACCTTCAGAAGGACCATATCGCTTACTCGGAACACTAAATCTGAATACCTCGTGTCGGCGTAGCTCTTCTGCCGACTCTGCGCAGTCTGCAGTCTACTACGAACCTGCTGAATCAACTCGGTCGTCTTGAGCACCACCTCCGTGCTCCCAATGACTCGCTGACCAACCTCGCCCCAACAAATCGGGGTCCTGCACTTCCTCCCATAAAGCATCTCAAAGGGAGGTCGATCAATGCTCGCATAATAACTGTTGTTATACGAAAATTCCGCTAACGGAAGATACGTATCCTAACTGCCACCGAAGTCTAGGACACATGCCCAGAGCATGTCCTCGAGATTTTGAATCGTCCTATCACTCTGCCCGTTTGTCTGAGGGTGGAAAGTGGTGCTGAAATGGAGACGAGTACCCATCTCGTCATGAAACTGCTTCCAGAATCTGAATGTAAAACGGACGTCTCGATCTGACACCACCGATACCGGCACTCTAGGACGTGCAAATATCTCCCGCACATATATATCGGCTAACTTTTCCGCCGATCTGTTCTCCTGGATCGGTATGAAATGAGCACACTGCGTCAACCGGTCCACTACCACCCAAATCGAATCTACCCCATGTGCGGTCTTGGGAAGCTTGGTGATAAAATCCATGGTGATGTCCACCCATTTCCACACGGGAATGTCTAACGGCTACATCTTTCCGTGAGGCCTCTGGTGTTCTACCTTGACCTTCCTGCAGGTCAAGCACCTTTCTACATACCAAGCGACATTCCGCTTCATACAGGGCCACCAATAATCGGGTCGAAGATCTCTATACATCTTCGTCGCCCCTGGGTGGATAGAATATCGAGACTTATGAGCCTCATCCATCAACACCTGCCGTACTCCACCCCCGTACGGTACCAACACTCTCCCATGAAGGGTCAACGACCCCCGGCTATCATAATCAAACGAAGCTACTCAACCCACTATCCTCTCACACTTCTGCCTCTCCTCCTTGAGGCCCTCAACCTGAGCCTCCATGATCCGTTCCAAAAACGGAGTAATCACTGTCATCCTCAGACATAGGTCTCTGATAGGGGCTACTGTCGCCTTTCAGCTCAAAGCGTCGGCCACTACGTTGCCCTTCCCTAGATGGTAAAGGATTGCACAATCATAATCCTTCAGCACATCCAACCACCTCCTCTGCCTCATGTTTAGACTCGGCTGATCCATAAGGTATCTCAAACTCTTGTGATCCTTGTAGATGGTACAACGGACCCCATAAAGGTAATGTCTCCAAATCTTGAGGGCAAACACCACTGCCCCTAGCTCTAAATCATGGGTAGGATAGTTAGCCTCGTGAGGCTTCAACTGTTTCGAGGCGTAAGCTATCACATGCCCCCGCTGCATCAATACTGCTTCAATACCTGTGATTGAGGCATCACAGTATACTACAGAATCCTCTATTCCCTCTGGCAGGGTAAGGATCGAAGCCTTGCACAACCTCTGCCTGAGGGTCTCAAATGCCGCCTGCTGCTCAGGCCCCCATCGAAACACCACCGACTTCCTAGTCAGTCGGGTGAGCGGTACTGCTATCTTGGAGAAATCCTGAATGAATCTTCTGTAATACCCTACCAAACCTAGGAAGCTCCGAATCTCGGATGGAGACTTTGGGACCTCCCACAACATCACGGCCTCTATCTTGGCCGGATCTACCAAGATACCGTTCTGGTTGATGAGGTGACCTAGGAACTGCACCTCACGCAACCAGAACTTGCACTTGGAGAACTTTGCGAAAAGTCTCTCCCTTCTCAAAACTTCTAGCACCTCCCTCAGGTGCTCCTCATGCTGCTCCTGAGTCTTGGAATATACCAAGATATCATCTATGAATACTATCACAGACCGATCTAGCATCGGTCTGCATACGTGCTTCATGAGATCGATGAATGCGGCTGGAGCATTAGTGAGCCCAAAAAGCATCACCACAAACTCATAATGACCATAGCAGGTCCTGAAAGCAGTCTTTTGCACATCTTCGCCTCTAACTCGCATCTGGTGATATCCGGAGCGTAAATCGATCTTGGAGAACCAAGATGACCCCTGAAGCTAATCAAACAAATCATCTATCCTCAGGAGGGGGTAACGGTTCTTCACCATTACCTTATTCAACTCATGGTAGTCAATACACATACGGTACGACCCATCCCTCTTGTTCACAAACAGGATTGACGATCCCCAAGGTGAACTACTCGGCCGAATAAAACCCTTGTCTAGCAACTCCTACAGCTGCGTAGACAACTCCTACATCTCAGGGGTAGCTAACCGGTACGGTGCCTTGGCTATCGGAGCCGCACCAGGAATTAGGTTGATCCCAAACTCGACCTGCCTCTCAGGAGGTATACCCGGTAAATCCTTCGGGAATACATCCGGAAAGTCTTGCACTACCGTAACATCGTCAATTGTCGCCTTGCCCTTCTCCCGGGCATCCAAGACATAAGCTACATAACCGGCGCATCCCTGCTGAAAATAGCGCCTCGCCCTCGCGGCTGAACAAAAAGCTGGTCCACGCTGTGGCCTCTCGCCCTGAGTCACTAACTCTCCCCCACTGGGAGTACGAACCCTCACTAGCTGTAACTTGCAATCAATCACTGCCCCATTGGGACTCAACCAATCCATGTTTACTATAACCTTATTCCCTCGCAGGGGAATATGGACCAAATCCACCGAAAACTGCTCGTCGAACAACTGAAGAAAACATCCTCTATGCACCCTGGCGACCCTCACAGTCCTGTCATCTGATATCTCGACCTCTAGTGGACAATCCAGCTCCCTTGGAGCTCTACTAAATCTCTTGCTAAGCGCTAGCGATACAAACGATCGGGTAGCCCTCGAATCAAATAATATTGTAGCAGAAATGTCGTTCACAGAGAACGACCCTATATAAAACATATAACCATAAGAAATAATCAATAATAATATAGAGATGAAGGGAAGATACATACCCGTCACCACATCAGGAGTCGCTCGCGCCTCCTTTGCTGTCATCTGAAAAGCTCTACTCTTTGCCACTGGTGCCTCTGCTCAGCGCTGCCGGCCATCTCTAATCCTCAAAGTAGCAGGGGCAGGTGCAACCACCTTCCTTGCTGCATCTAAACTTGGACACTGGTACTTTTTATGTCCCCTCTGATTACACTGAAAGCAAATCAGATCTGACGCTGCAATAGCGGTAGCAGGAGCTGTACAATCCCTGCTCAAATGCCCAGTCCGACCGCACTTGTAGCAGCCGGAACTCCCTGCCTTGCACACCCCATCGTGCAATCTCCCACACTTGCCACATCGACTGTGGCTCTGCTGACTCCTGGATCTGTGATCCGAAACCTTGGGCTTTTTGCCCGAACTGCTTGTACCCAAAACCACATCCGGTTTCCTCTTCTTCTCCATCTCAAGGTCAATCTCCCTCTCCCGAGCCCTAGCAATCATGTCATCCAGCGTTTTACAGCTGGACCGGCTTACAAACTGGCGGATATCGCTCAGTAGCATCTCATGATAACGGGCCTTCTTCATTTCCTCATCAGCTACATATTGAGGAACGAGAAGAGCCCTGTCCCTGAATTTGGAGGTGATCTCCGCCACGGTCTCTGTAGTCTGGGTGAGGTCCTGAAACTCCCTGGCTAACTGCTGCACCTCGATAACCGGTGCAAACTCCGCCCTGAACCTGGTGGAGAAATCAACCCAGGTCATGGCATCTAACACTGCATCATCTCCAATGGTATGTCCGACCTCCTCCCACCAATCCTGTGCCCTGTCCTTCAGAAGACAGGATGCAAATCTAACCTTGTTTCCCTCATGACACCTGCTCGTGCGGAAAGCGTTGGCCACATCCGCCAACCATCTAGTACTCGCTATGGGGTCTTGCACCCCATGGTAATCTGGAGCTCCACATGCCCTGAACTCCCTGAACGTAAGTGTGCGCGACCCCATCATGGCCGCCACCTCGGCACGGAAGGTGCCCAATCTCTCATCCATCAACTCTAGAATACCCTCCTTGATCGAACCGAAGATCACAGGAGTCTGCTCCAGTATGATACGACTAATCTCAAAAGAAAGAAACTCTCTGGTCTGCTCATCCAACTGCCCGGCCTCCGGGCCTGATCCTGATCCCCCTCCGGCACCTGAACTGCCGACTGCTGGCCTCGAACGCAAAACTACCATTCTGAAACAAATCATAGCAACATCAGAAAACATAAATATCTCAAGGTATCACTGATAGGAATACTAGTTTCCTGGTCTTGTCTCAGCCTTCCTTGATTCGAGTACGGATCCTCTGGTTTCAGTAGTACGGGCCCATACTACCTTCCACATCTATCCGTACTTTCCTCAAGAACTGCCTTGACTCCACCAAGTCACTTCTACTACTACTGATCTCTGCTACTCCCATCCTAGGCTTGCCCTAGAGAGATCTCTAAATCCATTCAAAACAGTCCTCAGCTGCTGAAGGCCTCCTTGTAATGCTAATTAGTAATTACCTGAATACCATCACATGTAATGAGGCTCAGATAATCCTTTGAGTAGCAGACTCGTCCCTACAACGGTTAGACTCAAACAAGAGCTGCACAATAGGGCCAAGTCCAACACTCTGACATTATTCAACCCTGATCACATGTGATGTGACGTATTCACCTAATGGCTAACTCCCATCACTCAGAGTCCCACAAAGCACAAAGCAAGCAGCATTCGGATACAGGAAACTATTCAAGCAAATCTATTCTCATAATGAGATACTGTACTAGCATACAATGCTAAGCTCATACTATCAGGCATACCCTAAACAGGCTATCCTACTATTGTCTACTAAATACTAGCATGCAAATATCGTAAAAGCTGAAACACATATAGCAGGCACATAAGGCATCCTCCTAGATCCTTAGTCCTATATTAGCATGCTTTTCTACTGAAATTAAAATTGGCAATCATAACATAACTTTTATGGGTAATTTGGGAGTACTTACTTGAGCTTGGTTGATCGCATACGCCACACCATTTTCCTTTTATAGAAACTCTTCTTCTTTCTAAGTTCTTTTGCAAAGATCATTTTCAAAAACATTTTTCTTTTGAAAACCTTTACCGTTTCCTTAGTTTGAGTTCAGACACACCCAAAATTGTATCCGAATCCCTCAAACCAAGGCTCTGATACCAACTTGAAACATCCCAAAATACGACCCAAAAATTTTTGTTTAACAATTACTAAAAATACTAAGATAATATCATAAAATAAAACTCATACGTCAATATCTCAAAACAGCAACAAAGTGTTATGTAGAACTGTATCAAAACTATATCAAATAACATTTATGAAAAACTAAATACATCTCCTACGACAATTGAAACTGTGGTGTATGCGATGCCATCAACCCGAGCTCTTCCCTTTGCTTGCGGAAGTACCTGAAACCAAAACTGAAACTGTAAGCACGAAGCTTAGTGAGCTCCACCCAAACTACCACATACCATACAATACATATAAACACATATTGGGCCTTGCCCACTGCATCGGATCGAAGTCCGGAAACTGCATCGGACCGAAGTCCGGAACTAACCATGGCCTTGCCCTCTGCATCGGACCGAAGTCCGGAACTACTGAGGCCTTGCCTCCTGCATCGGACCGAAATCTGGAACTAACTGCATCGGACCGAAGTCCGGAACTAACTGCATCGGACCGAAGTCCGGAACTGACTGCATCGGACCGAAGCCCGGAACTAACTGCATTGGACAGAAGTTAGGAACTACTGAACATAGCATATCATAAACATATCAACTAGCATGAACACGTAAACTGCATACTGCATCGGGCTGTAATCCGGAACACATAACACATAAATCCTGTCTGAGCCACGAAGGCATCAAACATACTAACATCTGCATCAGACCGAAGTCCGGAAACTACTACTAGCTAAACAGGCCGACATTGTGGCCTTAGGCCCGTTCCTACTGGAAGGAAACTCACCTCATGATCTGGCTGCTGAGTGTATGGCTCTGGAAGCTATCTGCTGCTGCTCCGGTATCTCCCCGGCTACAATTCCACAAATACACTCAATCAAATACTAATAACTGCATTGGGGTAAAATGACTCTTTTACCCCTGGCTAAAGTCAACTCTCCTAGTCAAAGTCAACTTACAGTTGACCTGACTCGCCGAGTCCCTACTCTCATTTTGTCACACCCCCAAACCAAGGATGGCGGAAACGTCCGGGGGTGGAGGACTTCATGTATAGTATCACAACCACAATTTCAATAGTAATTTAAGCAAACACAACCAACATATATATAATTGAAAAAGTTACATCGCTTGTATGAATTTCATGTTTCAAAGTCAATTACAATATGTTGACAAAATATGAAAAGTTTGACGCCTTAACATCCCATCCTCAAAAGCACTTGTTTACCTGTTTAGTGTTATCCTGAGAATACAAGTTGTTTGGAAATTGTCAACACAAAGGTTGGTGAGTTCATAAGCTTTTATTAATAAACTTAGTAGAAGTCTTTCAGATGTAAATGTCGCGTTTGTTTCAGAAAAATCCGATATTTTCCTAGAAATCCGAAAAATGTAGCCTTATAACCAAAGACTAATATGTATAAGAAATCATCATTTCTTAGTAGAAATGTCGTGAGTTTAAAATGATATGGAAAGTAAATTTCTTTATCAACCTAAAACCTACTTAGGTTTTATGAAACCCCGTAAACTTTATGAATTGTTATCTCCCTAGGTGAGTCGCTATAATCATACTATGACTATGTGAACCTGCCACAACGTTTCTCAGGCGTCGCGAAAATGAAATGACGTTTGTCACCCGTAGACCTGCAGGTCCCACTGTAGCTAGCAGCAAGGTGTGGGGTCTCAAACCCAATATAGATCTATATACAAGTATCATGTTCTCCCTCAAGGAGATTCTGATTACAACTACCAGGAATTATATCCCGCACTCGGACGTACGGGGAGAGAGAGAGAGTCTCACAACATAGGTTAACAAGTTTACATGAAATGTGTGTGGATATAAATCTTTCTTGTATGAATGTACCCTTTTTGTACGAGTGTGTTGAGTGATGTATCATAAACTATACCTATTATAGTTTATCTAAAATGTATATAATATGTATGAATTCTTTTATGGAAATGTATTAGTGTTGTGAATTTATCCAACTATACTTTTTATAGTTACATAATACGTGTTATAAATGAATGAATAATATTTAATATGAATGACTTAGTTTCAGTTCATAATGATAAACTAACAAGGAAACACATTCAAATATTAGAACTTATGATTATACACTTTGCTCAACATATTACAAAGTGTTATGATATTTACATGCTGTTGGCTAACTTTAGCAATTCTGCCCTGTTTTAAAAAAATCATAGAAAAATCATACAAAGTCAAAAACTAGATCCGTAAATTCTGAGAGTTCACAAAATGTGTCTAGGTTACTCATAATTTTTATCACGAGTTTTAATGACCCCCAACTTGGGTGAAAATGTCTATAATCACAGACTGGTCGGGATTGTTGTTTGAAATGATAGGCAGTTTTGTAAAAATCACCATAAATTGTAGAAAAATCGTATGGAGATGTCCAAGTAGTCATTTTAAAGCTACAAACTTGAACCATTTGCAACTTGTACAGTTTTGAAAACAAAAATGTTTAAGATTCCCAAAACAGTCCGTGAATGGAGTTGAACTTTTCTGATGAAGGCTGTTAGAAAAATTTAGTTATGTTCTTAGTGTTTTAACTTGTATTCCCCCCCTGAAAACTTGAGAAAACATGAAAATGTAGGGGTATGAACTCACCTTAAGTGATTTCAGTAGGTAAGTGTTGAAGAAGAGAAGTGTTCAACCCAAGAACACTTGAAGAATCACTTGAAGATTCGAAGATCTAACACAATTATGAGAGAGTTTGTCTAAGATATCCATGATTCGAGTGGAAATAATTGAGATAATCATAAAGAGAATGGATCATTCTTACCAAATGTGGAGGAAAATCCAAAGATCAGACCTCAAATCTCGAGTTCTAGAGAGGGAAATTGAGAGAGAAAAGAGTTTGCTCTTTTTGGTGAAAAGAGAGGAAATGAGAGAAATGAGGAGAGAGGGTGAATATTCAGCTCTCCAAAAACGTGGGGATGAGTGACGATTGAGTGGAAAGGACATTGATGTGACCTAGGTAAGGTGGGGAGGTGTGGCTGGTCATAGAGTGGGTGTGGGAGTGGTTGCTTGTGTCATAAAGTAAAGCAAAGTCAACACTCCACCTCTTTGTACTTTACCCACTTGCTCTTATTATTTAAATAAGGATTTTTATGAAAATATGATTAAATTGAGAATATTTAGGGTTTATTATGTTAAAATATGATTTTGGGTGAAAATCCCGCATTAAAATAATTAAAAACGGGCCTTAAATGCAAAACTATGCGAAAACCGGGAAGAAAATGAGTTCCCAGCGAGACCTCTCGGTCCTAGGCTGAGGTTCGGTCCCTAGGCCGAGGCTCGGTCCATGCTGAGGTTGGAGTCGGAAGCGAAAGGCGCGAGTCAGACGCGAGAAGTGAAGGGCGAGGGTCCGGTCCGAAGGGTCAGTAGCGAGGGTGGGGTTCGGTTCGGGAATAAGAGGCGAGAATGTCAGAACCGAACGGACTGTAGTGAACAGTACCTTCGGTTCGGTTGGTGAACAGTACCTTCGGTTCGGTTCCTCTTGAGCAGGGTTCGGTTTCAGTTAGTGGTGAACAGTACCTTCGGGTTCGGTTCGGCTCAGGAGGGTTCGGTTCCTCCTTCTCTCAGTCCCTAAGAGGACCTTCGGGTCCTAAGAAGCTTCTCTCTTCTCGAGAGGTTTCGGTTCCTAATGTCTATTTTTCTCGTTTTTACCCCGTTTTAAGCTGTTTTTGACACGGTTAAGCGTCGGAATGACCCGAATGATTCTAAAAAGTTACGGGAACTATTTGAGAGAGATTCGGGAGACATTTCTCACACTTGGAGAGATTTGGGGGAGATTTGACATTCTTGGAGAGATTTCTCATACAAAGAGATATTTGCGAGAGTTTTCACATACTCAGAGGGATTTGGGAGAGATTTGACAATCTTGGAGAGATTTCTAATACAGAGAGATATTTGAGAGAGATTTCACAAACTTGGAGAGATTTGGGAGAGGTTTGACATAGAGAGAGATAGTGTGGAAACGATTGAGAGAGGTTCCATGTGGGATAGTTGTGAGTGTCCGGCATCGAAATGCATGGTTCGTGAACCCTGTTAAGCCTTGTTTAAGGATCTTACACACTCCCGATGAGTATGCAACATTGTTTTATCGGTTTAGTTCATTGATTAGTACTAGGGTTTAGGAAATTTTTAACACAAGACTTTTCTCAAGTGATGTTTTCCCATTAATATAGCAAGTTATACAGTATGAACATAACACAAACCCTAATACACAAGGTTTAATCGAGTTGACTGGCTTGTCTTGATGACTTGACTTGACTCAAGATTGATGATTGTCACATCATCCCCCCGTTAGAGGGAATTTCGTCCCGAAATTTAAATTCGGCTGGGAACTTCAAGTGTTTGGGAAAAGATGTGGATACTTTTGCTTCATTTGATCTTCACATTCCCAGGTAAACTCAGGCCCTCGTTTCGCGTTCCATCGAACCTTCACTATGGGAATGCGACTTTGTTTTTTTCTCTTGATCTCTCGATCCATGATCTCGATGGGTTCCTCCACAAAGTGGAGATTTTCATTAACTTCGATTTCTTCGAGTGGTATTACGAGTGTCTCGTCAGACAGACACTTCTTTAAGTTGGAGACGTGGAAGATAGGGTGTACACTACTAAGTTCTTGTGGTAGTCGGAGTTTGTACGCCACAGGACTAATCCTAGCAAGGATTTCGAATGGACCGATGTACCTTGGGTTTAGTTTCCCTCGTTTACCGAAACGTATCATCCTCTTCCAGGGGGAAACTTTAAGTAGTACCCGGTCTCCGACCTGGAATTCTATAGGTTTGCGTCGCTTATCCGCGTAACTCTTTTGTCGATCACGAGACGCTTTTAGTTTTCCCGAATTTGAATGATCTTTTCTGTGGTTTCCCTTATGATTTCAGGCCCAGTAAGTGTCACACCCCCGAACCAGACGGCGGAACCGTCCGAGGGCTATCGTGACTCATTGAATACCATCACAATGCATATACATGAAACACAACATAATACACCACCAACATTTGGAATGATACAATTGGTAGCGTTTACATTCATTACATTGTTCAAAACATTACATTCTCAAAAATAACTGTTTGACACTACTTAAACCACAGCAAAACGTCATAGAGTACAAATCATCCTTCACCTTATCTGTTACCTGAGAATTCAAGTATTTTGAAAAACGTCAACATATGAAATGTTGGTGAGTTCATAAGTAATGTTTGAAATCCAATGTTTGTATCGTTTCGAAAACCACCAGAAAATCCGATATTTTCTAAAAGTAGAATAGTGTAAAAATATGTGATGATCCATGAGTATGCTTGTTTGAATTCTATAGATATGAGCGTAAGAGTTGTGAAATTCGACCGGTAATTCATAATTGTACTTGTTGAAAACCCTAGGAAAACCCGATGTTTTCCTATCACTTTGCTTTACATAGTTTGTGTACCGTTGTTTCGTTGCGTTAGAGGAAACCGTTGAGCTCCGGAGGCATTGAGAATACAGTGGGTGGTGAAGTGTTGTGACGTGCGTTAATGAAAACGTCCAATCAACAACCTTACAAGCGATCCCTTAGGCGTCACTCGTAATTCTTCACACAACTCAATTCTCCCGGACTTGTGTAGTCCCACGACCGGAGGGAAGAAAAGAAGGTGCGAAACCTCGGTATTTCCCCGCGTCGTTCAAGACCATTGCAATTGCGACGGGCCCGAAGCCCAACCCGCAATCGTGAGTTACCGACTTTACTAGCAGTCCTGAAGGACCCTTGGGGACCAACAGCATGTTTGCCATTGAAAGTCCTTTTACGTTATGTCGGATCGGTAAAACCCAACACTTCGTAAGAGAGAGAGGTCTTCGGGCCTTAAGATCAGGTCATTGGGCTAGCTAGGCTCAACAAACAAGATTTTACACTTTTGGGGCCCAAAGATGGTGCGTAGACGTCTGTGCACACTCGCATGTATAGTGACTTCCCAATCGTTATTAGTTATGAATCGTAATGTCGTAAGTCATAGTGTCGTCGTGTTAGTAGTTTCAGATTTTTATTGGTTCGAGACCGAACCAATTCGTTTGACAACGACTTTTGGTATTGTAATGTATTGTATTTCGTCGATAGGCGTGGTACCATCATTTGGTCAAATTGCATGTATTGAACTAGCCTTGAGAATTTTCTGTTTTCAGTCCCTCCTTATTTGTAAAATTTACCCTTTTCACCCCTTTATAAAAAAACTTTCCGGTTTAGTCCTTAAATCAATTTTCTTGACATTTTAACACCAAAAAGTATTGAAATAAGTATTTTCCAGCATATTTTTCATAGAAAACAGCTTAGGTCCTTGAAATTGCAGTTTTCTCGGTTATAACCCCTCTTTTTCGCAATTTTTACATTTTTGGCCCAATTTGGAAATTTTTTTGCAACTTTGGTCCTTTTTAAATTTGAAAAGCATTTTAAACCTTTGAAAAGTACATGGAACACTTATAGTCCACTGTTTTACAGAAAAATGCAGTTTTGGTCCTCCAAATTAGAAAATTTCGCATATTGGGCCTCATTGGGCCGAAAATGTCATATTTAGTCCAATAAGCTTGGAATTTATGTTTTTAACCCTCCAAATAGTATATTTTCAGAAAATACATTATGTAAACTGTTTTGACTCATCTCACCCATCAGATTTCGAAATATTTCATTTTAGACCCTTCAACTTTGTATTTTTAACATTTTATGTCAAAAAAATGAGTTTTTAGCCCAAAATAAGTGTTGTCAAGCCATTTGGCTATTTTTCTTAGTATACTTTGCATGTAATAGTATATTTTATGCTAGAATAAAATATATATCTCGGTTTTTAGCATTTCATCACTAGATCTAGCATCAAAATCATACAAAACATACATATAAGCATAGAAATCAACCACAACATACATATAATGATGGATCTACACCTTTGCTTGTATTCTCCCCACAAAAACTTATAAAAACCGAAAATAAGGGGGTATGAAACTCACCTTTTGTGTTGATTCGGTTTTTGAAGAAAGAATGGAAGAAATGAAGTGATTTTTGGCCTTTGCACTCCTTGATGAAGTTTTTGAGTTTATGGAGTTTTCTAGAGTGTAAGATCACGATTTTTGCATGGATTAGGAAGGGATTTTGATAAAACAAGGAATACAAGTCATAGATCCAAGCAAAACCTTACCTTAGATGATGACTAACTTGCAAGATCCTCTTGAAAGCTCCTAATTTTCGAGATTTTTGGAGTGGGGAGGAAGGAGTGGTCTTGAGTGATCTAGAGAGAATGGGATGGATTTTGTGAGTGTGTGTGTGTTGTGTTCGGCCGAGAGTGAGAGGGAGGAGAGGAGAGAGTGATTTTTGAAGTGATGTGCATACATGGAAGTATGAGATGTTGCATGGATGTCCATTAGGTAATAATGATGTGGCACAAGAAAGTCAAACCCTTCTCTTGGGCTTGCTTTGGGCCGAGAGCATGGAAGGAGAAAAGAAAAGTTTGGGCTTTTTGCTCCTAAACCCAATATTAGAGTTAGTCTTAGGTATTTATTGGCCTATAAAATAAAATTGTGATTTTTATGTTTTAATAAGCTAGATTGGGTTAATCATGGATCAAAGCTTTCAATTTATTTCATTCTAGGCCCAATATGGCCCATAATATTGAAATAAATGAATGTGGGTCCAATTAGAGCCCAATTAGGGTTCTAAGCCCATGATAGTCCAATTGGAAGCTTATTGGTCCATTTGGATCCAATAAGGAAGTCCTAGTCCAAAATGGACTTAACAAGAACTTCTAGGGTTTTCCAATTGCTTGATGTAGTGAATTGAGGTTTAGTTTTCCATTGAGTAAGCATCACACATGCTTTTGAGTTTTTTTGATTTCAACATTTACTTGAGTATAGTGCTTACAAGACATAAAATTTCTAGTTGTGACATCATCCCCCCGTTAGAGGGAATTTCGTCCCGAAATTCTGTTTGAAAGCTAGATTTGAGAAAGCTAGAATAGGTGAGAGTACTTTTGCTTCATTTGGTCTTCGCGTTCCCAAGTGAATTCTGGCCCACGCTTTGCGTTCCACCGTACTTTCACGATCGGGATGCGACTCTACTTAGTACGCTTCACCTCCCTGTCCATGATTTCAATTGGTTCCTCAACGAACAGGAGTTTCTCATTGATTTCAATTTCGTCAAGAGGAATGACGAGTGTTTCATCTGAGAGACACTTCTTCAGATTAGAGACGTGAAACACGGGGTGTACACCGTTTAGCTCTGCGGGTAGTTGCAGTCTGTATGCTACTGGACCAATTCGGGTGAGGATTTCGAAAGGTCCAATGTATCATGGATTCAGCTTTCCCCGTTTTCCAAAACGTATAACCCCTTTCCAGGGCGAGACTTTTAACAGTACTCGGTCACCGACCTGAAATTCTAAGGGCTTCCGCCGTTTGTCAGCGTAGCTCTTTTGTCGTTCACGCGATGCTTGCAATCGAGCTCTGATTTGAACGATCTTTTCCGTGGTTTCACGGATGATCTCCGGTCCCGTTAGTGCTTTGTCCGACGCGTGTGTTTTTGCTAGCTGGGTGTCACCTACTTCAGCCCAACATAACGGTGATCTACATTTACGCCCGTACAGTGCTTCGAAAGGAGCCACCTTGATGCTCGAATGGTAACTATTGTTGTATGAGAACTCGATTAAGGGTAGGTGGGTATCCCAAGACTTTCCAAAGTCTATTACGCATGCGCGGAGCATATCTTCGAGCGTTTGGATGGTTCGCTCGCTTTGACCATCCGTTTGTGGATGATAAGCGGTGCTCATATCGAGGTTTGTTCCCATCGCCTTATGGAGTGATTGCCAAAAAATGGGACGTGAACCTACTGTCCCTATCCGAGATGATAGATGTTGGTATTCCGTGGAGTCTCACGATCTCTCGAATGTATAAACGCGTCAATCTCTCCATCTTGTACGATTCTTTAATTGGCAGGAAATGGGCAGATTTCGTCAGTCGGTCGATTATTACCCATATGGTGTCTAATCCATCCGACGTTTTGGGTAGTTTGGTCACGAAATCCATAGAAATCCCCTCCCATTTCCACTCAGGGATTGCCGGTTGCTGTAACAATCCTGAGGGTTTTTGGTATTCCACCTTTACTTTGGCGCACGTAAGGCACTTACTGACGTAGGTCGCGATTTCCGCCTTCATGTTAGGCCACCAATAGTGTTGTTTAATATCCAAATACATCTTATCGGAACCGGGATGAATGGAGTATCGCGTCTTGTGGGCTTCCTTCATGACAACATCTCTAAACCCTCCGAATTTAGGGACCCAAATACGGTTCATGAATTAGTATACTCCATTCTCCTTTGCCTCCAGGTTCTTTTCCATTCCGCGCAATACTTCGCTTGCTCTATTTTCCGTCTTCATGGCCTCTGACTGGGCTACTGCAATTTGAGTGGCCAGGTGTGATTGAATGGTTATCGAGAGAGTTTTCGTACAACGATTAGAGTACTCCTTCCGACTTAATGCATCAGCTACCACGTTGGCCTTGCCTGGGTGGTACTTCATCTCACACTCATAATCGTTTAGCAACTCAACCCATCTTCGTTGCCTCATGTTTAAATCCTTTTGGTTTAAGATGTGTTGGAGACTCTTGTGATCCGTGAAGATGGTGCACTTTGTACCGTAAAGGTAATGCCTCCAAATTTTTAGGGCAAAGACTACAGCTCCCAACTCTAGGTCATGGGTCGTGTAGTTTACTTCATGCGTCTTTAGCTGGCGGGATGCATAGGCTATCACTCTCCCACGTTGCATGAGAACGCAACCTAAACCCTGATTTGATGTGTCGCAGTAGACTACAAAGTCTTCCGTTCCTTCAGGCAGAGATAGTACAGGTGCGCTACAAAGAGCTTGTTTCAAGGTTCGAAACGCGATCTCTTGTTTGTCTGTCCATTTGAATGGTACGCCCTTTTGCGTGAGCGAGGTAAGTGGCTTGGCGATCTTAGAGAAGTTTTGAATGAACCTCCTATAGTAGCCTGCTAATCCCAAAAATTGACGAATTTCCGTGGGCGTTGTCGGGATTGCCCATCCTTCTACAGCTTTGACCTTAGAGGGATCCACATGGATTCCATCTTGGCTGACTACATGACCTAGGAAGTTCACGCTCCGCAGCTAGAACTCACACTTGGAGAGTTTGGCGTAAAGTTTTTCTGATCGTAGAGTCTCTAAGACTTGTCGAAGATGTTGGCCATGCTCTTCCTTGCTTCGAGAATAGACGAGGATGTCATCGATAAAAACAATGACAAAGTTGTCGAGAAACGGTCGGCAGATTCGATTCATTAGGTCCATAAATGCGGCAGGGGCATTCGTTAGACCGAAGGGCATTACGACAAATTCATAATATCCGTAGCGAGTTCGGAAAGCGGTTTTTGGAATATCCTCTTCCCAGACTTTGAGTTGGTGGTATCCGGACCGTAGATCTATTTTAGAAATATAACTAGCTCCTTGGAGCTGGTCAAACAGGTCATCGATTCGTGGGAGTGGGTAGCGGTTCTTGATTGTGAGTTTATTTAACTCTCTGTAATCGATACACATTCTAAAAGATCCGTCTTTCTTTTTGACAAAGAGCACCGGAGCTCCCCATAGCGAGTAACTAGGTCGTATAAATCCCTTATCCAAAAGTTCGCTGTGTTGGCTGGATAATTCCTGCATTTCGGCAGGAGCCAACCGGTAGGGTGATTTAGCGAGAGGAGTTGCTCCTGGAATAAGGTCGATTCGAAACTCAACCTGTCTCTCTGGGGGTACTCCCGGAAGATCTTCAGGAAACACGTCCGGAAATTCACATACTACGGGAATGTCTCGAACGTTAACCTCCTCCTTGGTTTTGTCCACCACGTGAGCCAGGAACGCCAGATTGTTCCTTCGTAGATATTTTTGTGCCTTGACACACGAAACGAGGCGAAGGTTCATGCTAGATTTGTCTCCGTAAATTACTAGGGTTTCATGATTTGGAATACGAAGATGGACGACCTTCTCATGGCACATAATTTCGGCATGGTGGGGGCTTAACCAGTCCATGCCGATGATCACATCGAAGCTCCTAATCGACACTGGCATTAGGTCTATTCGAAAAACGTGTTGATTAAGAGTTAGGGTACATCCGGTGTAGATTTCCCCAGTGGATTCGGTTTTCCCATTGGCCATTTCCACCGTATAGGTTTCATTTAGCTTTTGGGGAAGTTGTTTTAATAAGTGCTTAAACTTATTGCTTACGAAACTTCGCTCCGCTCCGGTGTCAAATAAGATGCATGCATATGCGTGGTTTAAGAGAAACGTACCGGTAACAACAGAGGGGTCTTGAATTGCCTCACTCTGACCCATGGTCAACATCCTTCCTGTTCCTCCATTTCTTAAATTGTTGTTGTTGGGACAGTCTCGGCGGATGTGTCCAGTCTTCCCGCATCTGAAGCAGGTGTAGCTAGGCCCTGCACTATTGCCGCTGGCATGGGCGTTGTTGTTGTTGATTCCCTGATTTTGGTTATGGGGAGGGTAAGCCTTGCAGTACTTTGCGATGTGACCCCTTCGGTTGCAACTGGTGCACTGAAAATCCTTGCATTCTCCATAGTGATGGAAAACGCACTTGTTGCATTTGGGAAGATTACCGGAATAAGGTTTGGAAGCATTTGAAGTGGCTGAGGTTGGAGCATGTGGTGCGGCTGGAACCGATGTGGTAACAGCATTAACCGCCACTGTCTGCTGCTTCTTGGAGGTGTCGGGGCCCTCGCGCCCCTTCCTCTTATTGTTCTTTCCCCTCTTGCCATCTCCTTCCTTTGTCTTCTCAGCCTCCACTGGCTTCTCTCCCTTTTTGTTGTTATGGTCGTACAACCTTTTTGCCAATCTCTTTGCACTGTCAAATGTTTCGGGGTTTGCAGCTATCACATTTCCTTGAATTGGTGATGTGAGTCCCCAGATGAATCGCTCAATCTTCTTTCCTTCCGAGGTGATCATACCCGGGCACAGCAGAGATAGTTCACTAAATCTCGATATGTAGGCATCGATATTTGCGTTTTGCACAGTGAGGTTCCATAGCTCTTGTTCCATCTTCTGTATTTCGCCTCGTGGGCAGTACTCTGCCATTAACATTTCTTTCATCTCTGTCCACGACATAGAGTTGGCTACAGGGAGTGTCATGGATTCTACATGTCCGTTCCACCAGGTGAGTGCTTGATCCACAAAAGTGTAGGCTGCGAACTTCACCTTCATGTGCTCAGGGCAATCGCATATCTCGAATACCGACTCCACCTTTTCGATCCATCGCTTCAGAGTGATCACCCCTCCAGTGCCATTAAAAGTTCGTGGTTTGGCGTTTGTGAAGTCCTTGTAGGTACATGTCTTGGTGGGTCCTTGATTCATTCCATTGTTTGAACTTCCGGCTCCTTGCCCATTGACTCCTCCATTGTTCCCTTGTTGAATTTGCGCAATCGCTGCAGTGACTGCTGCAGATACAGCTGCCTGGAAGGCGACTGAGTCAACTTCAGGTGGGGTTGGTCCTGGGTTTCCGCGAGCAGGTCGGGGAGGCATCTTTCTGTCACAATACGGAAAGATGTTGAGGGTATGTTGTTTCGGTGAGGTCGTGATCCTACTGACTAGGTGCATGGTACGAACTTAAACACTACTACCATTGACCAATCAATAATAATATCTCAACACATAGCAATTTGCAATATCGAAATAAAACACGTAAAAATTTATTAATATTATCCGCATTTGATACATGAAAATTTGCTCGTAGGAGCATACATGAGTGATACTAGTTCGACAGCATAACGGCTCTATGAGTAGTGTAGTCACTTAAACATAGAGTCGGAGTACATAGCGCATTTCCTAACGACCTACTAAGATAAGTCTATCCCTAACCGCGATGAGTTGCATCCGGAGGTGGTGCCGAGGATGTTGATGCTCCCTGAAGACGAGCCACCAAGCGTTCTGCGTCCCGAAGTCGAGACTCCCACCGAACCTGCCTCATGTGAAACTCTCGAAGGACGTCACGCGTCTCCTGCTCCGCACGCTCGACCCTAGTCCTCAACTGGCGCACCTGATCCGCAGTGTCCTGGGCAAGGTCGCCCGTATTCCGTAACCGTTTCACCATGACTGGAAGGGCTCGATCAGCCGGTCCTCCGTCCCTCAGGTCAAAGAACTCGCGTGACATGCCATACGGGGGTTGCTGTCCCTGCTGTCTGCTCCATCTCCAAAGATCAATACCCCAGGGAGGTGTAGGACCAGTGGGGCCTACACGATAGGCAGGCACCCTGATCGGGTAAGGGGGGTTGATGACTTCGGACTCCGCATCCGAATCACCCCCTTCACTATCATCAGCATCCTCCTCGAGGTTTCCTTCATCTTCCTCTGATTCGGCAGGCTCGCCATCAAATTCGGCCTCTGGTTCCCCGTCAGATTCCTCTTCGGGGTCTTCCTCGGGCTCCTCCTCAGGCTCTTCCTTGGGCTCCTCCTCAGGCTTTTCCTCGGGCTCCTCCTCTAGCCATCCGTTGTTCCCCTGGTTAGGGAAGTAGGGGTCTCCAGGGTGATGAAAACCAGCCATGCGGTCTGCGGGAGTGCGTAATTATGCTAATGTTATTCCTAGGATGCTACAATTATCGCATAGATCAAGTAGGCGTTCTCTTTTCAGTGATAAAATGGGTATAGTTTTAGATTCCCTAGAAATCCCGATCTCATCAGGACGTGTGCTAGTTTTACTTTGGAGAGAATGTAGTTGATCAGGCTACATTCACTCCTTGGTATCACTAAGAACAGTCCTGAATTAACCGAGACACTAGTATTATTTTTGTTTGATTCGGCGTTATGTTCCTATTCCTAATGCAAACAAGGGTGTTTTATTTACTTGTTTTGTTCAGAGTTATGTTAGTCCCTCTTTTTGGTTTATAGTTGCATATCCATGTGTGGCTAGATATGCTAGTTCACTATAAACAAAGCTCTGATACAAACCTGTCACACCCCCGAACCAGACGGCGGAAACGTCCGAGGGCTATCGTGACTCATTGAATACCATCACAATGCATATACATGAAACATAACATAATACATCACCAACATTTGGAATGATACAACTGGTAGCGTTTACATTCATTACATTGTTCAAAACATTACATTCTCAAAAATAACTGTTTGACACTACTTAAACCACAACAAAACGTCATAGAGTACAAATCATTCTTCACCTTATCTGTTACCTGAGAATACAAGTATTTTGAAAAACGTCAACATATGAAATGTTGGTGAGTTCATAAGTAATGTTTGAAATCCAATGTTTGTATCGTTTCGAAAACCACCAGAAAATCCGATATTTTCTAAAAGTAGAATAGTGTAAAAATATGTGATGATCCATGGGTATGCTTGTTTGAATTCTATAGATATGAGCGTAAGAGTTGTGAAATTCGACCGGTAATTCATAATTGTACTTGTTGAAAACCCTAGGAAAACCCGACATTTTCCTATCACTTTGCTTTACTTAGTTTGTGTACCGTTGTTTCGTTGCGTTAGAGGAAACCGTTGAGCTCCGGAGGCATTGAGAATACAGTGGGTGGTGAAGTGTTGTGACGTGCGTTAATGAAAACGTCCAATCGACAACCTTACAAGCGATCCCTTAGGCGTCACTCGTAATTCTTCACACAACTCAATTCTCCCGGACTTGTGTAGTCCCACGACCGGAGGGAAGAAGAGAAGGTGCGAAACCCTCGGTATTTCCCCGCGTCGTTCAAGACCATTGCAATTGCGAAGGGCTCGAAGCCCAACCCGCAATCGTGAGTTACAGACTTTACTAGCAGCACTGAAGGACCCTTGGGGACCAGCAGCATGTTTGCCATTGAAAGTCCTTTTACGTTATGTCGGATCGGTAAAACCCAACACTTCGTAAGAGAGAGAGGTCTTCAGGCCTTAAGATCAGGTCATTGGGCTAGCTAGGCTCAACAAACAAGATTTTACACTTTTGGGGCCCAAAGATGGTGCGTAGACGTCTGTGCACACTCGCATGTATAGTGACTTCCCAATCGTTATTAGTTATGAATCGTAATGTCGTAATGTCATAGTGTCGTCGTGTTAGTAGTTTCAGATTTTTATTGGTTCGAGACCGAACCAATTCGTTTGACAACGACTTTTGGTATTGTAATGTATTGTATTTCTTCGATAGGCGTGGTACCATCATTTGGTCAAATTGCATGTATTGAACTAGCCTTGAGAATTTTCTGTTTTCAGTCCCTCCTTATTTGTAAAATTTACCCTTTTCACCCCTTTATAAAAAAACTTTCCGGTTTGGTCCTTAAATCAATTTTCTTGACATTTTAACACCAAAAATTATTGAAATAAGTATTTTCCAGCATATTTTTCATAGAAAACAGCTTAGGTCCTTGAAATTGCAGTTTTCTCGGTTATAACCCCTCTTTTTCGCAATTTTTACATTTTTGGCCCAATTTGGAAATTTTTTTGCAACTTTGGTCCTTTTTAAATTTGAAAAGCATTTTAAACCTTTGAAAAGTACATGGAACACTTATAGTCCACTGTTTTACAGAAAAATGCAGTTTTGGTCCTCCAAATTAGAAAATTTCGCATATTGGGCCTCATTGGGCCGAAAATGTCATATTTAGCCCAATAAGCTTGGAATTTATGTTTTTAACCCTCCAAATAGTATATTTTCAGAAAATACATTATGTAAACTGTTTTGACTCATCTCACCCATCAGATTTCGAAATATTTCATTTTAGACCCTTCAACTTTGTATTTTTAACATTTTATGTCAAAAAAATGAGTTTTTAGCCCAAAATAAGTGTTGTCAAGCCGTTTGGCTATTTTTCTTAGTATACTTTGCATGTAATAGTATATTTTATGCTAGAATAAAATATATATCTTGGTTTTTAGCATTTCATCACTAGATCTAGCATCAAAATCATACAAAACATACATATAAGCATAGAAATCAACCACAACATACACATAATGATGGATCTACACCTTTGCTTGTATTCTCCCCCACAAAAACTTATAAAAACCGAAAATAAGCGGGTATGAAACTCACCTTGGGTGTTGATTCGGTTTTTGAAGAAAGAATGGAAGAAATGAAATGATTTTTGGCCTTTGCACTCCTTGATGAAGTTTTTGAGTTTATGGAGTTTTCTAGAGTGCAAGATCACGATTTTTGCATGGATTAGGAAGGGATTTTGATAAAACAAGGAATACAAGTCATAGATCCAAGCAAAACCTTACCTTAGATGATGACTAACTTGCAAGATCCTCTTGAAAGCTCCTAATTTTCGAGATTTTTGGAGTGGGGAGGAAGGAGTGGTCTTGAGTGATCTAGAGAGAATGGGATGGATTTTGTGAGTGTGTGTGTGTGTTGTGTTCGGCCGAGAGTGAGAGGGAGGAGAGGAGAGAGTGATTTTTGAAGTGATGTGCATACATGGAAGTATGAGATGTTGCATGGATGTCCATTAGGTAATAATGATGTGGCACAAGAAAGTTAAACCCTTCTCTTGGGCTTGCTTTGGGCCGAGAGCATGGAAGGAGAAAAGAAAAGTTTGGGCTTTTTGCTCCTAAACCCAATATTAGAGTTAGTCTTAGGTATTTATTGGCCTATAAAATAAAATTGTGATTTTTATGTTTTAATAAGCTAGATTGGGTTAATCATGGATCAAAGCTTTCAATTTATTTCATTCTAGGCCCATTATGGCCCATAATATTGAAATAAATGAATGTGGGTCCAATTAGAGCCCAATTAGGGTTCTAAGCCCATGATAGTCCAGTTGGAAGCTTATTGGTCCATTTGGATCCAATAAGGAAGTCCTAGTCCAAAATGGACTTAACAAGAACTTCTAGGGTTTTCCAATTGCTTGATGTAGTGAATTGAGGTTTAGTTTTCCATTGAGTAAGCATCACACATGCTTTTGAGTTTTTTTGATTTCAACATTTACTTGAGTATAGTGCTTACAAGACATAAAATTTCTAGTTGTGACAGTAAGGGTGCTATCAGGGACTTGCCCTCTGGCTAGTTGAGTATCTCCAACTTCGGCCCAACACAGTGGTGATCTACACTTGCGACCGTAGAGAGCTTCGAATGGAGCGACTCCAATGCTAGTGTGATAACTGTTATTATAAGAGAATTCGATAAGCGGTAGATGGGTATCCCATGCCTTACCAAAATCTATCACACAGGCTCTCAGCATGTCTTCCAACGTCTGGATGGTTCTCTCGCTTTGTCCGTCAGTTTGTGGATGGTAGGCCGTACTCATGTCTAGCCTGGTTCCCAGAGACTTCTGTAGGGACTGCCAGAAACGCGAGGTGAATCTACTATCTTGATCAGAGATAATGGATGTTGGTACACCATGTAGTCGCACGATCTCTTTAATGTACGTCCTGGTTAACTTTTCCATCTTGACTGTTTCCTTTATTGGCAGGAAGTGCGCGGACTTGGTCAATCTGTCCACAACCACCCATATGGTATCAATCCCACCTGATGTCTTAGGCAGTTTGGTTATGAAGTCCATGGTTATTCGCTCCCACTTCCACTCGGGTATATCTGGTTGTTGAAGTAGTCCTGATGGCTTCTGATATTCCACCTTGACCTTGGCACAAGTGAGGCACTTGCTCACATAAGTAGCAATTTCAGCCTTCATGTTTGGCCACCAGAATAACCTTTTGAGGTCTAGATACATCTTATCTGACCCAAGGTGAATGGAGTATCGAGTCTTGTGGGCCTCGTTCATTACAACATCTCGGTACCCACCGAACCTCGGTGTCCAAATTCGATTCATGAGATAACGAGTTCCATCCCCTTTGACTTCCAAGTTCTTATCCATCCCCCTTAGTGCTTCGCTTGCCACGTTTTCTGGTTTCAAGGCTTCTAATTGGGCATCCTTGATCTGGGTGGCTAGTTGGGAGTGGATGGTCATGGCTAGGGATTTTACTCGGCGACCCGAGTATTCTTTCCTGCTTAAGGCATCGGCTACTACATTGGCCTTGCCCGGGTGGTAGCGAATTTCACATTCGTAGTCATTCAGTAATTCCACCCATCTTCTTTGGCGCATGTTAAGTTCTTTCTGATTGAGAATGTGCTGAAGACTTTTGTGATCAGTGAAGATGGTGCACTTGGTGCCGTAGAGGTAGTGCCTCCAGATCTTCAGGGCGAACACCACCGCTCCCAGTTCAAGGTCGTGGGTTGTGTAATTAACTTCATGTGTCTTCAGTTGCCTTGATGCATAAGCGATGACTTTTCCCCTTTGCATGAGCACACAGCCGAGGCCTTGATTCGAAGCATCGCAATACACCACAAAATCATCGGTTCCTTCTGGAAGAGACAAGACTGGTGCGCTGCATAGGGCTTGCTTTAGTGTCTGGAAGGTGGCTTCTTGTTTATCTTCCCATTCGAACACCACACCTTTCTGAGTCAAGGTGGTGAGAGGCTTAGCGATCTTGGAGAAATTTTGTATGAATCTTCGATAGTAGCCTGCGAGTCCCAAAAACTGTTGGATTTCTGTTGGCGTTGCAGGTGTTGACCAATCTTCGATTGCTTTGATCTTTGAGGGGTCCACATGTATTCCTTCTTTGCTTACTACGTGGCCAAGGAATCCTACTTCACGGAGCCAAAATTCACACTTTGAGAATTTGGCGTAAAGCTTCTCGGTTCTAAAAATCTCCAGAACTAGTCGTAGGTGTTGTCTGTGCTCTTCTTCGCTCCTCGAATAGACCAAGATATCGTCGATGGATACGATGATGAATTTATCCAAGAAGGGTCGACACACTCGATTCATTAGATCCATGAACACCGCAGGTGCGTTAGTTAACCCGAATGGCATTACTACAAACTCATAGTGCCCATAACGAGTTTTGAATTCCGTCTTGGGGATATCCTCTTTCTGAACTCGTAGTTGATGATAGCCCGACCTCAGGTCGATTTTTGAAAAGTAGCCGGCTCCTTGGAGCTGGTCGAAGAGGTCATCTATTCGGGGTAGGGGATAACGGTTCTTGATAGTGAGTTTGTTTAGTTCTCGATAGTCTATGCACATGCGAAAAGACCCATCCTTCTTCTTTACAAATAAGACTGGTGCTCCCCAGGGCGAGAAGCTTGGCCTGATGAACCCTTTGCTCAATAGTTCATTCAACTGGCTGGATAGTTCTTGCATTTCTGCCGGTGCTAAGCGATATGGAGCCCTGGCGATGGGGTTAGCTCCTGGGATTAAGTCGATCCGAAATTCGACTTGTCGTGCGAGTGGTACACCAGGCAGATCGTCTGGGAAAACATCAGGGAAGTTGCATACTTCTGAAATTTCTTTGATGTCCTTCACCTCCTGTTTCTTGTCTACGATGTGGGCTAAGAAAGCATGGTATTGCTTTCGGAGGTACTTTTGGGTTTTAACACAAGAGATGATTTGTAGGTTCGCACTAGGTTTATTGCCATAAACGGTGAGAACGTTGCCATTCGGCAGATTGAGGCGGACGACCCTTTCGTAACATAGAATGTCGGCACGATGAAGGCTTAACCAATCCATACCAATGATTATATCGAAGCTTTTTATGGTGACCGGCATAAGGTCAATTTTGATCAAATGGTTGTCTAGAGTGAGAGTACACCCTATGTAAATATCATTAGCGCGCTCAACCTTTCCATTTGCCATTTCTACGATGTAAGAATCTTCTAGTGGTTGAGAATTTTGCTTAAGTATATGTTTGAATTGGTGACTTATGAAACTTCTTTCTGCCCCACTATCGAAAAGTACGCATGCATAAGAGTTATTGAGGAGGAACGTACCAGTAACCACAGAGGGATCCTTGACTGCTTCTCCCTGCCCTAAAGTTAGGACTCTCCCTAAACCCCCAGCATTAGGGGCTCGTGCCTTGGGGCAGTTCCTCCTGAAGTGTCCCGTTTCACCACATCCATAGCAGGTTTGGCTTGCTCCAGTGTTGGCGGTCGTAGCGACTTGTGCGGCGGGTTGGGTAGTCGCTCTACAGAATCGTGCGGTGTGCCCCTTCTTGTTGCAGTTATTGCAGTGTAACTCTCGGCAAGCACCGTTATGGTGGTAGTTACACTTGTTTCACTTGGGAAGAGTTCCCGTATACTGTTTCGGCGGCGCTGGAGCGGCAGCAATAGTGGCGGCACGAACAGCAACAATCTGTTGCTTTTTGGCGGGGTCCTGAATTGGTTGTTTCTTTTTATTGCCCCAGAACCTCCTTTTGTTGTTCCCTCCTTTTGTTCGGTCGGTGGTGGTTATCACGGTACCACGGCTAGCCTTGTGATCTATGAGTTGTTGTGCCAATTCCTTGGCACTCTCAAAGGTAGTGGGTTTCGAGGCCAATACACTATCTTGAATCTGGGATGACAGCCCCCAGAGATATCGTTCCACCTTCTTCTCTTCTGGAGTGACCATTGTTGGGCAGAGGAGTGCTAGGTCATTGAAACGGGCAGTATAAGTTTCAAGATCAGTGCCTGTCATTCTGAGGTTCCAAAGTTCTTCTTCAAGTTTTTGTATTTCGCCCCTCGGGCAGTATTCCTTTAACATTAGGGCTTTCAAATCCTCCCAGCTGATTGCGTTAGCTATTGCGGGAGTAAGTGATTTAACTCGGCCATTCCACCAAGTAAGTGCTTTTCCAGTGAAAGTGAATGCCGCATACTTGACCTTGCTCGCTTCGGGACAAGCGCAGCTTTCAAAAACTGCCTCGGTCCTTTCGAACCATTGCACCAGCGTGATAACGCCCTCGCTTCCATTGAAAGGGTCGGGTTTTCCATTTGTGAAGTCTTTGTAAGAGCACTCCCTCGTACACCCCGTGCTGTCCCCATGAATGGAATTGGTAGCTCCGGATCCAGAACCGCCAGAACCATTGGTTTCCATTTGCGACATTGCTGCCGCCACGGCTGCCGTTACTACAGCCTGGAACATTGCAGGATCAAACTGCGGAGGTGGTGGTGGAGGCGGCACTGTGTTGTTGGAAGGCCTTGGTCTTTTCCTTGGTGGCATGGTTCTGTCATAAAAAAAAATGACCAGTCGGTAAGACTTCAATAGTGATAACGAGTCGAGTGTTACTGGTTTCATCCCTCTTGTAGTTTATCAAAACTTTATTATTTGTAAACTGTTTGTGTGATCAGGTTATGATGTATAGTGCCAATTATTCAATAAATAAAACACATGCCAAATTTCATTGATAACTTTTAGTACATAACGTTTAGAGGGAAAAGTTTGACCTCATAAGGGTCTACATTACATCGATGCAAAAGATAGTTTTGGCATTACAAAAGCCCTTCGAATAGTGTAATCACATAGTCGCGGGGTCGACCTACATACAAAGAGTAGCACCAACGCGTACTCATGAAATTTTACTACCAAGACGTGAGAATAGTAACGAGTTCTAATCACTGCGACCCTTCTTTGATGGAGGCTGCGATGATGTCGATGCGCCCTGTAGTTTCGCCAATCTGTGTTCGGCTGCAACCATTCTCTCTTCGAGTGCCATGTATCTTTCATGATACTCTCTTGTTTCTGCTTGAGCTGCGAGAAGGTCTTGAATGAGTTGGTCTCTGTTGTGGGAGTCTCGTTCCAGTCTCTGGTGCGATCAGTAGTAGACTGTACGATGGCACTTAACTCCCGGACCTGATCGGTCGTCGTCCTGCCACGATCATCGATACTTGCTATTCGTTGTATCGTGACGGGGAGAGCTCTGTCAGCCGGTCCACCATGAGTGAGATCATAGTAACCTCGTTGGTAGCCATATGGTGACCGCTGGCGTTGTTGTCGGCTCCATCTTTCGATCGTTGTTACCCAAGGGGGTTCAGGTCCGTTGTATCCAAAACGGTGCGCGGGTACCCTCGCGATGTAGGGAGGGTTGAATACTTCTGGTGGTTCCTCTGCTTCGTTCCCAAACATGACTATCTCATCACCTTCCTCTTCTTCCTCTTCGTCTTCCTCTTCTTCTTGGTCGTCTTCCTCTTCTTCTTCTTGTTCGTCTCCCTCCTCGGGCTCCTCCTCGGGATCCTCTTCGGGATCCTCCTCGGGATCCTCCTCGGGATCCTCTTCGGGATCCTCCTCAGGCTCATCATCGATCCATCCCGCGTTTCCCTGATTGGGAAAATAGGGGTCCCCTGGTATGTGAAATCCTGCCATGTTGTCTGCACGACAAAATGAGGTTAAGAAGCACATATCGGAAAATAATAATCTGGCACTATAGAAACGTACCAATACTCCTATAGTATTTTTAAATGTTTATATTTGGTTCTTAGCGTGTTCTTTATGGAGTGTAATTAGGTTATCAGATTTATCGCTCATTACGACTATTCCTTAGTGTGCGTAAGTTACTTCTTGGACGGATATAGATGATCATGCCATATCCCTCCTAGAACTGATTACACATGCTAAGGCGTACTAATAATGTTCGACTCCTCCTCTTTCAATTTATGTTCTCCTAAGATATGACACCACGCTAGTATAGAATGCATGTAAGTATACTTTAAAACAAGAAATTATTTGTTTTCTAAAACAACAACTCGTTAAAGAATTTTAAGAATCAGAGACCTTTAGTCCCAAATGTGTTTATAGTTTGTATATCTTATGTGGTTTGACATACTTAATTCACTATAAACCGTGCTCTGACACCAATCTGTCACACCCCCAAACCAATGATGGCGGAAACGTCCGGGGGTGGAGGACTTCATGTATAGTATCACAACCACAATTTCAATAGTAATTTAAGCAAACACAACCAACATATATATAATTGAAAAAGTTACATCGCTTGTATGAATTTCATGTTTCAAAGTCAATTACAATATGTTGACAAAATATGAAAAGTTTGACGCCTTAACATCCCATCCTCAAAAGCACTTGTTTACCTGTTTAGTGTTATCCTGAGAATACAAGTTGTTTAGAAAGTGTCAACACAAAGGTTGGTGAATTCATAAGCTTTTATTAATAAACTTAGTAGAACTCTTTCACATGTAAATGTTGCGTTTGTTTCAGAAAAATCCGATATTTTCCTAGAAATCCGAAAAATGTAGCCTTATAACCAAAGACTAATATGTATAAGAAATCATCATTTCTTAGTAGAAATGACGTGAGTTTAAAATGATATGGAAAGTAAATTTCTTTATCAACCTAAAACCTACTTAGGTTTTATGAAACCCCGTAAACTTTATGAATTGTTATCTCCCTAGGTGAGTCACTATAATCATACTATGACTATGTGAACCTGCCACAACGTTTCTCAGGCGTCGCGAAAATGAAATGACGTTTGTCACCCGTAGACCTGCAGGTCCCACTGTAGCTAGCAGCAAGGTGTGGGGTCTCAAACCCAATATAGATCTATATACAAGTATCACGTTCTCCCTCAAGGAGATTCTGATTACAACTACCAGGAATTATATCCCGCACTCGGACGTACGGGGAGAGAGAGAGAGTCTCACAACATAGGTTAACAAGTTTACGTGAAATGTGTGTGGATATAAATCTTTCTTGTATGAGTGTACCCTTTTTGTACGAGTGTGTTGAGTGATGTATCATAAACTATACCTATTATAGTTTATCTAAAATGTATATAATATGTATGAATTCTTTTATGGAAATGTATTAGTGTTGTGAATTTATCCAACTATACTTTTTATAGTTACATAATACGTGTTATAAATGAATGAATAATATTTAATATGAATGACTTAGTTTCAGTTCATAATGATAAACTAACAAGGAAACACATTCAAATATTAGAACTTATGATTATACACTTTGCTCAACATATTACAAAGTGTTATGATATTTACATGCTGTTGGCTAACTTTAGCAATTCTGCCCTGTTTTGGAAAAATCATAGAAAAATCATACAAAGTCGAAAACTAGATCCGTAAATTCTGAGAGTTCACAAAATGTGTCTAGTTTACTCATAATTTTTATCACGATTTTTAATGACCCCCAACTTGGATGAAAATGTCCATAATCACAGACTGGTCCGGATTGTTGTTTGAAATGATAGGCAGTTTTGTAAAAATCACCATAAATTGTAGAAAAATCGTATGGAGATGTGCAAGTAGTCATTTTAAAGCTACAAACTTGCGCTATTTGAACATTGTACAGTTTTGAAAACAAAAATGTTTAAGATGCCCAAAACAGTCCGTGAATGGAGTTGAACTTTTCTGATGAAGGCTGTTAGAAAAATTTAATTATGTTCTTAGTGTTTTAACTTGTATTCCCCCCCTGAAAACTTGAGAAAACATGAAAATGTAGGGGTATGAACTCACCTTAAGTGATTTGAGTAGGTAAGTGTTGAAGAAGAGAAGTGTTCAACCCAAGAACACTTGAAGAATCACTTGAAGATTCGAAGATCTAACACAATTATGAGAGAGTTTGTCTAAGATATCCATGATTTGAGTGGAAATAATTGAGATAATCATAAAGAGAATGGATCATTCTTACCAAATGTGGAGGAAAATCCAAAGATCAGCCCTCAAATCTCGAGTTCTAGAGAGGGAAATTGAGAGAGAAAAGAGTTTGCTCTTTTTGGTGAAAAGAGAGGAAATGAGAGAAATGAGGAGAGAGGGTGAATATTCAGCTCTCCAAAAACGTGGGGATGAGTGATGATTGAGTGGAAAGGACATTGATGTGACCTAGGTAAGGTAGGTAGGTGTGGCTGGTCATAGAGTGGGTGTGGGAGTGGTTGCTTGTGTCATAAAGTAAAGCAAAGTCAACACTCCACCTCTTTGTACTTTACCCACTTGCTCTTATTATTTAAATAAGGATTTTTATGAAAATATGATTAAATTGAGAATATTTAGGGTTTATTATGTTAAAATATGATTTTGGGTGAAAATCCCGCATTAAAATAATTAAAAACGGGCCTTAAATGCAAAACTATGCGAAAACCAGGAAGAAAATGAGTTCCCAGCGAGACCTCTCGGTCCTAGGCTGAGGTTCGGTCCCTAGGCTGAGGCTCGGTCCATGCTGAGGTTGGAGTCGGAAGCGAAAGGCGTGAGTCAGACGCGAGAAGTGAAGGGCGAGGGTCCGGTCCGAAGGGTCAGTAGCAAGGGTGAGGTTCGGTTTGGGAATAAGAGGCGAGAATGTCAGAACCGAACGGACTGTAGTGAACAGTACATTCGGTTCGGTTAGTGAACAGTACATTCGGTTCGGTTCCTCTTGAGCAGGGTTCGGTTTCGGTTAGTGGTGAACAGTACCTTCGGGTTCGGTTCGGCTCAGGAGGGTTTGGTTCGGCTCAGGAGGGTTCGGTTCCTCCTTGCTCTCAGTCCCTAAGAGGACCTTCGGGTCCTAGGAAGCTTCTCTCTTCTCGAGAGGTTTCGGTTCCTAATGTCTATTTTTCTCGTTTTTACCCCATTTTTAGCTGTTTTTGACACGGTTAAGCGTCGGAATGACCCGAATGATTCTAAAAAGTTACAGGGACTATTTGAGAGAAATTCGGGAGAGATTTCTCACACTTGGAGAGATTTGGGGGAGATTTGACATTCTTGGAGAGATTTCTCATACAAAGAGATATTTGCGAGAGTTTTCACATACTTAGAGGGATTTGGGAGAGATTTGACATTCTTGGAGATATTTCTAATACAGAGAGATATTTGAGAGAGATTTCGCATACTTGGAGAGATTTGGGAGAGGTTTTACATAGAGAGAGATAGTGTGGAAACGATTGAGAGAGGTTCCATGTGGGATAGTTGTGAGTGTCCAGCATCGAAATGCATGGTTCATGAACCCTGTTAAGCCTTGTTTAAGGATCTTACACACTCCCGATGAGTATGCAACATTGTTTTATCGGTCTAGTTCATTGATTAGAACTAGGGTTTAGGAAATTTTTAACACAAGACTTTTCTCAAGTGATGTTTTCCCATTAATATAGCAAGTTATACAGTATGAACATAACACAAACCCTAATACACAAGGTTTAATCGAGTTGACCGGCTTGTCTTGATGACTTGACTTGACTCAAGATTGACGATTGTCACACATTTCTCAACCCTGCTCGTTGCTACTCGTCGAGTATGGCATAAACTCGATGAGTTCCCATTCGGTTCCAAAACTCAGGCTATCTACATCCGACTCGTCGAGTTATATGAACAACTCGACGAGTTGTTCTTGAATCTAAGAAGATTTTCTTAGACTCACCGAGCTGTATGAACAACTCATCGAGTCCCTCCATTACTGAGTCTAACCTCCAACTCCCTAAGTCCATGCTACTACTCACTGGTCCCCAATCGGAATCACTCAAAGGGGAAAGATCAGGGACTCGCGACTCGACTCGCCGAGTCCGAAGAACGACTCGCCGAGTCACATGAATGCGGTTACTAAAAACCCGATTCTACTCAAAACTACTGCATACAATTTATAGATCTGAGTTCCTAACGCTGGTTTACCACGTACAGTTTCCAACTTCACGTGTACAAATGCATGAAAAAGGATATAAAGGCTAAAAAGGCACTTGGAAGAGTAGATCTAGGGCTATCATGCAAAATGACTCCATAAAGGTGATAGATCTACGTTTTTGGAACTGAAACATGGCTAGATCCGAAGGCTAATCAATCTAATGTAATCTCTCTACTATGAACAAGCCAAGGAATGGATAAAATGGGCTAAATATGCCTATAAAGGAGAATCAATCATAGAAACAGAAGGAATCTGATTATTACCTCAATAAACTCTGAAATGGGTGCAAGACCTTGGATCTTCTTCTTCTCCTTTGGATCTTGCCTCCTTCTTCTCTTCAAAACTTCAAGATTCACACAAGAAATGCTCAAATACTCAAGGGAATGGTTAGGGTTTGCTAAATGATGGTTTGAGGGTGAAGGATACGAGTTTGGGGGCTCATATGATGGTTTAAATAGGGTGCAAACCCGGGGATTTCGGGTTTCTACCTGGCAGGCGGACTCACCGAGTCCCGAATATAGACTCACCGAGTCGCCGATCTAAACACTACTCAAGACCCCATCTCTACTCGATGAGTCGGGCAATAGACTCGCCGAGTCCCTCTGCAAACTTCTAAATAAATCATATAAAAACAACATACCATAGACGAGTCGTTACAAGATGCTTTAGGGACATAAAGTGAGTATAACGGGAACAAGTAATCGAGTTTGTTTGATTTGATGAGATTAATAAAATTATTTATTGTGGGTTGAAAACCCTATATTCTTACCAGGCTCCCAATCATGACCCACTCATTTTCTCTTATTACAGGTAGTGGCAAGTGCATAGTTGGATGATCTAACAAGAGATTATGGATTTATTGGCCAGTAGAAAATATACAGAGTGCTGTAAAGGCCTATATTGTATTCAAGGCCAATTTTGTCTTATGGCTTATGATGTTTTATTTATGTTTATGATCTGTATCGATGTTGACATCCCAAGTTTATAATGTAATGAATATGCATTTGTTTAAGAAATACTATGATAAATTTTATCATATTTTGTTTTGGGAAGAAATTCCACAACAATTTTCTTTGAAAGATTACTCTGATTTTATTATAAAAGCATAAACAAAATCGATCTTTTTTGGCCGTAAAAACTCGGGATGTCACATATATGAACTTTCAAAGAAAACATGAATTTTCACATGCAACTGCGCGAATGGACAACAAGTGTGGCGCGCACCGACACTTTTCCGACACATGTAACTAAATAGACGATGCTACGTCACCCTCTTCCGACTATGTCTGCATCGTGCACCTGCCTTGCCTACGGGGCACTCTCAGATTTCACATATATAAACCTTCCAGTTTTAGCATTCTTTTCACCCTATTCCTTCATGTTGTCTCTGTAATTCTTCATAGCTATCACCTCTTTATTACCAAGTTCTTGAATACTTTAGCGAGGCCCTGTGGTGTCAAATAGCCAACAATTAGAAGCTCTTAGATTAGAGTTCTGCTTGCATAATTCTCGTTTTCAGTAAGAACTCTTTGTCAGACTACACTTAGTATGATTTAAGTGTAACTCGTATTTATATTAATAGTTTTTATGATAAATATGTAAATAAGATTTATGAGTAATTACAATCATAATACTAGTTGTTCTACTTCTGAGAGAGGTGTCTAGAACGGTCACGTTGGCTTGGTTGTTGGACTTTAGAAAAACTAAATGTAGAAACGATACGACATCCCAACTGTCGGCCAAGCTGATCCTTATTATATAGAACTCTTGGTATTCCTTCAGATTTGTTATGGATCTAGCTTCCATTATCATATTATCATAGGAACTGATAAGTTATAGTATTCTAGGTTAATATATGTTAGACGGGTTACCCGTTACCCTAGAGGGATATTTGTTAATCGTCGGAGTAAATGTTGACGTAAGTTATCATTGTATCATGTGTTACAATATATATCCATGTATTTTAGGACATAGGAGTTAGTAAAATAGAGCTGATAGTATAACGTTTGTGTGCCTGTATACGTAGAACTTAATGTGTAGTCTGTATGTATGGTTATGTATGTTGGTCGGGGCCCAACATGTAGTTTAAGCGGGGCCGAATAAGTATCTTGGGAGAGGTGCATTAGCTAGTTAGTCGGGGCTCATTATGTGGTTTAGGCGGAGCCCATTTGTATGCATGTATATGTATTATGGTATATGGTATCTTTGGGAACTAACTAAGTCTAACGCTTACCCAATTTTTATAAATGTTTTTCAGGTACTTCGTGAGAAGAGCAAGGTTTGAATGTACACAAGCACACTCACAACATGCTTTCGCAAATTGTAATTACACTTTGATACATTATAATAATTAAACATGAAAAAAATTCCTTGTAAATTTTAGGATGTTACAAAAAAGTTGATCTTACTCTCTTTATGAGGATTTTGACAATGAGTATATCTTAGTACAAATATGCGTTGATGTCATTATCTTTATTTATACAAACAAAATGTGACATCCCCAAAATCACGACCAAAAAAGACCGGTTTAATTTATCCTTTTAAAATAATTTCAGAGTAATCCTTTGATTAAAAGAGTTGCAGAATTTGTCCCCAAAACAATACATGATAAAATAAGGTTTATAAAAGCATTTCTTAAAGAAATGTATTTTCATTATTTATCAAAACTCGGGATGTCATGTTCCGATACAGACACAAAAGCATAATAAATAAAACATAGACATAGTTAAATACAACTACTGGTCTATAAACAAAAATATCTTCACAAGTTCTTTAACTTATGCTCTCGCACCACTACTTGTAATACATAGAAACTGAGTGGGTTAGGCTTGGGAGTCTAGTGAGCATATAGGGTTTTCAACCCACAACAAATAATTATATTTAATTTCACCAACCAACAATAGCCCAAATTATTCATTCCCGTTATCGTCACTTTACGTCCCTAAAAAAACAACTATCACAAGGGACCTGGTCTAGGAACTTTCATCGGGACGGGCATTACTGCAAAGGGGATTCCTCAACAATTAATCTACTAAGGAAACAATGAGGGGGATAGAATATAGCAAATGAACACCCAAGTTCACTACACCTACAGATCACAATCATCAGTTTATCAAACATCAACTGTTTATCCATATTCTGCTGGAAAACTAGATCACAGTTACATCGAGGCCTCTCATCAGTTTATCACACATCAACTATCTACCCAAAATTTTGTAGATAACCACATACATATGAATTCATATGCAACTTAGAAACTGATAATATACTCATTCCAAATAAACAGATAACATATATATACACATATATTTATACACACGTAACACGTATTCTTAAGTAGATACTTCATATCTATGTGTTAGAAGAAGGGAATATACACTCACTTGATCAGAAGATGATTGGACAACACTATGGCTTTAAGAGTAGTATTTCTTCGGTGAAACTGGGAGATCTTCACAAAAACTGGGCTTCTCGCGGGCAGAGTTTCAGCTTGGAAACTTTACTTCTCGGGATATTCGAGGCTTCGGGACTTGCTTCGACTCTCGGGAATGATACCGGGGCTTAGGGGGTATAAGTTGCACGTAGATCGATGAAATAAGGGGGAGAGAGAAGTGATTTGGCAACCACAAATGACTCCCCTTTGTGATCTATTTATAGGGTGAAGTCTGTCGCGGATGCAGGGTGTTCCCCAAAGGAACGTAGAGTGTTCCCTTAGAATGCAGTGCATAGGAGCAAGGTTTCGATCCTATCCCTTACTTGTTGAGTCAGCATCGATGTGGCCAATCCGGAGCCAAGTACTGAACGTGGGGCGTTCCCCAATTGAACGTGGGGCGTTCCCCAATTGAACGTGGGGCGTTCCCACTTTGGGATGCATGCTCGAACTTCATAAATTCATAACTTTCACATACAATATCCGTTTTCGATGTTCTTTATATCCACGCGTAGGTGAGATTATGCTATACAACTTTCATTTAGACTCCGTCGGCTAATTTAAACTTTTATTTTTAGTATGCTAGGACAGGAAAACTCCATTAGAAATTCACAGCTTATTCATCCGTCGTCCGTTTTCATTTGTCCTTTTACCGTTGGACTACTATCGACGAGATCTTCAATTCTCGTTTAGATTGATTCGGCCAAATATCACTCGATCTCTATTTCAAGATTTGGGCTACATACTGCTAAGTCAAAAATTCGAAAAATCATACCTTCCTCACAATAAGTCAGATTTAGACTTTCTTTTCATGCACGGTCAGATTTAGACTTTCTATTTACGTCTTGTTGTGCCATACCGGTTCTGTCACGAAACTTCGACAGGTCATAACTTTTTTGTTATAACTCGAATTTTGGCATTCTTTATATATTCGGAAACATCTTCACGACCACTACGTCTTCATGTATCGATATCGGGCTTATCTAACATTTCATTTTAACTCATATTTTTATTCTTAGTTCATTTAAGCCACACAAATAAGTAATTCAACATAAAACACATAATACTCAAATAATATATTGTAATTATTTCAAAATGGGTTACAAGGGTTAACCTAGACTATTACATTGCTATTAATGTTAAGCCCAGAAACACGGATGTTACACAAAATATGGTTTATATATCTTTTAATTTGACTCTAAATATTAAATAAGTGTGACTGTATAGAAGGTTTTTTTGCATGGTCTCTAAGTCAAACAAAATCCTTAAAGGAATTTTAGTAATTAAAAAAAATACTAACGATACTTTCTCAAAATGTTCCATGGAAGAATGTCAAATAATAAAGAATCTAATTCCTACAAAGTTGATTTTTGATTCACATCCAACTGGTATATCCTATGACCAAACTAAATATTAAGATATAATTGGATCATTACTTTATTTGAAATCTAGTAGACCATACATAGTGTTCTCAAGATGTTTCTACGTTAGATATAAATTAAACCATAAGGAATCCTATTAACTCAAAAAAAAAAAAAAATAGTCATTGGACTTATGGTATCATGCTAACAATGAAATTCAAATTAGAATATGTAATGTCTCAAAATTATACCATCTAATTATCTAGGCATTATCAGAGTTATCTATTAACACTTGTGGAATTCTATTAATTCAAAAAATAAAACAATTTATATTATATAATTTAATATTGTGTTTACAATAAAATATCATCATAAAATAACAACAAGGAAATACAACTAAAATAACAACGTAGTCTAAGTCCTTGTGTTCCTGTCTTCTTCACGTACACCATTTGCTACCTGAAACTACAATACATGAAACATCTCTATAACATCAGACAACGACGTCTGGTGAGTTATAATCTTATCATTTACATTTTCATTTGATCTTCTTCTAACTCTTTTTTATTTTTCCATACTCTAATCTTCTACTCTTTTCCTTCTCATACTCCGCAAGATAATGTTTTCCTCTTTATCTTTCTCTATCCCCACGTACTCTACATTTTGTCATCTTTTCTGATGCTCTTCTCTATTCACCATCTTTCTCATTTCATCTATCTCTTTCTCTATTTTGTACTCTTCTTCTAATGCTCTTTCATAGTGTCTTCTCATGCTTATCTCTTACTCTGTACATACTCTACCTTTATATATCATATTCTTTTATTCTTACTTTTTTTTTGTCCCTTACACTTATCACATCTCATACTTTTTCTATTTTTCTCATAATCTATGCATGCTCATGTCATACTCTTACTATATGCTTTTCTAATCTCTTACCCTTAGCATACTTTTCTTACTCTTCCTGTCTCTACTCTTAACTCTAATGCTTTAGCATTCTATTCTCATCTAGACCTAGTGGTCGCATCTCATACAATATTCCTATCTATCTTCTAATGGAAACTACATCCCACTGACATTGTTGGGTACACTTATTTAGACTTACCCCCTCACTTATGATCCCCCGTGGATCCTTAATTCATTCTTCTCTTGAAACACTCATGAATTCCTTCTGCTTAATCTTTGGTGGATTATATCTAATTTCTCATAAAAGAAATCTCTTTTATTGTTACACTCATGGAACCTTCTCCATCACATCTAACTATACATATCCTTATTCCTATATAACGTGTCCATCAACATTCCTAAAGGAATCATAATCTCTTTCCCTGCATAGGACATAATTTCATTCTCGAAGGAACCATACTCTTATTCCAGAAGTATTTTTTTTGTACTCTTCTATTAATCATTCTTGTGACTCATCAAATGTCACTTTTCTTATGGACAATCTATCTCTTTATCTCAACAATTGATTATCTGCTACTCATTTAGTAATTGACTCATGAACTACTTAATCTCTATCTATTTCTATTAACATATAGGTATTTTACAGAATACCAATAATGTATAGACATACTTACATACTCTTACTTATGATTATATTACATATAATGATACTCTTTCTTCATCTAACATCTCTCATGTATTTATAAATACATTTTTCATTAATCTGTACACACTATAATTATACGTGTATGCTCAAATACATGATCCTGAATGTATAATTACAAATACACAATCTTACATGGGATTATAGTACATATAATCCCATTCTTTATTCCTCTATATCATGCTCGGATACATGATTGTAAGCATTTAATCATACATACATACATATAATTAAATATATAACAACATATAGAAAGAGACTGAGAGTTATAAATCCCCTTTCTAGTTAGTGAAAACTAACTACAACTTGGCCCCTTTCTTCCATTGATGTGTTCTCGATCCATCTTCTTGCCCAAGGCCTATTCATATAACATTTTAAGTTTGTTACAACTTGCTTTCTCCTAATAAGAACTTAATGAATGACTTGGTCAAAATGACTAATTAATGGATCACATTATACTTCTAAATCCAACCAACTAATGAATTAAGCATCCTATACACTCTAATTCATTATAATCTAATCTATTGCATCAATTCACTAATCACTAGTTAGGGTTTCAAACCCTTAGTTCATATATATAGATTTCACCTTGGAAATCACATACAAAGCTGGTTGAAGGCTTATAAACAAATGATTAACATTCCTAACAAGCTCTCTTAGAACAATTTAGCATAATTAACTTAAATCATCTAAAACACTATTCAGCCCTAATTAGCTTGAAAATGGGGAATATGGTTACCTCATTAGTTATTGATATTTTATCCAAGCCATAAGCATCCATGGTATCCCTTTGATACTTCTTCCTTCTCCAAGTTGTTGGAGATTTCCCTAAGAGGGTTTTGGGGCACGTTATGATAAGAATGAAGGCTTAACAACATTTAATGTATTTGTGACACCATGTTGGGGTTCATCTAATGGACTCAAGGTGATCCTTTAACCGAACCACAATGACTTTCCACAACAACAATCTACTTTCTCCACTGCATCGTGGTGCCCATTCCCCACACCGTGGTGAAAAGTAGGTTTCCTTTATTCTAAGAAGTAGAAGTTGTGAATCATTATATTCCTTCACCGCATCATGATAAAGTCCTCACTCGCCATGGTGGCTGTATAACACTAGTCTTTAAAGTTGATTCCATCCAGCCTTGGGAGATTTTTCTTCAATCTTGAAAACTTCATATCTTCTACGTCTCAAACCCGTTTTATATGATATTTATAGACACGCAAAGGTGGGAGCATACTCTACAACTTTTTTAACTCGTTTCTCATTGAATTCATACGGGCCTTAATATATAAAATCACAAACTTGGCCAAAAAACTATAAAATTTCTCATTTTACCCTTTTGGCCAAAAATCATATTCTCATGCATTTCTTCTCTTAAATTGATTCATCTAACCCTATCTAATTGAATTCAACTTATCTTGGCCATTTTCATGAAGTCACAACTTCATAAAATTTCTAAATTCTCATATATGACCATTTTACCCTTTTGATTAATATTTGACTAAAAGTCAAATCTCTTTAAATTTCATGTTTTTGTAGAACATATAAAATGTAGATTAGCTTGAGGGAAAAATTACCAATTAATTTGTCAACTTCTGGAAAAAAATTTCTGATGTAGGAATTATAAGATACAAGATAATGTTTCTATATCCATTATGGATACTGAATAAGTTGCCACTGTAAGTTGTTGCTTACAAGTTTTATGGATGAATTTACAACTTGAAGACTATGCCTTTAAATTTTAGAAATTTGTTATTTTTTGTGAAACACTAAGTGGAATTATGATAAAATATGTCTCATTTCAACATTCAATGAAAAACACACATTGAGTTAAAGTACCATTTTATCGAAGATCATGTATGCAAAAGAAACAATAAACTTTTCTTTGTAACAATGAACGAGCAAATTGTGAATTTTTTTTAACAAGGTGTTAGATGACACAAATTTTTAACAGAAAATATGTGTTGGTTATGCTTAATAGTGATACCCTTCAATGATATCTTTTGAAAAAATTCATAATTTTTTTGCAATAAGTATTCACCTTTGTACTTGTATGTAGTCTAACTTTTCTTATTCATATGTTAAAAGCTTACATCAATGAAATATCATATTTCTTTGAAAGACATGTAAATTGAATTTGATGAATGATAAAAAAATTGAATTTCAATGATACTTATAAAACACCAAGTTGCATGTGTGTGTACTGTCTTGCCTTGTCTTAGCTTTTATCAGTACCTGTAAATCATGAAACAATTGTTTATAGTGAAATGGTAAGCATGAAGCTTGGTGAATTCAAACACCACACCACATATTCATAATATTTACATTACATCTACAATAAAAGTATATCAAGATTCCATCAACTTTTAAGCTAAGCATACAATTTAGTAAAAAAAACATGGTACAAGGTACTTTGAGCTAAGGTCGATTATAAGAGGCACTTACTAGCTCATGTCACATATAGACTGACATTGACAACTCACATTAGCACTTCCTGACCAAGCATTTAACAAAACTAGTACAATCCTCATCAAATATGTCAATAGCATATATGAAGTGTATATACAACAATGTATTGTGGTGAGAAAATCACCTCAAAAAAATGTGGATCATAATGAGCAAACACAAAAACTTCCATAGAATCAAGGTACTTCGCCTATAAGTGTTATATATCATTAATAAGAAACCTTATCCCTTAATTCAAGTAGTTATTTTCTATTTTCATTTTTAGCTTTTAATACTAAGCATGTAGTTTGTTTGAGACCTATTTCTCCTCATAACCCTATTCAATCCAACTTATTATCCCATATTAAGAAAATGTAGCTCAAGAACTTTCCATGGATATATTAAACTAATACTAGTTATTTTTAAATGATTTAATATGAGCTTTATAAAACAATGTACTAATGTAGCTAAATTCGGACCAATCTATGAAAATGACGATTTCCACCCTAGTTAGAGCCGTTAGTAGTTCTTGGAAAAATCACGGAGTTACTAGAATCAAACACTGACATTAAGGCACTAACATTTCTCAAATATGACCTTCCATGATTTTTCCATAATTTTTATAGAATCACGACAAATAGGGCAAAACATACAAAATCATAGCCTTGGCTTTTTGGGTTAGTTTTGCTTCATAACCTATTAATTCATTAAAAAAAATTGACCCCAAAACTGGTAAATAATGACTTCACATTGACCACAATGTATTGAGACAAAAATGTCACATGATGGTACAAATAGCAACCAATGTATGATGTAAAAATAAAATTGAAGTGTAATGCCCTAATGATAAACTCATCAAATTAGTGTTAAAATGTTTATGCTTGCAATCAACCACCACAAGGACTTAATCACTCTTCCAAGTCAACCTTCCCGTTTTCATAAGACAACCAACCATATCCACCCTACCAATGTGGCTTGAGGCAGCGTTGGTGGAGGAGAATGGCAATATCAATAGATTCTCGATAGGGGAAGAAAGAAAAGAAGAAGAAAAAAGACATGCTGCTTACCTCACGGGAGATCAAAGCCTCACTTTTTTGGGTTTCAATTAGGGCCTAATCATATTAAAAAAGGTTAATTAGACTGCAAGAATAAAGCACACACAATCCTGTGGATCACATGGTACAACATTCTAATTTGATAATTTAGCCCCTAAAGTTTTCCATAATGGAAATTTTAGTCTCTCAAAAGAAATATCGTTACATTAAAGCTTTTTGAGCTGTAATATTCCGTTTGAAATGGACTAATTAACTAATAAACCTTGAATCCCAATATGTAAATTTATATTTTATATTATTTGTTGTAGCCCTAAATTCCATAATATTTAGCAGTGTGTTGGTTTCGGGGAGCCAAATGATATAATTTGGAATTTTGGGGGTTAAAGTGTAATTATGGGATTTATTTTGTAAAGATTTTCAGAAGTCAGGGGGTGTTTGGTAATATATTGGATTTAAATTAAACGACTTTTGGAATGCTGAGGGCTGATTGGTAAAATGTATACTTAAGTTGAAAAGCATTGACATGGAGTGGCTAAAAGTGTATTATGAGAAAATATTTCACATGGGCTGGCATATAAACTTTCACCGTTGTCCCGTAACCCTAACCTTAAGATGTTGCTTGAGACGCCACCTTGTTCTTTCCCTCCAGCAGCCACCACCCCTCCGCTGTTAAGGTTACGAACCACCATCCAATGCCACCACAAAGTTATTGGCAGGCATCATCAGCAGCCGGAAGAACCACTGAGATTCGAGTCAAAGATGTGTTCGTCGTGCGAGGATCGTGAAGCCGGAAGCCACCGTTCTATTGATGTCTATGTTGCCCTTTTTCCGACAAGATCATGGTGACTCAAGAAATAGCTTAAAGAATTGAGTTGGTGGCTTCATTAAATCTCTTCTCTTCTTATTCTTTCTTTGTTGTGTCGTTTTAGCCTAAATGAGGTCCATCACAGTCTAGGCGGCCGTGAACAAATCGGTCCACCGTTTCGACTGTCTCTCTGCTACCGTTGGGGCTCTGGTTGCATGTGGTAGCCTCAGTTTGGCTATGGGTAACGTATATGTATGTACTCAGTAGGATTCTTTAACCTTGTATGTTTATTATATGTGTGTATGTGTGTTTTGTGTCACCAGAAAGCAAGAACACCTCTATGGCATCCAACCATGGTGGCTGCCACCATTTATCTCCTTTTTGCCGCCACTAACCACCATGAGGAGTTGCTGTGTATGTGTTTTGGTGTGTTTGGGAGTGTATTTGATGAGTGTGATATTGTATGTATTTTTTTGGCCGGAAAATCCAAAGAAAACCCACCACCACCACTGTGAGGTGTTGGCTGCTGCCTTTAGCCGCCACCAGCAACCGTGTTGGGTCGTGTGTTGTCATGTGTGATTGGATTACTAATTGTGTTGCTTGACATATTTTGGACTAGAATGATAACCACCACCATCATGAGCTGCTGGCCACCACCGTGAGCCACCATTAACCACCACTACCTGAGGTGGTAGTGGGTTATGCCTGACTTATTTAGCACAAATTGACATACAAACTTAACCAATAGACTAGTTGGCATGCGATTGGGTTGGGACCTTCGTTTTGGACCCTTGGGTTGATGTTATGACTTATTCCCGATTACATTTTATGTTTTTCCTAGTAAGGTGATCGACATAATGGATTAAGTCCATAATGGGTTACGTAAGAACACTTAACCCTAATCGTCATTTTATATGAAAAACCGTAACTGGGTTTGGGTTCTTGTAGGGCCATTTCTTGGACTAAGTTGTCGTGCACATTTATGGGCCAATTGGGAACATGCTTATAGACTAAGTAAATTATTGGGCTTTAGGATAAGTCCCATTGGAAAGGTTTGGGCCATATTTGGAAAATTGTTCCACAATTGGTCCTTGATGGTTATGAGATATTGGACTATCGGAATGCCAAGTGTATGGAATAGAATAAATGGTTGGGCCATAAGATAAGATTGTTGGGTTATGAGCATTTTGACACTCCTATGGTGTACATGCAACCCTAGAAATCTTGGATCTATGTTTGACTAAGATACATGCAAAATGATTTTCCAAGGTTCATAATCCTATCTAGCATACATGGGGATCTTTTATTCTAATAGTTAGTAAGAATTACATACCTCTTTGTAGCTTGGATTCCTTTGAAACCTTGTGAGCCTAGCACCTCAAGTGTGATGTCTCAAATGCTTCACACAACACCAAGTACACTTGGAATAAACTCTAAGAGAATAAGAAGACTTGGATTTTTTGCTATCCCTCTTTGATTCACTCTAGTGGCTGAAAATGGTGAAGAATAGCTTCTTTATATAGTATGTTACATTTAGGGTAAATCCTAATTGTCATGACCTTTCATTTCCATCACCCATGGGTTATGTAACCCCCCATGGAGCATCTTATGAGTTTAACCCAACTTGATAATCCATGGAGCCTTGGCCCATTATATAAGTTATGGATGATTGACACAATCAACCCATATATTTAATTAGTCTTCTTTTTGATCACATAATTAATTCTAATTTAATAATTGATTAATACTAACTAAATATTATTCTTCTTATTATTAATATATTAGAACTTCTAATATATTAATAAACCAAAAGTGTCATATTTCTCTCATTTAGTCTATCCAAGTGCATGATGCCATGCAACCCAAATGGACCATGCCGGGTCAGGTCAAGTACATACAAAATATAGTTATGGACTTAGACACTATATCAAACAGTCTCCCACTTGGATAAGTCTAATAATTATAGTTTCAAGTATGACTTCAGGAACCGATCAACAATCATAGCTCTTTCAAGGTCTCCCGGAATTGAGAAGATGATGGTGTGCCATTTTAGATAAGTGATCATATAATCCTCTGTTCTAGATATCAGCCGGACAAACACATGGAACAATGTCTTTCTATTGTGTATCAGTTGTTTCCCCATTTCTGATTTGTTTGACATAGAACTGAATTGAACACATCAATTTAGTTCTGACCGGGCCCGGTACATGGATAAAAACAAAATCATCGAAGGGCCGAGATATCGCTTCAAATCCAAGAAGGAATAGATAAACTTCGACTCATATGTTTACTCTACTACTTGGTGAATTACACACAAAGGTATGTTTTATAGCATCGAGTTACCAATGCGTTTTCGTACAATCAATGCATAACCAACTCATAGGTAACAAATCATATGTCTAGGTTTGAAGAGTTATATGATATTACCATCTCACGATCACTCAAGATAAATTCCATGAAGTGATACCAGTGAGTGTGGGTTGAATCCAATACTCAGAACTTATGAGCACTCATGAGTGTTGTAGACCGCTTTGTCCAACATCTTGGACCTCTATAAACCAATCCATGACAGTCTTGATTCATATGTACTTCCAACATACGATTAACTGTGGAGAATGTTGAATAATATGAGATATACCATAACATAATTATTCTGGAAGTCAAAACATGCAAAAAGAAATACCAGGAAATGATTGACAAGAGATAGAAACACTTTACTCATAAATAAAAACTTTTATTTATTATCAAATGTCAATTACATTTTACATATTTCAAAATTATCGAACATGTAAAAACTAATATCATCTCTCAGCCCTATGCTCCTAGCATGCTGAAGATGCTTAACCCTATTCAGTCCCTTCGTGAGGGGATCTGCCGGGTTCTCATCTGATGACACTCTCTTTTCCACGAGAATTCCTTCTTCTATTCGATGTCTGATGAAATGATATTTTATGTCGATGTGCCTGGATCTCTCGTGATCGCTTGGTTCCTTTGCTAAGCCAACTACACTTTCACTATCACAAAAAATTTCCCTGGGCTCCTTAATAGCTGATACAACTCCAAGGTCTCTGACGAACTTCCTTACCCATATAACCTCCTTTGCTGCTTCACTTGTTGCTATATACTCTGATTCACAAGTGGAATCAGCCACCATATCTTGCTTGGAACTTTTTCAAGTAATTGCCCCTCCATTAAGGGTAAAGACCTAGCCCGAACGAGAGCGGAAATTATCCCTATCAGTCTGAAAGCTAGCATCACTATACGCTGCAACTTTCAAGTCATCACTCCCACCACATTTAAGGACCCAGTCCTTAGTCCTTCGCGGGTACTTGAGAATATTCTTTACTGTAGTCCAGTGAGCCTTCCCAGGATTACTCTGATATTTGCTAACCATGCTTAAAGCAAAAGCAACATCAGGACGAGTACAAGTCATATCATAGATGAACGACCCTACAGCGGAAGCATATGGGACTCGACTCATCTCAACTATCTCTTCATCTGTACTCGGGCTCTGAGTTTAGTCTGGAATTACACTGAATAGGTAAATATCCTTTCATGGATTATTCCATACTGAACCTCTTCAGCACTTTGTCCATGTAGGTACTCTGAATAAGTCCAATTAGTCATTTACTCTTGTTCTCAAAATCTTTATCCCAAGGATATAGGCAGCTTCTCCTAGGTCTTTCATAGCGAAACACTTCCCAAGCCAGGATTTCACTTCCTGCAAAGTTGGGATGTCATTTCGTATGAGTAGTATGTCATCCACATATAGTACCAAAAAGTTAACTATACTCCCGCTAGCCTTGACATATATACAAGATTCATCTTCACATCTCGAAAAGCCCAACTCTTTCACTCTCTCATCGAAGCAAAGATTCCATCTGCGAGGTGCTTGTTTCAATCCATATATGGATTTTTCAAGCTTACACGCCTTATTAGGGTATTTTGTACTTACAAAACCCTATGGATGAACCATGTAAACATTGTCAGACAACTTTCCATTAATGAAAGAGGTTTTGACATCCATTTTCCATATTTCATAGTCATGAAATGCAGCAATGGCTAATAGAACCCTAATAGACTTAATCTTGGCCACTGGTGCAAAGGTCTCATCATAATCAACTCTCGAAGTTTGAGAATAACCCTTTGCAACCAGTCGTGCCTTATAAGTGTGTACATTACCATCCATGTTGGTCTTCTTCTTGAAGATAGATTCGCACCCTACTGTCTTACGACCTGGTACATTGTCAACCAAGTTCCAAACTTCATTTTCATACATGGATTGTATCTTGGTATCCATAGCCTCTTTCCATTTAGCAGACTCAGGGTCTGCTATGGCTTCCATGTATCTATTAGGCTCTTCAAGATTTATCAGTGTATTATCACTGATAAGGGTATCACCTTCTGCAGTAATATAGAAACCATAATAATGCTCAAGTGCATTCCTAACTCTGGTGGAACGCCTCAGAGGTACAAAATCTTCATTCGGCTCAACAGGAGTTTCCTCCTCAGGTTGAGGGCTAGAGTTTGAGGTTCCTTCACCACTTGACTCTTGAATTTCTTCAAGGTCAACTTGCCTCCCAATGTCTCCTTGTCTTATGAGTTTTCTCTCTCTCTCTCTCTCTCTCTCATGACTCCTCTTCTTGCTACAAAGACCACATTGTCACTGGGTCTGTAGAAGATATAGCCAAAAGATTTATGTGGGTAGTCAATGAAAATACACCTCTCACATCAAGGTTCGAGCTTGTCTTGAGTCTCGCATCTCACGAAAGCCTCACAACCCTAAACCTTGATGTGGTCTAGTTTTGAAACTTTTCCAGTCCACATCTCGTGAGGTGTTTTGGTAACCTTCTTTGTAGGGACTAGGTTAAGGATATAGGTGGAAGTCTCTAAGGCATACCCCCAAAATAATATTGGTAGCGAAGCTGGACTCATCATGGAACGAACCATGTCCAACAAGGTTCGATTGCGCCTCTCAGCTACACCATTCAACTGTGGTGGTCTGGGAGGTGTCAATTGTGAGATTATCCCACATTCCTTAAGATAGTCAAGGAACTCGGTACTAAGATACTCACCACCTTGATCAGATCGAAGCATCTTAATGTTCTTGCCTAACTGATTCTCCACTTCTTGCTTAAACTCATTGAATTTATCAAAGGTTTCTGACTTATGTTTGATTAAGTAGACATATCCATATCTACTAAAATCATCAATAAAAGTCACATAAAAGCGATTAGCATCTCTAGTGGCGGTTCTGAAGGGTCCACACACATCTGTGTGTATGAGATCCAACAAACCTTCACCCATAGCACAAGTGCCAGTAAAAGGAGACTTTGTCATTTTTCCAAGTAGACAAGATTCACAAATATCATCCGACTTTAGGTCGAATGATTCCAAGATTCCATCCTTTTGGAGTTGGCCAATGCGTTTCTTGCTTACAAGTCCATGATGATAATGCCATAAAGATGCTTTATCTAAGCTAGTTGAAGAATCGATACACAATACATTATTTCCTACGTTATCTACAACAGATACAGTTTCATACACACCATAACAAGGTAATGCTTTAAAATAAACAAAAATATTATAGAAAGCATCAATACCACCACTTTTATTATCAAAATAAAAGGTGAAACCTTGTTTATACAATGCATGAAAGGAAATAACATTTCTTGCCATTTCTGGAAAATAACAACATTTATTAAAGTCTAATGTAAACCCACTATCTAGTAGCAAGCAATACGCTCCAATCTTGGTGACACGTGAAACTTTCCTATTCGCCATGATTAGGTTTATCTTTCCATGCTCCAAATCCTCACTTCTTCTTAGTCCCTGCAAATCAGAACATATTTGAATCCCACAGCCTGTATCAAGGATCCCAAGACTTAGAATCAGGTGAGTTATTAGTTAATATAGTGCATATACCAGCATGGTTGGGTTTTACTTTCCCATCCTTCAAATCTTGCTGGTATTTAGGGCAGTTTTGTTTCCAGTGTGACTTTTCATGGCAATAGAAGCATTCATCCTCATTAGGTTTATTGGAAGGAGTGACAAAACCTTTCTTGGTTTTGCTTGAAGAGGAGCCTTCAAGGGTCTTACCCTTGGTACCCTTAGAAGGGTTCTTTCTCTTCTTACCTTTTCCATGCCCGATTGCCAAGACATTGGCCTCAGTAGGAGTAGGAGGAGTAGTAACACCCGACTTATCCTTAAGATTACTTTCTGCAGTCTTTAAGAGCCCTTAAAGTTTACTAAGTGTAACTTCTTCCTTATTCATGTGGTATGTCATTCTAAATTGATCATAACATGAAGGTAAGGAGTGAAAAATGATATCTATTGCTAACTCCTCAGGAAAGTCAACATTCAGTTTCTTCAAGCGATCCACAAACCTTTGCATTCTCTTGAAGTGGGTCGTGAGGGACTCATTGTCCTTCATTTGGGTGGTTATGATGGATGAGATTCTTTCATACCTCTCCTGACGAGCACTTTGATGGTATCGCTCCATCAAGTCCATCTGCATCTCAAAAGGGTAATAGTCCTTATCGGACTTTTGGAGTTCAACTATGATTGTGGCAGTCATGATACATGCTACTTTGGTAGCATCCTTTTCATGTGCTTGAAATGCAACAATCTCCTCTAAGGTAGCAGTTGACTCATCAATCTCCTTCAACTCCCTATCAAGGACATATTTTTTGTCGTCATAGCGAGTGATCATCCTGATGTTTCTGATCCAATCCATAAAATTGGATCCATCAAAGATGACTCTCCCACAAAGGTTCATGAGAGAGAAGGAGCCAGTATAGTTTGATCCAGAAGCATTGTTTTTGGAAGACATCTGAAATGAAAGAATAAGTTTAGGTTAGATTTTAGGATAGTCCTTAATAAAGCACCCTAAAGCTATATTAAGGCTAGGACCCAACATAATATTTTATAACTTAGAAGAGGGATGCCGTAATCCAAGCTGTAAAATATTTGAAGGTAGGTGAATGATGATTCACTGATTTCCACCATAAAACGGAATAAATTTTATTAGGTTTTAATTGATTTAGAAATTCCTAAGTTCTTTGAGATTCATTGAACTTTTTAATGGCATGTTTCAATCTCGAGTGTGCCCTTCAAGTTTTGTGATTGGGATGCTGAGGATCACAAAACAATGTGTGAAGTAACCATGCAAATTACTTGGTACACTTAATGAATTACCCCTCAATCGAAGTGCCGATTAACCACACACGCTCCAACGATACTATGATTAACATTTAGTCACCCTTTGCGTACCTTGATAAGTCCAAGATAGTATGCCGGTTAACCACACATGCTCCACTAACGACTTAATCAAAGTGCAAAGTATAACTTCATGGATTAGCACCTTATTCAAATTTTCCTAAAGTAACTAAGATTGAGAATTAATAAGAGTTTAGTTACTTTAGTATATTCATAATACTTATTATGAAAATTATAGTCTTTGTTCTACATTTTCGGCTAACGACCCTTCACCGATAAAGGAAGCGGTGGGTGAGAATAGACACCATTAAGTTGCTATTTTATAGGCAACAACCTTATACCCCCCTTATAGACTGGCTTCGTGAATGAGGCCTACTAATGGTAAAACGACTTTTATCTTATACATATATAATTATTATTCACTTATAATATTATAAAGTACAAGGGTTGAATTTTAATATTTAAACTTCTAAGGGTTGGAACTAAAGTTTTAATTATGACTTTACTTGTTCTAAAACTCGAGAGAAAGTTTTTTAAACTTTCAAAACTTTTCATTTCTCATAACTTATGAGATTATTAGAGTATTAAAATAAAGACTCTTCATTTTTTATAACTCTTGTGTTCTTTTTATGGTTTTAATTCTAGTGTGACTCTTGGTTTTCCAAAACTTGAGGAAAAGTTATGGACTACTTTAAAACACATAATGATCACGAATTAACTAACATAGAGGTTATAAATAATTCCTATGATCGTCTAGATTTATAAGTTCCAGAGCATGATTATCAAGAATTTCAAGAATCATAACAAACTTATATAAAACTTGTAATTTTTGATAATAGCCATTGTAAATGGATTAGCATAAACATTACACCAACTAAAATTGGTTTTAAAACACCAAAACAATTTAGGGTAATGTTTCTAGTCCATTTCTAGCAGCGTAACTTGAAAATATGAAAACTACAACATGTACTCGTCGAGTGCATGAACTGACTCGTAGAGTTGCATGCATTTCTACATGGACTCGTCGAGTCTCCCCTTGGACTCGGCAAGTTCGTTTGGGCAGTGAACAAAAAATTGCGTTTTTCAGCTATTTTGCATCATGTATCAAACAAACAAGCCTAGGATATGATACCACTGTTGGGTTATAAGCATTCTAACACTCCTATGGTGTACATGCAAACCTAGAAACCTTGGATATAGGTTTGACTAAGATATATGCAAAATGATTTTCCAAGGTTCATAATCCTATCTAGTGTAACATCCCGCAATAGCAAGAGTAGAGGTTAAGGACTAAAAATGTAAATTTTGAAGGGCAACTCGGCGAGTCCATGGATGGACTCGGCGAGTAGGGTTGCGACTTGGTCGCGAATCAAGTGGCCTACTCGGCGAGTCCAAAGATGGACTCGGTGAGTAGGTGCTGAGTGGAGAAAACCCTAAATCGATGGAATGAGCCCTATATAAAGAACATTATGTCCCCTCCCTAGCCTCTTTGATCCCCCTTGAAGTCCAGAAACCCTAGAAATTGTGTTTGTGAAAGATTTAAGTGCATTTGGAGCTTGGTGAGGTGTTTGTTGAAGAATCTTGAAGGAGAAGAGGATTTGATCATAGGGCTTTGCTTGGATTCGAGTTTTATTGCAGTTGGGGAATTCGTTTGAGGTAATATCTCGTTTTTGGGCTGTGTTCTTCTATATTCTTCATTGTTGGGTTGTGTGGGAAGCTTAGATTTGTGGCATCTTGAGTTTGAAGGATAGATATGAGGTTGCTACCTCAGATCTGGAGTGGAGAAGGTCTTGAGAGCATTAAAGTCCCTGTTCTTGTGTTGTTGATGGAGCTATCTTGTCCCAAACCCCAAACCCTAGAGTAAAAAGGCCTAGATCTCTTTGGACCACTTTACGTGATTGATGGGTTGTAGGAGGCTAGATCCATGTTTTGGATCAATTGCATGGCCTGGAATACTTCTGTTTGGATTCAGACCGGTTGTACTCGGCGAGTCACAATGGTGGACTCGACGAGTTGCTTGAAGATGAGCTGGAACTCGACGAGTTGGATGAACAACTCGGCGAGTAGGTTGATGATAGCCTTAGACTCAGCGAGTCTATTCTTGGACTCGGCGAGTCTTGTCGAAGAGTCCTAATATATTCTGGTTGAGTCGAGAATCGGTGAGTCAATGGATGACTCGGTGAGTTGGGTGCGAGTGGACTCAGAGTTGTTGGACTCGGCGAGTCTCGGGGTGACTCGGTGAGTTAGGTCGCGGGTTGAGGGAAGTTCTGAGCTTGGGGACTCGGCGAGTCATCGGGTTGACTCGGCAACTAGAGTCAGTCAGGGGTTGACTTTGACTTTGTCCAAGGTTGACCAGTTTTCTTCCAGGGGTATTTTGGTAATTAAGGATATATATTGAGTTGAGTGTTTTGGTGTTCAGTGGAGGAGTTCGTGTTGGAGTTCGGAGCAGCGGGATCTTATCCTTGCAGCCGCCAGTTTCGAGGTGAGTTATCCTCACTATATCGACAAGGTCTAAGGCACCAAGGCCGGCCCTTTCTTGACATGTCTGCATCCTGGTAGCTAGGATGGTAGATGCTAGAGACCTGATTAAGGTCAGTTTCCCGATATGTAGAGTAATGCTATGCTAGTGACCGGTTAGGTCGGTAACCTCATTAGGGTAATGATGTGTTATGAGATATGCTTGATCGGTTTGTTGACTATGACTGTTATATGATTGTATGTTACGTGCACATGGACTAGAGATGGGTTGAGGCGGGTCCTGCTTTGTGCTATAGGCCAAGATACCCAGGGCGGACCGGTTGTTCCAAAGGCCCAGCGAGCGGTCCGGATAGGCTGTAGACCCCACGAGGGCGGACCAGACGTGCCGAGGCTCGAAGAGTGGACCAGGCCGACTGAAGGCGCGATGCGGGCAGACCAGTCATACTGTAGACTCAGAGAGTCGACCAGGTGGGTTGAAGGCCCGGTGCGGCCGAAGCAACCACACTGTAGACTCGAAGGACATGACTAGACTCGGAGGGTGGATCCGGTGGACTGAAGGCCCGATATGGTGGTCCAGTCACACAGTAAATCCGATATGCATGGCTGTTCTATGTTCTGTTATGTTATGTATGCTTTTATGCTATGGGCTGGAAGGCAATATGTTATGGGCCAGAAGGAAATATGTTTTGGACCGGAAGGTCGTAGCCTGGAAGGGCGTATATGTGGTTGGTAATTTAGGGGTATCTCACTAAGCTTTCGAGCTTACAGTTGTGGTTTAATGTTTTTCAGGTTCTTCAGGACACTGTGGCAAGGCAAAGGCATGATCGTACCGTTCCTCGCGTTTATGTTTTATGAAATGGACCTGGGAATATTCTAATAAATAATGTATTGAAAACCTTTCTGTAATAATGTTATTAAAATGAATTGTTTTGAAAAGTTTAAATTATGTTGAAATTTTTGGTTGTTACAAGTTGGTATCAGAGCCTTGGTTTGAGTGAATTGGAGGAACACTCGTGTGACTCTAGTCTCAAATCGAGGAGGATTTAAAAAAAAAAAGAAATTAAAATGGTTTTCAAATTAAGTAAAAGGAGGACGCAGAGGTACGATCAGTCGGAGCCAGTAAGTAACCCCAAATTACCATTCATGATATTTGTTTTATTGAGCTTGATAGAACAACATGCTAGTGATAGGCTAGGGATCTTCAGGATTTCATGATAATGTTACCTGTTTTGTGATGCCTGCTAGCCTAGGGTTTTCCTTTGTTGAGATTTCCAATGTTCCTCTAGGAGTGAGGATCGAACGCTTGCTATGTATGTTTGTTGCTAGGGTGTTGTGGTAGTACTTCATACAAATACAGGTAGGTGTGGAAGGTAGTATGGTCTCGTACAACTGAAAGCACAGGACCCATATGCGTATCAGGGAAACCATGACCTCTAGGGTTGGGTTGAGAGTTAGTTCCCGGGATAGTGGGAAGTGTCTGAGGTTTTGTGGTTTATTTTCAATATGGAGATTTCGAGGCATGCTGTGAGTGGATCTGGGTCAGGATCGGGTGCAGGAGAAGGAGTTGCAGACGGGTTAGTATCGTTCGAGGTTATCGGTTAGATGAGTACGCATGAGTTGGATGCGAGGATTCGGGACATCCTGCATGATGACGTTGCTGCATTGTTCCGGGCTTAGCTTCCGGAACTGTTTGGGTCGATCAAGACCGCCATGGTGGAGTATTTTGATGAGCGCTATGCAGCTCTCACGGAGACGGCTGCCGCGACGGCTACAGCGGCAGGGGGAGGAGCTAGTAGAGGTTTTCAGTATCGGGACATCGATAATACGAAGCCTCCCACCTTCGATGGAGTTCATGATCCGGTCATTGCTATGATATGGTTATCAGACGTGGAGGGGTGTTTCTTCATGTGTTCATGCCCTACTGATCAGAGGGTGAGGTGTCCTCTGAACCGGTTAAGGCTCGGGGCAAAGGATTGATGGAGATTGACCACGGGGTCATACTCGGATGCGCAGAGGGCTGCGATTTCATGGGATCAGTTTAGAGAGATGTTCAGCACTCGCTATGTTCCGCAGGTCGAGAGGGAGAGGTTGGCTTAGGAGTTCCTTGAGCTGAAGCAGGATATAGAGTCGGTGACGGAAATCACCAGGATGTTTACTGAGAGGGCGATGTTTTGCCCTGAGTTCGCTTCGGAGCAGGCTCAGATGTCCCGATATCTGAGTATGCTAAAGAGGGACATCAAACAGTTTGTGTCCGCACAGAGGTGCGAGACCTTGTTGGAATTGTAGGAGGCCGCCAGGCGGCGTGAGTTAGAGATTGAGTTGCAGATGCGTGAGCTGAGGCAAGCTCCAGTTCAGTCGCAGCCGGCGACAAAACGGTCTAAGACCGTTGATCCAGGATGGGAGATCAGGGCAGTCACGTTTGCGAAAAGTATGGGAGGGGTCACGCCGGAGTTTGTCGGTCCGGTGGTACATGCCGCAAGTGCGGAAAGGAGGGACACTATGCGAGGGATTGTCGGCAGTCAGTGCCGGCTTGAGATTTGAGGATATGTTATCATTGTCATCAGGTTGGACACTTGAGGGTCAACTGTCCACAACTTGCTGCAGGACCGGTGCAGGCTCCAACACCGGCCACGTTGAGGATCACAGGTGGAGGACAGGGTGGAGCGGAGCCCTCAAGGGATTAGGGTCGTGCTTTTCAGCTTGCAGCGGAGGAGGTTCGAGTAGTGTCGGATGCAGCTGTGGGTATGTTTCTTTCTTGTTGTCTTGTTCTTATGATTATTGTGGAGTATCGTTTATCTGTTGGTATCGTTGGATGGTTTTTGTTTTGGTATATGTTGTTCCTTGAGGGTTTGGCATGGGTATGGGTTAGTATTTCGGGTTTTCTCTGGTTATCTTTTGTGAGGGCTATTAGTGGATGCGGCGTTGGTTTAAATGTCGGGTAGCATCTGCAATCTGAGGACTGGATATTTGAAGATTGGGTTCCTTTCGAGCGGGATGATCGGTGTGGAAATGTGTTTTTGCGAAGGTTGCTAGTGCTAGTGGGAATCCGTTTAAGTGTAAATGTGTGTTTTGTGCAAGGTTATCTTGGGAGGTCGGTGCTAGCGACCGGGGGTTGGTAGTCAGTGCCCTAAGTGGGGGAGAATTGGAGAGTTCTCCAGAGGATTGACGAGTATGAAAGGTTGTTTACCTACATGGAATTCGGCAGTTTCTCAGTCAGCCAAGGGCATTGGTTGGTATGAGTAAATGGCAGGCATACGGGTCGGGATACAAACCAAGAGCTTGATTGTGCATGGCCAGGGATCAGTCCGGGTTCGAGTATGTATGATGGAGATAGAACAGTATGCATGGGAGGATTTCCCGGAGAGGTAACTCTTAATGTTGATTGCTAGTTGAGCAGTCCGGATAGACTGAAGGCCAAAAGGCGTATCAGTCAGGCCGAAGGCTCGGTGAACGGTCCAGCTAGACTGAAGGCCCTGGAGGGCGGTCCAGGTCTGCTGAAGGTTATGAGAGTGGTCTAGTTGGCTGAAGGCCTGGTAAGGCGGCCGATCATGCTGCAGACTCTGTGGGTGTTGTTAGATCGGTGCGAGGTAATGAATTGAGCATGCGGCGGTGTGTTGGCATCAGAAGGTCGGGCCCCGGGTATTGATCTTGATTAGTGGAGATGGTTCATGGACTCGGGAATCCTTGCGAGTAGATTTAGGGCATGTGAGTTGCATGGATAGCGGGTATTCTATAAAGAGGTGGTGTAGCGTTGGGTGAGCACCGTGGCTCTTGTCATGGTGACGAGGCAGTCAAGTGGTTTTCCTTGGTAAGGAGTGAGGGAGGAATGTAATTCCGAAGGGGAGTGCAAATTCACGAAAGTGAAAGTGGCAGTGTAGAGTTATGATCGGAGTGGTCCGACAGTGGTCACTGAGCAGGCTAGATCTATGTTTTGGATTCATGTAAGGTTTGCCACCTTACATGATGGATGGGTTGTAGGAGGCTAGATCTATGTTTTGGATCAATTGCATGGCCTGGAATACTTCTGTTTAGATTCAGACCGGTTGTACTCGGCGAGTCAGAAGGGTGGAATCGATGAGTTTCTTGAAGATGAGATGGAACTCGACGAGTTGGATGAACAACTCGACGAGTAGGTTAATGATAGCCTTAGACTCGGCGAGTCTGTTCTTGGACTCGGTGAGGCTTGTCGAATAGTCCTAATATATTCTGGTTGAGTCGAGAATTGGTGAGTCAAGGGATGACTCGGTGAGTTGGGTGCGAGTGGACTCAGAGTTGTTGGACTCGGTGAGTCTCGGGGTAACTCAGCGAGTTAGGTCGCGGGTTGAGGGAAGTTCTGAGCTTGGGTACTCGGCCAGTCATCGGGTTGACTCGACGAGTAGAGTCAGTTAGGGGTTGACTTTGACTTTGTCCAAGGTTGACCAATTGTCTTCCGGAGGTATTTTGGTAATTAAGGATATATATTGAGTTGAGTGTTTTGGTGTTCAGTGGAGGAGTTCGTGCTGGAGTTCGGAGCAGCGGGATCTTATCCTTTCAGCCGACAGTTTCGAGGTGAGTTATCCTCACTATATCGACAGGGTCTAAGGCACCAAGGCTGGCCCTTTATTGGATTGTGACTCGGATATGGTTGTTATGTTATTTCTTGACATGTTTGCATCCTGGTAGCTAGGATGGTAAATGCTAGAGACCTGATTAAGGTCAGTTTCCCGATATGTAGAGTAATGCTATGCTAGTGACCGGTTAGGTCGGTAACCTGGTTAGGGAAATGATGTGTTAAGAGATATGCTTGATCGGTTTGTTAACTATGACTGTTATATGATTGTATATTATGTCCACATGGACTAGAGATGGGTTGAGGCGAGTCCTACTTTGTGCTGTAGGCCTAGATACCCAGGGCGGACCGGTTGTTCCGAAGGTCCAGCGAGCGGTCCGAATAGGCTGTAGGCCCCACGAGGGCGGACCAGACGTGCTGAGGCTCGGAGAGTGGACCAAGCCAACTGAAGGCCCGATGCGGGCAGACCAGTCATACTATAGACTCAGAGAGTGGACCAGGTGGGTTGAAGGCTCGGTGCGGCTGGACCAACCACACTATAGACTCAAAGGACATGACTAGACTCGGAGGGTGGATCCGGTGGACTGAAGGCCCGATACGGTGGACCAGTCACACAGTAAACCCGATATGCATGGTTGTTCTATGTTCTGTTATGTTATGTATGCTTTTTATGCTATGGGTCAGAAGGCAATATGTTTTGGACCGGAAGGTCGTAGCCTGGAAGGGCGTATATGTGGTTGGTATTTTGGGGGTATCTCACTAAGCTTTCGGGCTTACGGTTGTGGTTTAATGTTTTTCAGGTTCTTTAGGACACTGTGGCAAGGCAAATGCGTGATCGTACCGTTCCTCGCGTTTATGTTTTATGAAATAGACCTGGGAATATTCTGATAAATAATGTATTCAAAACCTTTTTGTAATAATGCTATTAAAAGAATTGTTTTGAAAAGTTTAAATTATGTTGAAATTTTTGGTTGTTGCATCTAGCATACATGGGGATCTTTCATTCTAATAGTTACTAAGAATTACATACCTAATTGTATCTTGGATTCCTTTGAAACCTTGTGAGCCTAGCACCTCAAGTGTGCTGCCTCAAATGCTTCACACAACACAAAGTACACTGGGAATAAACTCTAATAGAATAATAACACTTGGATTTTCGGCTATCCCTCTTTGATTCACTCCAGTGGCCGAAAATGGTGAAGAATAGCTTCTTTATATAGTATGTTACAATTAGGGTAAACCCTAATTGTCATGACCTTTCATTTCCATGACCCATGGGTTATGTAACCACCATGGAGCATCCATGGATCATCTTATGAGTTTAACCCAACTTGATAATCCATGGAGCCTTGGCCCACTATATAAGTTATGGATGATTGACACAATCAACCCATATATTTAATTAGTATTCTTTTGATCACATAATTAATTCTAAATTAATTATTGATCAATACTAACTAAATATTTTTCTTCATATTATTAATATATTAGAACTTATAATATATTAATAAACCATAAGTGTCTTATTTCTCACATTTAGTCTATCCAAGTGCATGATCCCATGCAACCCAAATGGACCATGCCAGGTCGGGTCAAGTACATACCAAATATAGTTATGGACTTAGACACTAGATCCAACAAATATGTAACAGCCCGGATTCCCAGGTATTATTCATTCTTATATTTTTAGTATTTTGTGAGGAGACTCGGCGAGTTGGAGCTCAAACTCGCCGAGTAGGATCGCGTTTTGGATGAAGGATTCGCGTCTGGACTCGGCGAGTCCACGCTGTTTAATGAAACCCTAATTCTCCGGGTTTGGAGCCTATTTAAGGGCACTTATAGCCTCCCATTGTGGCTACCAATCCCTTGAGAGAACCCTAAGAGAGCTAATTCATTTTGGGAGAGAGGAAGTCACTTTTGGGCCCTTATATTCTTTGTTTATCAAGAGGAAGGTAGCAAGAGCAAGGAGGAGGTGAGATTACATCAGATCCAGAGTCCAAAGGCTTCATTTGAGGTAAGGGTTCGAATCTCCTTCAATTATAGGGTTGATCATTAGAGTTAGGGTTTTATAACCCCTTTGGAGAGTGATTATGTGAAGCAAATGGTCGCTCTTCGAGTTTGTACCTTGGATCTGGACTCAAAGAGGTACAGAGACCTTAACCACTGGAGCTTTTTGGGTTATTATGGAGTCATTGGACCTAGGTGGTTATTTTTTGGACCAAATCACATTTTGATGCCTTGTGGGGGTTATACAAGCATCAAGTTTCGAACTTTACATGACATTCATGCTTGGGAAGCCCAAATATATGGTTTAGGAAAGCAGATCTGACCTCAGAAGGTCAATAAAAGTGTGTGTACGGCATGAAATTGCCGATTTATTCTTGGGACTCGGCGAGTAGGGTTGGGGTTTCACGTAATATGTTTAGCGAGTGGACTCGCTGGGTTGGGGGATAACCCAGTGAGTCAGGAAGAGTAATATGGGGGTTGAGTCAAGCCGGAAATCGCCGAGTTGTTCTTGAGACTAGGCGAGTTGAGTCATGGTTGCCCTGTGATTCAGGCTAGGTGGAACTCGTCGAGTTAAGGGAGTGCTCGACGTGCCAGGAAAAGATCCAAGGGAGTCAGTGAACGCGTTAGACTCGTAGAGTTGCTTTGGTGCACTCGCCGAGTCTGGTCAAAGTTGACCGTTGACTAGAGTTGACCAGTGTTGTCTTGATAGGGTTAGTCAACTTTAGTTATAAAAGTGTTAATTAGAGATATATATTGTATTATAGGAGGATTATAGCTCGGGGGATCGAGCACGAGTGATTCCAGGGATTTGCGAGTTATCGAGATACATGAGGTGACTCTTCTCACTATACTTTACCTTGAGTAGGTAACTAGAGTTATGTGATACAGTGCTTGTGTGCTATATATATGTGTTATGTGTTGCGCTGCCTTATTCTATGTGATTTATGTTGTGCATGTTTACAGAGTTAGAACCTGAGGGTTCACAGAGTTTGGGTGCACGGACCCACATAGTTATAGCTTGGAGTGGCTAATATGTGTTATATGTGGTATTTTGGGAAACTCACTAAGCTTTGTGCTTACAGTGTTTGGTGTTATTTGTTTCAGGTACTAGTGACGACCGTGGGAAGGCACCGACTTGATCAATACACACAGACGGGATTTTATGTTATGAGATCATGGGATTTTTGTATGACATGAATTGTGTTTCAAACATGGGTGTTTCTACAAATATTAAATTAATTATGTTTTTATAAAATGCGAAAAATTGTTTTGAAATTTACGGTGTTACAAGTTGGTATCATAGCCTTGGTTTGAGGGATTCGGGTACACCTTCGCGAGTATTTGAACTCAAACTGAGGATTTGGAAAATATTTTCAAAAAGAGAACCAAATTTTCTAAAAGAAGTAAAAGATTTTTTTTTGAGAAACTTAGAGTAGAAACGTGTGTACGATCAGTCAGCGCCCGAACTCTGAGTTCCCAAAACACCCTTATATTATATGTTTATGAGATTGATATGATGTATTCCCTTGCTAGATAGGTATTCCTATTAGGACTAGAGTGCCATGATTTGTGATGCCTTAGCCTAAGGAGAGGTTAGTTGCTATGAGATGCTTGAGAGTGAATAGGTAGCAGCAAGGAGCTTATGAAAGATCTGTTAGAGAGTGATAGAGTACATGGAATTTGGGATCCGAAGGGGAGGATTTGGAGTGTATACTGATACGGTGTGGACAGTAGTATTGGGCCCGTACTACTGAAAGCACCGGGGTGGTGTACAGTTCAAGTAAGAACCTTCGGTATGCCAAGGGTCAAGGAGGGAAGAGTTGTCGAGTGTGAGTATGCTCGAATGGATTCTAATTTATCGTATATTGTATTTCAGAGGTAGATCATGGTGAGGACACTTCTTATGCCAGAGAGCAGTGGGCTAGTGATGAGGAGATCCGCCGGATCATCCATAAAGAGGTGGCTGCGGCTATCAGGGCAGAGATACTAGAGATGTTCGGGTCTATTAAGACCACACTGATTGAGACTTTCGACAAGCGTTATGTTGCTCTTTATGAGGCTGCTGTTGTGGCGGCCACTGTAGCTGTTGCTGCTGCGAGGCCACAGGGTGGTGATGCGTTGCTATTCCGAGAGTTTAGCAACACGAAACCGCCAGAGTTTGATGGGACCCAGGACCCGGTGGCGGCTATGAGGTGGATTTCAGACATAGAGGGGTGTTTCTTCACTTGCTCATCTCCTGAGCATTTGAGAGTTCGGTTCGCGCTGAACCAGCTTCGCTTGGGAGCAAAGGACTGGTGGAAGTTTGTGACAACGCACTTTTCGCCTGCTGAGCTTGCGGTAGTGACCTGGGAGCGGTTCACTGCCATGTTCCGAGATGAGTACGTCCCCCAGGTGGAGAGGGAGCGTTTGGCCCAGAAGTTTCTGACCCTCAAGCAGGGTACTGATTCTGTTATGGTGATTAGCAGGATGTTCCACGAGAGGGCGATGTTTTGCCCTGAGCACGTGTCCACTGAGCAGGCACGCATGAGTCGATATTTGAGTATTTTGAGGCGAGACATTCGGGAGTTCGTGGCGAACTCCTCGTATCGGACATTTACCAAGCTTCAGGTAAATCCCCGGAAGAGGGAGATTGAGCTAGAGACTCAGGCCAGGGAGGAGGTGGAGTCTCAGGGGAGGGATCGACGACCGGCACAGTCCCAGCCGGCAACCAAGCGGGCCAAGCCCGCTGATCCCAAATCTGGGAGCCAGAAGGGCCACACTTGTGGAAACTGCGGCAAGGGTCATGATGGAGTATGTAGAGCTGGATCTTGCTACAAATGTGGCAAGGAGGGGCATATGGCCAAGGACTGCCCCAAGGGGTTTGCAGTATGTTTTCACTGGAACTAGACCGGACATCGGAAGGCGGAGTGTCTGCAGTTTCGGGTGTCAGCTCAAGGAGCACCTCAGGGATCTGCCCCTGCCGCCATCAGAGCTGCCAAGAGTCAGCTAGTCAAGGCTGAGGCGCCGAAGGCACGAGGGAGAGCCTTTCAGTTGACCGCGGAGGAGGTTCGCGCAACACCCGATTGTTGGATAAGGTGTCTAAGTCCATAACTATTTCTGGTATGTACTTGACCCGACCCGGCATGGTCCATTTGGGTTGCATGGCACCATGTAATTGGATAAACTAAATGAGAGAAATAACGCTTGGAGATTATTAATATATTATAAGTTCTAATATATTAATAATATTATTTGATTAGTTTGATCAAGAATTAATTTAGAATTAATTAAGTGATCAAAAGATAACTAATTAAATATATGGGTTGATTAAGTAAATCATCCATATCTTGTATAGTGCGCTAAAAGGCTCCATGGATCATCAAGTTGGGTTCCACCCATAGGATGCTCCATGGATGCTCCATGGGAGTTACAAACCCATGGGTCATGGAAATGAAGAGTCATGACACATTAGGGTTTAACCCTAGATGTGTCAACACTATATAAGGAATATGATCTCCTCCCAAATCGGTTACACTAAGTGAAAAGGGGGCTTGGCCGATTTTGAAGAGTGTGTATTCTCTCATAAGTTCTTCCAAGAGCATTTGGTGTTGTGTGAAGCGTTTGAGGCATCACCACTTGAGGTGCTAGGCTCACAAGGTTTCAAGGAACACAAGCAACAACAAGGTAAGTTATTCTATCTATACTTTATGATAAAATTGTTCCCCATGTATGCTAGATAGGATATAACCTTGGAATTCAACTTTGCATGACAAATTAGACAAACATAGATCCAAGGTTATTAGGGTTGCATGTACACTTAGGAAGTGTTAGTATGCTCAAAACCCATCAGTGGTATCAGAGCCTAGGCTTGTTTGTTCTTATTTGTTCTTAAAAGTTGAAAACAGAATCGAAAATTTGCTATCTGCGATCGGACTCGCCGAGTCCATAGGGGGGACTCGCCGAGTCCATGTGTATCTTCAACCAACTCGGCGAGTCATGTTCATGCACTCGGCGAGTAGGGTCGAATGAGTGCAGAATTTCGATTCAGTTGCTGGAAAATGAATTAGAAACATTACCCTAAACTGTTTTAGTAAATACAAACTTGTTTTTGGTGGTGTAATGTTTTGCTAATTCATTTACAACAACTAGTTATCAAAATTACAAAGTTTTATGTAATTTTTGATTATGTTCATATTCATGTTCTTGTTCTTATGAAGTTTTAGATGATCATAGGAATTATTTGTAACCTATTTGGTAGTTTAATTCTTGATCATAATGTGTTTTAATGGAGTCCATAACTTATCCTTAAGTTATGGAAAACCAAGAGTCACTTGAGTTAAAAAGCATTAAGAAAACACAAGAGTTATAAAAATGAAGAGTCTTCATTTTATGACTCTATTAAACTCATAAGTTACAAGAAATGAAAAGTTTTGAAAGTTACAAAACTTGCCCTCAAGTTTTGGAACAAGTAAAGTTAAGTTAAAACTTTAGTTCCAACCCCTAGAATTTTAAAAGTTAAAATTCAACCCTTATACTTATATTATAATAATTTAATAATTATATATATATGTATAAGAATAAAGTCGTCCTGCCGCTAGTACGCCTCATTCACGAAGCCGGTCTATAAGGTGGGTATAAGGTTGTTGCCTATAAAATGGTGACTTAATGGGTGTATATTCTCACCCACCGCTTGCTTCACTGGTGGAGGGTCGTTAGCCGAACGGGTAAGACAAGGACTTATAAATTCTCATTCAAAGTATGATGAATATATAAAGTAACTAAATGTTTATTAAATTCCCAATCTTAGTTACTTTAGGAAAAATGTGAATAAGGTGCTAATCCATGAAATTACACTTTACACTTTGTCTGAGTCGTTGGTGGAGCGTGTGTGGTTAACCGGCACACTAACTTGGACTTAACAAGGTAGGTAAAGGGTGACTTAAAGTTTATTATAGTATCGGTGGAGCGTGTGTGGTTTACCGGCACATCGATTGAGTGATAAACTTTAAGGGTACCAAGTGATTTGCATGGTTACTTCACACCTCGTTTTGTGATCCTCGGCATCCCAGTCACAAAACATGGAGGGCACTCCCGAGATCGAAACATGCCTTTGAAAAGTTCATTGGATCTCAAAGAATCTAGGAATTTCTAAAACCTATAAAAACTAAATATTTAATATTTCGGTTTTCGTGGTGGAAATTGGTGAATCGTCATTCACCTACCTTTCAAATATGGTATAGCTTAGATTACGGCATACCTCTTCTAAGTTATACTATATTGTGATTGGGTCCTAGCCTTAATATTACATTTGGGTGTTTTATTAAGGACTCTCTTAAATCTAAACTAAACTTGTTCTTCTTTTCAGATGTCTTCAACTAATGCTTCTGGCTCGAATCCTAATGGCTCCTTTACTCTTATGAGCCTATGTGGGAAAGTCACCTTTGATGGATCCAACTTCAATAAGTGGATCAGAAACATCAGGATGATTACCCGCTACGAGGACAAAGAATATGTCCTTGACAAGGAGCTTAAGGAAATTGACGAGTCCACTGCAACTCCCCAGGAGATCGCTGACTTTCATACTCATGAAAGAGATGCAACCAAGGTGGCTTGCATCATGTTAGCCACCATGACAGCTGAACTCCAAAAGTCTTACGAAGACTTCTACCCTTATGAAATGCACCAAGATTTGATGGAAAGATACCATCAAAGTGCACGACAAGAGAGGTACGAAGTCATCTGCTCCATGATAACAACCATGATGAAGGACGGAGAGTCCGTCACGAGCCACATGCAGAAAATGCAAAGGTATGTGGATCGGTTGCTGAAGCTCAATGTGAACTTCCCTGAGGAGCTTGCAATAGATATCATTTTGCACTCCTTACCATCGTGCTATGATCAATTCCGCATGACATATCACATGAACAAGGAAGAAGTCACTCTCAGCAAACTTCAGGGACTTCTCAACACCGCAGAAACAGGTCTTAAGGGGAAGTCAGTTGCTATCACTCCTACTCCAGAAACAAATCCGGTCTTGGCAATCGGGCAGAGTCGAGGGAGGAAGAGAAAGAGATCTTCAAAGGGTACCAAGGCTTGGACCCTTGATGGCTCTTCTTCAAGTGGAACCAAGAAAGGTTTCATTACTCCTTCTGACCCAAAAGAGGCGGAATGCTTCTATTGCCACGAAAAAGCTCATTGGAAGCGGAACTGCCCAAAGTACCAGCAAGATGTAAAGGATGGGAAAGTCAAACCCAACCATGCAGGTATTTACACTATCATTTCTAATAACTCACCCCATTCGAAATCTTGGGTCCTTGATACAGGTTGCGGAATTCATATTTGCTGTGACTTGCAGGGACTAGGAAGAAGTGAGAATGTGGAGCAAGGAAGAATAAACTTAATCATGGGGAATAGGAAAGTTACAACTGTCACCAAGATTGGAGTTTATACTTTATCGCAAAGTAGTGGGTTAAATTTAGATTTGAATAAATGTTGTTATTCGCCAGAAATGGCAAGAAATATTATTTCCTTTCATGCATTGTACAAACAAGGTTTCACCTTTTCGTTTGATAATGAAGTTGGTTCGATTAATGCTTTCTTTAATAATGTACTTTATTTTAAAGCATTACCTTGTGATGGTGTGTATGAAGCTGTATCTATTGTAGATAACTTAGGAAATAATGTTTTGTGTATTGATTCTACTAATAATAATAACTTGGATAAAGCATCATTATGGCATTGTCGTCTTGGACATATAAGCAAGAAACGCATAGGCCAACTCCAAAAAGGATGGAATCTTGGAGTCGTTTGACCTAAAGTCAAATGATAGTTGCGAATCATGCTTACTTGGAAAAATGACAAAGTCACCCTTCACAGGTTCATGTGAAAGAGGTGAAGGTTTGTTGGACCTTATACACACGGATGTGTGTGGACCATTCAAACATGCCACAAGAGATGCTAATCGTTATTATTTGACTTTTACCGATGATTACAGTAGATATGGATATGTCTACTTAATCAAGCATAAGTCAGAGACTTTCGAGAAGTTTAAGGAATTTAAACAGGAAGTCGAGAATCAATTGGGCAGGAACATTAAGATGCTTCGATCCGATCGAGGTGGTGAGTATCTTAGTTCAGAGTTCCTCGACTATCTAAAGGAATGTGGGATTGTCTCACAATTGACACCTCCCAGGACACCGCAGTTGAATGGTGTGGCTGAGAGGCGTAATCGAACCTTGTTGGACATGGTTCGTTCCATGATGAGTCGAGCTTCGCTACCAATATCATTCTGGGGGTATGCCTTAGAGACTGCCGCCCATATCCTTAATCTAGTCCCTACAACGAAAGTTGCCAAAACTCCTCACGAGATGTGGACTGGTAAAGTACCTAAACTAGACCACATCAAAATTTGGGGCTGCGAGGCTTTCGTGAGACGCGAGACTCATGATAAGCTCGAACCCCGAAGCGAGAGGTGTATTTTCATCGGCTACCCACAGCAATCCTTTGGTTACCTCTTCTACAGACCTAGTGACAACGTGGTCTTTGTAGCAAGAAGAGGAGTCTTTCGAGAAAGAGAGTTTATAAGCCAAGGAGACAGTGGGAGGCAAGTTGATCTTGAAGAAATTCAAGAGTCAAGTGGTGAAGGAACTTCAAACTCTAGCCCACAACTTGAGGAGGAAACTCCTGTTGAGCCAATTGACGAATCTGTACCTCTGAGGCGTTCCACGAGAGTTAGGAGTGCACCTGAGCATTACTATGGATTCCATATTACTGCAGAAGGTGAGACACTTATTAGTGATGAGACACTAGTAAGTCATGATGACCCTAACAGCTACGAGGAAGCCATGGCGGGCCCCGAGTCTGCTAAATGGAAAGAGGCTATGGATAGCGAGATACAATCCATGTATGACAATCAAGTTTGGAACTTGGTTGAGAATGTACCAGGTCGAAAGACTGTAGGGTGCAAATGGGTCTTCAAAAAGAAGACCGACATGGATGGTAAAGTACACACTTATAAGGCTAGACTGGTTGCAAAGGGCTTCTCTCAAATTCCTGGAGTGGACTATGATGAGACCTTTTCTCCGGTAGCCAAGATTAAGTCTATTCGGGTTCTGTTAGCCATAGCCGCATTTCATGACTATGAAATTTGGCAAATGGATGTCAAAACCGCTTTCCTTAATGGAAAGTTGGCTGAAGATGTTTACATGAGTCAGCCAGAGGGTTTTGTCAGTAACGAGTACCCTAATAGAGTGTGTAAGCTTGAGAAATCCATTTATGGATTAAAGCAAGCACCTCGCAGATGGAATCTTTGCTTTGATGAAAAGGTCAAGGAATTTGGCTTTTCTAGGAGTGAAGATGAATCTTGTGTATATGTCAAGGCTAGTGGGAGTATAGTTAGCTTTTTGGTATTGTATGTGGATGACATACTACTCATAGGAAACGACATTCCAACCCTGCAGGAAGTAAAGTCCTGGCTTGGAAAGTGTTTCGCTATGAAGGACCTTGGTGAAGCTGCCTATATTTTGGGGATAAGGATTTTGAGAGATCGGAGTAAAAGACTAATTGGACTTAGTCAACGTACCTACTTGGAGAAGATTCTGAAGAGATTCAGAATGCAAAACTCCAAGAAAGGAGAGTTGCCCATCCAGAGTAGCGCCAAGCTGAGTAAGACACAAAGCCCTAGCACTGAGGCTGAGATAGCAGAAATGAGTCGATTACCTTATGCTTCGGCTGTAGGTTCGATCATGTATGCTATGACGTGTACTCGACCTGATGTAGCCTTTGCCTTGAGCATGGTTAGCAGGTTTCAGGGGAACCCTGGCAAGGCACACTGGATTGCGGTAAAGAATATTTTCAAGTACCTACGAAGGACTAAGGACTGGGTCCTTACCCTCGGTGGGAGTGATGACTTGAGAGTTGTAGGGTATAGTGATGCTAGCTTCCAAACTGATAGGGATAACTTCCGCTCTCAGTCGGGCTGGGTCTTTACCCTAAATGGAGGAGCAATTTCTTGGAAGAGTTCCAAGCAAGAGACAGTGGCAGATTCTACTTGTGAATCAGAGTATATTGCAGCTAGCGAAGCAGCAAAGGAGGCGTTATGGCTGAGGAACTTCATTGGAGACCTTGGAGTTGTACCAGCCATTAAAGAGCCGATGGAAATTTTCTGTGATAGTGAAAGTGCTGTTGCCTTAGCCAAGGAACCAAGGGATCACGGGAGATCCAGACACATCGACAGAAAATACCATTTCATCAGACATCGGATCGAAGAAGGACTCCTCGTGGCAAAGAGGGTATCATCAGATGAGAATCCGGCAGATCCCCTCACGAAGGGACTGACTCGGGTTAAGCATCTTCAGCATGCTCGGAGCATAGGGCTGAAGGATGATATTAGATTTAGTAGTTAGATAATCTTGAAATTTGTAAAGTGTAATTGACATTTGATGATGAATAAAAGTGTTTTATTTATGAGTAAAGTGTTGCTATCTCTTTTCGATCGTTTACTATATTTCTCTTGCATGTTTTGACTTCCAGAATAATTTTGTTTGGTTTAACATATTATTCAAACCTCCATAGTCGGTCATATGTCGGAAGTAGGTATGAATCAAGACTGTCATGTTTGGTTGTAGAGGTCTGGGACAAGGCTACAACAATCATGAGTGCTCATAAGTTCTGAGCATTGGACACAACCCACGCTCACTGGAATCACTTCATGGAATTCTATCTCGAGTGATCGTGAGACGGTAATATCATATAAGTCTTTAAACCTAGAGATATGATTTGTTACTTACGAGTTGGTTATGCATTAATTGTACGAAAAACGCATTGGTAACTCGATGTTATAAAATCGTGCTCTTATGTGTAATTCAATGAGTAGTAGAACAAACATATGAGTCGAAGTTTATATGTTCCTTCTTGGATTAGAAGCTGATATCTAGGCCCCTCGATGATTTTGTTTTGACCTATGTACCGGGCCCGGTCAAAACTAGATTGATGTGTTCAATAAAGTTCTTTGTCAAACAAATCGGAAATCGGGAAACAAATGTTGGACAATAAGTAAGACATTGTTCCATGTATTTGTCCGACTGATATCTAGAACAGAGGATTATATGATCACTTATCTTAAATGGCGTACCATCATCTTCTCAAGTTTCGAGAAACCTTGTAAAGAGCTACGATTGACGATCGGTTCCTGAAGTCATACTTGCAGTAATAGTTACTAGACTTATCCAAGTGGGAGACTGTTGGATAAGGTGTCTAAGTCCATAACTATTTCTGGTATGTACTTGACCCGACCCGGCATGGTCCATTTGGGTTGCATGGCACCATGCAATTGGATAAACTAAATGAGAGAAATAACGCTTGGAGATTATTAATATATTATAAGTTCTAATATATTAATAATATTATTTGATTAGTTTGATCAAGAATTAATTTAGAATTAATTAAGTGATCAAAAGATAACTAATTAAATATATGGGTTGATTAAGTAAATCATCCATATCTTGTATAGTGGGCTAAAAGGCTCCATGGATCATCAAGTTGGGTTCCACCCATAGGATGCTCCATGGATGCTCCATGGGAGTTACAAACCCATGGGTCATGGAAATGAAGAGTCATGACACATTAGGGTTTAACCCTAGATGTGTCAACACTATATAAGGAATATGATCTCCTCCCAAATCGGTTACACTAAGTGAAAAGGGGGCTTGGCCGATTTTGAAGAGTGTGTATTCTCTCATAAGTTCTTCCAAGAGCATTTGGTGTTGTGTGAAGCATTTGAGGCATCACCACTTGAGGTGCTAGGCTCACAAGGTTTCAAGGAACACAAGCAACAACAAGGTAAGTTATTCTATCTATACTTTATGTTAAAATTGTTCCCCATGTATGCTAGATAGGATATAACCTTGGAATTCAACTTTGCATGACAAATTAGACAAACATAGATCCAAGGTTATTAGGGTTGCATGTACACTTAGGAAGTGTTAGTATGCTCAAAACCCATCACCGATGTCGTGGCTGGTATGTATTCTTTCGTGTATTTATTTTGATGATTGAGATATTATGCTTATATTATGTTATGCGTACGTACTTTTCTTGTGAATTTTGTACCTGCCTTGGTGTTATTTGACTCGGGCGCGAGTCGGTCTTTTGTATCTTTGGCTTTAAGTCAGCATATTAGTGTTAGTCGCGAGGCGGTGAGTTGGCCTCTAAGAGTTTCCATAGCTGACGAGAGGGTGATATATGTCACAGAGGTGATCCGCGGGTGCGTACTCGAGATTTTCGTTGTGGAGTTCCCGATTGACTTGGTTCCTATTGCGATGGGTGATGTCTGTGTTATTGTGGGCATGGACTGGTTGAGCAGATTCGATGCGGTTATCAATTGCGATCGACAGTTAGTGACCATACGAGACCCTAGTGGGGGAGTTCTTACGGTGTACGGCGAGGGTACATGTTCTGGATCAACATTTTGTTCGTCCGCTAGGGTGAGGCAGTGTCTACAGCAGGGCTGTAAGGGTTTTGTGCCGTACGTGATGGATACGTGGGTTGATTTCGAGAGGTCAAGGTCAGTAGAGGAGGTTCCGATAGTGCGTGAATTCCCAGATGTCTTTCCATAGGAGTTACTGGGTGTGCCTCCCATGGGGCAAGTGGAGTTCTGGATCTATTTTGTTCCGGGAGCCGCGCCTATTACCATGGTGCCTTATCGCCGTGCACCTTCAGAGATGCAAGAGTTGTCCTCACAGCTTTAGGAGCTGTTGGAAAAGGGGTTTATTCGGGCAAGCAGCTCGCCGTGGGGAGCGCCTATCCTTTTTGTTAAGAAGAAGGATGGTTCACACCAGATGTGCATTGATTACCGGGAGTTGAAAAAGTTGACGGTCAAGAACTGTTACCCGTTGCTGAGGATCGACGATTTGTTCGATCAGTTACAGGGAGCATCTTGGTTCTCCAAGATCGATTTGAGGTCTGGATACCATCAGGTGAGGGTGCGATATGAGGACATCCAGAAGACAGCATTCAGGACACGTTATGGGCATTACGAGTTTGTAGTGATGCCTTTCGGGCTCACCAATGCGCCGGCAGTGTTCATGGATCTCATGAACAGAGTGTGCAGGCCGATGCTGGATCGGTCAATGATTGTATTCATCGATTACATCTTGGTATATTCGAGATCTAGAGAGCAACATGAGGAGCATTTGAGGGAGATCCTCGGAGTTCTGAGATCGGAGAAGCTTTATGCCAAATTCTCCAAGTGTGATTTCTCGTTAACCAGAAAGGGATATTGGTCGACCAGGCCAAAGTTGAGGCGGTGATGAGATGGGAGGTGCCGAGGTCACCCTCCGAGATCAGGAGTTTTCTAGGGTTGGCCAGTTATTATCGGAGATTTATCAAGGATTTATTTAAGATCACAGTGCCACTTACGAGATTGACCCGGAAGGGTGTCGCTTTTTCATGCGGCCCCGAGCAGCAGGCCTCGTTTGAGATGCTTCGCAAAAGTTATGGGAGGCCCCGATGTTAGCCATCCTGGAGGGAATGGAGGACTTTGTGGTATACTGTGATGCAACGATCTTGGGGATGGGAGCGGTGCTGATGCAGAGAGGGCATGTGATAGCATACGCATCGAGGCAGCTGAAGCCACATGGGACGAGGTATCCCACACATGACTTAGAGTTAGGGGTAGTGGTGTTCGTCCTCAAGATTTGGCGTCACTATCTATATGGGGTTTGGTGTACGATATACACGGACCATAAGAGCCTAAAATATTTGATGGATCAGCCCAACCTAAATAAGAGGCAAAGGAGGTGGTTAGATGTAGTTAAAGACTATGATTGTGAGATCCTGTACCATCCGGGCAAGGCTAATGTGGTAGCCAACGCCCTGAGTCGCAGGGCGGAGAGCGCCCCGTTGCGAGGTGTGTGTTTGCATTTGACCGTGATGGCTCTGGTGTTAGACACCATTCGTGGAGCACACGCTGAGGCCGTGAGGTCGGAGAACCAGAAGAAGGAGCGAGTGGTAGGGTTGGTATCAGAGTTCTTTACCGATGGTCGGGGGCTTATGACTTTTCAGGGGCGGATTTGGGTGCCGTTTGTGGGAGGGATGCGTACCATTTTGATGGAAGAAGCTCATCGGTCGAAATTCTCGATCCATCCTCGGGCCACTAAGATGTATTTGGATCTGAGGAGGGAGTATCGGTGGCCCTATATGAAGAGGGATGTTGTGTGGTTTGTTGAGAGGTGCTTAACCTACCATAGGGTTAAGGCCGAGCACTAGAGACCACATGGTAGGTTGCAGCCGTTGGAGGTTCCCGAATGGAAGTGGGAACAGATTACCATGGATTTTATCACCAAGTTGCCAAGGACTACGAGGGGATTCGATGCAATTTGGGTGATTGTGGATAGGTTGACGAAGAGCGCCCACTTCCTTGCTATTAGTGAGAGCTCCTCCACATAGAAGTTAGCAGAGATGTACGTGAGGGAAGTGGTATCTTGGCATGGGGTGCTGATCTCGATTGTCTCAGACCGTGAAGTACGTTTCACTTCCCGGTTCTGGAAGAAGTTTCATGAGAGCTGGGTACTAGGCTGCATTTTAGTACCGCATATAACCCCCCAGACAGACAGACAGATTGAGCGGACGATTTAGACACTCGCGGACATGCTCCGGGCATGTGTATTGGATTTCGGGGGAAGTTGGGATATGTACTTGCCCTTGGCAGAGTTTTCTTACAACAACCATCATTCTAGAATTGGTATGCCACCCTTTGAGCTATTGTATGGGAGGAGGTGTCGGACCCCCATTTCCTAGGGAGAAGTCGGACAGCGTGTTATGGGCAATACTGAGATCGTACTTCATACGACAAAGCAGATCCAGCAAGTCAAACAGAGGTTATTGACCGCTCAGAGTCGACAGAAGAGTTATGCGGATAGACGCCGGTCCGAGCTTGAGTTTTAGGTCGGCGACTTTGTGCTCCTGAATGTCTCTCCATGGAAAGGAGTGATTCGATTAAGGAAGAGGGGCAAGTTGGGGCCCCGATATATTGGTCCATTTCGGGTGGTCGTGAGGGTAGCTAGGGTAGCCTATCGTTTGGAATTGCCAGCAGAGTTGTCACAGATTCACAACACTTTCCATGTGTTGCAATTGCAGAAGTGTATAGCCAATGAGTCGGTAGAGGTTCCATTAGAGGATACTCAGGTGGATGCGAGCCTGAATTATGTGGAGAGACCAGTGGCAATCAGAGATCGGAAAATCAAGGTTTTGAGGAACAAGGAGGTACCCTTGGTTTTGGTTCAGTGGCAGCATCGGAAGGGGTCTGATATGACTTGGGAGCCGGAGTGTGAGATGCGTGAGCAGCATCCGGAGTCATTTGCAGAGCGAGACTTCGAGGGCGAAGTCTAGTTCTAGTGGGGGAGAATTGTAACAGCCCGGATTCCCAGGTATTATTCATTCTTATATTTTTAGTATTTTGTGAGGAGACTCGGCGAGTTGGAGCTCAAAGTCGTCGAGTAGGATCGCGTTTTGGACGAAGGATTTGCGTCTGGACTCGGCGAGTCCACGTTGTTTAATGAAACCCTAATTCTCCAGGTTTGGAGCCTATTTAAGGGCACTTGTAGCCTCCCATTGCGGCTACCAGTCCCTTGAGAGAACCCTAAGAGAGCTAATTCGTTTTGGCAGAGAGGAAGTTACTTTTGGGCCTTTGTATTCTTTGTTTAGCAAGAGGAAGGTGGCAAGAGCAAGGAGGAGGTGAGATTACATCAGATCCAGAGTCCAGAGGCTTCATTTGAGGTAAGGGTTTGAATCTCCTTCAATTATAGGGTTGATCTTTAGATTTAGGGTTTTATAACCCCTTTGGAGAGTGATTATGTGAAGCAAATGGTCCCTCTTCGAGTTTGTACCTTGGATCTGGACTCAAAGAGGTCCAGAGACCTTAACCATTGGAGCTTTTTGGGTTATTATGGAGTCATTGGACCTAGGTGGTTATTGTTGGTACCAAATCACCTTTTGATGCCTTGTGGGGGTTATACAAGCATCAAGTTTCGAACTTTACGTGACATTCATGCTTCGTAAAGCCAAATCTATGGTTTAGGAAAGCAGATGTAACCTCAGAAGGTCAATAAAAGTGTGTGCATGGCATGAACTCGCCAAGTTCTTCGGACTCGGCGAGTAGGGTTCGGGTTTCACGTAATATGTTCAGCGAGTGGACACGCCGCGTTGGGGGATAACCCAGTGAGTCAGGAAGAGTCATATGGGGGTTGAGTCAAGCCGGAGCCCACCGAGTTGTTCTTGAGACTCGGCGAGTTGAGTCGTGGTTGCCTTGCGATTCAGGTTAGGTGGAACTCGTCGAGTTAGGGGAGTGCTCGACGTGCCATGAAAAGATCCGAGGGAGTCAGTGAACGCGTTAGACTCGCCGAGTTGCTTTGGTGCAGTCGCCGAGTCCGGACAAAGTTGACCATTGACCAGAGTTGACCAGTGTTGACTTGATAGGGTTAGTCAACTTTAGTTGTAAAAGTTTTAATTAGAGATATATATTGTATTATAGGAGGATTATTGTTCGGGGTATCGAGCACGAGTGATTCCAGGGATTTGCGAGTTATCGAGATACATGAGGTGAGTCTTCTCACTATACTTTACCTTGAGTAGGTACCTAGAGTTATGTGATACAGTGCTTGTATGCTATAAATATATATATATATATATATATATATATATATATATATATATATATATGTGTGTGTGTGTGTGTGTGTGTGTGTTATGTGTTTTGCTGCATTATTCTATGTGATTTATGTTGTGCATGTTTACATAGTTAGAACCTGAGGGTTCACAGAGTTTGGGTGCACGGACCCACAGAGTTATAGCCTCGAGTGGCTAATATGTGTTATATGTGGTATTTTAGGGAACTCACTAAGCTTTGTGCTTACAGTGTTTGGTGTTATTTGTTTTAGGTACTAGTGACGACCGTGGGAAGGCACCGACTTGATCAGTACAGACACATGGGATTTTATGTTATGAGATCTTGGGATTTTTGTATGACATGAATTGTGTTTCACACATGGGTGTTTCTACGAATATTAAATGAATTATGTTTTTATAAAATGCGAAAAATTGTTTTGAAATTTACGGTGTTACAAAATACCATGTAGAGGTTTGGGCCTAATTTGGAAAACTAGGCCATATGTTGGGCATTGGTTGATTATTTGGCTTTTGGGCCTTCAGAGTGTGAGTTTGGGCCTTGGTTTTGAAGAAAGCTAGCTTAGGGGTGAAATGGTCCTTTTACCCCAAGTGCGGATTTCTGGTTATGCATTGAAACCCAAATGGTTAGTTGGATGTTGTATTGATTTGGACAGTTCGGGAGTCTGTCATCCAGTAGCTAGAGTTTTATCCGCTGGACTTCAGTAGTGCGAGTTGATTCTCCTCACCATACGAATGGGTCGAAGGCACCAAGGCTGACCCATTTTGTGATATGTGGTACACTAGTTGATGTAGTAATATGTGGTATACTAGTTGGTTATATACTTTGTGGTAAGATAGTTGCTTATGTGATATGTACATGAAAGACCATGCGAGGAACCCATGACACTTGGAGGTCAGACAATGTGGGAGTGTCCATGGCTTTCTAGGTAAATACCATGGGGGAAGACCATGTCACTTGGATGTTAGACCATGTGGGGGATTCCATGCCTTTCTAGGTAAGGACCATGGGGGGAGCCCATGACACTTGGATGTCAGATCATTTGGGGGAGCCCATGCCTTTCCAGGTAAAGACCATTGGGGGAGCCCATCACACATAGATGCGAGACCTTGGGGGAGCCCACGACATCTTGTAGTAAGACCTTGGGGGGAGTCCACAACAACCTTATATGTTTATATGCTTTGTTTATGTGATTGATATGGCTTATGTGATTGTTAAGGTTGATGCGGTTATATGGATTTTGTGGGGTATGCTGTGGGGAACTCACTAAGCTTCGTGCTTGCAGTTTTGTTATGTTTTCAAGTATCATCAATTTGCAAAGGGAGGGCCTTGCTTGATCGCAACGCACACCCATGTTTTCAGCAATATGTGATTTTTGGATGAACTGTGGTAAATGTTTTTAGTTAGAAACATTTTTTGAATGTTTGGATTAATAGATATATGTGTTTTTAGTATAATAAAAATGACATTTTTACCCTTGATTTTTGGGTCGTTACAAGTTGGTATCATAGCCTTGGTTTGAGGGATTCAGACATAATCTCGATTGTATCTGAACTCAAACTGAGGAGTGATAAAGTTTTCAAAAGAAAAATGTTTTCAAGAAAATAATTTCCTGAAATATGATAGGGGTGTGGTGCATGTAATCAGTCGAGCTCAAGTAAGTTTCACCTAAAATACCCATGTATGTTATCTAATATGATTTGATCGATGAATTGCATGCTAGTTAGGGCGAAGAATTTGCTCTGTTTTTCATGACAGAATGCTAAGAGGGATGCCTTATATGTTTATTGTATGAGCTTGTAGACTTGCATCCTAGTGCTGGTTAGTTAACAATAGATTGGCCAATATGTGATGTTATGTAGCCTGGGAATTATTGAATGCTATGTTGTAATGAAAATATCTATTAGTCTCAGTAACTCCTAAGTGTATGCTTTAAAAATTGCATATAGTTAGGATCTTGTATCCCTAGAATAAATGATATGTCTTTATTTCCTATTCCTCTTCTGCTTGTCGTCCGACGGTAGAGTCTATTATTCGATAGACAATTTGATCTTGTTATGTGTATAATTTGCATGCATAAGGCAGCCGATAGTGAGTGGTTGTGGATCTCATGATTTGTGGTATGCGGGCTGAATCCCCTATGATAATTCTTTGGATCGGCGGGCTACTACATGAATGTTGCTTGCTTTGTGCTTTGTGGAACTCTTGAATAATGGGAGTTAGGTACTAAGTGAATATGACAATATTCAAGAGGTGGATGTAAGTCATCATGAGGAGTTCTTCAACAGTTGATGATAGGGCGTGGTTGGGAACCTAGGATATGCTCCAGAGAGTTTAGTGGGGCGGTAAAACGAGGTTGGAAACCTAGGGAGATCCTACGAGGTGATTCAGTGGGTATCGTGTTGCTGTTTAGCGGATATTTGGTGCATCTATGGGGTAGGTGACTTATAGGATTCGGGAGGGTTGTTGAGGAAAGTATGGATAAGCGTGGAAGGTAGTATTTCGACCGTACTACTGAAAGCACATGACCCATACTTGATTCGATGAGAGTCCTGGATAATCTAAGAAGCTTATGGGAAGGAGAATTTAATTATGCTTGGACCATGGGAATAACTGCTTTACAGGACGAGGATGAGCATGCATGGGGAAGGACTAGGCTTTGGTCCTAGCTTCGGTGGTGAGCTAGTTAGTGGAAGGACTGCCAGGGATTTTAGTTCACATTGGATTAAGGAGATGGAAAGTGTTTTCCGCACTAGTCCCTACCTCTTTGGAGCTAAGGTTCGGTTCACCTTGGATCTCTTGTATCGGGCGAAAAGGGTTAATTGTGTGATCTATTGAGCTATCAGGATTGGAGGATATGCCTTGGGAGTAGTTTGTAGTGGTTTAGAGTAGAGGTTGCTTCAGCCATTGTAGTTCACCCGTGGACGATTGAGGATGTGAGGGTGTTAGGGTGCCAGACCCTGAATGTTATGATTTCTAGATCCCGAGAGAGGGAGAATGATTTCTAGCACATTGGGAAGAGGGGACCAGATGAAATGTATTTATAGGATGGTCTTTGGAAGAGATCTAAGATTCCAGATCAACTTTCGATTGGCCAGCAAGGCCGGATTCTATGCAACACTTGCGGGAAAGTGTGCAATGGATTTTTTCATTCCAAGGGTTTGGGTAAGTGTATCTTTGGGTTTGTTTCCTTACTTGTGTTTGGGTTGTATCTTCGAGTGATGTCATATGTTATTTGTGTGTCGTGAATTATTAGCAGTTAACGAAAGGTCATTTCCTTATTTTGCGGGTTGGAAATGTTCAATATTATCTTTGTTTATGGTCGAGAACTCGAGATTAGTTCAACGGTATTAAGTGGAAGGTCTACGGGCAGGGTTCCACAGGATGGTTATTCAACATCATCAGGATCTCGTAGTTTTAGTAACCGTTATTGATTCGCTGATGGAAGCGCCAATGGAAGTGGCTCGTTACTGAGGTTTTGGTTGGAGCATCTGTCTTTTGGTTTTCAATATTTGAGTGCGGTATCATTTCAAGCATTAGGGGCTATCCGTTTCATTAGGATCTAGGAGGTGTTCATCTAGGATTTAGAAGTTGTGTGCTCTTTGGGTGATTGGCTAGTGGTGGAGCACTAGTTGGTAAGCGCTATTTGTCATCGGGTCGATTGTTGTAAGGTGAGAAGGATTAGGAATCCTTCAATTCTCATGTGCTTTGAGAATTTAGTCGATTCAAACTGGGGGAGAATCATTCTGAGACTCAGTAGCAGGAGCGGTTTTGAAATTGGGATAAGTTTCGCATCCTTATCAAGAAGAAAGACAGCCCAAGCGAAAGTTCGGATTGACGATTGTGTTAGTTGGAAGTCTGGGAAACTTACCAACATTGAGATCGTATTCTTTTAGTGATTGATAGCAGGCTTTGTGGAACCTGGTCGACATCCTATGCATAACTCGAGTTTAGTGTGGGGTGTTTAGTCGAGTATGTGCTTGACTCTAAGTATATTCGAATTGATATATTAAGGTTAAGGCGTAGGGCTGCAAATGTGGTGAGGTGAAAGTGTTGTAGAACTACATGGGATCTGTAGCATTCACTAGTATTCAAATAGTGTGGTAGGTGCTATAAGACTATTGGGTAGCCATAGCATTCACTAGTAGTCAGATAGTGTGGGAGTTGTTGTAAGACTATGGGGTAGCCGTAGCATTCACTAGCGGACAAATAGTATGGAAAGTGTAGAAAGATTGCAGGGGTAGCCGTAGCGTTATGATATGCTGAAGAGGATTGCGTTGGAATTGTAAGGGAGATCCATGCGGGTATCTTCTCTTCTTATCACAGTGCAAAAAAGAGAAATGATCATTAGCCGATGTGCAGGAGGAGTTCCGGGATGAAGCTCCGACAATCAAGTTAGTGTGAGATCTGAGAGGTATTGTAATAGACTATAGAAAAGAGAGAATTACGTCCCCTTCTTCGTGTGGAAGAAGGAACCTTTTATGACTGTTTGTGAGGCATTTCCCTCAACTGATTCTATTGAGTATTCACTTGTGAGTAGTGACATGACATACCTATATTGGAGGATCCTCCATCACGTCTTTCACCTCCTTCCCTCATTAGCTAGAAGAAGATATTTTATTTTTTTTGTAGATCATGGCTATCATCTAATGGGCGAGCGGGACTCTCAGATTGGTCCAACGTTTTTCGGGATATAATTTCGTGGAGATGGGCTTAAGACACAACTCTGCACCTTAACAACTATATCAGTGATCTTCGCGTTCGCGAAGGCGCGGAATTGTCGTTAGATTAGACTCTCTCTAGGCCAAGCCCAATGTTAGTTTGAATTCGTTTCTGATGTTCCCCTGAGGGATACGTTAACAAGTCCCTTAGGCTTGTAGGTGTATGCATCAGCTTGACAATGTAACCGTTCGAACCTACATTTCAACATGTGTATGTCTGGGATCACCTTTAGCATTTAACAGGCTCCAGGCATCATTGTCAATGTGTGTTAGTTACTTTGGGAGACGTTCGTGACGCTAGTTTCGCATTCAAAATCCCCCTTTTTCTCGATGATTTTCATCCTCACATCCCCGCTTCAGCTTTGTGGTATCAACATGAGTATTCTGTTAATTTATTTTTTGATTGCTCATTCTTTTTCGGCATTGGATCCTTATGGTAGAGTCCTTATAGCAGAGGAGTTTCAGCTTCTGTAGGATAGCTTTGGTTTCTTATCGGAGCATGGTGTAATGATTCCGGAAAAGGGGGTATCAATCTATGCTTGCCCTCAAGAGAAGGTAGGAGTTCCGATCCCTCTATTCGAGGTGCAGTTACGCTTGCCCACATCCAATTTCTTCAACATGATTGTGGACCACTATGGCCTCTCCATTGACGAGTTGACTCCAAGTGCTCTTAATAAAAACGTCAGTTCTGAACTGATTTGCTGATCTTTAGGTTGTATACCCACCTTTTGGGTTTTCAGTTAATTCTTTTATTCAGCCACGAATGCTGGTGTTAGTACTTTGGCGAAAAGGTAGGGCATTCATCAGTTAATCTATGAACAAGATTCCCCAAAGAAAAATTGGCAAAGGCAATGGCTCTGGGTTAACCGGGACCTTGTGGGGTGTGGGTTTCGCAAAACACGAGACTTTCTTGACCGCCATCCCAAACTTTTTGGGAGCAACCTAGTTGTCCGCAAATGTCTAGGAAAGACCACTGTTATCAGGGAGAATTAGGAAGATTGCATTCTTGCTGCGGATGGAATGAGTACCATCTAGCAAGCTCATGGGAAAATGGCGTAATTGTACGTCGTAAGATGCGGTGTCTACTCGTCACATTCTCCCCCCTTTTTTTTGAATAAGCAAAAAGGCGGGGGGGGGGGGGGGGGGGGAGGGAGGCTAGGAACAAGGTATTTTATGAGTTCTTATAGTCAACTTTTATTGACGCAGATGAGCTTGCTCGACTAAATCCTGAAGTCCCAAATCATGGCCGTTTTGCAAGAAAGGTTGAAGAGGTTGATGCTTCTTTGTCGTCCCTTGCTGAGATGGATTTCTCGTGCCTCTTTCCCTTGGGGGAGCCGGAATATGACGGCTTCTGTAAATTTTGTCGCAGGCCGAATCCGGGAGGTTCTTCCTCAGACTCCGAGTGCTCATTTGGGTTTTGAACTTTTATTCGCTGTGTAATGTAGTTGTCATTTTATGTACTACATGTATTGTAAAAAATGTTGGTCATTGATAACCATATACTGTGCATTTTGTTTTGTACTTTGTATGAAAGTGTTCTCTTCCATTATTTTTGTATTTTTACACATTTGTAATATGTTAACACACATATTATGAATTGTCCTCTGGTATCTTTAATGACAGACTATTCTACTACACACTCCCTTGTTCTAGGGTCTACGTTAACTAACTAATGTGTGCTTTAGACGTCTCATAGCTGCTATTATTGAGCTATGTGCGTTTAGTTAGCTTTAATGTGTTAAGCCATGAAATGTTAGTCACTACTGTGGACTGTACTATATGGTCTAGCTGCCAATATATAGGTCGAGATCATCACCTCAAGGCCTTCTACTGTTGTATTATCAGGGGAAAGGTTATGAATCTTTTAGAATCCTATGTTTTTTGCCATTTAGTTTATATATTCTCATCACTGAGATTTCATTGGCACATTGTAGGCAAAGATTATCTCTCTTTTGACACCTATGGTTACATTCTTCCATAGACATTGGTCAAGTAGCGTAGGTGATTAACCGTTGTTGCTACTTGGAAAATATGCACAATCTATATAATTTGTGTTCTTGCAATAAAAAATTCTGGAAGGCTCTTTCAAAATGAAAATTATATTATTTCTAGAAATAAAAAGAAAAACATGAGACAATAGACCCTAAATGTCTAAGTGTCAAGGCGTATGCTCGATTTTCCCTTGGCACTTGGAGTATGGTTATCCTGTGTAGAGTTTTACCATACTCCTTTATTCTAGGTCTTCGCTTTTTTTATAGAGTGCTCGGCTATGGATATCTCATTGTGACTGTTTCTCAGCTGCTGCAAGTCTGTCTTGATAGGCTGAGGTTTCTTCTTGTTTCGGCCAACGATGCCCAACCTAAGAGAGGTGGATTTTGCTGTGCATGCTCTGGACTTTCTTGAACTCCCCTTTCTTCTTGATGCATTGTGAGGTGAAACCATGAGAAGTGCCTTCCAGTGGTTTGGTGAAAGTGTCCCCCATTCTCTCTAGCACGCGTATCAATCTTGCATCCCCCACTGTCGCTTGGGATGCTGTTCAATGCGTCAGGTGCACCTACTAGTTTTCTTCCATAGGAAGGCATGCGTAGCAGGAGGATTTGTACTCTGCCTCTAACTTCAGTGCTTTTGGTTCCTATTTCCTTCATTCCATGAGGTTTTGGTTCATACTCTATGTTGGCCAAAATGTAATTTGAATTTTGAATCGCTCCTTGGCTGGGCCCAACTCGGATTTGTATTTTTGCTTCATACTCTGGCTGATTCATCTATAGATCAGCACATTTTTCTTTCTATTGGTGAGGTGCTATGAGCCGACTGAATACATCTCTCTACCTCTTCCTGGACTCGGGGGTCAGCGCTTATGCTGCTACCATTCTTTGCTATTAATCGTCCATCTGCTGGCAACCCTCACTCTGAGACAATTTGGTTTCTCATTGCCTTTCTCGTTAGGCTTCACATCCATTACCCGACTTGGTTGCCACTACCGTTGTTGATCCGTTACCCGTGCTAAATTTGAGAATAGCATGAAGAGTAGACAGAATCACTTGGCGTTGGAATAATGTTGGTCAGTCTAGTAGAATATTATGGTCATCTAGGAGGTCGACCATTGAGAATTGGAGCGCCATTGTTATCTATTTGGTTCCCTCTTCACTGATCAATGTAAATGGGAGCGTGACTGTTCTTGTTGTCCAGATGTTGCGACTGGTGAACCCAACTAGTGGGCTCTAGCGTGTTAGTTGGATGTGCTTTTTCCATTCAAATGGTAACTGATGAAGGTAGTGTTCATAAATCACATTAACCTTGCTTCCAGTATCGATGTATACTTTCTCAATACGGTTTTGGTTAATGAAACCAGTGATGTGCAAAGGGCAATTCAGACTGCCAGTGCTTTGGTCGGGTATCGTGTGTTGAAAATACTACATTGAGGATGTTTTGATGGTATACCTACACGCCCATGCACCGACTCTGTCGGCTGCTACATGGGCAGGCCCTTGTGATGGTAAGTATCTCGGCCCTTCTTTCGTTATCCTAGCCCCCATCCTTTTGATTATGGGGCTGGTGCTTAGCCCCATCAAATTTTGCCCTTAGGCCTTTTACTATGTCAAATATATTTCCCACTAGTTGTTTCTCATTAATCTTCCCCTTTAATAATGTGCACTCTTTCGTGTCATGTGTTTTACTTCAATGATACTCACACAACTTGGTCTTGTCTTTATTCTCGTTGACTAGAGTCTTATTGATTGCATGTACATTGTTGTGGCTGCTCCTATTATCATTCGTGTTGAATGGTTGATACTGCCATGAGGGGTTTGAATTCAAATGCTACTGAGAATAGGACATCGAATCCATAGGAGCCAGATCCCTAGCTGGACGAGGTTTACACGGCTGCTACTTGTGGTTGAGATAGTGTAGGGGTTGAACCTGGAGTCTCTTGTACAAGTGGAATGAACATCGTGTTGGGTTATGGGCATTCTAACACTCCTAAGTGTACATGCAACCCTAAATACCTTGGATCTATGTTTTCTCTATTATACATGCAAATATGAACATCCAAGGTATTATCCTAATCTAGCATACAAAACAATGGATATAACAAGATATAATACATACCTTTTGTTAGTGCTTGTCTTCATGAAGCTTGAGTGCCTAGTGCCCCAAGTGTGACACCTCAAAGGGTTCACACAACACCAAATACACTTGGAATAACTTGAGAGAATTCTACACTTCATGAAAATCGGCTAGCCCTCTCTAGAGTAATACTAGTCCCGATTTTGTCAAGAATAAGATCTTTATATAGTGTTACAATTAGGGTAAACCCTAATGGTCATGACTTTCCATTTCCTTGGATCCATGGGTTCAAATACACCATGGAGCATCCATGGACCATCCTATGGGTTTTAGCCCAACTTGATTATCCATGGAGCATTAGCCCACTATACAAGTATGGATGATTTACACAATCAATCCATATATTTAATTAGTCTTCTTTTGATCACTTAACTAATCCTAGATTAATTCTTGATCAATACTAATTAAATAATCTCATTATTCTTATTATTAATATACCAGAACCATGGAGCATTAGCCCACTATACTCTGACCTTTGTCAATTACTTGTCCATTAGATAAGGGGTCATATATTCCTCCATTCTAGATATCATATGGACTGAGACATGGATTATAATCATTCTCTCTGTCCATTTGTTGTTTCCCGATTTCCGATTTATGACGACTGACTAATTGAACAAATCAAATCAGTCCTGGCCTGGCCGAGCACTTCCATTTGTCCTCATCAAATCATCGAGGGGCCCACAGATATCGCTTTTATCCCGAAGGTAAAAGGAATGGATAAACTTCGACTCATATGGCTTGATGAGATTAAACTAACCTTTAATCTATAAAGATCGATTAGATCTTGAACAAGTAAGTAAACAAAAACGATATAAACACAATAACAAGAACAAGACAAGATGGAATCAAACGTGTCGAATGATTAAACAAAATCCTCAGAAGAGCTCGATTAAGAACATCAACTATAGAGGATTGGAAGGTTACAAGAACGATCAAAGAAACCTGTTATCGTCTAGATGTATCGCTATTCATAGATCTCTTAAAAACCTTAACCTAATATGCATGAAAGCGTAAACTTATATACAAAACATAAAAGGTTCACGGTTGGACAGGCCCAAACCGTAATACAAAAAGCCTTATGCTAAACGAGCCCAAAAGACGCAGTCTTCAAAAATGATCTCCAGCCCAACAATCTCCCCCTTTGCGTCAATTTGGAGTGAGACCTTCACTAGTTACTGGGGCCAGCAGCTGAAGCAGGTACCTTCTTCTTCACGGTACTAAACAGACATTTGGTGATGGAAAGAATGGTCTGTCTAAACCGGATGTACCAGTTAATCATATCTTCAAAATACTTGACATCATCAGCCGATTTCTCTTTACACCATTTGACAATGAACAACACATGCTCCAAACAGGTTGTGGTGTAAAGATGCTTGTCAGCTAAAGCGAAGAGACATTTATGTCCTTCCGCTCTAGTGAACATAACCGTGTTGCGTCTCGGGTCGATCCTGCCCAGTAGCATTTGATTGAGATCACTGGCCGATCCCACAGGAGCGATTTTGGGTTTCTTCTTGAAGACTATGGCGATCTCCTGATCCATTAGGGCAACCTCCATGATGTAGCAGACTAACATCCTTTTGACATGGTCTAGAATGGGACCATATTCAGCTTCATTAGTCAAAAGGATATTATACAGGACAATCCAATCATGAGGATTTGGATTCGGTAGATCTGCCAGGGAGATAAGATGAGTAGTTCTTGCAGATCCCCGAATCAACTTGAACCGAACATTTATAAAATGTCCCTCAGTATAAGGTTTCAGCACCCGAACGTTTACAATCTTCTGGGCGCTCCAAGTAAGGAATTGTGGACGAGCAGCCGCTAGATAGAAGTCAATGAGCTCCCTGTCAAGCTCAACGTTCGGGTGAGGGACTTCAAAGATGTTAGAGAAGACGTGGAAGATGAACGCCTTTCGAGTCAGCGGCATATCGAACTGCGAATCGACAGTGTTGCTGCAGTCGAACGATATAACCGGCTCGAGCCATAAGATGCTACGAGTTTCAATGGCCTCTTTGATTAAACGTTCCCTGGTCTAGGCAGGGAAGAGAGTCTTTCGGCTCTCAAGGAGATCGTGGGCTTCTTTTTGTTTGCGTTCGGCTTCAGCAGCCTCTCGCGCCACACGACTGGCATCTTCATCAACCTTGCGACTGTTCTTTCGTTTTAAAATGTCAGCAATGGTCTCCTTGTCGCCTTCTTCATCTTCGTCCTCATCTATGTTTTTGCCTTTGTCCTTCACACCCGAGCCTAAAGCATGACCAGTCGGAGATGGTTCGGTCGTGTGAGTAGCTTTGGAGGAAGGAGGTGGTTTTGATCCTATCTTATCATCTCCCCCTTGTTTCAGAATGGACACGAAACTTGGGAGCCCTTCTACTTTGTTAAGAAGATCGATGGCTGGAGAGAGCTTTTAAGCAAGGGAACGCCTCACCGAAAAGTTTAAGATGGGATCGTGTGCTTCCAGAATGTTGGATATAATAGCGTGAACATCCGAAACACACGTCTTGACCACCTCCCGTTCAGATCGAAGATCTTCCAGTTGTTGTTGGGATTGAGAGAGTTGAGTTGTCTTGACCTCAAGTGCGGTTGTTTTGGTTGCCAGATCATCCATTAACGAACGCTCGGTTGCAAGATCCTCTTGTAGTTTGTTGAGGCGAGCATCAATGGAGGCACGAAAGGTCGAGTTTTCGTCGCTTATGGTTTGGCGTAGAGTAGCGAACGAAGGCAACTCCGATGAGACAAAGTTGGCCAATTGTTGGACAATTGGTTCCAAAGATGTCTTTGTGGCATCTGCACTTTCCTGCAGGGACTGCAGCAGGGTAGAGGCATCAGAAAATAGTTTATCAACTTTTTCGGTAGCTGCCTCATATGCCCTGGTAGATGCTTCAATTGCAGTAGTTGCTGAGGCCGCTGAATCATGTTGACCCCTGGAGAAGGCATCAACAATCTTCTGAAGGGTAGCTTCAGACAGAGAGGACTGCTGGTTGGAAGAGGAGGCGAGAAGTAGGTTAATCTTCTCGTTGAGCTCTTTGAGATGCTTCTTGGTTAATGGAGCATCATCCTCCTCGTCACTTTGAACTTGAAACGGACTATAGTAGACCGAATCAAAGATCATGTTTTCTCCCCCAAGATAAGGGTTTTCGCCCTCAGATGCATTTTCAGGAGATGAAGGGGGTGGAGAGGTTGGGGGTGTTGTGGGTTTGGTAGGATCAGGTTGAGTGGGTGATGGTATAATTTTGGTTGGTGGTTGAGTATGGGTAGTTTCGGTTGTTTGTGTTTTGGGTTGAGGAGGTTCGGTTACATGTGGTGATTCGGTTGTAGTTGTAAAGATTGGTGGAGGGGAAGGAATTGGGGAAATTGGTAGTTCCATCTCTAGGGTAGGGGACCGAGGTGGTGTGTTGCCTCGTTGAGGAGATGCGTCCCCTTGAGAGTCGTCAGAACCCGAACTCTCACCCTCAGAGTCACTCGAAGAAGAGGGTATTACAAGCTTTCGCTTCGGTTGGGTCTTCCTCTTCTTCGGTGGTGGGGATTGTGCTGCTTTCGGTTGTTTCCTCTTTTTAGGAGAAGGCCCCTTTGGAGCTTTGGCCGTTTGCTTCCCTTTTTCTGCCTTTTTGCCCCTGCTCACCGGTTTGTCTGCATCGTGAATTGACCTGAGCATTTCCGGGGTCAGATCCCTTGGACCAGATGGCCTTAGCTCCTTGAGCTTCCTAATCAACCTGCTATCAGAAGGCACATCACCATACATTGACTCCGGGATAGAGCCAATAAAGGAGAATTTTGATGCATCTGAGACGATGATCTTCTTGGTATGGAAAGTACCAACAGAAGACATCGATGCACCTTCAGCAGTGGGAACATCAAATCTGTCCATGGCCCATTTTGTGATCAGGATCCAGAATCGGGCCAACGAGACCTCAGAGTGTCGGGATGAAGAGGAGAGGCTTTGAATAAGTTGTTGCCATAGGACAAACCCATAATCCAGGTTAATCCCATTGTAAACCCCGTACATGATGGTGAGGAAGAGACGACTTGCACCATCTGATCCTGAACTTCTCTCCGACAAGCCCTTGAAAAGAACTATAAATAAACCGTTCCATAGTGGCGGCAAGCATGACTTTTTGAATCTTGCGACAGAGGTGAGAACTTCTGTGTATCCCATGTTGTAAAACATGTTATACAGATGACCAATCTGTATCGACTCCGGATGAACTCTTGAAGGGTCAGTAGCAAACCCTAGCAAGGTGCAGAAACGAGGACGAGAGACGGAGGTTTTGTGTTCTCCAATCTCGAAAAACACCCGGTTGACAGCCTTGTCGTAATATTCAGTCGCGTAGACCTGCGATAGGGCCACCATCGGCACCGATTCGATTCTGGTAAGAGCCGGAACAAGTTGAGAATACTTCAAGCACTCTATGACCGGCGACATATAGGAGTCGTACGCTAGTGGGTTAAGATCAATGACCAGACATTGTTGTGGGCGAATGGGAAGGATCTGTGAGGTAGCATGAACTGAAGAGGAATCAGCCATTGATGCAGGTGTGAAGAAGATGATGAACAGGAAACTGTTTGGGAGTATTTGCGTTCTGGAAATTTTGAAGGTTGTAAAGAGGTAAAAGGTGGTGTAGTGGGCTATTTATAGTGGGTGATAGGAGAGAGAAAAATCGTTTCAAATCTCTTATGGATGACAGTTGGGGCATGCGATGATCACGTAGGAGAGAGTGTGTCAGGTTCCTAGGATCACGCCGCCCAACAAGCGCCGTTTCATAGGGACAAGCCGTTACTATTCCCACACGTGCATTTAATGTCACAGGACAAGAGAGAGCTTAAGGTTTAAAAGAGGATTCCCGTTAAATTACGATCAACCATTTATCAAGAAATGTTGAAAGGCTTCTTTTAATTAGGCTAAATAAGAGTGGCTTGAAAAGAAATAAAATCTCAGAAAGAAAAATAAGAACACGATCCCAAGGGAAGAAATGTTTTGGGTTTAAACAATTTCATAGGAATCACATAAAATTGTAGATTTTAATAGGGTACTTTCGTCAATTCTGTAGTGAAAACTTGAGCAATTTAATTGTTCACCGTCAATTCATTAGGTGTTGAATTTTGGGTTTCACTTAGTTCGTAGTGACACAATACTAAGATCATAAACACAGATGTTGTGTAACCATAAACCTCAGTGGTAATTTCTGAGAGTCTCAAGGGTTACTATGATGGAATGAGTGTAGTGGAGAAGTAATGTGGAGATGGTGTAAGAGAGCGAAGTACCTCTGCTGCGAAAAGAAGGACCAAGCAGGAAACTCTTAACTCATGTGAGAAAAGAGTGAGGTAGCTCACGATTAGAATAAATGAGTTGGCCTTATTGGGAAGACAAGGTTTGTGTATACCAGGTCATGAGGGCCATTATTCAAAATCTTATGAGGCTTGAGACACATATAGCAGCATGCTTCTAGGGACACTTAGGTATTTCATCAAATTTATCCCCATAAACAAACACAAACACACAAGAAATGAAAAAAAAAAATTGTTTTGGAGTTTTTGAGATTTTAAAAAATAAGACTTAAAAAAATTAGACATAAAAAAAACTTTAAACAACTTGAAAATTTGACAAATGAAAAACCGAACCCGATCATTCAGTTGGTTTCGGTTGTTGAAAATTTTGAAAAACCGAACCAGAACCTTCGGTTGGTTTCGGTTCTAGAAAATTCTGAAAAACCGAACCCGAACCTTCGGTTGGTTTCGGTTCTAGAAAATTTTGAAAAACCGAACCCGAACCTTCGGTTGGTTTCGGTTCTAGAAAATTTTGAGGAACCTGGAAATTTAAGCAAACAAGGAAAAGAATTTTTTTTTTCTTTTTTTTTAACACGAGGAAAAACAGAATTGTACAAGAAATATACAACATTGAAAAACTACCTTTGAAGTAATGAGTGAGTCAGATAGTTGAACCGAACCCGAACGTTCGGTTGGTTTCGGTTCTTACGTTTGAGTTTGAGAGATAGTGTGAGGTACTGACTCTGATTCCATCATACCTAATCCTTGCAATATTTTATTGAATGATGCTTCAGGAAGAGCTTTTGTAAAGACTTCAGCCAGTTGATCAGTGGTTCTTACGAAGTGAACTTCGACGTTTCCATCTTCCACGTGATCTTTGATGAAGTGATACCGCAGTGCTATGTCTTTGGTTTTGGAGTGTTGCACTGGGTTATGACAGATCCTAATTGCACTTTCAGAGTCACAATATAGTGGGATCTTCTTCATATTGAGTCCATAGTCTCGAAGTTGACTTTGGATCCAAATCACTTGTGATGTACAGGATGCAGCTGCAATGTATTCCGCTTCGGCAGTAGATAGCGACACGCACGTTTGTTTCTTGGATTGCCAGCTGACTAACTTCCCGTCAAGAAATTGACAACCACCAGTTGTGCTTTTACGGTCGAGTCCACATCCTCCAAGGTCAGCATCAGAATAGGCTTGAACAAAGAAGCCTGAGTTGGATGGATACCATAGACCTAAGGAGGTGGTTCGCTTAAGATATCGTAAGATGTTCTTCACTGCAAGCATGTGAGGTTCGCGTGGGTTTGCCTGAAATCGAGCACAATAACACACAGAAAACATGATATCAGGTCTGCTAGCAGTTAGATACATCAGTGATCCAATCATTTGACGATAGAGTGTGATATCGACAGCCGGTTTGTCTAGGGATGGGGTAAGCTTGGTGTCGAATGCCATTGGGACTTTGACTTTTGTGTCTCCCATCATACCAAACTTTGCTAGGAGAGTCTTCGTGTAAGTTTCCTGATTAATAAAGATGCCTTCGGGTCCCTGTCTTATGTTTAAACCAAGGAAAAAGTTAATAGGACCCATTGAGCTCATTTCAAACTTATTCTCCATCAGCTTTCTGAATTCAGCTGTTAAGCTGGGATTCGTGGAGCCAAAGATGATGTCATCGACATAAATTTGAACTATCATAAGGTGGTTACCTTCCTTTTTGCGAAAGAAGGTTGTGTCAACCGAACCTTGTTTGAATTTAGACATCTTTAAAAATTTTGTAAGCGTTTCATACCAGGCCCTCGGAGCTTGCTTGAGGCCGTACACAGCTTTATCCAAAATATAGCAATGATTTGGATGCTTTTCGTTCACGAACCCGGGAGGTTGTTCCACGTACACAGTTTCTTCGAGTTCTCCATTGAGAAATGCACACTTGACGTCTATTTGGAAGACCTCAAAGTTTTTGTGAGCAACATAAGCCATAAATATTCTAACAGATTCTAGCCTAGCTACTTGAGCGAAAGTTTCTTCATAGTCTATCCCTTCCTCCTGACAGTATCCCTTTACCACCATACGAGCCTTGTTCCTTATAACACTACCTTCCTTGTCCAATTTGTTCCTAAAAACCCATTTGAGACCAACAACCGAAGCATCTGGAGGAGTTGGAATGAGGTGCCAGACTTTGTTCCTTTCAAATTCGTTCAGTTCAACTTTCATAGCTTGAACCCAATCAAAGTGATCTAGGGCAGAGTTAACTGTCTTCGGTTCAACTTTTGATACGAATGAGTTAAACATACAAAACTCAACTTTTGAAAATAAGGATGTCTGTTTTGCCTTCAGTTGTGATCGGGTCAGAACCTTTTCAGAAACATCGCCAACTACTTGAGAGACAGGATGATCTCTGGTCCATTTGATAAGAGGACGGTAATTCGGATTAAAGGTTGGATCCAGTTCAGCATTGATCATTTCTTCTGGCTCAGATTGGCTATCGTAATCGAGTGTCAGATCATCATGTTCGTCCTCAATTGATGAGCTTTGAGAGGCATGAGGTTCAGGTGTTTCTTGTGGTACTGAGCTTCCAGGCGTTGAAGCATCTTCGGATGGAGAGGTATCTTCTGTTGGAGAATCATCTTCGGTTGGTGAAAGACCTTCCGTTGGAGTGGTAGAATTTAGTTTCCCCTGGACTTGTGAGCTTGGCTCCCCCTCGACTTGAGAGCTTGGCTCCCCCTCGACTTGAGCGTTGTTGGAAGGCGAGTCATTAGTGGTTGATCCTTCTTCACGCATTCTTCTTGCTGCATCTTCGACAATCTGCTTCATAGGATCAACTGTGTTGTCTGCTGCACCTGCTTCGGAGAGTGAAGCTTTCTTTGGTTCTTCAAGGAGCTCCAGAAATGTCTCGTATAAATTGGCGACCGAAACTGTGACTTTGTTAGTTAGAGGAAAGATTTCCCCTGCAGTGTCTTCTTTGGCCTGTAGCTTCTTGACATAGGTATCATCAAAGGTCACATAGTATGTTTCTTCCATCTTTCTCGAATGCTTGTTTAGGACCCTGTACGCCTTGGATGAGAGAGAGTAACCCAGAAAAATTCCCTCGTCTGCTTTGACATCAAACTTGTTGCGTTGTTCTTTAGAATTAAAGATGAAACACCTCGAGCCGAACACATGGAAAAATTTCACATTGGGCTTTCTGTTGTTCAGTATCTCTTATGGAGTGAGCTTGAACCTCTTGTTGAGATAGGACCTGTTCTGTGTAAAACAAGCAGTCGAAATGGCGTCAGCCCAAAAATAAAGAGGTAAAGAAGCGAAACTTAGCATGGTTCGGGCAACTTCACACAAAGATCGGTTTCCTCTTTCGACTATTCCGTTCTGTTGCGGTGTGTAGGGAGCTGAGAAATTGTGACTTATTCCCTTTTCTGCAACAAACTCTTCAAACTCCCTGTTCTTGAATTCGAGACCATTGTCGCTTCTGATGTTGCAAACAACCTTCTTGAGCTGTACTTCAATTTGCTTGATAAACACTTTCAGCTTTTGAGTCGCTTCAGATTTGAGCTTTAGAAAGAACACCCATGTAAATCGTGAAAAGTCATCAACAATAACAAGAATATATTTGCTACCACCGATACTTTCGATAGATGAAGGACCACACAAATCGATATGAAGTAATTCGAGTGGTTCAACAAATTTTGTGTTGATTATAGATGGGTGACTTTGACGACTCTGCTTCCCCATTTCGCATGCAGCACATAAATGATCTCTGTCGAACTTGAGCATTGGAAGACCCCTAACATGACCTCCAGTGACAAGTCGGTTGATATCTTTAAAATTGAGATGAGATAATCTTCGGTGCCACAACCAGCTTTCGTCGGATTGAGCTTTTGTCAACAAGTATATAGTTGGGTTTCCTTTGATGGGTTTGAGGTTTAAGGGAAACATTTCACCCTTTCGCTCTGACTTGAGAATCACTTTCTTTGACTTTTTCTCTATGATTTCAGAACCTTCATCATCGAACGAGACTTTGAGACCTGTACCTCCAACAAGCTGAGATACACTAATGAGGTTGTGTTGGAGTCCTTCCACATAAGCCACCTTCCTTATAGTAAAGTCCCCATTTGTTATCATCCCGTATCCCTTTATGGTGCCGAAAGAATTATTTCCAAACTTGACGTTGCCACCATTTGCAAGAGATCTGTATTCCCTAAGCTCCTCTTTCCTCCCTATCATGTGACGTGAGCAGCCACTATCGATGTACCATTCTTCGTCGAACTGCTCGTCACTTATAACCTACAAAAATTAGACAAATTTAGGAACCCAAAGTTTCTTGGGTCCACGTGAGCTTTGCATGGGAACGGGAACAATAAGAGAGACATCAACAAGATAAGTTCGTTTTATAAGAGTTGTTTCATCTTTCCTTTTAATGGTAAAAACTTTTATTTTGTTAGGATTGGGTGAGTTAGGTTTGGACTCTGGTTTGGATTCATTGACCTTCTGCTTCCCCTTTTGCTCAGCTGACGAATGATATTTTTGAAAGCAAGAGGAATCAGCTTCAGAGTAAGACGGAGACGAATCGGTGGGAGTAGAAGAATTAGAAGAACGAGAAGAAGAATTAGAAGAACGAGAAGAATTTGAACGAGAGGGTTTGGATTGAGAGGATTTTCTGGTTGGAGACTCTAGGTGACCCTTTTGCTTTTGATCGTTGAAGGGACTGACCCTAGAGTTTTGTTCTCTTTTGACTTCGGAACCGAACCTTTGCGTTTGGTTGGAGCTGTATTTGGAACCAAACCTTTGGTTTTGGTTGAAGTCTTTTTCAGAACTGAACCTTGGCTTTCGGTTGATATCTCCTTGTGAACCGAACCTTGGCTTTCGGTTGATATCTTCTTGTGAACCGAACCTTGGCTTTCGGTTGATATCTTCTTGTGAACCGAACCTTGGCTTTCGGTTTTTGTGACTTTCAAGCTTTCCTACAGGATTGTTTTCATACTTCAGATTCTTGTCTTGATGAGAGAAATATGCATTCTGGGAATGCCAGAATTGTTTTCTTTCAGAAAGGTTCTTCCTGTATCTATTGTTCCTTTCTTTCTTCCTGTTCCTCATCTGTGTAGGTTGATGATGAACATTTGCTTTCGTTTTCGGTGTCTCCTTGGCCGGTTCCTTTTGAACTACAGGAGTTTTACTTCGAGCCGAAGGAGCCGAGGGAATGTCTTCTTTTGCCGAGTGATCATTCTTCTGAGAAATATCTTTTGTACCACTGGTGCTTGGCTCATCGAAGTTGTTCGGCTTATTCAAGGGTTCAGGTATGTATCTTCCTTTGCTCTTCCAGGAAGTTCTTTCAGATAAACCAATGGTTTCGTCTGCATTATCAATTGGAGCTTCCCAGAAGTACTCATTGCAGCCATCAGCATTGTCTTCGTTTACAATGGCTACAAGTTCAGCTGTTTGATGTTCGGTTACTCCTGTTACTTTGTATACTTGATTCGGAGTGGTCCTGACCTTTTGATATACAACTGCCGTCTCAACTAAAACTGGGGACTTTTGATGGGACAAACGAGCGAACTCCACTGAATTTTCAGAAATAAGATTCTTGTGGTTTTCAGGTTCGCTTTTAGTAAATTCTGAGCAGTCAACCGTGTCCTCTACAGAAATTTCACTCATGTTTTCGTCCTCGTTAAGCTCAGATGCATTTTCAACATCAATTTTGTTTTCTGAGCTTACGTTGGCGTTTAAAGAGTTAAATTTTTGCATGGTTTCAGTTCTCAGTTTAAGTTTGTCATTTTCATCCAAAAGGTTTTTAAGCGTGTCCTTGTGGTCCTTGGATTTAATGAAGGACTCAATTTTGTCCAGTCCATACATGTAGGTCGGATTGACATCATCAGACGATATCACACTCTCACAATTGTAGGCTTCGGCATCGATTTCATCTTCCTTAAACTCTAGGAAGGGTAAAATCATGCGGTGGATCTTTTGGCCTATTTCACAATCCAAGTGAAGCTGAGTAATATTAGAGTATAGACGTTTAGCAATTAAACAAAAAACATTCCGCTGTTTTAACAATTTTAAATTGTCTCTTTGCAAATAAATGTTTTCATCTTTAACTTTAACTAATTCCGACTCTTTTAACTCTATCCACATTCTCCGCTCCTCACTCTTCGACGCCGCCCTGCTCAATTGATCAGTTAGGTTAGAATTGGTGACTCGAGTTTGAGTTAAGCTACTATCTAGATGAGCAATTCTTGTATTAACGTTTTTTAGTTCTTTCTCATATGAGGATGAGGGTACTTTGCATGAAATAAAAACAGATTGTACCTTCTTTATCAGTTCATCGAGCTCACTGAACTGTTGGCTAAGTGGTTTGGCCGCAAAACACATATCCTCCTGTACCTTCGGTCCATCACTTCCTCCATCGGTGTTGTATCCCCTCATTTGAGATACGTCAGTTACCATGAAGCATCTTCCACCACTGCTTTCCTCCTTAGCCACATAAGCCTTTCCATGGGTAGGCTTCCTCACTTCCTCGTCTTCTGAGTCAGTAGACCAAACTTCCGTGCTACCGAACTCATCACCTTTAACCGAACCCTTCACAATAAGAGCATTAATAGAAGGGTTAGCGGTAGACTTTTTCTTTCTCAACTCGTCCAGTCTTTTCTGCAACACAGCTTCCTCGTCATTCCCATCATCTTTTTCAGCCATCTTCTTAAGGACGCAGTCCTTAGCATAGTGGTTTTTCCCACCACAGTAGAAACAGCTTACTCCGGAATCGCCATCCACCTTCGGTTCCTTCTTGTGCTCCTCAGCCTTCGGTTCATTGTTCACCTTTTCAGAGCAGTAACTCCCCTGCCAGTTTCGATTTTTTTGCTGGGGAATCTCTTCTTTATGAACCTCGTGGGATTGGACACCATCATGGCATAATCCTCTGATGTGAGATCATATTCCTCCAGGTTGAGGTCTTCATCCTCCATCACAGCTTTACTTTTAGATAGGAGGGCCAACGAACCAAGACTAGTAGCAACATTCTTTTCTTGCACCACAATCTTCTCTTGGGACTTGAGAATACCCACCAGTTTCGCCAAAGAGTATGATTTAAACTGCTCATGGGCTTTAACTGTGGAAACCACTACTCTCCATTCAGACCTCAGACCATTCAGGAAAGTAACCTTCTGTTCAATAAGCTTCCTTTCAATATCGTGTTTGATCATCTTGCTGAGAAGATGATTGAAGCGATCAAATGTCTGGGTCACGGTTTCTTCGACTCCTTGCCTGAATTCTCCAAACTCAGATAAAACCAAAGTCTGAATAGAATGTTCAAGATCCTCGTCTGTAGAATACAGTTCACGAAGTCTATCCCAAACTTCCTTTGCCGTCGTGCATGAGCTAACCAATCTGAATGTGTCGGACTGAAGGGAGAATCTGATCAACCTTAATGCCTTGATATTGCACTGGAATTTATCCTTTTCATCTTGTGCAATATCCTTCACGTCCTTTAGCAGATCATTGTACTCTTTTTGTGTCTTGATGATTCTGGACGTTGCAGAATGAGAAAACGGTCCATTGGTGATTGCTTCCCAAATGAGATACCCATTATCCTCCGATCCAATAACGTAGTCTTCGAAGTGATGCGCCCATACTTCATAGTCATGGGTGTATAAGATTGGAATCTTTGTCGTCGAACCAATGCTGTTGGAAATATTAATAAGGTTTGATTGTGTCGCGTCCATTATGATCGTAAAAACCTGTTCAAAGATCAGACTTGTAATAAAGCAGATTAGGGCAAAATAATAAATATCAAGATACGTCAATAAAGAGATGACGGCTCAATAAATATTGATAATTGCGGAAAAACCCTAATGGAAATCTTTTTTACAGAAAAGATGTGTATCAATTACACAGCCTCCTGCTCTGATACCAATTGATGAGATTAAACTAACCTTTAATCTATAAAGATCGATTAGATCTTGAACAAGTAAGTAAACAAAAATGATATAAACACAATAATAAGAACAAGACAAGATGGAATCAAACGTGTCGAATGATTAAACAAAATCCTCAGAAGAGCTCAATTAAGAACATCAACTGTAGAGGATTGGAAGGTTACAAGAACGATCAAAGAAACCTGTTATCGTCTAGATGTATCGCTATTCACAGATCTCTTAAAAACCTTAACCTAATATGCATGCAAGCGTAAACTTATATACAAAACATAAATGGTTCACGGTTGGACAGGCCCAAACCGTAATACAAAAAGCCTTATGCTGAACGAGCCCAAAAGATGCAATCTTCAAAAATGATCTCCAGCCCAACATGGCTTGTTCTACTACTTGTTGAATCATACACAAAGGCACGTTTTATAGCAGCGAGTTACCTAATGCGTTTTCATGCAATCAATGTACAACCAACTCATAGTAACAACTCATATCTCTAGGTTTGAAGAATATAAGATATTTTCGTCTCATGATCACTCGTGATAAAATCCATGAAGTGATTCCAATGAGCGCAGGTTGAATCCAATACTCAGAACATATGAGCACTCATGAGTGTTGTAGCCCTTTGTCCAACACCTTAGACCTCTACATGCCAACCCATGACAGTCTTAATTCATATCTACTTCCAACATATGACCGACTGTGGATGGTTTGAATAACTTAGTCATTCCGGAAGAATAACCTAGTTTATTCGGGAAGTCAAAACATGCAAAGTGAAACACAATAATAACTGAATCCAATATTGTATCAAAACCTATGAACATAAATAAAACACCTTTTATTTGTCACCATATGATTACACATTATTCATTCTATACTGTTTCAACTATCAACTTTATTCTTGAATTTAAAACAATAGTTGTCCCATGGTCCAAGCATGTACACTATGTTTTCCAAACACTAGTCATGCCATACACCAAGTATGCATACTATGTTTGTCTATGATCTTTACTTTGTGAACTAGATCAATTGAATATAACTTCAATGATTCTCTTTTCACACTCCCAAATCCTTACTGCAAATGCAAGAATTCCAAATTTATGCCATTTACTAAAATCTGTTAGATTCTAAATTTATATGCATTGATCGTCTTGTAATGATTATGCACAAATTCACAAAGACTTGGAAACAATCATTACAGAGTATTCCAAAGGAGATCAACTCCTTGGAAACATTCTTCTTGCATTAAGTTTCCTTAATCTTACACAGATTGAAATTTATGACTTTGAAACATTTCCAGATTCATTTTGACTATCACTTCTGAACAAGAGTTGCCTCCTTACAGATTATGTCAATATGGTCCTTCCAGAATTATCACTATACTTCCAATTGTCCTTGAGCAACCAATCTTTGGTAAACCTTAGTTTATGCTCGACAACTGTTTAATCCTTTTAGTCATATCCAATTCTAAACCTTTTCCCTTCTTAATGCCCCAGGCATTTGGAAACTTTTAGAAAGGATGAACATAGCACATGTAATCGATCCTATATCCGAAGCATATGGGACACAATTCATGATGTCTCACATAAAGACCAAACTAGTCTTTTGCTATAGGATTTCCATTTCTATTTGCCAAGTTCTCATAATTTAGATTATGAAAAGGGATGCCGTAATCATAATCGAATTTAAGACCGCAAATAATGGACCCGTATACAGAATTTCCTTATGTTGAGCCATTCCAACATGAAATTCATATATATTTCCTTGACTAAATGATTAAAACCTCACGATCTAAGCTTATAGATTTGAGATGAAGTATAATTTACTCTCCCTTAATTATAGCAAAACAACTTTTTCCCAATTGAAACCTTTTTGTTTTTATAATTAACATTGCTAACTTGCAATCTTTATCATAATTATCATGATCCCACTAACATGATGATTATTAGCATAACACTTATGCTCCCACTAGCTTTGACATGTACTCAGAAATCAGTTGGACTTCTAGAAATCAATACTTTCTTGACTTTCTTACCAAAGTTCAGATTTCTGATACTGGATTGTTTTGATAGAACTTTATCAAAATCATACACCTTCCCTTAGACAGCACACTTGTATGTCTAAACAATTATGAAGAGGGATGTCGTAATCATAATGGTTAGACCTTTTTGCCACTTCTCACAAGTCCGGGTTAGTGTGCCGGTTAACCACACACGCTCCACTAACGACTTTGAGAATGCAAATATCACAATTGCTATCTATCTAAAATCTACTTAGTGAAAGTGTTTCCTCACCATCATTTTCATGAATTGGAGAGAAACCTTATGACACTTAGATTTAATGGTGTATGTGTTCTTATCCATGTGAATTGTCGAAACCATAGTCACAAGACAAGGATAATGACAAATCCAAACTCATATGGACTGAACTCAATCTTAACTTCTTGTCACCTGGCAGCTCAAGGGCCTACCATTGCTTCCAAGTTGTTGTGCAACAAATTGAGAACTTTAAGAAATCATATGCAAAGCCAACTTTAACTGGAATGGGCACAAAATATGTCAACACGATAGGTTATAAACCTTAAGTCCTGTGCTAGAGAAGAACTCCAGGTTCTATTCTTAATTAGTTCTTGAGACTTTCAAGACCTTTAAGACTCCCACTATCTGATGGGTTTTGAGCATTCTAACACTTCCTAAGTGTACATGCAACCCTAATAACCTTGGATCTATGTTTGTCTAATTATCATGCAAAGTTAAATTCCAATACTATATTCCTATCTAGCATACATGGGGAACAATTTTAACTTGAATGATCGATAGAATAACTTACCTTGTTGTTGCTTGTGTTCCTTGAAACCTTGTGAGCCTAGCACCCCAAGTGTGATGCCTCAAATGCTTCACACAACACCAAATGCTCTTGGAAAAAACTTATGAGAGAACACACACTTCTTGAAATCGGCCAAGCCCTCTTGTTTCCATAGTGTAACCGATTTTGGTGGAGAATATGATTCTTATATAGTGTTGACACATCTAGCGTTACACCATGTAAACCCTAATGTGTCATGACTCTTCATTTCCATGACCCCTGGGTTTGTAACTCCCATGGAGCATCCATGGAGCATCCTATGGGTAGAACCCAACTTGATAATCCATGGAGCCTCTTAGCCCACTATACAAGATATGGATGATTTACATAATCAACCCATATATTTAATTAGTTCTCTTTTGACCCCTTAGTTAATTCTAAATTAATTATTGATCAAACTAATCATATAATATTATTAATATATTAGAACTTATAATACATTAATAATATCCAAGTGTTATTTCTCTCATTTAGTCTATCCAATTGCATGGTGCCATGCAACCCAAATGGACCATGCCGGGTCGGGTCAAGTACATACCAGAAATAGTTATGGACTTAGACACCTTATCCAACAGTCTCCCACTTGGATAAGTCTAATAACTATTACTGCAAGTATGACTTCAGGGACCGATCGGCAATCATAGCTCTTTTCAAGGTTTCTCGGAACTGAGAAGATGATGGTACGCCATTTAAGATAAGTGATCATATAATCCTCTGTTCTAGATATCAGTCGGTCAGATACATGGAACAATGTCTTACTTATTGTCCAACAGTTTATTTCCCGATTTAAGATTTGTTTGATAAAGAACTTAATTGAACACATCAACTTAGTTCTGACCGGGCCCGGTACATGGGTCAAAACAAAATCATCGAGGGGCCCAAATATCAGCTTCTAATCCAAGATGGAACAGATAAACTTCGACTCATATGTTTGTTCTACCACTCATTGAATTACACACAAGAGCACGATTTATAACATCGAGTTACCAATGCGTTTTCGTACAATTAATGCATAACCAACTTGTAAGTAACAAATCATATCTCTAGGTTTGAAGACTTATACGATATTACCGTCTCACGATCACTCGAGATAGAATTCCATGAAGTGATTCCAGTGAGCGTGGGTTGATTCTAATGCTCAGAACTTATGAGCACTCATGATTGTTGTAGCCTTGTCCAAGACCTCTACAACCAAACATGACAGTCTTGATTCATACCTACTTCCGACATATGACTGACTGTGGAGGTTTGAATAATATGTTATACCAAACAAAATTATTCTGGAAGTCAAAACATGCAAAATAAATATAGTAAACCATAGACAAGAGATAGCAACACTTTACTCATAAATAAAACATTTTTTATTCATCATCAAATGTCAATTACACTTTACAAATTTCGAGGTTATCTAACTACTAAATCTAATATCATCCTTCAGTCCTATGCTCCGGGCATGCTGAAGATGCTTAACCCGAGTCAGTCCCTTCGTGAGGGGATCCGCCGGATTCTCATCTGATGATACCCTCTTTGCCACGAGGAGTCCTTCTTCGATCCGATGTCTGATGAAATGGTATTTTCTGTCGATGTGTCTGGATCTCCCGTGATCCCTTGGTTCCTTGGCTAAGGCAACAGCACTTTCACTATCACAGAAAATTTCCATTGGCTCTTTAATAGCTGGTACAACTCCAAGGTCTCCAATGATGTTCTTCAGCCATATCGCCTCCTTTGCTGCTTCGCTAGCTGCAATATACTCTGATTCACAAGTAGAATCTGCCACTGTCTCTTGCTTGGAACTCTTCCAAGAAATTGCTCCTCCATTTAGGGTAAAGACCCAGCTTGACTGAGAGCGGAAATTATCCCTATCAGTCTGGAAGCTAGCATCACTATACCCTACTACTCTCAAGTTATCACTCCCACCGAGGGTAAGGACCCAGTCCTTAGTCCTTCGTAGGTACTTGAGAATATTCTTTACCGCAGTCCAGTGTGCCTTGCCAGGGTTCCCCTGAAACCTGCTAACCATGCTCAAGGCAAAGGCTACATCAGGTCGAGTACACGTCATAGTATACATGATCGAACCTACAGCCGAAGCATAAGGTACTAGACTCATTTCTGCTATCTCAGCCTCAGTGCTAGGGCTTTGAGTCTTACTCAATTTGGCGTTACTCTGGATGGGCAACTCTCCTTTCTTGGAGTCCTGCATGTTGAATCTCTTCAGCACCTTATCCAAGTAATTATTCTGACTAAGTCCAATTAGTCTGTTACTCTGATCTCTCAAGATCCTTATCCCTAAAATATAGGCAGCTTCACCAAGGTCCTTCATAGAGAAACACTTCCCAAGCCAGGACTTTACTTCCTGCAGGGTTGGAATGTCGTTTCCTATGAGTAGTATGTCATCCACATACAATACCAAAAAGCTAACTATACTCCCACTAGCCTTGACATACACACAAGATTCATCTTCACTCCTAGAAAACCCAAATTCCTTGACCTTTTCATCAAAGCAAAGATTCCATCTGCGAGGTGCTTGCTTTAATCCATAGATGGATTTCTCAAGCTTACACACTCTATTAGGGTACTTGGTGCTGACACAACCTTCTGCTAACTCATGTAAACATCTTCAGCCAACTTTCCATTAAGGAAAGCGGTTTTGACATCCATCTGCCATATTTCATAGTCATGAAATGCAGCTATGGCTAACAGAACCCGAATAGACTTAATCTTGGCTACCGGAGAAAAGGTCTAATCATAATCCACTCCAGGAATTTGAGAGAAGCCCTTTGCAACCAGTCTAGCCTTATAAGTGTGTACTTTACCATCCATGTCGGTCTTCTTCTTGAAGACCCATTTGCACCCCACTATCTTACGACCTGGTACATTTTCAACCAAGTTCCAAACTTGATTGTCATACATGGATTGTATCTCGCTATCCATAGCCTCTTTCCATTTAGCAGACTCGGGGCCTGCCATGGCTTCCTCGTAGCTGTTAGGGTCATCTTGACTTACTAGTGTCCCATCACTAATAAGTGTCTCACCTTCTGCAGTAATATGGAATCCATAGTAATGCTCAGGTGCACTCCTAACTATCGTGGAACGCCTCAGAGGTATAGATTCGTCAATTGGCTCAACAGGAGTTTCCTCCTCAAGTTGAGGGCTAGAGTTTGAAGTTCCTTCACCACTTGATTCTTGAATTTCTTCAAGATCAATTTGCCTCCCACTGTCTTGTTGGCTTATAAACTCTCTTTCTCAAAAGACTCCTCTTCTTGCTACAAAGACCACATTGTCACTAGGTCTGTAGAAGAGGTAACCAAAGGATTGCTGTGGGTAGCCGATGAAAATACACCTCTCGCATCGAGGTTCGAGCTTATCATGAGTCTCGCGTCTCATGAAAGCCTCGCAACCCCAAATCTTGATCTGGTCTAGTTTAGGTACTTTACCAGTCCACATCTCGTGAGGAATTTTGGCAACTTTCTTTGTAGGGACTAGATTAAGAATATTGGCGGCAGTCTCTAAGGCATACCCCCAGAATGAGATTGGTAGCGAAGCTCGACTCATCATGGAACGAACCATGTCTAACGAGGTTCGATTACGCCTCTCAGCCACACCATTCAACTGCGGTGTCCTGGGAGGTGTCAATTGTGAGACAATCCCACATTCCCTTAGATAGTCGAGGAACTCTAAACTAAGATACTCACCACCTCGATCGGATCGAAGAATCTTAATGTTCCTGCCCAATTGATTCTCGACTTCCTGTTTAAATTCCTTAAACCTCTCGAAAGTCTCTGACTTATGTTTGATTAAGTGGACATATCCATATCTACTGTAATCATCAGTAAAACTCAAATAATAACGATTAGCATCCCTTGTGGCATGTTTGAATGGCCCACACACATCTGTGTGTATAAGGTCCAACAAAGCTTCACCCCTTTCACACGAGCCTGTGAAGGGTGACTTTGTCATTTTTCCAAGTAAGCATGATTCGCAACTATCATCTGACTTTAGGTCAAACGACTCCAAGTCTCCATCCTTTTGGAGTTGGCCTATGCGTTTCCTGCTTATATGTCCAAGGCGACAATGCCATAATGATGCTTTATCCAGGTTATTATTAGTAGTAGAATCAATACACAAAACATTATTTCCTAAGTTATCTACAACAGACACAGCTTCATACACACCATCACAAGGTAATGCTTTAAAATAAAGAACATTATTAAAGAAAGCATCAATAGAACCAACTTCATTATTAAACGAAAAGGTAAACCCTTGTTTGTACAAAGCATGAAAGGAAATAATATTTCTTGCCATTCCTGGCGAGTAACAACATTTATTCAAATCTAAACTAAACCCACTACTTAGCGATAAAGTATAAACTCCAATCTTGGTGACAGGTGAAGCTTTCCTATTCCCCATGATCAAGTTTATTCTTCCTTGCTCCACATCCTCACTTCTTCTTAGTCCCTGCAAGTCACAAAAAATATGAATACCACAACCGGTATCAAGGACCCAAGATTTAGAATGGGGTGAGTTATTAGAAATGATAGTGTAAATACCTACATGGTTGGGTTTGACTTTCCCATCCTTCACATCCTGCTGGTATTTTGGGCAGTTCCGCTTCCAATGAGCCTTTCAAGGCAATAGAAGCATTCAGCCTCTTTTGGGTTAGAAGAAGGAGTAATGAAACCTTTCTTGGTTCCACTTGAAGAAGAGCCATCAAGGGTCCGAGCCTTGGTACCCTTCGAAGATCTCTTTCTCTTCCTCCTTCGACTTTTCCCGATTGCCAAAACCGGAGTTGAGTTTGGAGTAGGAGTGATAGCAACCGACTTCCCCTTAAGACCTGTTTCTGCGGTCTTGAGAAGTCCCTGAAGTTTGCTGAGGGTGACCTCTTCCTTGTTCATGTGATATGTCATGCGGAATTGATCATAGCACGATGGTAAGGAGTGCAAAATGATATCTATTGCAAGCTCCTCAGGGAAGTTCACATTAAGCTTCAGCAAACGATCCACATACCTTTACATTTTCTGCATGTGGCTGGTGACGGATTCCCCGTCCTTCATCATGGCTATTATCATGGAGCAGACGATCTCATACCTCTCTTGTCGTGCACTTTGATGGTATATTTCCATCAAATCTTGGTGCATTTCATAAGGGTAGAAATCTTCATAAGACTTTTGGAGTTCAGCTGTCATTATGGCCAACATGATGCAAGCCACCTTGGTCACATCTCTTTCATGAGTATGAAAGTCAGCGATCTCCTGGGGAGTTGCAGTGGACTCATCAATTTCCTTAAGCTCCTTGTCAAGGACATATTCTTTGTCCTCGTAGCGGCTTATCATCCTGATGTTTCTGATCCACTCGTTGAAGTTGGATCCATCAAAGGTAACTTTCCCACACAAGCTCATAAGAGTAAAGGAGCCATTAGGATTTGAGCCAGAAGCAGCATTGTTTGAAGACATCTGAAAGAAGAGAACAAGTTTAGTATAGATCTATGAGAATCCTTAATAAAACACCCAAATGTCATATTAAGGCTAGGATCCAATCACAATATAACATAGCTTAGAAGAGGTATGCCGTAGTCTAAGCTATACCATATTTGAAAGGTAGGTGAATGACGATTCACCAATTTCCACCACGAAAACCGAAACATTTAAGTATAAGGTTTTGTTTGACTCCTAGAAATTCCTAGATTCTTTGAGATTCAATGAGCTTTTCAAAGGCATGTTTCAATCTTGAGTGTGCCCTCCAAGTTTTGTGACTGGGATACCGAGGATCACAAAACGAGGTGTGAAGTAACCATGCAAATCACTTGGTACCCTTAAAGTTTATCACTCAATCGATGTGCCTGTAAACCACACACGCTCCACCAATACTATAATAAACCTTAAGTCACCCTTTACCTACCTTGTTAAGTCCAAGTTAGTGTGCCGGTTAACCACACACGCTCCACCAACGACTTAGACAAAGTGTAAAGTGTAATTTCATGGATTAGCACCTTATTCACATTTTCCTAAAGTAACTAAGATTGGGAATTTAATAAAACATTTAGTTTTATTATATTCATCATACTTTGAATGAGAATTTATAAGTCCTTGTCTTACCCGTTCGACTAACGACCCTCCACCAGTCAAGCAAGCGGTGGGTGAGAGTAGACACCCATTAAGTCACCATTTTATAGGCAACAACCTTATACCCACCTTATAGACCGGCTTCGTGAATGAGGCGTACTAGCGGTAAGACGACTTTGTTCTTATACATATATATATATATATATATATATATATATATATATATATATATATATATATATATATATATAATTATTAAATCATCATAATATAAGTATAAGGGTTGAATTTTAACTTTTAAAATTCTAGGGGTTGGAACTAAAGTTTTAACTTAACTTTACTTGTTCCAAAACATGAGGGCAAGTTTTGTAACTTTCAAAACTTTTCATTTCTTGTAACTTATGAGTTTAATAGAGAAATAAAATGAAGACTCTTCATTTTTCTAACTCTTGTGTTTTTTTTAATGGTTTTAATTCAAGTGTGACGCTTGGTTTTCCATAACTTGAGGACAAGTTATGGACTCCTTTAAAACACATTATGATCAAGAATTTATCTACCACATAGGTTACAAATAATTCCTATGATCATCTAAAACATCATAAGAACAAGAACATGAATATGAACACATTCATAAATCAAAAATTACACTTAAAACTTTGTAATTTTGATAACTAGTTGTTGTAAATGAATTATCAAAGACATTACACCATCTAAAACAAGTTTTTCAAGTACCAAAAAGTTTAGGGTAATGTTTCTAATTCATTTCCAGCAACTAAAGTCGAAATTCTGCAACCTGTCGACCCTACTCGCCGAGTGCATGAACTTACTCGCCGAGTTGGTTGAAGATACACGTAAACTCGACGAGTCCCCCTTATGGACTCGACAAGTCCATTCGTAGACAGCAAGGTTTTCGACTTTATTCCCAACTTTTAAGCACAAATAAAAAGCAAACAAGCCTAGGCTCTGATACCACTGATGGGTTTTGAGCATTCTAACACTTCCTAAGTGTACATGCAACCCTAATAACCTTGGATCTATGTTTGTCTAATTATCATGCAAAGTTGAATTCCAAGGCTATATTCCTATCTAGCATACATGGGGAACAATTTTAACTTGAATGATAGATAGAATAACTTACCTTGTTGTTGCTTGTGTTCCTTGAAACCTTGTGAGCCTAGCACCACAAGTGTGATGCCTCAAATGCTTCACACAACACCAAATGCTCTTGGAAAAAACTTATGAGAGAACACACACTTCTTGAAATCGGCCAAGCCCTCTTGTTTCCTTAGTGTAACCAATTTTGGTGGAGAATATGATTCTTATATAGTGTTGACACATCTAGGGTTACACCATGTAAACCCTAATGTGTCATGACTCTTCATTTCCATGACCCATGGGTTTGTACCTCCCATGGAGCATCCATGGAGCATCCTATGGGTAGAACCCAACTTGATAATCCATGGAGCCTCTTAGCCCACTATACAAGATATGGATGATTTACATAATCAACCCATATATTTAATTAGTTCTCTTTTGACCGCTTAATTAATTCTAAATTAATTATTGATCAAACTAATCAAATAATATTATTAATATATTAGAACTTATAATATATTAATAATCTACAAGTGTTATTTCTCTCATTTAGTCTATCCAATTGCATGGTGCCATGCAACCCAAATGGACCATGCCGGGTCGGGTCAAGTACATACCAGAAATAGTTATGGACTTAGACACCTTATCCAACACTATCCTCTTGACCTATGAGACTCCCTTGTCAAACATCCAAGAGATAGTGTGGATTCTAACCAAGACAAACACATCACACAATTGGCCTAAGTTGGTCTTTGTTTTATCCAAAACATCACAACTTACCAATTTCAAATGTACAAGAGTAGAAAAATTTTACTCTTACATTTGACTTGTGTTTTTAAACCTTCACTAAGATATGTCACTAAAAATACAATCTTGGAGTATGCCTCTAAGAGTTGTATTGGAACGAAGTATGAATCATCTTCTTGATTTAACCATTTCAACAATTCAAGATCCCTTCTTCTTAGTCATAAGAATGCACTAAGACTTCCTTAGAGAACTAATTTTGATATGGTTTCTTAATCATTAAGATGATCACAAAACTGATACTAAAGTACTCTCCCATCTTTTCAGATTTGTGGAACTTCTATCCTTCTGCCTAATTTGTTTCTTCTTATTCGCTCTGACATGCATTGGAACCTTTTCCAATGTCTCAGAGTTACACTTAAGCTTGTAAGTATAATCATATTTACTGAGCTTTAGTAAACTATGATGAATAGCCTTATATATTTTGTGGTGGACTTAATCAGTGCACATGACTATATTCTCGATCCCTTAGTCCATTACTTGACTCACACATCCATGTGAACAAGTAATTAGTCTTAATTTTTCCAACACTTGAAAGTTCTCATTCATCATGCTATACAACTTGCATGATTCCAAGTCCCAGTCCAATTGAGACTTTGGATGATGAGAATCTTTCCTTATTTGGTAAATTTAGACATTACCACAAATGAAGATATCAATTTCATATTTCCACTCTTGCTATTAATGGAATCATATAAGCAACAATTTTTCCTCAAATGCCATTGTAAGGATATTTTAAAATAAATAAAATCAAAAATTTTCTTTTATTTTAAAACTCTGCGGAAAAATTTATCCTTACAATCCATATGAAAACTTGTTGTATCTATTCCTAAGCAATACCTCATAACTCCTAAGAAGTAGCTCAAGAATCCGATCTTCAAACTATGCGATAGAAATCCATCTACGCGATCAGATTCAACATATTCTTTCATTAAGTTTCTTAACTTTTCTTTGATTTTTAAAACATCACCATGTGACCCAGTCACATCATGTATCAAGAATCTTAGAATAGAAACTTAGCAGAGTTAGATAGTGGACTTTACCTGAAGTAGAGTCAAACTTATTGACTTTAACATCCTTAGGTAAATTTTGGCAGCTTTGCAACTAATGACCCTTCCTTTGGCAATATAAACATATGGACCCTTTGATAGTGGTACACGGGACTATTATAGACTTAGCCTTTTCTCTTTACCACTTGGTCAACCTAGTTGACTATGGTCAATCCCTTTCATTGGGAAGATAATATTTTTTCTGTATTTCCAGTGTCACCATTGTCAATGTCCATAAAGTTTCAGGAAGTTGATCTTAGCAAATAGATAAGATCATTAAGTGTCTTGTCATAGTCTGTTTCATAGGTGTTCCAGAAGAACTCACTATGTGACTTAGAAAGTAGTTAAACCACCAACTTCTTTAAGACTTTGACACCCTTCTCTCCCGGCTTTTCAATATGTGACTACATCTCCAAGATGTGATCACACCTAGACCTTGCCTTGCCAATAGGGCTTGAGTGACTTTAAACATTTCAAGAACTTGTGGGTTAGGGAGAATAATTGGAGGAGGTGAAAGAAGTATGATTTCCATGGGACATCATCTTCATTTAGGAAAGTTTGTTTCAAGAGATTTGGGAAGATCATAAATGTCTAAACCAAACATGTTTTGGGAGATATTCAAGATAGTTGATCTAAAGTCCTTAATATGACACCGAATCTGAAATATTAAGGCTAGGACCCAACAAACTATTTTATAACTTAGAAGAGGGATGCCGTAATCCAAGCTATTAAATATTTGAAGCTATGTGAATGACGATTCACCAATTTCCACCAAGATAAACAAAATGTATTATTAGGTTTTAATTGGTTTTGAAACTCCTAGATCTTTGAGATTCATTGAACTTTTCAATGGCATGTTTCAATCTCGAGTGTGTCCTTCAGGTTTTGTGACTGCGATGCCGAGGATCACAAAACAAGGTGTGAAGTAAACATGGAAATTACTTGGTACCCTTAAGTGGTTACCCCTCAATCGATGTGCCGGTTAACCACACACGCTCCATCGATACTATGATAAACATTAAGTTACTTTTTGCATACCTTGTTAAATACGAGTTAGTGTGCCGGTTAACCACACACGCTCCACTAACCGACTTAAACAAAGTGCAAAGTGTAATTTCATGGATTAGCACCTTATTCACATTTTCGTAAGTAACTAAGACCGGGTATTATTAAGAGTTTAGTTACTTAGTATTTATCATTAATACTTTTAATGAAGGGAGAATTATAGTCCTATCAAACCCGTTCGGCTAACGACCCTCCACCAGTCAAGCAAGCGGTGGGTGAGAGTGGACACCCATTAAGTTGCCATTTTATAGGCAACAACCTTATAGCCACCTTATAGACCGGCTTCGTGAATGAGGCGTACTAGCGGTAAGACTGACTTTACTCTTATACATATATATATTATTAACTTATAATATTATAAAGTATAAGGGTTGAATTTTAACTTTTAAAATTCTAAGGGCTTACTTGGAATTAAAGTATTCATAAGAGAAAACTTTACAAATTTCAAAACTTGAGGGCAAGTTTGAAACTATTCAAAACTAATTAATTCCATAACTTATGTGTTTAAAGTAGTTTTAATCCAAAAACTCTTCAAGTTCCATAACTTGAGGATAAGTTATGGAAGACTTTAAACTTATAAAAGAATTAACTTTTCTTTATTTTATAACTTATGAAATTAATTAAGGTTACACTTTTTATTTATTTATTATTTAATGAAGAGACTCTTGGTCCTCCATAACTTGAGGACAAATTATGGAGTTATAACTCCAATTGATTAGAACTAGACTCTTCATTTTGTAACCTTTTGCCAACTTTTATGAGTTTTATGAAACTTAAATGTGACTTTGCATATAACTTGAGGACAAGTTACAAAAACACATTTTAGAATGAACTTTTAGATTAATTTGGATTGAAAACAACTATTTCACTCAACTTTTCTATTAATCTAAGCAACTCATAAGAACAAGATAATTCAAATCAAACTTTTTCATGTAATTAGTCTAACCCTTAAACTAATAGAAAACATGAATCTATTGACAATTATCTTTGAAACTGGATTTGCATGAACATTACCACATCAAAAACAAGTTTATAAGTTCAAAAACCTCTTAGGGTAATGTTCCTAGTCCCATTCCAGCCAAAAAAGTCGAATTTATACTGTCTGGGGGTCCAACTCGTCGAGTGCACTAACCAACTCGGCGAGTTGGATGCTTTTTGCCTTGGACTCGTTGAGTCCCTTCATGGACTCGGCGACTCTGCTGGGCAGACAACATCAAAACTCGATTTTTCAGCTCCATTTGCAAGTATAACAAGAAAACAAGCCTAGGCTCTGATACCACTGTTGGGTTATGGGCATTCTAACACTCCTAAGTGTACATGCAACCCTAAATACCTTGGATATATGTTTTCTCTATTATACATGCAAATATGAACATCCAAGGTATTATCCTAATCTAGCATACAAAACAATGGATATAACAAGATAGAATACATACCTTTTGTTAGTGCTTGTCTTCATGAAGCTTGAGTGCCTAGTGCCCCAAGTGTGACACCTCAAATGGTTCACACAACACCAAATACACTTTGAATAACTTGAGAGAATTCTACACTTCATGAAAATCGGCTAGTCCTCTCTATAATAATACTAGTCCCGATTTTGTCAAGAATAAGATCTTTATATAGTGTTACAATTAGGGTAAACCCTAATTGTCAGGGCTTTCCATTTCCTTGGATCCATGGGTTCAAATACACCATGGACCATCCTATGGGTTTCAGCCCAACTTGAATATCCATGGAGCATTAGCCCACTATACAAGTATGGATGATTTACACAATCAATCCATATATTTAATTAGTCTTCTTTTGATCACTTAATTAATCCTAGATTAATTCTTGATCAATACTAATTAAATAATCTCATTATTCTTATTATTAATATACTAGAACTTATAATATATTAATAACCATAAGTGTCTTATTTCTCTCATTATAGTCTATCCAAGTGCATGATGCCATGCAACCCAAATGGACCATGCCGGGTCGTGTCAAGTCTTACCAATTATAGTTATGGACTTAGACATTAATCCAACACATCGGTGGTTGTTGTGTGAATAGCGGCCCGTGAGAAGACCCTACCATGGCGGCGTTTGGGTGCACCATTAAAGGTTATTTTGGTTGTGGCTGAATGGTATGAGGATTCCAGGTTCCAGTACCGGAAGTGTGTGGGAACGATTCTTTCTGTGAGGAAGGGATCTCTGTTTATTGGTTGTTATGATTTGCGGAGTTCTGGGTACGATTTCTAATTGTTGAGTTGTGCTAGCTGTGGTGCGCCATAGATTAGCTATGTAAGTTACAGTCGTTTCAAATGTTGAACTGAACAATGTCTGTGAGATCGGTGTGCGGTTTGAAGCGTGCTCCTCCCGAACAGAAGTTTGCCCACCATCAAGTGACCACATTGGACGCAACAGGCTTTTTGTTGTTGCCCTGATATTACTGGGATATCACCGGCTATTGTTGCTTTCTGTGTTTGCTTCGTGGATGTATCTTCCTAAAGATACGCCCAGATGGCGCCAAATGTTGTGATATGTTGGAGAGGATTGAGTTGGAACTGTAGGGGAGATCCGTGCGGGTATCTTCTCCTGGTATCACAATCCAAAAGAGAGAAATGACCATTAGCTGACGCCTGGGAGGAGTTCCCAGAAAGAAGCTCCAACAATCAAGTTCGTGTCAAATCTAAGAGGGATTATAATAGATTATCGAAAAAAGAGAATTCTTTCCCGTTATCTATGTGGAAGAAGGATCCTTTTATACCTATTTGAGAGGCGTGTCCCTCAACTGATTCTGTTGAGCATTCGCTCGTGAGAAGCGACGTGGCAGACCCATATTGGAGAAACCTCCATCACGTCTTTTTCCTCCTTCCCTTATTGGCTAGAAAGAGATCTTCTATTTGTTATTAAGATCGTGGCTATCGTATAATGGGCGAGTGGCACTCTCTAATTGGTTCCACATTCGTCGGGATATAATTTCCAAGAGATGGGGATAAGACACAAGTCTACACTTTAACCGCCATATTAGTGATCTTCGCGTTTGGGAAGGCCCTGACTTGGCTTTGGACTAGACTCTGGCTAGGCCAAGCCTGGCGTTAATTTGACTTCTTTTTTTTTGATGTTCCCCTAAGGGATACATTAACATGTGGCAATCACATATTCGTTCAGATTATTTAGGCTAGGGTGGACCAGTTCGCAATGTTGTGAGAAGGTTACAACATAATTGGAATCGTGAACCAGTAGGTCGAAGGAGATTGGGCACGATATAAGAGTACAATTATTCTGGTACCATTCACCTTTTTGCATCAGATTTAGTGGCGATAGGTTGTCATCCTATCATAATCGGATAGATCAAAGGATTGAAGGAGCCATGAGTGGCGGTATGGATAGGGTAGTTATTGTTAGATGATGTATCCTTCGAAAGTCGTGTGGGACCATTGTGTGTGTTTTTGGCCCAGAAATCAGTTAGGTGTCCGGTGTTTTGATTAGTTGAGAGATAAGGTGGGATCAGAGAAGTCTCGGTTGCCTCTGAAAAGCAGCAAGTGGTAGCAAGAAGAGTTGAAGTGGGTTTGGTGACTTAGGATTCATAGGTAGAGTTTCTTGTATTTAGGTTGTACGCTAAGTTATTTGCAGTTGGATTAAATAATCTCAGAGTGGTTGATTAGACGTTTTTGCACAGCTCTTGTCAGGTTCTTAATTGTTGTAGCGATAGGTCTCCTACTCGAAGGATTATCTGATTTTTTTATCAAGTATAAGTGTATTGTAGGGAACTTTGGTTTGTGACTCTGTTTTCTAGTGGAATCCCAGGTTATCAGAAGTTTAGTAGTCATTTAGGAGATAAGTACAATCAATTCGGCAATGATTCTGTGTGGGCAGTCTGTCAGGAAGACAGACCATGTCGACACTTAAAATTTCAGATTGAGTAAATGTGATCATGTTTCAAGGAATTTATTCATCTTCGGGAACCCTGTAAGGGGTGGTTTTGGTTGGCTTGGAAAGGCCCGGGTATGGTTGTGGTTGTGGTCGTGTTGCTCAAGTTGTTTGGCGTGTCAAGAGTGGTAAGGAATGATTTCGAGGTTGGAATCTAAATGAAGTGGGGGAGAGTTGTAATGTTTCGTTTGAAATGGAGTAATTAAATAATAAACCCTGAACCCCAAGATGTAAATATATATTTTATATTATTTTATTGAAGCCCTAAAATCCAAAATATTTAGCGGGGTTTTGGTTTAGGGGACTCAAATGATATAATTTGGAATTTTGGGTGTTAAAGTGTAATTCCGGGACTTATTTTGTATAGATTTTTAGAAGTCAGGGTGTGTTTTGTAATTTAATCGATTTTAGTTGAAGGGATTTTGAAATGCTGATTGTTGAATGGTAGAATATGTACTTAAATTGAAAAGATTTGACATTGAGGGGCTGAAAGTGTATTATGAGTAAAGATTTCAAATGGGCAGTCATATAACCCATCACCCTAGTCCCGTAACCCTAACCCTAGGTGGTTGCTTCAGCCGCCACCATGTTCTTTCCCTCTAGTAGCCACCACCCCCACCCCTCCCCGCTGTTAAGCTCACGAATCACCAACCAATGCCACCACAACGTTGATGTAGGATATCATGGTCAGTCGGAGTCCAAGTTGTATTCGTCGTACGAGGGCCGTGAAGTCGGAAGCCACCGTTCTATTGCTGCCGTTGCTATCATTTTCCGACAAGATCGTGGTGACTCAAGGAATAGTGTAAAGATTTGAGTTGGTGGCTGCTTCGAATCTCTACTAATCCTCTTCTATCTTTTATATGTCGTTTCATCCTAGCCGACGTCCATAATAGGCCATGCACCCATAAACGACATTGTTTTCTTCGGTTCCTAGTCGGTCTGCTGTTCTGACCGTCTCTCTACCTCCGTTGGGGCTCCGGTTTCATTTGGTAGCCTCAGTTTGGGTATGCATCTCGTAAATGTATGTACTAGGCGGGATTCTTTAACATTGTATGTTTATTGTATGTGTGTATCCCAGAAAGCCAGACCACCACCATGGTGGCTGCCACCATTTATATCCTTTCCACCGCCACCAACCACCATGACTGGTGGTTGTGTGCGTGTTTTGGTGTGTGTATGCGTGAGTGTATTTTATGTGTATGATATTGTATCTATTTTTTTGGCCAGAAAATCTGAAGAAAACCCACCACCACCACCATGAGGTGGTGGCTGCCACCTTCTGCTGCTACCAGCCACCGTGTTGGGCGGCAGTGTGCATTTATATTTGATTAGATTGCTAATTGAGTTGCTTGGACATGTTTTGGACTCGAAGTATTACCATCACCAGCACGAGTTGGTGGCCACCGGCATGAGTCGCTGTTGACCACCACTACCCGAGGTGGCAGTGGTTGGTGCCCGACTTATTTAACATAAATTGTCCTAAAAACTTAACCAATGGACTAGTTACCACATGATTCGGTTGGAAACCCTAATTAGGGTTTAGAAAACTATAATTTTGGATATGTTACTTTGGAATTGTTGGGACCCACGTCTTGGACCATTGGATTGATGTTATAACTTATGCCTGGTTACATTGTATGTTTGGCCTAGTGGGGTGCAAGACTTAATTGATTAAGTCCTTAACATGTTAAGTAAAAACACTTAGCCCTAATCGTCATTTTATGTGAAAACCCTAATTGGGTTTAGGTTCTTGTTGGGCCATTTCTTGGACTAAGTTGTTGTGGGGCTTCATGGGCCTATTAGGAACATGTTTATAGACTAACAAAATTATTGGGCTTTAGGATAAGGCCCATTGGAAAGTCTTAGGCCCAAATTGGAAATTTGGGCCATAATTGGGCCTTGATGATTATGAGATATTGGACCATCGAAATGCCAAGCGTTTGGACTAGAATAAACTGTTGGGCCATAACGTAAGACGAAGTAGACCTTTGGGCTCAATTTGGAAAATTGGTCCATATGTTGGGCCTTGATTGATTATTTGGCTTTTGGGCCTTCAGAGTCTGACTTTGGTACTTGGTTTTAAACCAACCAAGGTTAGCGGTAAAATGGTCTTTTTATCCCAAGTGTGGATTTATGGTTATGCATTGAAACCCAAATAGTTAACTAGGTGTTACTTTGTATTGACAGTTCGAGAGTCTGTCATCAAGCAGCTAGAGTTTTACCCATAGGACTTCAACAGTGCGAGGTGAGTGTCCTCACCGTACCAATGGGTCGAAAGCATGTGGCCAACTTATTTTGTGATTTGTGGTACACTAATTGTTGTAGTAATATGTAGTATACTAGTTGGTTATATGATATATGGTATGTTTGTTGCTTATGTGATATGTGCATGAAAGATAATGGGGGAGCTCATGGAACTTGGATGTCATACCATGTGGGGGATCCCATGGGTCTCCAGGTAAAGACCATGAGGGGAGCCCATGATACATGGATGTTAGACCATGTGGGGGAGCCCTTGAAATTATAGGTAAAGACCATGGGGGAGCCCATGACACATGGATGTCAGACCTTGTAGGGGAGCCCATGGCCTTCTAGGTAAAGATCATTGGGGGAGCCCATGGACCATAGGTCTAAGACATTGGGAGGAGGCCACGATATCCTGGAGTAAGATCCTGGGGGGAGTCCACTGCATCCTTCTTGATGGTTTTGAGCATTCTAACACTTCCTAAGTGTACATGCAACCCTAATAACCTTGGATCTATGTTTGTCTAATTATCATGCAAAGTTGAATTCCAAGGCTATATTCATATTTAGCATACATGGGGAACAATTTTTAACTTGAATGATAGATATAATAACTTACCTTGTTGTTGCTTATGTTCCTTGAAACCTTGTGAGCCTAGCACCCCAAGTGTGATGCCTCAAATGCTTCACACAACACCAAATGCTCTTGAAAAGACTTTTGAGAGAATACACACTTCTTGAAATCGGCCTAGCCCTCTTGTTTCATATGTGTAGCCGATTTTTGTGGAGAGTGGGATCCTTATATAGTGTTGACACATCTAGGGTTACACCATGTAAACCCTAATGTGTCATGACTCTTCATTTCCATAACCCATGGGTTTGTAACTCCCATGGAGCATCCATGGAGCATCCTATGGGTGTAACCCAACATGATAATCCATGGAGCCTCTTAGCCCACTATACAAGATATGGATGATTTACTTAATCAAACCATATATTTAATTAGTTATCTTTTGATCACTTAATTAATTCTAAATTATATCTTCATCAAACTAATGAAATAATATTATTAATATATTAGAACTTATAATATATTAATAATCTCCAAATGTTATTTCTCTCATTTAGTCTATCCAATTGCATGGTGCCATGCAACCCAAATGGACCATGCCGGGTCGGGTCAAGTACATACTAGAAATAGTTATGGACATAGATACCTTGTCCAACAGTCTCCTACTTGGATAAGTCTAACAACTATTACTGCAAGTATGAGTTCAGGAACCGATCGGCAATTGTAGCTCTTTTCAAGGTTTCTCGGAACTGAGAAGATGATGGTACGCCGTTTAAGATAAATGATCATATAATCCTCTGTTCTAGATATCAACCGGACAAATAAATGGAACAATGTCTTACTTATTGTCCAGCATTTTGTTTCCCGATTTCCGATTTGTTTGACAAAGAACTTAATTGAACACATCAACTTAGTTCTGACCGGGCCCGGTACATAGGTGAAAACAAAATCATCGAGGGGCCCAGATAACAGCTTCTAATCCAAGAAGGAACAGATAAACTTCGACTCATATGTTTGTTCTACGACTCATTGAGTTATACACAAAAGCACGTTTTATAACATCGAGTTACCAATGTGTTTTTGTACAATCAATGCATAACCAACTTGTAAGCAACAAATCATATGTCTAGGTTTGAAGACTTATATGATATTACCGTCTCACGATCACTTGAGATAGAATTCCATGAAGTGATTCCAGTGAGCCTGGGTTGAGTCCAATGCTCAGACGTTATGAGCACTCATGATTGTTGTAGACTTGTCCAACACCTTAGACCTGTGCAGCCAATCATGACAGTCTTGATTCATACCTACTTCCGACATATGACCGACTGTGGAGGTTTGAATAATATTTTATACCAAACAAAATTATTCTGGAAGTCAAAACATGCAAAAGAAACATAGTAAACGATTGACAAGAGATAGCAACACTTTACTCATAAATAAAACACCTTTTCTTCATCATCTAATGTCAATTACACTTTACAAATTTCGAGGTTATCTAACTACTAAATCTAATATTATCCTTCAGCCCTATGCTCCGAGCATGCTGGAGATGCTTAACCCGAGTCAGTCCCTTCGTGAGGGGATCTGCTGGGTTCTCATCCGATGATACCCTCTTTTCCACGAGGAGTCCTTCTTCTATTCGATGTCTAATGACATGGTATTTTCTGTCGATGTGCCTGGATCTCCCGTGATCCCTTGGTTCCTTGGCTAAGGCAACAGTGCTTTCACTATCACAGAAAATTTCCATTGGCTCTTTAGAAGCTGGTACAACTCCAAGGTCTCCGATGAAGTTCTTTAGCCATATAGCCTCCTTCGCCTCCGCGTTCGCTGCAATATACTCTGATTCGCAAGTTGAATCAGCCACTGTCTCTTGCTTGGAACTCTTCCAAGAAATTGCTCCTCCATTTAGGGTAAAGACCTAGCCCGACTGAGAGCGGAAATTACCCCTATCAGTCTGGAAGCTAGCATCACTATACCCTACAACTCTCAAGTCATCACTCCCACCGAGGATAAGGACCCAGTCCTTAGTCCTTCGTAGGTACTTGAGGAAATTCTTTACCGCAGTCCAATGTGCCTTGCCAGGGTTCCGCTGAAACCTGCTAACCATGCTCAGGGCAAAGGCTAATCAGTTCGAGTACACATCATAGCATACATGATCGATCCTACAGCCGAAGCATAAGGTATTCGACTCATTTATGCTATCTCAGCCTCAGTGCTAGGGCTTTGTGTCTTACTCAATATGGCGGTACTCTGGATGGGTAACTCTCCTTTCTTGGAGTCCTGCGTGCTGAATCTCTTCAACACCTTATCCAAGTAGGTACTTTGACTAAGTCCAATTAGCCTTTTACTCCGATCTCTCAAGATCCCTATCCCTAGAATATAAGCAGCTTCACCAAGGTCCTTCATAGCGAAACACTTCCCAAGCCAGGACTTTACTTCCTGCAGGGTCGGGATGTCGTTTCCTATGAGTAGTATGTCATCAACATACAATACCAAAAATCTAACTATACTCCCACTAGCCTTGACATACACACATGATTCATCTTCACTCCTAAAAAAGCCAAATTCCATCTGCGAGGTGCTTGCTTTAATCCATAAATGGATTTCTCAAGCTTACACACTTTATTAGGGTACTCGTTGCTGACAAAACCTTCTGGCTGACTCATGTAAAAATCTTCAGCCAACTTTCCATTAAGAAAAACGGTTTTGACATCCATTTGCCAAATTTCATAGTCATGAAATGCAGCTATGGCTAACATAAACCTAATAGACTTAATCTTGGCTACTGGAGAAAAGGTCTCATCATAATCCAATCCCGGAATTTGAGAGAAGCCCTTTGCGACCAGTCGAGCCTTATAAGTGTGTACTTTACCATCCATGTCGGTCTTCTTCTTGAAGATCCATTTGCACCCTATTGTCTTACGACCTGGTACATTATCAACCAAGTTCCAAACTTGATTGTCATACATGGATTGTATCTCGCTATCCATAGCCTCTTTCCAATTAGCAGACTCCGGGCCTGCCATGGCTTCCTCGTAGCTGTTAGGATCGTCCAGACCTACTAGTGTCCCATCACTAATAAGTGTCTCACCTTCTGCAGTAATATGGAAACCATAGTAATGCTTAGGTGCACTCCTAACTCTCTTGGAACGCCTCAGAGGTACAGACTCATCAATTGGCTCCCCAGGAGTTTCCTCCTCAAGTTGAGGGCTAGAGTTTGAAGTTCCTTCACCACTTGATTCATGAATTTCTTCAAGATTAATTTACCTCCCACTGTCTCCTTGGATTATAAACTCTCTTTCTCGAATGACTCCTCTTCTTGCTACAAAGACCACATTATCACTAGGTCTGTAGAAGAGGTAACCAAAGGATTGTTGTGGGTAGCTGATGAAAATACACCTCTCGCTTAAGGGTTCTAGCGTGTCATGAGTCTCGCGTCTCACAAAAGCGTCGCAACCCCAAATCTTGATGTGGTCTAGTTTGGGTACTTTACCAGTCCACATCTCGTGAGGAGTTTTGGCAACTTTCTTTGTAGGGACTAGACTATGGATATGGGCGGTAATCTCTAAGGCATACCCCTAGAATGAGATTGGTTGCGAAGCTCGACTCATCATGGAACGAACCATGTCTAACAAGGTTCGCTTACGCCTCTCAGACACACCATTCAACTGTGGTGTCCTGGGAGGTGTCAATTGTGAGACGATCCCACATTCCCTAAGATAGTCGAGGAACTCTGAAATAAGATACTCACCACCTCGATCAGATCGAAGCATCTTAATGTTCCTGCCCAATTGATTCTCCACTTCCTATTTAAATTCCTTAAACCTTTCAAAAGTCTCTGACTTATGCTTGATTAAGTAGACATATCCATATCTACTTTAATCATCAGTAAAAGTCAAATAATAACGATTCGCATCCCTTGTGGCATGTTTGAATGGTCCACACACATCCGTGTGTACAAGGTCCAATAAACCTTCACCCCTCTGACACGAGCCTGTGAAGGGTGACTTTGTCATTTTTCCAAGTAAGCATGATTCGCAACTATCATTTGACTTTAGGTCAAACGACTCCAAGACTCCATCCTTTTGGAGTTGGCCTATGTGTTTATTGCTTATATTTCCAAGACGACAATGCCATAATGATGCTTTATCCAAGTTATTATTAGTAGTAGAATCAATACACAAAACATTATTTCCTAAGTTATCTATAACAGATACAGCTTCATACACACCATCACAAGGTAATGCTTTAAAATAAAGAACATTATTAAAGAAAGCATTAATCGAACCAACTTCATTATCAAATGAAAAGGTGAAACCTTGTTTATACAATGCATGAAAGGAAATAATAATTCTTGCCCTTTTTGGCGAATAACGATATTTATTCAAACCTAAATTTAACCCACTACTTAGCGATAAAGTATAAACTCCAATCTTGGTGACAGGTGTAACTTTCCTATTCCCCCAGATTAAGTTTATCCTTCCTTGCTCCACATTCTAACTTCTTTTTAGTCCATGCAAGTCACAACAAATGTGAATACCACAATCGGTATCAAGGACCCAAGATTTAGAATGGGGTGACTTATTAGAAATGATAGTGTAAATACCTGCATGGCTGGGTTTAACTTTTCCATCCTTCACATCTTGCTGGTATTTTGGGCAGCTCCATTTCCAATGTGATTTTTCATGGCAATAGACGCATCCAGCCTCTTTTGGGTCAGAAGAAGGAGTGATGAAACCTTTCCTGGTTCCACTTGAAGAAGAGCCATCAAGGGTCCTTACCTTGGTACCCTTTGAAGAACTCTTTCTCTTCTTCCCTCGACTTTTCCCAATTGCCAAAACAGGAGTGGAGTTTCAAGTAGGAGTGTTAACAACCGACTTCCCCTTAAGACCTGATTCAACGGTCTTGAGAAGTCCCTGAAGTTTGCTGAGTGTGACCTCTTCCTTATTCATGTGATATGTCATGCGGAATTGATCATAGCACGATGGTAAGGAGTGCAAAATGATATCTATTGGAAGCCCCTCAGGGAAGTTCACATTAAGCTTCAGCAATTGATCCACATACCTTTGCATTTTCTGCATGTGGCTCGTGACGGAATCCCCATCCTTCATCATGGTTGTTATCATGGAGCAGATGATTTCATACCTCTCTTGTCGTGCAGTTTGATGGTATCTTTCCATCAAATCTTGGTGCATTTGATAAGGGTAGAAATCCTCATAGGACTTTTGGAGTTCCGCTGTCATCGTGGCCATCATGATGCATGCCACTTTCGTAGCATCCCTTTCATGTGCCTGAAAGTCAGCGATCTCCTGAGGAGTTGCAGTGGTCTCGTCAATCTCCTTAAGCTCCGTGTCAAGGACATATTCTTTGTCCTCGTAGCGGGTAATCATCCTGATGTGTCTGATCCACTTATTGAAGTTGGATCCATCAAAAGTGACTTTCCCACACAAGTTCATAAGGGTAAAGGAGCCATTAGGATTAGAGCTAGAAGCATCATTGTTTGAAGACATCCGAAGGAAGAGGACAAGATCAGTTTAGATATTAAGAGAGTCCTTAATAAAACACCCAAATGTAATATTAAGGCTAGGATCCAATGACAATATATTATAACTTAGATGAGGTATGTCGTAATCCAAGCGATAACATATTTGAAAGGTAGGTGAATGACGATTCACCAATTTCCACCACGAAAACCGAAATATTAAATATTAGGTTTCTGATTGGTTCTTAGAAATTCCTAGATTCTTTGAGATTCAATGAACTTTTCAAAGGCATGTTTCAATCTCGACTGTGCCCTCCAAGTTTTGTGACTGGGATACTGAGGTTCACAAAACGAGTTGTGAAGTAACCATGCAAATCACTTGGTACCCTTAAAGTTTATCACTCAATCGATGTGCCGGTAAACCACACACGCTCCACCGATACTATAATAAACCTTAAGTCACCCTTTACCTACCTTGTTAAGTCCAAGTTAGTATGCCGGTTAACCACACACGCTCCACTAACGACTTAAACAAAGTGTAAAGTGTAATTTCATAGAGTAGCACCTTATTCAAATTTTCCTAAAGCAACTAAGATTGGGAATTTAATAAAACATTTAGTTACTTTATAATATTCATCATACTTTTAATGAAAATTTAGAAGTCCTTGTCTTACCCGTTCGGCTAATGACCCTCCACCAGTCACGCGAGCGGTGGGTAAGAGTGGACACCCATTAAGTTGGCATTTTATAGGCAACAAACTTATACCCACCTTATGTTGGATAAGGTGTCTAAGTCGATAACTATTTCAGGTATGTACTTGACCCGACCCGGCGTGGTCCATTTGGGTTGCATGGCACCATGCAATTGGATAAACTAAATGAGAGAAATAACACTTGGAGATTATTAATATATTATAAGTTCTAATATATTAATAATATTATTTGATTAGTTTGATCAAGAATTAATTTAGAATTAATTATGTGATCAAAAGATAACTAATTAAATATATGGGTTGATTATGTAAATCATCCATATCTTGTATAGTGGGCTAAAAGGCTCCATGGACTATCAAGTTGGGTTCTACCCATAGGATGCTCCATGGGAGTTACAAACCCATGGGTCATGGAAATGAAGAGTCATGACACATTAGGGTTTAACCCTAGATGTGTCAACACTATATAAGTAACATGTTCTCCACCTAAAATCGGCTACACTAAGAAATAAGAGGGCTTGGCCGATTTTGAAGAAGTGAGTATTCTCTCATAAGTTCTTCCAAGAGCATTTGGTGTTGTGTGAAGCATTTGAGGCATCACACTTGGGGTGCTAGGCTCACAAGGTTTCAAGGAACACAAGCAACAACAAGGTAAGTTATTCTATCTATACTTAATGTTAAAATTGTTCCCCATGTATGCTAGATAGGAATATAACCTTGGAATTCAACTTTGCATGACAATTAGACAAACATAGATCCAAGGTTATTAGGGTTGCATGTAAACTTAGGAAGTGTTAGAATGCTCAAAACCCATCAGTGGTATCAAAGCCTAGGCTTGTTTGTTCTTATTTGTGCTTAAAAGTTGAAAACAGAATCGGAAATTTTGCTGTCTGCGAATGGACTCGTCGAGTCTATAGGGGGGACTCGTCGAGTCCATGAGTATCTTCAACCAACTCGGCGAGTCAGATTATGCACTCGGCGAGTAGGGTCGAATAAGTGCAGAATTTCGATTTAGTTGCTAGAAAATGAATTAGAAACATTACCCTAAACTGTTTTGGTAATTGAAAACTTGTTTTTGGTGGTGTAATGTCTTTGCTAATTCATTTACAACAACTAGTTATCAAAATTACAAAGTTTTATGTAATTTTTGATTTTGTTCATATTCATGTTCTTGTTCTTATGATGTTTTAGATGATCATAGGAATTATTTGTAACCTATTTGCTAGTTTAATTCTTGATCATAATGTGTTTTAATGGAGTCCATAACTTATCCTTAAGTTATGGAAAACCAAGAGTCACACTTGAGTTAAAACCATTAAGAAAAACACAAGAGTTAGAAAAATGAAGAGTCTTCATTTTATTACTCTATTAAACTCATAAGTTACAAGAAATGAAAAGTTTTGAAAGTTACAAAACTTGCCCTCAAGTTTTGGAACAAGTAAAGTTAAGTTAAAACTTTAAGTTCCAACCCCTAGAATTTTAAAAGTTAAAATTCAACCCTTATACTTATATTATGATAATTTAATAATTATATATATATATGTATAAGAATAAAGTCGTCTTACCGCTAGTACGCCTCATTCACGAAGCTGGTCTATAAGGTGGGTATAAGGTTGTTGCCTATAAAATGGTGACTTAATGGGTGAATATTCTCACCCACCGCTTGCTTGACTGGTGGAGGATCGTTAGCCGAACGGGTGAGACAAGGACTTATAAATTCTCATTCAAAGTATGATGAATATAATAAAGTAACTAAATGTTTATTAAATTCCCAATCTTAGTTACTTTAGGAAAAATGTGAATAAGGTGCTAATCCATGAAATTACACTTTACACTTTGTCTAAGTCGTTGGTGGAGCGTGTATGGTTAACCGGCACACTAACTTGGACTTAACAAGGTAGGTAAAGGGTGACTTAAGGTTTAATATAGTATCGGTGGAGCGTGTGTGGTTTACCGGCACATCGATTGAGTGATAAACTTTAAGGGTACCAAGTGATTTGCATGGTTACTTCACACCTCGTTTTGTGATCCTCGGCATCCCAGTCACAAAACCTGGAGGGCACTCCCAAGATTGAAACATGCCTTTGAAAAGTTCATTGGATCTCAAAGAATCTAGGAATTTCTAAAACCAATAAAAACTAAATATCTAATATTTCGGTTTTCGTGGTGGAAATTGGTGAATCGTCATTCACCTACCTTTCAAATATGGTATAGCTTAGATTACGGCATACCTCTTCTAAGTTATATTATATTGTGATTGGATCCTAGCCTTAATATTACATTTGGGTGTTTTATTAAGGACTCTCTTAAATCTAAACTAAACTTGTTCTTCTCTTTCAGATGTCTTCAAATAATGCTTCTGGCTCGAATCCTAATGGCTCCTTTACTCTTATGAGTTTGTGTGGGAAAGTCACCTTTGATGGATCCTACTTCAATAAATGGATCAGAAACATCAGGATGATTACCCGCTACGAGGACAAAGAATATGTCCTTGACAAGGAGCTTAAGGAAATCGATGAGTCCACTGCAACTCCCTAGGAGATCGTTGACTTTCATACTCATGAAAGAGATGCAACCAAGGTGGCTTGCATCATGTTGGCCATAATGACAGCTGAACTCCAAAAGTCTTATGAGGATTTCTACCCTTATGAAATGCACCAAGATTTGATTGAAAGATACCATCAAAGTGCACGACAAGAGAGGTACGAAGTCATCTGCTCCATGATAACAACCATGATGAAGGACGGAGAGTCCGTCACGAGCCACATGCAGAAAATGCAAAGGTATGTGGATCGTTTGCTGAAGCTCAATGTGAACTTCCCTGAGGAGCTTGCAATAGATATCATTTTGCACTCCCTACCATCGTGCTATGATCAATTCCGCATGACATATCATATGAACAAGGAAGAGGTCACCCTCAGCAAACTTCAGGGACTTCTCAAGACCGCAGAAACAGGTCTTAAGGGGAAGTCGGTTGCTATCACTCCTACTCCAGACTCAACTCCGGTCTTGGCAATCGGGCAAAGTCGAGGGAGGAAGAGAAAGAGATCTTCAAAGGGTACCAAGGCTTGGACCCTTGATGGCTCTTCTTCAAGTGGAACCAAGAAAGGTTTCATTACTCCTTCTTCTGACCCAAAAGAGGCTGAATGCTTCTATTGCCATGAAAAAGCTCATTGGAAGCGAAACTGCCCAAAATACCAGCAAGATGTGAAGGATGGGAAAGTTAAACCCAGCCATGCAGGTATTTACACTATCATTTCTAATAAGTCACCCCATTCTAAATCTTGGGTCCTTGATACCGATTGTGGTATTCACATTTGTTGTGACTTGCATGGACTAAAAAGAAGTTAGAATGTGGAGCAAGGAAGGATAAACTTAATCTGGGGGAATAGGAAAGTTACACCTGTCACCAAGATTGGAGTTTATACTTTATCGCTAAGTAGTGGGTCAAATTTAGATTTGAATAAATGTTGTTATTCGCCAGAAATGGCAAGAAATATTATTTCCTTTCATGCATTGTACAAACAAGGTTTCACCTTTTCGTTTGATAATGAAGTTGGTTCGATTAATGCTTTCTTTAATAATGTACTTTATTTTAAAACATTACCTTGTGATGGTGTGTATGAAGCTGTATCTATTGAAGATAACTTAGGAAATAATGTTTTGTGTATTGATTCTACTAATAATAATAACTTGGATAAAGCATCATTATGGCATTGTCGTCTTGGACATATAAGCAAGAAACGCATAGGCCAACTCCAAAAGGATGGAGTCTTGGAGTCGTTTGACCTAAAGTCAAATGATAGTTGCGAATCATGCTTACTTGGAAAAATGACAAAGTCACCCTTCACAGGCTCGTGTGAAAGGGGTGAAGGTTTGTTGGACCTTATACACACGGATGTGTGTGGACCATTCATACATGCCACAAGGGATGCTAATCATTATTATTTGACTTTTACCGATGATTACAGTAGATATGGATATGTCTACTTAATCAAGCCTAAGTCAGAGACTTTCGAGAAGTTTAAGGAATTTAAACAGGAAGTCGAGAATCAATTGGGCAGGAACATTAAGATGCTTCGATCCGATCGAGGTGGTGAGTATCTTAGTTCAGAGTTCCTCGACTATCTAAAGGAATGTGGGATTGTCTCACAATTGACACCTTCCAGGACACCGCAGTTGAATGGTGTGGCTGAGAGGCGTAATCGAACCTTGTTGGACATGGTTCGTTCCATGATGAGTTGAGCTTCGCTACCAATCTCATTCTGGGGGTATGCCTTAGAGACTGTCGCCCATATCCTTAATCTAGTCCCTACAAAGAAAGTTGCCAAAACTCCTCACGAGATGTGGACTGGTAAAGTACCTAAAGTAGACCACATCAAGATTTGGGGCTGCGAGGCTTTCGTGAGACGCGAGACTCATGATAAGCTCGAACCCCGAAGCGAGAGGTGTATTTTCATCGGCTACCCACAGCAATCCTTTGGTTACCTCTTCTACAGACTTAGTGACAATGTGGTCCTTGTAGCAAGAAGAGGAGTCTTTCAAGAAAGAGAGTTTATAAGCCAAAGAGACAGTGGGAGGCAAGTTGATCTTGAAGAAATTCAAGAGTCAAGTGGTGATGGAACTTCAAACTCTAGCCCTCAACCTGAGGAGGAAACTCCTGTTGAGCCAATTGACGAATCTGTACCTCTGAGGCGTTCCACGAGAGTTAGGAGTGCACCTGATCATTACTATGGATTCCATATTACTGCAGAAGGTGAGACACTTATTAGTGATGAGACACTAATAAGTCAAGATGATCCTAACAGCTACGAGGAAGCCATGGCAGGCCCCGAGTCTGCTAAATGGAAAGAGGCTATGGATAGCGAGATACAATCCATGTATGACAATCAAGTTTGGAACTTGGTTGAGAATGTACCAGGTCGAAAGACTGTAGGGTGCAAATGGGTCTTCAAGAAGAAGACCGACATGGATGGTAAAGTACACACTTATAAGGCTAGACTGGTTGCAAAGGGTTTCTCTCAAATTCCTGGAGTGGATTATGATGAGACCTTTTCTCCGGTAGCCAAGATTAAGTCTATTCGGGTTCTGTTAGCCATAGCCGCATTTCATGACTATGAAATTTGGCAAATGGATGTCAAAACCGCTTTCCTTAATGGGAAGTTGGCTGAAGATGTTGACATGAGTCAGCCAGAGGGTTTTGTCAGCAACAAGTACCCTAATAGAGTGTGTAAGCTTGAGAAATCCATTTATGGATTAAAGCAAGCACCTCGCAGATGGAATCTTTGCTTTGATGAAAAGGTCAAGGAATTTGGCTTTTCTAGGAGTGAAGATGAATCTTGTGTATATGTCAAGGCTAGTGGGAGTATAGTTAGCATTTTGGTATTGTATGTGGATGACATACTACTCATAGGAAACAACATTCCAACCCTGCAGGAAGTAAAGTCCTGGCTTGGAAAGTGTTTCGCTATGAAGGACCTTGGTGAAGCTGCCTATATTTTGGGGATAAGGATTTTGAGAGATCGGAGTAAAAGAATAATTGGACTTAGTCAAAGTACCTACTTGGAGAAGGTTCTGAAGAGATTCAGAATGCAAGACTCCAAGAAAAGAGAGTTGCCCATCCAGAGTAGCGCCAAGTTGAGTAAGACACAAAGCCCTAGCACTGAGGCTGAGATAGCAGAAATGAGTCGAGTACCTTATGCTTCGGCTGTAGGTTCAATCATGTATGCTATGACGTGTACTCGACCTGATGTAGCCTTTACCTTGAGCATGGTTAGCAGGTTTCAGGGGAACCCTGGCAAGGCACACTGGACTGCGGTAAAGAATATTCTCAAGTACCTACGAAGGACTAAGGACTGGGTCCTTACCCTCGGTGGGAGTGATGACTTGAGAGTTGTAGGGTATAGTGATGCTAGCTTCCAGACTGATAGGGATAACTTCCGCTCTCAGTCGGGCTGGGTCTTTACCCTAAATGGAGGAGCAATTTCTTGGAAGAGTTCCAAGCAAGAGACAGTGGCAGATTCTACTTGTGAATCAGAGTATATTGCAGCTAGCGAGGCGGCAAAGGAGGCATTATGGCTGAGGAACTTCATTGGAGACCTTGGAGTTGTACCAGCTATTAAAGAGCCAATGGAAATTTTCTGTGATAGTGAAAGTGCTGTTGCCTTAGCCAAGGAACCAAGGGATCACGGGAGATCCAGACACATCGACAGAAAATACCATTTCATCAGACATCGGATAGAAGAAGGACTCCTCGTGGCAAAGAGGGTATCATCAGATGAGAATCCGGCAGATCCCCTCACGAAGGGACTGACTCGGATTAAGCATCTCCAGCATGCTCGGAGCATAGGGCTGAAGGATGATATTAGATTTAGTAGTTAGATAATCTCGAAATTTGTAAAGTGTAATTGACATTTGATGATGAATAAAAGTGTTTTATTTATGAGTAAAGTGTTACTATCTCTTGTCGATCGTTTACTATATTTCTTTTGCATGTTTTGACTTCCAGAATAATTTTGTTTGGTATAACATATTATTCAAACCTCCACAGTCGGTCATATGTCGGAAGTAGGTATGAATTAAGACTGTCATGTTTGGTTGTAGAGGTCTGGGACAAGGCTACAACAATCATGAGTGCTCATAAGTTCTGAGCATTGGCCTCAACCCACGCTCACTGGAATCACTTCATGGAATTGTATCTCGAGTGATCGTGAGACGGTAATATCATATAAATCTTTAAACCTAGAGATATGATTTGTTACTTACAAGTTGGTTATGCATTGATTGTACGAAAAACGCATTGGTAACTCGATGTTATAAAATCACGCTCTTATGTGTAATTCAATGAGTAGTAGAACAAACATATAAGTCGAAGTTTATCTGTTCCTTCTTGGATTAGAAGCTGATATCTGGACCCCTCGATGATTTTGTTTTGACCTATGTACCGGGCCCGGTCAGAACTAAATTGATGTGTTCAATGAAGTTCTTTGTCAAACAAATCGGAAATCGGGAAACAAATTGTTGGACAATAAGTAAGACATTGTTCCATGTATTTGTCCGACTGATATCTAGAACAGAGGATTATATGATCACTTATCTTAAATGGCGTACCATCATTTTCTCTGTTTCGAGAAACCTTGTAAAGAGCTACGATTGCCGATCGGTTCCTGAAGTCACACTTGCAGTAATAGTTATTAGACTTATCCAAGTGGGAGACTGTTGGATAAGGTGTCTAAGTCGATAACTATTTCTGGTATGTACTTGACCCGACCCGGCATGGTCCATTTGGGTTGCATGGCACCATGCAATTGGATAGACTAAATGAGAGAAATAACACTTGGAGATTATTAATATATTATAAGTTCTAATATAGTAATAATATTATTTGATTAGTTTGATCAAGAATTAATTTAGAATTAATTATGTGATCAAAAGATAACTAATTAAATATATGGGTTGATTATGTAAATCATCCATATCTTGTATAGTGGGCTAAAAGGCTCCATGGACTATCAAGTTGGGTTCTACCCATAGGATGCTCCATGGGAGTTACAAACCCATGGGTCATGGAAATGAAGAGTCATGACACATTAGGGTTTAACCCTAGATGTGTCAACACTATATAAGTAACATGTTCTCCACCTAAAATCGGCTACACTAAGAAATAAGAGGGCTTGGCCGATTTTGAAGAAGTGAGTATTCTCTCATAAGTTCTTCCAAGAGCATTTGGTCTTGTGTGAAGCATTTGAGGCATCACACTTGGGGTGCTAGGCTCACAAGGTTTCAAGGAACACAAGCAACAACAAGGTAAGTTATTCTATCTATACTTAATGTTAAAATTGTTCCCCATGTATGCTAGATAGGAATATAACCTTGGAATTCAACTTTGCATGACAATTAGACAAACATAGATCCAAGGTTATTAGGGTTGCATGTACACTTAGGAAGTGTTAGAATGCTCAAAACCCATCACCTTATAGACCGGCTTCGTGAATGAGGCGTACTAGCGGTAAGACGACTTTGTTCTTATATATATATATATATATATATATATATATATATATATATATATATATGTATATGTGTATATATATATTATTATTAAATTATAATAATATAAGTATAAGGGTGGAATTTTAACTTTTAAAATTCTAGGGTTTGGAACTAAAGTTTTAACAAGACTTTACATGTTCCAAAACTTGAGGGCAAGTTTTGTAAACTTTCAAAACTTTTCATTTCTTGTAACTTATGAGTTTAATAGAGTAATAAAAATGAAGACTCTTCATTTTTCCAACTCTTGTGTTCTTTTAATGGTTTTAATTCAAGTGACTTTTGGTTTACCATAACTTGAGGACAAGTTATGGACTCCATTAAAAATCATTATGATCAAGAGTTAATCTACCACATAGGTTACAAATAATTCCTATGATCATCTAAACATCATAAGAACAAGCACATGAATATGAACACTTTCATAAACTAAAATTACACTTAAAACTTTGTAATTTTGATAACTAGTTGTTGTAAATGAATTAGCAAAGGCATTAAACCATCTAAAGCAAGTTTCCAAGTACCAAAACATTTTAGGGTAATGTTTCTAATCCATTTCCAGGAACTAAAGTCGAAAATCTGCACTCTGTCGACCCTACTCGCCGAGTGCATAAGCCTACCCAACGAGTAGGTTGAAGATACAAGTGAACTCGACAGGTCCCTCAGTCAGACAACAAGTTTTTCGAATTTTTTCAACTTTTTAACACAAATAACAAACAAACAAGCCTAGGCTTTGATACCAATGATGGTTTTGAGCATTCTAACACTTCCTAAGTGTACATGCAACCCTAATAACCTTGGATCTATGTTTGTCTAATTATCATGCAAAGTTGAATTCCAAGGCTATATTCCTATCTAGCATACATGGGGAACAATTTTTAACTTGAATGATAGATAGAATAACTTACCTTGTTGTTGCTTATGTTCCTTAAAACCTTGTGAGCCTAGCACCCCAAGTGTGATGCCTCAAATACTTCACACAACACCAAATGCTCTTGGAAAGACTTTTGAGAGAATACACACTTCTTGAAATCGGCCTAGCCCTCTTGTTTCATATGTGTAGCCGATTTTGGTGGAGAGTGGGATCCTTATATGGTGTTGACACATCTAGGGTTACACCATGTAAACCCTAATGTGTCATGACTCTTCATTCCCATGACCCATGGGTTTGTAACTCCCATGGAGCATCCTATGGGTGGAACCCAACTTGATAATCCATGGAGCCTCTTAGCCCTCTATACAAGATATGGATGATTTACTTAATCAACCCATATATTTAATTAGTTATCTTTTGATCACTTAATTAATTCTAAATTAATTCTTGATCAAACTAATCAAATAATATTATTAATATATTAGAACATATAATATATTATTAATCTCCAAATGTTATTTCTCTCATTTAGTCTATCCAATTGCATGGTGCCATGCAACCCAAATGGACCATGCTGGGTCGTGTCAAGTACATACCAGAAATAGTTATGGTCTTAGACACCTTATCCAACACTTATATGTTCATATGCATGGCTTATGTGGTTGATATTACTTATGTTATTGATATGGCTTATGCGATTGAGATAGCTTGTATGATTTATAGGTATCATCGATTTGGAAAGAGATGGCCCGACTTGATCGTAGCGCACACCCGTGTTTTCCGCAATATAAGATTTTAGGATGAACTTTGATAAATGTTTTTAATTAACAACGTTTTTGGAATGTTTAGATTGAATGGTATATGTGTTTTGACTATAATAAAAATGAAATTTTTACCCATTATTTTTAGGTCGTTACATGAGTACACAAAATCAACCAACAATCTAAAAAATAATTACATTATCTTCAAACACTCATTCCTTACTTATTATTTTCTAATTATTAATCTTTTCAATTTAGTTGTAGTTACACCTATATTCCTTTATTAAAAACAATTAAACAGAGAATATGGTGCTATAATGAACGATTTTGAGCATTCTAACACTCCTAAGGTGTACATGCAACCCTAGAAACCTTGAATCTATGTTTTACTAAGATACATGAAAATTTCTTTTTCCAAGGTTCTTAACCTAACTAGCATGGCATGGGGAACTTGAGCATAAAAGCTAGTAGGAAAACATACCTTTCTTGTTGCTTGGATTCCTTGAGAACTTTGTAAGCCTAGCACCACAAATGTGATCCCTCAAGTGTTTCACAAATACCACAACTCTTGGAATAACTTTGAGAGAAGTACACTATCACTCAAAATCGGCTAGCCCTCTTGTTCTACACATAGTACCGATTTTGGTAGCCCATGGGGTCCTTTTATAGTGGTGTCACAAGTAGGGTTACAACATGTAAACCCAAAATGAAATGACTTTTCTTATTCCATGATCTATGTGGTTATAAACTCCATGGACTATCCATGGAGCACCTTATGGGTTTTAGCCCAATTCAATACACCATGGATAATTAGCCCACTATATAAGAATGGATGATTTACACAATCAACCCCATATATTTAATTAGTCTCCTTTTGATCACCAAATTAATTCTTCATCAATACTAATTAAATAATATTATTAATATATTAGAATTTATAATATATTAATAAACCTTAAGTGTCCTTCCTCTCATTTTGTCTATCCAAGTGCCATGATGCTATGCAACCCAAATGGACCATGCCAACCGGGTCAAGTACATTCCAGAAATAATTATGAACTCAGACACCTAATCCAATAGTCTGTCATTTGGATAAGTCTAATAACTATAATTGCAAGAATGACTTCAGGAACTGATTAGTAATCATATATCTTTTAAAGTCTTGCGAAACTGAGATGATGATGATATGCCAATGAAGATAAGTGATCATATAATCCTCTGTTCTAGATATCAGCCAGACAAATACATGGAACAATGTCATACTTATTGTACAACAGTTGGTTTCCCGATTTACGATTTGTTTGACATAGAACTTAATCGAACACATCAATTTAATTATGACCGGGCCTGGTACATAGGTCAAAACAAAATAATCGAGGGGCCTAGATATCTCTTCTAATCCAAGAAGGAACAGATAAACTTCGACTCATATGCTTGTTCTACTACTTGTTGAATTATACATAAAGGCACATTTTATAACATCGAGTTACCAATACGTTTCCGTACAATCAATGTATAACCAACTCATAGTCATCAACTCATATCTCTAGGTTTGAAGACTTATATGATATTAACATCTCATAATCACTTGAGATAAATTCCATGAAGTGATACAAGTGAGTGTGGGTTGACTCTAATACTCAGAACTTATGAGCACTCATGAATGTTGTAGCAACTCTTGCTATGTCCAACACCTTAGACATCTACAGGCCAACTTCGTGGAAGTCTTGATTCATACCTACCTCCAGCATATGACCGAATGTGGAGAATTTGATTAATATGATATACCATAAGATAATTATTTTGGAAGTCAAAACATGCAAAATAAAATGATAGTAAACGATTGACAAAAGATAGAAACACTTTACTTTTAAATAAACAACAACTTTTATTTATCATCAAATATCAATTATACTTTACAAATTTCAAAAGCTATCTAATTTCTAAAACTAATGTAATCCTTTAGCCCTATCCGCCTCACATGCTGAAGATGCTTAACGCTACGCGATCCCTTCGTGAGGGGATCTGTTGGGTTCTCATCCGATGATACCTTCTTTGCTACGAGGAGTCCTTCTATTCAATGTCTGATGAAATGGTATTTTTCTGTCAATATGTATGAATCTTCTGTGATCCCTTGATTCCTTAACTAAGGTAACTGCACTTTCACTATCACAGAAAATATCCATAGGTTCCTTTATAGCTGGAACAACTCCAAGGTCTCCAATGAAGTTCTTTATCCATATAGCCTACTTTGCATCCTCGCTTGCTGCTATATACTTTGATTCACAAGTTGAATTATCCACTGTCTCCTTCTTGGAACTTTTCAAAGTAATTGCTCCTCCGTTTAAGGTAAAGACCCAGCCTGACTGAGAGCGGAAATTATCCGTATCAGTATGGAAGTTAGTATCACTATACCCTACTACTCTCAAGTTTTCACTCCCACCGAAGGCAAGGGCCCAATCCTTAGTCCTCCTCAAGTACTTGAGAATGTTCTTTACCATAGTCCAGTACGCCTTGCCAGGGTTCCCTTGATATCTGCAAACCATGCTTAAGGCAAATGTCACATCAGGACGAGTATAAGTCATAGGATACATGATCGAGCCTACAGTGGAATCATACGGTACTCGACTCATCTCAGCTATCTCAGCCGCTATACTCGGGCTCTAGGTCTTACTCAGCCTGACGTTACTCTGGATTGGTAACTCTCCTTTCTTGGAATCCTGCATGTTGAATCTATTAAGCACCTTATCCAAGTAGGTACTCTGACTAAGTCTAATTAGTCTCTTACTCATGTCTCTCAAAATCCTTATCTCTAGGATATATGCAACTTCTCCAAGGTCCTTCATAGAGAAACACTTCCCATGCCAGGACTTCACTTCCTGCAGAGTTGGGATATCAATATCCTATGAGTAGTATGGCATCCACATACAATACCAAAAAGCTAACTATACTCCCACTAGCCTGGACATATACACAACATTCATCTTCGCTCCTTGAAAAGCCAAACTCTTTGACTTTCTCATAAAAAAAGATTCCATCTGCAAGGTGCTTGTTTCAATCCATAGATGGATTTCTCAAACTTACACACTCTATTAGGGTACTCTATACTGACAAAACCCTATGGTTGACTCATGTTAACATCCTCAACCAACCTTCCATTAAGGAAAGCGGTTTTGACATCCATTTTCAATATTTCATAATCATGAAATGCAACAATGGCTAACATAACCCTAATAGACTTAATCTTAGCTATTCGTGAAATGCTCTCATCATAATCAACTCCCGGATTTTGAGAAAAGCCCTTTACAACCAGTCGCACCTGGATAAGTTTGTACATTACAATCCTTGTCGGTCTTCTTCTTGAAGATGCATTTGCACCTGACTGTCTTACAACCTGGTACATTGTTAACCAAGTTCAAAACTTAATTGTAATACATGGAATGTATCTCGCCATCCATAGCCTCTTTCCATTTGGCATCCTCAGGGCATTCCATGGCATCCGTGTAGCTGTTAGGTTCATCCAGACATCCTAGTGTGTTAGGAATGATAAGTGTATTAGCTTTCGTAGTAATATGGAAAAGATAGTAAAGCTCAGGTGCATTCCTAACTCTCGTGGAATGCCTTAGAGGTACACACTCATCAGTTGGATCAATAGAAGTTTCCTCCTTATGTTGGTTGCTAGGGTTTGAGGTTCCTTCACCACTTAACTCATGAATTTCTTCAGGGTCAATTTGCCTCCCACTGTTTCATTGGCTTATGAACTCTCTCTCCCTCTTCTCTCTCTCTCTCTCTCTCTCTCTCTCTGTCTCTAAATACTCATCTCCTGGCTACAAAGACCACATTATCACTAGGTCTGTAGAGGAGGTAACCAAAGGATTTATGTGGGTAGCTGATGAACATACACCTCTCATTTCGACTCATCATGGAACGACCCATATCCAACAAGGTTCGATTACGCCTCTCAGCCACACCATTAATCTGTGGTGTTCTGGGAGGTGTCAATTTTGAGACAATTCTACATTCCTTCATATAGTCAAGGAACTCTATACTAAGATACTCACCACCTAGATCAGATCGAATCATCTTAATGTTCCTGAAGAGCTGATTCTCCACTTCCGGTTTAATTTCCTTGAACTTTTCAAAGGTTTTTGACTTATGATTGATTAAGTAGATGTATCCATATCTTCTATAATCATCATTAAAAGTCACATAAAAGCGGTTAGCACCTCTTGTGGTGGTTTTGAAGGGTCCACACACATCAGTATGTATGAGGTCCAACAAACCCTCACCCCTAGCACAAGTACTAGTGAAGGGAGGCTTTGTCATTTTTCCAAGTAAACAAGACTCAAAACTATCATCTGACTTTAGCTCAAATGAATCCAAGAATACATTCTTTTGGAGTTGGCCTATGTATTTCTTATTCACATGTCCAAGACAACAATGCCATAATGATGCTTTATCCAAGTTAGTGGATGAATCGACACACAACACATTATTTCCTAGGTTATTAACAACTGACACAGTTTCATATACACCATCACAAGGTAATGCTTTAAAACAAAGAACATTACTAAATAAAGCATTAATACCACCACATTCATTATCAAACGAAATGGTAAACCCTTGTTTGTACAAACCATGAATAGATATAATATTTCTCGCCATTTGAGATGAGTAACAACATTTATTCAAATCTAATGTTAACCCACTACATAGCAACAAAGAATAAACTCAAATCTTGGTGATAGGTGAAGCTTTTCTATTCTCCGTGATGAAGTTTATCTTCCCATGCTTCACATTCTCACTTCTTCTTACTCGCTGCAAATCATAACATATGTGAATACTACAACCTATATCAAGGACCTAAGAATTAGAATGGGGTGTGTTATTAGACAATATAGTGTAAGTACTTGCATGGTTGAGTTTTATTTTCCCATCCTTAAGATCTTGTAGATACTTTGGGCAGTTTTGCTTCCAGTGTGCCTTTTCATGGCAATAGAAGCATTCAACCTCTTTAGGGTTGGCATAAGCAGTGAGAGAAACAACTTTGGTTCTACTTGAAGAGTAGCCATCAAGGTACTTTCCATTGGTACCCTTCAAAGGGCCGTTCGTCTTCTTCCATTTACCTTGCCTGATTGCCAAGATAGGGGCGGTGGTAGGAGTAGGAGTGGTAACAACCGATTTACCTTTAAGACCACTTTCGGTGGTGTTCAAAAGTCCTTGAAGTTTGCTAAGTGTAACCTCCTCCATGTTAATGTAATATATAATTCAAAATTCATTATAACACGAAGGTAAGGACTGCAAAATGATGTCAATAACGAACTCCTCGTGGATGTTCACATTCAATTTCAGCAAACGGTCCACATACCGTTTCATTTTCTGTAAGTGGCCCGTGATGGGTTCACCATCCTTCATCTGGGTTGTTATCGTGGAGAGATGATGTCATACCTCTCTTGATAATCACTTTGATGGTAGCGGTCCATCAAGTCCTAGTGCATGTCAAAAGGGTAATAGTCCTCATTGGAGTTTTGGAGCTCAACTATGATTGTGGCCAACATGATACATGCCACTTTAGTGGCATCTCTCTCATGAGCTCAGAATTCAACGATCTCCTCTGGAGTAGAAGACGACTCATCAAGTTCCTTAAGCTCCTTGTCGAGGACATATTCCTTGTCCGTATAATGAGTGATCATCCTGATGTTCCAGATCCAATCCATAAAGTTGGAACCATCGAAGATGAATGTCCCACATAGTTTCATGTGAGACATGGGAGCCGGTAGGTTTGAGCCAGACGCAACATTGTTGGAAGACATCTGAAAAGAAGAAAGACAAGTTTGGATTAGATGTAAAGATAATCCTTGATAAGACACCTAAATGTAATATTAAGACTAGGACCCAACACAATATTTTATAACTTAGAAAAGGTATGTCGTAATCCAAGCTATAAAATATTTGAAGGTAGGTGAATGACGATTCACCAATTCCCACCATGAAAAAACGAAACATATTATTAGGTTTTTTAATTGGGTTTTGAAACTCCTAGATTCTTTTGACATTCATTGAACTTTTCAATGGCGTGTTTCAATCTCGAATGTACCTTCAAGTTTTGTGACTAGGATACCGATGATCACAAAACAAGGTGTGGATAACCTTGCCAATTACTTGGTACTCTTAATGTTTATCACCTAACCGATGTGTTGGTTAACCACACGCACTCGAACGATCTATGATAAACCTTAAGTCAACCTTTTTCTACCTTGTTAAAAGCAAGGTTAGTGTGTCGGTTAACCACACACGCTCCACTAAAAACTTAAGCAACATGTAAAATATAATTTCATGGGTTAGCACCATATTAACATTTTCCTAAAGTAACCAATATTGGGAATTTATAAAGCATGTAGTTACTTTATTACCATCATACTTTAAATGAGGATTAAAGTCATTGTCCTACCCGTTCGGCTAACGACCCTCCACCAGTCAAGGAAGCGGTCGGTGAGAATGGACACCCATTAAGTTGTCATTTTATAGGTAGAAACCTTATATATATATATATATATACATACATATATATATATATATATATATATTATTAACTTATGATATTATAAAGTATAAGGGTTGAATTTTAACTTTTAAAATTCTAGGGGTTGGAACTAAAGTTTTTAAAGTGACTTTACATGTCCCAAAACTTGATGGCAAGTTTTGTACCTATAAAAACTTTTCAACTTCATAACTTATGAGTTAATTGATTATTAAAATGAAGACTCTTCATTTTCATGTAACTTATGTGTTTATTTAATGGACTTTACAAGAATGACTTTTGGTAATCCATAACTTGAGAAAAAATTATGGATACCATTAAAACACATCAAGATCAAAAATTAATCTAACAAACTATTTGCAAATCATTCCTATAGTCTTCTAAACTCATATGTGTATGAACATTCATATCAACAATTTCAAGAATCATAAATAACACATACACGACTTGAAATTTTGATAATAGCCATTATAAATGGATTATCATAACCATTAAACCATCTAAAAAAAGTTTTATAAGATCAAAATATTTTAGGGTAATGTTTCTAGTCCATTTCCAGCAGCAAAACACGGAAATATGCATTCAAGGCCTCCTACTCGTTGAGTGCATGAACCTACTCGATGATTAGGATGAAATAACACATGGAATCGTCGAGTCCTCCCATGGAGTCGGCAAGTTCACTCAGCAAAATGCAGAAATCTTGAGTTTTTTCAGCAATTTGCATCAACAATCATGAAAACAAGCCTAGGCTCTGATTCAACTAAAGGGTTTTGAGCATTCTAACACTCCTAAGGTGTACACGCAAGCCTAGAAACCTTCAATCTACGTTTTACTAAGATACATGCAAATTTGCTTTTTCCAAGGTTCTTAACCTAACTAGCATGGCATGGGGAACTTGAAACATAAAAGATAGTAGGAAAACATACCTTTCTTGTTGCTTGGATTCCTTGAGAACATTGTGAGCCTAGCACCCTAAATGTGATGCCTCATTTGTTTCACACAACACCACAACTCTTGGAATAACTTTGAGAGAAGTACACAATCATTCAAAATCGGCTAGCCCTCTTGTGCAACATATAGTGTCGATTTTGGTAGCCCGTGGGGTCCTTTTATAGTAGTATCACAAGTAGGGTTACAATATGTAAACCCAAATTGACATGACTTTTCATATTCCATGATCCATGGGTTTATAAATTCCATGGACTATCCATGGAGAATCTTATGGGTTTTATCCCAATTCAATAAACCTTGGATTATTTGCCAACTATATAAGAATGGATGATTTACACAATCAACCACATATATCTAATTAGTCTCCTTTTGATCACCAAATAATTCTAAATTAATTCTTGACCATGCCAACCGGGTCAAGTACATTCAAGAAATAGTTATGAGCTTAGACACCTAAACCAACATATAACTCTCCCCCACTTAAATAGTCATTGCTAGCAATTAACTCAATATAATGCACCTGCATTTTACAACCATTCCAATGTCTAATCAGAACCTTTGTGATGCTAATATTGAATCTTAATAACCAAATAACTTGGTTACAGAATGTCTTTGTGTTTTTCTCAGCAATAACAATAAGTTTTTCAATGTAATTTAGCCACTTGATGATTTGACTGTCTACTAGTGATATCAACATTTTCTCTTCCATGCGACACATCCGAAGCTATGACACATGGAAAGTATTGTAGACCAAACTCATCTCATCTGACACCTTCAAGCGATATGCTACCTTCCCTACTCGAGTAATAATCTTGTATGCAACTATGTACCGAGGTCATACATTATCCTTCTTACCGAAACAGATCACCCTTTTAACAGTGAAACCTTCAATAGATCATTAAATCCTAACTAGATATGAATGCCTCTTTTTAGACAGGATATTCTATTGACTCTGCATGGTAACAAAACCGATCTCGTACCATCTAAATAAACTCATTCATCCTAACCACCATCTATTGTCCCATAACCTAACAACATACCTCGCATCAATAGATGGGTCAATGGATCGATGTAAAATCCCGTTATTTCAGGTTAATGTAATGTCTAAAAGTTGAGTCTTCTAATCTCTTTGTGAAGTAATAAGAATATGACCAAAAATGAAATGTTCAAAAACCTCCGTTTGAGTACACTATGTTGTAGATAACATGATAAGGTTTCCAAAAATATAAACAACACTAAAATCCGAATTATAAGGAAGGAGTCATGACCAATCAAAGATTCATAACACTACCGATAAAGCGTTGTTAAGCATAAAACGAGAAATTTCAACAAAATACTTTTAGCCTTAGGTATGTAAATGAAAGTCGTAGATATCATTAAACCACGAACATACATAAAAAGAATGCCCAAATCTTACTTCGTATGAGGAAGTTATGATTTTACGAAGTTTGCGACCTAGCAGTAGACAGCAAAAAACTCGAATTAGACATCGAGTGATCTTTAGCTAACATAACCTATATGAATGTTGAAGACCCTAAGCATAGGAATACAACATTAAAAGACAGATAAAATCGGATGCGGATGAACAGGTTATCAATTTATAAATGGACTTTTCCAGTCCCGGCCTGCTAAAAAGGTATTCTTAAATATAAAGCCAAAACTAGTCGACGAATCTAAATGAGAGTTGTAGAGTACAGTCTCACGTACATGTGGATATAAAGAACGCAAAAATCGGAGCTCGTATGCAAAAGTTACGAAACTTAGAAGTTTGGTAATCTAATTTACGCCCAACATAAATTGGGTTATGCCCAGCGTACCAGTCGATAAGGGCGTAGTCCCTTTGGCAGCAGAAATCCCATCATCCTTCAGGCGGCTCACGTACACTACGCCCCATGTAAGAGCGTACGCCTAACGTATGGAGTCGGTTCAGCCTCATATAAAAGGGAGGCTTGGATTCCGAATTTCTTGTTCAATTCTTCTCTTTTCCCGCACTTTTGCTCTGGATTTTTGCACTCGAAGCCATCTTGACACCCCAGTTTTCATACTCAAGAACCGAAGGAAGTTCTACACTCTCGAGATTCCTGAGAAATTAATTCTCACTAGTCGAAGTTCTGCTCGATTCTTCTCTCGACTACTTCAAACAGCCACTTCAATCAAGTTAGTTCATACGCCTTTTATACACCTTCAAATACTTTATAATGTACTTTTAATACATTTCGGGAGAGAACACAAGTAAACACATGGTTGATCCCGAGTGAAAACGTGAAAACTCTTGTTATACTTTGCATGCATTAGATTTCTACAAAATGCATAGTATCTAGGGTACCCATCCTTGTTAAACCATTTTATGCATTCAAAGAACTTATGATTTATGCTTTGTCAAACATTGTGAAAGTGGATAAACATTGCATACAAAACTATTATTTTAATACAGACTTACTTGAGAATCCGTGAGACGATTACATCTTCAATGGTACCTTTTTGTTAAAAGTTACTACCTAAAGTCCTGTCTATTATAACCAGAGTCTCCCGTTTGGAGAGCATGTAAAATGTGTATAGATCTATATGAGAAGTCATGGTCCCGTACCCTGACTGTTAGCTATAGTCCCTTGGGTGACAGTTTATCATAACGTTTTGACGCCTGAAAACCGTCACCACAGGCATATTGTGTTTAGTATGGCTATTAAAATCACCGGATGGATAATTATTATGGTATTATGCTTCTATGAATGAGTAGCTATTAAAACTATTCTTCATCTAACAAGTGTGATCTTCTTATAGCTTTAATATATAAAACTATGCCTCAACCTTTTAAGCATGTCAGTTGCTTGCGATTTCCAGTCTTGGACATTTGAGACTGCCTATTACTTTAGGAAAATAAGGGATTTTCATGTATCCAAACCAATCAACTAATATGAAAATAAGCGATTTTCATAGTACAACTATTTACATTTCATAGCACAAACATTCATATGCATTTCATACTTTTATAAGGAAATAAGAGATTTTCTTGGAAAACACACAAACTTTGGAATGGTATAGATTTTCTTAAAACCGCTTATGAACTCACCAACTTAATTGTTGATACTTTTTCTTTGAAATAACTTTTATTCTCAGGGAACCGCTATGCAGGTTTGGAAACCAACGTTTGGGGATTAACGCTCTGGCATTAATTACTTGTTTTGAAAGATGTTTATGTATTTCTATTTTGAACATGTAACAAATACAATTATGTAAACATTTTGAAAACTTTATATATATATGGTGGTGTGTACTTTCCTTACTATGAACTGTTATGATACTGAATATGACGTCCTCCACCCCCGAATGTTTCCGCCATTTTGGTTTGGGGGTGTGACAATCGATGATGACCCATATAGCATTGACTCCCTGCACTTGTCTTGGAAACTTTGAAATCAAGTCCATCGTGATATGATCCCATTTCTATATGAGAATATCTATAGGTTACAGCTTACCACGCGATCTCTAGTGCTCATCCTTGATCTAGTTAAGTATTCACCCACGTAACCAGTGACATCGAGCTTCATATATAGTCACCACTAATCTTCATGTAGGACCATTACATCTTTGATGCACATGGATATATGGAAATTATGGATTTATGAGGTTCTTCCCACAAAATCCATCTATCACCCATGGAGTAAGGAACCAGAACATAACCACAACGTGTCAACAAAAACCTTGATTATTCAGTATGATTATCAGAATCTCACCTGAATGCTCTGATGGGTTTCAATGCTATCCATGATTCATCATTGGGTAGCGGAAACAACAAACAATTCCAATCTAAGACTCGAAACAACTAGATCTAACTCAACTAATCTACTGAAGATACCTTTATTTTCTTCATGGGTTTCTTCTTTGGAAGAGCGACCTAAATAGACTTAAGAACCCAACGTAAAGTTTCTCTACTAAAATAACACATATGAAACCAGACGGAAGCAGATCTAAGCAACCCTCAAACTGTAAGCTTTAAACAGAAATGAAAATTAGATTCTATGGTCGACCACAACATGTTAAACAGTCTTCCATAACGTGGGAAATACACTTTGGGATTATTTACAGTTTTTTAGTGTTACAAAGTTTGAGACTAAGAGGTGTCTTTCACAAGTGTCAAAATCGGAATTCGAGCCCTATATTGATAGGTAGGTGATTTGAAACCCTAAAGATAACTAGTAAATATAATAGTAATTATCTATGGTACTCAAATTATTCTAGAATATTCTATATTACTATATTTACTTATAATTGATTAGCAAAATAATTCCTCAAATAGATATCTTTTCAGTTCTTCTTTATTTTGTTCTTGCGTGTAAACCAAAAGGACAATGTTATTTAGAGTAATATTACCAGGCTTGATATGACTATTGACACTAATTTCCATTAGCTGCCACTTGCACTTAGTGATTAATAATTTAGCATTCATAATATTTCCTAGACAAAATAGTAATTAATAGTCCAACATAACTACTATATTTATAACAATAATGCTATAAACAACCCTAAGACTAATAGCTTCAATTTCCTTTGATCTTCAAGATATCTTATTATGAACTGGATACATAGATCTATGTTCAATCTCGTGGTTGAAGATTATGTTTCCTGGTACTGACTTGTGGTGACCTTCAGGCTATCTGTTCAACCTAATTAGCTCAATCTCAACTTATAACAACATTTTTATAAACAAACCTAAGACTAATCACTTCAAATTCCTTTGATCTTCATGGTATCTTATTATCTTTTGATGTTCAAGGTAGTTTTGCAACTTTAAGTAGGATAAAGGTCAAATAAACACTAGTTATGTGTCGATTCTACATTCCTTTCAAATTGGATGAGTTGATCGGGAATCTTTTGTTGTAAAGGTCACGTAGCATTAGAAACTCGAGGCATAGATGAGATAAAACATGACAATTAGAAATCATTTTTAGGGATCTCATGAAACTCTGAATTACATTTGGATGTAATCGGTAATTCCTACCTTCATTGATGAAATAAATAATGGGATAAATTTCACCTAACCAGTTATTTGATTTGGAACATTGGATCATAGACTCTAATTTTTTAATGTTTAAGGAAAGAAAAGGATAATAATTATTAATAATTTAAAACATCAAAAATGCTAAGTGAACATTGTTAAATTTTTATACATGACTAATATCCTGAATCATGTACCCTTATGATCCCTCATTGAGAAGTACAAATTGCACCATTATAACTCCCCTTTTTGGTCTTTAAGACCAAGAAGCATTCTGTAATGAGAAAAGAAGTCGTATATACTTTTGAACCCACTTCGAACTTAGCCTCCTCTCATTTCTATGGAAAATCATTCTTCTTGCCTAAGCACTATATTGGTGCACTTGATGCATCCCGCCTTATGCTTGATGGCATGCCTTATTTCTATTAGAGAAATGAGACATCTTTTACTATATTACAAGATAGAAGAACTTTTGGAATGGATCCAATATCAATGAATGGGAGATCTCAAAGAGGTCGTCCATGATTTATGTAATCTGAGAATTTAGAAGGACCAAACCACCACGTCTCATTTTGATGATGCTAGGGAACTTCTTAACTATATTATGAGACTTAGTGATCATTGTTAGCATGATTGCACTTTATATTTGATTCTTTGCAATTAGACTAAGGAATATTATGATTTCATTAATACACTGAATTAAAGGCATTCAAGACAAATTTATCTCAAAGTTGCAAGTGAATCATAATTTTAATTAGGAGGATGTCTCGAATGATACATGAATGAAATGTGGCATCGTTGGCCATTGGATGGAACATTATATTGATAAGTTTCTAACAAAAAAGCCTAAGGTGGGCACTTCATGTATTTTTACGATAGAACTTGAAATTTTCATCAAATACTTGGTACTTGATACTAAGTGTAAGATTAAAAATTATAAATATGTTACCTATACTCAAACAAAAGTAAACAGCGGGTCGTAAGCAAGATGGTTCTCCATGTGAGTAAAGAGACAATTTTTACAGAATAAAACTTCTTGAAAGTTATTTTTTAACTACTAGAAAACAACCCTTTAATGAAACTGGAACAATAACATGCACTGCTTTTTGATATGTAAAAGTTCTTGTCCTAAAAATAACGCCACCTCTCCAAAAACTTGAATGATTATTGTGTGTCCTAAACCTTGACGTCGTTTTATAATTTATTTAGATAAGGAACATCTTTCATTCCTTAGCATCCAACAAGAAGCGTAATTCCAAAAAATTTGAGTACCATTCATTTCCATATTTCATTATTCTTCCCAATATCGATAAGGGTTTCTCTTTGATGACCATTCACCTCCCCTCGTTATCAATCTCTCCTCAACGATATTGTTTTGAAATTAATCAAAATTTCCTCCTCAAATCGTTTCCTTTACTTTCACTCCTTCAACCCCTTAGTCTTAGGCACCACCACACAAGCACACAATAATGACCAGTTAATTGAACTCTCAGAAAAAAAATCATAGATATTGATCCGTGAAGAAAAATCATGAACTTGTCGTGATTCTTGAAGTTCGATTTGTGAAGATGAAATAATGAATCGATGTCCCCTCCCACAATCATCTGTCCCAATTGACGAAGTTTACATTCAATATATCGATTCGACCAAGCATTTTGGACGGCAAAACTACCCTAAGGTACTATGTTTACCTTCAATATGCTGACGAAGTGGCTAAACTCCTTGTTAAGCAAGCCTTTAGATTCCTCTATCTCTATAATTTGTATGAATATACTTCTTCAACTTGACTATTAACTCAAATAAACATATGGTGTCATCTACTTACAAACTTTATTTTTTGTATGGTTGAGTCCTAAATAATATGGTGTTTGGATGCCTTTTTCAGTCCAAATGAAAGTTTAGCACCTCGAGGCCTAGGAAGATTGAAGGAAAAAAGTGTTTGATAGAAAAGGAAGATCAAATGGAAGGTTGCAATTCAGAAAATGGTTGTTGATTTGATGTAGGTATATTTAAATAGGGTAAGAACAAGGAGACCCTCGTGCCCCAAGTACCTTTCCATTGGCAAATTTTCTAGTCAATTTCTACGTAATCTAACTTCTGATAAGAAACAAACCTTTATTCATGTTGGGAAGGATTTGATATAGAGAGAAACTCAAATTGATTGATTGATATGAGGATATATTTAGTTTGGAAAAACTGATGTGGCCCAACGTGCGCACTTTTATGTGGTTTCATCTGAAATGTTGGAAATTGTATTAACACCAACCATTGTTTTGGCTAAACAACATTTTGGTGATTTACAAGAGAGATTTTCCAAATACCCCAACATCAGGGTTGGGGTCATGAGTTGATTTCCGCTGAAAATAATCTTTCTTTACTCTTTTAAATTACACCATGTTGTGGTTTAATACAGATGAAACAACTTCATGGTATTCTATATATAAGATATAGACATTGCAATGAACCTAACCTTATACATCTTCCAGACTGCATAAAAAAGAGAGGATTATTTTAAGATAATAAAATACGGGGATCTGGATATTATTATTGAAACACACTCTCTTATTTGAAGTTGTTGTTGGATGAGATGTCTAAGCCCATAACTATTATTGCTATGTATTCGGCCCAAGAGTATCATAGTCCATTTGGGTTGCATGGAATTGGAAGAATTAGATAGACAAAAGAAAAAGGTTGTTTATGAATTATATTAATATATTATAATTCTAATATATTAATATGAAATTATATTATTTAATTTGTATTTATCAAGAATTAATTTGAATTTAATTTTGTGATCAAAAGAGACTAATTAAATATATGGCAATTGATTATGTAAATTATTCATTCTTATATATGTGGGCATGTGATCGATTGTCCTTCATGTTAGGCTTAATCCATGGATACTCCACGGAGGTTAAAACCCATGGATGATGAAGGAAATGGAAAGTTGTGGGTTTATATGGTGTCACCCTAATGAGCCACACTATATAAAGGACCTTATGGTTCATGAAATGGTGACTAGTGCATACACAAAAGAGGGCAGCCAAATTTCATAAAGGGTGAACCAAATAACCATCTCTTAAGTTATTCCAATTGTTGGTAGTGTTGTGTGAACCATTTGATGTGCAACACTTGGGGCACTAAGCTCTTAAAGTTTCAATACATCAAGCACCATGAAAAGGTGTGTCATCTAACTACACTTTTGTAGTATAGTTGCTTCATAATATGCTAGTTAGGATGATGCTTTGGAATTTTTATTGTATGCATGTATAATAGAGAAAAAATAGAGCCAAAGCTTATAGGGTTGCAAGTACAGCATAGGAGTGTTAGATTTCTGAAAACCCAAAAGTGGTATCAGAGCCTAGGGTTGTTTTCAATTATACATGATGCTACTTGGTTGAAAATGTTGTAAAAAACGATTTTCAGCTGTTCTGGATAGTGGACTCGCTAAGTCCATTGATGTACTCTCTGAGTCCATGCAAAAATTCGTCTCACTCGTTGAATTGGTTCATGTACTCGACGAGTTGGAGCCCCTGACAGCATATCTTCGAGTTTTAAGGCTTGAATTGGACTAGAATCATTACCCTAAGCTGTTTTTCAACCTATAGACCTATTTTTGATGTGGTAATGATCATTCTAATCCAAGTCAAACGATAATTGTCAAAAGTTTCATGTTTTTATTACCTTAATGGTTAGGCTAATTACATGAAAATTGTTTGATTTGAATTGTCTCGTTCATATGAGTTTAATCTAGATCATAGTTTTTTCTTGACATGCTTGTTAGTTGAATTAATGTTATTAATGATTTTTGGTGGATTCCATAACTGGTCCTCAAGTCATGGAAAACCAAAGGTTTTTGTGCTAAATCTTAATTAAAGCTATAGGTTACATAATTGAAGAGTCTTTTCTCATAAATAGTTTTATGGACTCCATAACTTGTTCTCAAGTTATGGATGTTCAAGAGTCTCTTTGCGATGACCCAAAAAATTACAAGAAGATTTAAACTTTTCAAATCCAATCCGGGTAAATAAAATTATTCAAACATCAACATATTTCTCAAATTTTTTTCAAAATGATTTCATATTAGAGTTCCCAGAAATCCCAAACCATAAAATGTGAGGATGTGTATGTCACACCTTCTCCTTGCCATGGTCACCTGAAGTACCTGAAACAAAAAATCAATAAATGTAAGCTCGAAGGCATAGTGAGTTACCCCCAAACTATGAACATATAGCAACCGGTAAAGTAATAACAAATAACATGTATAATGAGCTTTCAACATGACTGGACCACCTCGCAGGGCCTACAACCTATATGAACCACTCCCGAGCCTTTGACATGACTGGACCGCCTCGCAGGGCCTACAGCCTATCCGAACCACTCGTCGGTCCTGCGGTATGATTGGACCGCCTCGCAGGGCCTACAACCTATCCAGAGCTCCTCGGGTATGTTGGCATTCAGCATAAAGCAGGATTTCCTCAAGCCAACAATAACCATATATGTCGACATATAAAATAACAAATAATCCATCAATAACAGGAATAGATCATACATATCATTAAGCATAGCATTATCCTATCTACCAGGATATTGATCTAACAAACCATACTAGCATAATAACATCCTATCTATCAAGATAATCAACCAAAGGGCCAGCCTTGGTGCCTTAGACCCTTTTACTATAGTAAGAATAACTCACCTAACAAGTAGTGCAAAACTAAACTGAGAATCTTCAACCGCTACCTCATCGACCCCCTCGAAACTCTAAATGATGAATACTAAATTAATAATGGAATCTTAAAATTGTCAAAGGGTACATATTGTCCATTTCCCCAATTTCGGCCCAAGGCCCAATATCAACCCACTAATCCAAGTTCGTATGCATAATCCTAACAATAGCCCAATTTTCCTAATTGGGTCTAACCCCTAATTGTGCCTTACCCTAGGACCCCTTATCATACTAACCCATCTTCAAATATCCAGGGCCCAACTAGGCCTAAGTCCAAATAGTCTAACAACGGCCCATCCCAAAGCGCACAAGTCAAAAGTCCAAACTGAGGACGTATGCAGGGCATACTCCTCCGGTATATTGGGTGTACGCCTGCCCTATGTTGACCACCATCAGGGTGGTTGACCCCGTATGCTAGGCTTACAGGAATTATGCTAGTCGTACATGAGGTTTTACAAAAACCCAAATATACGCTTCATGGATTAAGCACTTAAGCCCAGATTCCAGATCCATCGAAGAAATGTGCTATTGAACCATAAAGTTTCAAACTTTATCACTTTGGATGTGCAGAAAGTTCTTAATACATGGTCTTAATCAATTAAAACCTTCTTACTTCATACATGAGACCAATCTAGCTATTGGGAGCTTATATGTATCACTTAGGTCCTTTTCTATGGTCTGAAAGGACAACCCATTTCATCCAAGTCATTACATGCACCACTTTGGGACGTTTGGGACAAGAATGCTTCCATAAAGTTAAAATGACTAGATCTATAGAAAACAACCATAAAGTTCCAAGATTTTTACCTTCTGGAGCTTCTAGGGCACAACACAACTTCAGATCTATAGCCTTGATCTCCTTCTCTAACTCCTTGGTGCAATGACTTCACCTTTAAAGGTACAAAATGCACACCAACTAAAACTTCACAAAAAAAACTAGGGATTGGAACGTTTCCCTAGGATATGGAGGCTGAAGATAATCAAAGGAAATGAGCTATAAGGGTGTTTATATAGTCCCTAAGCCTAAATATTAGGTTTTTCACCTGAGATAACTCATGACGTGAGGAGTCACATGGCCACCCTCCGAAGCTAGGGACACAAATGGAATGTCTACGGGATGAAAATGCAAGACTCACGACGTGAGAGTCTAAACTCCTTACTACAAATAGCAGGTTCGACCTCAGCTATTCAATACACCATTTTCCTTTCTCTTTTTTCCCTTGTTGAATCCATCTTGGATGCCTAGCCCCGACAACCTTGTATCGATGACTGTTTCTGCTTAGATTTCATAAAATCACGCTACTAGGGTGAGTTTCACGGTGCTACTTTATAATATTTTCGGGGGAAAACACATGCTATATATTGTATATACGTTACTATTAGGTCTATATGATGGTTTATTTGTATCAATATAGATAGTTATATTAATCGAGATATAGTTGTTCTAAATATAATATATACAACTATTGTCAACTTGTTAGCATGATATTGTTATAGAAATATATTAATTTAGATCTTGATTTATACTTAAGATTCTATATATATTGTGTGCGATATAGTTTCGAAGTTATATTCGAAAGTTGTATATGTTAAACAGAATGTACGTTGTTATTGTTGGTTTTATGTCAATATAAAACTTGTTATGTTGTATGTTGTTCTTGTTATTGGTTTTATGTCAAGATAAAACGTTGTTTTACTTCAAATTATAGTTGTTATACTGCCTAAATGTTATGAAGTTAGGAGTAATGTTTAAAACCAAAGTCTAGTAACTTAGGGTTTTAGACACGAAAATGCTTTTGTTGTTAGGGCTATAGGAAGTAGTTGAAGTCTACATGAGCAATTATATTCATCAACTAAGATTGGGGATCTTAGCAGAAATCCTCTGAACTGTAACCGTTAATCCCGTGTGAGCGAGGAAGTCATGTATAATTTGTATACAGATTGAAAACCCCACTTATGATTGTTTACAATCAACCATAAACAAGTGATGAACTATCCTTTTACTTGTTATTGTTCCGGCGTCGGTGAAGCATACGGTGTTGTTTCTCATAGAAATTATGAGTGTATTGTTTCTCATGCAAATCTTGAGTGTGTTTTATCAGAGGTATTGTGTCGTAGCAGCGGTTACAGGCTCATGGTAGCAATTTTTTACAAACATTATACTTTGTGGTATACAAGTATTAATGTTATGTATAAGTTTCCCCCTACTTATACTCTAGGTTCAAAGAATGTTTAGGTATAACACTTATTTGATGAGTAGAATATTATACCTGATATATATACTAAATGTTGAAGAGTCAAAATGATACTTTCAAAACTATATTTTTGAACTTGGAAAATGAGTTCTTTTTATATAGAGTCAAAACATGTGGACTAACCAACTCTATGTTGATGTATTTTAAAATGTATGTGTTTTCAGGATCTTGAAAAGCTTGTATGTATTCGAACAGGAGAAGTTTTACTATTATCTTTCTGTTCATTAAGAAATATGCCATAGTCGGATATTATGTTGCAGGTTCTAGAAAAACAGCGATGTAACTTTCAATTATCAATAAAGCTATGTATTTTCTTTAATATTGTTCAATGTATGCTATATAATTGTGATACGAAGAAGGACGTTACACCACCCGGTGTTTCCGCCGATGGCCGGGGTGTGACGGATTTGTTATCAGAGCTATTAACTATAGTGAACTAGTACTTTCTTAGGAAAGCACGCCTATAGTTTAGGGCTTACTCTATTAGGTTTAGGTATATCCCTTAGCCTACGATAAAAAGTATTATTAATTATTCTACTAAAGTAACAAACAATAAATAAAGCATGAATACAATAAATAAGAATATAAAGACTCAAACCCATGAAGAGAATACACCTTAATACCCGGAATATTTTTGATCTCAAGGATTTAGATCAAATATTCCAACTAAAGTTTATATGTGCATAGATCCTATCACAATTAGGTGTAGGTGCGCAACTACATTTTATTATGATCAGATCATATGGAATATTTAATTTGGGAGAAATATTTGATAGACTAAACTCTTGATGATCCAGTAAGTATAGGAATTCAACATGGCACATTCACGAGAATGGATAATCATCGATGATACGGATGAAGAAGAGGAAGTTTCATTCCCCAGGATGATAGGCGATCCTTACTACCCTATAAATCCAACAACCTTTCATCCAGTACCTTCTGACGATGGACCACCTTTACATTCCAATGAATGGGAAGAGAGTGAACCAATGGAAGAGAGTGAACCAATGGAGGAGACAGAATCAGTAGTATCATCTTTACCACCAATGAACACTCTTTATCGTCATGTTCCAAGAGGAGCAAAAATGAAACGCACACCACGTAAATCCATACCAATATCGAAAAAGATTAAGAAAAATCAGAAGGCGACATCTTCAGGAAGTCATAGAGTTCAAGATGAACCTGCATGGATAGCCCAAACCATCAATAGGTGGGTGGCAGAAGAAAAAGATGCTAAGATGTAGGAGACTGGTCAATCATCTTGACCACATCCCCCACATTCTTCTGAATTAAACACTTTATCTAAATTGTTTGAGAATGGTGTGAAAATTGAAAATAAGATGGAAATTGTTGAAGGAAGGGCTACTCATCTCTCCGGAAGAGTATGAAGGCTTGAAGGACAAAGGACACGAGACCAGGAATCAGTGATGGATGTCCATCATCGTATAAATTTCGCGTATAACAATATGATTACTCACGATGCAAGGCTTGTAGAGTTAGAGCTATACAATCAAACCTTGAGAAACAAGGAGCGCAAAGGAGGTCTTGAGAAGAGAACTCAAGCACTTGAGGAGTAAGTGGTTAATGTCACTTATGTGCTAGGTCATCACTTCGGTTTCTGGTAAATAAGCTAAAACTAGTGGTTGTGTAAATATAGAAAATCAGACTAGTTAAGGCAAGAAGAGTAAATGTTTATAGCAAGGATGTAGAAAACCTTGTAAATTTTGTAGTGTTTATAGAAAATTTTCTCCTATAAGCCTAAATAAACTGATGTAACCACCAATAATAATATGAAGCATATATTACAATAATCATTGTGTTATCCATTATGTTTTAGACTTTGAAGAATAATTGAAGTATTTAAGTATTCATGTATTAACTTACTAACAAAACTCGTAAAATTATAATTATTTATAATAGGAACTCAAACAAAGTTCCTACAAGGAGTAATCGGCTAAAACCTAACTGACCATCAATACCACAACAACAATAACCGCAACCACCACCAGAAATAAACCCCTTAATAAGTACAATACAACTTGAAGAAATCATATCTCATAGAATTATTGCGGCTTTATCTAATGTCACAAGAGATGGGGTTAGAAATGAAGGCCATGTAGGGCCGACTAGAACATGTACCTACAAAGATTTTATGGATTTCAGGCCAAAAAGCATTCATGGAAATCAAGGGGTAGGTAATTTGACAAGGTGGATAGAAAAGACATGGTCCGTCTTTCAAATAAGCTTTTGTCCAGACGATTGTAAAGTACGATTTGCAGCATGTACTTTCACTGATGCAGCACTGACATGGTAGAATAGCCATGTGAATATAATGGGGATTGATACTGCAAATTCCATAATATGGGAAGAGCTAAAAATGATGCTAGTAGAGGAGTATTGTCCTAGGGAGGAAATACATAAGCTGGAAGAAGAATTATAGAACATAACCATCAAGGGTTCTGAGATAAAAGCTTATACCGCTCGATTTAATGATCTTGCAGTAATGTGTCCAGCACTCGTAACCCCTGAATTTAAGAAGATTGATAGATATATCTGGGGTTTAGCATCAAAAATCAAAGGCATGGTGATCGCATCAAAGCCTACGACTTATGAAAGCACCAAGAGGATAGCTTATCAGCTAACCCTCACAGAGATCCAAGGAACAGAAGTAATCTCAAAGGCTGAGTCTCCCAAATCTATAACAAACAAGCACAAGTTTAATAGGAGGAATCCCAAAAATTCATCTGAGAAAAGACAAGAAGTGAAAACCAATTATGCAGCCACAACAGCAGTACCTATGCAGCCAAAATCTTCAGGGTGCAATCAATGCAACCATCATCATCGAGGGGATTGCTTTGCCTACATGAGGTGCAAGAAAAAGGGGCATACTGCTAGTTACTGAAGGAGCACAACACCTGCAACAGTCAATCAACAAACCAATAATGGGACAGGCTGTGGTGAAGGAAGAAAATGTAATGAGTGTGGGGAGGTTGGACATATAAAGAAAGAATGTCCAAAGTTAAGGAGTCAAGGAGGCATAGGACGTGGTAGGGCGTTTGTGATCAGAAGCAGAGAGGCTATCCAGGACCATTCAGTCATATCTGGTACGTTTCTCATAGATAATTTATATGCTAGCATACTCAATGAATCTGGAGCAGATCGAAGTTTTATAACTCCGACATTTATAAAATTGTTAAGTCATAAGTCTAGCAGATTAAAAGAATTCTATGAAGTAGAAATCGCTAACGGACAATCTAAGAAAACACATGAAATCCTAGAAAATTGTTTGTTAACTCTTAATAACTACCTTTTTCACATCAACCTCATGCCAATGCCTATCGGTAGTTTTGATGTCATAACTGGCATGGATTGGTTATCTTCACACCACGCTAAAATTTTATGTCATGAGAAAGCCATACGACTACCCTTACCAAATGGTGAATCCCTGATTATCTATGGTGATAAATTTGGGAATAACCTCAAAGTCATCTCTTGTACTAAGACCTAGAAATATCTACATAAGAAATGTAGCGCATTCTTCGCCCACATTGTAGATAGGAAGAGAAACACAAAAGAAATCAAGGACATACCTCAAGTATATGATTTCCCTAACGTGTTTCCTGAACATCTACCTGGAATACCTCCCGTCCGACAAGTTGAGTTTTGCATCGACTTAATTCCGGAGCAGTACCAGTAACAAAATCTCCTTATTGATTGGCTCCATCAGAAATGTAAGAATTGTCTAGCCAACTACAAGAAATTTTGGAAAAAGGTTTTATCCAACCAAGTTTTTCACCTTGGGGAGCACCAATCTTCTTTGTCAAGAAGAAGGACAAATCCTTTAGAATGTGTATTTATTATCGGGAGCTGAACAAGCTAACAATCAAGAATCGTTATCCGCTTCAAAGAATTGCTGATCTATTCGATCAACTGCAAGGATCTAGCTACTACTCAAAGATAGATCTTAGATCAGGATGCCATCAACTCAAGGTACAAGAAGACAAGATTCCAAAAACAACATTTAGAACTCGTTATGGTCATTATAAGTTCTTAGTTATGTCATTTGGATTGACACATTCCCCAGTAGTGTTTATGGATCTCATGAATCGCGTTTGCAAACCATACTTAGATAAATTTGTGATCGTATTTATCAATGATATATTGATATATTCACGAACCAAGGAAGAACATGGTCAACACCTGCAAATAATCTTGGAGCTACTAAGAAAAGAAAAGTTGTATGCTAAATTCTCCAAATGCGAGTTTTTGATTAGAGAAGTACAATTTTTAGGTCATGCAGTTAGCAATGAATGAATTCATGTTGACCCATCCAAAGTTGAGGCAGTTAGGAATTGGAACGCACCAAAGTCACCAACAGAAGTGCGTCAATTCCTAGGACTTGATGGCTATTACCGCAGATTCAAAGAGAATTTATCTAAAATAGCCATGCCGCTTACAACACTAACCTACGAAGTTTAACTGGGAAGAAAAACAAGAAGCTGCTTTTCAGAAACTGAAGAAAATGTTGTGTGGTGCACCAATCCTATCCCTTCCAGATGGGACAGAAGATTTCGTCATGTACTGCGACGCAGCAAATCAAGGATTGGGATGTGTGTTGATGTAAAGAGGAAAAGTTATCGCCTATGCATCCCAACAACTTAATGTGCATGAGAATAATTAGACTACACATGATCTTGAATTAGGAGTTGTAGTTTATGCACTAAAACTTTGGAGACATTACTTATACGGTTCTAAGTGTACTATTTTTACCGACCACAAGAGTCTCCAACACATATTCGACCGAAAAGATCTTAATATGAGACAAAGAAGATGGGTTGAATTGTTGAATGATTACGAATGTGAGATTCGTTATCATCCTGGGAAAGCAAACGTGGTAGAAGATGCCTTGAGCAGGAATGAATATATTAAATCCCGACAGGTACGAGCATTAACTATAACTATCCATTCTAACCTTACCGCACAAATTAGAGAAGCTCAACTTGAGGCTCTAAAAGAACAAAACATCAAGAACGAAGCTTTGAAAGGAATGGGAAAGAAACTTATACAAAAAGATGACGGAATGCGACACTTTATGAACTGAATTTGGACGCCTAAGTTCGGTGGAGTCAGGGACTTGGTCTTAGAAGAAGCCCACAAGTCCCGATTTTCCGTGCATCCAGGCTCTGACAAAATGTACTTTGGTTTAAAAGTACATTATTGGTGGCCAAACATGAAGCCAAAATTTTCTACTTATGTGAGCAAATGTTTGACTTATTCTAGAGTAAAGGCAGAACATCAAAAGCCTTCTGGTTTACTTCAATAACCAGAAATACCAGAATGGAAATGGGAGCAGATTTCAAAGGACTTCATCACTAAGTTACCCAAAACTCCTAGTGGGTTTGACACTATTTGGGTAATAGTCGATAGATTGACTAAGTCCGCCCATTTCTTACCAATTAAGGAGAACGACAAGATGGAGAAGCTGAGTAGAGTTTATCTTAAAGAAATTGTCTGATTGCATGGAGTTCCAAATTCTATTATTTCTGACCGAGATAGTAGATTCACTTCACGATTTTGGCAATCTCTACAAAAATCCTTAGGAACATGTCTAGATATGAGTACAGCTTACCATCCACAAAATGATGGTCAGAGTTAGAGAACCATTCAAACATTAGAAGACATGCTCTGAGCCTATGTAATAGACTTTTGAAACGCATGGGATACTCATTTACCATTAAATGAGTTTTCCTACAACAATAGTCATCACACCAGCATCAAGGTTGCACCGTTTGAGGCTCTTTATGGATGAAAATGTCGTTCCCCTATATGTTGGGCAGAAGTTGGAGATACACAAATGGCCAGAGAACGTACAAGTGATACCTTACGTACTGGGCTAGAAATAATCCACGAGACAACTAAAAAGACCGTGCAAATTAAAGATCGACTAAAGGATACACGTGATCGTCAACAGAGCTATGTCGATGTAAGATGTAAGCCTTTAGAATTTCAAGTTGGAGAAAAATTAATTTGAGGATCTCTCCTTGGAAAGGTGTAATTCAATTCGGGAAGCGAGGCAAACTAAACCCATAGTATATAGGACCTTTTGAAATTCTAGCAAGAATTGGTTTTGTCGCATACCAACTCAAGTTGCCTCAAGAGCTATGTAATGTACACAATATTTTTCACGTATCAAATCTCAAAAGATGTCTATCCGATGACACTCTTTTTTTACCTCTCGACGAGATACAAGTCAATAGCAAACTCAACTTTGTAGAAGAACCTGTCGAGATCATGGATCGGAAAGTCAAACGATTAAAGCAAAGTCGTATTCCCTTAGTGAAAGTTCGATGGAACTCTTTATGAGGACCTGGATTTACTTGGGAATATGAAGGTTAGATGAAAGAAAATTACCCTAAACTATTTGAAAAAATCCCATCCACAAGATAAATTTCGGGACGAAATTATTCTAAATAGGGGAAATTGTAACACCAGTCAAAATAGGTCACTAGACAATCACATGTGATTATACCAATCATATAATTTTGTAAACTAGTAATGTGATAAATATAATATGTAGTTCATGATAAATTCTAATACAAATACGAACTTTATTTATAATACAACTCAAAGTATATGTCCATACGATTCCAAAGATATAGAGAACGTCTGAATTTGACTTCGCATAAGGAAGTTGTGATACACCGAACTCTATATATCCGTATAATAAGAGGAATTTAAAATAGACTTAGAATTAACCATTGGAGTCTAAAAGAGAGTTATAGTACTTGTAAATACCTACGCGTGGATATAAAGAACATCAAAAAAATGGAGTTCGCATGCGAAAGTTATGATCTTCCGAAGATGTGGCTATCTGAAAACCCTAATCTGTCTGAACTTATGACGTGAACATGGATTTATTCACGACATGAGGTGTCATTTTTCCGCACGTCAGAATCTAGAAGGTGTGTGATGAGGCTCCTAAGGGAGAAGATCCAAACTCGAGACATCAGCAAGGACAACTCACGACGTGAGGAGTCACATGGCAAGTCTACGGGATGAGCATGGAAGACTCACGAAGTGAGTTTTGCGAAACTCACGACGTAAGAGTCTAAAGTCCTTACTATAAATAGTAGGTCGGACCTAAGCTATTCCTTACACCATTTCCCTTTCTTCTATCTCCCTTACTGAAGCCATATTGCATCCCGAGCGCCGATGACCTCGTATCACTGACCATTTCTTCTTAGATTTCATAAAATCACGCTACTAGGGTGAGTTTCACGGCCCCACTTTCTAATATTTTCAGGGGGAAACACATGCCATATATTGTATATACGTTACTATTAGGTCTATATGATGGTTTATTTGTATCAATATAGATAGTTATATTAATCGACATATAGTTGTTCTAAATATAATAATATATACAAATATTGTCAACTTGTTAGCATGATATTGTTATAGAAATATATTAATGTAGGTCTTGATTTATACTTAAGATTCTTTATATGTTGTGTGCGATATATTTCCGAAGCTATATTCGGAAGTTGTATATGTTAAAAAGAATGTACGTTGTTATTGTTAGTTTTATGTCAATATAAAACATGTTATGTTATATGTTCTTGTTGTTATTGGTTTTACGTCAAGATAAAACCTGGTTTTACTTCAAGTTATAGTTGTTATACTGAATGTTATGAAGCTAGGAGTAATGTTTAAATCCAAAGTCTAGTAACTTACGGTTTTAGACACGAAAATGCTTTTATTGTCAGGGCTATAGGAAGTCGTCGAAGTCTACATGAGTCATTATATTCATCAACTAAGATTGGGGATCTTAGCAGAAATCCTCTGAACTGTAACCGCTAATCCCGTGTGAGCGTGGTAGTCATGTATAACTAGTATACGGGTTGACAACCCCACTTGTGATTGTTAATTACAGTCAAGTATAAACAAAGTGACAAACTATCCTTTTACTTGTTATTGTTCCGACGTCGATGAAGTGTACGGTGTTGTTTCTCATAGAAATTATGAGTGTATTGTTTCACATGGACATCATGAGTGTGTTTTATCAGAGGTATTGTGTCGTAGCAGCGGTTACAGGCTCATGGTAGCAATTTTTTACAAACATTATACTTTGTCGTATACAAGTATTAATGTTATGTATAAGTTTCCCCTTACTTATACTCTAGGTTCAAAGAATGTTTAGGTATAACACTTATTTGATAAGTAGAATATTATACCTGATATATATACTAAATGTTGAAGAGTCAAAATGATACTTTCAAAACTATACTTTTGAACTTGGAAAATGTGTTATTTCTATATAGGGTCAAAACCTGTGGACTCACCAACTTTATGTTGACGTATATTAAAATGTATGTGTTTTAAGGATGTTGAAAAGCTCGTATGTGTTCGAACAAGAGAAGTTTTATTATTGTCTTTCTGTTTATTAAGAAATATACCATAGTCGGATATTATGTAATAGGTTCTAAACAAACAGTTATGTAACTTTCAATTATCAATAAAGGTATGTATTTTCTTTAATAATGTTCAATGTATGTTATATAACTGTGATACAAAGAATGACGTTACACCACCCGGTGTTTCCGCCGACGGACGGGTGTGACATGCGATATCTCCACCCATACAACAACTCATAAGGCGGGGCACCAATGCTGGAATGAAAGCAGTATTCTTTGTCAACTCAACGAGGGGTAGGTAGGAGTCCCAGCTCCCACCGAAGTCAAACACAGGCTCTCAACATATCCTTAAGAGTCTGTATGATCCGCTCACTCTGGCCATCTATCTGTGGATGATAAGTCGTACTGTAGTGACGTCGTGTTCCCAGTTGCTCGTTGAACTTCTGCTAAATCTGGAGGTGAACTGAACATCATGTCTGAGACGATAGAGACCGAAACTCTATGTCGTGCAAAAATCTTGCAGGCGTATAGCTCGGCTAACTTCTTAGCCGATGAGCTCTCCTGAATGGCCAGAGTGTGGGCACTCTTGGTCAGTCGATCCACGATGACCCATCTGGCGTCGAAACCCTTGCTGTCTTTGGCAGCTTTGTGATAAAATCCATCGTGATCTACTCCAATTTCCACATGGGAACCTCAAGAGACTGTAACTTTCCATGTGGCCTTTGGTGCTCAGTCTTGACCATTCTGTAGGTCAGGCACCTCTCCATGTACCAAGTGATCTCCCGCTTCATGCACGACCACCAGTTACTCTAACACCAATCCTAATACATCTTGGTGGCCCGCGGGTGAATAGAAAAGCGAGACTTATGAGCCTCCGCCAACATAATCTATTTGAACCCACGAGACACCGGAACCCGGACCCGACCACAATGGGTCAACAATCCCCTGCTATCCTGCACAAACCGTGAGTTTTCACCATTAATCCCCTCTAGTTTCTAGTTGTCATGATGTATACCCTCTACCTAAGCTTCCTTGAGCAAGTCCACGAGTGGGGACTCCACTGATATCCTCATGCATATCACTGAAATAGAAGGTTTGGCCACCTTGCGGCTCAGAGCGTCCGCAACCACGTTCGTTTTATCAGGGTGGTAAAGGATCTCACAGTCGTAGTGCTTGATTACATCCAGCCACCTGTGTGCCTAATATTCAAGTTTGGCTGGTCCATAATATACCTCAAGGTCTTGTGGTCCTTGTAGAGGGTACATTAGACCGCATAGAGGTAATGTCTCAAAATTTTGAGAGTGAATACTACCGCTCCCAACTCCAGATCATGTGTGGGGTATCTTGACTCGTGCAGCTTTAGCTGCCGTGAAGCATAAGATATAACCCTTCCTCTCTGCATGAATACCGCTCCCAGACCTGTGACGGATGCATCACAGTATACCACAAAGTCCTCCACTCCCTCGGGGAAGGTTAAGACTAGTGCCACGCACAAACGCTGCCTGAGGGTCTCAAACGCCATCTGCTGCTTAGGGCCCCACTAAAAATCTACCCCTTCCTCTTCATATGAGTGAGGGGTACTGCAATCTTGGAGAAATCATGTATGAACCACCTGTTGTACCCTGCCAAATCCAAAAAGCTCCTGATGTTTGATGGAGATCTCGAAACCTCCCACCACATAACTGGCTCGATTTTGGCACGATCGACCAAAATCCCATCCTCATTAACGAGATGCCCTAGGAACTAGACCTCTTGTAAAAAATTTGCACTTCGAGAACTTGGCTTAAAGTCGTTCTTGCCTCAAAACCCTTAATAACTCCCGTAGATGCTCCTCGTGTTGCTCTTGGGTCTTAGAATACACCAAGATATCGTTAATGAACACTATGAATGAGTGATCGAGCATCGGTTTGTAGAACTGATTCATCAGGTCCATAAATATTGCCGACACATTGGTGAGCCCAAACAGCATGACCACGAAGTCGTAGTGTCCATATCGAGTCCTGAACGTGGTCTTCTCGACATCCTCCTCCTTCACCCTAACCTGATGGAACCCAGACCTCAGATCAATCTTGGAGAACCAGGATGCCCCCTACAACTGATTAAATATGTTGTCTATCCATGGGAGTGGGTAACGGTTCTTCACTATTAACTTGTTCAACTCCCCACAGTCTATGCGCATTCGATGCAATACATCCTTATTTTTCAGGAAGAGTATCAGTGCTCCCCACGGAGAGTTGCTTAGACGGATGAATAGCTTACCCAACAGTTCCTGCACCTGTGACAACAACTCCTGCATCTCTGGTGGTGCCACCTGGTATGGTGCCTTGGCGACAGTGCCACACCAGGCACTAGGTCAATCCTAATATCACCACTTCTCCCCCACTTGGGGTTTGAACCACAACGCGCTGAACCTTGTAGTCGATCATGGCACCGAACCGACTCAGCCAATCCATACCTTTTATCACGCCGACATCCATCAAGGGGATAGGAATTTAGTCAATCGGGAAGGGTACCCCAAATATCTTTAATGTGTAACCTCAATAGACTAAAGAAGTAGAAACGTCGAGTACGCTGGTGATGGAAACTAGCAACAGACACTCAAGATCCCTGACTGGCAGACCCAACTCTCTACCGAAAGTCTGAGAGACGAACGACCGACTCGCACCCTAGTCGAATAGTACCAAAGCAGGTATGGAATTCACTAAAAACGTACCCAATATAGCTACAAACATAAATAAGAATAAAATAGATATAATAAACAAGAAAAAGATAGAAATATACAGGCCATATCTAGTGCTACTCTGGCCTCCTCGACAGTGAATTGGAAAGTGTGTCCCCGAGCCTTTGGGGGCTCTACTTTGCACTCCCTCCCATCAGTGATCCTCAATGTAGCCAGTGTTCGAGCCTGTGCCGGCCTGGCAGCTAGCTGCAAATAGTTGATCTTCACATGACTAACATGATGACAGTGAAAGTAAATCCTCATATCCAGGGCAGGGGCGGGCTGGTGGCACTCTCATGCATAATATCCCTACTTGCCACATTTGTGTCATCCAATACTTAGCCAACATGCTCCTGTATGAACCTTCTAGCACTTCCCATAAGTGCGGGTACGTTTCCCTGCCGTCTTGGAATCACTGGTCTTGAATCACTTCGATGCCGGTTTTGTCTGCCCTGGGGCCTGTCTCAAGTCTCATAATTGTAACTCAATCTCCAGCTCACGCCACCTCGCGGCCTCCTGAATCTCTAACAAGGTATCACATCTTCGAGTTGCAACAAACTTCCTGATATTAGTCTTGAGCATACCAAGATAACAAGTCATTCGTGCCTGCTCAGAAGCAAACTCTGGGCAGAATATCACCCTCTTATTAAACAACTTGGTGGTCTCTATCATTAACATCGTGCCCTGACATAGGTCTAAGAACTCCTATGCTAATCTCTCCGTCTTCACTCATGTAACATAACGTGTACTGAACATGTCTCTTAACTAAAGCCAAGAAATCGCAACTCGCTGCTCCTCAGTGTATCATCCGGTAAGCAATCTCCACTAATCCTTTGCCCCGGACCGTAACAGGTTCAGAGCACACCTCACCCTCTGATCAGCAGGGCATGAACACGTGAAGAAACATCCATCCACTTCTAACAATCATCTCATAGCGACGATCAGATCACGAGCGCCATCAAAAATAGGGGGCTTCTTGTTATCGAAGTCCCGATACTGAAATGCCAGGACACCTCCTCTCCCTGCTGCGGTTACAGTCGATGTAGTTGCAACGACGATCGTCTTAGTTAGGGCTTCATAGCGCTCGTCAAATTACTCAACAATGGCAGTCTTAATAGACCCAAACATCTTCGGTAACTACGCCCGGAATAGAGTAGCAACCACATCATGTAGGATCTCACGAATCCTGGTACCCAACTCATCCGTCCCCATCTAACCGATGACCTCGGCCAGTACTGATCCATCTTGATTGCCAGCTCCTGACCCCGATCCCGATCCAAATCCATCCCCAAAGTGTCTCGTAACCACCATATTGAAAGTATACCAAGAAAATATTAGATAATCCACATAATAACTGGAAACCAACTCTCAACTAACACTAGGGATTATGACTACCTTGAAACGCGTATAGGTCCTGTGCTTTCAGTAGTACGGCACCATACTACTTTCCACACCTACCCATATTTGTCTCAATTATCATCATAACGCCCTATTATCCACATGCATGGTGATCAGTCAACCCTTTCCCTGGAGAAGGGCTAACTATTCCATAACCAGCCTACCGACCTCATACAACTTACCCATGAAACTTCCCCCAACACCTGCAACACTAGTGTATGCTAGTCATATATAACGTTGGACCCTATAGACTTTCGAATATTCGATCATACCCTAAGCCCCCAATTAGAGAAGAAAAGAACATAAGGCGAAATCAAACATTCTCAGGCTATAAGATCTTAATTATGTATAAACCTGATGCATACACTAATCGACTATAGTAATGATGGCAATCTCATATAAAAGGAAACCCGAGGCTAGCATGTATGACATAATAAGACAATTATATCATGCAATTTCCTAAAGATCTCTAGCCTAGTACTAGCATGTTGGTCTAACATATCACATAATCAAATAACTGTATGATATTTTGGTGTCTACTTATTGGCTCCGGCTGACGGTACACATCACATCCCCTTTATTTATTTTGAAATTCATTTGAAAGTCATTTTGAAAATCTTTTCCTTGATTTGATACTGGATTCACATGAGTTGGATTAATGTCTAAGTCCATAACTATATTTGGTATGTACTTGACCCGACCCGGCATGGTCCATTTGGGTTGCACTTCACCGACACAATTTATATGGATAATCTTTTGAGAATAGTATGTTTATGATTAATATTAATATATTATAAGTTCTAATATATTGATATGGAATCATATTATTTAATTAGTATTAATCAAGAATTAATTTAGAATTAATTAAGTGATCAAAATGAACTAATTAAATATGGACTCTTGTATATATGGAATGGGCCAAGTTCATTTAGGTTAGGCTAAGCTTTCATGGATAGTCCATGGAGTGTTTAACCCATGGATCATATGAAATGAAAGGTCATGGGTTTAACCCTAGTTTCAATACTATATAAACATGTCCTTGGTTGGTGAAATTGGCACTAGTGTGGGTACACTATGAAGGGCTAGCCAATTTCACTAGAGAGAACCAAGTATCCATATTCTCTAAAGTCTTCCAAGGTGTTTTGGTGATTTGTGATTCCACTTGAGGCTTCCACACTATTGGGGCTAAGCTCTTAAAGCTTGAAGACATCAAGCTACATCAAAAGATACGTCATCTAACTAGTACATTGTAGTACAAGTGCTTCATAATATGCTAGTTAGGATTAAAGCCTTGGAAAGTTCTTATTTGCATGTATTATAGAGAAAACATAGATCCAAGGTTTATAGGGTTGCATGTACACCATAGGAGTGTTAGAATGCTCAAAACCCAACAGCGGTATCAGAGCCTAGGCTTGTTTTCTTGTTATACTTGCAAAACTGCTTAAAAAAATTGAAATTGTTGCTGTCTGATCATCAGACTCGGCGAGTCCATCAGGAGACTCGGCGAGTCCACGCCTGAAAAAATGATCAAAACAATCCAACACGCCGATTTGGACCCCCAGACAGCATATTTTCGAGGTTTTTGGCTAGAAATGGACTAGGAACATTACCCTAAGTTGTTTTTGAACTTATAAACTTGTTTTTGATGTGGTAATGTTCATGCTAATCCAATTTCAAAGATAATTGACAATAGATTCATGTTTTGAATTAGCTTAGTGATTAGGCTAATTAAATGAAAAAGTTTGATTTGAATTATCTTGTTCTTATGAGTTTCTTAGATTAATAGAAAAGTTAATTGATTATGTGTTTTCAAACCAAATTAATCTAAGATTTGATTCTAAAATGTGTTTTTGTAACTTGTCCTCAAGTTATATGAAAAGTCACATTTAAGTTTCATAAAACTCATAAAAGTTGGCAATGGTTACAAAAGATGAAGAGTCTTTTCCTTAAGTTATGGAGGTTCAAGAGTCACTTCATTAAGTAACAAAATATGTAAACTTAATTAATTCCATAGGTTAAAAAATAAAGAAAAAGTTAATTCTTTTATTAGTTTAAAGCCTTCAATAATTTGTCCTTAAGTTATGGAACTTGAAGAGTTTTTGGATTAAAAGTACTTTGAACACATAAGTGATGGAATTAATTAGTTTTTGAATAGTTTCAAAACTTGCCCTCAAGTTTTGGAATTTGAAAAGTTTTCACTTATGAATACTTTAATTCCAAGTTAGCCCTTAGAATTTTAAAAGTTAAAATTCAACCCTTATACTTTATAATATTATAAGTTAATAATATATATATATATATATATATATATATATATATATATATATATATATATATATATATATATATATATTGTAGCACCTGGTTTCCGGTATGTGAATTTTATTTGAGCATTGCCCTAATTTAGCCTTAGAGTCGGCGAGTCATAGGGTCCGACTCGCCGAGTAGGGACGAGACTCAGGACACGTTTTAAGTAGGCGACTCGACGAGTCCATATCCTGGACTCGGCGAGTCACCGCTGCGGGATGAAACCCTAAGTTTCAAGGGTTTGCACCCTATTTAAACTCTCATTCCGCCCCAACTCGTCCCCATTCACCCCCAGAACTCCCCCTACATCGTTTTCCCTTGTTTCCTTGAGAGTTTGAGGTGTTCTTGGTGTGTTCTTGAAGGTTTTGAAGAGTAAGAGGAGTAGATCAAGAAGAGGAGAAGGAGATCAGCCATCCTTGTGTCATTTCAACATTTCCTTTGAGGTATAACCCGTTTTCCCCTTGATTCTATGCTTAAAACTTCATTTGGGTCCTTCTTGGTTAATTCCTCAAGTTTGCATGTTCATTATATGTCGTAATAAGGCGTTTGGCCTTTGGATCTATGCAAGATTGAGCTCCAGGAGCTCAGATCTGTTAGCTTTTTGGCCCCATGAGGCTTGTTAGCCCTAGATCTACCCTTTTGAGACATTTGGAGCCTTATAATACATATTGGTGAATATCCACACGTAAAGTTGGAAACTTTACGTGTGATTCGTGTCCTAGAAGTCCAGATCTATGAATGGCATGGACTGGAACCGACGATCGGTATATTTAAGGAGTGCATGGCGACGACTCGGCGAGTCGCATAGGTGACTCGGCGAGTCTGGTCGCGAGTCACCGATTTGGTCCCTTCTTCATGTATCGAGTTGTGCCTTGAGTCACAGGGGTGACTCGGTGAGTTGGGAGCTGAACTCACCCATGTTAGGACTCGGCGAGTCAATGCCCTGACTCGGCGAGTCCAAGGCAATCTTCATAGCTCAAGAACAGACTCGGCGAGTTGTTCATACAACTCGGCGAGTCTTAGCATAAAGTGTTCATCGGATGAAGATGAACTCGACGAGTTGTTCATACAACTCGGCGAGTAGGACGAAGGTGTTGAATGTCAGTTAGAAGGTGAACTCGTCGAGTCATAGCCTGACTCGACGAGTAGAACCAGGGACCCAGGACATCGGTTTGCTAGGGACTCGGCGAGTGGTGATCCACTCGGCGAGTCGGGTCAACTGAAAGTTGACTCCAGCTTTGGCTTAGAGCTAATCCAGGGGTAAAATGGTCATTTTACCTAAAGGACAGTTAGCAGTGTTTGATTGAGTATGTCGTGGAAATTGCAGCCGGAGGACTCCCGGAGCAGCAGCAGCCAGTTAGTTCCCGATCAGTTCAGCAGCTACTTTGAGGTGAGTTACCTTCCAGTAGCGGTGGGTCTAAGGCCACAATTCCGACCCACCAGTAGGAGTTGTATGATAGATGATTGTCTTTGTGATATCATCTAAGTTCGCTATTACCTGACATGTTATATGCTAGCATGATATGCTGTATGTGATAGTAGTAGAGTTTGGTTGTTCGGACCGAAGGGTAGTTAGACACCCCAGATACGTCTGACAGTATGTGATGATATGTATGCATGCTGGCTTGTTATGTTATATGTGATCGTAGTAGTAGGGGTGAAATAGTCCCCGAGGATCGGTTGTTAGGACCGATGGGTAGTCAGCACCCCAGAATGGCTTGACACGGGTAAGACGGCACCCCAGAATGGCCGTATGGGTAGGTCGGCACCCCAGAATGGCCGTACCGGGTAGTCAGGCACCCCAGAATAGCCTGGCAGTATATATGTTATGTGTTTGTATGGTATGCGGTACGTTGGGGGAACTCACTAAGCTTTGTGCTTACGTTTACCGTTTTGTTTTCAGGTACCTCTGCATCGAAGGGGAAGGAGCCGGCGCGGTAGCGGCACGTCATACACACACTCTTCGGTTTCCGCATTTATGAGATTTACTGGGATTGTACTCTGATATTTTGATGGGATGTATGGTTTGACTTTTTAGAACATGGTTGCGATGTGTTATGGTGTGAACAAACAATGTTTTATATTTATTAACGTTTTCTAAAGTAATACCTTAAAAATGAAATTTTCGGACGTAAAAATTGGGTCGTTACAAGTTGGTATCAGAGCCTTGGTTTGAGGGATTCGGACACGCCTTCGGGAGTGTTTGGACTCAAATCGAGGGATTGAAAGATTTTTCCAAAAGAAATTGTTCTTTAAAACCCGGAAAAGAGTCACAAGAAAGAGTAAAGTGTGTGACGTGCGCGACCGGCCGAGCTCAAGTAAGTATTCCCCATAGTACCCATACAAGTTTATGTTATGTTTATCAGCTTTATGAATATTGCATGCTAGAATAGGCTAAGGATCTAGGAGTGATGCCTTATGTGCCTGTTTATTTGCTACAGCTTTATGAATATTGCATGCTAGAATTGAGTAGACAGCAGTAGGATAGCCTGTTTAGGTTATGCCTGATAGTATGAGCTTAGCATCCTATGTTAAGTGTCGTTTCTTGATCTAAGAACAGTTTTGGCTCGAGTCTGTTTTTCCTTATCCGAATGCTGCTTGCTTCGTGCTTGGTGGGATTCTGAGTAATGGGAGTGAGCCACTAGGTAAACACGTCACACCACATGTAATCAGGGTTGAATAATCCCAAAGTGTTGGAACTGGCCCTATTGCGCAGCTCTTGTTTGAGTCCAACCGTTGTAGGGACGGGCCTTTTACTTGAAGGATTATCTAATCCTCATCACATGTGATGGTGTTTAGGTGGTGGCTAACTGGCATTATGAGGAGACCTACAGCAGCTGAGGACCAGTTGTATTGAACTTGAGTTTTCCCTGGGGCAAGCCTAGGATGAGAATAACAGAGAGTAGCAGTAGTAGAGGGGAGTTGGTGGAGTCGAGGAATTCCTCGGAGAAGGTACGGATAGATGTGGAAGGTAGTATGGGCCCGTACTACTGAAAGCAGAGGATCCGTACCCGAGCCGAGGAAGGCCAAGACGAGACCAAGGAACCTGTAAGTAGTTGAGATCCCTCAGAAAGTAGCAGTACCACTAATGATTATTATTGATGTTTTGCAGAATGGTGGTACTTCGACCGAGACCGACAGATGGCGGGTCAGGAGAGGGGTCAGGTTCGGGATCTGGCACCGAGCCGATTGAGGAGAGGCTACGTGAGTTCATCACGTCGGAGATCACTAGGGGCATCCTTGAGTCGACCCCCATCATCTTTGGGTCGATCAAGGAAGGGATCGTGGAGATGATGGAGGATCGCCTACGGGCATTCAGGAGCGACTTGGCCTCTAGCCAGTCAGGATCTCGCACACTGTCCTTCAAGGACTTCAGGAGCAGTGGTGCGCCGGATTTCCATGGGGTGAAGGACCCCATTGTCGCCAGGCGGTGGATTGCGGATATCGAGTCCGCCCAGTTGATCAGCTTCTGCCCCGAGGGGTCGAAGGTGAGGTACGCAGCAGGGTGTTTACGGGACCGGGCCCGAGATTGGTGGGAGTCAGTGGGTGACTCGATGGGAGCCTCGGCTATCGAGGCAATGACCTGGTCGGACTTTGTGGCTAGGTTCAGGGCAGAGTTTGCGCCAGCGGTCGAGCTTCAGCAGCTGGCCAGGGAGTTCTTAGACATGAGGCAGACGACAGAGACCGTGGCGGAGATCACCGCCAAGTTTCGGGAGAGGGCTTTATTGGTGCCCCAGTATGCAGGTGACGAGGATATGAGGAGGACTCGTTACCATGATATGCTACGAGCTGACATTCGGGAGCATGTTAGCTTTTCGGCTTGCCCTACCCTGGACTCCATGATTGCCAGGGCTAGGGAGAGAGAGATAGATTTGGAGCAAATCTGGAAACGGAAACTTGAGGATGGTCAGGCATCGGGGGCTTTGGGGAAGAAGCCCAAGGGATCAGATGGGAGGCCGAAAGGCCAGTCGGGACCGAGCCGCTGCAGGAGGTGCGGCAGGCCGCACGAGGGGGCGTGCAGGATGGGATCGTCAGGTTGCTACAAGTGCGGCAAGTTTGGGCATATCAGCAGGGATTGCACTGCTCCTGCGACCGTTATTCAGACATCGGATTTGCTGTGTTTCCACTGCAACCAGAGGGGCCACAAGAAGGCCAATTGCCCCATGTTGACAGCTTCAGCGCCAGTGAAGGCGCCAGCTCCAGCGACCCTGCGGATCACGGATGGCCGTCAGGGCAAGGCAGAGGCTCCAGTGGTGAGGAGTCGGGCATTTCAGTTGACTGCCGAGGAGGCACGCGCCGCGCCCGATGTGGTGACGGGTATGATTCCTTCCTTCTACCTTTTATTTTACGTTGTTATGATATTGATATGTGCTCCGTGTGTATACATGTGTATTAGGATCGTTCCATGTGAACGGCATCCCGGTTCAGGTATTGTTCGACTCGGGTGCATCCCGATCGTTCGTTTCTCTTGCTCTTAGCAAGAGATTTCATGAGACTTCAGGCGAGTTAGATTGCTCGTTAGAGGTAGAGATTGCCGATGATCGATCGGTGCGAGCATCGATGGTGTTTCGAGATTGTGTCCTGCGACTGTTTGAGGAGTGTTACCTGGTAGACTTGGTTCCCATTCCATTGCGTGGGAACAAGGTGATTATTGGTATGGATTGGTTGAGCCCTAATGGGGCAGTGATAGATTGCGCACAGCAGCTAGTGCGAGTCAAGACCCCAAGCGGGGGAGAGTTAGTGATTCATGGAGAGCGGCCGCAGTGTGGACCCACTGTATGTTCAGCAGCGAGGGCTAGGCGCTACCTTCAGCAGGGATGCGCGGGTTATGTCGCGTACGTGATGGACACCCGGGAGGCGGGTAAGGCGACCGTGAGCGAGGTCCCGGTGGTTCGAGATTTTGCTGATGTTTTTCCGGAGGAACTACCTGGGATACCTCCGGAGCGACAGGTGGAGTTCAGGATTGACCTCGTTCCCGGTGCGGCTCCGATAGCCAAAGCACCGTATCGGTTGGCTCCTCCCGAGATGCAGGAGTTGTCTACGCAGCTGCAGGAGCTGCTGGACAAGGGATTTATCCGGCCGAGCAGTTCGCCCTGGGGAGCCCCGATTCTGTTTGTGAAGAAGAAGGATGGGTCGCATCGGATGTGTATAGATTATCGGGAGCTGAACAAGGTAACGGTGAAGAACCGTTACCCGCTTCCGAGGATTGATGACCTCTTTGACCAGCTTCAGGGCGCATCTTGGTTCTCCAAGATTGATTTGCGTTCGGGTTATCATCAGATGAGGGTTAGGGAGGAGGATATGCAGAAGACCGCGTTTCGGACGCGCTATGGCCATTACGAGTTTATGGTGATGCCGTTTGGGCTCACCAATGCTCCTGCCGCGTTCATGGACCTCATGAACCGCGTGTGTAGACCGATGCTGGATCGGTCTGTGATAGTCTTTATCGATGATATCTTGGTCTATTCCAAGACTCGGGAGGAACACGAGAAGCATCTGAGGGAGGTATTGGAGACCCTGAGGAGGGAGAGCTTGAATGCCAAGTTCTCCAAGTGTGAGTTTTGGTTGCGCGAGGTGCAATTTCTTGGACACCTCGTCAACCAGAACGGGATTCTGGTGGATCCGGCCAAGGTCGAGGCCGTGATGAGATGGGAGGTCCCGAAGTCTCCATCTGAGATTCGGAGCTTCCTAGGATTGGCAGGCTACTATCGGAGGTTTATCCAGGATTTCTCCAAGATAGGCGTGCCCCTGACGCGGCTGACGAAGAAAGTCGTGGTCTTTCGGTGGGGACCCGAGCAGCAGGCTGCATTTGAGACGCTGAGACAGAGATTGTGTGAGGCGCCGATCTTAGCCCTGCCAGAGGGCGTAGAGGATTTCGTGGTTTATTGTGATGCGTCCATTTCTGGGTTGGGCGCGGTGCTGATGCAAAGGGGGCATGTCATTGCTTACGCTTCGAGGCAGCTCAAGCCTCACGAGGCGAACTACCCGACGCACGATTTGGAGTTGGGGGCGGTGGTCTTTGCCCTCAAGATTTGGCGGCATTACCTCTATGGGGTTCGGTGTACCATCTACACGGACCACAAGAGCTTGAGGTACCTCATGGACCAGCCGAATCTGAACATGAGGCAGCGTCGGTGGTTGGATGTGGTGAAGGATTATGATTGCGAGATCCTTTACCACCCGGGAAAGACCAATGTGGTGGCCGATGCGCTTAGCCGTAAGACGGCGCCGATCAGGGATGCCTGTTTGAGGATGACTGTGGTGACTCCCCTGTTGGAGCAAATTCGGAAAGCTCAACAGGAGGCTATCAAGGAGGAGCATCGGAAGAGCGAGCGTGTAGTAGGTCAGGTTTCCTCCTTCGATTATGATAGTCGAGGGTTATTGACACTACACCATAGGGTGTGGGTGCCGTATCACGGGGGCGTGCGCCAGATTTTGATGGAGGAGGCGCACAAGTCCCAATTCTCTATTCATCCCGGGGTGACAAAGATGTATAGGGATCTTCGTCTAGACTATTGGTGGCCCTGCATGAAGCGGGATGTGGCATGGTACATCGAGCGGTGCTTGACCTGCAGGAAGGTCAAGGCCGAACATCAGAGGCCGCATGGCAAGATGCAGCCGTTGGACATTCCACTGTGGAAGTGGGAAGATATCACGATGGATTTTATCACGAAGCTTCCTAGGACCGCGCGTGGGGTGGATTCGATTTGGGTCATCGTGGATAGATTGACCAAGAGTGCTCACTTTATTCCGATTCCGGAGAGCATATCGGCCGAGAAATTGGCCGACATCTATAACAGGGAGATTATGGCACGGCATGGGGTGCCAGTATCGGTGATCTCGGACAGGGATGTGCATTTTACTTCCAGGTTTTGGAAGAGATTCCATGATGAGTTGGGCACTCGTCTGCATTTTAGCACCGCCTTTCACCCGCAGACAGATGGACAGAGTGAGCGGACCATCCAGACTCTGGAGGACATGTTGCGGGCGTGTGTTCTGGATTTCGGTGGTAGCTGGGATACCTATCTTCCTTTGGCTGAGTTCTCCTACAACAACAGTTATCACGCGAGTATCGACCGCCCTCCCTTCGAGATGTTGTACGGACGGAGGTGTAGGACCCCGATATGCTGGGTTGAGGTTGGCCAGAGAGTTATGGGAAGCACCGAAGTGGTGCTCAAGACGACTGAGAGGATACAGCAGGTCCGGAGCAGGCTTCAGACTGCTCAGAGTCGGCAGAAAAGTTATACCGACAAGCGTCGATCCGATTTAGAGTTCCAGGTCGGGGATATGGTCCTCCTGAAGGTGTCGCCGTGGAAAGGCGTCATCCGATTCAGGAAGCGGGGCAAGTTGGGCCCGCGATTCATCGGACCGTTCAGGGTCTTAGCCCGGGTGGGCAAGGTAGCATATAGGCTGGATCTGCCAGCCGAGCTTAGCCAGATCCACAGCACTTTCCATGTTTCGCAGTTGCGGAAGTGCCTAGTGGACGATTCTGCAGTAGTACCTTTGGAGGATATTCAGGTTGATGACAGCCTGAACTACATTGAGCGCCCAGTCGCAATCCTCGACAGGAAGTCGAAGGATTTAAGGAACAAGAGGGTGGAGCTAGTGAAGGTGCAATGGCAGCACCGCAAGGGTTCAGAGTGGACTTGGGAGCCGGTAGACGAGATGATGGAGCACTACCCCGAGCTGTTTCAGGACCAGGAAGCAGACTTCGAGGACGAAGTCTAAAATAAGTGGGGGAGATTTGTAGCACCTGGTTTCCGGTATGTGAATTTTATTTGAGCATTGCCCTAATTTAGCCTTAGACTCGGCGAGTCATAGGGTCCGACTCGCCGAGTAGGGACCAGACTCAGGACACGTTTTAAGTAGGCGACTCGACGAGTCCATATCCTGGACTCGGCGAGTCACCGCTGCGGGATGAAACCCTAAGTTTCAAGGGTTTGCACCCTATTTAAACTCTCATTCCGCCCCAACTCGTCCCCATTCACCCCCAGAACTCCCCCTACATCGTTTTCCCTTGTTTCCTTGAGAGTCTGAGGTGTTCTTGGTGTGTTCTTGAAGGTTTTGAAGAGTAAGAGGAGTAGATCAAGAAGAGGAGAAGGAGATCAGCCATCCTTGTGTCATTTCAACATTTCCTTTGAGGTATAACCCGTTTTCCCCTTGATTCTATGCTTAAAACTTCATTTGGGTCCTTCTTGGTTAATTCCTCAAGTTTGCATGTTCATTATATGTCGTAATAAGGCGTTTGGCCTTTGGATCTATGCAAGATTGAGCTCCAGGAGCTCAGATCTGTTAGCTTTTTGGCCCCATGAGGCTTGTTAGCCCTAGATCTACCCTTTTGAGACATTTGGAGCCTTATAATCCATATTGGTGAATATCCACACGTAAAGTTGGAAACTTTACGTGTGATTCATGTCCTAGAAGTCCAGATCTATGAATGGCATGGACTGGAACCGACGATCGGTATATTTAAGGAGTGCATGGCGACGACTCGGCGAGTCGCATAGGTGACTCGGCGAGTCTGGTCGCGAGTCACCGATTTGGTCCCTTCTTCATGTATCGAGTTGTGCCTTGAGTCACAGGGGGTGACTCGGTGAGTTGGGAGCTGAACTCACCCATGTTAGGACTCGGCGAGTCAATGCCCTGACTCGGCGAGTCCAAGGCAATCTTCATAGCTCAAGAACAGACTCGGCGAGTTGTTCATACAACTCGGCGAGTCTTAGCATAAAGTGTTCATCGGATGAAGATGAACTCGACGAGTTGTTCATACAACTCGGCGAGTAGGACGAAGGTGTTGAATGTCAGTTAGAAGGTGAACTCGTCGAGTCATAGCCTGACTCGACGAGTAGAACCAGGGACCCAGGACATCAGTTTGCTAGGGACTCGGCGAGTGGTGATCCACTCGGCGAGTCGGGTCAACTGAAAGTTGACTCCAGCTTTGGCTTAGAGCTAATCCAGGGGTAAAATGGTCATTTTACCTAAAGGATAGTTAGCAGTGTTTGATTGAGTATGTCGTGGAAATTGCAGCCGGAGGACTCCCGGAGCAGCAGCAGCCAGTTAGTTCCCGATCAGTTCAGCAGCTACTTTGAGGTGAGTTACCTTCCAGTAGCGGTGGGTCTAAGGCCACAATGCCGACCCACCAGTAGGAGTTGTATGATAGATGATTGTCTTTGTGATATCATCTAAGTTCGCTATTACCTGACATGTTATATGCTAGCATGATATGCTGTATGTGATAGTAGTAGAGTTTGGTTGTTCGGACCGAAGGGTAGTCAGACACCCCAGATACGTCTGACAGTATGTGATGATATGTATGCATGCTGGCTTGTTATGTTATATGTGATCGTAGTAGTAGGGGTGAAATAGTCCCCAAGGATCGGTTGTTAGGACCGATGGGTAGTCAGCACCCCAGAATGGCTTGACACGAGTAAGACAGCACCCCAGAATGGCCGTATGGGTAGGTCGGCACCCCAGAATGGCCGTACCGGGTAGTCAGGCACCCCAGAATAGCCTGGCAGTATATATGTTATGTGTTTGTATGGTATGCGGTACGTTGGGGGAACTCACTAAGCTTTGTGCTTACGTTTACCGTTTTGTTTTCAGGTACCTCTGCATCGAAGGGGAAGGAGCCGGCGCGGTAGCGGCACGTCATACACACACTCTTCGGTTTCCGCATTTATGAGATTTACTGGGATTGTACTCTGATATTTTGATGGGATGTATGGTTTGACTTTTTAGAACATGGTTGCGATCTGTTATGGTGTGAACAAACAATGTTTTTATTTATTAACGTTTTCTAAAGTAATACCTTAAAAATGAAATTTTCGGACGTAAAAATTGGGTCGTTACATATATATATGTATAAGAGTAAAGTCAGTCTTACCGCTAGTACGCCTCATTCACGAAGCTGGTCTATAAGGCGGGTATAAGGTTGTTGCCTACAAAATGGCAACTTAATGGGTGTCCACTCTCACCCACCGCTTGCTTGACTGGTGTAGGGTCGTTTGCCGAACGGGTTTGACAGGACTATAATTCTCCCTTCATTAAAAGTATTAATGATAAATACTAAGTAACTAAACTCTTAATAATTCCCAATCTTAGTTACTTAGGAAAATGTGAATAAGGTGCTAATCCATGAAATTACACTTTACACTTTGTCTAAGTCGTTAGTGGAACGTGTGTGGTTAACCGGCACACTAACTTGGACTTAACAAGGTAGGTAAAGGGTGACTTAATATTTATCATAGTATCGATGGAGCGTGTGTGGTTAACCGGCACATCGATTAAGGGGTAAACACTTAAGGGTACCAAGTAATTTGCATGGTTATTCACACCTTGTTTTGTGATCCTCGGTATCCCAGTCACAAAACCTGAAGGACACACTCGAGATTGAAACATGCCATTGAACAGTTCAATGAATCTCAAAGATCTAGGAGTTTCAAATCCAATTAAAACCTAATAATACATTTCGTTTATCTTGGTGGAAATTGGTCAATCGTCATTCACCTACCTTCAAATATTTTATAGCTTGGATTACGGCAACCCTCTTCTAAGTTATAAAATAGGTTGTTGGGTCCTAGCCTTAATATTTCATATTGGGTGTATATTAAGGACTTAAGATCAACTATCTTGAATATCTCCCAAAACATGTTTGGTTTAGACATTTATGATCTTCCCAAATCTCTTGAAACAAGCTTTCCTAATGAAGATGATGTCCCATGGATATCATACTTCTTTCTCCACCTCCAATTATTCTCCCTAACCCACAAGTTCTTGAAAAGTTTAAGGTCACTCAAGCCCTATTGGCAAGGCAAGGTCTAGGTGTGATCACATCTTGGAGATGTAGTCACATATTGACAAGCCGGGAGAGTTAGGTGGCAAAGTCATGAGAAAGTTGGTGATTCAGCTACTTTCTAATTCACATAGTGAGTTCTTTTGGAACACCTATGAAACAGACTATGATAAGACCCTTAATGATCTTATCTATTTGCTAAGATCAACTTCCTAAAACTTTATGGACATTGACAATGATGACATTAGATATCCAGTAAAGCTCTCTCTTCCCAGTGGAAAGGGATCGGCCATAGTCACCTCGGTTGACCAAATGGTAAAGAGAAAAGCTAAGTGTGATAGTCCCGTGTACCATCATCAAAGGGTCTACATGTTTATATTGCCAAAGAAAGGGGCATTGGTTGCGAAGCTGTCAGATTTACCTAAGGATGTTAAAGTCAATAAGTTTGACTCTACTTCAGGTAAAGTCCACTATCTAACTCTATTAAGTTTTTATTCTGGGATTGTTGATACATGATGTGACTGGGTCACATGGTGATGTTTTTGTTGGATAAGGTGTCTAAGTCCATAACTATTTCTGGTATGTACTTGACCCGACCTGGCATGGTCCATTTGGGTTGCATGGCACCATGCAATTGGATAAACTAAATGAGAGAAATAACGCTTGGAGATTATTAATATATTATAAGTTCTAATATATTAATAATATTATTTGATTAGTTTGATCAAGAATTAATTTAGAATTAATTAAGTGATCAAAAGATAACTAATTAAATATATGGGTTGATTAAATCATCCATATCTTGTATAGTGGGCTAAAAGGCTCCATGGATCATCAAGTTGGGTTCCACCCATAGGATGCTCCATGGATGCTCCATGGGAGTTACAAACCCATGGGTCATGAAAATGAAGAGTCATGACACATTAGGGTTTAACCCTAGATGTGTCAACACTATATAAGGAATATGATCTCCTCCCAAATCGGTTACACTAAGTAATAAGGGGGCTTGGCCGATTTTGAAGAGTGTGTATTCTCTCATAAGTTCTTCCAAGAGTATTTGGTGTTGTGTGAAGCATTTGAGGCATCACCACTTGAGGTGCTAGGCTCACAAGGTTTCAAGGAACACAAGCAACAACAAGGTAAGTTATGCTATCTATACTTTATGTTAAAATTGTTCCCCATGTATGCTAGATAGGAATATAACCTTGGAATTCAACTTTGCATGACAAATTAGACAAACATAGATCCAAGGTTATTAGGGTTGCATGTACACTTAGGAAGTGTTAGAATGCTCAAAACCCATCAGTGATATCAGAGCCTAGGCTTGTTTGTTCTTATTTGTTCTTAAAAGTTGAAAACAGAATCGAAAATTTGCTGTCTGCGATCGGACTCGTCGAGTCCATAGGGGGGACTCGCCGAGTCCATGTGTATCTTCAACCAACTCGGCGATTCATGTTCATGCACTCGGCGAGTAGGGTCGAATGAGTGCAGAATTTCGATTCAGTTGCTGGAAAATGAATTAGAAACATTACCCTAAACTGTTTTGGTAATTGTAAACTTGTTTTTGGTGGTGTAATGTTTTGCTAATTCATTTACAACAACTAGTTATCAAAATTACAAAGTTTTATGTAATTTTTGATTATGTTCATATTCATGTTCTTGTTCTTATGATGTTTTAGATGATCATAGGAATTATTTGTAACCTATTTGGTAGTTTAATTCTTGATCATAATGTGTTTTAATGGAGTCCATAACTTATCCTTAAGTTATGGAAAACCAAGAGTCACACTTGAGTTAAAACCATTAAGAAAACACAAGAGTTATAAAAATGAAGAGTCTTCATTTTATGACTCTATTAAACTCATAAGTTACAAGAAATGAAAAGTTTTGAAAGTTACAAAACTTGCCCCCAAGTTTTGGAACAAGTAAAGTTAAGTTAAAACTTTAGTTCCAACCCCTAGAATTTTAAAAGTTAAAATTCAACCCTTATACTTATATTATGATGATTTAATAATTATATATATATGTATAAGAATAAAGTCGTCTTACCGCTAGTACGCCTCATTCACGAAGCCGGTCTATAAGGTGGGTATAAGGTTGTTGCCTATAAAATGGTGACTTAATGGGTGAATATTCTCACCCACCGCTTGCTTGACTGGTGGAGGGTCGTTAGCCGAACGGGTAAGACAAGGACTTATAAATTCTCATTCAAAGTATGATGAATATATAAAGTAACTAAACGTTTTATTAAATTCCCAATCTTAGTTACTTTAGGAAAAATGTGAATAAGGTGCTAATCCATGAAATTACACTTTACACTTTGTCTGAGTCGTTGGTGGAGCGTGTGTGGTTAACCGGCACACTAACTTGGACTTAACAAGGTAGGTAAAGGGTGACTTAAGGTTTATTATAGTATCGGTGGAGCGTGTGTGGTTTACCGGCACATCTATTGAGTGATAAACTTTAAGGGTACCAAGTGATTTGCATGGTTACTTCACACCTCGTTTTGTGATCCTCGGCATCCCAGTCACAAAACCTGGAGGGCACTCCCGAGATCGAAACATGCCTTTGAAAAGTTCATTGGATCTCAAAGAATCTAGGAATTTCTAAAACCAATAAAAACTAAATATTTAATATTTCGGTTTTCGTGGTGGAAATTGGTGAATCGTCATTCACCTACCTTTCAAATATGGTATAGCTTAGATTACGGCATACCTCTTCTAAGTTATATTATATTGTGATTGGGTCCTAGCCTTAATATTACATTTGGGTGTTTTATTAAGGACTCTCTTAAATCTAAACTAAACTTGTTCTTCTTTTCAGATGTCTTCAACTAATGCTTCTGGCTCGAATCCTAATGGCTCCTTTACTCTTATGAGTCTGTGTGGGAAAGTCACCTTTGATGGATCCAACTTCAATAAGTGGATCAGAAACATCAGGATGATTACCCGCTATGAGGACAAAGAATATGTCCTTGACAAGGAACTTAAGGAAATTGACGAGTCCACTGCAACTCCCCAGGAGATCGCTGACTTTCATACTCATGAAAGAGATGCAACCAAGGTGGCTTGCATCATGTTAGCCACCATGACAGCTGAACTCCAAAAGTCTTACGAAGACTTCTACCCTTATGAAATGCACCAGGATTTGATGGAAAGATACCATCAAAGTGCACGACAAGAGAGGTACGAAGTCATCTGCTCCATGATAACGACCATGATGAAGGACGGAGAGTCCGTCACGAGCCACATGCAGAAAATGCAAAGGTATGTGGATCGGTTGCTGAAGCTCAATGTGAACTTCCCTGAGGAGCTTGCAATAGATATCATTTTGCACTCCTTACCATCGTGCTATGATCAATTCCGCATGACATATCACATGAACAAGGAAGAGGTCACCCTCAGCAAACTTCAGGGACTTCTCAAGACCGCAGAAACAGGTCTTAAGGGGAAGTCGGTTGCTATCACTCCTACTCCAGAAACAACTCCGGTCTTGGCAATCGGGCAAAGTCGAGGGAGGAAGAGAAAGAGATCTTCAAAGGGTACCAAGGCTCGGACCCTTGATGGCTCTTCTTCAAGTGGAACCAAGAAAGGTTTCATTACTCCTTCTTCTGACCCAAAAGAGGCTGAATGCTTCTATTGCCACGAAAAAGCTCATTGGAAGCGGAACTGCCCAAAGTACCAGCAAGATGTAAAGGATGGGAAAGTCAAACCCAACCATGCAGGTATTTACACTATCATTTCTAATAACTCACCCCATTCGAAATCTTGGGTCCTTGATACAGGTTGCGGTATTCATATTTGTTGTGACTTGCAGGGACTAGGAAGAAGTGAGAATGTGGAGCAAGGAAGAATAAACTTAATCATGGGGAATAGGAAAGTTACATCTGTCACCAAGATTGGAGTTTATACTTTATCGCTAAGTAGTGGGTTAAATTTAGATTTGAATAAATGTTGTTATTCGCCAGAAATGGCAAGAAATATTATTTCCTTTCATGCATTGTACAAACAAGGTTTCACCTTTTCGTTTGATAATGAAGTTGGTTCGATTAATGCTTTCTTTAATAATGTACTTTATTTTAAAGCATTACCTTGTGATGGTGTGTATGAAGCTGTATCTATTGTAGATAACTTAGGAAATAATGTTTTGTGTATTGATTCTACTAATAATAATAACTTGGATAAAGCATCGTTATGGCATTGTCGTCTTGGACATATAAGCAAGAAACGCTTAGGCCAACTCCAAAAGGATGGAGTCTTGGAGTCGTTTGACCTAAAGTCAAATGATAGTTGCGAATCATGCTTACTTGGAAAAATGACAAAGTCACCCTTCACAGGCTCATGTGAAAGGGGTGAAGGTTCGTTGGACCTTATACACACGGATGTGTGTGGACCATTCAAACATGTCACAAGAGATGATAATCGTTATTATTTGACTTTTACTGATGATTACAGTAGATATGGATATGTCTACTTAATCAAGCATAAGTCAGAGACTTTCGAGAAGTTTAAGGAATTTAAACAGGAAGTCAAGAATCAATTGGGCAGGAACATTAAGATGCTTCGATCCGATCGAGGTGGTGAGTATCTTAGTTCAGAGTTCCTCGACTATCTAAAGGAATGTGGGATTGTCTCACAATTGACACCTCCCAGGACACCGCAGTTGAATGGTGTGGCTGAGAGGCGTAATCGAACCTTGTTGGACATGGTTCGTTCCATGATGAGTCGAGCTTCCTTACCAATCTCATTCTGGGGGTATGCCTTAGAGACTGCCGCCCATATCCTCAATCTAGTCCCCACAAAGAAAGTTGCCAAAACTCCTCACGAGATGTGGACTGGTAAAGTACCTAAACTAGACCACATCAAGATTTGGGGCTGCGAGGCTTTCGTGAGACGCGAGACTCATGATAAGCTCGAACCCCGAAGCGAGAGGTGTATTTTCATCGGCTACCCGCAGCAATCCTTTGGTTACCTCTTCTACAGACCTAGTGACAATGTGGTCTTTGTAGCAAGAAGAGGAGTCTTTCGAGAAAGAGAGTTTATAAGCCAAGGAGACAGTGGGAGGCAAGTTGATCTTGAGGAAATTCAAGAGTCAAGTGGTGAAGGAACTTCAAACTCTAGCCCTCAACTTGAGGAGGAAACTCCTGTTGAGCCAATTGACGAATCTGTACCTCTGAGGCGTTCCACGAGAGTTAGGAGTGCACCTGAGCATTACTATGGATTCCATATTACTGCAGAAGGTGAGACACTTATTAGTGATGAGACACTAGTAAGTCATGATGACCCTAACAGCTACGAGGAAGCCATGGCGGGCCCCGAGTCTGCTAAATGGAAAGAGGCTATGGATAGCGAGATACAATCCATGTATGACAATCAAGTTTGGAAATTGGTTGAGAATGTACCAGGTCGAAAGACTGTAGGGTGCAAATGGGTCTTCAAGAAGAAGACCGACATGGATGGTAAAGTACACACTTATAAGGCTAGACTGGTTGCAAAGGGCTTCTCTCAAATTCCTGGAGTGGACTATGATGAGACCTTTTCTCCGGTAGCCAAGATTAAGTCTATTCGGGTTCTGTTAGCCATAGCCGCATTTCATGACTATGAAATTTGGCAAATGGATGTCAAAACCGCTTTCCTTAATGGGAAGTTGGCTGAAGATGTTTACATGAGTCAGCCAGAGGGTTTTGTCAGTAACGAGTACCCTAATAGAGTGTGTAAGCTTGAGAAATCCATTTATGGATTAAAGCAAGCACCTCGCAGATGGAATCTTTGCTTTGATGAAAAGGTCAAGGAATTTGGCTTTTCTAGGAGTGAAGATGAATCTTGTGTATATGTCAAGGCTAGTGGGAGTATAGTTAGCTTTTTGGTATTGTATGTGGATGACATACTACTCATAGGAAACGACATTCCAACCTTGCAGGAAGTAAAGTCCTGGCTTGGAAAGTGTTTCGCTATGAAGGACCTTGGTGAAGCTGCCTATATTTTGGGGATAAGAATCTTGAGAGATCGGAGTAGAAGACTAATTGGACTTAGTCAAAGTACCTACTTGGAGAAGATTCTAAAGAGATTCAAAATGCAAGACTCCAAGAAAGGAGAGTTGCCCATCCAGAGTAGCGCCAAGCTGAGTAAGACACAAAGCCCTAGCACTGAGGCTAAGATAGCAGAAATGAGTCGAATACCTTATGCTTCGGCTGTAGGTTCGATCATGTATGCTATGACGTGTACTCGACCTGATGTAGCCTTTGCCTTGAGAATGGTTAGCAGGTTTCAGGGGAACCCTGGCAAGGCACACTGGATTGCGGTAAAGAATATTCTCAAGTACCTACGAAGGACTAAGGACTGGGTCCTTACCCTCGGTGGGAGTGATGACTTGAGAGTTGTAGGGTATAGTGATGCTAGCTTCCAGACTGATAGGGATAACTTCCGCTCTCAGTCGGGCTGGGTCTTTACCCTAAATGGAGGAGCAATTTCTTGGAAGAGTTCCAAGCAAGAGACAGTGGCAGATTCTACTTGTGAATTAGAGTATATTGCAGCTAGCGAAGCGGCAAAGGAGGCATTATGGCTGAGGAACTTCATTGGAGACCTTGGAGTTGTACCAGCTATTAAAGAGCCGATGGAAATTTTCTGTGATAGTGAAAGTGTTGTTGCCTTAGCCAAGGAACCAAGGGATCACGGGAGATCCAGACACATCGACAGAAAATACCATTTCATCAGACATCGGATCGAAGAAGGACTCCTCGTGGCAAAGAGGGTATCATCGGATGAGAACCCAGCAGATCCCCTCACGAAGGGACTGACTCGGGTTAAGCATCTCCAGCATGCTCGGAGCATAGGGCTGAAGGATGATATTAGATTTAGTAGTTAGATAATCTTGAAATTTGTAAAGTGTAATTAACATTTGATGATGAATAAAAGTGTTTTATTTATGAGTAAAGTGTTGCTATCTCTTGTCGATCGTTTACTATATTTCTTTTGCATGTTTTGACTTCCAGAATAATTTTGTTTGGTTTAACATATTATTCAAACCTCCACAGTCGGTCATATGTCGGAAGTAGGTATGAATCAAGACTGTCATGTTTGATTGTAGAGGTCTGGGACAAGGCTACAACAATCATGAGTGCTCATAAGTTCTGAGCATTGGACTCAACCCACGCTCACTGGAATCACTTCATGGAATTCTATCTCGAGTGATCGTGAGACGGTAATATCATATAAGTATTTAAACCTAGAGATATGATTTGTTACTTACGAGTTGGTTATGCATTGATTGTACGAAAAACGCATTGGTAACTCGATGTTATAAAATCGTGCTCTTATGTGTAATTCAATGAGTAGTAGAACAAACATATGAGTCGAAGTTTATCTGTTCCTTCTTGGATTAGAAGCTGATATCTGGGCCCCTCGATGATTTTGTTTTGACCTATGTACCGGGCCCGGTCAGAACTAGATTGATGTGTTCAATAAAGTTCTTTGTCAAACAAATCGGAAATCGGGAAACAAATGTTGGACAATAAGTAAGACATTGTTCCATGTATTTGTCCGACTGATATCTAGAACAGAGGATTATATGATCACTTATCTTAAATGGCGTACCATCATCTTCTCAAGTTTCGAGAAACCTTGTAAAGAGCTACAATTGCCGATCGGTTCCTGAAGTCATACTTGCAGTAATAGTTACTAGACTTATCCAAGTGGGAGACTGTTGGATAAGGTGTCTAAGTCCATAACTATTTCTGGAATGTACTTGACCCGACCCGGCATGGTCCATTTGGGTTGCATGGCACCATGCAATTGGATAAACTAAATGAGAGAAATAACGCTTGGAGATTATTAATATATTATAAGTTCTAATATATTAATAATATTATTTGATTAGTTTGATCAAGAATTAATTTAGAATTAATTAAGTGATCAAAAGATAACTAATTAAATATATGGGTTGATTAAATCATCCATATCTTGTATAGTGGGCTAAAAGGCTCCATGGATCATCAAGTTGGGTTCCACCCATAGGATGCTCCATGGATGCTCCATGGGAGTTACAAACCCATGGGTCATGAAAATGAAGAGTCATGACACATTAGGGTTTAACCCTAGATGTGTCAACACTATATAAGGAATATGATCTCCTCCCAAATCGGTTACACTAAGTAATAAGGGGGCTTGGCCGATTTTGAAGAGTGTGTATTCTCTCATAAGTTCTTCCAAGAGTATTTGGTGTTGTGTGAAGCATTTGAGGCATCACCACTTGAGGTGCTAGGCTCACAAGGTTTCAAGGAACACAAGCAACAACAAGGTAAGTTATTCTATCTATACTTTATGTTAAAATTGTTCCCCATGTATGCTAGATAGGAATATAACCTTGGAATTCAACTTTGCATGACAAATTAGACAAACATAGATCCAAGGTTATTAGGTTTGCATGTACACTTAGGAAGTGTTAGAATGCTCAAAACCCATCAGTTTTAAGAATCAAAGAAAAGTGAAGAAACTTAAAGAAAGAATATGTTGAATCTGATCGCATAGATGGATTTCTATCGCATAGTTTGAAGATCGGATTCTTGAGCTACTTCTTAGGAGTTATGAGATATTGCTTAGGAATAGATAACAACAAGTTTTCATATGGATTGTAAGGATAGTTTTTCTCCGCAAAGTTTTAAAAATAAAAGGAAAAAAATATATGATGATTTTATTTATTTTAAAAATATCCTTACAATGGCATTTGAGGAAAAATTGTTGCTTATATGATTCCATTAATAACAAGAGTGGAAATATGAAATTGATTCTTTCATTTTTGGTAATGTCTAAATTTACCAAATAACGGAAAGATTTTCATCACCCAAGTCTCAATTGGACCGGAACTTGGAATCATGTAAGGTGTACAACATGATGAATGAGAACTTTCAAGTATTGGAAAATTAAGACTAATTACTTGTTCACATGGATGTGTGAGTAATTTGAAGGACTAAGTGATTGAGTACACATTCTTGTGCACTGGTCAAGTCCACCACAAAAGATCGATAAGACTATTCGTCATAGTTTACTAAATCTTAGTAAATATGGTTATACTTACAAGCTTAAGTGTAACTCTGAGACATTGGAATAGGTTCCAATGTAAGGCAGAGCGAATAAGAAGAATCAAATTAGGTAGAAGGATAAAAGTTTCTCAAATCTGAAAAGATGGGAGAGTACTTTAGTAACAATTTTTGTGATCATCTTAATGATTAAGAAACCATAGCACAGTTAGTTCTCTAAGGAAATCTTAGTGCATTCTTATGACTAAGAAGAGGAACTTGAATTGTTGAAATGTTTAAATCAAGAAGATGAGTCATACTTCATTCCAAAAACAATTTTGAGAGTCATACTCCAAGATTGTAACTTGAGTGACATGTCTTAAAGAAGGTTTAAAACACTTGTCAAATGTAAGAGTAAAAGTTTTCTACTATTCTACATTTGAAATTGGTAAGTTGTGATGTTTTGGATAAAACAAAGACCAACTTAGGCCAATTGTGTGAAGTGTTTGTCTTGATTAGAATCAACACTATCTCTTGGATGTTTGACAAGGAAGTCTTATAGGTTAAGAGGACAGTGGGAGTCTTAAAAGTCTTGAAAGTCTCAAGAACTAATCAAGAATAGAACCTGAAATTCTTCACTAGCACACGACTTGCGGTTTATAACCTATTGTGTTAACATATTCTGTGCCCATTCCTGTTAAAGTTGGCTTTGCATATGAGTTCTTAGAGTTCTCAATTTGTTGCACAACAACTTGGAAGCAATGGCAGGCCCTTGAGCTGCCAGGTGGCAAGAAATTAAGATTGAGTTCAGTCCATATGAGTTTGGGTTTGTCATTATCCTTGTGTTGTGACTATGGTTTTGACAATTCACATGGATAAGAACACATAAACCATTAAATCTAATTGTCATAAGGTTTCTCTCCGATTCATGAAAATGATGGTGAGGAAACACTTTCACTAAGTAGATTTTAGCTAGATAGCAATTGTGATATTTGGATTCTCAAAGTCGTTAGTGGAGCGTGTGTGGTTTACCGGCACACTAACCTAGACTTGTGAGAAATGGCAAAAAGGTCTAACCATTATGATTACGGCATCCCTCTTCATAATTGTTTAGACACACAAGTATGCTATCTAAGGAAAGGTGTATGATTTTTATAAAGTTTTATCAAAACAATCTAGTATCAGAAATGTAACGACCGAAATTTTGAAACAATTAAAACTTTTCAAAAACAACCCATTTTAATAACGTTGTTACAAAAAGGTTTCCAATACATTATTTAACAGAGTATTTCCTAGGTCCATTTTATAAAACACCAACGCGAGGAACGGTACGATCACGCCTTTGCCTTGCCACAGACTCCTGAGAACCTGAAAACATAAAAACCACAACTGTAAGCCCGAAAGCTTAGTGAGATATCCCTAAAATACCAACCACATATACGCCCTTCCAGGCCACAACCTTCCGGTCCAAAACATATCGCCTTCAGGCCCGTAGTGTAATGCCTTTCGGCCCATAATATATTTCCTTCCGGCCCCTAACATATCGCCTTCCTGCCCGCAACATAAAAAGAATACATATCATGACAGAACATAGAACAACCATGCATACCGGGTTACACTCCAGACCAGATAACCATGCACATAACATATAATCATATAACAGTTCACAGTTAGCAACTCGATCAACAGATCACATAACATATCATTACCCTAACCAAGATACCAGCCTAGCCGATCACTAGCATAACATCACCCTACAACTCAGCCAACATAATAATTACGCACATACGCCTTTCCAAGCCCTGACCTTCCGGTCAACATCGCATTGCCTTCCGACCCACAACATGTAATGCCTTCCGGCTCATAACGTAACGCCTTCCGGCCCATATCCCGCAATATCATACAATAGACAATTACCCGGATTTCCATCCGATAAAAGGGTCGGCCTTGGTGCCTTAAACCCTTTAGATATAGTGAGGATAACTCACCTTGAAACTGCCGACTGAACAGATAACTCAAGCTACTCCGATCACTGATACGATCTCCACCACTGGATAGCCACTGAACTCAAAACCAAAATTAACAATTACCAAAGTACCCCTGGAAACCACTGGTTAACCCTTGGTCAATTACTAGGTCAAAGTCAACCCCTAACTTACCCTACTCGCCGAGTCAAACCTATGACTCGCCGAGTTCCCATACTCAAAACTCCACTCAATCCGCGACCTAACTCGCCGAGTCACCCTGAGACTCGCCGAGTCCAACAACTCTGAGTCCACTCGCACACAACTCACTGAGTCATCCCTTGACTCATCGGCTCTCGACTCAACTAGAAATTATTTGGACTCTTCGACAAGACTCGCCGAGTCCAAGAACAGACTCGCCGAGTCTAAGCCTATCTTCAATCTACTTGCCAAGTTGTTCATCCAACTCATCGAGTTCCAGCTTATCTTCAAGCAACTCGTTGAGTCCACCCATGTGACTCGCCGAGTACCACCGATCTGCATCCAAACAGAAGCATTCCAGACCATGCAATTGATCCAAAACATAGATCTAGCCTACTACAACTCATCCATCACGTAAAGTGGCAAACTTTACGTGAATCCAAAGAGATCTATGCATTTTGCACATTGGGGATAAGGTTTGGGACAAGATAGCTTCATCCAACACTCAACAGAGGGACTTTCCTGCATTCCAACTCTCTTCCATACCAGATCTGAGGTAGCAACCTCAGATCTAACCTCTAGACTCCAATATCACCCAAGATAAGCTTCCCTTAAACCCCAAAATGAAGAGACAAGATAACAACAGCCTAAGAACGAGATATTACCTCAAAGGAATGCCCCAATCTGCAAGGAAACTCGAATCCAAGCAAAGCTCCTTGCTCCACACCTTCAAATCTCCAAACTTTCTTCAACAATTACATCTCCAAGCTCCAATCCACTCAACAATGGTGCTTCTCCACGATTTTAGGGTTTCTGGGACCCAAGGGGATGATTAAGAGGCTGGGGAGGAATCATAATGCTCTTTATATAGGCCTCAACCCCGAGAATTAGGGTTTTCTCCACTCAGCGCCTACTCGCCGAGTCCATCCCATTGACTCGTCAATTCAGCTATTTAACATGCGACCAAGTCGCGACTCTACTCGCCGAGTCCATCCATGGACTCGCCGAGTCACTCTTTCCCAAATTACACTTTTAGCCCTTCAACTCAACTCTTGCTATTTCGGGATGTTACAATTCTCCCCCACTTAAATTAGGCTTCGCCCTCGAAGCCTACAGCAACTCAACTTCAAAGATACCGTCACAACGCGCCACTTGGCCTTAACCGGACCAGGTCCCTCAAGGCATACACACCGAAACTCGAACACACTCTCCCTTCCTTTATGGTGTCCTAACCACCGTCTCGAACCGAGCACCGACTGTACCCTCTGATAATCACACCCAATAACCGAGAATTACCCAAGATGCATCACTGCCCCAAATCTCAATAATCGCTCGACCCATAAGGGTTAGAAAACCATGAACCATCGGATCCCCGATCTGAACCCGAATCTATCCATTCCGGGACGACTGAGAGAGCCATTCTCAATCTCAGAGCAACTCTCACGAGTTCTCCCCTTGCAACCGCATACACATGTCGAACTAGCTCTAACACCCTCAGGTTGGGAAAACCTGATTCACTGATAATATCCTCATACATTCCCCAGGATAAGCCACTAATACATACCCCATACCCTGATCAGACTCACACTGAGAGTTCAAGACTCTCTCCCTGCATCCTTTCCGAGCCTCTTGGTTCTACACTTGCGGAATTCCCTCCGTAACCTCAGCAGGCATCCCAAATCGGATGAGCTTTTATTCCACTGCCGTAAACATGCTGCTCAAACCATACTCGAAGTGCTCTATTCATAACTCTACTCTGCCACTTTTACTTCCGTGAACTTGCACTCGCTCTCGGGGTTACACACCTCTTACCTCTCTCTTTTCCTTTACCAAGGAATCCAGTCGGCCACAATGTCACTCCGACAATTGCCACAGTGCTCGCCCAACGCTACACCACCCTTTAGCGTGTCCGCTATCCATCCAACATACTCACTCTGACTCTCCTTGTAGGGACTCTCGAGCCCATGTACTACCTCAACTAAACAAGATCACTACCCGGGGCCAGACCTCCCAATGTAATCACACTGCAACCTACACAATCCATATCGTCAAACTAATTCAACAATACCTGCAGGGTCTTCAGCATGACTGGACCGCCTCACCAGGCCTTCCGCCCATCCGGACCGCCCAACTAGCATTCGACATTCCGAGTATCACCCCAGGAAATCCTCCCATGCATACCGTTCTAGCCCTCTAGGGGTTCCGAACTCTAGCACCATCAAACATACTCGATCCCGGCCTGCTCCCAAGCCTCCACAACCAAATGCCGTAGGTCTGAATCCCGCCCCGCATACCCGACACTCGCTCCTATCAGCCTATACTCTGGGCTGACAAGACACTACTGAATCCCAACAGCTAAGCACCCTCAAGTACTCATCGATCTCCCGGAGAATTCTCCAATTCTTCCCCTACTTATAGCACTGACTAACTGTTGGATTAATGTCTAAGTCCATAACTATAATTGGTAAGACTTGACCCGACCCGACATGGTCCATTTGGGTTGCATGGCATCATGCACTTGGATAGACTAAAATGAGAGAAATAAGACACTTATGGTTATTAATATATTATAAGTTCTAATATATTAATAATAAGAATAATAAGATTATTTAATTAGTATTGATCAAGAATTAGTCTAGGATTAATTAAGTGATCAAAAGAAAACTAATTAAATATATGGGTTGATTGTGTAAATCATTCATTCTTATATATGTGGGCTTGTGATCCAAGATTCCTTATGTTGGACTAAGTCCATGGGGTGACCCATGGATACTCCATGGAGGTTAAAACCCATGGAGCATAAGGAATGGGTAAAGTCATGAGTTACATGGTGTAACCCTAATAGCCACCATATAAAAGAAACCCATGGCTCAAGAAATCGTGACGATGACTAACACTATGTGTATGTATGAGGGCTACACGATTTCATGAAGTGCTCTAATTTCTCTCTAAGTTATTCAAAGTGCTTATGGTGTTGTGTGAACCATTTGAGGTGTCACACTTGGGGCACTAAGCACTCAAGCTTCATGAAGACAAGCACTATCAAAAGAGGTATGTATTCTATCTTGTTATATTGATAATATTGTATGCTAGATTAGGATAATACCTTGGATGTTCATATTTGCATGTATAATAGAGAAAACATAGATCCAAGGTATTTAGGGTTGCATGTACACTTAGGAGTGTTAGAATGCTCATAACCCAATAGTGGTATCAGAGCCTAGGCTTGTTTTCTTGTTATACCTGCAATAGAAGCTGAAAAATCGAGTTTTGATGCTGTCAGCCCAGCTGACTCGCCGAGTCCATAAAGGGACTCGACGAGTCCAAGGAAAAATGCATCCAACTCGCCGAGTTGAGTTCATGCACTCGACGAGTTGGACCCCAGACAGCATATCTTCGAGGTTTTTGGCTAGAAATGGACTAGGAACATTACCCTAAGTTGTTTTGAACTTATAAACTTGTTTTTAAATGTGGTAATGTTCATGCTAATCCATTTTCAAGATAATTGTCAATAGATTCATGTTTTGTATTAGTTTAAAGGTTAGACTAATTACATGAAAAAGTTTGATTTGAATTATCTTGTTCTTATGAGTTGCTTAGATTAATAGAAAAGTTGAATGAAATAGTTGTTTTCAATCCAAATTAATCTAAGAGTTGAGTATAAAATGTGTTTGTGTAACTTATCCTTAAGTTACATGAAGAGTCACATTAAAGACTCATAAAACTCATAAAGTTGGCAAAGGTTACAAAAAAGATGAAGAGTCTTGTCCTTAAGTTATGGAGGTTCAAGAGTCACTTCATTAATAAAAAAAAAATAATGTAACCTTAATTAATTTCATAAGTTATAAAATAAAGAAAAAGTTAATTCTTTATTAGTTTAAAGTCTTCCATAATTTGTCCTCAAGTTATGGAACTTGAAGAGTTTTTGGATTAAAACTACTTTAAACATATAAGTTATGGAATTAATTAGTTTTGAATAGTTTCAAAACTTGCCCTCAAGTTTTGGAATTTGTAAAGTTTTCTCTTATGAATACTTTAATTCCAAGTTAGCCCTTAGAATTTTAAAAGTTAAAATTCAACCCTTATACTTTATAATATTATAAGTTAATAATATTTATATGTATAAGAGTAAAGTCGGTCTTACCGCTAGTACGCCTCATTCACGAAGCCGGTCTATAAGGTGGGTATAAGGTTGTTGCCTATAAAATGGCAACTTAATGGGTGTTCACTCTCACCCACCGCTCGCTTGACTGGTGGAGGGTCGTTAGCCGAACGGGTTTGACATGACTATAATTCTCCCTTCATTAAAAGTATTAATGATAAATACTAAGTAACTAAACTTTTAATAATACCCAATCTTAGTTACTTAGAAAAGTGTGAATAAGGTGCTAATCCATGAAATTACACTTTGCACTTTGTTTAAGTCGGTTAGTGGAGCGTGTGTGGTTAACCGGCACACTAACTCGTATTTAACAAGGTAGGCAAAGGGTAACTTAATGTTTATCATAGTATCAATGGAGCGTGTGTGGTTAACCGGCACATCGATTGAGGGATAAACACTTAAGGGTACCCAGTAATTTGCATGGTTACTTCACACCTTGTTTTGTGATCCTCGGCATCCCAGTCACAAAACCTGAAGGGCACACTCGAGATTGAAACATGCCATTGAACAGTTCAATGAATCTCAAAAGATCTAGGAGTTTCAAATCCAATTAAAACCTAATAATACATTTCGTTTATCTTGGTGGAAATTGGTGAATCGTCATTCACCTACCTTCAAATTGTTTTATAGCTTGGATTACGGCATACCTCTTCTAAGTTATAAAATAGTTTGTTGGGTCCTAGCCTTAATATTTTTCATATTGGGTGTCATATTAAGGACTCAAAGATCAACTATCTTGAATATCTCCCATAACATGTCTGGTTTAGACATTTATGATCTTCCCAAATCTCTTGAAACAAGCATTCCTAATGAAGATGATGTCCCATGGATATCATACTTCTTTCACCTCCTCCAATTATTCTCCCTAACCCACAAGTTCTTTAAAAGTTTAAAGTCACTCGAGCCCTATTGGCAAGTAAAGGTCTTGGTGTGGTCACATCTTGGAGATGTAGTCACATATTGACAAGCCGGGAGAGAAGGGTGTCAAAGTCTTGAGAAAGTTGGTGGTTCAATCACTTTCTAAGTCACATAGTGAGTTCTTTTGGGACACCTATGAAATAGACTATGACAAGACCCTTAATGATCTTATCTATTTGCTAAGATCAACTTCCTAAAACTTTATGGACATTGACAATAGTGACACAGGAAATCCAGGAAAGCATTCTCTTCCCAATGGAAAGGGATCGGCCATAGTCAACTCGGTTGAACAAATGGTAAAGAGAAAAACTAAGTCTGTGATAGTCCCGTGTACCATTATCAAAGGGTCCATATGTTTATATTGCCAAAGAAAGGGTCATTATTTGCGAAGCTGCCAAATTTACCTAAGGATGTTAAGGTCAATAAGATTGACTCTACTTCAGGTAAAGTCCACAAATCTAACTCTGTTAAGTTTCTATTCTGAGATTCTTGATGCATGATGTGACTGGGTCACATGGTAATGTTTTTAGAATCAAAGGAAAAGTAAAGGAACTTAAAGAAAGAATATGCTGAATCTGATCGCATAGATGGATTTCTATCGCGTAGTTTGAAAAATCGGATTCTTGAGCTACTTCTTAGGAGTTATGAGATATTGCTTAGGAATAGATAACAACAAGTTTTCATATGGATTGTAAGGATAAGATTTTCCGCATAGTTTTAAAATAAAAGAAAAATTTTGATTTTATTTATTTTAAAATATCCTTACAATGGCATTTGAGGAAAAATTGTTGCTTATATGATTCCATTAATAGCAAAAGTGGAAATATGAAATTGATTCTTTCATTTGTGGTAATGTCTAAATTTACCAAATAAGGAAAGATTCTCATCACCCAAGTCTCAATTGGACCGGAACTTGGAATCATGCAAGTTGTATAGCATGATGAATGAGAACTTTCAAGTATTCGAAAAATTAAGACTAATTACTCATTCACATGGATGTGTGAGTCAAGTAATGGACTAAGGGATCGAGTACATAGTCATGTGCACTGATTAAGTCCACCACAAAAGATGTAAGGCTATTCGTCATAGTTTACTAAAGCTCAGTAAATATGATTATACTTACAAGCTTAAGTGTAACTCTGAGACATTGGAAAAGGTTCCAATGCATGGCAGAGCGGATAAGAAGAATCAAGATAGGCAGAAAGATAAAAGTTTCTCAAATCTGAAAAGATGGGAGAGTACTTTAGTATCAGTTTTGTGATCATCTTAATGATTAAGAAACCATATCAAAATTAGTTCTCTAAGGAAGTCTTAGTGCATTCTTATGACTAAGAAGAAGGGATCTTGAAATTGTTGAAATGGTTAAATCAAGAAGATGAGTCATACTTCGTTCCAATACAAGTCTTAGAGTCATACTCCAAGAGTGTAATTTGAGTGACATGTCCTTAAAAAAAAAGGTTTAAAACACTTGACAAATGTAAGAGTAAAAGTTTTCTACTCTTGTACATTTGAAATTGGTAAGTTGTGATGTTTTGGATAAAACATAGACCAACTTCGGCCAATTGTGTGAAGTGTTTGTCTTGATTAGAATCCACACTATCTCTTGGATGTTTGACAAGGGAGTCTTATAGGTCAAGAGGACAGTGGGACTCTTAAAGGTCTTGAAAGTCTCAAGAACTAATCAAGAATGAAACCTGAAGTTCTTCACTAGCACACGACTTGGGGTTTATAACCTATCGTGTTGACATATTCTGTGCCCATTCTAGTTAAAGTTGGCTTTGCATATGAGTTCTTAGAGTTCTCAATGTGTTGCACAACAACTTGGAAGCAATGGCAGGCCCTTGAGCTACCAGGTGGCAAGAAATTAAGATTGAGTTCAGTCCATATGAGTTTGGATTTGTCATTATCCTTGTCTTGTGACTATGGTTTTGACAATTCACATGGATAAGAACTCATACACCATTAAATCTAAGTGTCATAAGGTTTCTCTCCGATTCATGAAAATGATGGTGAGGAAACACTTCCACTAAGTAGATTTTAGCTAGATAGCAATTGGGATATTTGCATTCTCAAAGTCGTTAGTGGAGCGTGTGTGGTTTACCGGCACACTAACTTGGACTTGTGAGAAATGGCAAAGGTCAAAACTATCAAGACTATGATTACGGCATCCCTTTTCATAGTTCTTAAAATTGTTTTGACACACCCATAAGCTATCTAAGGAAGGTGTATGTTTTTGATAAAGTCTTATCAAAAACAATCTAGTATCAGAAATCTGAACTTTGGTAAGAAAGTCAATAAAGTATTGATTTCTAGAAGTCCAGCTGATTTCTGAGTACATGTCAAAGCTAGTGGGAGCATAAGTGTTATGCTAATAATCATCATGTTAGTGGGAGCATGATAATTACGATAAGTATTGCAAGCTAGCAATGTTAATTATAGAAAACAAAAGGTTTCAATTGGGAAAAAGTTGTTTTGCTATAATTAAGGGAGAGGAAATTATACTTCATCTCAAATCTATAAGCTTAGATCGTGAGTCTATAAGCTTAGATCGTGAGGTTTTAATCATTTAGTCAAGGATATATATGAATTTCATGTTGGAATGGCTCAACATAAGGAAATTCTGTATATGGGTCCATTATTTGCGTTCTTAAATTCGATTATGATTACGGCATCCCTTTTCATAATCTGAATTATGAGAACTTGGCGAATTGAAATGGAAATGTTATAGCAGGAAATTCTGTATATGGGTCCATTATTTGCGTTCTTAAATTCGATTATGATTACGGCATCCCTTTTCATAATCTGAATTATGAGAACTTGGCGAATTGAAATGGAAATGTTATAGCAAAAGACTGGTTTAGTCTTTATGTGAGACATCATGGATCGTGTCCCATATGCTTCGGATATAGGATCGATTACATGTGCTATATTCATCCTTTCTAAAATTTTCCAAATGCCTAGGGCATTAAGAAGGGAAAAGGTTTAGAACTGGATATGACTAAAAGGATTAAACAATTGTCGAGGACAATCTAAGGTTTACCAAAGATTGGTTTCTCAAGTACAATTGGAAGTATAGTGATAATTCTGGAAGGACCATATTGACATAATCTGTAAGGAGGCAACTCTTGTTCAGAAGTGATAGTCGAAATGGAATATGGAAATGTTTCAAAGTTAGAATTTTCAATGTGTGTAAGATTAAGGAAACTTAATGCAAGAAGGATGGTTCCAAGGACTTTATCTCCTTTGGAATACTCTGTAATAATTGTTGCCAAGTCTTTCTGACTTTGTGCATAATCATTACAAAAAGGATCGATGCATACAAGTTTAGAATCTAACAGATTTCAGTAAATGACATGAATTTGGAATTCTTGCATTTGCAGTAAGGATTTGGGAGTGTGAAAAGAGAATCATTGAAGTTATGTTCAATTGATCTAGTTCACAAGGTAAAAATCATAGACAAACATAGTATGCATACTTGGTGTATGGCATGACTATTGTTTAGAAAACATAGTGTGCATGCTTGGAGCATGGGACAACTATTGTTTCAAATTCAAGAATAATGTTGATAGCTGAAACAATATACAATGAATAATGTGTAATCATATGGTGATAAATAAAAGGAGTTTTATTTATATTCATAAGTTCTGAGACCATATTGGATTCAATTATTATTGTGTTTCACTTTGCATGTTTTGACTTCCTGAATAAACTAGGTTATTCTTCCGGAATGACTAAGTTATTCAAACCATCCACAGTCGGTCATATGTTGGAAGTAGATATGAATTAAGACTATCATGGGTTGGCTTGTAGAGGTCTAAGTTGTTGGACAAATGGCTACAACACTCATGAGTGCTCATAAGTTCTGAGTATTGGATTCAACCCGCGCTCATTGGAATCACTTCATGGATTTTATCACGAGTGATCATGAGACGATAATATCTTATATTCTTCAAACCTAGAGATATGAGTTGTTACTATGAGTTGGTTGTACATTGATTGCACGAAACTGCATTTGGTAACTCGGTGCTATAAAACGTGTCTTTGTGTATGATTCAACAAGTAGTAGAACAAGCCATATGAGTCGAAGTTTATCCATTCCTTTTACCTTCGGGATGAAAGCGATATCTGTGGGCCCCTCGATGATTTGATGATGACAAATGGAAGTGCTCGGCCGGGCCAGGACTGATTTGATTTGTTCAATTAGTCAGTCGTTATAAATCGGAAATCGGGAAACAACTAATAGACAGAGAGAATGATTATAATCCATGTCTCAGTCCATATGATATCTAGAATGGAGGAATATATGATCCCTTATCTAATGGACAAGTCATTGACAAGATCAGAGTTCATCTACAAGGTTAAAGTTCGACAGAAGCTTTTGAGAGCTACGATTGCCGGTTGGTTCCTGAAGTCATACGCAATAATAGTTTTAGACTTATCCAAGTGGGAGACTGTTGGATTAATGTCTAAGTCCATAACTTTAATTGGTAAGACTTGACCCGACCCGACATGGTCCATTTGGGTTGCATGGCATCATGCACTTGGATAGACTAAAATGAGAGAAATAAGACACTTATGGTTATTAATATATTATAAGTTCTAATATATTAATAATAAGAATAATAAGATTATTTAATTAGTATTGATCAAGAATTAGTCTAGGATTAATTAAGTGAACAAAAGAAAACTAATTAAATATATGGGTTGATTGTGTAAATCATTCATTCTTATATATGTGGGCTTGTGATCCAAGATTCCTTATGTTGGACTAAGTCCATGGGGTGACCCATGGATACTCCATGGAGGTTAAAACCCATGGAGCATAAGGAATGGGTAAAGTCATGAGTTACATGGTGTAACCCTAATAGCCACCATATAAAAGAAACCCATGGCTCAAGAAATCGTGACGATGACTAACACTATGTGTATGTATGAGGGCTACACGATTTCATGAAGTGTTATAATTTCTGTCTAAGTTATTCCAAGTGCTTATGGTGTTGTGTGAACCATTTGAGGTGTCACACTTGGGGCACTAAGCACTCAAGCTTCATGAAGACAAGCACTATCAAAAGAGGTATGTATTCTATCTTGTTATATTGATAATATTGTATGCTAGATTAGGATAATACCTTGGATGTTCATATTTGCATGTATAATAGAGAAAACATAGATCCAAGGTATTTAGGGTTGCATGTACACTTAGGAGTGTTAGAATGCTCATAACCCAACACTAACAACCACCGGTCGCCATCAACGACCTTCCAGAACAACCCTGCACAAAGAAGACACTTACACACTGACTGCTTCCCACAAGCATAAACAACCCTCAACAAAACACATCTCCTCACTGATCAATCCGCTCAAAAAAAAGAATCCGATCTCCAATTACCCATTCCACGACTGCAGATGCTACCCGACATTTAACCTAATGTCGCATCTCCACTAATAACCCTCACGAATGATAACCAATGATAGCATAAAATACCAAACTATAATCATACCAAACCCTTAGGGAACAACGGATACACAAATCCATAACCACACCAAACCCTCAAGGATCAATGGATACCAAGACGAAAACCCGAAACACAAATCCATAACCACGCCAAACCCTCAAGGAACAACGGATACCAAGAAGAAAACCCAAAACACAAATCCATAACCAAAACCTCAACCTGAAAAACGACGAATACCACATCAAAATCCACACAAAGATACCAACACAAATAATACACCACAATAATCGCAAGATAACAAGACACCAAGAAATAAACATACCCGCAGCTGCATCCGGCACTGCTCTGACCTCCTCTGCCGCAAGCTGATAAGCACGACCCTGAGCCCTTGGGGCTCCGCTCCATCCTGACCTCCTCCTGAAATCCTCAAAGTGGTCGGTGCTGGAGCCTGCACCGGTCCTGCGGAAAGCTGTGGATAGTTGACCCTCATATGTCCTACTTGACGACAATGATAGCAATTCCTCAAATCCCGAACCGGCGCTGATCGCCGACAATCCCTCGCATAGTACCCCTCCTTTCCGTACTTGCGGCATGCACCATTGGACCTGCAAACTCCAGTGTGACTCCTCCTACACTTCCCACAAGCGTGGCTGCTCAGATCCCCCACTCTGACATCAACGGTCTTGGACCGTTTCGGCACCGGCATCGACTGCACAGGAGCCTGCCTCATCTCACGCAACTGCCACCCAATCTCTAACTCACGACGCCTGTCGGCCTCCTACAACTCCAACAAGGTCTCGCACCTCTGAACAGACACAAACTGTCTGATATCCCCCCCCCTGAGCATACTCAGATATCGGGACATCTGAGCCTGCTCTGAAACGAACTCAGGGCAGAAAATCGCCCTCTCAGAAAACATCCTAGTGATCTCAGTCACCGACTCCGAATCTTGCTTTAACTCAAGGAACTCCTGATCCAATATTTCCCTCTCATCCTGCGAAACATAGCGAGCACTGAACATCTCTCTGAACTGATCCCATGAAACCGCAACCCTCTGCGCATCCGAGTATGACCCCGTGGTCAATCTCCACCAATCCTTCGCCCCGAACCTCAACAGGTTCAAAGTACACCTCACCCTCAGATGAGCAGGGCATGAACACGTGATGAAACACCCCCCCCCCACGCCCGATAACCACCTCATAGCAACAATCGGGTCCTGAACTCCATCGAAGGTGGGAGGCTTCGTATTATCGAAGTCCCGATACTGAAAATCCCTATCAACACCTCCCCCTGCCGCTGCTACAGCCACTGTAGCCACCGCGGCAGCCGTCTCCGTGAGAGCTGCATAGCACTCATCAAAATACTCCACCATGGTGGTCTTCATCGACCCAAACAGTTCCGATAATTTGGCCCGGAACAATGCAGCAACCTCCTCATGCAGGCTCTCACGAATCCTCGCATCCAACTCATGCGTACTCATCGGACCGATAACCTCGGGCGGTACTAACCCGTCCGCAACTCCTCCTCCTACACCCGATCCTGACCCGGATCCGCTTCCAGCATGCCTCGAAATCTCCATATTGAAAATATACTAGAAAACCTCGGACTCTTCCCACTATCCCGGGAACCAACTCTCAACCCAACCCTAGAGGTCATGGTTTCCCTGATACGCGTATGGGTCATGTGCTTTCAGTAGTACGGGCCCATACTACCTTCTACACCTACCCATATTTGTATAAAGTACTACCACAACACCCTAGCGACAAATGTTCATAGCAAGCGCTCGATCCTCACTCCTAGAGGAACACTGGAAATCTCAACAGAGGAAAACCAAAGGCTAGCAGGCATCATAAAACAGGCAACATTATCATGAAATCCTGAAGATCCCTAGCCTAACACTAGCATGCTGTTCTATCAAAGCTCAATAAAACAAATGTCATGAATGGTAATTTGGGGTTACTTACTGGCTTTGGCTGATCGTACCTCCGCGTCCTCCTTTTACTTAATTTTTAAAAAACCATTTTATTTCCTCTCTCTCTCTCTCTCTCTCTCTCTCTCTCTCTTTTAAACCCTCCTCGATTTGAGACTAGAGTCACACGAGTGTTCCTCCAATTCGCTCAAACCAAGGCTCTGATACCAACTTGTAACGACCGAAATTTCGAAACAATTAAAACTTTTCAAAAACAACCAATTTTAATAACGTTGTTACAAAAAGGTTTCCAATACATTATTTAACAGAGTATTTCCCAGGTCCATTTGATAAAACACCAATGCGAGGAACGGTACGATCACGCCTTTGCCTTGACACAGACTCCTGAGAACCTGAAAACATAAAAACCACAACTGTAAGCCCGAAAGCTAGTGAGATACCCCCAAAATACCAACCACATATACGCCCTTCCAGGCCACAACCTTCCGGTCCAAAACATATCGCCTTCCGGGCCATAGCGTAATGCCTTGCGGCCCATAACACATTGCCTTCCGGCCCTTAACATATCGCCTTCCAACCCGCAACATAAAAAGCATACATATCATGACAGAACATAGAACAACCATGCATACCGGGTTACACTCCAGATCAGACAACCATGCACATAACATATAATCATATAACAGTTCACAATTAGCAACTCGATCAACAGATCACATAACATATCATTACCCTAACCAAGATACCAGCCTAGCCGATCACTAGCATAACATCACCCTACGACTCAGCCAACATAATAATTACGCACATACGCCTTTCCAGGCCCTGACCTTCCGGTCCACATCGTAATGCCTTCCGGCCCATAACGTAACGCCTTCCGGCCCATATCCCGCAATATCATACAACAGACAATTACTCGGATTTCCATCCGATAAAAGGGTCGGCCTTGGTGCCTTAAACCCTTTAGATATAGTGAGGATAACTCACCTTGAAACTGCCGATTGAACAGATAACTCAAGCTACTCCGATCACTGATACGATCTCCACCACTGGATAGCCACTGAACTCAAAACCAAAATCAACAGTTACCAAAGTACCCCTGGAAACCACTAGTTAACCCTTGGTCAATTACTAGGTCGAAGTCAACCCCTGACCGACCCTACTCGCCGAGTCAACCCTATGACTTGCCGAGTTCCCATACTCAAAACTTCACTCAATCCGCGACCTAACTCGCCAAGTCACCCCGAGACTCGCCGAGTCCAACAACTCTGAGTCCACTGGCACACAACTCACCAAGTCATCCCTTGACTCACCGGTTCTCGACTCAACTAGAAATTATTTGGACTCTTCGACAAGACTCGCCGAGTCCAAGAACAGACTCGCCGAGTCTAAGGCTATCTTCAATCTACTCGCCGAGTTGTTCATCCAACTCGTCGAGTTCTAGCTTATGTTCAAGCAACTCGTCGAGTCCACCCATGTGACTCGACGAGTACCACCGGTCTGCATCCAAACAGAAGCGTTCCAAACCATTCAATTGATCCAAAACATAGATGTAGCCTCCTACAACTCATCCATCACGTAAAGTGGCAAACTTTACGTGAATCCAAAGAGATCTATGCATTTTGCACATTAGGGCTAAGGTTTGGGACACGATAGCTTCATCCAACACTCAACACAGGGACTTTCCTGCATTCCAACTCTCTTCCATACCAGATCTGAGGTAGCAACCTCAGATCTAACCTCTACACTCCAATATCACCCAAGATAAGCTTCCCTCAAACCCCAACATGAAGAGACAAGATAACAACAGCCTAAGAACGAGATATTACCTCAAAGGAACGCCCCAATCTGCAAGGAAACTCGAATCCAAGCAAAGCCCCTTGCTCCACACCTTCAAATCCCCAAACTTTCTTCAACAATTACTTCTCCAAGCTCCAATCCACTCAACAATAGTGCTTCTCCACGATTTTAGGGTTTTTGGGACCAAAGTGGGTGATAAAGAGGCTGGGGAGGAATCATAATGCTCTTTATATAGGGGTCATCCTCGAGAATTAGGGTTTTCTCCACTCAGCGCCTACTCGCCGAGTCCATCCCATTAACTCGTCGAGTCAGATATTTAACATGCGACCAAGTCGCGACTCTACTCACCAAGTCCATCCATGGACTCGCCGAGTCACTCTTTCCCAAATTACACTTTTAGCCCTTCAACTCAACTCTTGCTATTTCTGGATGTTACAAGAAATCTGAACTTTGGTAAGAAAGTCAGTTGATTTCTGAGTACATGTCAAAGCTAGTGGGGGCATAAGTGTTGTGCTAATAATCATCATGTTAGTGGGAGCATGATAATTATGATAAGTATTGCAAGTTAGCAATGTTAATTATAGAAAACAATAGGTTTCAATTGGGAAAGAGTTGTTTGCTATAATTAAGGGAGAGGAAATTATACTTCATCTCAAATCTATAAGCTTAGATCGTGAGGTTTTAATCATTTAGTCAACGATATATATATATATATATATATATATATATATATATATATATGTATATATATATATGTATATATATATATATATATATATATATGAATTTCATGTTATAATGGCTCAACATAAGGAAATTCTGTATATGGGACCATTATTTGCGTTCTAAAATTCGATTATGATTACGGCATCCCTTTTCATAATCTGAATTATGAGAACTTGACAAATTGAAATGGAAATATTATGCCAAAAGACTGGTTTAGTCTCTATGTGAGACGTCATGAATCGTGTCCCATATGCTTCGGATATAGGATCGGTTACATGTTTTATATTCATCCTTTCTAAAATTTTCCAAATTCCTGGGGCATTAAGAAGGGAAAAGGTTTAGAACTGGATATGACTAAAAGGATTAAACAATTGTCGAGGACAATCTAAGGTTTACCAAAGATTGGTTGCTCAAGGACAGTTGGAAGTATAGTGATAATTCTGGAAGGACCATATTGACATAATTTGTAAGGAGGCAACTCTTGTTCAGAAGTGATAGTCAAAATGGAATCTGGAAATGTTTCAAAGTTGGAACTTTCAATCTGTGTAAGATTAAGGAAACTTAATGCAAGAAGGATGTTTCCAAGGAGTTGATCTCCTTTGGAATGCTCTGTAATGTTTTTTTGTCAAGTCTTTATGACTTTGTGCATAATCATTACAAGAGTTTTAATGCATATAAGTTTAGAATCTAACAGATTTCAGTAAATGGCATGAATTTGGAATTCTTGCATTTACAGTAAGGATTTGGGAGTGTGAAAAGAGAATCATTGAAGTTATGTTCAATTGATCTAGTTCACAAAGTAAAGATCATAGACAAACATAGTATGCATACTTGGTGTGTGGCATGACTAGTGTTTGGAAAAAAAAACATAGTGTACATGCTTGGAGCATGGGATAACTATTGTTTTAAATTGAAGAATAAAGTTGATAGCTAAAACAGTATACAATGAATAATGTGTAATCATATGGTGATAAATAAAAGGTGTTTTATTTATGTTCATAGGTTTTGATACCATAATGGATTCAATTATTCTTGTATTTCACTTTGCATGTTTTGACTTCCCAAATAAACTAGGTTATTCTTCCGGAATGACTAACTTATTCAAACCATCCACAGTCGGTCATATGTTGGAAGTAGATATGAATTAAGACTGTCATGGGTTGGCTTGTAGAGGTCTAAGGTGTTGTACAAAGGGCTACAACACTCATGAGTGCTCATAAGTTCTGAGTATTGGATTCAACCCGCGCTCATTGGAATCAGTTCATGGATTTTAATCACGAGTGATCATGAGACGATAATATCTTATATTCTTCAAACCTAGAGATATGAGTTGTTACTATGAGTTGGTTGTACATTAATTGCACGAAAACGCATTTGGTAACTCGGTGCTATAAAACGTGCCTTTGTGTATGATTCAAAAAGTAGTAGAACAAGCCATATGAGTCGAAGTTTATCCATTACTTTTACCTTTGGGATAAAAGCGATATCTGTGGTCCCCTCGATGATTTGATGATGACAAATGGAAGTGCTCAGCCGGGCAAGGACTGATTTGATTTGTTCAATTAGTCAGTCGTCATAAATTGGAAATCGGGAAACAACAAATGGATAGAGAGAATGATTATAATCCATGTCTCAGTCCATATGATATCTAGAATGGAGGAATATATGATCCCTTATCTAATGGACAAGTCATTGACAAAGGTCAGAGTTCATCGACAAGGTCAGAGTTCGACAGAAGCTTTTGAGAGCTACGATTGTCAGTCAGTTCCTGAAGTCATACGCAATAAAAGTTTTAGACTTATCCAAGTGGGAGACTATTGGATTAATGTCTAAGTCCATAACTATATTTGGTATGTACTTGACCCGACCCGGAATGTTCCATTTGGGTTGCACTTCACCGACACAATTTATATGGATAATCTTTTGAGAATTGTATGTTTATGATTAATATTAATATATTATAAGTTCTAATATATTAATATGGAATCATATTATTTATGGAATGGGCCAAGTTCGTTTAGGTTGGGCTACGCTTTCATGGATAGTCCATGGAGTGTTTAACACATGGATCATATGAAATGAAAGGTCATGGGTTTAACCCTAGTTTCCATACTATATAAAGATGTCCTTGGTTGGTGAAATTGACACTAGTGTGGGTACACTATGAAGGGCTAGCCAATTTCACTAGAGAGAACCAAGTATCCATATTCTCTAAAGTCTTCCAAGGTGTTTTGGTGATTTTTGATTCCACTTGAGGCTTCCACGCTATTTGAAAGTCATTTTGAAAATCTTTTCCTTGATTTGAGACTGGATTCACATGGGTTTTCTCCAAATCACTCAAACCAAGGTTCTGATACCAGCTTGTGATGACCAAAAAATTTACAAGAAAATTTAAACTTTTCAAAACCAGTCCGAGTAAATAAAATTATTCAAACATCAACATAATTCTGAAATTGTTTTCAAAATGATTTCATATCAGAGTTCCCATAAATCCCAAATAATAAAATTTGAAGATGTGTATGTCACGCCTTCGCCAACCACAGTCACCTGAAGTACTTAAAACCAAAAATCAATAAATGTAAGCTCGAAGGCTTAGTGAGTTACCCCCAAAATACCAACATATAACATCCAATAAAATAATAACAAACAACATGTATAATGAGCCCTCAACATGATTGGACCGCCTCGTAGGGCCTACAGCCTATCTAGAATGCTCCCAAGCCTTCAGCATGACTGGAACGCCTCGTAGGGCCAACAGTCCATCTGAACCGCTCGTTGGGCCTTCGGCATGACTAGACCGCTTTGCAGTGCCTACAGCCTATCCAGACCACCCTGGGTATCTTGGCCTTCAACACAAAGCATGACCGCCTCAACCCAACCACGACCATATATGTTGACATATACAATAACACATAATCAAGCAATAACATGCACATATCCTACAAATCACTAAGCATAGCATTATCCTATCTACGGGATACTAATCTAACAAACCATACTAGCATAATAACATTCTATCTATCAGGACAATAAACCAAAGGGTCGGCCTTGGTGCCTTAGACCCTGTTGATACAGCGAGAATAACTCACCTAACAAGTAGTGGATAACTACACTAAGATTCTTCAACCGCTATGTCATCGATAACCTCGACTGTCTAAATGATGTATACTAAATTAATAATGGTATCTTAAAATTGTCAAAGTGTCCATATTGTCTATTTCCTAAATTTGGGCCAAAGGCCCAATATCAACCCACGAATCCAAGTCCGTATGCACAATCTCAATAATGGCCCAATTTTCCAAATTGGGCCTTACCCTAAGACCCCTTATCATACTAACCCATCTTCAAATATCCAGGGCCCAACTAGGCCCAATTCCAAATTGTCTAACAGCGGCCCATCCCGAAGCCCACAAGTCAAAAGTCCAAACTGAGGACGTATGCGGGGCGTCCTCCTCCGGTAAGTTAGGCGTACGCCTACCCTATGTTGGCCACCATCAGGGTGGTTGACCCCATACGCTAGGCGTATAGGAATTATGGTGGACGCACATGGGGTTTTACCAAAACCCTAATAAGTGCTTAATGGCTTAAGCACTTAAGCCTAGATTCCAAATCCCTCGACCAAATGTGCTATTGAACCATAAGGTTTCAAACTTTATCACTTTGGACGTCGAGAAAGTTCTTAACACGTGGTCTTAATTCATTAAAACCTTCTTACTTCATGCATGAGACTAATCTAGCTATTGGGACCATATTTTTATCTCTTAGGAACGCTTCTATGGTCTGAAAGAACAACCCATTTCATCCAAGTCATCACATGCACCACTTTGGGACCTTTGGGACAAGAATGCTTCCATAAAGTTAAAATGACTAGATCTATAGAAAACAAGCATAGAGTTCCAAGCTTTTTACCTTCTGGAGCATCTAGGGTACAACACAACTTCAGATCTACAACCTTGATCTCATTCTCTAACTCCTTAGTGTAATGACTTCACCTTCAAAGGTCCAAAATACACACCAACTCACACTGCACAAACAAAACTAGGCTTTGGAACATTTTTATGGGATATGGAGGCTGAGGATAATTAGAGGAAATGAGCTATAAGGTTGTTTATATAGTCCCAAACCCTAAATATTAGTTTTTTCACCTAACATGAGTATGTCTAGCGTACATCAGTGTACGCTCAACATACTAGGGCACACCTAGTATGGTCAGCGTAGTCCTTCCTGACTCAAAGTTGCAACTTTAGTCCTTATACTTCTCGTGACCCAACTCAACCAACTCTGAGGACTACAAATGGTCACAAATAAAAAGAAGATGGATTCGAAATATACCTATGAAGTTCGGGATGTTACACTCTTCATAAAGTCTTTAAAATGTATATTAAAGCCACATATTATGGATTCCAAAAGTTTTTTGAATTGTTCAAAACCGGCCCTCAAGTTTTGGAATTTTTAAATGTAGAGTCTTTTTTAGACAAATTTAGATCCAAACCTTAGAATTTTAATGGTGTAAAATTCAACTCTTATACACTTATAATATTAATAGTTAATATTTATATATGTGTAAAAGAGTAAAAGTCAATCTTACCATTGGTAGGCATGATTCACGAACCCGGTCTATAAGGGGGGTATAAGGTGAACCCAGTCTATAAGGGGGGTATAAGGTTACTGCCTATAAAATGGCAGTTTAATGGGTGTCCACTCTCACACACTGCTTCCTTGACTGGTGGAGGGACGTTAGCCAAATGGGTATGACAGGAGATTAATTCTCCTTTCATTAAAAGTATAATGATAAATATAAAGTAACTAAACCTTATTAAATTCCCAATCTTAGTTACTTTAGGAAAATATGAATTTGGTGCTAACCCATGAAATTACACTTTTTACCTTACCAAGTTGTGTGTGGGTAACCGGCACACTAACATAGACTAGTAAGAGTGGCAAAGAGTAACTTAATGTTTATCATAGACCGTTGGAGTGCGTGTAGGTAACCAACACATTGATTAGGTGATCAAGATTAAGGGTACCAAGTTAATTTCAATGGTTATTCACACCTTGTTTGTGATCCTCGGCATCCCAGTCACAAACTTGATAGGGAACAACCGAGGGTTAAACATGCCACTGAAAAGTTCAACGAATCTTAAAAATCTAGGAGTTTCAATCTGATTAAAATCCAATACCCTATTAGGTTTTCATGGTGGAAATTGGTGAATCTTCGTTTGCATACATTCAAATATTTTATATCTTGGATTAGAGCTTCCCTCTTCCAAGTTGTAAAAAATTTTGTTGGGTCCTAGCCTTAATATCTCTTATTAGGTGTTATATTAAGGACTTAAATCAACTAACTTGAATTTCTCCCATTGTAGATGTCTGGTTCAGATAATTATGATCTTCCTAAATCTCTTGGAACAAACTTTCTCCATCTCCTCCAATAATTCTCCCTAACCTACAAGTTTAAAGACTTGAATAGTTCAAGGTCACTCAATCCATACTGGCAAGTCTATGTGCAGTCACATCTTGGAGATGAAGTCACATATTGACAAGTTGAGAGAGTTGGGTATCAAAGTCTTAAGGAAGTTGGTTGTTGACTAGGTTCTTCAGTTACTTCCTAAGTCACATAGTGAGTTCTTTAAGGAATAATATGTAACAGACTATGTCAAGGACCTTAATGATCTTACCTATTTGGTTGTTGCTGTTGAATCAACAATGATTTAGGGCACAGGTAAAGTAAATTTGATTGGAAGATCTACTTCCCAAACTTTGATGGACATTGACAATGGAAACATTGGTAGTCCAGAAAACTCTTCTCTTCCTAATGGAAAAGGATCGGCCATAGTCAACCCGGTTGACAAAATGGTATAGAGAAAGGCTAAGTCTTAGATAGTCCCATGTACCATTACCAAAGAGTCCATATATTTCTATTGCTAAAAGAAGGGGCATTGATTGCAAAGCTGTCCAATTTAACTGAGAGTCCATAAGGATAGAAAAATTCAACAAATTTTACTATGTTTCATGTAAAGTCCATTATCTGACTCTGTTAAGTTCCTATTTGGAGATTCTTATTACATGATGTGACTAGGTCACACTTTGATGTTTTGTAGAATCGAAGAAAGGAAGCTTAAAGGAAGAGTAAGCTAATTCTGACTGTGAAGAGATTGATTTCAATCGCATGATCTAAAGATCAAAAGTTTGAGATGCTACTTTAGAGTTGTGATATATTGCTTAGGAATAGACAAAAACATGTTTTTCATATGCATTTGCATTGTAAGGATAAGTTTTTTCCACAAGTTTTAAATAAATGAAAAGTTTTGATTTTATTTATTTTAAAATTCCTTACAATGGCATTCATGAAAGATTGTTGTTTATATGAGTCCATTGATAGAAGCATTAAAAAAAGTATTTGATTGTTTCGTTTGTGGTAGTGTCATAATTCACCAAATAAGGAAAGATTCTCATCACCCAAGTATTAGTTGGATAGAAACTTGGAATCATGCAACTTGTATTGTATGATGAATGATATTTTTCATCTTTGGGAAAATAAGACTAATTCCTTCTTCATGTGTATATATGAGTCAAGTGAAGGACAAAGGGATCGGGTACATTTGGTTGTGAACTCGTCAGGTCCACCATAAATATTGATAAGGCTATTCGTCATGAGTTACTAAAGTTTAGTAAATATGGTTACACTTACAAGAATAAGTGTAATTTTGAAACATTGGAAAAGTTTCAGTGTATGGCAGGACAGATGAGAATAATCAAATTAGGCAGAAAGATAAAAGTTCCTCTAATCTGAAAAGATGGTAGAGTACTTGAGTATCTTGTTTTCGGATTATCTTAGTGATTATGAAACCATATCACATTTGATTGTCTAAGTACATCTTAGTGCTTTTGTTTGGCTAAGAAGAGGAGTCATGAATTCTTGAAATGGTTAAAATCAAGAAGATGAATCATACTTCGTTCCACAACAAGTCTTAGATTTATACTCCACGATTGTATCTTGAGTTACATATCTTAAAGAAGGTTTATAACACTTCTCGAATGTAGAGTAACACGTTTTCTACTCTTGTACATTTGAAATGGGTAAGTTGTGATGTTTTGGATAAAATAAAGACAAACTAAGACCAGTTATGTGAAGTGTTCATAATGATAAGAATCCACACTAACTCTTCAATATTTGTTTTGTCAAGGAATGGTTCTTGATAAGAGAATCTTATATGTCAAGGGGACAGTGGGAGTCTTAATGATCCTGAAAAAGGTTTCAAAAACTAAACAAGAATAAAACCTATTGTTTATAACTAGCACACGACTTGAGGTTTGTAACCTATCGTGTTGACATTATCTTGTTTCTGTACCCATTCTAGTTAAGGTTTACTATGCATGTGAGTTCTATGAGTTCTCAATTGATTTCATAACAACTTGGAAGACATGGTAGGACCTTGTGTTGCGAGTGGCCAGAAATTAAGATTGAACAAGTTCAGTCCATAAGAGTTTGGATTTATCACTAACTTTGTTTGATGATTATGGTTTGCCAAATTCACATGGATAAGAACACATACACCATAAAATTTTAGTGACATAAGGTTTCTCTCCGATTCATGAAAATGATGATGAGGAAACGCTTCGACTTAGTAGATTTTAAGTAGATAGAAATTATGATATTTGCATTCTCAAAGTCATTAGTGGAGCGTGTGTGGTTAACCGGTACTAACATGGACTTGTGAGAATGGCAAAAGGTCTAAACATTATCATTACGAAATCCCTCTTCATAATAGTTTAGACACACATATGAGCTATCTAAGGAAAGGTGTATGATTTTTAGAAGCCATGATAAAGTCTTATCAAAGCAACTCGTATCAGAAATATGAATTCTGTTAAGAAAATCAATAAGGTATTGATTCCTAGAAGTCCAGCTGATTTCTGAGTACATGTTAAAGCTAGTGGTAGCATAATTGTTATGCCAATAATTATTATTCTAGTGGTAGCATAATTAATTATGATAAGCGTTGCAAGTTAGCAATGCTAATTATAGAAAAGAAAACTTTCAATTGGAAAAAAATTGTTTTGCAATAATTAAGGGAGAGGAAATTATACTCCATTTCAATTCTAAAAGCATAGATTGAGATTTTAATGTTCTTTAGTCAAAGATATATATATATATATATATATATATATATATATATATATATATATATATACATATAAATGAATTTTATGTTGGAATGGTTCGACATAAGGAAATTCTATATATATGCATTCAAAATGCGATTATGATTGCAACATCCCTCTTCATAGTAGAATTATGAAAACATTGCAAAAAAATATTGTAGCAAAAGACTGGTCTAGGATCTTGTCTTTATGTATGACATCATCGTGTCCTATGTGCTTTAGGTATAGGATCGATTGCATGTGTTGTAATATTTATCCTTTCTAAATTTGCCAAATGCCTAGGACATTAAGAGGGGAAAAAGTCTAGAATTGGATCTGACCAAATTGATTAAGCAATTGTCGAGGACAATCTGAGGTTTACCAAGGATTGGTTACTCATGGACACTTGGAAGTATGGTGTAAATTTTTGGAAAGGAGCATATTAACATATTCTAAAACGAGGCATGTCTTATTCAGAAGTGATAGTCAGAATGGGAATATGGAAATGTTTCATAGGTGGAAGTTATTCATTAAATCTATGTAATATTAGAAAACTTAATGCAAGAAGGATGTTCAAAGGAATGTACTTTGAATTTGAGACTTCATTTCCATGGAATTGATATCCATTGGAATACTCTGTAATGTCTGTTGACAAGTCATTTTGACTTTGTACATAGTCATTACAAGAGGACCAATGTATATAAGTTTAGAATCTAACATATTTCAGTAAATGGAAGGAATGTGTAATTCTTACATTTGCGGTAAGGATTTGGAATTGTGAAATGAGAATCATTGGCATTATGTTCAATTGATCTATTCCACAAAGTAAGGATCATAGACAAACATAGTGTGCATACTTGGAGTATACCATAGCGATTGTTTAGACAAACATATTGTGCATGCTTGGAGCATGGCATGACAGTTGTTTCAATTCAAGTATTCAGTTGATTGTTTGAAACGTTATGCATTGAATAGTGTGTAATCAATATGGTGATTAAATAAAAGGTGTTTTATTTATATTCATATGTTCTGAGACCATATTGGATTCAATTATTCTTGTGTTTCACTTTGCATGTTTTGACATCCCGAATAACTAGGTTATTCAAACTCTCCACAGTCAATCATACTTTTGGAAGTAGGTATGAATCATGACTGTCGTGAATTTGGCTTGTAGATGTCTAAAGTGTTTAGACATTGCCAAAGTTGATGCAACATTTATGAGTGCTCTTGGAATGAGATTCAGGTATTGGACTAAACACGCACACATTTGAATCCCATCATGGATTTTATCACGAGTGATCATGAGACATTAATATATTATATTCTTCAAACGGAGACGTGTGAGTTGTAGTTGAACGTCGGTTGCACATTGACATATGTAAACACAACCAATAACTTAGTTGTTTTAAAACATATCGTTGTATGTAATTTGATGAGTAAGAACTAGCGAACATTTGAGTCGAACTTTATCCATTCCTTTGACCATTGGAGGGGTAAAAGTAATATTTATGGGTCGGTCGATGATATAGTGATGACAAACGCAAGTGCTCAGCCGAGCCTGGACTAATTTGCTTTGTTCATTTAATCAGTCGTCATAAATCGGAAATCGGCAAACAACATATGGATAGAGAGAATGATTAAAATTCATGTCTCAGTCCATATGATATCTGGAATGGAGGAATATATGATAACTTAGCTAATGGACACGTCATTGACTAGGTGAGAGTTCGACAACGGCTTTAAGAGCTACGATTGCTAGTCGGGATCTTGGAGTCATACAAAATAATAGTTTTAGACTTATCCAAGTGGGAGACTATTGGACTAGATGTCTAAGCCCATGACTATTATTGGTATGTATTCGACCTAAGAATAGCATGGTCCATTTGGGTTGAATGGCATCAGAACAATTGAGTAGACAAATGAGAAAAGGTTATTTATGATTTATATTAACATATTATAAGTTCTAATATATTAATATGAAACCATATTATTTAATTAGTATTGATGAGGAATTACTTTTATGATCAAAAGAGACTAATTAAATATACGGGGATTAATTATGTAAATCATTCATTATTATATATATGGGCATGTGATCCATTGTCCTTCATGCTGGGCTTAACGCATGGATATCCCATGGAGGTTAAAACTCATGGATCATGAAGGAAATGGAAAGTCATGTGTTTACATGGTGTAACCCTAATGAGCCACACTATATAAAGGACCCTATGGTTCATGAAATGGTGACTAGTGCATTAACAAAAGACGGCAACCGAATTTCATAAAGGGTGAACAAAATAACCTTCTGTTAAGTTATTCTAGTTGTTGATGGTGTTGTGTGAACCATTTGAGGTGCAGCATTGGGGAACTAAGCTCTTAAAGGTTCAATACTTCAACCTCCATGAAAATTTATGTCATCTAACTAGATTTGTTATAATATAGTTGCTTCATAATATGCTAGTTAGGATGATGCTTTGGAATTTTGAATGTATGCATGTATAATAGAGAAGACATAGATCCAAAGAATTTAGGGTTGCATGTACACATTACGAGTGTTAGAATGCTTAAACTCCAACAGTTGTGTCTCATAGGATAGATTAGGTCTTATTATTGGAATCCATTTATATCCACGGAAAATTTTGAAATCATGATTCCAAGTCAATCTTTTATTAATTTCTAATTGTAACACCACTAAAATTTCAAAACTTTTTCAAATCTATGGTTATAAAAACTTTCGGTTTTAACCCGCATTTAATATAAAATCGATCGTAGACAAAGCATTTACAATTAAAACATTGGGAGTTAACATTAAGCATCAATACAACCAAAGCAAGAAATTAATAATTACATCAACAAAATTAATAAGGAACATAACAAGTTCCACTACATTATCTATCACTTGACTTATACCTTACATCTATCATTCTCTTTCCTTAAGACTAACTTGAGATACATGGAATTAAAAAGATATATGTAAGACAAAATTGTCTCATGATCTAGGCCGGTTTGCGAACCACAACATTTATGAAATGAATCATTTCATCCATAAAATAACATAATTTTAGACCAAAAAACCTTTTCAAGAAAACTCATTTAATACAAGTCATAAATATCAGTTCGTATCTTATCATTTCATTTGTTTTCATTAACGGATAATTCCATTATTAAACCGTTTTCATTTTTATACCTAGGTCTAGACCAAGTTGGAAAGAACAAATCAATCCACCAAGGCATCGTGCTAACTTGGGCATCTCTTTGCTTAGGGGAAGCCCCACCCCCAATAGATTCGCCTAGACCTCTTATGAGGCATTATGGCTCCGATAAGTTTAATTATTTCTTCACATTGTTTCCTTTTTTAATTTAGTCTTAGCTTCACTTTAAAAATTAATAATACTTATTGCATCATTTATAATATCATAGGTTATTAGGAAGATATCCTTTGGAAAGACACATTTCACATATCAAACATCCATTCGTCCAAAGTTCTCTTTTCTTTCAAAAATACTTACTTTCAAAACATTATTTTCAGAAACATTTAACATTTTGATTTCAAACATATCACATATCAAAGCAATGTATTTATTTATCATAAAATCATTTTCCCATGTACCCTAAAGTGGGGAAATGCCAATACTTACTCACCTCAATCACATGAAGGATAATTAGTCCTCATACCCTTCAAACACTGCGTATAAAATGTAGACACATCTCATTAAAAATGACAAAAATACCACTCATAGTTTTTTATCATTTAGATATTCATCATAAGCTTATTTACTTCCTACTAGGTTATATATAAAGTTTGATGGCAATTAGTGGTCGTTAACAAAACACTCAACATGGACCCGTGTCAAGCCTGACATAGCCCAATGTCAATTACGCCTATTGTGACATGCCCCCATTCAACCTTGATGTACACACGTTTTACAAAAGTTTAGTAAAATCTTTGTAAGGTTTTCCCTAGACCTCCACTGGCCACCAAACTTTACCAAGTGGTTATTAAGGAATAAATAAAGGTTATAAACTTCTCAAATACTCAATTAATCCCTATCCTCATGATGAATTAGTCATTAAGAATTTTATATGTCATCAAAGCTATAAGAAATCCCAAAATGACATTTAATCATTCTAGTTAGCAATTAAGCCCATAATGATCAAGGTTCTCATCCAACATCATTCTAAAGCATCTTAAGCGTTCCAAAATATATTTAGAGAATATTTTATCATGTCATTACATTTAAGAACTTCACAAATGGGTCAATGGATCGACAATGACCCGTATAGCATCGACTCCCCACGCTTGACTTGTAAACTTTGTAATCAAGTCCATCATGATATGATCACATTTCCATATGAGAATCTCTAAAGGTTAAAACTTACCAAGAGATCTCTAGTGCTCATCCTTGACCTACCTATATGTTTAGTATTCACCCACATAACTAGTGACATCTAGCTTCATATATAGTCACCAATAATCCTCACGTAGATCCCATTAAATCTTTGACTCTCATGGATATATGGAAAATATGGATTTATGAGATTCTTCCCCTAAAATCCATCTATTACGCCTGGAGTAAGGAACCCAAAATTGACAATAACATGTAAAAAAACCTTAAATATTCTGTGTGAATATCAGGATCTTTCCTGAACTCTCTGATGGGTTTCAAGCCCATCCAATATCCATCATTGGGAAGCAGAACCTACAAATAATTTTGATATAAGACTTGAAAAACCTAGATCTAACTCAACTAATATGTGCAACTCATTAGGGAATAATAAAATGAAACCATACCTTTATTTTCTTCATGGTTCTCTTCATTTGATGAGCCAGTTGAATTGACTAGAGAACCCAACTTAGAGTTTCCCTTTTGAAATCACACCCATGAAACCAGACACAAGCAGATCTATGAAACCCTCAAACTACAAGCTTTAAAACAAAAATGGAAATTATATTCTATGGTTGACCACAACATATTAAACAGTCTTCCACCACATGTGAACTATATTTAGGGATTATTTACAGTTTTTGAGTGTTACGAACTTTGAGACTTAGAGGTATCTTGCACAACTGTCAAAATCAGATTTGGAGCCCTCTAATTATAAGGACGTATTTGAAACCCTATATATAACTACCAAATATAATAGTAATTATCTATTGTATTCAAATTATTTTGGAATATTCTATATTCCTTTATTTACTATTAATTAATTAGCAAAATAATTCCCTCAAATAGATATCTTCTCAGGTCTGGTTTATTTTTTTCTTGCATGTAAACCAAAAGGACAATGTTATTTATAATAATATTACATGGCTTGATATGAATATGTGCACTAATTTCCATGAGCTCACTTGCACTTAGCGATTAACAATTGATCGAACATAATACTTATTAGAGAAAAAAGTAAATGACAATCAAATGCAGCTACTATACTTATAACAATAATGCTATAAAAAACCTTAAGACTAATAACTTTAATTTCCTTTGTTGTTCAAGATATCTTATTATGAAGTAGATATATAGATCCATGGTAAATCTCGTGGTTGAAGATTATGTTTCTCGATACAGACTTGTGGTGACTTTCGGGCTATCTGTTCAACCTAATTAACTGAATGTCAACTTATAACAACATTTTTTATAAACAAACCTAAGACTAATAACTTCAAATTCCTTTGATCTTCAAGATAACTTATTATATTTTGATGTTCAAGGTATTTTTGCAACTTCAAGTAGGATAAAGGTCAAACAATCACTAGTTATGTGCCGATTCTATATTCCTTTCAAATTGGATGACTTGATCGGGAATATTTTTTGGTAAAGTTTGCCTAGCATTAGAAACTCAAGGCGTATATGAGATAAAACATGACAATTAGAAAACATTTTTACGGATCACAAGTATTGACTCATGAATGAACTGACTCATTGTATGATATCATGTTCTAATAATAGTTCTAGTATCTTCCTAAACTACCCCTATGGTAGTTTACTAGTAATATAATCGGTACGTATGAACTGGAAGAACCTTTATAACTATGTATGTACACATGATATATAACTAATATTTAAACGACCTTCGGATGGGTACCCGATATCCCACCAAACCACATCTCAAGCGCGAAAACGAAATAGGGTGGATATCCTTCCTAAGTCTTTTAAACATTTCTTATATAACTATACATATATAGGCATGCAATTGATAATATAAAAGCATAAAATAAGTTTGGTAAAACCTTTGAACATAATTATTGTCTAAGAAACGATCAACTTGATGTCAATATATAAAATGGTTTGAAAGCGTGGGTTTGATAAAACCGTTTAAGTATAAAAGAACATTTGTTTGAAACACAATTATAAATGTGTTTGAAATGAAGCATACAGAGTAAAGTGTACAACTTAACAAGGAGTTTTAATCATATAAAATGTTTATGAAAATCATTTTACGGAAACTGTTTGGTAAAATGGCTAATGAGTAGCCAATCATTTGAATGCTGCTTACTAATCACATGTGATTGATATAGTAACTAGCATAATTCTACTTCTATCCCCCCCATAAAAAATTTAAAAACAGTTAAAACAATGATTAAGGGGTATGAACTCACTTGTAGTAAGTGATTGGAATTGAACGGACTGTATCGTAAGGAAGGATCGGACAAGTGCTTGGTGTCAAGTGAAGAATTTAGACACGCACAATGATCCTAATAAGATATAAAGACATATGTATATTAACAATTAGTGATTAAAACACTAATTAAACATGTATAACCATTCTAATGTGAGGTAAACACTTTGGTCAAGTACTAGGAGGCCAATGGGTTGCAACAAAGGAGTGCAAGACCTCTCGTGGAAGTTTATTGTCAAAAGAACATATATGTTGGAGTTTATAGCCCAGGGGAGTAAACTCCTGGTCGTAAACTCTCAATAAGGTTCCTAAATGAAGCCTAGCATTATTACAACTCAAGTGGTGATTGCTTTAAGGCTTAAACAAGTGTTTGGGCTTCCTTTTAACTCCTTTGAGGAGTTTGCAGCCATGGGACCATTTCCCTTGGATATTACAGTCGTAATCTCCCTTGGGAGGATTTTTATGGTGTTTTCAAGTCCCTAAATTAGCTAGGAACTAAACTAGGCTCTCGTACTAGGCATTAGAAGAGTTTATGGCACCATTTGGAACAATTTTATGGAGTTCACGGCCCTGGGACTTCTTGTGCCTTGAACACCTTACTCTTTGTGTTCTAATTGTGTTTTCTAGTCCTAAACACATTTAGGTACATGTCCAATTTAGTCTCTTGGCTTAAGCGGGGGTTTTTACGGCACTTTGTCACTTAAAAATGGAGCCCATGACCCAAGAACTTCCTTGGCCTTGAACTCACTTTCACGCTTGATTCTTAATTGTTTTGGTGGTCTAAACATGTAATGGTAGTCCCTATGTTGAGTTCCAAGGTTTTGAGGGACATTGGACACACTTTTGGCCCTAAAAATGGAGTTTACTCTCCAACTGTTCTTGGGCGGTAAACTCCCGAATCTTGGGATTTTGATCCGATTTTGATGTTATAAACTACAATGTAAGCTATATAATATAACTAGATAGAAGTACTCACTATTTGGGATAAAATCCCGAAGATCCATGAGAGAGAATTCGGCGTTTCTCTAGTTGGAAATGCAGCTAATGAATGAATATGGTTCAGATTTCTATATATAGTCATGAGATTTTTGGCAGAAAATATTTTATTCCTGGAATGAACTCTAATATCATATATTATTGGAATAATAGTGTTGCACAAAACCCTAGTGCATCCACTCTCCTGATATCTCCTTATGTGCTAAACCTGAAATACTCAAACATATACCCAAAGTCTGTAATTTCACTGTAACTATTCTAACTTCTATTGGCTTGATATGGTTTTCTTAGAATGGAAATTTCGGGTTGTCACATCATCCCCCTGTTAAGGGGAATTTCGTCCCGAAATTAGAATTTAAATAAGGAAGTAGGTATGAATGATTGAGTCATGAGGAGGAAACTTCCTAATCGATTGGTTCTAGCGCTCCTTAGTGAAATCGGGTTCTCGGTTGGTATCCCAATGAACCTTCACTAACTGGCGACAACGTTGCTTCGTCCGCTTGACCTCTCGGTCAAGGGTCACTACGGTTCTAATACGAAGGTGAGGATCTCGACGAGTGGACTTACAAGAGTCCTAACGAAAAGGTATGGTTTCACGATCGAGACGCGAAGAGTAGAATGTATGTTACTGAGTTCGCGGAGTAGATCTAGTCGGCGAGATACAGGACCAATTCTGGTAAGAATCTCGGAGGTCCTAACTATCTTCGATTTAGCTTACCACGCAATACGAAGCGTATTAAGCCATTCCCAGAGTGAGTTCCCCTAAAGAACTTGGTCACTCTCTTGGAATCTCCAAGGTTTCTTCTTCTTGTTTAACTTCCCAGTGAAGGGCCACCCCTTGCTGGGCCAGAGTCGTAAAGGTTTCTGTAATTTGTGAGGTGTTCCGAATGAACTATGACAGTAGGTCGGTAAGACCTAGAATTTGGCGAATGACTGTCAGCGTCTCTGATGTCGACAAATTCTCAACGGTTTTGACAAATGTTAACAGTACTCAAATTTCCCACATCACTAACAGTGTGTCATAGAAATTTGACTCTTCAATTTCAAAACTCGTGCTTAGAGAACTTCGCGAAAAGTACCTCTTAAGGTAATGTTTCCATGGGTTTCTTCTTAGTACGAGGGTAGATAAGTAAGTCATTACATGGAGAAATGATGAACTGATCCAAGTAAGAAAGACGTACCCTACTTATTTAGCTCATGAAAACTATGGGCGTATTAGTCCTATTCGAAGGGTATCACTACGGACTCGAAGTGTCCGCATCGAGTTCGGGAAGTAGTCTTCCGGATATCCTTCCCTAACACTCGAACTGGTGATATTCGGATATCAGATCCATTTCTGAAAGTAATTCTTTCCTTAAGTTTGCTCAACCAAATCATTTATGCGAGGCAGAGATAACGATTTCTACTGGAGAATCTTGACGGAGTCCTCGATAGCCGAGGTACATACAATGCAATCCGTCGATCTCTGGAAGAATATGACTGGGGTTCTACAGGGTGAGAAGCCTAGTATTCTAATTGTATTTCTGTGTAGTTCGCTAAGTTGTCCGGGCTGTTCTCGTATCTCCGTAGGTGTTTAGACTGTAGGGCAATCTGTTTACAGAAGTCGTACTGGGTTCTAAGTTTGTTCACATGATGTTGCGATTACTCATAGTCTTGCGCAGTTCTCCATCCTGAAGTTCATATTAGAATTCATACATGGTTTCACAATCACAATCTCGTATATACGAGTCGTATATAATTAAGATTGAAAAGGTATTCGAATAACTGATTCTTCTTTAAGCTCACATCCTATCGAGAAAAAAGAAGTTAAAGTGGAATCATCAATTCTAAACCTGTAGAACCTTAATTCCATATTGGCTCTATATATACATTCTTCAACGATAGATCAACCGTATAGATCTTTGGATTGAACTTGACTTACTGTACGAGTGGTACTTCGAGGATTTTTTCGGAAAAGAAAAGAACTACGAGGTACTCCCTGCATGAGTACTTCGGTGTTCTGATATGACGGCTTCGCTAAAACGATGTTTACTGACAAAGATATGTATGTATGAAGCTGTTTTTGTGAGGATCAAATTGAATCGATTCGTATGATAATGTCGGAATCATACAAAAACTTAAAGACATTAGATTTGAACATAAAACGTTTACAGACAAGAACAACCATGCAACCATGAACAGAGTTACAGTACTTTAGATTTATTACAAGACTATTGCTGCGAATAAGATATACTACAAAAGACAAGTATACGCAGCACGAGCATCCCTATACCGACAGGATCCCACAAAAGATAAGACTCTAGTTGCACTAGTTTTAAACATGTTTTTTATCATACAAAATACTGACGATTTGGTGGGAACCTATACTATATTAGGGTCCTTAACCGCCTCTTTCCATTCTGAGATCAAACTCCTTTGGGTTCGTCGTTGTCCTTCTCTGCTGGACAGTCCCTCTTGAAGTGTCCCATGACACCACATAGATGGCATATCTGGGAGGTTTGGACATTGGTGGTTGAAGTAATGTGTTGGATCAGGATCCTGCAGCAGCTGGTAGTATGTCCAGTCCTGTTGCAGTTCAAACAGTGTAACAGACGACAACTACCCAGATGATGAAAGCTACACTCATAGCATTTTGGTAGGTTTCCAACATATTGCGTGACTGGTGTAGGGACAATTAGGACACCAGAAGGAATGGTAGTAGGAGGTGCAGATGTCGTAGCTGTGAAGGTCATTACCGGTGGTTGTTTCTTATTCGCCCCTCAAAGCGATTTGTCCTTCTTTTTAGCCCAAAACTTTCATTTGTTAGTCTTGGTTGTGGCACTCGGGGTATCGTGGTATTTTGTTGCTCGTTGAGGTACTGGATTGTCACCTGGATTGGCATTGTTGTTGAAAGCTTCGCTAACATTTGCATCGTTAGCGTGAAGGTGGGTCAGAATAGCTGACACGACAGCCGAGACTGATGCTTGAAAGGTAGCCGCATCAATCTGAAGGGTCGGTGCTTGCTGTTGGATAAGGTGTCTAAGTCCATAACTATTTCTGGTATGTACTTGACCCGACCCGGCATGGTCCATTTGGGTTGCATGGCACCATGCAATTGGATAGACTAAATGAGAGAAATAACACTTGGAGATTATTAATATATTATAAGTTCTAATATATTAATAATATTATTTGATTAGTTTGATCAAGAATTAATTTAGAATTAATTATGTGATCAAAAGATAACTAATTAAATATATGGGTTGATTATGTAAATCATCCATATCTTGTATAGTGGGCTAAAAGGCTCCATGGACTATCAAGTTGGGTTCTACCCATAGGATGCTCCATGGGAGTTACAAACCCATGGGTCATGGAAATGAAGAGTCATGACACATTAGGGTTTAACCATAGATGTGTCAACACCATATAAGTAACATGTTCTCCACCTAAAATCGGCTACACTAAGAAATAAGAGGGCTTGGCCGATTTTGAAGAAGTGAGTATTCTCTCATAAGTTCTTCCAAGAGCATTTGGTGTTGTGTGAAGCATTTGAGGCATCACACTTGGGGTGCTAGGCTCACAAGGTTTCAAGGAACACAAGCAACAACAAGGTAAGTTATTCTATCTATACTTAATGTTAAAATTGTTCCCCATGTATGCTAGATAGGAATATAACCTTGGAATTCAACTTTGCATGACAATTAGACAAATATATATCCAAGGTTATTAGGGTTGCATGTACACTTAGGAAGTGTTAGAATGCTCAAAACCCATCAGTGGTATCAAAGCCTAGACTTGTTTCTTCTTATTTGTGCTTAAAAGTTGAAAACAGAATCGGAAATTTTGCTGTCTATGAATGGACTCGTCGAGTCTATAGGGGGGACTCGTCGAGTCCATGAGTATCTTCAACCAACTCGGCGAGTCAGTTTATGCACTCGGCGAGTAGGGTCGAATAAGTGCAGAATTTCGATTCAGTTGCTGGAAAATGAATTAGAAACATTACCCTAAACTGTTTTGGTAATTGAAAACTTGTTTTTGGTGGTGTAATGTCTTTGCTAATTCATTTACAACAACTAGTTATCAAAATTACAAACTTTTATGTAATTTTTGATTGTGTTCATATTCATGTTCTTGTTCTTATGATGTTTTAGATGATCATAGGAATTATTTGTAACCTATTTGGTAGTTTAATTCTTGATCATAATGTGTTTTAATGGAGTCCATAACTTATCCTTAAGTTATGGAAAACCAAGAGTCACACTTGAGTTAAAACCATTAAGAAAAATACAAGAGTTAGAAAAATGAAGAGTCTTCATTTTATTACTCTATTAAACTCATAAGTTACAAGAAATGAAAAGTTTTGAAAGTTACAAAACTTGCCCTCAAGTTTTGGAACAAGTAAAGTTAAGTTAAAACTTTAAGTTCCAACCCCTAGAATTTTAAAAGTTAAAATTCAACCCTTATACTTATATTATGATAATTTAATAATTATATATATATATATATATATATATATATGTATAAGAATAAAGTCGTCTTACCACTAGTACGCCTCATTCACGAAGCCGGTCTATAAGGTGGGTATAAGGTTGTTGCCTATAAAATGGTGACTTAATGGGTGAATATTCTCACCCACCGCTTGCTTGACTGGTGGAGGGTCGTTAGCCGAATGGGTGAGACAAAGACTTATAAATTCTCATTCAAAGTATGATGAATATAATAAAGTAACTAAATGTTGATTAAATTCCCAATCTTAGTTACTTTAGGAAAAATGTGAATAAGGTGCTAATCCATGAAATTACACTTTACACTTTGTCTAAGTCGTTGGTGGAGCGTGTGTGGTTAACCGGCACACTAACTTGGACTTAACAAGGTAGGTAAAGGGTGACTTAAGGTTTATTATAGTATCGGTGGAGCGTGTGTGGTTTACCGGCACATCGATTGAGTGATAAACTTTAAGGGTACCAAGTGATTTGCATGGTTACTTCACACCTCGTTTTGTGATCCTCGGCATCCCAGTCACAAAACCTGGAGGGCACTCCCGAGATTGAAACATGCCTTTGAAAAGTTCATTGGATCTCAAAGAATCTAGGAATTTCTAAAACCAATAAAAACTAAATATCTAATATTTCGGTTTTCGTGGTGGAAATTGGTGAATCGTCATTCACCTACCTTTCAAATATGGTATAGCTTAGATTACGGCATACCTCTTCTAAGTTATATTATATTGTGATTGGATCCTAGCCTTAATATTACATTTGGGTGTTTTATTAAGGACTCTCTTAAATCTAAACTAAACTTGTTCTTCTCTTTCAGATGTCTTCAAATAATGCTTCTGGCTCGAATCCTAATGGCTCCTTTACTCTTATGAGTCTGTGTGGGAAAGTCACCTTTGATGGATCCAACTTCAATAAGTGGATCAGAAACATCAGGATGATTACCCGCTACGAGGACAAAGAATATGTCCTTGACAAGGAACTTAAGGAAATTGACGAGTCCACTGCAACTCCCCAGGAGATCGCTGACTTTCATACTCATGAAAGAGATGCAACCAAGGTGGCTTGCATCATGTTAGCCACCATGACAGCTGAACTCCAAAAGTCTTACGAAGACTTCTACCCTTATGAAATGCACCAGGATTTGATGGAAAGATACCATCAAAGTGCACGACAAGAGAGGTACGAAGTCATCTGCTCCATGATAACGACCATGATGAAGGACGGAGAGTCCGTCACGAGCCACATGCAGAAAATGCAAAGGTATGTGGATCGGTTGCTGAAGCTCAATGTGAACTTCCCTGAGGAGCTTGCAATAGATATCATTTTGCACTCCTTACCATCGTGCTATGATCAATTCCGCATGACATATCACATGAACAAGGAAGAGGTCACCCTCAGCAAACTTCAGGGACTTCTCAAGACCGCAGAAACAGGTCTTAAAGGGAAGTCGGTTGCTATCACTCCTACTCCAGACTCAACTCCGGTCTTGGCAATCGGGCAAAGTCGAGGGAGGAAGAGAAAAAGATCATCGAAGGGTACCAAGGCTCGGACCCTTGATGGCTCTTCTTCAAGTGGAACCAAGAAAGGTTTCATTACTCCTTCTTCTGACCCAAAAGAGGCGGAATGCTTCTATTGCCACGAAAAAGCTCATTGGAAGCGGAACTGCCCAAAGTACCAGCAAGATGTAAAGGATGGGAAAGTCAAACCCAACCATGCAGGTATTTACACTATCATTTCTAATAACTCACCCCATTCGAAATCTTGGGTCCTTGATATAGGTTGCGGTATTCATATTTGTTGTGACTTGCAGGGACTAGGAAGAAGTGAGAATGTGGAGCAAGGAAGAATAAACTTAATCATGGGGAATAGGAAAGTTACATCTGTCACCAAGATTGGAGTTTATACTTTATCGCTAAGTAGTGGGTTAAATTTAGATTTGAATAAATGTTGTTATTCGCCAGAAATGGCAAGAAATATTATTTCCTTTCATGCATTGTACAAACAAGGTTTCACCTTTTCGTTTGATAATGAAGTTGGTTCGATTAATGCTTTCTTTAATAATGTACTTTATTTTAAAGCATTACCTTGTGATGGTGTGTATGAAGCTGTATCTATTGTAGATAACTTAGGAAATAATGTTTTGTGTATTGATTCTACTAATAATAATAACTTGGATAAAGCATCGTTATGGCATTGTCGTCTTGGACATATAAGCAAGAAACGCATAGGCCAACTCCAAAAGGATGGAGTCTTGGAGTCGTTTGACCTAAAGTCAAATGATAGTTGCGAATCATGCTTACTTGGAAAAATGACAAAGTCACCCTTCACAGGCTCATGTGAAAGGGGTGAAGGTTCGTTGGACCTTATACACACGGATGTGTGTGGACCATTCAAACATGTCACAAGAGATGATAATCGTTATTATTTGACTTTTACTGATGATTACAGTAGATATGGATATGTCTACTTAATCAAGCATAAGTCAGAGACTTTCGAGAAGTTTAAGGAATTTAAACAGGAAGTCGAGAATCAATTGGGCAGGAACATTAAGATGCTTCGATCCGATCGAGGTGGTGAGTATCTTAGTTCAGAGTTCCTCGACTATCTAAAGGAATGTGGGATTGTCTCACAATTGACACCTCCCAGGACACCGCAGTTGAATGGTGTGGCTGAGAGGCGTAATCGAACCTTGTTGGACATGGTTCGTTCCATGATGAGTCGAGCTTCCTTACCAATCTCATTCTGGGGGTATGCCTTAGAGACTGCCGCCCATATCCTCAATCTAGTCCCCACAAAGAAAGTTGCCAAAACTCCTCACGAGATTTGGACTGGTAAAGTACCTAAACTAGACCACATCAAGATTTGGGGCTGCGAGGCTTTCGTGAGACGCGAGACTCATGATAAGCTCGAACCCCGAAGCGAGAGGTGTATTTTCATCGGCTACCCGCAGCAATCCTTTGGTTACCTCTTCTACAGACCTAGTGACAATGTGGTCTTTGTAGCAAGAAGAGGAGTCTTTCGAGAAAGAGAGTTTATAAGCCAAGGAGACAGTGGGAGGCAAGTTGATCTTGAGGAAATTCAAGAGTCAAGTGGTGAAGGAACTTCAAACTCTAGCCCTCAACTTGAGGAGGAAACTCCTGTTGAGCCAATTGACGAATCTGTACCTCTGAGGCGTTCCACGAGAGTTAGGAGTGCACCTGAGCATTACTATGGATTCCATATTACTGCAGAAGGTGAGACACTTATTAGTGATGAGACACTAGTAAGTCATGATGACCCTAACAGCTACGAGGAAGCCATGGCGGGCCCCGAGTCTGCTAAATGGAAAGAGGCTATGGATAGCGAGATACAATCCATGTATGACAATCAAGTTTGGAACTTGGTTGAGAATGTACCAGGTCGAAAGACTGTAGGGTGCAAATGGGTCTTCAAGAAGAAGACCGACATGGATGGTAAAGTACACACTTAAAAGGCTAGACTGGTTGTAAAGGGCTTCTCTCAAATTCCTGGAGTGGATTATGATGAGACCTTTTCTCCGGTAGCCAAGATTATGTCTATTCGGGTTCTGTTAGCCATAGCCGCATTTCATGACTATGAAATTTGGCAAATGGATGTCAAAACCGCTTTCCTTAATGGGAAGTTGGCTGAAGATGTTTACATGAGTCAGCCAGAGGGTTTTGTCAGCAACAAGTACCCTAATAGAGTGTGTAAGCTTGAGAAATCCATTTATGGATTAAAGCAAGCACCTCGCAGATGGAATTTTTGCTTTGATGAAAAGGTCAAGGAATTTGGCTTTTCTAGGAATGAAGATGAATCTTGTGTATATGTCAAGGCTAGTGGGAGTATAGTTAGCTTTTTGGTATTGTATGTGGATAACATACTACTCATAGGAAACAACATTCCAACCCTGTAGGAAGTAAAGTCCTGGCTTGGAAAGTGTTTCGCTATGAAGGACCTTGGTGAAGCTGCCTATATTTTGGGGATAAGGATTTTGAGAGATCGGAGTAAAAGACTAATTGGACTTAGTCAAACTACCTACTTGGAGAAGGTTCTGAAGAGATTCAGAATGCAAGACTCCAAGAAAGGAGAATTGCCCATCCAGAGTAGCGCCAAGTTGAGTAAGACACAAAGCCCTAGCACTGAGGCTGAGATAGCAGAAATGAGTCGAGTACCTTATGCTTCGGCTGTAGGTTCGATCATGTAAGCTATGACGTGTACTCGACCTGATGTAGCCTTTGCCTTGAGCATGGTTAGCAGGTTTCAGGGGAACCCTGGCAAGGCACACTGGACTGCGGTAAAGAATATTCTCAAGTACCTACGAAGGACTAAGGACTGGGTCCTTACCCTCGGTGGGAGTGATGACTTGAGAGTTGTAGAGTATAGTGATGCTAGCTTCCAGACTGATAGGGATAACTTCCGCTCTCAGTCGGGCTGGGTCTTTACCCTAAATGGAGGAGCAATTTCTTGGAAGAGTTCCAAGCAAGAGACAGTGGCAGATTCTACTTGTGAATCAGTGTATATTGCAGCTAGCGAGGCGGCAAAGGAGGCATTATGGCTGAGGAACTTCATTGGAGACCTTGGAGTTGTACCAGCTATTAAAGAGCCAATGGAAATTTTCTGTGATAGTGAAAGTGTTGTTGCCTTAGCCAAGGAACCAAGGGATCACGGGAGATCCAGACACATCGACAGAAAATACCATTTCATCAGACATCGGATCGAAGAAGGACTCCTTGTGGCAAAGAGGGTATCATCAGATGAGAATCCGACAGATCCCCTCACGAAGGGACTGACTCGGATTAAGCATCTCCAGCATGCTCGGAGCATAGGGCTGAAGGATGATATTAGATTTAGTAGTTAGATAATCTCGAAATTTGTAAAGTGTAATTGACATTTGATGATGAATAAAAGTGTTTTATTTATGAGTAAAGTGTTACTATCTCTTGTCGATCGTTTACTATATTTCTTTTGCATGTTTTGACTTCCAGAATAATTTTGTTTGGTATAACATATTATTCAAACCTCCACAGTCGGTCATATGTCGGAAGTAGGTATGAATTAAGACTGTCATGTTTGGTTGTAGAGGTCTGGGACAAGGCTACAACAATCATGAGTGCTCATAAGTTCTGAGCAATGGACTTAACCCACGCTCACTGGAATCACTTCATGGAATTCTATCTCGAGTGATCGTGAGACGGTAATATCATATAAATCTTTAAACCTAGAGATATGATTTGTTACTTACAAGTTGGTTATGCATTGATTGTACGAAAAACGCATTGGTAACTTGATGTTATAAAATCGTGCTCTTATGTGTAATTCAATGAGTAGTAGAACAAACATATGAGTCGAAGTTTATCTGTTCCTTCTTGGATTAGAAGCTGATATCTGGGCCCCTCGATGATTTTGTTTTGACCTATGTACCGGGCCCGGTCAGAACTAAATTGATGTGTTCAATGAAGTTCTTTGTCAAACAAATCGGAAATCGGGAAACAAATTGTTGGACAATAAGTAAGACATTGTTCCATGTATTTGTCCGACTGATATCTAGAACAGAGGATTATATGATCACTTATCTTAAATGGCATACCATCATCTTCTCAGTTTCGAGAAACCTTGTAAAGAGCTACGATTGCCGATCGGTTCCTGAAGTCATACTTGCAGTAATAGTTATTAGACTTATCCAAGTGGGAGACTGTTGGATAAGGTGTCTAAGTCCATAACTATTTCTGGTATGTACTTGACCCGACCCGGCATGGTCCATTTGGGTTGCATGGCACCATGCAATTGGATAGACTAAATGAGAGAAATAACACTTGGAGATTATTAATATATTATAAGTTCTAATATATTAATAATATTATTTGATTAGTTTGATCTAGAATTAATTTAGAATTAATTATGTGATCAAAAGATAACTAAATAAATATATGGGTTGATTATGTAAATCATCCATATCATGTATAGTGGGCTAAAAGGCTCCATGGACTATCAAGTTGGGTTCTACCCATAGGATGCTCCATGGATGCTCCATGGGAGTTACAAACCCATGGGTCATGGAAATGAAGAGTCATGACACATTAGAGTTTAACTCTAGATGTGTCAACACTATATAAGTAACATGTTCTCCACCTAAAATCAGCTACACTAAGAAATAAGAGGGCTTGGCCGATTTTGAAGAAGTGAGTATTCTCTCATAAGTTCTTCCAAGAGCATTTGGTGTTGTGTGAAGCATTTGAGGCATCACACTTGGGGTGCTAGGCTCACAAGGTTTCAAGGAACACAAGCAACAACAAGGTAAGTTATTCTATCTATACTTAATGTTAAAATTGTTCCCCATGTATGCTAGATAGGAATATAACCTTGGAATTCAACTTTGCATGACAATTAGACAAACATAGATCCAAGGTTATTAGGGTTGCATGTACACTTAGGAAGTGTTAGAATGCTCAAAACCCATCACTTGCTTAATAGATTGATCGTTTTTCTTTGGCGACATGATTCCGTTTCACGGAAAGAAAATGAATTTGTGAGCGAGCATGGTTGAACCTAGACTTAGTTCAACTGTTTATGAAAAGAATAGAAGTATGTTCTCGTGAGTTTGACCTACATCCCTAAGATGCAGTCCTTGTACTGAGTGAGAGTAAGTTCGTCAAATGGTCTCAAGACGTTTGTCGTTCAAGCCGGGGTATCGATGGTTGGTGAATACATGATTCAACCACTAAAAGAGACTTGGAAATGTCTCCGAAGTTAAATTACTATAGTCCAATGCCTTGACTAAAGTATGTTTCAAATAGACTCAAATGAAAGTATGATAAGAGTACTAGAATAAGGACTAACACAAAAGTTAGCCGATTGTCAATATCTATGATATTCATGACTTAAAAGTTTGGGAAAATGACCTTGTAAAAGGTCTTACATCATATCCAGAGAAGATAGTCCTTGACAGTATAAAGACCTAACCAAAAGTACTTATGGTACACGATAATTTCATAGAAAATGCCACTTCAGGCATAGACAGAAAACAATTCCTTTTAACAAGGAAAAATAAAGTAAAGCATTTATTACTGGCGACGGTAATCCCTCTGGTGAACTCTTAGTTCAGCTAGTTGACGTTCCATATCATGCAGGAATCTTTCGTATACCCTCTGACGTACTCGGAGCTCTATGACTTCGGCTCGGGTTTCAGCTAGTACTTGCAGCAGGGTTTCGTGGCTTCGCTCAGATCTCTCGCGAGCATGTTCAAGGCTGTTGGTGCGAAGGATATGCATCCCTCCATTGGTGTCAACTTCCTCGATCTGACGTAGAGCTGTCCTGCCCTGAATTTCGTTTCGGGAAACTCTACAGATCAGGATTGGTAGAACTCTATCTGCTGTGCTCCCTTCATTTACATTGTAGAAGCTTCGGTTTCCATTAAACGACATATGATGGTCTTGATCTTCGCTCCATGCTTCCAAAAGTTCAACCCATGGAGGCGTTGGGCGATGAAAAGCCGGACGAGGGTTAGGAATTGGAACGAGAGCTGCCTGGGGTAGGTTCTCAACCTCTGGTTCGGAGTTAGCACCTTCCAAAAGGTCTTCATCCAAAAGGTCTTCATCCTGGTAATCATTCACAGGGATTGGATGATCATTCTCTGGTTCTTCTTCAAACCATCCAGCAATGACTTCGTTTGGAAGGTACGGGTTGTCGTGGGGATGGAGTCCAGCCATCTTGTCTACGCGAGAATTCAGGTAAGAAAATAATTAGTAGACGAACTATCTAGATAATTCTTTAGAAAATCTTCATTAGTTACATCGCTATTTGTGAAGTGCATACCAGTTATATGTAATCGAAACAGGATAAACCTTCCAATAAGTGATCTTAACTCCAAATTCACACAGAATATGGGTAAAGTAAAATTTTCACAAATTCTAAGTCTATAACATCCTAATTACATATAGCCTTAGTGTATCCACTTAGAAACTATCAACTTAGTAATGAAGATCTCGTTCTAGTTCTCAAGTATAAAGTACTTATAGTAACACCAAATACTCCTATAATATTTTAAGTTTAATGTTATGTTCTACTGTTCTCATTGTGGTAGGGTTGGTAAGATTTTAGACTAGTTGCAACCACACAACTACACTTTGGCACATGCTAGTCAACCCTCGGATAATATACGTGATCAGGCTATATCTTCCCAGTTTTGACTATATGTATCTAAGCCCACCTGTGTTTCCCAACAATCGTAATTCTTTTGTACTATCCTAGTGACACTGATTTTAGCATGAATGCAGGCACGTATACTTAATTAAATATTTTATTATTTAAGGTATAAACTCTTGGTCAGAGTATTTTTAATCCCTCATGTATTTATAGTTACTATATCTTTTATGGGTTGATATACTTAATTCACTATAAACAATGCTCTGATACCAATCTGTCACACCCAAAAACCATTGAACGGCGGAAACGTTATGGGGCGGAGGACGTCATGTACAGTATCAGAACAATGAAAGTAGTAAACAAGCAACAACATCATCCATTGTATTAATAACATAATTTTAATATATGTGTGTTCTGTCACGTTATAATATAGACACTAAAGTACAATCAAAATAAAATATGAGTCTTGATCGAGCTCCATCTTCTCTAAACGTTGCATCGGTACCTATCTATCGTTAACCTGAGGATACAAGTTATTTTGAAAGAGAGTATCAGCTTTAAAGCTGGTGAGATCATAAGTATTAATGTGTCTTAATTTGTAAAACTTGTAATTAAATACTTGACATTGTTTTGAAAGAAAGCTCATATAAGTATGAAAATGTTTGTAGAACAACTGTAAATGTTTGAAAAACCCTAGAAATCCCTATGATTCCTACTATTATAAAATGGCGTCTTCTACCAAGACCTAACTGCTCGGAATGTAGCCTTCTACCAAGACCCGATTGTGTTACTATTATTATTATTATAAGAAATTGTATCCTTTGGTACTAGGATACTCAATTATAATTCACCTCATCGGTTATGTGAATGAGTCACAAAATAAAGGTAATAATATAACTAACCTAGGTATTACCCTTTGGTACTAGGGTAATTAATAGTGTTAACTTAAGACATCCGTATATGTACATTTACCTCTGTTGCTAACAACTGGGTGTAGGAATAGTTAATCCCTTAAAGTATACATGTAGTGGTATCAACCGTTGACATCCGAGGATGTGCTTTTATCTTTGTAGCTTACAGAGATTCTAGAATGGTTAATCCAACAAAGTATCCTTTGGTACTAGGATATTAAATCCAATCTATCTCGTCGATTATGTGATTGTATCACAAGGTAAAGATAAGAATGAGGATTTTATAACGTAATCTATACATATAAAATGTCATAATAACTCAAGATATATTATCTATGTAAATGTACTCATGTAAGCGTGTTTATGTAAATGTACTCATGTAAATGTAATCATATAAATGTAATCATGTAAATGTACTCATGTAAAAGTAATCATGTCCTAAACTACCCCTATGATAGTTTACTAGTCATATAACCGGTACGTATGAACATGGATGTATACCCTTGCTACCCAAGGGTATGGAATGAACTGGAAGAACCTTTATGACTATGTATGTACACATGATATATAACTAATATTTAAAAGACCTTCGGATGGGTACCCGATATCCCACCAGACAACATCTCAAGCGCGAAAAGGAAATAGGGTGGATAGCCTTCCTAAGTCTTTTAAACATTTCTTATATAACTATACATATATAGGCATGCAATTGATAATATAAAAGCATAAAATAAGTTTGGTAAAACCTTTGAACATAATTATTATCTAAGAAACGATCAACTTTATGTCAATCTATAAAATGGTTTGAAAACGTGGGTTTCATAAAACCGTTTAAGTATAAAAGAACATTTTATTTGAAACAAAAATATAAATGAGTTTGAAATGAAGCATAAAGAGTAAAGTGTACAACTGAACAAGGAGTGTTAATCATATAAAATGTTTATGAAAATCATTTTACGGAAAGTGTTTGGTAAAATGGCTAATGAGTAGCCAATCATTTGAATGCTGCTTACTAATCACATGTGATTGATATAGTGACTAGCATAATTCTACTTGTATCCCCCCTTAAAACATTTAAAAACAACTAAAACATTGATTAAGGGGTATGAGCTCACCTGTAGTAAGTGATTGGAACTGAATGGACCGTATTGTAAGGAAGGATCAGACAAGTGCTTGGTGTCAGGTGAAGACTTTAGACACACATAATGATCCTAATTACATATGAAGACATATGTATATAAATAATTATTGATTAAAACACTAATTAAACATGTATAAACATTCTAATGCGAGGTAAACACTTTGGTCAAGTGCTAGGAGGCTAATGGGTTGCAACAAAGGAGTGCAAGACCTCTCATGGAAGTTTATGGTCAAAAGACCATATATGTTGTAGTTTACAGCCCAGGGGAGTAAACTCCTTGCCGTAAACTCTCAATAAGGTTCCTAAATGAAGCCTAACATTATCCCTTGAACAAGTGTTTTGGCTTCCTTTTAACTCCTTTGAGGAGTTCACAGCCCTGGGACCATATCCCTAGGAGATTACGGCCGTAATCTCCCTTGGGAGGATGTTTATGGTGTTTTCAAGTCCCTAAATTAACTTAGAACGAAACTAGGCTCTTGTACTAGGCATTAGAAGAGTTTATGGCAACATTTGGCACCATTTTATGGAGTTCACGGCCCTAGGACTTCTTGGGACGTGAACACCTTACTCTTGGTGTTCTAAGTGTGTTTGCTAGTCCTAAAATCATTTAGGTACATGTCCAATTTAGTCTCTTGGCTTAAGGGGCGGTTTTTAGGGCATTTTGTCACTTAATAATGGAGTTCACCAGCCCAAGAACTTCCTTGGTTGTGAACTCACATGCACCCTTGATTCTTAATTGTTTTGTGGTCTAAACGTGTAATGTTAGTCCCTATTTTGAGTTCCCAGGCTTTGCAAGACATTGGGCACACTTTTGGCCCTAAAAATGGAGTTTACTCTCCAAGTGTTCTTGGGCGGTAAACTCCCGAATCTTGGGATTTTGATCCGATTTTGATGTTATAAACTACAATCTAAGCTATATAATATAACTAGATAGAAGTACTCACGATTTGGGATAAAATCTCAAAGATCCGTGAGAGAGAATTCGGCTTTTCTCTAGTTGGAAATGCAGCTAATGAATGAATATGGTTCAGATTTCTATATATAGTCCTGAGATTTTTGGTAGAAAATATTTTATTCCCGAAATGAAATCTAATATTAGAGAGTATTGGAATAACAGTGTTGCACAAAACCCTAGTTCATCCACTCTCTTGATATCTCCTTAAGTGCGAAACCTGAATTACTCAAACTTATACCCAAATCTGGAATTTCACTGTAACTGTTCTAACTTCTATTGGCTTGATATGGTTTGTTTAGAATGGAAATTTCGGGTTTTCACAGATAGTAAGCAAATTGAAGGAACACTAACGATGGGCTTGATGTCCAGGGTGATCATATCACCTTTCCTCTTCAACTTGAGCAAAACTTCTTTGGTTTCTTTACTCCAAATGACACTACCTTCTTCATCAAAGACTACTTGATTACTAGTGCCCACCACAACCTGTGAAACACTTATCAAGTTGTGCTGACGACCTTCGACATACGCAACTTGATTAACTATAAACTTCCTATTTGTAACTTTCCCACATCCTTTAAGCACGCACTTTTGGTTGTTTCCAAATTTCACCAATCTAGCATTTTCTAAACTTCTATAATCTTTCAAGTTTTCCTTTCATCCAGTCATGTGACGTGAGCAACCACTGTCGATGTACCATTGTTCATTATATTGCTTATCACACAATATTTTCGATCAATAGAAAAAATTAAGGTACCCAAGTCATTTTAGGTCCTTGGTGATTAGAGTGAAATGCATTATGAAATGAAGAATCTAGCACCCATTTTCGAACTTTAGATTTCAAACTATCAACCAAGTCAGCTTCTATAGACTTAGGTATCAAAATGAAGTCATTCATTGGTTTAGGTTCGACACTGACTTTCCCTTTTTCATCAATAGTTCAGTTTGCCTCAACTTTTGCTTTGGTAACAGATTTCCACTTTCTGACAGGGGGATTAGATTCCGTTGATGAAGAACTTCAATTGATGACTCGTTCAAGTAACTTTTGTAAGCATACCTGATTTCCTCTTGTGAAAACTTTCCAAATTGATTACACTCTTTTTCCTTCGAGCCAATGATTGATATTCTTTGCATCTGTTTTCCCTTTTTAAAATGAAGCTTTGACGTGTTGCTTCAAAACAGGATTGGGAAAGTGAGGTTGTTTTGGTTTAAATGGTTGGTTTCTCTTGTCTTTAACATCCAGCTTTTCAAAATTCCTTTTTGGAAGTGTTGCTATTGCATGGGTTTGATAACGATTTTGGAAAAGTTTGTTATAACCAACAGATGTTCGATTAAAAACTTGTTATCCAATTGAAAACCATCTTTGATTTTGAAATTCATGAAAATGCCTTCGTTCATTTTTTTTGAAAACCATTTCTATGAAAATTATTTTGATGAAAACCTTTTCTTTTGATGATTAGGAGCAAAATTCATTTGTTGTTGGTTTTGAAAAAAAAATCCCATTTCTTGTTTTCTGAAGATTCGGTTTTCAAATTGGATTTTGAATATTTTAATGACTTTTTGAAAAATCATTTTGTTTTGGAGTGGGTTTGTTTTGAACAAAAGACATATTTTGTGAGAAGTCTGAACTCGTTTAGTCACTTTCTGGTCAGATGATTTTGATGAAATATCTTATTGTTTCTTCAAAGACTTGATATTTTTCCAATAAACCTTATTTCAAGCTTTGAAGATCGAAATGTCTTCTTCTTTGGAAAGCTTTTTAAATTTCATCATTGAAAATTTGTGCTTTGGTCTTTTGATTTTGAAATATTGGTTCCTTTGTTTGTTTGTCATCATTTACTTTTTCTTTCTGAAATTCACAAGTTCTTTTTGGCTTTTTCCTTTGAAAAGTGGATGATTTTTTTATTAAGAGTATTTTTAACTGTGCTTTTATTTGAGAAAAACCTTTTTTTCAAAACTTCTTTATTATCTTCAAAAACAATTTTGTTGATTTTAGTTTCACTTTATCTCTATTTCTTGCAGTGACAAACACATGATTAGGAAATACCACATCATCAGTGCATTTAAATAAACAACAGCGTTCGATTTGAGATAATGATGACCTTCTTCCTTCATCACTTTTTCGAATTTCTCTGTTTCCTCATACACTTGGTCAACAATAACTCTGGGAATAGTTGGTTCACTTGGAACATCCTCATCATCACTGTGACTATCAGTTTTACTATCTTCGACAATCACACGTTCATAATCATTAACTTTCGATGTTAAGGGTTGGTTAGTGTTAATCTTAACCAAAGAAAAAAACTTATTTACCCTTGCTTATCAAAGTTTCATTAATGAAGGATAACTGAGAACAATGAAGGGCTTGATAATGGTTTGGTCTAGGTATAAGAGTCAGTGATAGGGGTGTGTGTATGAAACACGTTTTTTTTCATGTTTGCGGCTGTAATAGAGTTTACGGCCGTAAACTCCTTACGGCCGTAAACTCCTTACGGCCGTAAACTCCTCACGATCCTAAGGTCTATATATAGAAATTTGTGTTAGATGTTTTAGGTTGTTGATGCCTTTCGTATTTTCCAGTTCCACCAAGTTGTATCTGACGTTTTAAGGCTATAAAGCATATGCAAGCTTGGTTTGTTATTTCTTTGCTTATTATTTTGTATTGTGTGGTTGTTATTTGCTTTTGATCAATGGTAGATCCGATTTTGGACTTTACAATTGGTATCAAAGCGAGACCAACATCAAAGGCATTTTACAGTTGCGTATTTGTGGTAATCGTAATTCACAGCGAAAAAATCTTTTTTGTTTCAGTCGAAATCTGAAGTTCAAGAGTTTTCGGTCCTAGCCTACAGCAGTCAACACCGAGTTCACGGCCACAAGCTCTTCAAGTTTTTCAACCGCAATCGGAATTCCTTAACAGTGAATCAAGTTTTGGTATAAGGCTGCAAATCTTAAAGACCATATTTAACCATATTGAATTATTGAATTATTAAAAATTATTAATTAAAATAAACAAAGTTTTTTTTTCTGTCGATGGTGACCATATTTTAATTACCGGAAATTTTTGAAAATTTTACTGAGTTCCTGACTGTAAACAAGGAGTTTACGGCCGTAATCATTTTTCGACAGTAAATCAAGTTTTTCTCGACAGTTAACTGATTTTCGGAAGTTAATTAATTTTAATTTGTTGGCAACAAACGTTTTCTGAAAATATACTTTCTCTAAGCAACAAATTAAATTTCATTTAATAGTTAAATAATTTTATCTTCAATAAAAAATGGAATCACAAAATCACAACCAATATCAAGAACTCGATGTTGTAATGGGTACCACCACGTGCATTCCAAGGCTTATGTCTGTTGATGGTTTCCCTGAGTAGAAATATAGAATTGAGAAATACAGAAAGATGAAAGACTTCAAGATTTGGAAATGTGTCATAAAGGATCCAGTCAAAATCACCACTATAGTTGGGGGACAGGTGGTTGACAAGAAAATCAAAAACTACATTGATGAAGATTTTGAGAGTGTAGAGGAACAAGAAAAGGCATTGGCTATTTGAACTATGGCTCTCTCACCATACATCGCTCAAGGATTCAGAGAATATACTTTTGCTAAAGCATTGTGGGAAGCCCTGATTGAGGTGTATGGGGGAAATGAGGACATGCGAGAGAGTCGCCAAGACATGCTACAACAACGGTTTAACATGTTCAACTATGTGTCTAGAGAGACACTTGAGGCTCAGTTGCAACGATTCACAACTATTAACATGAAGATGATTGTGGCAGGGATCTTGTATACAAAGTCAGTAATTAATAGGAAGCTACTAAATGCCCTCCCAAAATCTTGGTACATGAATGTAGTGGTTATTAAAAAGACTAAGGATCTCAATCGCCTTTCTCTAGCTGAAGTGATGGCAGTCATCAAAGCATGTGATAGTGATGAAAAGCAACGAGAGATGAATCATGTCAACTCATACTCAGCTGCAAATCTTGGCATTTCATCTAACAATGCTCTTTCTTCCTTCTCTTATTCATCTGCAGGTTTATCCTTCACTGCTTCTCCTCAAGCTCAGATGCTCTCTCATCCATCTGCTCCTTCTGCATCAGTCAAAACCCAGCCACAAAATCAATCATTCATGACTGCTTCGTCTTCAAATGTGGCTTCCTCTTCAAAGGGAAAGGAGTGTGATGAAAACCTTGTCTTTGCTGCAGGATTAGTTAATTGCTATAATGCACTTGTAGCTGGGGAGCTTCCACCTCAATTGTCATTTGTAGATCTTGATAAAATCCATCCGGAGGACGTTGAGGAAATGGACATCACATGGAAAATTGCCATGGAAGTATTTAGGGCAAAACAGTTTGCCAAAAAGACAGGGAGGAATAATTGGGGAATGAGCGCTGATAAGAAGGTTGGATTCAACAAGGGAAAGCTTCGGTGCTTCAACTGCCACGAGCCAAGGCATTTTGCTCGTGATTGCCCACATCCAGATAGAAGGGTTAATAATGACAGAACGATGGTTGTAGTTGGGAATAACTGAAGCAGTGGTGAAGAAAACAATGAAAAGGCTATGGTTGCGCAATCTTTCGACTAGGATAATCAAATACATGCTCTCAACTTATCGGGACCAGAACATGCTCATCTAGCACAGGTAAGGGATGATGCTCCAGCAGGTGTTGTAGCAGCTGAAGACAGTGTGATGGAGCTACAGTTTGCTTTAATGGTATCCTCTTCTCATGAACCTAATTCATCCAAGGTAAGTCTTGCATCATGCTCTAAGGCTTGTATCGATTATGTAAAAACTTTTCATGAAAAAATTGAGACATTAGGCAATGAAGTAGAAAATCTTAGGATTCTTCGTGAACTTAATGAAAAATTAATAAGAGACGTAGAAGACCTTAGATATGAAGGGTACCAACTTCGAAAAGGACAAAAACCACTCAAAGCTCAATTGGAATCGAAAATTAAGGACTTTAGGTGACTCCAAGAAGACTACAGTAACAAATGTGCAAACTATGATTATGTAGTCAAACAAAATGCTGAGCTAGTAGCTGAAGTTGAATCTTTGAAAGGAAAGTTTGAAACCGCCAAACTTGATGTTAGAAAATATGATTTCTCAAGTGAGGTGGTTTCAAATATGATAGACCAAAGCATGCAGTTAAAAAGGAATCAATCAAAAGGTCTAGGGTATAATAATGTACCCCCTCCCTTTAATCATTCATATGTGTCCAAGCCTTTGCCCAAAGAAGAAATTGCCAATGAATCAGTTATGGTTTATGGCAAGCCCTCCAGTTTTATTTCAGGAGGATTTATTTTTGTTGAAAGTACTAACATTTCTACTTCTCCTGCAGATCAATCCTTGAATCAGTCAAAGCACTATGTTGACGAATGTGTTTCTGAAAATAATATCGAGTCTAAACCTGAAACCATAGTTTTTAATAAAGACAATACGTTTTCTGATATTTCTAAAGACAATGTTTTTTTATGATGGTGTTTTTATGAATTCTGACACTAGTTTAAATGTTTTGAAAAAGTCTGGTTTGAACTTTGGGGTTCACAATTTTAAGGTTTTGATAAAGATGTTGAAACACCACTAGTCTTACAACCCTCCCCATCTAACGCACCCTCACCTGCCTCACAACCTAATAATGTTGTTTGTTCTTGTGAGAAAAGCAAGGGTGCAGATAGGGAAAACAAATCTGATCAATGCAATGCAAGTTATAACAATAATAAGCATATTTGTTTTAATTGCGGTACTAGTGGTCATATTGCTAGAAATTGTCAAAATCGTATGTTTGTGAGTTATAATCCTCCAAGAGGAGAGAACGAGTTCAGAGGAAGGTCTTTAAATAGAAACTCCTCTATAAGTCATTCTCGAAATGATGATTAGGCAGATAAACAGAATACAAAATGAGTTGTCTTTCAAAGACATAAAAGGGTCTTTCATCACCATGTCCCAGGCAGTCTGCCAAAAACGAGCACAGCCAAGCCAAGGTCAAGCTCTTCACAAAGCCACGGTGGGTCTTCAACCAATTGTAATGGAAGTCACACACGCCTTCAGCAAACTGAAAAACACTCAATTTCTAAATTAACCAGGACATTTAGAAAACCTAATTATAAATGGCTGCCCAAAGCTGATCCTAATACATCATTTGTGTCCTCATAAAAATTTAAATGTGATAAATCTGAAAAGGCATCGGGATCACCCAGGAAGGTCATGACCTGGGTGCCCAAATCTAATTAAACACGCACATTTTGCAGGGATAAATGTAGGGAAATGTTGTCAGACCCTGGTTCGTCGATAGCGGCTGTTCCCGGCATATGATGGGATATATCGCCCAACTGCACAAGATTCAATCACTTAACGGGGGATATGTCTCTTTTGAGGGTGGAAATGGTGGTAAAATCACTCAAAGAGGAACCGACTCAAATGGAGTTTTAAGTTTTGAAAACGTCAATTTTGCTCCCGAGTTGAAACATAGTCTGTTAAGTGTTTCTCAGATCTGTGACAACGGCTATTCTACGCATTTCACTGACAAGGAATGCATGATTCCAGAACAAGTTACGTGTCTTTTCTCCATGATCTCTGAGCAAACTGCCATGCTGTGGCACCGAAGATTAGGTCATGCTAATGCTAAGAACCTAAATCTTCTTACGAAGAATGAGATGGTCTGTGGGCTGCCTGTCAAGGACTTCTACGTTTGAGAAATGTGTGTCGTGTGCTCAAGGAAAGCATCATAGAAAGCCGCACTTGCCAAAACAGGTCAATTCAATTAGCCAGGTTCTTCAATTACTTCATATGGATTTGTTTGGTCAAGTAAATGTTCGAAGCATAAGCAGAAGCTCTTACTGTCTGGTTGTGATTGATGACTTCTCTCGATTTACGTGGGTCTTCTTTCTATCCTACAAAGTTTGCGTTTCTGAATTGATCTGTAACACCGTAAATTTCCAAAACAATTTTTCTCATTTATAAAAAACATAATTCTTTTGTAAATCATAAAACATCATTGTTTGAAACTCAATGTATAACATATAACAAATCCCAAGATCTCGTATCATAAAAATCCCATGTGTGTACTGATCAAGCCGGTGCCTTCCTGCGATCCTCACTACTACCTGAAACACATAACACAAAACACTATAAGCACAAAGCTTAGTGAGTTACCCAAAATACCACAAATAACACATATTAGCCACTCGAGGCTATAACTCTATGGGTCTGTGCACCCAAACTCTGTGAACCCTCATGTTCTAACTATGCAAGCATGCACAACATAAATCACATAGAAGAATGTAGTACAACAAACAATATATATAAAGCACTGTATCACATAACTCTATTTACCTACTCAAGGTAAAGTATAGTGAGAAGACTCACCTCGCGTATCTCGGTAACTCGTAAATCCCTGAAATCACTAGTGCTCGATCTCCCGAGCTATAGTCCTCCTATAACACAATACATCTCTAATTAACACTTCTTAATTAAGGTTGACTAACTCTATCAAGTCAACACCGGTCAACTCTGGTCAATGGTCAATGGTCAACCCCGAATCACCGAGTCTGGCGTGGACTCGCCTAGTCCCTACGAGGACCCCATTTCCTCTGAGTCCCTTCCAACTCACCGAGTCACTCACCCAACTCGGTTACTCAACGCCTAGTTCGAAATCTATGAACAACCCGCACCAACTCGTCGAGTCTGCCAATGGACTCGGCGAGTGCATTCCATCCACAACCCCAAACTACCTTCTGAGGTTAGATTTGTTCCAATAACTCATAGATCCAGTCCTCCCAAGCTTATTTATCACGTAAAGTTCATGTCTTAGCACTCATATCACACCTAATGACTCATAAATAGTGTTTTGACTTCAAACACAAAGATCCCAAACCAAAACCTCCATGGATTCATAAAAAGCTTGGACAAAGGGACACTCTGGACCTCCAAGGGTCCAGATCCAGAACCTAACTCGCTTAAGGGACCAAATGGGCACTAGATCTAGGCACTAAAGGGCTCAAAAACCCTAAATCAACATGAACATCACCTCAACAGAAAAGGGTTCGAAAATGGTATCTCAAATGTGATGTTCTGGACCTCTTGCTTCCTCTTGGCTAAAACTTCCTTTCCCTTGCTAGAAAACACCTCCAAGGTTGATAATGGCTCCTTCTCTCACTCTACACGCTCAAGTGCACTAGGGTTTTACTCTGGGGGCTGGTGAGCACAAACGACGGCCATAAGGCCCTTTAAATAGGCCCCAAACCTGAGAAATTACGGTTTCATTAAACAGCACTGACTCGCCGAGTCCACCATTGCGACTCGTCGAGTCTGATCATTAATCCAGATGAGAAATCGCGTCTCTACTCGGTGAGTCTATGCACCAACTCGCCGAGTTCTTCCTCAAAACTCAAAATAAAAAGAATAAATATAATACCTGAAATTTCCGGATGTTACATGATCAAGAAGTTCATAGTATTAGTTAAGAACCAAACCAACAATCGGGTGAAGGCACTTCATACCGATAACGGGATAGAGTTTAAGAATTCTGTTCTCGATCATTTCTGCGCGGAAAAGGGCATTTTGCGTCAATTTAGCTCGGTTCATACACCTCAACAAAATGGTGTCGCTGAAAGACGAAACAGAACGCTAAAAGACACTGCAAGAACAATGTTATGTGATTCAAAGCTGCTAGTTTTTTTCTGGGTTGAGGCAATAAACACTGACTGTTATGTTCAGAATCGAGTACTTATCAACAAAGCTCAGATGAAAACTCTGTATGAGATCTACTGTGGACACAAGCCATCAGTCAGTCATTTCCATGTATTTGGCTGTCCTTGCACCCTCCTTCACTTAGATGCCAACCCGAAGTTTAATGCCAAAGCCGATGACTGTTATTTTGTAGGGTATGTTGCTCGCACTGCCTATAGAGTCTACAATACGAAAACCAAACAGATTGTGGAGTCTTATGACGTGCGTTTGTTGGAAGAAAATGAGACAAAGGCCAGAGTGGGTCCGGATTGGTTGTTTGATTACACGTCACTTTTCAAATCCTTAAACGTGTATTCAAGTGATATATCTTGAACTGATTTGCACTGGAAGAGTATCTTTGAAGATGAAGACAAAGAAGTTGTGTATAACTAAATCCTCTGCTTCATCAAAAGGGAAATCTAAAGCTTCACTTAAGGGAGAGTCCTCTGGTTCGCATAAGGGAGGATCTCATGCTACATCTGAGGGGGAGCCTTCTGCTGCACCTAAGGGGGAGTCTTCTGCAACATCTTCGGGAGAGTCCTCCGCTACTCCTCAAGGGAGACCATTCTTGGAACATGATAGTCCTCAATCAGTCCATACTGATTCTTCTGATGCTGAAACGACACCTCACATATCTTCAAAAAAAGAGTTCATTCCAAATGATGCTTCCGCTGTCTCTTCAACCTTTATGGAATTACTCTTTCCTTATCTTATTGCAGATGAGTATGTCGCAGAACCATCTGGTGCTGCTCAACCCGCAAATGAAGGAGGTATCAACATTCACACTCTTCCTGTTTCACTCAATGACATCAGCCAAGAAATACCTTCAAGGATTCAATGCGAGCATCCGATCGAAAACATCATTGGCCAGCCAGATGATGGTGTTAAAACTAGAAGTCAGATTGGAGACATGAATACATGTCTGTACTCTTGCTTTATTTCTCAAATTGAGCCCAAGAATGTAGAAATGGCTCTAAACGAACATAACTGGGTGGATGCAATGCATGAGGAATTGCACCAATTTGAAAAATTCGGTGTTTGGAAGTTAGTTGAGTTACTGAAGGGCAAGAAGTCTCTTGACACACGATGGGTCTATCACAACAAGCAGGATGATTCACGGGTTATTGTGCGAAACAAAGCTCGATTGGTAGTTCGTGGGATTCGACAAGTTGAGGGTCTTGACTACACTAAAGTTTATGCTCCAGTAGCTCGCCTGGAGGCTATTCGTATCTTCCTAGCGTATGCTTCTTATATGAACTTTACCGTCTTTCAAATGGATGTCAAGACTGCCTTCTTGTATGGTAAGGTGAAGGAAGAAATTTACGTTGATCAACCCCCTGGGTTTCTTGACTCGAAATTTCCTAATCATGTCTACAAGCTGGACAAGGCATTATATGGGCTGCATCAAGCTCCTAGAGCATGGTATGCGACCCTAACAAAGCATTTGCTCGAACATGGTTACTCTCGCGGCACTATCGATCAAACCTTGTTCATAAAGCACGTCGATAAGGACCAGATACTTGTACAAATATACGTTGACGACATCATCTTTGGATCAACCAGTTAACATCTTTGCAAAGAGTTCGAAGGTGTAATGAAGAAACGATTCGAAATGAGTTCTTTGGGAGAAATGACCATGTTTTTGGGGCTTCAGGTTAAACAGAATTCAACCGGTATCCTGCTACATCAAGCCAAGTATGTGGAGGATATTCTTGAAAAGTTCACGTTTCACGATGCTAAATTTGCGTCAACACTGATGGCTGAACGACCTCTTCTGACTCCAGATCCTGAAAGCGAGTCCGTAGATCAAACTCTTTATTGATCGATGATTAGATCGCTGATGTATGTTACTGCAAGTCGACCTGACATTATGTTTGCAGTTTGTCAATGCGCATGCTATCACGCCAATCCTAAACTTTTTCATCTTATTGTTGTCAAAAGAATTTTTTGGTTTATCAAAGGAAGCCCTAAATTGGGTCTTTGGTATCCGAAGAATTCTGAATTTGATCTTTATGCTTTTACTGATAGTAATTATGGAGGTTGTGAGCTTGATAGGAAATCAACCTCAGGAGGATGTCAGTATCTAGGTGACAGGCTAGTTTAATGGGAATGCAAGAAGCAACACACTGTCTCGACTTCCACTGCTGCATCAGCGTGCTGCTCTCAAGTTATCTGGATCCAACATCAGTTGTTGGACTACGGTTTGAATTACTCTGAAACCCCTATCTATTGTGATAATGAAGCGACAATTCAAATTGCTAAAAACCCAATCCAACACTCTAAAACCAAGCACATCGACAATAAAATTCACTTTATCAGAGACTGTTATGAATGATCTTTAATCCAGCTAGAACAGGTCCACACTGATAATAATGTGGTAGATTTGTTCACAAATCCATTTAACAAAGCTTGCATCGATGTGCTTGTGGGATTTCTGAAAATGATACATTTTGAGGATTAAGTTTTTTTTTTGATTATTTTTCTTTTCTTAATTTATTTTATTTTTTTCATTTTGGTTTCTTGTTTTTGGATAGTTTAAATTTGCGCATTTTTTTTTTTTTTTAAATTTTTTATATCGTATTCTCACCCATGCACAAATTTAGGGGGAGAAATATAATAATCCAAAAACAACAAAAAAAAATCAAAAAATAAAAAAAATCCAAAAATAGTGTCAATTCTTATCAGAAAATTAAAAAAAATATTGTTGATAGCTTCGGTTGTAGGTATTGTGATGGGAAATGAAATTAACAAGTGATAACGGGCAACCTGAATCGGCGTAACGTACCGAAGTTGAATCATCTACGCTCTGTACTCTATGTGCTGGTAGGCACGGAAGATTTTAAATGGACTTGACTAGGAAAGTTGAACCTAATGAATTTAAGGACTTGACAAACTTTGACCTAGTTAGATCCGTTTAACCTGATGTCACGACGCTCAAATAGGTTGAGGAGGTAGATATACATGAGAATCTACTCGTCACACTAATTGAACCCGTACTTGGAACCGTGGCTTAACTTTTCCTCGAAGTGCGGATTCTGTCCTTAATTCTAGTTGGATGGGGCGACTGGTAAATTCCGATAAATTAGGTCTATAGAATATCATTTTCTTTCTTTCCATCTATTACTCATATGTTGCACCCTTTGCGTGATTGGAAGAGATCCGACCTGGATTGAAACATATGCAACTCTATTTCTTTGCATGTTACATCTATGAAATTCCTCATATCTGTTAGTCATATGTTGTCTCCTTTGCGTGACCTCAAATCCGACATGGTACACAGCATATGCAACTTGCTACTTCTCAACCCCTCTAAAGTGATAAGTTATTAAATTCTGAATCTATCTTCTCTCTGAATGGTTGTCTGCTCACCTGGTGTAAGGAGTACTCTGGAAGTTCTTGATGGCTGGGCATATCAGGAAGCGGGAAACACGTTCCGGTACACTTAAAATTGAACTCATCACAAAAGTTATAGTGGTTAAGTTTTGTTTTCTCAAATTATTTTATTTGAATTTTATTTTTACTTTTAAAAGTTTAAATTTTAATTTTTAACTTTTAAGTTTTATTTTTATTTTTATTTTTATTCTTAAATTTTATTTTTATTTTTGTTTTTCTTTTATTTTTATCATTTCTATTATTTTTACTATTTTAGTTTTATTTTTTTTAATTTCGTTATATTTTTCAACAATTAAAATTTTGTTTTGTTAGTTTTTATTTTACTGTTATTTTTTATTTTATTTATTTTCGAAATTACTTTCAAATTAATCCTCAAAGTTAAAACAAATAATAATAATAATAATAATAATAATAATAATAATAATAATAAATTAATTGTTGTGTTGGAAGTTGAAAATACTTGGTATTTATCAGGTAAGAGGATAAGTGATGGTAAAAGGGTTAGAAGGGAGTTCACTATCGTTATCTCCTCATTCACGAGATTCCGACCGCAAACACATCTAAACCCTCTCCTACCTTCAAAAAGTTATTCTTTGATTTTCGGAAAACCGCTTATACCATCACAGAAGTAATCACTTCTAGATCACAAATATGTGTTTTGTTTCGATTTTCACCGATTCATTTAATCAGAAATCGCAAAAATGTCTCCGACGGAGCTTACGACCGTAAGCACCGGCCGTAAACTCCGATTTAACATTGTTTTGAATTTATTTTGTTGTGATTAATCCCTACATTTGCATATATCAAAGTGTTATACATTAATTTGTCGTGTAGGTGTGTTTTCTGTGGATTTTTCTATTAAATGTTCATCGGCCCTAAACTAGGTGTTTACGGCCCAGGAACAAAAATGTTTACTGCCAGAAATTGTTCAAGATTTAAAATAAGAGTTTTATTGTTTACCTTGGCCGTAAACTTGTTTCCACAACTCAATTTTATTTATAATAAATTTGTTTTGATCATATTTTTTATTTAAAAAATTTTTGGTCAAAATAAATTTTTTTCTTACAGTTCGTGTTTGAGTGCAAAAAATGGCGAATTTGAAATTTGCAGACATGCACAACCTTGGAATTGTACTTGCAGATCCTCCGGCAATTCACTTCGATATGCGCTCGATGATACATCGGTTGCGGGAATGTTGTTTAGCAAATGCGATCACGGTCAATCCAGTTGTGTATCATAGTTTGATTCGCGAGTTTTGGGTGACCGCTAAAAAGAACATGGATGATGATGGCTACTTTACTATGAAAGCCAAAGTTCAGGGACTGGAGATTGTGATTGATGAAGGTTTCATTTGTGAGGCGCTGGTCATTGACGATCAACCCAATTTCCCTACGGAAATCAGAATTGAAGACACTCAACGAATTCTACGCAGAATGAGCTATGAGGGAACTTTTTCGCCAACAATGAAGAAGTTACTGCATCCGTACTGGAGGTTCTTAGCGCACGTTTTTGTTAGTTGCATTTCGGGCAAAAGGTCTGGAGCCGATAAGATTTCACAGCGCAGAACTGGTGCAATGGTATCTCTTGCTGCTTGCGTAAGATTCAACTTCTCAAAGTTCATCTTGGATGAATTTGTCATTAACATTAGAGCCTCTACCCGAGATACTTTTCTGTTGTATCCTCGCTTTATCCAGATATTTATCAACATTCAGTTTCCAGATGCGAGAAAGGAAGGAGAGACACTCGATATGAAGTCCTTGGGTCCGCACACTGTGGGACTAATCAAACAAAATCGTAAAGGCAAGGTTATCTTTCAAGGACTGTATCCTCTAGAGAAGTTTAGAAAGTTTACAGAGTTGGATGAACCGACGAAGTCATATGATTTGTCTGAACAAACCTCGTCAGAGTAGGCATATGCAGAAAAATCGACTCCGAATAACGTTGTTATTGATACATCATAGGATGAAGGAACTGAAAAGGATAACACACCAACCCCTGACGCTCAAATCGCCTCATAACATGAAAAGGAGTTAAGCCATGATCAAGATGGTGTGGAAATGCATCTCGATGAAGAAAGAAACGATTCATTCAGTGATCTTGATTTAGCAGGTTTTGATCGTGATGACATTGCGGCTTCCTTAGCCAGCAGTGAAAATGTTGTGTCGCATGAAAACCTTCACATGATTTTCAGTAATGTCGATGACATTGTTCTGCAAACAACCGAGACTATGAAGTCAAGTGAAACGTTTTAAACTCAAACTCCAACATCAAAACAAACGGTGTCCGCTTCAATTCCTATGGAGGCAATTATAGGATGTTCCTCTTCTATATCCGCTTCTCCTACTACATAACCATTTATGAGTGTATTCACCCCAGATTCTCATCAACCTCAGTCTAAGAGACAAAGACTAGACGTGAGGCAATCTGACCTAATTGCAAGTTTCATTAGCGGTCTTCCTACCCCTATCACACCCAAAAACCGGAACTGCGGAAACGTTCTGGGGTGGATGACGTCATGTCAAGTATCACAACACATGCATTATAGTAATCAAAGTACAGCAAAACATTGCATTGATAGTAATAGTTTTGCAAGGTTAGATTACAATAATTTAAACTAATACAAGTAATAGAATAAATACAGCGTGGTACTAAGCTATCTTCATCAATAGCTCCGGGGATGTACCTATCTAATGCTAACCTGAGAATACAAGTTAATTGAGAAGCGAGTATCAGCATTTTTACAAATGCTGGTGAGTTCATAAGCATTTAGTGACATTTCATTCAAATAACTTAAGAAAGTAATAGTTTAAGAGATTTCAGTGTATTAGACTCCTTTCCAGAAAATCCTATATTTTCTTTAATGAAAGCAGCCTTCTACCAAGACTGGTCAGTGATGTGGGGTAAAAAGTAGTCTTCTCTAAATTGCTATCATTATCAAAATACTGAATTTGGTTATATAGGAAAGCACCGACATCAGGGAATATCTTGTACCTCAGCAGTGAGGACTGCTGATTAAGGCAGAGAACCATAGACTCCAGGAAAGTATCAAACAAACGACACGCCTGGTTGAGTCTAACAAGTGGAAACACAGACCCCAGAAGGTACCAAATAAATGGTACAACTAGTAGGGTCTAAACAGTGAATACAGATTGCAGACACTATCAAATGAAAGATACGTCTAGCAAGGTATAGAACGGTGAACACAGTGAATACCGTGAATACAGTGGATTCTGAGAGTACAGTGGATACAGACCCCAGACAACATCAAATGAAAGATACGTCATGTAAGGTCAAAAAAGAGATTAAAGATACGTCATGTAAGGTCAAAACAGAGATAACAGACCCCAGACAGTACCAAATGAAAGATACGTCATGTAAGGTCAAAACAGTGTGACTCTGAAAATGAATTACTAGCATACACTGTAGATTACCGGTGAGATACCGTTACCTTAAGGCCAAAGAATTATAAGGTAACCCGGGATACTCGTAACCATACTAACCAACACTAGAGAACCAGACGCCCTACGAGCGTCTTGTGAATGTGACATTTGTCACCCCTTGGCTTGGTGTGCCGTGGACTGTAGCTAGCAGTCAGGGTGCGGGGGTGTCAATCCCATATAGATCTATACACACAATGTCCGCTCTCCCTACAGGAGACTCTGGTTACCAACGAGACGACGGAGAAGGCCGTGTCCTGAAGATGCATCCCAAATAGTGGGTAGAGACTTCCAAATAGTGGGTAGTGTGTAAGTGTTGAACTAGAGGTGGAGACTTCCCAATAGTGGGTTTCTAATGTAAGTGTAGACTAGAAGTAGAGACTCTTAACTGAACTGACTAAAGAATTTCCTATATGTCCATTCTCATATACATAATATGTAACTAATGAGTCAAACGACCTTCGGACGGCCATCCGATCCCACCAGACCACATCTCAACGAAGAAAAGGAAATAGGGCAGACGAGTCTTCCTAAGTCTTTTAAATCATTACTTATATGTACCTATATAAGCACGGACATACATCTAACTACGACTGAGTGTGTATCAAGTAAAAGTGATCCTTGTGAAGTAGAAGTGTCTAACAAGTGAAGTAGAAGCGGTCGCAAGTGAAGTAGAAGTGTCGAACAAGTATAAGCGTGTCACGAAGTAGGGGCGACAATAAGTGAAGCAAAAGCGTATCAAGTATAAGTGAAGTAGAGTCGTTATCAAGTATAAATGAAGAAGAATCATATCACTAAGTAAGAGCGTGAATAAGTATAAGCGTCATCAGGTATATGCGACTACATGTATTAGTGAAAGCGTTACCGAGTAGGGGTATAAATTAAGTATAAGCGAAGCAGCAGTATTTAGCAAGTAAAAGTATATGTCTAAGAGGGAAATTTTTAATGAAAAGCCTTTATGTATAGAGAAAATCACAAATTGTATTCTTTTGTAAAATATGTTTAAAAATCTTAGAGGATCTTTCATAAACCAATTTAGAATGAATTTGGATAAATCAGTATAAGTAGAAGTTATGAAATAAGTAAAAGTCATTATAGTGTCCCACTCGGTAAAACAGTGTAAAGTGGTAAAATCTTGTGCATGCAGGTTATCAATCACATGTGATTGACATGATAACTGGCATGTTTAACTTGTATTCCCCCCCCCTATAAAACATTTAAAAACATTAAAAAGGTTCATTCAGGTGTATGAACTCACCTGGTGTATGTAGGTCCGACGAAGGTGCCGTTTGGGCGTTCGGTGTCACGCAAGGACTTGAACACACACAATGACCTATTTTAACATATGGTAACATATGTTTACATGCAATTAGCACATTTAATACTAATTAAACAAATATACACGCTCATAAGAGCGGAAAACACTTTGGCTAAGTGTTTGGGTGTCCCAGGTAGCGTTTAAGGGTGTGTATGGCTAAGGAATGAAGTTTACCCTCCAAGAATAAACCCTTATCAACTAGTTTACGGCCCAGGGACATCTCAGCATGAGTTTACGGCCGTAAACTCATGGTGATGGGTTCTAGGGTGTTTAAGGCTTCTTCTTGCATCATAGAATTATTCTAAGCATTTTTCCTCAAAGGCATGAGTGGATTCAAGGCTCCTAAGGGATCTATATGGGAGTTTACGGCCTAGGGACACTCCAAAGGGAGTTTACAGCCGTAAACTCTCACCCTTAGAGTTTTGTAAAGTTTCAAGCCCCTAATGCCTTTCTAGTGATTTGTAATGAAGTGTGATGATATTTTGGAGGATTAAATCTATCATTTGAATGAGTTTTGGGGAGTTTACGGCCTAGACACTTGCTTGGGCCGTAAACTCCTTTTAGTCCCTCCATTTCTTGTGTTTAAGCCCTTAAATCCTTCCTAGTATTTTATGGTAAATGTCTAAGGCCATTTGGGGAAGCAAAACCACACTTTGGGCATGATTTGGGGTGTTTATAGCCTTGGTATAGACCTGGTCCGTAAACTCCTTTTTATCCTTCATTTGATGTGTTTAGGTGATCTAAACTCAAAGGAATAAGCCCTTAACTTATGTGTTAATCCCTAGTGTGGTTTGGGAGTGTTTTGGGGACATTTAGACAAGGTTTTGAGGGGTTAACGGCCTAAGCAAGTGCTTGGGCCGTAAACTCTCTTTGATGCCCTCAATCTTTGTGTTTTTCTGTTTAAACACTCCTAGGCTAGATCCCTAATTAGTTTCCAAGCTTAAGGGCAAGTTTAAAGGCATGTTTGGCACCATTTTAGGGGTTTACAGCCCTATATTGTTCCTGGGCCGTAAACTCCTTATTCCATGCCTTCTTGGATGGTTTTTGGGCTATAATTACAGCTAGTAATGTTTAGAACAAACTAGGGTAAGCGGACTTACAATTTGGAAGCGTTTGGTTGCAGTTTCAGGGTGAAAACGGGTCTAGAGAAAGAGTATAGAGAGAGATTGTAAAAAGTCTCCAATAGACTCCACTCACCCTTATATAGGGTTTTGAGTTGGGGCTCAGTGGGATTTTACCCGATACAGCCGTTAAACGGGGCTTTTGGTCGCACCCGATTTAGTGGTCGTAATAATAAAACTTGACATGTTCCAAATAAATGGAAATGTGTGTCCTGTGTATTTATTTCCTTTTATCACAACTTAACGGCATGATTATTGCAACCAAATGGAATGTTTGCTAAATTGACGCCCTCTAAGTAACGGAACTTTTATACAGTGGAATATTCCGTTAATGGTAACGGGGAAATGTAACGGGAAAACTTGGGTTGTCACATTATCCCCCTGTTAGAGGGAATTTCGTCCCGAAATTCAGGTTTAGGCAAGGAAGTAGGTGATGGGTTTTAGCCATAAGAACTTTCCTATGTGCGCATGCAAAACCCTAATGCTTGGATCTAGGCTTTCTAATTAAACATGCTTTGAATCCAAGACTTCTAATGGCTAATTAGGTTAAATAACAACATTGAAACAGATCTAGAATCATACCTTTGAGTTCCTTGTTGATCTTGTTGTCTTGGAGCTTCTAGAGTCACAAATGTCACTCCTCTAATGGCTTACAAACACCAATAGCAAGCAAGATGATTTAGGAGAGAGGAGAGAGGGGAGGAATTCGGCCAGAGTATCTCTACTTTAGATGGTGTGTCGAATTCCCTCACCCCTAGGGTCTATTTATACTTGTAGACTCCTTAAGGGTTACAACCTAAACCCTAATTAGATAATCTTCTCTTAAGGCTATCCAAATCCATTCCATAGATAAGCCTTTGGACGATTTTAGCTATCCTATATCTCATAGAATTTGTCCAAAGCATATCCCAATGGATTTATAGTCTAAAGTTTAACTATCAAACAATTGACAGTTTATACCCCTTTATTTAATTAATCTCTTTAAGTCACCAAATTAATTCCAATTAATTTATGACTTATATATTAATCAAATAACCATATATTATTCCTTATAATATTTACTCTCTCTTAACAAATCATCCATCAAGTTGCTATGGTGAAGGCAACCCAAAAGGACCATGCACAACCGGATCAAATACTTGCATAATATAGTTGCAGCCTTAGACACTATTCCAACAGTCTCCCACTTGGATAGGTCTAGTAACTATACAAGTACAATTCGGTTTGCAATCGCAGCTCTCAAAGACGCTGTCAACTCTGATCTAATCAATCTTGTCCTTTAGATAAGGGATCGTACAGTCCTCTGTTAGATATCATGCCGACAATCCTATGGAATGGTTAGTCAAGCATTTAGGTTTCTCGATCTCTGATTTATTTGACATAGAACTTAATCAAACACATCAATTCAGTTCTGACCGGGCCCGGCACATAAGTCAAATCAAATCATCGAGCGGCCGAGATATCGCTTTTACCTTCTTAGATAAAAGTTACAGATAAACTTCGACTTATATTCATTTACTTATTCATTAACCAACTATAGACAACAATGCGTTTTATAACACCGAGTTACTGATGCGTTTTCGCATTATTAATGTACAATCAATTAACAAATAAGAAACCATATATCTAGGTTTTAAGACTATATGATATTATCATCTTGCGATCACCTTTTATATCGTATTCCATAAGGTGATTCCAGCAAGCGCGGGTTTATTCCAATGCTCAAAACCAGTTCATAAGCACTCATGAATGTTGCAGCAACCCTTGCTATGTCTAACACCATTTAGACATTCTACACACCAATTCATGACAATCTTCATTCATATCTACTCCCAACATATGAACGATTGTGGACCATTTGAATAATTCGATTATTCCTAATAAACTCAATTATTCTGGAAGTCAAAACATGCAAAGTGAAACAATAGTTAAACAATTAACATGTGACAGTAACTTTACTCATAAATAAAACTCCTTTATTTAATCATCAAATGTTAATTACATTTATCTATTATACGTTTCTAACACTATCTAATCTATACTAATATCAACCTTCAGCCCAATACTCCTAGCATGCTGGAAGTGCTTAACCCTACTCAGTCCCTTCGTAAGCGGATCTGCTGGGTTATCTTCTGATGATATCCTCTTCACTACGAGTTGTCCTTCTTCTACACGATGTCTAATGAAGTGATATTTTCTGTTGATATGTCGAGATCTACCATGATCCCTCGGTTCCTTGGTCAAGGCAACCGCACCTTCGTTATCACAGAAAATCTCCATGGGCTCCTTTATGGCCGGCACAACTCCAAGATCACCAATGAAGTTCTTTAGCCATATTGCCTCCTTCGACGCTTCGCTCGCTGCGATGTACTCTGATTCACACGTTGAATCAGCTACGGTTTCCTGCTTGGAACTTTTCCATGTCAGTGCTCCTCCATTTAGGGTAAAGACCCAGCCCGACTGCGAACGATAGTTGTCCCTGTCGGTCTGAAAGCTGGCGTCACTATACTCTTGCACCTTCAAGTCATCACTCCCTCCAAGGACTAAGAACCGTTCTTTCGTCCTCCGAAGGTACTTAAGAATGTTCTTCACCGCAATCCAATGTGCTTTGCCAGGGTTCCCTTGGTATCTACTAACCATGCTCAAAGCGAAGGCTACATCAGGGCGAGTACAAGTCATAGCGTACATGATTGAGCCAACTGCGGAAGCGTATGGTACTCGGCTCATTTCTGCTATCTCAGCTTCGGTACTCGGACTTTGAGTCTTACTCAACTTGGCATTTCCTTGTATCGGTAATTCTCCCTTCTTTGAGTTTTCCATACTAAAACGTTTTAGTACCTTCTCTAAGTAAGTATTCTGACTAAGTCCAATTAGTCTCTTACTTCTTTCTCTTACTATCCTTATTCCCAAAATGTAAGAAGCCTCTCCGAGGTCCTTCATAGCGAAACACTTCCCGAGCCAGGACTTAACCTCCTACAGAGTCGGGATGTTGTTCCCTATGAGTAATATGTCATCGACATATAGAACGAGAAAGCTTACTATACTCCCACTGGCTTTGACATATACGCAAGATTCGTCTTCGCTTCGTACAAATCCAAACTCTTTGACTTTCTCATCGAAGCAAAGATTCCATCTGCGAGACGCTTGCTTAAGTCCATAAATGGACTTCTCAATCTTACACACTCTATTCGGATTCTTCGGATCCACAAACCCCTATGGCTGAGCCATGTAAACATCCTCAGCCAACTTTCCGTTAAGGAAAGCGGTCTTGACATCCATTTGCCAAATCTCATAATCATGAAATGCGGCAATTGCTAGCATCACTCTAATAGATTTAATCTTCGCAACTGGTGAGAAGGTCTCATCATAGTCAACTCCGGGAGTTTGAGTAAAGCCCTTCGCGACCAATCGCGCCTTATATGTGTGTACGTTCCCATCTACGTCGGTCTTCTTTTTGAAGATCCATTTGCACCCAACGGTCTTACATTCGGGCACATAATCAACCAAATTCCAAACTTGGTTATCGTACATGGATTGGATCTCGCTATCCATTGCCTCTTTCCATTTTGTAGACTCCGGGCCTGCCATGGCTTCCTTATAGCTATTAGGTTCATCAAGATTTACTAGTGTACCATCACTAATATACGTGTCCCCTTCGGTAGTAATATGAAAACCATAAAACTGGGGTTGAACTCTAACTCTATCGGAACGTCTAAGAGGTATGGATTCGTCAATCGGTTCAACCAGAGTTTCCTCCTCGGGTTGAATGCCAGCGGTAGAGGTTCCTTCATCTATCGATTCTTGAATCTCTTCAAGTTCGATTTGCCTCCCACTGTCTCCTTGGCTTATGAGTTCTCGCTCTCGGAAAACTCCTCTCCTCGCAACAAAGACAACATTGTCTTTCGGTCTATAGAAGAGATATCCAAAGGATGTTTGCGGGTAGCCGATGAAAATACATCGCTCACTTCGAGGTTCAAGCTTGTCGTGAGTATCTCGTCTTACGAAAGCCTCGCAACCCCAAACCTTGATATGTGCCAACGAGGGAGCTTTCCCTGTCCCCATCTCGTGACGTGTTTTGGTAACCTTCTTAGTAGGGACTCGGTTAAGGATATGGGCGGCAGTCTCTAAGGCATACCCCCAAAAGAAGATAGGTAGTGAAGCATGACTCATCATAGAGCGAACCATATCCAATAAGGTTCGATTACGCCTTTCTGCCACACCATTCAACTGCGGTGTCCTAGGAGGCGTCAATTGTGAAACTATTCCACACTCCTTGAGATAATCGTGGAATTCAAGACTTAGGTACTCTCCTCCTCGATCGGATCGAAGCATCTTGATTTTCATGCCCAATTGATTCTCCACTTCATTCTTGAACTCTTTGAACTTTTCAAAGGTGTCTGACTTTTGCTTGATTAAGTAGATATACCCATATCTACTGTAGTCATCGGTAAAAGTCACATAGAAGCGGTTCCCATCCTTCGTGGTTGATCTAAAGGGTCCATATACATCGGTATGTATTAGGTCCAATAGTCCCTCACCCCTTTCACAAGTACTCGTGAAGGGTGACTTAGTCATCTTTCCAAGTAAAAAAGACTCACATGTGTCATCTTCCCTATGGTCGAATGACTCCAACACTCCATCCTTTTGGAGTTGCGCTATGCGTTTCTTGTTGACATGTCCAAGATGACAATGCCACAAGGATGCTTTATCCATACTAGTGGAAGAATCAATATTCAAAACATCATTTCCTAAGTTATCAACAATCATAATAGTTTCATATATTCCATTACATGGTATAGCTTCAAAGTAAAAAACACCATTTAGATAAGTCAAAATAGAACCATTCTCATTATTAAAAGAAAATCTAAATCCTTGTCTATATAAACCATGAAATGAAATGATGTTTCTAGCCATTTCTGGCGAATAGCAACAATTGTTCAAATCTAAAACCAAACTATTCCTAAGCACTAAAGCATACACTCCAATCTTGGTCACAGGCGACGATCTTCTGTTCCCCATGATTAGATTGATCCTTCCTTGCTCTACATCCCTACTTCTTCTTAGTCCCTGCACATTAGAACAAATGTGATAACCACAACCGGTATCAAGAACCCAAGAAATAGCATGATTAGAATCGTTAGATTTGATTGTGTATATACCTGCGAAAGAAGGCTTGATCTTTCCTTCTTTGATCGCTTGCAGGTAATCCGGGTAGCTTCTCTTCCAATGTCCTATCTTGTGGCAGTGGTGGCACTCTGCCTCCTTTGGGTTGGAGCAGGGCTTAGCGGGATCAACTTTGGTCCCACTAGAAGAGGCACCATCTCGGGCTTTCACCTTGTGATAGTAATTCGATGAAGCTTTCCTCTTCTTTCCCTTCCCTTGACCAATAGCCAAGACAAGAGCATCGGACGGATTGGGAGTAGGTGCAACAGACTTGTCCTTGAAGTTGCTCTCAGCGACCCTCAAGAGACCTTGGAGTTTGCTTAGGGTGACCTCTTCTTTGTTCATGTGGTAGGTCATCCTAAATTGGTTGTACATCGGAGGCAAAGAGTGAAGCACCATATCGATCACCAAGTCTTCACAGAAGTCAACATTTAACTTGCGAACGCGGTCGACATACCTTTGCATCTTTTGCAGGTGCACGGTAAGAGATTCTCCATGACCCATCTTAGCGGAGATCATGTTAGTGAAAATCTCATAACGCTCTTGTCTCGCGTTTTGGTGGTATCTCTCCAACAAGTCTTGATGCATCTCGTATGGATACATGTCCTCGTAGGACTTTTGGAATTCGGAGTTCATGGTGGCGATCATGATGCAATGTACCTTCGTTGCATCTCGCTCATGAGTTTCAAAGGCAGTGATTTCTTCGGGAGTAGCAACTTCGGGGTTGATTTTCTCGAGCTTCTCATCGAGGACATACTCTTTATCCTCATAGCGAGCAATGGTGCGAATGAATCTTATCCATTCGCTAAAGTTCGTTCCATCGAAGGTGACCTTTTGGCAAAGGCTCATCAACATGAAAGAACTAGCAGCAGCGTTGTTTGCGTTCGACATCTATAGAAAGGACAAAGATAGATTAGAATAAGAATCCCTAATTATCACCCAATGAGAAAATTAGGGCTAGGATCCAACAATAACATTTACATACTAGAAAAGGGATGCCGTAATCTAACATGCAAATAACTTGAAGGTAAGTGAATGACGATTCACTAATTCTCCATCACAAAACTTAAACTATTAGTCCTAAGTGTTTTTGAGAATTCCTAGGTTCGGATGAGATTCATTGAAACTATTCAATGTCATGTTTAAATCTCGATATGCCCCTCTCGTTTGTGACTGGGATGCCGAAGATCACAAAGCGGGTCTGAATTACCATGCAAATTCACATGGTGCCTTCATTGTAACGATCACCTATTCGATGTGCCGGTAAACCACACACGCTCCATCGAACTATGATAAACAATGAATCACCCCTTGCCACCTTCGCTTAGAACCAATTAGTGTGCCGATAAACCACACACGCTCCACTAACTTCTTAGCAAGGTGCAAAGTGTAATTTCATGGGATTGCATCAATTCACTTTTCCTAAAGTAACTAAGATTGGGAAATTTTTAAAACGTGTAGTTACTTTGTATTTCTTATTATACTTTTAATGAGAAGATGAGGTTGCCCTATCCTACCCGTTCGGCTAACGACCCTCCACCAATCAAGCAAGCGGTGGGTGTGAGTGTACACCCATTAAGCGCCATTTTATAGGCCGCAACCTTATACCCACCTTATAGATCGGCTTCGTGAATGAGGCCTACTAACGGTAAGACTAGCATTTAGTTATACATATATATATTATTCTAGTAATATCATATTAGTATAGGGTTGTAATTTAAAACTTTTTTCAAAATCTAGGGTTTGAAATTTAAGTTGTCTAAATTAAAACTTTTAATCACAAATATAAATTTCAAAAACTTTAGGGTAGGTTTTAAACATTTGAAACATGAAGGATCAAATAACAAATAATTCCAATTAACAATTAATATCCTAATTATCTTTATTTGATTTATCCAAGATTTCTTTTAAGATAATTATCAAAATAATTAATCATTTATCACATAAGGAAATTAAATATTTTATTAGATGATAAATATCTTTAATTAGATCAAGATAATAGTCATATATATCAAAAAAATCGAATTAGGGTTGATCTAATACGATTAAGGTAAGTTTCCATAAGATAAACATGAAAAAATCCCGGTTTTGCCTAATCCAGACGCCCGGACTCGCCGAGTACAGGCTAACACGCCGAGTCCACTTTGGAACTCGCCGAGTCCATGACTCATAAACCCAAAAATCGAATTTTGCAGGTTTGTTTCAGTTAATCAAGCAACAATTTAAAGAAAACCAAGCTAGGCTCTGATACCACTGATGGGTTTTAGCCATAAGAACTTTCCTATGTGCGCATGCAAAACCCTAATGCTTGGATCTAGGCTTTCTAATCAAACATGCTTTGAATCCAAGACTTCTAATGGCTAATTATGTTAAATAACAACATTGAAACAGATCTAGAATCATACCTTTGAGTTCCTTGTTGATCTTGTTGTCTTGGAGCTTCTAGAGTCACAAATGTCACTCCTCTAATGGCTTACAAACACCAATAGCATGCAAGATGATTTAGGAGAGAGGAGAGGGGAGGAATTCGGCCAGAGTATCTCTACTTTAGATGGTGTGTCGAATTCCCTCACCCCTAGGGTCTATTTATACTTGTAGACTCCTTAAGGGTTACAACCTAAACCCTAATTGGATAATCTTCTCTTAAGGCTATCCAAATCCATTCCATAGATAAGCCTTTGGACGATTTTAGCTATCCTATATCTCATAGAATTTGTCCAAAGCATATCCCAATGGATTTATAGTCTAAACTTTAACTATCAAACAATTGACAGTTTATACCCCTTTATTTAATTAATCTCTTTAAGTCACCAAATTAATTCCAATTAATTTATGACTTATATATTAATCAAATAACCATATATTATTCCTTATAATATTTACTCTCTCTTAACAAATCATCCATCAAGTTGCTATGGTGAAGGCAACCCAAAAGGACCATGCACAACCGGATCAAATACTTGCATAATATAGTTGCAGCCTTAGACACTATTCCAACAGTAGGTATGAATGGCCAAGTAAAGGTAGGTGGGTACTTCCTATACGGTTGTCCTCGTATTCCCAAGTGAACTCTAGCATGTGCTTGTCATTCCAACAGACCTTCATGTGCGGGATGCAAATTCCGTTTAGTGTAGCTAGTGGGTTCTAACTGGTATATTTATGAAGTCAGGGTCCTCAATGGTTTCTATCAAGATGTGTGAGGCACGAAAAGTGTTGTCGGGAAATCAAGTATCAAGTCTAAGAAGTGGATCGATCAAATGTGAACCTTGTGGTATGTCCGAAAGTAGTATTGGTCTGAAAAGGGGTTGGACCATATCTCCATGAGGATTCTCGGATGGTCCTAAGCTCTTGGAAAGGGGTAGATCTTTTCAGTACTAAGAACATAGTGTACTTCTATGGCAAGATCATCACTGGCGTGATCACCATTCCGAAGTTCCTAACATTCTCTCTTGTACTAGATGTGTAGTCCTTCAGGTTAGTCCTTAGGAATCTCGGGTGGTCTTTGGTTTCGTGTTTTTTGTCAACTAGCTGATAGAGACTTTCCAGATTGTCGTGTGTATTGCACGACTATGGTCATCGGTTTGCTATAGAGCATCTATCCCAAACTCGTGCAAAATGGTCTTGCACTAATGATGCTTGAGATACGGAAACCCTGAGGGTCGGGGAGATAGGGTTTCACTAGATGAACGTTGGACTATCTTGGGAGGTGGTTCTACTATCTCTGCGTGAAATACTATTCGTGGAACACCTAATAATCCAAGGAATCTCTAAGACTGTGGTTTATTCTAGCATGGAAAGTGTATGTTCATGCATAACCCTTCGACTAACACCAGGGCTGGTGTCAAGTCTATAATCTCTTCGGGATTTGGGTCACGAGGTTCAACGCAACTACTATTGCACTTTGATCAAGTATTCTTGGTTGTGAAGGTTATCCTGTGGGTTCTCGGTATTCTAGTGTTCACTTCGGAGAATGAAGTCTATCGTCTACAGGGCGACGACGATGTCCTCCATGCAATAGGGTGGAGGATGATAGGCACTACCTGTCTGTAACAGGGTGGGCAAGGTGTCTGAGTAGTTAGAGCATCTACTACAACTACTCTACCGAAGGTTCTGAGTTTTCTCGATCAAGGTCTAATCTAGTGGGTACATGGTTCATCACTCGGAACTTTACTTGCTCAACCCGCAGTGATTCTCTTGACTTCGGCTCCTATGTTATGGAATATTGTGAAAGTGTTTTGCTAAGAGGTCCGTGGTAGAACTCCTGCTTGGCTTAGCCGCCAATACTTGATAAATGCCAGCGTATACCTGGTTATAGTGGTTAGCCTCGTGAGTTCTATTCTCTAGGTTCACGAACCTGATGTGCGAGGTGTGAAGGATCTCCCGGGGGAATGTAAGAGGTATGCTTCGGATGGTTGTAGTTTTCTGATGTATTTGCAGTGTCTTTCACTTCGGTGTTTATCTGACTACGAGGGGTCGGTCAACAGTGTATGGTATCTTCCCTTGGGTGCTTCAGAAGGTTTGAGATAAGAGGGACGATTGACGGATCGTATTAAGTTTGATTATTTGTGTTAGATTTAGGTTCGGAAGAACCTTTCTTTGCCGACATGGATATGGAGGAAGTTCTTTTTACACAGCACTTAAGGATATACACATGGTTGCATGAAGTCAAACCATGATCAATAGAGTCGTCGAAGTTGGCACACTCCGACATGATATAAAGTGAAGGTCGATAGAGTCATGTGTCGAACAGGCACACAAGTTCAATACGTCTCGGGTTTCGTCCTATGTATCACTACCGTAGATACTTGGACCGATAGAGTCGACGTGGAACTATATAGAGTCCTAAGAGTTTCCGAATAGAGTACCTTTTCATGAAAGAATCCTCACAAGGTATTTCTATAATTGCCTCCCATATACTAGTCATGTATATTTAAGGTGGGGAGGACTGTTGACTGAGCGACCCCGCCCTAAATCCACAACCAAACGAGGAACAGGAAATGAGGCGGCATTCGCTCACTCTAGGTCTGTCCATCTTAAATATACATGGCCGTAACGTATACGTTTAGCGATTATAGTTTTACCTAATGAATTTTAAATTTTTATAACAGTGCTGCGACTTTCGCCTTTCTGGGAAGAATTTACATTTGAATTAGTCTTTTATTGTTCTTAGTTTAGTTATCCTAGATCTAGAGACATACCAAAATCTAATGAGTTCCTTGCCGCTTCTCCCTAAGCAGTAGTGTCAGGCTTCTTCTGTGTCTTTGTCTTTCTCTTCGGTTGGGCAGTCCTTCTTGAAGTGTCCCATTTTACCACATAGGTGGAAAACTGTACGGGTCGCCACATTGGTGATTGATGTAATGAACTCAACCGGGGTTCTGCAAATGCGAGCAGTATGTCCCAACATGTGGCACCTAGCACAATAGAGTTCCCGGCAGGCACCATGATGATGGTAGCTGCACTTGCTGCAGTAGGGAAGGTCTCCTAGATACGGTCTTCTTGGAGTCAGGAGGGAAGGATCGATAGGGGTATAGACTGCCTCGGGTCGATGCCCATCGGAAGGTCCTTGAGCCGAGGTACTTCCCTCCTCAATCTTGATCTTTCTCTTCCGTGGATTTGAGTGAGGTTCTTGGGTGGATGGGTATGTAGAGGTTGGTTGTTTCTGTCCACTACTAGGATCGGAAATCCCGCTAGGCACCTTGCTAACATCGGTGTTGTTAGCATTCAGGTGAGCCATGACGGCTGCTACGGCTGCCGAGACTGCAGCTTGAAACGTAGCTTCATCGAATAGGAGAGTAGGTTTCTTGCTTGTGGATTGGTTAGGCTTCTTCAGTGGCATGGTTTTTTCTACACGGAAAGGAATACAAGGTAATGAGAGACGATGGTTAACCTTGGACATTTCTGTCCTGAACGTATTAGGCATAATATTTTTCCCGTGCCTCGGGTATTGGTTGTCTGAGTGTCGACCTACATCCCTATGATGTAGTCCTGGTAATCGAAGTGGGTGTATGAGTATCAGAAAAAGGCCATAAGATGCGAGTCATTCCTACTAAGTTACCTTCATACTGAGAAAGGTTTCACTCTCCAGCTTGGAGAGATTTGAGAACAGTTCGGAACGAAGCTGTAGAATGAGGGGCTCATGAGGGCTTATGGTTAAACAACGTCACGGAGGTGTGGGGATCCGCTCTAAGCGTATTACTGGCAACGGGAACAAGGCGATTTACCTAACACATAGCGTGAGCAGTGTAACCACTAACTCACTAAATTGTATTATTTTATGGGTGTATTAGCATAACGATCACAAGGAAAAGACACTTCTCGGGTTCCACGTACTGGCTCCCTCGGTCTGCCTCGTATCTTTGACTGGAATCGGCGTTGGTTTCCTTCGGGTAGTTACCTAAGATTCTCTTCGCGTATGGATATATTGAATTTCTACTCTGCCTTCCTTCTGACTTCGACTATGGGTGTCATCACTTCATGATGGATGACTAGAATCTCGGAAGTTTAGGCGAATCTCTTCACTGGTGTCCCTAAAAGATATAGGCACTTGGTGAATTCAATAGTCTCGCCCTAGTTCATTTATTTTCAAACTGGAAATCTTGTCAATGAACTTCTTCAGGGTCAGAATCAACTCTTCTGTTATGCACTGAAGTGGGTAGGGTTTTCTAAAGGGTTCGTGCAAGAATGGAAATGTCTAAGGAATCCTAAGAGATTATTAACATTTCACTGTGTGATCCATATCGAGTCCTGCGACGATTACACAGGGTGTAAAAATCATATATAGCTTAGATCCGATAAGCGTTCGAATATGTGATACTACTCTAGAACCACATCCCAACGAGGAAAAGGTAATAGAGCGAAACCACACATTCTTAGCCTGTGGGGTCCTTATTATATATAACCTTGGGAGTATACCCTCTGTAGTTGTAGGTATATCAATAGGGATCCTTTTAGTTATTCACGCAAGGTTGGTTATGATTCCTAAAATACCCCTATGGTATTTTAATTCTTGTTTGTTTTCTTATCTTCTGAATAGGAATTCTGGGATTAGTGTGGACCTTTTAGCGTTCTAAAATACTCTTATAGTATTTTAACTTTATGTTTGGCTCTAACAATCCTAGTTGGTAAGTTTCAGACCTGTTGCACACCACCATCACTCCCGAGCACACATTCATCATACCTCGAATAAATGTAGTTGATCAAGTTACATTTATTCCAGCTTACGATTACATAACTGCCCAATATTGACTATAGGGTTCAACATCCGGAGACTTTTATTATTGTTCTTCCTGTGATACTTTTGTTCAAGTGCTTAGATTCTGGATGTTATTATACTTTGGTAAAATATGGTTATATTTTAAAGTATAGTTCTTGGTCAGAGTGTTTTATCCCTTTTTGTATTTATAGGATGTATATCTTTTATGAATTGATATACTTAGCTCACTATAAACAATGCTCTGATACCAATCTGTCACACCCCAAAACCGGAACGGCGGAAACGTTCTGGGGTGGATGACGTCATGCCAAGTATCACAACACATGCATTATAGTAATCAAAGTACAACAAAACATTGCATTAATAGTAATAGTTTTGCAAGGTTACATTACAATAATTTAAATTAATACAAGTAATAGAATAAATACAGCGTGGTACTAAGCTATCTTCATCAACAGCTCCGGGGATATACCTGTCTAATGCTAACCTGAGAATACAAGTTAATTGAAAAGCGAGTATTAGCATTTTTACAAATGCTGGTGAGTTCATAAGCATTTAGTGACATTTCATTCAAATAACTTACGAAAGTAATAGTTTAAGAGATTTCAGTGTATTAGAGTCCTTTCCAGAAAATCCTATATTTTATTTAATAAAAGCAGCCTTCTACCAAGACTGGTCAGTGATGTGGGGTGAAAAGTAGTCTTCTCTAAATTGCTATCATTATCAAAATACTGAATTTGATTATAGAGGAAAGCAACGACGTCAGGGAATATCATGTACCTCAGCAGTGAGGACTGCTGATTAAGGCAAAGAAACATAGACTCCAAGAAAGTATCAAACAAACGACACGCCTGGTTGAGTCTAACAAGTGGAAACACAGATCCCAGAAGGTACCAAATAAAGGGTACAACTAGTAGGGTCTAAACAGTGAATACAGATCGCAGACAATATCAAATGAAAGATACGTCTAGCAAGGTCTAGAACGGTGAACACAGTGAATACCGTGAATACAGTGGATTCTGTGAATACAGTGGATACAGACCCCAGACAACATCAAATGAAAGATATGTCATGTAAGGTCAAAACAGAGATAACAGATACGTCATGTAAGGTCAAAACAGAGATAACAGACCCCAGACAGTACCAAATGAAAGATACGTCATGTAAGGTCAAAACAATGTGACTCTAAAAATGAATTACCAGCATACAGTGTAGATTGCCGGTGAGATACCGTTACCTTAAGGCCAAAGAATTATAAGTTAACCCAGGATACTCATAACCATACTAACTGACACTAGAGAACCAGACGCCCTACGAGCGTCTTGTGAATGTGACATTTGTCACCCCTTGGCTTGGTGTGCCGTGGACTGTAGCTAGCAGTCAGGGTGCAGGGGTGTCAATCCCGTATAGATCTATACACACAATGTCCGCTCTCCCTACAGGAGACTCTGGTTACCAACTAGACAACGGAGAAGGCCGTGTCCTGAAGATGCATCCCAAATACTGGGTAGAGACTTCCAAATAGTGGGTAGTGCGTAAGTGTTGAACTAGAGGTAGAGACTTCCCAATAGTGGGTTTCTAATGTAAGTGTAGACTACATGTAGATACTCTTAACGGAACTGACTAAAGAATTTCCCATATGTTCATTCTCATATACATAATATATAACTAATGAGTCAAACGACCTTTGGAAGGCCATCTGATCCCACCAGACCACATCTCAACGAAGAAAAGGAAATAGGGCAGACGAGTCTTCCTAAGTCTTTTAAATCATTACTTATATGTACCTATATAAGCACGGACATACATCTAACTACGACTGAGTGTGTTTCAAGTAGAAGTGATCCTTGTGAAGTAGAAGTGTCTAACAAGTGAAGTAGAAGCGGTCGCAAGTGAAGTAGAAGTGTCGAACAAGTATAAGTGTATCACGAAGTAGAGGCGACAATAAGTGAAGCAAAAGCGTATCAAGTATAAGTGAAGTAGAGTCGTTATCAAGTATAAGTGAAGAACAATCGTATCACTAAGTAAGAGCGTGAATAAGTATAAGCGTCATCAGGTATATGCGACTACAAGTATAAGTGAAAGCGTTACCGAGTAGGGGTATAAATTAAGTATAAGCGAAGCAGCAGTATTTAACAAGTAAAAGTATACATCAAAGAGGGAAATTTTTAATGAAAAGCCTTTATGTACAGAGAAAATCACAAATTGTATTCTTTTGTAAAATATGTTTAAAAATCTTAGAGGAACTTTCATAAACCAATTTAGAATGAATTTGGATAAATCAGTATAAGTAGAAGTTATGAAATAAGTAAAAGTCATTATAGTGTCCCACTCGGTAAAATAGTGTAAAGTGGTAAAATCTTGTGCATGCAGGTTATCAATCACATGTGATTGACATGATAACTGGCATGTTTAACTTGTATTCCCCCCTATAAAACATTTAAAAACATTAAAAACGTTCATTCAGGGGTATGAACTCACCTGGTGTATGTAGGTCCGACGAAGGTGTCGGTTGGACGTTCGGTGTCATGCAAGGACTTGAACACACACAATGACCTATTTTAACATAAGGTAACATATGTTTACATGCAATTAGCACATTTAATACTAATTAAACAAATATACGCGCTCACAAGAGCGGAAAACACTTTGGCTAAGTGTTTGGGTGTCCAGGGTAGCGTTTAAGGGTGTGTATGGCTAAGGAATTAAGTTTACCCTCCAAGAATAAACCCTTATCAACTAGTTTACGGCCCAGGGACATCTCACCATGAGTTTACGGCCGTAAACTCATGGTGATGGGTTCTAGGGTGTTTAAGGCTTCTTTTTGCATCATAGACTTATTCTAAGCATTTTTCCTCAAAGGCATGAGTGGATTCAAGGCTCCTAAGGGCTCTATATGGGAATTTACAGCCTAGGGACACTCCAAAGGGATTTTACGGCTGTCAACTCTCACCCTTAGAGTTTTGGAAAGTTTCAAGCCCCTAATGCCTTTCTAGTGATTTCTAATGAAGTGTGATGCTATTTTGGAGGATTACATCTATCATTTGAATGAGTTTTGGGGAGTTTACGGCCTAGACACTTGCTTGGGTCATAAAGTCCTTTTAATCCCTCCATTTCTTGTGTTTAAGCCCTTAAATCCTTCCTAGTATTTTATGGTAAATGTCTAAGGCCATTTGGGGAAGCAAAACCACACTTTGGGCATGATTTAGGGTGTTTACGGCCTTAGCATAGACATGGGCCGTAAACTCCTTTTTATCCTTCATTTGATGTGTTTAGGTGATCTAAACTCAAAGGAATAAGCCCTTAATTTATGTGTTAAGCCCTAGTGTGGTTTGGGAGTGTTTTGGGGACATTTAGACAAGGTTTTGAGGGATTAACGGCCTAAGCAAGTGCTTGGGCCGTAAACTCTCTTTTATGCCCTCAATCTTTGTGTTTTGATGTTTAAACACTCCTAGGCTAGATCCCTAATTAGTTTCCAAGCTTAAGGGCAAGTTTAAAGGCATGTTTGGCACCATTTTAGGGGTTTACGGCCCTAGAGTGTTCCTGGGCCGTAAACTTCTTATTCCATGCCTTCTTGGATGGTTTTTGGGCTATAATTACAGCTAGTAATGTTTAGAACAAACTAGGGTAAGCGGACTTACAATTTGGAAGCGTTTGGTTGCGGTTTCGGGGTGAAAACGGGTCTAGAGACAGAGTATAGAGAGAGAGTGTAAAAAGTCTCCAATAGACTCCACTCACCCTTATATAGGGTTTTGAGTCGGGGCTCAGTGGGATTTTACCCGATACTGCTGTTAAACGGGGCTTTTGGTCGCATCCGATTTAGTGGTCGTAATAATAAAACTTGACATTTTCCAAATAAATGGAAATGTGTGTCCTGTGTTTTTATTTCCTTTTATCACGACTTAACGACTTGCTTATTGCAACCAAATGGACTGTTTACTAAGTGGAATATTCTGTTAATGGTAACGGGGAAATGTAACGGGACAACTTGGGTTGTCACAACCCCTCCTATCACTACTGCTACCACTAGACTCACAACCACCAAGATGTTTCCAACAGGTCCGAGTTCAGCATTTACTGTTGGTGGTCCCTTTACGCGGCCTGATTTCTGAGTTCCAAGATATAATCAGGATGCTGCTTCTGAAAGGTTGTCGTTGCACATGGCTGAAGAACAACTTCTATCGCCAGACCCTCAAGGAAAAGGTGTTGCCATTGAAGAAGGTGGTGCTGGGGATGACAATCTCACTCTTTCTGGTTTGCAAAAGGAGATTTCAGTTCTAAGCCAGAAGAATACTGAGTTAGATATTCAGGTTACGGAACTTCGTGCTGAGAATGTCAATCTCAGGATTCAGGTCTCTAAGTTGTAATCAGATAAATCTAATTTTAGAGTACAAGTGGTTGAGCTCAAAAAGGATAAAAAGTTGAAGACTAAGCAGATTTCCGACTTGCAAGATCATTTCAATCTGCTAACTTCATGCTACTTTGAACTGAAGAAGAAACTTGAAGTAGACCTTGGAGACAAATATCAAACGTATGTTGAAGAACAAAGGATCAATCTTCACGTGCAAGCTTTCCTAGTTGACCTACCAGTCGGTCAGTCTTCTGGTACTGTTAATCGTAGGGTTGATGAATCTCCTTTGGCTCCACATATTACAGAAATCATTCATCGTGGTCAAGAAGAATAAGTGAAGAAAGGTCAGTTGTTGTTCAAGAGGAACACTAATATGAATCCTTCTTGGGGCGAACAGTTAATCACAGTTACTGATCTTGAAGTGGTTCGGTTCCGAGATACGTTTGGAGACAGATCGAGAGTTGCTTCTTGGGGATTCCATGAACCCCTTAAGATGTGGATAGTCATTTGCAAGAGCGGTAATTCTTAGTTGTACAAGAATAGCCATGATTTTAGCTCGTTCACGAGGATTGATTTAGCAGAGCTGTCTCAAGCTACCTTCATCAATTTAATGAATAATCCACAAGCTACTCAATTCAAGAACTTCCTTGATGATCAAGTTAAAAAGGGGTTTCCTTCCATACCCACTGCAGAATCTATCATATTTGAACATTCAAATGTTTTGGAACCATCCGTTGACAAGCCGTTGCAGATAGTGATGTGGCCCGCAACGAAACAAGTTAAGCAGTTTCTGGTGCTTCAAGGATTTTCAGATGGGTCTCTTAGTTCATTAGAGTGTTGGGTTTTTGATGAAACTACTTCTGGTGCCGTCATTAAGCTTAAAGATGGGTGTATCAGGCTCTATGATCGCAGAGACTTGTTATAGTTCAGGAAGTGGGATATTCACTATCTCAACAACTTTCAGATTAAGGTTGTTGAAGACATATATGAAGAAGATGCTAAAGTGTACACGATAATGGTGGCTGAAATTTTGAACAAGCGTATGTGGAACAGAGCCATGGGACAAATGGACGTTATGATTGTCAACAATGGGTGACCTTAGGCTAGTCCAAACCAAGGGGGAGATTGAAGGGCCTTGATAATGGTTTGGTCTAAGTATAAGAGTCAGTGATAGGGGTGTGTGTATGAATCACGTTTTTGTTCATGTTTGTGGTTGTAATAGAGTTTACGGCCGTAAACTCCTCACGGTCCTAAGGTTTATATATATAGATTTGTGTCAGATGTTTTAGGTTGTTGATGCCTTTCGTATTTTCCAGTTCCACCAAGTTGTATCTGACGTTTTAAGGCTATAAAGCTTATGCATGCTTCGTTTTTTATTTCTTTTGATCATTGGTAGATCCGATTTTGGACTTTACAAACAATCAAATACTTCCTCCGCCTCAATTTCACTGATATTGTCAGAATCATCATCAATATCAACAAAATTGTGTTGAGAGTCAGAAGCAGAATTCTTAGTCTTTTTCAAGATTTTTATTTATTCGTTTGTTGAGAAAAAAACTTGAATAAACATTAGTAATGATATAATATGTTGCGGAATTAAGGTTAATTTCAGTGGATCTTGTTAGCTCTACAATAATAATAGTTAGATTGTGTAAATGTAAGGAAAATAAAAGCAGCAAGTTTATATCAATAAGTAGTAAACAAGTAGATACAAGGTTGAATTGTAAGAAGGTTTGCATGCAAACACAAGTTAGTATATGATGAAACACACAAGTGAAGAGGGACTCTGTTGAAGTATCAATTAAGATAACTTAAGATATTGATATGATTAATCTGATATTGATAAAATTTCAGTGATCGATTGATACTTGGTAAATTGGTAAGAAATACATGAAGTGAGAGGCTCTATTTATAGAGTCCCAAAAGTTACACCAAATATTAAAATAACATAAAAGGACTGACTACAATAACCATGAAAGGCACACCGAATATTACTCGGAATACAAGCAATGTCAGTAAAGTATGTTAAACTCTCTTCATGTATACTTCCACTCTGCAGGTCACAAAAGACAAAAACAAAAAAAAATAAAAAAATAAAATAAAATAAAACATTATCTGGTAGGATCTTCTCTACGGTATCATCAAGTGAAAAGGTGTGCGGTTCCTTTTACCTGAAGAGGATCACTTTTTGTTTCAACAATTTCCCCAAAGTAACCTCTCAACTATTTTTTTTCATTTGTTCATTTTAAGGAACTTGATGATGATCCACCAAAAACTTTGGACTTCGAAAAATGGATCCTTCTTGTAATCTCGAAGTTGACTTCATCCATTGTATGCTTTTATCTTTGCATCAAAGCCATAGTGACATCTAGTTTCTTCTTGGTAAGACGATGGACAAAGACTACTGGAATAAACTACTTCAGGCCATCTTAAGTCTTCTTGTACACAATTCCTTGCTCAGGGTAGCTTGTTGCACCAAGGGACATTTCTTGGAAACCTTCAATGATTGCTGGCACATGCTTGAAAGGAGGAAAATCAAAATTGTTGGCAAGGAATGGATGTATTACAGCATCAATTTTTCCAAAATCACATACCAAGGCCTTCAAAAATTCAAAAGCCCTTTTGGAGGCAATTTTCATCTTGGTGTATTTTTGTGCCTTAAGTTGAAATACTCGAGCTATCCAAAAGATTTATTCGGGATTCATGAACACAAAATCAGCTTGATATCTGATATACTTATTTAATCTCTAGGTCAGGGTATACTGGAAAAATTCACATTTTATGAATTTCCTGACTTTATAGCTTTTTAGCCCATCAGCTCTATCCTTGGACCAGATATCCTCAAACTTTCAATCGTGCTTTGCATGAAAGAGATTTAGATGTTCAAACTCCATGGGGAGTCTTTGGGCATCAAAAATGTTGAGATCTATAGGTTGAAAGACTTGGAAAAACTTGTAATTTGACGAAATTGGAATATCCCAATACCCATATGATAGTGTTTCAGCATATGTTAGAATTTGTCTATAATTATCAAAGACTAATCAAATGTAGTGTCAAACCCTTATTCCTTCCAAATTTGTTCTTCAAATTTATGTGCTCTCTAGTTATGTTTCTTTTGGGTAGTGATTAGGAATTCATTAATATGATCTGAAGACCTTTAATCTTCCAAGTAAGGAGATGTTGATTTTTTAGGTCAACCCCGAGGAGCTGAATTTCTTGGAGATGGGCATGCAGTTGGTTCTTTGCTGAGCTTTGTGGTTCGAGGTTGCTCTAGAGGAGGAGTTTGAGAATTTTGAACTGCAGGGGTTTTGGATTTTCACGATTTAGATATCGAAGCAATTTCGATCCTTATCCCTCTGTTTGGATCACAATCACTTCCCCTTTTTGAGGAAGCAGGCTCCATCTGCTCCTCAAACCACTGCTTTAACCCATCGATTTGCTTAAATGTAGCAGTGAATTGTGTTTTCATCTGGGCACACAAATATTTGTTGTTGGGGATCTCAGGACTGAAGAGAAAGTTGATAAATCTCCTTTGTGAGGAGGAGAATGTCATCAACACTCTATTTGGTAGTGAATGGTCTTCACAATCCCTTGACTGTGTCTTGGAGAACGGCAAAACTTGACTCATATGCATTGTGGGTTTCCTCAACAAGCTTCTTTGAATTGCTTCAATTGAGATTGAAGGGTTTGTTGGAACTCAGTTCTTAGCTCTTTTACTTCCTTGATGTGGTATTTGGCATTGGTAAGAAATTCTTTGTGATCAGATGTCCGTTGATTCTCGATTTTCCTGATGCCCATTTCTATCCGCAGAAGAACCCTTTCTTGAGTCATTCTTTCTTTTGTCTCTAACACTTGAACACGATCAATGAGCAATTGCAGTGTTGGAACTTCAGTGCTCTGCGGGGTCTTGGAGGAGACTGCGGTGATAATTTGATCGACTCTGGCTTGAAGGTCTAGGAATTATTTTCTTCAAATGGCTATCTTCTTTTTCTTCTTCTATTTTCGTTTCAAAGTTCAATGTTCAGAACCACTTGATTCTTCATCATCGATAACCATAATGAAGTCTTCAGAAGGAGGAGGTTGCTTAACATCATCGAGATTATCATCATCAAGACCAAACATTGGAGCAGAATTGATCTCTATTGTTGTGACATCATCGTTGGAATCATGAGATTCATCGTGTTGGGGAGGCTTGGAATTACTAGCAACATTTTCCATCTCTTGAATCTTTTGAACAATATTATCCATTTCAAACATCTAATTCTAAATTGTGAGAATGTCATGGTCTATTTTTGCATTGTTGAACATGGTGCCCGATATTTGTCCACAAGATGAAGGGATTCTTCTTTTTGTTGTTGCTACTGAACCTGTTGATTTTTACTTGCCAATAGATCTCTTTTAAAAACTTTAAACCTATGTAGCCCAAATTCTATTGTTGGGAGATATCGGCACCAAGAGTCATCGTAAGCATAATCGTCAAATCATTTGCACAGCAAGGTGTACCTCGGTTTCAAGGATCCTTACATGTTGGTGCTCACCATGCCTAAATCGCTTGAATGTAATGTAGGCGGTATAGGATTTCCAAAGCTTTATTAGTCTCCTTGATTTAAAATCAAGTTTGGCCTTGGCTCAGTTCTAGAAAGGGCCACTAAAGAAGGGCCCTGCGGTACAATAGGTGTTTGATATGTATGTGTGACACAAATAAGTATGGACTGCAACTTCTTGGGAGAAAATACGTGTAGACATGCAGCCCTGGAGACCGTAGGGCAAGTAGTAATATCTGGATCCACTTGGGCTCCAGATCATGGTATGTATCCATTTTGAGAGTAAACTAATACACTTGTTGTATCAGAGTACTGAGTTGGGGCTCTTACAGGTGAGTTTGCGGTGACTCGAATGGCTGCCAGAGTCACTTGAGAGACTCCGACAAGTTCCTTGGGTTGCACTTGGCTATGGTTGGGTGTAAGCTTTAACTTTCTCCTCCCAAAAACATCTTGGAATTATGAAGGCTCATCTTCATTTTCATCAATGACATTAACAGGTGGGTCATGAACCTTGGAAGCAGAAAGTCGAGGTTGTAGGACTAGTCTCTGCGGTCTTAGTCTTTCTCTTCTTTGAAGGACCAACCTCCTTTGTAACAACATTTATAGGAGTTCTTCTTGATATTGAAAGGGATTTGACCCTTTTTTTGTTTTGGCTACAGGAGTTGGCCTTTGGTAAGCTGAATGGGCCTTGGCGGGGAAAATTGATATGGGGCAATATCACTCATAGCCATAATGTGATCAGCTACCTCAACCATAGTAAGTCCAATGGATTCAAGAATATACATTGGCAAATGACGAATGGGACAAAAAAATGGATTGGTCATTGGAAGCGTTGTACCTTTTAAGATCGCGAGCACAAAAAGATTGGTGTTATTTCCTATGCAAAAATGAGCATCTTTGTGATGATCCACAAGGTATAATGATCAGAACCTAGCAAATCTAAGTTTTGTCTTGCCTTCCTTCGGTGCATCCTTGGAGATGTACTGCAGAAAATCATCCCATATTATTTGCCCATAGTTGACCACATTGCCAGTGAAAATACTCCATACTATATCCAATCGTTGCTTTCCCACATTGTCTGTCCCTTCAATTCTACCTAAGAGATGACGAATCACAAAGTAACACACAAATTGCCAAACAACAGGAAATTTTCTCTTCTTCAATTCACCAACTCCTTTGAGTTTCACCTCGTACCCCATTTGCTAAATTTCAGAAAAGACATATGAGGTGCTTAGAGAGTAGAACTTGGTTAAAGGAAGCACCATCAAGTTGATTGCAAAAAGAATTTTCTCTTTGGTCAGAACCACTGAAGAATCGCCGATAAGATTTAGATGAATTTCTTGAGGTTTTTCAGGAGGTCTGAAGTCAGAGAATGCACATTTGAAGGGGACTGCTTATGGAACAACTTCAATAAAAGAATCAAAAGCTCCAAACAAAGGGTTAGTTGGGAGAAACTTGATCATGAGTTTGATTGTTTCATTCTATGACTGGTGATCTTCAAAGATTCCAATGTAACTACTAGCTGTGATTGATGGAATTAGGTCTTTTGATCATGGATTCAGACCCAGTTGGCCGTGCTGAACTAGAATCTGTTGATTGATTCTTTCATACGTCAGATTTCACCATGGATATAGATAAAAACATATTTGAAGAACTTGCAGATAGCATTTTTGCCAGTATTTGAAGAAGATAAAGTTCGTTTGAGTAAAGTACAGAAAGCGTAAAACCTATCTTAGGAAGAAAATGGGTTTTTATTGTAAGGTTTTGAGCTTCCTAACATTCCTAAGGTGTAGATGCAACCCTAGAAACCTTGGATCTATGTTTGTCTAAAATACATGCAAAATTTGATTTCCAAGGTTCTTAATCCTATCTAGCATGCATGGGGCAGTTTAAACATAAAAACTAGCTAGAAATACATACCTTATAGTAATTTGGATTCCGTGAAAACCTTGTGAGCCTAGCACCCCAAGTTTGATGCCTCAAATGTATCACACAACACAAAATGCTTTTGGAATGACTTGAGAGAAATGCCACACACTTAGAAATTAGCTATGCCCTCTCACTCTTGCTTAAGTGGCCTATTTTGGTAAACATGATGATCCTTATATAGTGTGTTATAATTAGGGTTACACCATGTAAACCCTAATCGTCATGACCTTTCATTTCCATGACCCATGGATTCTACAATCACCATGGAGCATCCATGGAGCATCCTATGGGTTTTAGCCTACCTTTATAATCCATGAAGCAGTAGCCCACTATACAAGTTATGGATTATTTACACAATCAACCCATATATATAATTAGTCACCTTTTTTATCACTTAATTAATTCAGAATTAATTTTTGATCAATACTAATTTAATAATATTATTAATATATTAGAACTTATAATATATTAATAAACCATAAGTGTTATTTCTCTCATTTTAGCCTATCCAAATGCAAGATGCCATCCAACCATGGACCATGCCAAACCGGGTCAACTACATACCATAAATAGTTGTGGACTTAGACACCTTATCCAACAGTCTCCCACTTGCATAAGTCTAATAACTATAACTGCAAGTATTACTTCAGGAACCGATCAGCAATCATAGCTCTTTCAAGGTCTATCGGAACTGAGATGATGATGATATGACATTTAAGATAAGTGATCATATAATTCTCTGTTGTGGATATCAGCCGGACAAATACATGGAACAATTTCTTACTTATTATCCAGTAGTTTGTTTCCCGATTTCCGATTTTTTTGACAAAGAACTTAATTGAACACATTAATCGGTACATAGGTCAACACAAAATCATCGAGGGGCCCAGATACCACTTCTAATCCAAGAAGGTGTTGGGTTATGAGCATTCTAACACTCCTAAGTGTACATGCAACCCTAAATACCTTGGATCTATGTTTTCTCTATTATACATGCAAATATGAACATCCAAGGTATTATCCTAATCTAGCATACAAAATAATGGATATAACAAGATAGAATACATACCTCTTTGATAGTGCTTGTCTTCATGAAGCTTGAGTGCCTAGTGCCCCAAGTGTGACACCTCAAATGGTTCACACAACACCATAAGCACTTAGAATAACTTAGAGAGAAATTAGAACACTTCATGAAATCGTCTAGCCCTCATACACACACATAGTCACGATTTCTTGAGCCATGGGTTTCTTTTATATGGTGGCTATTAGGGTTACACCATGTAACTCATGACTTTACCCATTCCTTATGCTCCATGGATTTTAACCTCCATGGAGTATCCATGGGTCACCCCATGGACTTAGTCCAACATAAGGAATCTTGGATCACAAGCCCACATATATAAGAATGAATGATTTACACAATCAACCCATATATTTAATTAGTCTTCTTTTGATCACTTAATTAATCCTAGATTAATTCTTGATCAATACTAATTAAATAATCTTATTATTCTTATTATTAATATACTAGAACTTATAATATATTAATAACCATAAGTGTCTTATTTCTCTCATTATAGTCTATCCAAGTGCATGATGCCATGCAACCCAAATGGACCATGCCGGGTCGGGTCAAGTCTTACCAATTATAGTTATGGACTTAGACATTAATCCAACAATCTCCCACTTGGATAAGTCTAAAACTATTATTGCGTATGACTTCAGGAACCAACTGGCAATCGTAGCTCTCAAAAGCTTTTGTCGAACTCTGACCTTGTAGATGAACTCTGATCTTGTCAATGACTTGTCCATTAGATAAGGGATCATATATTCCTCCATTCTAGATATCATATGGACTGAGACATGGATTATAATCATTTTCTCTGTTCATTAGTTGTTTCCCGATTTCCGATTTATGAAGACTGACTAATTGAACAAATCAAATCAGTCCTGGCCCGGCCGAGCACTTCCATTTGTCATCATTAAATCATCGAGGGGCCCATAGATATCGCTTTTATCCCGAAGGTAAAAGGAATGGATAAACTTCGACTCATATGGCTTGTTCTACTACTTGTTGAATCATACACAAAGACACGTTTTATAACATCGAGTTACCAATGCGTTTCGTGTAATCAATGTACTATCAACTCATAGTAACAACTCATATCTCTAGGTTTGAAGAATATAAGATATTATCGTCTCATGATCACTTGTGATAAAATCCATGAAGTGATTCCAATGAGCGCGGGTTGAATCCAATACTCAGAACTTATGAGCACTCATGAGTGTTGTAGCCCTTTGTCTAACAACTTAGACCTCTACAAGCCAACCCATGACAGTCTTAATTCATATCTACTTCCAACATATGACCGACTGTGGATGGTTTGAATAACTTAGTCATTCCGGAAGAATAACCTAGTTTATTCGGGAAGTCAAAAACATGCAAAGTGAAACACAATAATAATTGAATCCAATATGGTCTCAGAACTTATGAATATAAATAAAACACTTTTTATTTATCACCATATGATTACATATTATTTATTGTATATTGTTTCAGCTATCAACATTATTCTTGAATTTAAAACAATAGTTGTCCCATGCTCCAAGCAAGCACACTATGTTTTCTAAACACTAGTCATGCCATACACCAAGTATGCATACTATGTTTGTCTATGATCTTTACTTTGTGAACTAGATCAATTGAACATAACTTCAATGATTCTCTTTTCACACTCCCAAATCCTTACTGTAAATACAAGAATTCCAAATTCATGTTATTTACTGAAATCTGTTAGATTCTAAACTTATATGCATTGATCCTCTTGTAATGATTATGCACAAAGTCAGAAAGACTTTGCAACAATCATTACAGAGTATTCCAAAGGAGATCAATTCCTTGGAAACATCCTTCTTGCATTAAGTTTCCTTAATCTTACACAGATTGAAATTTCTGACTTTGAAACATTTCCAGATTCATTTTGACTATCACTTCTGAACAAGAGTTGCCTCCTTACAGATTATGTCAATATGGTCCTTCCAGAATTATCACTATACTTCCAACTGTCCTTGAGCAACCAATCTTTGGTAAACCTTAGATTGTCCTCGACAATTGTTTAATCCTTTTAGTCATATCCAGTTCTAAGCCTTTTCCCTTCTTAATGCTCTAGGCATTTGGAAAATTTTAGAAAGGATAAATATAGCACATGTAATCGGTCCTATATCTGAAGCATATGGGACACGATTCATGACGTCTCACATAAAGACTAAACCAGTCTTTTGCTATAACATTTCCATTTCTATTTGCCAAGTTCTCATAATTCAGATTATGAAAAGGGATGCCGTAATCATAATCGAATTTTAGAACGCAAATAATGGACCCATATACAGAATTTCCTTATGTTGAGCCATTCCAACATGAAATTCATATATATTCTTGACTAAATGATTAAAACCTCACGGTCTAAGCTTATAGATTTGAGATGAAGTATAATTTCCTCTCCCTTAATTATAGCAAAACAACTTTTTCCTAACTGAAACCTTTTGTTTTCTATAATTAACATTGATAACTTTCAATACTTATCATAATTATCATGCTCCCACTACCATGATGATTATTAGCATAACACTTATGCTCCCACTAGCTTTGACATGTACTCAGAAATCAGCTGGACTTCTAGAAATCAATACTTTATTGACTTACCAAAGTTCAGATTTCTGATACTAGATTGTTTTGATAAGACTTTATCAACAACATACACCTTCCCTTAGATAGCACACTTATGTGTCTAAACAATTATGAAGAGGGATGCCGTAATCATAATGGTTAGACCTTTTTGCCACTTCTCACAAGTCCATGTTAGTGTGTCGGTAAACCACACACGCTCCACTAACGACTTTGAGAATGCAAATATCCCAATTGCTATCTAGCTAAAATCTACTTAGTGGAAGTGTTTCCTCACCATCATTTTCATGAATCAGAGAGAAACCTTATAACACTTAGATTTATTGGTGTATGTGTTCTTATCCATGTGAATTGTCAAAACCATAGTCACAAGACAAGGATAATGACAAATTCTAACTCATATGGACTGAACTCAATCTTAATTTCTTGCCACCTGGCAGCTCAAGGGCCTACCATTGCTTCCAAGTTGTTGTGCAACATATTGAGAACTCTAAGAACTCATATGCAAAGCCAACTTTAACTAGAATGGGCACAGAATATGTCAACACGATAGGTTATAAACCTCAAGTCGTGTGCTAGTGAAGAACTTCAGGTTTCATTCTTGAGACTTTCAAGACCTTTAAGACTCCCACTGTCCTCTTGACCTATAAGACTACCTTGTCAAACATCCAAGAGATAGTGTGGATTCTAATCAAGACAAACACTTCACACAATTGGCCTAAGTTGGTCTTTGTTTTATCCAAAACATCACAACTTACCAATTTCAAATGTACAAGAGTAGAAAACTTTTACTCTTACATTTGTCAAGTGTTTTAAACGTTCTTTAAGACATGTCACTCAAATTACAATCTTGGAGTATGACTCTAAGACTTGTATTGGAACGAAGTATGACTCATCTTCTTGATTTAACCATTTCAACAATTCAAGATCCCTTCTTCTTAGTCATAAGAATGCACTAAGACTTCCTTAGAGAATAAATTTTGATATAGTTTCTTAATCATTAAGATGATCACAAAACTGATACTAAAGTACTCTCCCATCTTTTCAGATTTGAGAAACTTTTATCTTTCTGCCTAAGTCGATTCTTCTTATTCGCTCTACCTTACATTGGAACCTTTTCCAATGTCTCAGAGTTACACTTAAGCTTGTAAGTATAATCATATTTATTGAGCTTTGGTAAACTATGACAAATAGCCTTACATCTTTTGTGGTGGACTTAATCAGTGCACAAGACTATGTACTCTATCCCTTAGTCCATTACTTGACTCACACATCCATGTGAATAAGTAATTTGTCTTAATTTTCCAATACTTGAAAGTTCTCATTCATCATGCTATACACCTTGCATGATTCCAAGTTCCGGTCCAATTGAGACTTGGGTGATGAGAATCTTTCCTTATTTGGTAAATTTAGACATTACCACAAATGAAGGAATCAATTTCATATTTCCACTCTTGCTATTAATGGAATCATATAAGCAACAATTTTTTTTCCAAATGCCATTGTAAGGATATTTAAAATAAATAAAATCAAAAATTTTCTTTTATTTTAAAACTATGCGGAAAAACTTATCCTTACAATCCATATGAAAACTTGTTGTTATCTATTCCTAAGCAATATCTCATAACTCCTAAGAAGTAGCTCAAGAATCCGATTTTCAAACTACGCGATAGAAATCCATCTACACGATCAGATTCAACATATTCTTTCTTTAAGTTTCTACACTTTTCTTTGATTCTTAAAACATCACCATGTGACCCAGTCACATCATGCATCAAGAATCTCAGAATAGAAACTTAACAGAGTTAGATAGTGGACTTTACCTGAAGTAGAGTCAAACTTATTGACTTTAACATCCTTAGGTAAGTTTGGCAGCTTCGCACATAATGACCCTTTCTTTGGCAATATAAACATATGGACCCTTTGATAATGGTACACAGGACTATCACAGACTTAGTTTTTCTCTTTACCATTTGTTCAACCGAGTTGACTATGGCCGATCCCTTTCCATTGGGAAGAGAATGCTTTTCTGGATTTCCTGTGTCACTATTGTCAATGTCCATCAAGTTTTTGAGGAAATTGATCTTAACAAATAAATAAGATCATTAAGGGTCTTGTCATAGTCTGTTTCATAGGTGTTCCAAAAAGAACTCACTATGTGACTTAGAAAGTAGTTGAACCACCAACTTTCTCAAGACTTTGACACCCAACTCTCCCGGCTTGTCAATATGTGACTACATCTCCAAGATGTGATCACACCTAGACCTTGCCTTGCCAATAGGGCTTGAGTGACCTTAAACTTTTCAAGAACTTGTGGGTTTGGGAGAATAATTGGAGGAGGTGAAAGAAGTATGATTTCCATGGGACATCATCTTCATTTAGGAAAGCTTGTTTCAAGAGATTTGGGAAGATCATAAATGTCTAAAACAGACATGTTTTTGGGAGATATTCAAGATAGTTGATCTTAAAGTCCTTAATATGACACCCAATATGAAATATTAAGGCTAGGACCCAACAAACTATTTTATAACTTAGAAAAGGTATGCCGTAATCCAAGCTATAAAACAATTTGAAGGTAGGTGAATGACGATTCACCAATTTCCACCAAGATAAACGAAATGTATTATTAGGTTTTAATTGGATTTGAAACTCCTAGATCTTTCGAGATTCATTGAACTGTTCAATGGCATGTTTCAATCTCGAGTGTGCCCTTCAGTTTTTGTGACTGGGATGCCGAGGATCACAAAACAAGGTGTGAAGTAACCATGCAAATTACTTGGTACCCTTAATAAATTACCCCTCAATCGATGTGCCGGTTAACCACACACGCTCCATCGATACTATGATAAATATTAAGTAACCCTTTACCTACCTTGTTAAGTCCAAGTTAGTGTGCCGGTTAACCACACACGCTCCACTAACGACTTAGACAAAGTGTAAAGTGTAATTTCATGGATTAGCACCTTATTCACATTTTCCTAAGTAACTAAGATTGGGAATTATTAAGAGTTTAGTTACTTAGTATTTATCATTAATACTTTTAATGAAGGGAGAATTATAGTCCTGTCAAACCCGTTTGGCTAACGACCCTCCACCGGTCAAGCAAGCGGTGGGTGAGAGTGAACACCCATTAAGTTGCCATTTTATAGGCAACAACCTTATACCCACCTTATAGACCGGCATCGTGAATGAGGCGTACTAGCGGCAAGACCGACTTTACTCTTATACATATATATATTATTAACTTATAATATTATAAAGTATAAGGGTTGAATTTTAACTTTTAAAATTCTAAGGGCTAACTTGGAATTAAAGTATTCATAAGAGAAAACTTTACAAATTCCAAAACTTGAGGGCAAGTTTTGAAACTATTCAAAACTAATTAATTCCATAACTTATGTGTTTAAAGTAGTTTTAATCCAAAAACTCTTCAAGTTCCATAACTTGAGGACAAATTATGGAAGACTTTAAACTAATAAAGAATTAACTTTTTCTTTATTTTATAACTTATGAAATTAATTAAGGTTACATTATTTTTTTTTATATTTATTTAATGAAGAGACTCTTGGTCCTCCATAACTTGAGGACAAATTATGGAGTCATAACTCCAATTAATTAAAACTAGACTCTTCATTTTTGTAACCTTTGCCAATTTTATGAGTTTTATGAGACTTAAATGTGACTTTTCATATAACTTGAGGACAAGTTATAAAAACACATTTTAGAATCAACTCTTAGATTAATTTGGATTGAAAACAACTTTTTCACTCAACTTTTCTATTAATCTAAGCAACTCATAAGAACAAGATAATTCAAATCAAACTTTTTCATGTAATTAGTCTAACCTTTAAACTAATACAAAACATGAATCTATTGACAATTATCTTTGAAAATGGATTAGCATGAACATTACCACATCAAAAACAAGTTTATAAGTTCAAAAACAACTTAGGGTAATGTTCCTAGTCCATTTCTAGCCAAAAACCTCGAAAGTATGTTGTCTGAGGTTCAACTCGTCGAGTGCATGAACACAACTCGGCGAGTTGGATGCATTTTGCCTTGGACTCGTCGAGTCCCTTGATGGACTCGGCGAGTCTGCTGGGCTGACAGCACCAATTTCGATTTTTTCATCTTCTATTGCAGGTATAACAAGAAAACAAGCCTAGGCTCTGATACCACTGTTGGGTTATGAGCATTCTAACACTCCTAAGTGTACATGCAACCCTAAATACCTTGGATCTATGTTTTCTCTATTATACATGCAAATATGAACATCCAAGGTATTATCCTAATCTAGCATACAAAATAATGGATATAACAAGATAGAATACATACCTCTTTGATAGTGCTTGTCTTCATGAAGCTTGAGTGCCTAGTTCCCCAAGTGTGACACCTAAAATGGTTCACACAACACCATAAGCACTTGGAATAACTTAGAGAGAAATTAGAACACTTCATGAAATCGTCTAGCCCTCATACACACACATAGTCACGATTTCTTGAGCCATGGGTTTCTTTTATATGGTGGCTATTAGGGTTACACCATGTAACTCATGACTTTACCCATTCCTTATTCTCCATGGATTTTAACCTCCATGGAGTATCCATGGGTCACCCCATGGACTTAGTCCAACATAAGGAATCTTGGATCACAAGCCCACATATATAAGAATGAATGATTTACACAATCAACCCATATATTTAATTAGTCTTCTTTTGATCACTTAATTAATCCTAGATTAATTCTTGATCAATACTAATTAAATAATCTTATTATTCTTATTATTAATATACTAGAACTTATAATATATTAATAACCATAAGTGTCTTATTTCTCTCATTATAGTCTATCCAAGTGCATGATGTCATGCAACCCAAATGGACCATGCCGGGTCGGGTCAACTCTTACCAATTATAGTTATGGACTTAGACATTAATCCAATAGAAGGAACAGATAAACTTTGACTCATATTATTGTTCTAATACTTGTTGAATCACACACAAAAGTACGTTATATAACATCGAGTTACCAATGCGGTTTCGTACGATCAATATATAACCAACTCATAGGCAACACGTCATATCTCTAGGTTTGAAGACTTATATGAGACTATCATCTCACGATTACGTGAGATAAATTCCATGAAGTGATACCAGTGAGAATGGGTTGAGTCTAATACTCAGAACATATGAGTATTCATGAACTGTTGTAGCACCACTTTGCTAGAAGCGAACCTCATGACGGTCTTGATTCGTATCTACTTCCGATATATAACCGACTCTGGAGAATTTGAATAACATGTAATACATAAATAAAATATTCTGGAAGTCAAAACATTCAAAAGAAATAATAATAAACAATCGACAAAAGATAGCAACACTTTACTCATAAACAAACACACCTTTTATTCATGATCAAGTGTCAATTACACTTTACAAATTTCAGAGCTATCTGACTACTAAAACTAATATCATCCTTCAGCCCTATGTGCCTGGCATGCTGAAGATGCTTAACCCTACCCAATCCCTTCATGAGGGGATCTGTTGGGCTCTCATCCGATGATACCCTATTTGCCACGAGGAGTCCTTCTTCTATTCGAAGTAAGATGAAATGGTATTTTCTGTCGATGTGTCTGGATCTCCCATGATCCCTTGGTTCATTCGTTAAGGCAACTTCACTTTCACTATCTCAGAAAATTTCCATACACTCCTTTATAGCTGGTACTACTCCAATATCTCCAATGAAGTTCTTCAGCCATATTGCCTCCTTGGTTGCCTCGATTGCTGCTATATACTCTGATTCGCAAGTTGAACCAACCAATGTCTCCTACTTGGAACTTTTCCAAATAATTGCTCCTCCGTTTAAGGTAAAGACCCAGCCTGACAGAGAACGGAAATTATTCCTATCATTTTGGAAGCTAGCATCACTATACCCTACTACTCTCAAGTCATCACTCCTACCAAGGGTAAGGACCCAGCCCTTAGTCCTCCGAAGGTACTTGAGAATATTCTTCACTATAGTCCAGTGAGCCTTGGTTCCCATGATATCTGCTAACAAGTCATAGCATACATGATCGAGCCTAGAGCGGAAGCATAAGGTACTCGAATCATTTCTACTATCTCAGCCTCAGTACTCAGGCTCTGAGTCTTGCTCAATCTGGCATTACTCTGGATAGGTAACTCTCCTTTCTTGGAATCCTGCATGTTGAACCTCTTCAGCACCTTATCCAAGTAAGTACTCTGATTAACTCCAATTAGTCTTTTACTCCGGTCTCTCAAAATCCCTATCCCTAGAATATAGCCATCTCCTCCTAGGTCTTTCATAGAGAAACACTTCCTAAGCCAGGACTTCACTTCCTGCAAGGCTGGGATGTCATTTCCTATTAGTAGTATGTCATCCACATACAATACAAAAAAGCTAACTATACTCCCACTTGCCTTGACATATACACAAGATTCATCTTCAGTCCTCGAAAAACCAAACTCTTTGACTTTCTCATTGAAACAAAGATTCCATCTGCGAGGTGCTTGTTTCAATCCATAGATGGATTTCTCAAGCTTACACACTCTATTAGGGTATTCTGTACTGACAAAACCCTCTGGATGACACATGTAAACATCTTCATACAAAATTCCATTAAGGAAGGCGGTTTTGACATCCATTTGCCATATTTCATAATCATGAAACACAACAATGTCTATTAGGATCCTAATAGACTTAATCTTTACCACTGGTGAAAAACTCTCATCATAATCAACTCCCGGAGTTTGAGAAGAGCCCTTTGCAACAAGTCGCGCCTTATATGTGTGTACATTACCATCCCTGTCGGTCTTCTTCTTGAAGATCCAATTTCACCCAACTGTCTTATGACCTGGCACATTGTCAACCAAGTTCCAAACTTGATTGTCATATGTAACGCCCGTAGATCCGGGCTAGTCAATTTAGAGACAATGAGTGTCAAAAATGACTTTTTGATATAAAATTATTTATAATAAATAATCTTAACCAAGTTATAGAATATTTCAAAAAGGTTCCATACATATAAAGAACCCCGAAATCCGAGTAATAATTAAAAAGTTATGATCCGTCGAAGTTTTACGGCAAAACGGGCACGACATTGGAAATCGTAAAAAATGAATTTACGAAAAAATTCTTTCTAGCCTTAGCGATATAGACGAAAGTCGTAGTATATGTTAAACTGAGAGCGTGCATAAAAAGAACGTCCAAATCTGACTTCGTATGAGGAAGTTATGATTTTTCTAAGATTTAACATAGTAGTGCACAACCCGAAATTCGAATTTTAGATCGGTCGATTTTCAGCCAAAATAATCTAAACGAGAAATGAAGATATCGTTAAGAGGAGTTAACCAATAAAAAGAAAGATGAAAACGGGGCTCCTATGCGAAATATATGGATGAAGCTTTGTCTCTACTCTTCGAGCACGACGAATTCGATATAGTTTTGTAATTCCGAGATAGAATGAGTATTAGCCAACGGTGTCTAGATGAAAGTTGTAGTACTCATAAATACCAACACGTGGTTATAAATTACGTAAAAAATGAAGCTTGTATGCGAAAGATAAGGACGAAGCTTAGTCTCTACTTTTCGAGCGCATCAAATTCGAATATAGTTTTGTAAATCTAAGATACAATGAGAATTAGCCGACGAGGTCTAAATGAAAGTTGCAGTAATCGTAAATACCTACGTGTGGATATAAATAACATAGAAAATGGATCTCGTACGCGGAAGATACGGACGAAGCTTAGAGACTACTCTACAATAAAATCCCTATAAATAAATGATGAATCCTTCATATGTTCTTCACGCCATAACCTTTATTTCTCTCTCTAACTTCTCTCTAGCCTGCTTAAACCCCTCCCAAGTCTAGGGGATCTCCCTAGTATGAGAAGGAAGCTCCAGAGTGCCTGATGGCTCCGAGAAGAAAAGCTTTTGGGTCGGAAACGTTGCTCCAACGCAGGCCGGTTCTTAATAAAAACCCGTTATAGGTGAGCTACGCCTACACTATTTCTAATTTAGCTTTTATTTAAATACATAAATTTTATTAGGACCTTATAATAACAACAACAACAACAACAACAACAACAACAATAATAATAATAATAATAATAATAATTAGTCACGGTAAATATTAGACTAAAATCTAATGGTAATAATACTAGGTTTCATCGAAGGAAATTATATTGTTAAGAAGCGAAGCGTTGTCTGAGTTTGGAATCATCACTTTAACAAGTGAGTGCATGGTCCCTATCATCTTACACATACATATGAGGTATTTAATATAAATTATGTGCCATAAGTGCATAGTTACTTTCATCTTACACATAGATATGAAGTATTTTATATAAATTTCGTGCCATGTGTGCATATTATCTGGGTACTTGATGTCTATGTTGGATTAATAATTTGATACATGTTTTAAATGATTTAAACAATATATTTATTTTATATCTACAAATATGTTGGGAGAAAACATGGGTAGATGAAATAATTGATGTGTGATGAAATAAAATGACGAGCGATAGGTGATGATAATTAGGTGAGGATAAATAGGTGAGGATAAATAGGTGATGTAGGATGAAAGACTCTATAACCTTGTCTAGCAATTTGGAGATGTAATCATCTACCAGAGTATAGATGGTGACCACGAACTATTATACACAACCCTGTGGAAACACCAGTAGTCTCATATCCCGTACGTGATGAATTACGAGTTCAAACGATGTTGTAACTACGTATTCATGTGATGATACTCTTGTTGGATTAGTGTCTAAGTTCATAACTATTTTGGTATGTACTTGACCTGATGATGCACGGTCTCTGTGGGTTGCCTTCACCAAAATAACTTGATAGGATGAATTATGGAGAGAGAGGATTAATTATGATTTATTAATATATTATGAGAATAATATATTAAAGGAGAAATCATATTGGTTAATTAATATTAGTCAATAATTAATTAAGAATTAATTTTGTGGCTAAAAGACATTAATTAAACTTAAGGGACTAGAACTGTTAATTGTATGATAGTTGAATATTGGGCTAATGGACTCCATATTAGAGGGGTGGACGAATTCTATGGGGAAACCCATTAGAAATCGTCCTAGGCCTCTAAGGAGGGAGTCCATGGGTTGCTTAGGGATTAAGCAGTTAAATTAGGGTTTCCTTGTTAGATAACCCTAATAGCCTCACTATTTAAGGATCCCTAGAGCACCAAAAACGTGGACAAAAGTTTCCTTAGGGTTTCCACACGTTTTTTGGGTGCCTCCTCTATTATCATTCTTCATCCTCTTGCTCTTGGTGTTTGTGAGCCATTAAAGGAGTGACACTTGTGACTCTAAGCTTTCTAAAGTCATTACAAGGAGGATTTGAGTTGTTACTACTATATAACAACAAAGGTATATATTCTAATCTTCTTGGTGAATTTCGAAATTAGTACTAGCATGTTAGGTTTCTTTTTGTGTACATAAAGTTGTATAACTAATAGTGAAAACATAGATCCAACTCTAGGGTTGCATGCACACATAGGATTGTTTGTATTAAACCCATAAGTGGTACCAGAGCCAATGGTTTTTGTTTTCAATTACCTTTTATTCAAATGTATGAACTTGACATATTAGGGTTTATGGCTAATAAACCCTAAAGGCTAGGTAATTTTCGCAATTAGGGTTGCAAAACCCTAGTTGGCGATTTTTGCTAGGGTTTCCCAAACCCTTTTCCTTAGCCTTCAAGATTTTGAAATATAGGGTTATCCATCCCTTGGATTTTGAAATTACCTCCTTCCCCAAGGTTAGATCCTAAATTTTAGGGATTTTGATTATCCCATATCTTTTAATTATCTTTTAATTGTTAAATATGGTAATTAAAGATCTTGAATTATCCCATCCCTTATTTTCGAGATTTAGGGAGGGATTCAAGGGATTAGGATATCTTAAATGTGTAAATGGTATTTAACCTCATGATCTAGATAATCCCTTGTGATTTAATAATTTAAATTAATTCTTTATTTTATGGTAATTATTAAATCAAGAGTTTTAATATTTAAAATTTTAATTTAAATGTCTTAAATTCGAAAATTTGAAGTGAGATTAAAACCTAATTGTTTTGAACAGTTTCAAAACTTGCCCTCAAGTTTTGGAATTTAAATTGTTGATTAAAAGTTAATTTTGAAAGTCTAAATTCCAAAACCTTAATTTTGAAAGGTTCAAATTACACCCTTATGGTTTTATTAAATTAATTAACTGTATAATTAAAAGAAAGTTAATAAATCCATAATGATTTTGGTTAATTAAAAGTATAATTTAAACCACCTAGTATTTTAAAAGTGTAAAATACACCCTTATACTATGTGTAACATTAAAAGTTTAATATTATATATGTATAACTAAAATGCTAGTCTTACCGTTAGTAGGCCTCATTCACGAAGCCGATCTATAAGGGGGGGGGGGGGTATAAGGTTATGGCCTATAAAATGGTCGTTTAATGGGTGTCCACTCTCACCCACCGCTTCCTTGATTGGTGGAGGGTCGTTAGCCGAACAGGTAAGATAGGGCAAACCCTTTCCATTAAAAGTATAATGAAGTATAAAGTTTAAAAAAAAAAAAGTGTTACAAAATTCCCAAACTTAGTTACTTTAGGCAAAAGTGAATTGATGCAATTCCATGAAATTACACTTTGTGCCCTTGCGAAGATGTTAGTGGAGCGTGTGTGGTTAACCGGCACACTAAATGGTTCTAAGCAAAGGTAGCAAAGGGTGACTTAATGTTTGTCATAGTTCGGTGGAGCGTGTGTGGTTAACCGGAACATCGAATAGGTGACTGTAACATGTGGGGGCACCATGTAAGTTTCCATGGTTATTCACACCCGCTTTGTGATCCTCAGTATCCCAGTCACAAACTAGAGGGGCATATCGAGATTTAAACATGCCATTGAAAAGTTCAATGAATCTCAAAGGATCTAGGATTTTTCATAGATTTAAAACTTAAATTTGTTTTTCGTTTTTCATGGTGGAAATTGGTAAATCGTCATTTACCCACCTTCAAATATTCTGCAGCTAGATTACGGCATCCCTTTTCTAGGTTGTAGCGTATTGTGTTGGGTCCTAGCCTTAATATCTCATTTGGGTGATTTATTAAGGACTCAATCAACTAACTTGAATTTGGTTTCTCCCGTTTTGTAGATGTCAAAGTACAACAACTATGGTATTCCCAAATCCCGTGGAACAAGCTTTCCACATGAAGATGATATTCCATGATTCGATCGAGGAACAAGAGATCATGCTTCACTTCCTCCACCTCCTCCAATTATTCTCCCTAACCCACAAGTTCGAAGGCTTGAAAAGCTCAAGCTCACTCAATCCCTTTTGGCAAGTAAACATGGGAAACATGTGTGTGTACACGTCTTAGAGATGAAGTCACACATTGAAAGGTTAAGGATGTTGGGTGTCGAGATTTCAGGTAAGTTGGCTATTGAATGGGTTCTTCAGTCGCTTCCTGAATCATATAGTGAGTTTGTTAGAAAATACTATATGATGGATCATGACGTGACCCTCATTGATTTGACCTATTTGCTTATAGTTATTGAATCAGAAATGATTTAGCGAGCTGGTGGAGGAAATTTATCTGGTAAATCAAACTCCCAAACTTCAATGGATATTGAAAATGGTGACATTGGAGATCCGGAAAAGGTAGATTCTGAGATAGTTCCATGTGCCATTCCAAGGTAATCCATTTTCTTTTATTGCCAAGAGAAGGGGCATTGGAGACGAAGTTGCCCTATTTACCTGAGAGATCTAAGAGATGGGAGAGTCAAACCGTATGGCTCTGCTTTAGGTAAATTCCATTAACTAACTCTTTTAACTTCCTATTCTAGATTCCTACTACATGATGTGATAAGATTACATTTGATTCTTTGTAGAATCGAAGAAAAGAAAGGAAACTTAAGGGAAGAAATGAGCAGAATCTAATCGTGAAGAAATGGATTTCGATCGCATTACTTGAAGATTAGATTCTTGAGCTACTACTTAGAGTTAGAATAAGAGTGCTAAGAAATATGTATTAGCATAGTTTTTCAATGAATCGCATTGTAACGACAAATTTTTCCGCAATAAAATAAAATTTTGATTTTATATTATTTATTTATCCTTGCGATTGCATGTATGAAAAATTGAGGTTTTGAATGTTTCTATTATTAGCAATAATGGATTTGATTCTTAATTATGTGGAAATATCGAGAATTTACCAAATAGGGAGAGTTTCTCATCACCCAATTTTCAATTGGATAGAAACTTGGAATCATGCAACTTGGTTGCATGATGAATGAGAAATTTCATATTTAGAAATTAGACTAATTCGTTGACAAAGTGTCAAGTGAAGGACTGGGAGATCGAGTACACAAAGTTGTGTGTTGATCAAGTCCACCACAAGAGTAACAAAGATAGTCGTCATGATTTACTAAAGGTTTAGTAAATATGGTTATACTTATAAGATTAAGTGTAATTCTGAATTGATTGAAAGAGTTTAAATCAATAGTAGAACGAATAAAAAGAATCAAGTAGGCAGAAAGATAAAAGTTTATCTATTCTAAGAAGAAGGGAGAGTACCTTTTATTATGTTTTACGATAGGTCTTAATGATTAAGAACCATATCTCAATTGATCCTCTAAGTGAGTCTTAGTACAATTGTATGTCTGATAAGAGGAATCAAGAATTGAAGAAATGGTTAAATCAAGAAGTCAATCATACTTCGTTCCAGAACAAGTCTTAGAGCTAAGATTGTGACATTGAGTGACAAGTATTAAGAAGGTTTATAGCATTCACCAAATGTGGAAAGTTGTGATGTCTTGGATAAGACAAAGACCAACTAGGACCAATTTTGTGAAGTGTTTTGTCTTGATAAAAGCTACACTAACTCTTGAATATTTGTTTGTCAAGAAATGTTTACTGACAAGAGAATCTTATATGTTAAGGATTCAGTGGGAGTCTTAATGGTCTTGAAAGGTTTCAAGAACAAATCAAGAATAAACCATATCGATCATCACTAGCACACAACTTGAGGTTTATAACCTATCGTGTTGACGTTATTTTGTTTCTGTGCCATTCCAATTGAGTTAATTATGCATGTGAGTTATATGAGTTCTCATTTGAACGCATAAAAGGCAAGGACCTTGGTCAATGAAAAGTACATTGATAGGAAAGGGTGAGCTGCTTAACTTCTTGGAAGACATGGTGGGCACTCGTGTTACCATAAGGCAAGAAATCAAGATTAAGAATTCGGTCTATATGAGTGGATTTGTCGCAAACTTTGGTTTTGACAAATTCACATGGATAGGAACACATACACAATTAAAATCTAAGTCTCATAAGATTCCCTCGTTCATGAAAATGATTGTGACGAAATACTTTCACTAAGAGAGATTGTAAGAAGATAGTGATCGTGAAAATTGCATTCTTAAATTCGATTATGGTTACGGTATCCCTTTCCATGATTCGAATTATGAGATTTGGCAATTAGTCTAAATTGTTTAGAGACACATATGAGCTATCTAAGGCAAAGGTGTATAAGCTTAGATAAAGGATTATCAAAGCATTAGGTATTAGAAATATGAACTTAAGAAATTTAATAGGTATTGTTTTTTGGAAGTTAAGTTGTTTTCTGAATACATGTCAAAGCTAGTGGGAGCATAAGAGTTATGCTTATATGATAATAATCATCATGATAGTGGGAGCTTAAAAGTTGTGCTTGCATGATTATTATGGCAAGTATTGCAAGTTAGCAATATTAATTATAGAAAACAAGAGTTATACTTTGCAAAGTCGCAAGGGTTGAAATGTTGTTTTGCTATAATTAAGGGAGAAAATATTATGCTTCATTTCAAATCTAAAGGCTTAGGTTGTGGAATGTTAATAAATTTAGTCAAGGATACATAGTGCGTTCTCAAAATTTCAATTATGATTATGGCATTCCTCTTCATAGTTCGAATTGTGAGAATGTGACACATTAAATATTATCGTAGAAGATTGATAAAGTATTGTATCTTTATGTAAGACATTATGCATCGTGTCCCATACGCTTCGGGTATAGGATCGATTGCAAGTTCTATAATATTTGACCATTCTAAAATTTTCCAAATGTCTAGCGCATTTAGAGGGAAAAAGGACAAGAATCAGTTTTTGACTAAGATAATTAAACAACTATCAAAGGACGATCCAAAGCTCGCTGAGGATTGGTTGCTTGTGAGTATTTGGAAGTATGGTATTGGATGGAACATATCGACATTATTATGAATAGATAAGATTCTATTAAGAATGAGTTGTCATATGGCAAATATGGAAATGTTTCCATATTGGGAGTTGGATATTGAGAATCTGTATCTAGAATAGAAACTTTTATGCAAGAAAGGATGTTCAAAGGAATGTACTTTAAGACATCATATCTATAGAATTGTTTCTTATAGAGGTTGGCCAAGTCTTTATGATTTTGAGCTATGACTTTACGAAAGAATCATTGCATAAAATGTTAGAATCTAGCATATGTAACAAAAATTTGATATTCTTACACTTGTGATGGGGATTGGGAGTTGTTAAATGAGCATGATTGGAAATGTGTTCATTTGATCTGTTTCACAAAGAAAGGACCATAGGTAAACATTGTGTGCATGCTAAGAGCATGGGACATGTGTAGTAAAAATTCAAGTAAGAAGTTGATTACCCGAAACCACAAATAGTGAGTAATCGATATGATGATAAACAAAATGTGTTTTATTAATACTCAAGGGTTTGGGACCATATAGGATTAATATTATTCTTGTGTTTCACTTTGCATGTTTTGACTTCCCGAATAATTAATTATTTCAGAATAATCGAATTATTCGAACGGACCACAGTCGTTCATATGTTGGAAGTAGGTATGAATGAAGACTGTCGTGAATTGGTGTGTGATTGTCTAAAGTGTATTAGACATAAGCAAATGTTTGCTACAACATTCATGAGTGCTTATTTGAGCATTGGATTAAACTAACGCTCACTTGGATCACTTCATGGATTTTATCTCGTGTGATTGGTGAGACTATAACAACTTATATTCTCAAAACTGAGATGTGTGAGTTGTATCTTGCGAGTCGGTTACACAATGATAATATGTAAACGCACCAGTAACTTGGTGTCATAAAACAAATTGTTGTGTTTCATTCAGTGAGTGAGTGCAAGCAAGCATTGAATCAAAGTTTATTCGTTCCTTCTATCCAAAGTGGGATCAAAGCGATATATGTGGGCCCCTCGATGATTTAGTGATGATACCTAAACGCTTAGCCAAGCCGGGACTAATTTGATGTGTTCAATTGTAGTATGTTGTCAGTCATCGTAAATCGGAAATCGGGAAAAAACACGTAGACAGAGAGAATGATTTAAATCCATGTCTCAGTCTATACGATATCTAGAATGGAGGAATATATGATCTCTTATCTTAAGGATGCGTATCTGATAAGATCAGAGTTGACAACGGCTTTCGAAAACTACGATCGTGGATCAGGAACTGAAGTCATATGCATAATAGTTATTTGACTTATCCAAGGGGGAGACTGTTGGATTAGTGTCTAAATTCATAACTATTTTGGTATGTACTTCACCCGATGGTGCATGGTCCTTTTGGGTTGCCTTCACAAAAGCAACTTGATAAGATGAATTATGCAGAGAAAGAGAGAGGATTAATTATGATTTATTAATATATTATGAGAATAATATATTAAAGGAGAAATCATATTGGTTAATTAATATTTCTCAATAATTAATTAAGAATGAATTTTGTGGCTAAAAGACATTAATTAAACTTAAGGGACTAGAACTGTCAATTGTCTGATAGTTGAATATTGGGCTAATGGACTCCATATTAGAGGTATGGACGAATTCTATGGGGAAACCCATTAGACTTCGTCCTAGGCCTCTAAGGAGGGAGTCCATGGGTTGCTTAGGGCTTAAGCAGTTAAATTAGGGTTTCCTTGCTAGATAACCCTAATAGCCTCACTATTTAAGGATCCCTAGAGCACCAAAAATGTGGACAAGAGTTTCCTTAGGGTTTCCACACGTTTTTTTGGGTGCCTCTCTCTTATCATTCTTCATCCACTTGCTCTTGGTGTTTGTAAGCCATTAGAGGAGTGACACTTGTGACTCTAAGCTTTCTAAAGCCATTACAATGAGTATTTGAGTTGTTATTACTATATAACAACAAAGGTATGTATTCTAATCTTCTTGGTGAATTTCAAAATTAGTACTCGCATGCCAGGTTTCTTTTTGTGTTCATAAAGTTGTACAACTAATAGTGAAAACATAGATCCAACTCTAGGGTTGCATGCACACATAGAATTTTTTGTATTAAACCCATCAACTCTGACCCCTTACTATGAATTATGAGTTCAGGCGATGTTGTAAATACGTATTCATGCGATGATACCCTAACCCTTGTAGGGAACGTATTGAGGGAGTAATCCATGAATTATTACTATCTATGCGAGTAGGTGATTTTCCTTAAGGAGAGTCCTTCAGAACAAACATATAAGGAAATGCGATGTAAGGAGATGAGAGGTAAATATGATGTAGGAGATGACCCTTATGATAAATCCTTAGGAAAGGTACTTAGGAATAAAGAAGATAATGGGGATGGGTAATTGGGTTAACTATTTGATGATTAAACATAATAATTATATTATTGTGGGTTGAAAACACTATGTACTCACCAGGTTTCCCAACCTGACCTACTCAGTTTACTTGTATCACAGGTGATGATGTGATGTTACATTACACAGAGATATTAAGGATGTATAGATCACTAGTGTAAATGAATGTAATTTCTGCTTATGCTTATGTCTTTGTATTCACGATGACATCGCAAATGTTTTAAAAGGAATAAAAATACATTCCTTCGGAAATACTCTGATAATGAAATTATCATATTTTTCTGGGAGCAAATTCTGCAACATTTTTATTGAAAAAGATACTCTGATTTTTAAAGCATAAACAAAATCGGTCTTTTTTGGCCGTGAAAATGGGGATGTCACATCATACATGGACTGTATCTCGCTGACCATTGCCTCTTTCTATTTAGCAGACTCGGGGCTTGCCATGGCTTCCGCATAGTTGTTAGGTTCATCCAGACTTCTAGTGTCTCATCACTGATAAGTGTCTCACCTTCCGCAGTAATATGAAGACCATAGTAGTGCTCAAGTGCATTCCTAACCCTTGTGGAATGCCTCAGAGGTACATACTCATCAATTAAAACGAACAGGAGTTTCCTCCTCAGGTTGACTGGTAGGGTTTGAAGTTCCTTCACCACTTGACTCTTGAATTTCTTCAAGGTCAATCTGCCTCCCACTGATTCCTTGTCTTATGAACTCTCTCTCTCTCTCAAGATACCCCTCTTTGCTACAAAGACCACATTCTCAGTGGGTCTGTAGAAAAAGGTAACCAAAGGATTTATGTGGATAGCCAATGAAAATACACCTCTCACTTCGAGGATCGAGCTTATCGTGAGTCTTATGCCTCACGAAAGTCTCGCAAACCCAAATCTTGATGTGGTCTAGATTAGGAACTTTTCTAGCCTACATCTCATGACGAGTTTTGGCAACTTTCTGTGTAGCTACTAGATTAAGGATATGGACAAAAGTCTCTAAGGTATACCCCCAGAATGAGATTGGTAGTGAAGCTCGACTCATCATGGAACGAACCATGTCCAACAAGGTTCGATTACGCCTCTCAGCCACACCATTCAACGATGGTGTCCTGGGAGGTGTCAATTATGAGACGACCCCACATTCCTTAACATAGTCGAGGAACTATGTACTAAGATACTCACTACCTCGATCGGATTGAAGCATCTTAATGTTCCTGCCTAATTGATTCTCGACTTCTTTTAAAACTCTTTAAACCTTTCAAAAGTCTCTGACTTCTACTTGATTAAGAAGACATATCCATATCTTCTATAATCATCTGTAAAAATCACATAATAACGATTAGCATCCCTTGTGGCAGTTTTGAAGGGTCCACACACATCTATGTGTATTAGATCCAAAAAACCTTCATCCCTTGCACAAGAACCAGTAAAAGGTGACTTTGTCATATTTCCAAGTAAGCATGATTCATAATTATCATCTAACTTTACGTCAAATGACTCCAAGACTCCATCCTTTTGGACTTGGCCCATGCGTTTCTTGCTTACATGTCCAAGACGACAATGCCATAATGATGTTTTATCCAAGTTATTATTATTAGAAGAATCAATACACAACACATTATTTCCTAGGTTATCTACAACAGATACAATGATGCTTTATCCAAGAGGACAATGCCATAATGATGCTTCAAGGGTCTTACCCTTGGTACCCTTTGAAGGGTTCTTCCTCTTTTTCCCTCTACTTTTCCCGATTACCAGGACATGGGCGGAGTTTAGAGTAGGAGTAGAAGTGGTAACAACTGAGTTACCTTTAAGACCAGTTTCAGTAGTTTTTAGGAGTCCTTGAAGCTTGATGAGGGTAACTTCCTCCTTGGTCATGTGGTATGCCATGCGGAATTGATCATAACACGAGGGTAAGGAGTGTAAAATGATATCTATTTCCAACTCCTCGGGGAAGTTCACATTAAGTTTTAGCAACCGATCCACATACCTTTGCATTTTCTACAAGTGGCGGGTGATGGGTTCACCATCCTTCATTCGGGTTGTTATCATGGAGCAGATGATGTCATACCTCTCTTGTCGAGCACTTTCATGGAAGCGGTCCATCAAATCCTGGTGCATCTCAAAAGGGTAATAGTCCTCATAGGACTTTTGGAGCTCGGATTTCATAGTGGCCAACATGAGGCATGCCACTTTGGTACCATCTCTTTCATGTGCCTCGTATTCATCGACCTCCTCAGGAGAAGCAGACAACTCGAGTACCTTAATCTCCCTGTGAAGGACATATTCTGTGTCCTTATACTGAGTGACCATCCTAATGTTCCTGATCCAATCCATAAAGTCGGATCCATCGAAGATGTGTCTCCCACAAAGGTTCATGAGAGAGAAGGAGACGGTAGGGTTTGAGCACGAAGCAGCATTGTTGGAAGACATCTGAAAAGAAGAAAACAAGTTTAGATCAGATATAGAGATATTCCTCAATAAAATAGCCAAATGTAATATTAAGGCTAGGACCCAATCACAATATATTATAACTTAGAAGAGGGATGCCGTAATCTAAGCTACAACATATTTGAAAGGTAGGTGAACGACGATTCACCAATTTCCACCATGAAAAATGAAACATAAATTATTTGGATTTAATTTAAAAATTCCTAGATTCTTTTGAGATTCATTGAACTTTTCAATGGCATGTTTCAATCTTGAGTGTGCCATTCATGTTTTGTGACTGGGATGCCGAGGATCACAAAACAAGGTGCGAAGTAACCATGCAAATTACTTGGTACCCTTAATGTTTTCCACTCAATCGATGTGCCAGTTAACCATACGCGCTCCACCGACCTATGAAAAACTTTAAGTCACCCTTTTCCTACCTTGTTAAGTCCAAGTTAGTGTGTCATTTAACCACACATGCTTCACTAACGAGGTAATCAAAGTGTAGAGTGTAATTTCATGGGTTAGCACCTTATTCACATTTTCCTAAAGTAACTCAGATTGGGAATTTAAAAAGCATTTAGTTACTTTATAATAATCATTATACTTTTAATGAGAATTTTTTAAGTCATTGTCCTACCCATTCGGCTAATGACCCTCCACCAGTCAAGGAAGCGGCGGTTGAGAGTGGAAACTCATTAAGCTGCCACTTTATATACAACAACCTTATACCCCCCCCCCCCTTATAGACCGGCTTCGTGAATGAGGCCTACTAACGGTAAAACGACTTAATCTTATATATATATATATATATATATATATATATATATATATATATATATATAGATATATATATATATATATATATATAACTTACAATATTAGAATGTATAAGGGTTGAATTTTAACTTTTAAAATTCTATGCGCTGGAGCTAAAGTTTACTATATGACTTTACATGTTCCAAAACTTGATGGAAAGTTTTGTAACTGTACAAAATTTTCAATTCATAACTTATGAGTTATTGTTTATTAAAAAAGAAGACTTTTGGTTATCCATAACTTGATGACAAGTTATGGACTCCATTAAAACACATCATGATCATGAATTTACTACCAATCAATAGCACATAATTCCTATGATCTTACAAGAACTCATAAGAACATGAATATTCATATCAAAATTTCAAGAACATGTGAACACATATAAACATGGAATTTTGATATTAGCCATTGTAAATGAATTAGAACAGCCATTACATCATCTAAAACAAGTTTTAAAACACCAAAACAATTTAGGGTAATGTTTCTAGTCCATTTCCAGCAGCAATAGTCGAAAATCTACACTCTGCTTGACCAACTCGTCGAGTGCAAGAACTCACTAGCCGAGTTGGTTGCAGATTCGCTTGGACTCGTTGAGTCCCCTCATGGACTCGACGAGTTCCTTGTGCAGACAGCAACAATTTCAATTTTTTTTCACTATTTTGCATCAATTATCAAACAAACAAGCCTAGGCTCTAATACCACTATAAGGTTTTTAGCATCCTAACACTCCTAAGGTGTACATGCAACCCTAGAAACCTTGGATCGATGTTTGTCTAAAATACATGCAAATTTGATTTCCAAGGTTCTTAATCCTATCTAGTATACATGGGGAACTTTAAACATAAAAACTAGCTAGAAATACATACCTTATAGTAATTTGGATTCCTTGAAAACCTTGTGAGCCTCGAACCGTAAGTGTGACGCCTCAAATGTCTCACACAACACCAAATGCTTTTGGAATGACTTGAGAGAAATGTCACACACTTAGAAATCGGTTATGCCCTCTCACTCTTTCTGAAGTGGCCGGTTTTCGTGAACATGATGATCCTTATATAGTGTGTTACAATTACGATTACACCATGTAAACCCTAATTATGATGACCTTTCATTTCCATGACCCATGGATTCTATAATCACCATGGAGCATCCTATGGGTTTTAGCCCAACTTGATAATCCATGAATCATTAGCCCACTATACAAGTTATGGATGATTTACACAATCAACCCATATATTTAATTACTCCCCTTTTTGATCACCTAATTAATTCTAAATTAATTCTTGATCAATACCAAATAAATAGTATTATTAATATATTAGAACTTATAATATATTAATAAACCATAAGTGTTATTTCTCTCCTTTTAGTCTATCCAAATGCATGATGTCATGCAACCCAAATGGACCATCCCAAACCGGGTCAAGTACATACTAGAAATACTTATGAACTTAGACACCTTATCCAACATTTATACCTCCAGATTTCAAAAAATTATTAATATTGATTTCATTAAAGTTGTTGAAGTTAAAAACCTTTAGGTTTTTACCGTTATCAGATTAAATTAAATTAAATCAAAAAGAAAAGTTTATTCCAGGAAAGGAAGAGCATTTAATGTATTGCAAGCCCATGGTGCAACACCGTTCAATCGTAGGGTGAGAAATGGTTTTGTCCGTTGTAAAAAATGGGGAAGTGGAACAGGTTAGCCCCAACGGTTGCGTGATGTGATTGGATGAGAAAACAATTTTCAAAAATAATTTGTTTAAGGTAAACTGATTTATTAATTTTTTTTGTCCAAAAATAGGCCTGACTGAGGAATGAATATTTTGAAAGATGGCTGAAAAACCATGTGCGACAAAATGATTGTTTGAAGAATGTTTTATCTTCATTAAGTAGCACACATTGTCATTTAAAGTATTTGTAGAGGGTGATTGTGGGTTCATTCAATGCGTTTACAGTAGATGAGAGCTAAAAACAAACTAGATCATAAAGGTTAGAAATAAAAAGTAATAAAGGGACCCGAAGTATATAGAACATAAGTGACTTCAGTATACAAAGTGTAACAACAAGCAATTATGAAGTGTATACAATATCAGTTATTCTAGAAAGAGACCGCAGTGAGTAAAATGCTTCAATAGTTTTGAGTTAGAAAAGAAAATCAGTAGTTTCATCGCACATGAAGACCTAATGAGGTATATGGTACCTATCCTTTCAAGAAAACTATGAGCCAGGATTCATCATCCCTAAAGTTTCCAAAAATCCGTTTAGTTTTGTAGAGGTGAGTGCCTTGGTGAAAACATGTGACAACCCGAAATTTATACACTGTACAACATATCAAGTCAATAGAAGTCAGAACATTTACTATTAATTTTCAGACTATTTGGGATAAGTTTGAGCATTTTATGATTAACACTTTGGGAGATGCCAGGAGAGGGGATGCTCTAAGGTTTATTTTGCATCAATAAACTTTAATACTACATGAAATTGGAAATTTACGACCCAAACATGGAGTTTGCGGGCCTAAACCCCAACGGGTATATATATGGTCCTTAGCCATATTTATTCATTTGTTCCATTTCCAACTAGAGAAAAACCCGATTCTCTCTCAAGGATCTTCGGCCTTTCATCCCAAATCGTGAGTGCTTCTTTCTAAGAGTATAATAGGGCTTGTTATATGTCTAATAACCAAGAAATCATAAGAAAACAACAAGATCAAAGACATTACGGCCCAAGAACACCTTGGACCGTAAACCCTTCTTTAAGGGCCGAAAGTGTGCCCTAGTCCCTTCATTTCATTGTGAAACTAGCCTACAATCATACCCTAATGTGTGTAGGAATTGAAAGCACAAAAACACCATGTCCATGAGAGATTACGGCTGCAAAACCTAAGGGATTTAGTCTTAGGGTCGTGAACTCCTCAAAGGAGTTAAAGGGTGCCCTAATCTCTTCCAAGGACTAAACCATCAAGTAGAAATACTTCTAAGGAACATGTAAGGAATCAATACATTAAATAATCAAGGGCTTAAGAGACTATGGTCGTAAACTCAAGGGTTTACGACCGTAAACTCCTTGTCTTATGGTTCTTGGGGAGTAAACTCAAGAAAGGGGTTCTTTGGAACCCTAGACCCAATAGCTCTATCCTACAACAACTTAGATACAATCCTTAGGACTTATAACACTTATATAAGGTGTTTAACATGTTCTAGCATGTCTTAACATTATCAATTAGTTATTTAAACACTAATTGGATACATATATGTGTGATTATATGTTAACTAGGATCTTGAGTGTGTACAAGTCTTCACTTGACACTTAGCAATCCTACATCATTAAGTTCATTCAAACCACCATCTACAGGTGATTTCATACCCCTTAATCAATGTTTTAAATGATTTTAAATGCTTTAATGGGGGGGGATACAAGTAGAAAACAACATGTTAATGAATCAATCATATGTGATTTATAACAGTGTTTTCATCCAGCAGATTTCACATACTTCAAAATGTAATGCATGAAATGGTTTTCTATCTTAAAAATACTTTGTTATCAAATGTATTACTTTTGAAAAGTTTATTAAAAATGACATCAAGTCATTGTTAATAATTGTTTAAAACTCTTAAATGTCTCACAAAACCATTTTTATCCTCTTGATCAAAACTATATCTATACACTTATGTTCTTATATATGTATTGATATGATAGCTTTCATCCTTCATTCAGTTCCCACACTCTTGTGTAGCAAGGGTGTATAAACCTTCTTGGACATCAATTACCTTCCAGTAAACTATTATAGGGATAGTTAGGAGATTCAAAACATTATTCCTATTACAAGGAATTAAACCAGAGTTAGTTCATTCATGAGTCTATACTAAATGCTATATGAAGAGATACACTTACATGGATACTTGTACCTAGATACTATTTCATATCATACGTGTAGTGTAGTTCTGTCTATCCTAGTACAAAAGGATACTTTACAAGACTAACCATTCCAGCACCCACTTGTTATCAACAGAGGTAATGAACATCTACGGATGCCTACGGTTAATACTTATACTACCAGGAATTATATCTCACACTCGGACGTACGGGAAGAGAGTGTCTCACAGTTTAGGTTAACAAGTTTACGTGTAGTGTGCGTGAGTGTAAAACCTTAATGTACAAAAGTACCCTTTTTGTACGAGTGTGTTATGTGATGTATCATAAACTATACCTATTATAGTTTATCCAAATCGTTTGTAATATATAAGAATTCTTTTATGAAAATGCGTTAGTGTTATGAATCCATTTAACTATGCTTATTATAGCTTAATATTCGTGTTCTAAATGTATAAATAATCTTATCATGAATGACTAAGTTTCAGTTTATGATGAAAAACTAACAAGGAAACACATTCAATATTTAGAACTTATTGTTATTCTTGCTCAACATAATACAAAGTGATGAAATTTATATGTTGTTAACTAACTTTAACCTTTCTACGCTGTTTTAGAAAAGTCATAGAAAAATTATACGAAGTCGAAAACTAAATCTGAACATTCTGAGAGTTCCCAAAATGTGTCTAGTTTACTCATAATTTTTATCATCATTTTTAATGACCTCCAACTTGGGTGAAAAAGTCCATAATCACAGACTGGTCCGGATTGGTGTTTGAAATGATAGGCAGTTTTGTAAAAATCACCATAAATTGTAGACAAATCGTATGGAGATTTGCAAGTAGTCATTTTAAAGCTAAGAAATTGAACTATTTGCACCTTGTACAGTTTTGAAAACAAAATTGCTTAAGTTGCCCAAAACAGTCCGTGAATGGAGTTGAACATTTCTGATGAAGGTTGTTAGAAACGTTTAGTCATGTTCTTGGTGTTTTAACTTGTATTCCCCCCCTAAAAACTTGATAAAACATGAAAAATTAGGGGTATGAACTCACCTTAAGTGATTTCAGAAGATGGATGATGGAGAAGAGAAGTGTTCAACTCAAGAACACTTGAAGATTCAAAGATCTAACAAGAATATGATGATGTTTGTGTAAGTAATTTATGATTTTGTGTAGGAGGATGTGTAATAATCATAAGATAGATGATGATACTTACTAAATGAAGGAGAAAAGCCTTGGAGTATGCCTTGAATCTCGAATTTTTAGAGAGATGAAGTGAGAGAGAAGATATGTTTGAGCTTTGATGGAAGAATGAGAAAATGAGAGAAGTGTGAAGAGAGAGGAGACTTTTCGAGCCTTTGACCAATTGTGAGGTTAGAAATGATGGAAAAAGTACAATGATGTGACTAGGTAAAGGCTGATGGTGAATAGTGACATGGAGTGGGTATAGGAGTGGTTGCTTGTGTTATAAGGTAAAGTAAAGTCAACACTCCACCTCAATTATTCATCCACTATATTTTTATTATTTAAATAGGGATTTTCATGAAAATATGATTAAATTATGAATATTTGGGGTTTATTATGTTAAAATATAATTTCTGGAGAAAATCCCGCGTTAAAATCATGAAAAACGGGCTTAAAATGTTAAAAATATCAAAAATGGGTGAAAAGCGTCAAAAATCCGAAGTCTGGCCGGAGGTTCGGTCCTCTGGGGTTGGAACCGAGAGAAGAGAAGAAGAACCGAGAGGTGGGGAGCATAACCAAGAGAGGGAGGGGAAGGACCGAGAGAGGGCAAGGAACCGAGAGGCGGGAGGAGACCGAGAGGCGGAGAAGAGACCGAGAGGGGAGCGAGAGTCGAGAGGGGACCGAGAGCCGAGAAGGGAGACCGAGAGTCGAGCCTCGGTCCTCGCGAGTTTCGGCCAGAGAGGCTTCTCTTCTCAGTTTCGGCCCGAGAGGCTTCTCTTTTGCTATAGGGTTTCAGTCCTAAGAAGGGTTTCGGTTCCTAAGAAGGGTTTCGGGCTCTTAAGTCTATTTTACTCGTTTTTACCCCGTTTCAAGCCGTTTTTGACCCGGTTAAGGGTCGGAATGACCCGAATGACTCCAAAAAGTTACGGAAACTTTTGAAAGAGATTTGGGAGAGATTTCACATTCTTGGAGAGATTTCTCATACACAGAGAGATTTGGGAGAGATTTCTCATTCTTGGAGAGATTTCTCATACAAAGAGAGATTTGGGATAGATTTCACATTGATGGAGAGATTCCTCATACAAAGAGAGTTTTAGGAGAGATTTCACATACTTAGAGAGATTTGGGAGAGATTTCACATTCTTGGAGAGATTTCTCATAGAAGGAGAGTTTTGGGAGAGATTTCACATACTTAGAGAGATTTGGGAGAGATTCTAAATAGAGAGAGATAGAGTGAAGACGATTGAGAGAGGTTTCGTGTGTGGTATTTGTGAGTGCATGGCTTCGCAATGCAAGGTCTGTAAACCCTGTTAAGCCTTGTTCAAGGATCCTACACACTCCTGATGAGTATGTAACATTGTTTTATCGGTTTGGCTCGCCTCGTACCACAGTTTTAGTTTAAGGACATCTAGATGTTCGCACATTTTGGTTTATGATCTCTCGTTAGAATAGTGAGTTGATTAGTATTTACCTAACATAAACTCTAGTACCCACGTGCTAAATGAGTCGAACGGTTTGACTTGTTGACTTCGGTTGACTTTAACTTGACCGGAAATTGACGGTTTTCATATCATCCCCTCGTTAGAGGGAATTTCATCCCGAAATTTGGATTTAGGCAAGGAGTAGGCATGAATAATCGAGCCAAGAAGTGGGGATACTTCCTAATCGACTAATTCTCGCACTCCCAAGTGACTCCAGGTCCTCGGTTAGTATTCCAGTGAACTTTCACTAATCGGAAGCGGCGTTCTTTCATTCGCTTAACCTCGGTCCATGGTCACTATGGTTCTTCCAAGAAGGTGAGGCTCTTGTGGAACTCGATCTCGTCGAGGGGAATTACAAGAGTCTCATCGGATAGATACTTTTGTGAGTTTGCGACGTGTCGGGTAGAATGTATTTTACCAAGCTCGTGGGAGTAGATTGAAGTAGCGAGTTACAGGGCAGATTCTGACAAGAATCTCGAAAAGCATAATTATCTAGGGTAACGGCTTCCCATGCTTTCCGAAGCATACTAAGCCTTCCCAGAGTGAGGCTTCCAGAGGAATTTGGTTTCTTTTTCTGGAGTTCTAAAGGTTTCTCCCTCTTGCTTCTTTTCCCAGTCAAGGGTTGCTCCTTTCAGGGTCAAAGTTGGGAGGGGGTTCCATATTTTATGAGAAGTTCCAAAGGAACTAAGACGATAGGTCAGCGAGTCCCCAAAATTTTGGCATATTCCTGCTGACGTCTTTGGTGCTGACTATTTCTCAACGGTTTTGATCAATTTAAAGGGGTTCTTAAGAATTTCCACATTGATAATGATGTGTCTTTGAAATTGGACTCCTTAATTTCAACACTCGTATCTAGAGAACTTCAGGTATGCTTTCTTTGATCATATTATTTTTGCGGTTCGTTGCAGCTGTTCTCCTTAGTTTCCTTCTTACTACGAGGGTAGATAAGCAAGTCATTTACAATGACAATGACGAACTGATCTTAGTAAGAATGGCATTTCCTATTCATTAAGTTCATGAATACTACGAGCGGGTTGGTCCTATCCGAGGAATATCACTACGGACTTGCGGTGTCCGTGTTGAATTTGGAGGATTGTCCTCGGACATCCTTCTCCAACACTCGTGACTGGTGATATTTAGATCTCAGGTCCAATTCCTGAAGGGTACCTCATTCCTTGTGGTTGGTCGGCCTATTCATCTATGCGAGGTAGATAGTAAAGGTTTCTACTGGAGATATTATCGGGCCTCTGAAGTCGATGGAATTACGACCAATTTGCCTTTCTATTTGAAGAATAAGACCAGAGCTTTACAGGGTGAGAAGCTTGGTTCTTCAATTTCATTGTTGAGTGGTTCGACAGGTTTGACCTGATAGTTCTTGTAGCTCGGTAGGAAGCATGTGGGTTTGGTTTACGCGACTAGGCCTTTTTGGATGGTAGGACATGCAGTCATCCTTCTGGGCAACCTTGGCCCGAAGTTCATGGCAGGATTCGCACCTGGTTGTATCCATCCCACGCTTCCTTGCTTGAACCTTGTCTGTTGTATGCATGACATTCCCGAAAGGTCTCCTGTAAATACTTGTGATAAGGCTTCGGGAAGTATAACACTCCTTTGGCGCGTGTTTTGGAGTTTCATAGCGAGAGATGACCCAGAGGTCCGTGCTGGATGTTTATGAGATACGAAGGTTTCGATATTCGGGGGGTTAGGCGAAGGGTCCTTTTGTAGTCGTTAAATCGGGAAGATGAGGGCTAAATCAATCCAAATTGGATAACAACAACAATATCTTTTTAGATAACATGAGATAAGTTGTATTCGCAAGAAGAGATCACTAGAGTGATAGGGTGTCTTGTGTTTCTTTTCCGTGTGTTCTGTTTTGTTTGATGTTATGATTATTGTAGATGATTCATACCACAGTGTCTAGCACTGGTAGTGGGAGTGTTTCGATAGCCAGTAATGATACTTGACATCATGATTCCTGACAGGTCTCCTTACGATCGAGCGGTATATGAACGTCGTATGTAAGTTGATGTTGGTGAAATCGTTGAGTGGGTGACCCCACTCAACCCCTAATACTATACATGGAATAGGAGTCAGGATGAAATTATTTGTTTCAACACTTTAGTATTTTGATTATAATTAACCCCGATGAATGGAAAAGGTCATCACAACTTACAGGTAATGATCCTAAGGTCATATATGAATGTCTTTGGTTTGATTTGTATGAGAGAGAGTATTTTAACTACTTTTTAGAAGGAACGTTACTTTATTAAGCGTACCAAATTCATTACCAACATATAGTACTTAAATGTTTTGTCGTTGGGTACATTACAAAAGTCCTAACATGGTTCCCTTGTTGCTCCTGTTGGTGTGTTCATCACACTCCTCTTGCTTCTTCGTCATTCTTCTCAGTTGGACATTCTCTCTGGAAGTTTCCCGTTTCACCGCATAGGTAGCATACTGGGCCTACCTTGGTGCAGGTGATTAAAGGGAGGTGCTGGGTCTGGGCCTTACAGAAACGGACGGTATGCCCTTTCGTGTTGCAGTTTTTACAGTGCATCTCCCGACAAGCGCCATAGTGATCAAAGCTACATTGGTTGCACTTTGGGAGTGATCCCTCATATGGTCTGGCTGGCGTTTGGGTGGTAGACCCCGTGGCTGGTGTCGAGGCATGTGTAGTGACTGCTGTTGTAATGGAAGGGGCGGCCATAGGTTGTTGTCTATTAGTGGATCCTTGAGATTGATGGCGCTCTTTCATGTTCCAAAACATTCTCTTCTTGTTCGTAGGTTCGTGGCCTGAGGTATTTTCGTTGGTAGACACCCTTTGGTGTTCCTGATTGTTACCACAATTTGTATTGTTAGTACTGCTTCCACCCCTACTGACGTTGTTAGCATTGAATTACGCCATGACGGCTGTCACGGCTGCCGTGACTGCAGCCTTAAAAGTAGCAGCCTTTATCTGCAGTGCTGGCGCCTTGCTAGTTGGTTGGTTGTCTCTAAGTGAAGACATAGCTCTGTTTCATGAAGAAAAAAATGACTTCGTTAGTGGAAATGATTATCTTAAGTGCATCCTTACAATTTATATTTACGCATATAAATTTTTGCACATTATTGTACTATTCCTAGTGTCTCCGCTAACGCTCCTGAGATGGAGTTATGGCAGTAGGTAGGAGTAGGTTTCATACGGACGTTAAGCTTTACTCCTCTTAGAATCATGTTTGTCCGAACATACTTGGCTGAGGAGTTTTGATGGGATCCGGTGCATTAGTGCTGGAACGTTCGCACTCCATAGGTCTATAAAGAAGAAACTTCTCAATAAAATGTTTAAAGGTGAGACGATAATGAGTTTTTAGAATGGCTATACGTCGCGAGTTTTCTAACTAACTTTATCTCATATCGATTTGTAACGTAATTCGGTTGTTCAGGGTGTTCTGAAAACAATTTATAACGAGGTTCTTTATATGGTAAACTCACGTATTTTAGTAGTTCTATATCCAAGTGAAACCTTATAATTGACCCAAGCTAGGTCCTTATCACGACCTATTGATGTATGCTTAGTTATATAATTAAGGCTAGATAGTCCTTCGGGTATGTTAGGTACATCCTAGGCCCATCTAGTTACTGTGATTCTAGTAATCATGGTTTCAATGAAAATTTTGACCTCGATGCAGGTCTACTTCACATTTGTGCATGGGCGGGTTTTGATAGTAAATAGATTTCTCAATTAGTATGACCACATAATTTGTAGTGTCGTGATTTTATCTACAATAGAGTAGCACCAGCGCATACTTATGAAGTTAATTTACCAGGTCTGGTGAGCGGTATGAACTCTACTTACGACGATCCATCCCTTGTGATGTCTGAGGGAAGGTCGATGCAATTTTGTAGCTTTGCCAATCAACGGTTGGCTACAATTATCCTTTCTTTGAATGTTCTGTGTCTACCCTGTTACTCTCTTTCCTGTTCACGAGCGGTGATAAGGTCCTAAAAAAAGAGTTGGTCTCGGGAATAGTAGAGTAATTCTGAGTCATGTGTACGGGAGATGATACGGTCCGTAGTAGCGTGCAGTTTTCTGAACTCGGATTGTAGTCTTCCTGTATTAATCACCAATATTCGCGATCCGCCGGGTCTTCGTCGGGAGGGCTCTGTCCGTCGGTCCCCCGTGATTGAGGTCATAGCACCCTCGTTGGTCTCCACATGGTGGTTGCTATCATTGTTGTCGACATTCAACCCTCGATCACGATTGCCCAACGAGGCACAGGTTCGATATTAGTCGAAATGGTTCATAGAACCCTCGCTATGCATGGAGGATCGATTACCTCCGATTCCGCTTCTGATTCTTTTCATAACCATTCACCATGCCTCGAGTTCGGATTAAGAAGGTAAGGGTCGTCCGGCAAGTAGGATCTTGCTATGTTGTACTTGCGAGAATAGGAGTGGAAGAGATAATTACTATGCGTCTAAATCTCTATAATCAATTACTTATAGGGGGTGATCCTTATTAGTTACTTCTATAATGACATAGTGCATACTAATTACATATAACAAGATATGATAGACCTTCGAATAAGTGATCCCACCCTAGGTCCACATCCAAACAAGGAAAAGGAAGTAAAGTAATGACCACAAATTCTAAGTCTATGATTTCTAAGTTAAATATAACCTTAAAGTATCCACTTAGGGACTATAGACCTATTATTAAGGATCTATTTAGTTTTCATATAAGTTATGATATTACAAAATACTCCTATAGTATTTTAAACTCATGTTCTATTCTAATGTTCTCATTGTGGTAGTGTTGGTAAGTTTTTAGACTTGTTGCCATATCACAACTATTCTTGTGCATGTGCTAATCACTCCTCAAACCAGCATAGTTGATCAGGCTATGCCACTCCCAAGACTGACCATACATCCCCGAGTTTACCTGTGATATCCAACAATCATTACTTTTGTTTTGTTCTAGAATGATGCTGGCCTTAGTGTGTATGTATGCATGTATACTTTTAATAAGAAACTATTTATTTCTAAAAGTATAGTTGTTTTGAAACTTTAAATCAGAGAACTTAGTCCCAATGCATTTATAGTTTGTATATCTTATGTGGTGCGATATACTGAGTTCACTATAAAAAATGCTCTGATACCAATCTGTCACACCCCCAAACCAAGGATGGTGGAAACGTACGGGGGTGGAGGACTTCATGTAGAATATCACAACAACGAGTATAATAGTGCTCAAAGTAAATACAACCATCACAAATATAATTGAAAAAGTTACATCAAAGTATATGTTTACATGATTCACATCAATTACATTATGATACAAAATAAACTGTTTGACGAATTATCGTCCCATCCTCAAAACGTTGTTGATTACCTGTTTCACTGAATTCCAGAGAATACAAGTAGTTTTGAAAAAATGTCAACACAAAGGTTGGTTAGTTCATAAGAGATTTCATTAAAGAAGTAAACCGTTTCCTTGTAAAAGCGTTAGAATATGTATGCAGAAAATCCGATATTTTCTTTAAAATCTGTGTAATGTAGCCTTATAACCGAAGACCAAAATGTATAAGTAACCTCTCTTACTAATAGAAAATGATATGTGTTTAAATCGACATAAATGAGCTTGAATTAAATGAAATTCCCGTAAATTCTTATGTTTGTTAATACTTTATGTATATGTAGTCCTAAATCCCAAGACCGAGAAATAACAAGTATTTGCCATACTTAAAGATATAAATGTGGTTTCAAATGATGTGTAGTCATAATTACCAAAACCGAAAGTGTACTGTAATATTTGTACTTATTGAGATAAAAAGTCATTTTAAATCGACATAAAATCCATTTAGGTTTTATAAAAATCCCATAAACTTTATGTATTGTTATATCCCTATGTGAGTCGCTATAATCATACTATGACTGAATGAACCCGCCACGATGTTTCTTAGGCGTCGCAAAACTGAAATGACATTTGTCACCCGTAGACCTACAGGTCCCACTGTAGCTAGCAGCAAGGTGTGGGGTGTCAAACCCAATATAGATCTATACACAACTATCTCGTTCTCCCTCTAGGAGACTCTGATTATAACTACCAGGAATTATATCTTGCACTCGGACCTACGGGAAGAGAGTGTCTCACAATTTAGGTTAACAAGTTTACGTGTAGTGTGCGTGAGTGTAAAAACTTTATGTACGAAAGTACCCTTTTTGTACGAGTGTGTTATGTGATGTATCATAAACTATACCTATTATAGTTTATCCAAAATGTTTGTAATATATAAGAATTCTTTTTTGAAAATGCGTTAGTGTTATGAATCCATTTAACTATGCTTATTATAGCTTAAAATTCATGTTCTAAATGGATAAATAATCTTATCATGAATGACTAAGTTTCAGTTTATGATGAAAAACTAATAAGGAAACACATTCAATATTTAGAACTTATTGGTATTCACTTTACTCAACATAATACAAAGTGATGAAATTTATATGCTGTCAACTAACTTTAACCTTTCTGCGTTGTTTTAGAAAAGTCATAGAAAAATCATACGAAGTCGAAAGCTAAATCCATAAATTCTGAGAGTTCCCAAAATGTGTCTAGTTTACTCCTAAGTTTTATCATGATTTTTAATGACCTCCAACATGGGTGAAAATGTCCATAATCACAGACTGGTCCGGATTGGTGTTTGAAATGATAGGCAGTTTTGTAAAAATCACCATAAATTGTAGAAAAATCGTATGGAGATGTGCAAGTAGTCATTTTAAATCTAAGAACTTGAACTATTTTCACCTTGTACATTTTTGAAAGAAAAAAATGTTTAAGTTGCCCAAAACAGTACGTGAATGGAGTTAAACTTTTCTGATGAAGGTTGTTAGAAAAGTTTACTTATGTTCCTGGTGTTTTAACTTGTATTCCCCCCCCCCCTAAAAACTTGAGAAAACATCAAAAATTAGGGGTATGAACTCACCTTGAGTGATTTCAGAAGACGGATGATGGAGAAGAGAAGTGTTCAACTCAAAAACACTTGAAGAATCACTTGAAGATTCGAAGATCTAACAAGAATATGATGATGTTTGTGTAAGTAATTTATGATTTTGTGTAGGAGGATGTGTAATAATCATAAGAGAGATGATGATACTTACTAAATGAAGGATAAAAGCCTTGGAGTATGCCTTGAATATCGGATTTTTAGAGAGAGGAAGTGAGACAGAAGATATGTTTGAGCTTTTGTGGAAGAATGAGAAAATGAGAGAAGTGTGAGGAGAGAGGAGACTTTTCTAGCCTTTGACCAATTGTGAGGTTGGAAATGGTGGGAAAAGTACAATGATGTGACTAGGTAAAGGCTGATGGTGAATAGTGACATGGAGTGGGTATGGGAGTGGTTGCTTGTGTTATAAGCTAAAGTAAAGTCAACACTCCACCTCAATTATTCACCCACTATATTTTTATTATTTAAATAGGGATTTTCATGAAAATATGATTAAATTATGAATATTTAGGGTTTATTATGTTAAAATATAATTTATGGAGAAAATCCCGCGTTAAAATCACGAAAAACGGGCTTAAACTGTTAAAAATATCAAAAATGGGTGAAAAGCGTCAAAAATCCAAAGTCTGGCCGGAGGTTCGGTCCTCTGGTGTTGGAACCAAGAGAAGAGAAGAAGAACCGAGAGGTGGGGAGAAGAACTGGGAGAGGGAAGGGAAGGACCGAGAGAGGGCAAGGAACCGAGAGGCGGGTGGAGACCGAGAGGCGGAGAAGAGATCGAGAGGGGACTAAGAGCCAAGAGGGGAGACCGAGAGCCGAGGCTCGGTCCTCGCGAGTTTCGACCAGAGAGGCTTCTCTTCTCAGTTTTGGCCCGAGAGGCTTCTCTTCTGCTATAGGGTTTCGGTCCTAAGAAGGGTTTCGGTTCCTAAGATGGGTTTCGGGCTCTTAAGTCTATTTTACTCGTTTTTACCACGTTTCAAGCCGTTTTTGACCTGGTTAAGGGTTGGAATGACCCGAATGACTCAAAAAGTTACGGAAACTTTTGAGAGAGATTTGGGAGAGATTTCTCATACAAAGAGAGATTTGTGAGAGATTCCTCATTCTTGGAGAGATTTCTCATACAAAGAGAGATTTGGGAGAGATTTCACATTCTTGGAGAGATTTCTCATACAAAGAGAGTTTTGGGAGAGATTTCACATACTTAGAGAGATTTGGGATAGATTTCACATTCTTGGATAGATTTCTCATACAAAGAGAGTTTTGGGAGAGAGTTCACATACTTAGAGAGATTTGGGAGAGATTCTAAATAGAGATAGATAGAGTGAAGACGATTAAGAGAGGTTTCGTGTGTGGTATTTGTGAGTGCCCGGCTTCGCAATGCAAGGTCTATAAACCCTGTTAAGCCTTGTTTAAGGATCCTACACACTCCCGATGAGTATGTAACATTGTTTTATCGGTTTGGCTCGCCTCGTACCACAGTTTTAGGTTAAGGAGATCTAGATGTTCGCACTTTTTGATTTATGATCTCTCGTTAGAATAGTGAGTTGCTACTTGTACCTTCTATGATAGAGCACTAACATGGTGGAATGGCCATGTTAAGTCTCGGACTATAGTGGTGCCAAACTCTATCAACTTGAAAAACTTGAAAGCTATGCTGATGAGAGAGTATTGTCCTCAAGGGGGAATACAAAAACTCGAACAGGATCTATGGGGTCTACAAATGGTTGGATCCTACATATCAATCTACACAAATAGGTTATATGATCTGGGAATCCTATGCCCTGACATGGTTGCTCTAGAGAGCAAAATAATAGAGAGAGATACATATGGGGACTGTCGCCCCAGATCCAGTCGAGTGTGTTAGCATCCAGGCCTGCTACTTTCAACAGCGCTATGGAGCTGGCACAATCTCTCATAGACCACGGGAAACACAAGAACCCAACAATCCCTACACCCCAGCCACAAAAGGGAAACAATGATGACAACAAGAAGAAGGGGTGGAACAAGAGAAAAAGAGGAGCTTCTCAAGAATCCTCAAAGAGACAACAACTTGTGGCGATCAATGCTGCCATGGTAACCCCTGTTGTCCCTGCAAATCCTTTACCAGCAAAAACATATGATGGAACCCTTACAAAGTGCAACAAATGCAACTTCCACCACCACGGACCTTTCAAGGAAATGCAGTGCTCTAACTGCAACAGGAAGGGGCATACAGCCCGTTTTTGCAAGGCTGCAACAGCGCCGACCGCCCAAGTTCCTAACGACGGTGTGAGCCAAGCTTGCTACAGTTGTGGCGAGGTGGGCCACTACAAGACGAACTGCCCTAAGACGGGGATGGCTGGCGGAGTAGGAAGAGTTATGGCCATGGGCCACGAGGAAGCAGTAGCTGATCCTACTATAGTTACTGGTACGTTTCTCCTCGATAACTCATATGCTTGTATACTTTTTGATAGTGGAGCAGAGAAGAGTTTTGTCAGCCATAAATTTGCACACCTACTTAAATAAAAACCCAGTGCCTTAGATAAATCATTCATTGTAGAGGTGGAAAACGGGAAAACAGAATGTACTAACTGCATATATGTAGGTTGTACTCTAACTTTAGATGGCCATACTTTCAAGATAGACCTCATGCCGGTCCTAATTCAATGTTTCGACGTTATCATCGGCATGGATTGGTTGAGTCTTCTTCACGCCGACATCATGTGCTTTAAGAAAGCAGTTCATCTTAACCTTCCTAACAACGAAACCTTAATTATCTACGGCGACAAACCGAGTATGAGCCTTCGCATCATCTCGAGCATCCAAGCTCAGAAATGCTTATGAAAGGAATATCATGCATTCCTCGCACACGTCGTCGATACGAGTCAAGAAGTAAAAGACATTCAGAACATCCCAGAGGTACGCGACTTTCCCGACACCTTTCCAGAGGAACTCCCAGGATTACCGCCACAACGCCAAGTCGAGTTCAGCATCGACTTAGTGCCAGGGGCTACTCCAGTAGCCAAATCACCTTATCGTCTGGCACCGGCAGAGATGCAGGAACTTTCTAGTCAACTTAATGAACTTCTCAAGAAGGGATTTATTAGGCCCAGCTTCTCACCATGGGGAGCATCGGTCTTGTTCGTCAAGAAGAAAGATGGATCGTTTCGCATGTGCATCGACTACAGGGAACTCAACAAGCTTACCATTAAAAATCGTTATCCTTTTCCCGGCATTGATGATTTATTTGATCAACTTCAAGGAGCCAACTACTTCTCGAAGATAGATATACGATCCGGATATCACCAACTACGAGTGCTAGAGGAAGATGTTCCCAAGATAGCCTTCCGAACTCGTTATGGACACTACGAGTTTGTAGTAATGCCATTCGGATTAACCAACGTGCCTGTAGTATTCATGGATCTGATGAATACGGTGTGCCACCCTTACTTGGATCAGTTCGTCATCGTCTTCATTGATGACATACTCATCTACTCTCGAAGTAAGAAGGAACATAGTCAACATCTTCGGAGAGTATTAGAAACATTACAATCCAAGAAGCTCTATGCGAAGTTCTCTAAGTGCGAATTTTGGATCCGACGAGTCGAATTCTTGGGCCACGTTGTTAGCGAAGAGGGAATACACGTGGACCCTTCCAAAATCAAGTTCATTGAGAACTGGTCAGCACCAAAGACACCTACATAAATTCATCAATTTCTAGGTCTCGCTGGCTACTATCGCAAGTTCATTCAGAACTTCTCCCACATAGCGAAACCTTTTACAACAGTGACCCAGAAAGGCGTGGCCTTTGACTAGGAAGAGATACAGGAGAGAGCCTTTTAAACGCTCAAGCGAACCTTGTGCACTGCACCAATACTATCCCTCCTCGAAGGGATAGAAAACTTCGTTGTCTATTGTGATGCATCAAATCAAGGACTCGGATGTGTTCTGATGCAGCGAGGTAAAGTCATCGCCTATACCTCGAGACAGGTGAAGACACATGAGGTTAACTACACCACCCACGATCTTGAACTTGGAGCAGTTGTGTTTGCTCTGAAGATCTGGAGACACTACCTGTATGGTACAAAAAGCACGATCTTTACAGACCACAAAAGCCTACAACACATTTTCAACCAAAAGGAGCTCAATATGAGACAACGATGGTGGGTCAAGCTACTCAGTGATTATGAGTGTGAAATTCGTTATCATCCGGGCAAAGCCAATGTAGTAGTTGATGCCCTAAGTCGGAAGGAATACTCTGGTCGTAGAGTCAAATATTTGACTCTAACTATCAATTCACACTTGTCACCACAAATTAAGGAGGCTCAGCTCGACCCTTTGAAACCAGAAAATGTGGCAGGTGAATCCGTAAGAGGAATGGATAAGAACTTGGAAGTCAAGGGTGGCGGAGCTTTATACCTCATGGATCGGATCTGGACACCGAAACATGATGGCTTTAGAGACTTGGTCATGACCGAGGCACACAACACTCGTTATTCTGTCCACCCAGGTTCAGATAAGATGTATCTGGATCTTAAAAAGTTATACTGGTGGCCTAACATGAAAGCAGATATTGCTACCTTCGTAAGTAAATGCCTTACTTGCACGAAGGTAAAGGTTGAATACCAGAAACCCTCCGGTCTTCTGCAGAAACCGGAGATACCAGAATGGAAGTGGGAACGGATCACTATGGACATCATAACCAAGTTGCCCAAGACAACGGGTGGACTTGATATCATATGGGTCATCATCGACAGATTGACCAAGTCTGCACACTTCTTACCAATCAAAGAAACCGACAAAATGGAGAAACTTATGAGAACCTACATTAGGGAGATTGTACGACTGCACGGTGTTCCCATATCCATTATCTCAGATAGAGATAGTAGATTCACTTCTAGGTTCTGGCAGTCGCTACAAAGTTCACTAGGAACTAGGTTGGACATGAGTACAAGCTACCATCCACAGACCGACGGACAAAGTGAGAGAACTATCCAAACATTAGAAGATATGTTGCGAGCCTATGTGATTGACTTCGGGAAAGCTTGGGATACTCATTTACCCCTTGTCGAATTTTCCTACAACAAGAGTTATCACACGAGCATAAAGGCAGCTCCTTTCGAAGCCCTCTATGGTCGAAAGTGTAGATCCACTCTGTGTTGGGCTGAGGTGGGTGGTACCCAGTTAGCTAAGGGACGAGTTCCCGAAAGCACTCTCATGGGTCCGGAGATCATTCGGGAAATGACAGAGACGATCGTTCATATTTTTGAACGATTGAAAGCCTCTAGAGACCGACAGAAAAGCTACGCTGACAAGTGAAGAAAACCATTGGAATTCTAGGTGGGCGACCATGTTCTACTGAAGGTCTCACCGTGGAAGGGATTGATACACTTCGGAAAGCGTGGGAAACTCAATCCAAGATACATAGGGCCTTTCGAGATCCTTACCCAAAACAGCCGCGTAGCTTACAAACTCAATCTACCGCACGAACTCAGTAACGTACATTCTACTTTTCACGTATCGAACTTGAAAAAGTGTCTGTATGACGAGACTCTTGTTATCCCACTCGACAAGATCGAGATGAACGAGAGCCTTAACTTCGTGGAAGAACGAGTAGAGATCACGGACCAAGAGGTCAAGCAAACAAAGCATAGATGTATCCTGATAGTGACGGTACATTGGAACGCCAAGCGAGGACCTGAATTCACATGGGAACGAGAGGATGAGATGAAACTGAAATATCCTCATCTTTTTTCTTAGTTATTTGTAATAACTTGTTTGCTTAAATTCTAATTTTAGGATGGAATTCCTTCTAATGGGGGAATGATGTGACAACCTGAAATTTACACTTTGTACAACATATCAAGTCAATAGAAGTCAGAACAGTTACTGTTCATTTTCAGACTATTTAGGATAAGTTTGAGCATTTTATGATTAACACTTTAGGAGATGCCAGGAGAGGGGATGCTCTAAGGTTTATTGTGCAACAATAAACTTTCATAGTACATGAAATTGGAAATTTACGACCCAAACATGGAGTTTGCAGTCCTAAACCTCAAGGGTATATATATGGTCCTTAGCCATATTTATTCATTTGTTCCATTTCCAACTAGAGAAAAACCCGATTCTCTCTCAAGGATCTTCGGCCTTTCATCTCAAATCGTGAATGCTTCTTTCTAAGAGTATAATAGGGCTTTTTATATGTCTAATAACCAAGAAATCATAAGAAAACAACAAGATCAAAGAGTTTACAGCCCAAGAACACCTTGGACCGTAAACCCTTCTTTAAGGGCCAAAAGTGTGCCCTAGTCCGTTCTATTCCTTGTGAAACTAGCCTAGACTCGTACCCTAATGTGTGTAGGACATGAAAGCACAAAAACACCATGTCCATGAGAGATTACGGCCGAAAACCCTAAGGGATTTGGTCTTAGGGTCGTAAATTCCTCAAAGGAGTTAAAGGGTGCCCTAATCTCTTCCAAGGACTAAATCATCAAGTAGAAATACTTCTAAGGAACATGTAAGGCATCAATACATTAAATAATCAACGGATTAAGAGATTACGGCCGCAAACTCAAGGGTTTACGACCGTAAACTCCTTGTGTTATGGTTCTTGGGGAGTAAACTCAAGAAAGGGGTTCTTTGGAACCCTAGACCCAATAGCTTTGTCCTACAACAACTTAGATGCAATCCTTAGGATTTATAACAGTTATATACGGTGTTTAACATGTTCTAGGATGTCTTAACATTGGCAATTAGTTATTTAAAGACTAATTGGATACATATATGTGTGATTATATTGTAACAAGGATCTTGAGTGTGTACAAGTCTTCACTTGACACTTAGCAGTCCTACATCGTTCAGTTCATTCAAACCACCATCTACAGGCGACTTCATACCCCATAATCAGTTTTTTAAATGATTTTAAATGCTTTAATCGGGGGGAATACAAGTAGAAAACAGCATGTTAATGAATCAATCATATGTGATTTATAACTGTGTTTTCATCCAGCAGATTTCACATACTTCAAAATGTGATGCATGAAATGGTTTTCTATCTTAAAAATACTTTTTTATCAAATGTATTACTTTTGAAATGTTTATTAAAAATGACATCAAGTCATTGTTAATAATTGTTTAAAACTCTTAAATGTCTCACAAAACCATTTTTATCCTCTTGATCAAAACTATATCTATACACTTATGTTCTTATATATGTATTGATATGATAGCTTTCATCCTTCATTCAGTTCCCACACTCTTGTGTAGCAAGGGTGTATAAACCTTCTTGGACATCAATTACCTTCCAGTAAACTATTATAGGGATAGTTAGGAGATACAAAACATTATTCCTATTACAAGGAATTACACCAGAGTCAGTTCATTCATGAGTCTATACTAAATGCTATATGAAGAGATACACTTACATGGATACACTTACATGGATACTTGTACCTAGATAGTATTACATATCATACATGTAGTTTAGCTCTGTCTATCCTAGTTCAAAAGGATACTTTACGGGACTAACCATTCTGCCACCCACCTATTAGCAATAGAGGTAATGAACATATATGGATGCCTACAGTTAATACTTATACTAGGGTTACCTTTACGGGACTAACCATTCCTTTAACCTGCTGTTAGCTACAGAGGAAAATGAACAATCTACGGATGTTCAAGGTTGATACTTTTCGGCAGTCGCGATGTCGTGTTTATCCTAATGCCAAAGGATAATACTTTCATGGCTATATTTTCCCTATTACTTTTATTTTGTGATACATTCACATAAAGGATGAGGTAAACTATATATTGTTAATAGCAGTCATAAAGGGGAAAACCATCTTTTTTACAGCAAAACATTCGGGTCTTGGTAGAAGACTACTTTCAAAACATTCGGGTCTTGGTAGAAGACTACTTTTATACTAGCAGGAAATATGGGATTTTCTCGGGTTTTCATACTTATATCAAATGTTCATTCTAAGATTTACATGGCATTCATAACAGCTTTCCAAAACAGAATAATGACACTTAAATACTTATGAATTCACCAGCTTTATGCTGATCTACTCTTTCAAAATAACTTGTATTCTCAGGTCACGAGTAGACAGGTACGATGACCAGGTTTTGACAAGACGGAGCACATACAAGACTCGTCTTTCATTTTGATTACATATTTTGGTGTCTTGTTACTATTAAAGAACACACATGTATTAAATCGTTACTTTTAATGTAATGGATGATGTTGTTGCTTGTTTACTGCTTTGCATTGTTCTTATATTGTACATGACATCCTCCACCCCTGAATGTTTCCTCCATTCTTGGTTTTGGGGTGTGACAAAACATCAGCTATTTCCTCATGAATTGGAAAAAAAATAAGCTCAATGTAACCATTGAGGATGTGGTCTTTGATGAAGTGATACCGTAGTTCTATATGTTTCTTCTTCGAGTGATGAATAAGATTATAAGAAATTCCTATTGTACTCTTTGAATCACAAGAGATGGGTACCCGCATCATCCTGTACTCGTAGTCTAATAGTTATGTCATCATCCAAAGGACCTGGAGCAGTAACTGGCTGCGGCCACAAATTTCACCTCTGTGTTAGACAATGAAACATAGTTTTCTTTCCTTGAAGACCAACTAACTAATCTTCCAACCCATAACTAACATCAACCCAAAGTGCTCTTTCGATCAAGTCTGCACCCGACATGATCTGCGTCTGTGAAAGCTTGACGACTAAAATTGTTACCTTCAAAAATACCCAAAGCTTTACTTCCTTTTAGATACCTGAAGATCTGTTTGACTGTGGTCAAGTGAGATACTTTAGGATCAAGCTGGTATCTAGCATATAAACCAGTAGCAAACATAATATTCGGTCAACTAGCAGTAAGGTACATCAATGAGCCAATCATTCCTCAGTATAGATTGTGATAAACTAACTCTCCGATAGGGTTAGCTGAGATTTTATACTCAAACGCCATAAGGACCTTTACCGAGGAGCAATTATCCATTGAAAACATCTTCAACAATTCAGTCATGTATTTCTCCTGATGGATGAATATCAATTCTTTCATGTTTTAGGTGCAAATGTTTTATAATGAATCTAAAGGACAATCTTTCAAAATTTTAGTCGAAAGCTGATGAAGGAATTTTCCAGGGATATTCGCACAATTATGTTGCCTATAGAGTGTTGAATAAACAAACGATGGAGATCGAAGAAAATTTCAATCTTACTTTTCATGACTGTTATGTCAAGCGAGTCAAACAGTCATTCATCACTACTAGAAAAAAGACCTTTAACGATGCGCTTTTTACGACACGCGCTGATTAAAGATACGCAATAGGACGTGCCCTTAAAATAGTGTTATCTCTCCAAAAAATTTAAGGATTTACGTCACGCATTATTGCGTGCCCTTAATTTAGTGTCTCAAGAAAAAAAATTAGAAACACGGAGGGCGCTTTATCTTAAATGTGCGTCGTCTGTACATGTCGCTTTATAATTTTAATGAAACGCGCTTTTAGTTAATGAAGGGGGAAACGAAATCCCCAAAATTTTGAAAACCCGCCTTGTTTTTTCTATCTTCTATCTATTTTTCATCCTTGCAATCCCCTCTCCCCTCTCTGATACTCTCTCCTCTAGATCTCCCTTCATTCTCTACCTCCCATCTCTCTGTAAACCTCGAAGGTGAATCGTAATTGATCTGCGAGGTCTCCTTCTTTTCTTTGTTTTCTCAGGTACAACATCATCCTAATCCATTAACCCCTTTCATTTTTCATTAAAAAACCCTAATTGACTTGGCAAGTTCATGAACCAGATGTAGCACATTCCAAACTGGGGATTTAACCAAACCCGATAGAGCCATTGACGGAATCTTCAGATCCGGTCAACAAGGACTCTCTGTAATCACGCAACTTTCTTCACAAGGGATCGCTCCAGGTCTTCAATCTATCAATCTACAATGTCCACTATCAAGTTACATCGAATCAAGGTCTAGGGTTTCAAATGCTTCAAGTTCTTCCCAAATAATTTCACCTCTCAAGACGATTTTCCTCAATCGTATCTTTATGGCGATGATTCTCTCTCGATCGGATCGAAGACCGCTCACTCTCTCCTTAGATCTCCATGTGAGTCTGACCCCCCCTCTCTGTAACAGCCTCGCTTCCTTTCAAAAATCGAAGACCATTCTCTCCCGATCGTCTTTTTATGGCGAAATTTAGACACAATAATCTCAACATAAAATTCGTAACTGAACTCCTCTTCACCTCTACCCTACTCCGTCTACAACGACTCCTTAAATTTACAAACCCTAGTCCAGTTGCGCTTCTAGCCAAATCAGGTACCTATGTATCTGCTTTCTGAATTCTCCTGGATTGGAAATTTCTTGATACTTCGCTAGCTTTTAAACAAACAAAAATCAGTTTTTCTCTCAATAATTCGTTGGATTTTTCATTGGTGTTCCCCTTACTGGTTTCGATAACCTCTCTAATCTGTGAGGTTTGTGTTTACTTTCTTTCCCTCCCTCTATCTAAGAAGAAAACGCAACCTCATCGCCTTCAATCACCCAACGACATAGGTGGAACTCAAACTTCTCAGACCAAAAGAAATATTGTACGAAAGAAAAGCTATCCATTAATGGAAGAAGTGCAGGGGGTTTCTTATTGGTGCTGTTGTGAACATGAGACCTGATTTATTTAAGGCTACTATAGTTGGAGTACCATTTATAGATGTTGTGACTACAATGCTTGGTCCAACTATTCCTCTTACAACTGCAGAATGGGAGGTGATTTATATATAATATTTTTTTGTTTTGGAAACTCAAAGCAGGATGCTATGATAATATTAGTATGTTTCTTTCTAAATGTGAATGACTTGCTCTATTGCAGGAATGGGGTGATCCTCGGAAAGAAGATTTCTACTTTTACATGAAATCATATTCACCAGTTGATAATGTGAGTGCCAATGTATCTTGTTTTAGTTTAACTGACATAAATCCATCTGACAGATCATCAAATGAAAAGGTTGTCACATAATCAACTTTGTGATTATGGAAAAGGTTGTCACATAATCAACTTTGTGATTGTATATTGATGATTATAGATTGGTGGCTTTGAGAATCTAACAATAACTTTAACTTTTTTTCTTGCAGATATCAGCAGAATCCTGTCCTACTTCTGATCTGTTGGTCAATAATTCTTACAGTGGTCAAACTGAGGCTATAGAATCTAAGTGTGATACTAGTGTGAAATGCAATCTTGGGAACCATGATTGTTTAAATCCTATGAATGACATCCTTGATACCATGTAAGTTTGAAAATTTAATCATTGCAACTTACTAAGTATCAAAATAAGAAGGTTGGATGTTTTAATTTGTGATGTTTTTTTATTTATTGTTTTAGATTATTTGATTTCAAAGGTGATCAAGGTTCTTCTAGAAGAGATTGAGACACTAAGAAAATGAAACCGGGATGCTGTGTTGATGAGCCAATATCTTTTTGAGCTTAGAGAAGTCAAGAAACAAGGGAGAAAAGAGAGAAGGCACAAGGAAGCCCAAGATGTGCTTACAGCTGCAACTACTGCTGCTGCAGCTTCTTCCAGGCTTTCATCTTTTAGGAAAGATACACTTGAAGAATCCACTCACCATGAGGTAGTTGACTCTCATTTTGTTAGATAACATTTTTAGGGGTCATTTCGTCATTAAAAAGCGTTCTTATAATGTGATTTCTCTAAAAACTATCATTTCAGGGTGTTGAAAGTTCGTGCACACAGTGAATCTTGTAGAGCTATTAGATTTATCAATGAAGGACTTGGTAATGAACCAACATCGTTTATACTTTATATACTCTTGAGCCATGTAATTTACTTTTTACCCTCAGTAGCAACATAGTTGCTATTTCTTTAAACTTGATTTTGAATGTGTGTTTTTGTCATCAGTGATCCTCACTGGTTCTCCATATTGTTCTATTCTTGCAATTGATATTGAAACAGGATCTCCAGTTAGTTATGGATGGATGTTCATACAATTAGGTATTATTTTCAATATTCATACAGTTAGTTATGGATGGATGTTCCAGGTGGGGGCAGATGTGCCTGCGCAAATCTTTAAGATGTCTCCCTATTGATCGTATCTTTGTGAGGATGGGTGCAAAAGACCATATTATGGCAGGCCATGTGACTTTTATGATGCAAAGAGAGAGCTTCTGTGAATAGGTGGGGGCAGATATTACTTCATAAATTATTGTTTTTTCTATATATATATATATATATATATATATATATATATATATATATATATATATATATATATATTAATTACCAAGTTTGACTTGTCAACACGTGTAGAATGCAAATGATCCCACAAATACATTGTAGGTGAGGGTATAAAATGTTTAATTACCTTTTTACCCTTGAGGCTCGGGTTTAAATATTTACACAATGTTTTTACAGCTGTGAGAGGGTATGGTTTATCCTACCCATCATCTTCAGCGGTCCGCGTCCGGTTTTTACTGAATACACCTAGCATGCTGAATCTTAACCAAGAATCATTCTTTTTACTTCACAAACATTTGAACATTTCTATTTGTTATCAGAATTGTTACTTTGCTCTAAGAAATAATTGTCATAAACGGATTACTCTACCATACACAGGGGACAAATACCTGCTTCATAAACAAAGCACAAAATGGATCACAGTTATGACAATGGCGCCTCCAAGGCTGGAAAAGGGTGTTGGGGTGTTAGATAAGCCAGTAATAGAGAAAACAACTCCTGGAAGAGAGTCTGAGTTTGACTTGAGGTATTGTATCACTTTCAATGAAGTTTGAAATGCATATAGTAAAAGATTAGGTCGATTTACCCTTTTTTTTTTTGTTTTTTTAGGAAATCAAGGAAAATGGCACCACCATATAGAGTGATGCTACAGAATGACAACTACAACAAGAGGGAATATGTTGTGCAAGTGTTGATGAAGGTTATACCTGGAATGATAGTTGACAATGCAGTTAATATCATGCTCTTGACCTGGACACCACTCTAATAGGGCTTTTCCAAAAAAAAAAATTGACCATCTTGAAAATATTCCAAAACCACAGGGTGCAAATATCTCTGCAATTACATGTGATTTATCAGTAAGTATAATCTTTAATTTTAATCCATTCAAATATGTGACATGGTTTTGTTTTATTTATTTATATTTATACTCATGTATATAATGTATAAAAAAATTACATAAACAGGAATTATGTAAAGATTGGTTATCAATTTTAATGATTGTTACTTCTGCACGATCTTCAATTAACATAAGACATTTGGAGAAAGCAACAGTGTCTACTGGAAAAGAAGGCTTGTTATCTGAAGGGAATGGTCTACTGGAAATGAAGGCTTGTAACATTTTTGGTTCTTTTTCCCAACTTTACTTGGAACAGGGGCCGAAAGTGTAACTTACTCTAAATTTTATATGTAAATTTTATTTTATATTTTGAAGGGAAATTTACTGAATATTGATTGGTTGATGCAGTTAACTAGAATTGGTCGAGATGCAGTTTTATATGTTGAGTCGCTCATTGAGTCAATCATGGGAGGATTTGAAGAGCTAATCAACATTCTTGGTTCTGAAGGAGGTTTTGGCTCTTTGGAGACACATGTTCTTACTATTTTATCAATTTCCTTAAAAAGTTACCAAATTCATGTATTAAATTTGATAAAGCTAACTTAATTGCTTTTTTTAAATCCTAGCATCTACCAGAAGTCAGCTGAAACTACAAATGGCTTTTGATGGGCAGGAAAGATATATGAAGGTATGATCTATATTGTAATTCATATTCTATAACTTTTATCATGTAATCTCTTAAGTCTTAATACCCATTATTCCTTATGCATGTAGAGATCTTGGGAGCCAAGTGATAAAGCTGATCTTCACTTTGTCTACAAAGATGTTGAAGGAGTATCAACTCAATGGGATGATATTCAAACAAAACTCAGGTACTTACCTCCTAAACCCTCTGCCTTCAAACCCGATCCCTTCACTCCTGCAGAAGATGAAGATTCCAAACCTAAAACCAAATCTCAGATCGATAAAAAGACAGAAGAACTCAAAGATTTAGAAGATGATCTTGATGATAGTTGTTTCCTCAAAGAATACAAGTACCTTCAACTCCCTTAATCCTAATATCATTTTATGAGGGTATTAAATTTCATGTGATATTTTCATGGTTTCATTTTCTTTTGTGTTCTTGAAGCAGAAAGAGGTTAGCAGAGATGAAGCAAACAGTGGAAGTGTGAACTCGGAATGTTCGGGCATCATCTATGGTGGCCCGGGCAGCATCTATTTCAATATTGATTGTGTGAAAGTCATCTACTAAACCAAGGTTGGTGTAAGAGTTGATGATGAGAACATTGTTCCAAGACCTTCGGTAAGTTATGATGATGTCCCTTAATAGCAATGTAGTATTAGGTTATATAGTTACCGATGATTACTTGTATTTGACATTTGATGCAATGAATTATCTTACTTATTTATTGTATTTTATTTTGTATCTTGTATGACATTAATTTTTGTGCAATGGATTGTATTTTTTGTATATGGTGTTTTATTTCTATTATGAGAAATTAAATGCAAATTTAATTTAAAAATTAATAAATATATAAATTTATTTTTTTAAACATTTAAATTTACGATACGCAAAAATGTGTGTCATCTTCATTTATGACATGGCCTTTCTTGACAGGGGCTTTCTTGATACGCATTGCGTGTCATTAACACGCGCGTTGTAAGGTTACGACACGCGAACGCGTGTTGTCTTCCTTTATGACAGGGCCTTCCTTGATACGCATTCCGTGTCGTAAACGCGCGTCGTAATTGCGCGTTGTAAATGAGCGTCGTAAAAGCGCGTCGTCTATAGACGATGCGCCAAAGCGCGTCGTCTCTCTTTATGACAGGGCCTTCCTTAACGCGCATTTGCGCGTCATCTGAGCCTTTTACGACGCGCAATGAGCGTCGTAAAAGGCTGTTTTTCTAGTAGTGCATACAAAAGACTATCATTTTTTAAACAAATGATGAGTCTGAAATCATGAATTCTTATGATATTAATTATGATTTGATTTATGGAATTATAGATAGGGTAATTGATGCTGAAAACCTGCTAATGACAATCGTATTCTTGAAGAATCAAAGCATTTAGATGATTTGACTATTACAAGGAAAGAAAATGACACTCGTTCTACATCAACTTCATGAGTGAATATTGAACGAATGTTGGTTTCGTCTGATGATCAAGTGGATAGGGAGCACTTAAGTTCGACATTAAAAATTATGTAAATCAAGATTCAACTATTCAGGAAGAGCATGTATGAACTACTTCTCAAGTTTCGGGGGAGCATGTGCTAGTCCATGCGGATTTCGAGGGGGAGCATCAAAACTCACATTCATTGGTTGAGGGTGAACCAAGTGGATTGAATCTAAATGATAAAACTAATGATTGTCATGAGGTCACTCACAATATTTCAAATGCAGGAGAAGGTTTAGAAGCGGATGAGGTATTCGAAGATGCACCTTTAGATTTTGATCATGCATATCCACCAATGGGTAAATGGATATGAAATCATCCAAAGGAACATGTTCTTGGTGATCCACTTGGTGGACTCTTGACATGAGCACAAATTCGAGCTAAAAATAAAGTGCTTAATGTTCATCAGAATACTGTATGTTTACCATTTTTATTTTGAAACTTCAAGCAAAAATAGTAAAGGTTGCATTAAAACAGTCTAATTAGGTTATTGCATTGCAATCTGAACTAGCTGGATTTAAACGAAAAAAAAAGTTTGGAGGTTAATTCCTAAATGTTATGTTAATTGGTTTTAAATGGATTTTCAAAAATAAAACTGATAAAGAAGGTAATGTAATTCGAAATAAGCGAATATTAGTCGTTAAAGGTTATTCTCAACAAGAAGGAATCGATTATGAGGAAACATTTGTCCCTGTTGCAAGATTCGACGATGTTCAAATTTTTCTTGCTTATGCAGTGCATAAAAATTTCGATGTGTATCAAATGGATGTAAAGTGTGCATTCCTCAATGGAGTTTTGGAGGAAACAGTGTATGTCGAATAACCACCAGGTTTCATCATTGTAAGTATCCTGATTACTCTTATCTTTTAGATATGGCAGTCTATAGGGTGAAACAAGCACATCGTTCCTAGTATGAAACTTTGACTAACTTCCTGAAAATTGTTAAATTTAAACAAGGATTAGTTGATCCCACATTATTCCGAAAGAAAGTTGGGGATCTTCTAATGCTTGTTCAAATTTATGTAGATGATAAAAATATTGATTAGACTGACCTTTATTATTTAAAGAATTTGAGGAGCTTATGAAAAGTTACTTCAAAATGAGCATGATGGGAAAAATAAATAATTTTATGGGTTTACTTACTCATCAAAGCAGGATAGGCATCTTTATTAATTAGGAGAAATATACGCACAACCTACTTGAAAGATTTGGGACAACGAATAACACAATGGTCAAAGTACCTATGGCAGTTGGAACTTGCTTGAGCCCTTCGTTGGACAAGCCAGCTGTGGATTTAATAACACATCACATCGTGATAGGTTCACTTTTGTACTTAACAACAAGTTGACCTGATATCATGCTTGTTGTCTGTAACTTTGCTAGGTACCAATCGAACCTAAGAGAACCCTATCCCAATGTTGTAAAGAACATATTTTGCTACGTCAAAGGAACAGATTTGTCGGGCCAATAGTATCCATCGAAGACAAGATTCTTTATATATGAATTTTCAGACGCATATCTAGGTGCCAATCAACTTGATCGAAAGAGCACGATAGGCGGATGTCAATTGTTGGACGGCGAATTAGTAAGCTGGCAATCAAAGAAACAAATGGGGGTTTCGATTTTGACTGCAGAAGTAGAGTATGTGGTTGTTGCAGCTTGCACATCTCATGTAATTTGGATACAAAGTCAACTACGTAATTATGAAATCAATATGAAGAAAATTCCTTCGTATTATGACTCACAAAGTTCCATTCACATCTACCACTATCCATTCCAACATTCAAAAACCAAACACATTACTCTTCGCTATCACTTTATAAAAGACCATGTAGAAGACAGGAACATTGAGATCTACTTTGTGCAAACAGTGGATCAACTTGTAGATATTTTTATGGAACCTTTAGATGAGAAATAATTTTAAGGATTTTGAATAGATTGCGGATGATCGAAGAAAATTATGTTCTAGGTTCTTCTTGATCGAAATAGTCTTAATTTTATTGGTGTTTTTCTAAATTGTTCAAAGGTTATTCTTCCAGTTCAGCGTTAGCAACTGTTCGTATTTGAAATTCCTCATAATCATTTTGACATCAATTAGCTTCGTGGGAAAGAAAGCAATTTGATATGTAACATATTTGTTGGTTGCTAACTGCTAGTTTGAACGTTATTGGGCAATATTTATAAGATTGTTTTTGTTTCTTTTGTTTCAAATATCAAGAATCCAAAAATCTTTTCTTATTTTTGTATTTGTTTTCCAAAAACTAAAAATCCAAAAAGATTTTCTTATTTTTGTATTTGTTTTTCAAAAACTAAAAATCCAAAAAGATTTCTTGTTTTTGTTTGATTCATATTATGTTTAACTCTTCGTGGCTCATCGTACAACATGCTGTTGTGGTGTATGCTCAATGATCATTTTCAGAAAGGGAACATGTATTACTTCGAACTAATGTACTAGTTAAGAGTCCTTAGAACCATGCTACGCTATGTTGACCTCAAGCCTCATAGACCATGTAGAAGATAGGAACATTGAATTCTACTTTGTGAAAACAACTGATCAACGTGTAGATATTTTTACGGAACCTTTATATGAGAAATAATTTTAAGGATTTTGAATGGATTGTGGATGATCGAAGAAAATTATGTTCCAGATTCTTCTTGATCGAAATGGTATTAATTTGATTGGTGTTTTTCTGAATTGTTCAAAGGTTGTTCTTCCAGTTCAACGTTAGCATCTGTTCGTATTTGCAATTCCTCATAATCATTCTGACATCAATTTGCTTCGTAGGAAAGAAATCAGTTCGATATGCAACATAATTGTTGGTTGCTAACTGCTAGTTTGGACGTCATTGGGTAATATTTATAAGATTGTTTCTGTTTCTTTTGTTTCAAATATCAAAAATCCAAAAAGTTTTTCTTATTTTTGTATTCGTTTTCCAAAAACTAAAAATTGAAAAATATTTTCTGATTTTTGTATTTGTTTTTCAAAAACTAAAAAACCAAAAAGATTTTCTTGTTTTTGTTTGATTCATATTATGTTTAACTCTTCGTGGCTCATTGTACAACATGTTGTTGTGGTGTATGTTTAATGATCATTTTCAGAAAGAGAACATGTATTAATTCGAACTAATGTACTAGTTAGGATTCCCTAGAAGCATGCTATGCTATGTTGACCTCAAGCCTCATAGACTTTATGTGTTCAAAGCCTTAATGGAACTCTCATTACGAACGTTCCTTCCAAAGTAAGCTATATTCACATTAGTCGAAGAGGTACCTTTCTCTTTACATAATGAGTAAAGAGATTTCTGCTATATCCATACATTTCGTAGAGGTACAGTGAGTTCTTACACACAATATTTTTCACCAAAGTTTCAATCATAATCATACACTTCACTTCATATCCTTGACATCTCTGGTCGAAACCTACCAGAATGAAGATGCTGCAACACTATGTGTTTATGATCCTGAGTCGTTTTTTCATGATGATGGGAAAACCTAAAAATCCAAACTTTTAAGGAACGGATGTTAAAAATTATGTTCAAGATTATAACGAAACACTTGTTTCAATACCTTTTCGATATTAAAAATCATATTCCATTCGACATGTGTGATCTTGATTAAATGTTCTAAAACCAATAAACTTTTTCCTAACAAGTTCTAGTTCTTTAATTCATGTGCTCGGTAGTGGAGTTTGATTCTCAAGGAAGTTTATGTACAAGAAGGGATCTTGGTTTCATTAGAGGATTAAAGAGCTGAGTTTTCAATAATGACTACTTCATGACTTGTTGTTGATGATCCAATTCTTTTTCCAATTGTTGATCGAATTCCAAATACCATGTTGAGGCATATTGATTCGAAAAACCCACTTCTTATTCAGTACTTGGTATCTATTGATGATAATATTTATGTTGGTTTTGTTCTACCAAAAGGAACCGATGGTTCTTTTAAAGCTACAAAAGTGTCGAAGAAGAAGAACTAGAATGAGAAACCAAAAACTGAAAAACCACAACTTGTTAAAGAACCTATGGTGGAAGAATTTTCTATGGAAATTATACCTTCGAAGACTGGTATTCTCAAACGAATAAGAAACTAGCTAAGAGGCCTTATCATTCTCCAGTCCGGCCATCAGTTCAAGAACCTGAAGTTGATACAGAAGAACAAACCAAGGTTGATTCGCATACTCATTCTTCTCAAAAGGGTATTAAGAAAATAAGAAAACCTCGGTTTAACAGGAGAGGGGTGTGGTTTCATGATATTCCTATTCCTACTTATCCAGTATCGAAGAAAAGAAGGGCATTCGATATGTCCCAGAAGTTACAGTAAAAGAAGAAGAATCACGAAGATCTACTTGATCAAGTCATTGTTGAAATAGATAATGACAGTGATAGTGGAGATAATCGTTATGAACATTTTAGGCTAGGGTTGCCTCGAAGGGATTCTCCTATCAAATCGATTTTCAGGGAGACAGTAAATCCTGGTGTCAATGTAAATAAATCTAATATGGATACAAATACCAATTTGAGTGATCACACATCGATATCCATCCCTAAGACGACAACGATCATACCACCCGGGGTTTCGCATACCATGTCCCATATGGAGGAGGTTTGAACTTCATATATCACTATGAACATATCTAATATGGACACAAATGTCAATATGGGCGAAGGGGTGTCGAACAAAGAATCTTCTGTTACACTAACTATTGCAACATCAACCATTCCCACTTCAATCATATCTATCATCAAAACCTCATCTATTGAAACATCCACTGCATTACCACCATTTTAATCACCTATCTCAATTTCACTTCTTGTTTCAACCATTTCACCAACTTACTCTACAATTATGCATGAACCCATCACTACTCTTTTCTCATCCCAATCTACTAAACCAGAGAGAGTAATTCTTGATGTTGAACAAAATGATAATGATTTGATGCTTTGTTTGGTGAATTGCAGTTCGACCCAGAAGAGGATCATGGTCCTAAAGACGTGATCATTTCAGGTAAACAGTTCAAAATCCATAACTCCAAAATCAATAATCTTTTACAAATTCAAGCTGACACTAGGAGCAAGAATTTTGTTACTAGAGTCGAGATGGAATAATTACTAAGATCACATGAAAACCATCTTCTCACCTTGGTTGAAAGGATTTAAAACAAACAGCTCGAACAATTGAATGTTCACTCTAATAGCTTTGAGAATGAAATTCCAAAGCTTTGTGATGTGGCCCAAAAGCGTCATGAACTCTTTATTGAACAAGTGACGAAGATGAAAGAATCAGTAGATCCTCAGGTGGCTGAACTTAAGTCATATTTAGCCAAAAAAGTAGAAAAGATGGAGAAAATTATGTTGTGTTGTACAGAAAAGTTGATGTTGTTCCTGATGTCATTGCAAAATTGGTTGAATTGAATGCTTCTTATTTAACCAATCTTGAAGCTAAATTGGAGCAAGATTCTAAGGTGTTTGCCAAGTTGGAGGAATTCGTATCAAGTAATCAAGAGTCAATTTTGAATGTTGATCTTTCGACTCAATCCACTATGTCTTAGGATTCAATTTCTCAATTGATTTCGAAGATTGAGACGAATATAAAGACTGAGCTAGCACCCATCTTTGAGTTGGTCCTTCTCTTACCAACGAATGCTCCTCATGTTGTACAAGTGTATCAAGGGGGAGATAAAGAATGTGGTAGGGTCAGGTCTACGAAAGGTTTAGAAAAGGAGCAGTTGTTGGAAGAGTATTGTCAACTAAGATATCAACTTCACTCCTTATTTCCTTGTCTACAACTTCAATAATAACAACAACAAGACCTCTCACAAAAGATATTGTTATAAACGAAAGTCCTGGAGGTACAAGTTCGAAGTGTGTGCCACCAACTTCGAAATACGATCAAGGGAATAAAGGAAGAGGTATTGTGGTGACCCTTTCTGAAGAGTAGAAGAAAAAGAAACAAGCCTTGGAGATTAAAAAGCAAAGGTAGTTACATAGCATCATGATGCAAAGGATGAATGACCTACCTAGCTTGAATAAGGGTGATCCTCGAAAGCAGTGGCGTTATGAAACCATTGAAAGAATAGTCTCAATTAGGATTAACGAAAACATTCACAAGATACCGAAAAATATTTCTAACATTGAGAACTTGGACTTCAAACAACTTGACTTCCCTTTGAACCATATGTTGTCTACTTCTTCACAGTTCAAGATACCAGAAAACTTCAAAGACAAAGATGAGTTCAAAAGGCTCAAGATGCAATTTCATGTTGTGTTTGGGAAAAAGAAGAAGTGTGGTCATCTGTAAAGATGTGAAGGTGATGTCCATCACTTGAGAAAACTTATTCAAAGGTCATTTACAAAACATTCAATATGTGGTCTTGAGGGCTAACAATATGGTTTGTGAATTCTCAATTGCTGACTTCCATCTCATTAATATGAATAACTTGGTGACCGTGACAAGAATTTTGAGGAATTTTGATATTTTAATGCTTCGTGGGTCGAAAAAGTGTGATTTCGTTATTGTTTTTGCTCACATTAAGGTTTTCATAGATAACTACTATGATTTCCTTGTAGTAACTGATATTGAGCTTGCTATGGTTCTTAACAAGACTTCGAAGGTTCTGCAGTCATTGCTGAAAGGGAAGGATAGTATTATGAAGTTTAAAGATGGAGAAATTATACATCAACCTTTTGGTGTGGTGTTTCGAGGGAAGAAAAAAAAATGGAAAGTTGAACAAGTTTTTTTTTTCAAATATGTGATATGGAGAGGTATACAAATTCCCAATATATAAGTCTTCTTCTTTGAATCAATAATTGAAAATGGAATGAAGCTGAGGACAAGGCTGACATTCGAAAGACGGTTATGTGGTATATGGAGGTTCATAATGTACTTTTACAGACTTTGAAGCTCATGGCATGATTTCGTCTTTTCTCACTAATGGGGAGATTGTAGGGTTTAAAATGCAAATAATGAGAATTCGAAATAGGTTTAAGTCATTTAGGGTGCGAAATCAGATTGATTTTGATATGTATATATTTGTAAGGCACTTCGAATTCGAACTCTAATGTTTATTCCTTGTATTTTTTGTGTGTTTGTAACACCCTATAAATAGGGTAAGTATTAGTGTAAAGAGTATCGTTTCAGTTATTCATCATTGTAAAACTCTCTCAAACACTTGTACCCTTTACAGATACAGATGAGCCAATCAGGTCTTATTTACTTGACATGTTCTTTTTGATTTTCTATGATTGATTTTGTATTCAATACCCGATTCTAATACACATCACCAAGTAATAGAATCTAATGATTCGGTACCAATTAACACAGTTATCGAGTCACACGATGTTGTCTTTTGGAAGGAAGCAGTTGATGATGAAATGCCATCAATTCTTGAGAATAATACTCGGGTGTTGTTTGATTTGCCTCCAGGTTCTAGACCATTTAGTTGCAAATGGATATTCAAAAATAAAATGAATGTAAATAGGACTATTGATAAGTACAAAGATTGGTTGGTTATTCAAGGTTTTAGATAAAAACCGAGTGTTGACAATTTTGATATGTATGCTCCGATTGCAATTATTTATACTATTAGATTGTTAATTGATCCGGCAAGTATCCATAATTTTATTATTCATCAAATGGATGTTAAAACATCTTTTTTAAATTTTGAACATGATGAATGAGTTTACATGAAACAATCATAAGGTTTCGTTATGCTCGATAAAGAGCATATGGTTTGTAAACTAGTAAAATCTTTGTGTGGATTGAATCAAACACCCAATTAATGGCATTAAAAGTTTGATGAGGTTATTTTGTTGTATGGTTTCAAGTTATACCAATATGACAGATGTGTTTATAGTAGATTTTTTACGGTGCAAAGCACTCCATGGGATGATGACATAGAAGGCTTTCCTCTATTTGATGTAGAAGGTAATTATGAGAGTCTTAGAGAGGGTGGAAGGCTTCTCATGTAGAAGGCCTTATAGGTTAAGCTTGCCTATATATATATATATATATATATATATATATATATATATATATATATATATATATATATATATATATATATATATATACACACACACACACACACATATATATATATATATATATATATATAGAGAGAGAGAGAGAGTATTGTATACAAGCATGCACATGCTTATAAAATTTTTGTACTACTCCATTATCTATACACTTGTGCTTAAGCATTATTTCATGTCTTTTCGATTATGTATTTCATAATTCCACAATGTCGTTTCCATGGGATGCTACATATGGTATCAGAGTTTATTTGTGGAGGTTTACGAAACAATTTCTAGAACAACGATCCTAAATGCCAACATTTTTGTGTAATTGACAAAAGATTCGAAATCTTTGGTGAGTCTGTCTATTGAACTTATTTTCTTTTCAAGCCTATTTTTTTGAGCCAATTTTTTTTATTTAATTCAACCCATAACATATTAAAATCATTTTGATCCAAATTTTTAAGTCCATCCTGATCTTTATTGTTCACTTGTTTTCAATCAAAAATCTAGCCCAAACTCATTATGATTCAATTTCTTCTTTCTTCAGCCTAGAAAATTGATTTTTTATTGTTCATATCCAATTATGAGCTCAAACTCAAATCAGCTTCATTCTCGACTTCTTTCTGTTTTTCCATTAAATGTGATTTACAACCTCATGTGGTTTGATATCGAATTTGTCTGCCAATTCATGTTGCTAGTTTAATTCTTGGAATTCTTAGGATTTAGTTTTGATTTGAAGTGGAATCAATTTGATTTAAGCTCTAGATTTCACTTATTTATATACTTTCTGATTTCCGCTCATTCTCAAGTCGTATCTTCACTGATATTCATTTTCGTATGATACATTTTTATTTTGTTTTCTGATTCGTAATCAATCATGTTATTACATCGATTTGGTTTAATGGACGAAAGTTGATTCTGATTATGGATTAAATGTGAGGAATTGAGAATTTTATCTTATATATGATGATTATGATGATGAACATTTCAAGAACAAATGAAGAACCTATAATTTTGATTGAGTTTGTGTATTTGATCTGAAATTATTTTGGAGGGGATCGATTCGATATTTTTCAAGAATCGCTTTCAATGAATAATTTTAGAAAGATTATTTGGGTTGAACAACTTGATTGCATTAGGCAAAGCACATTGATTGGTATACAAGCATGCACATACTTATACAAATTTTATACTAATCCATTATCTATACACTTGTGCTTAAACATTAATTTGTGTCTTTTTGATTCTGCATTTCATAATTTTGCAATATCGTTTCCATGGGATCCCACAAGATTTAATGATGATAATGTTGTATGAGTGATCATTTGCTTGTATGTAGATGACATGTTGATTTTTGGTAGTGACCAACATCAAATAAATGAAACAAAGAAATTGTTGTTATCTAAATTCTCCATGAAAGACTTACGATACACTGAGGTAATTCTTGGTATAAGGATTAAGAGGGTGAACAAGGGATTAGTAATGACTTGAAGTGATTATATTGGGAAAATTCTCAAATGGTTCAATTTTAGTGATCGTTCTCCTATGAGCACTCCTATGGATTCAAATGTGAAATTAATTCGTAACACTGAGGTTCCCATTTCACAATTAGAATACGCTAAGACTATTGGTAGCTTGATGTATTCAATGACACGTATCATGCCTGACATTGCTTTTGATGTGAGAAAGTTGAGTATGTACACTAGTAATCCTAGTGTTAACCATTGGAAAACAGTTAATAGTGTTTAAGTATCTCAAAGGAACCATGGATTATGGGTTGAGTAACTTGGGAAGTCCTTCGAGCTTAGAAGGTCATTTAGATGAAAGTTGGATAATCAATATGTATGACCCTTCCTCAACAACTGGTTGGGTATTCTTGCTTAGGGGAGGTGTCATTTAATGGGCTTCCAAGAGGAAATCTTGTATTACAAACTTGACAATGGAGTTTTATTTTTTTCATTAGCATCTATTGGTAAAGAAGCTAAATGTCTAAGAAATTTAGTTTATGAGATTCCTTTGTGGTCAAAGGCAATAGCACCTATGTCTATCCATTGTGATAATTCATCCGCCTTGGCAAAGGCTTACAGCTATGTTTATAATGGCAAGTCTAGAAACTTAGGTGTTAGACATAGTATGATTAGAGAACTAATCATGAATGGAGTGATTTCAGTAGAGTTTGTGAAATCGCAACACAATTTGGCAGATCACTTGACTAAAGGTCTAACAAGAGACTTAGTGCACAAGTCTTATTGGAATGGTATTAAAGTTCATTCAGTTATGTAATGGTGAGACACACAATTCCCTTCTTATAAGACATTAGGAGTTGAATTCAATGTGGAAAGCTCGCGCTTATAGAATGTAACACATAAAGTATACATCTTAGGTATTTGTTTGGTTTTGCAAGTTGACCAAGTTGAAGTTCATCTTCTTAATAATCCATTTTACAAAATATATGTGCAAATACATGAAGTAAAGGAACTACATATATGATTGTGAAGTGTAGTCGTATTTCAAGAGGTTGGGGACTTGGCCTTAATACAATCATGAAAGTATTAGGATACACAACTTTATAATAGTGTCTAAGTTGTATTTTGCTAGAAATTATAATAAACTAGTATGTATTTTAGTTCCAACTTTGCTAGAAATTATAATAAGCTAGTATGTATTTTAGTTTTAGGTATTCAATTAGGTTCAATGGCTCAATTCTGAGAGCATGCTAATTCTTGAGTATTTGAATTATTTGATACTAATATGAGAATTCAGTAATTTTTGACATTTTCATTAATATACATGTATGGTTAGTTTACATAATTTTATATTAGTTCAACGGTTACACTAAAATTGGGAAGGAGTGTTGGCGATTTTAGTGTCACCAAATATTTTGGGTAATTGGAAGTAACATGTGAGCTATGAGACATATTTTTTTACTTCATGTTATATGTTCGGTGAATGCAGAGTGCATCTATATATAAGATCAAATTACAAGCTGACATGACAATATGACGGTGGTCAAGGGGTTCACACCCCCATGCAAGGTCCTAGAGGTAGAGCCCCTGGCGATGGTCCAGCTACATGACAAGGCAAAAATATGAGCAAATTTGAAATCGGTTTCATTATGGGAAAATCAAATTCTAGGGGTCTATGATGGTAAGATTGACAAATCTAGTTAATTTTGGAAACCATTAATTAAGTCATTAAATTTGAGATTCTCTAACTGATTTAGAAAATAGAAAATCTAATATATCTTGCATATATACAACTCCTCTTTTGAGTTGTATAGAACCCTTCTATACTCTCTCTCTCTCTCTCTTCTACAACAAACTCATAATTCATCTAACAATTTGATTTGTGTTTCTGTGCTTAGATACACAAGTGTCCTTATGGATTATCTTAGACTGAATTTCCTATAACCCAGACATGGTGTGGAAATATTTGTTCGGAAGGTGACGTTACACAGTCCATAAGGAATATCGTTCTTCACCATCACCCTAATATTCCCTTTGCGGTTCATAGAGTAAATAACATGATCAAAACGTCAATTTAACTTGGTATATCGTAAAAAAATGATAATACGGTAGGCTTGTAAGTGAAGTTGCAATTTTTTGTTTTTTTGGATATCGTAGACTATACACTACATGACAAAGCAAGAATAGGAGCAGGCTCATTATGTGTTGTCAGTTCCATTGGATCGGATAAAATTGATGAAGAAATATTGTTGGTTAGAGGGACCATAACCACCGCATGACTCATAAATAAGTAAATAACTCCACTCTTACGCTTTTGACTCTCAGACTTCATGGTTCTCTAATTGACCGTCAGAACACGACTTCAATTAATGTTGTTTCATTTTTTTGTCTCATGCTTTGTTTTCATATAATAAAAGTATATTGGCTTTGTTTCGAACTACCAATATGTAAAACTATGAAAACCATAGATATTTACGTTTTTCTAATTATTGGTAAATAACATGAATTAGAGTCCGCTAAAAAGACATATTATTTTATCACTTATACATTATATGTAGTTTTAATATATATTTTTATTGGTTTAAATTGTATCATTTTTTTAAATAATTATAAGATTGAACGGTGTGGACAACGCTCACAGCCGTTTTTGTGAAGTGGAACGCCCTCAACGACATCAAAACGCGGAACACCGCCCCGTCCTTTCGGTTTTAGCCATTACGTTGTCCTTTGTTTTCGTGGCAACGGACAATAACATGATTTTTTTTTATTATTTTATTCTTTTTTCATTTTATATCATTAAATAATGGTAACATTACAAAAAATAAAATAAATAAATAAATAAACAAACTTTTACCTATATAATCATAATTTACCTCTACATTTCCATATAAAAATCACAATTTTTCTCTCTATTCACCACTTCTCTCTCTTTTTCATATATTTTGAAGACATTCCACAAAAAAAATGAATATGTTCGATGATAGTGACGACAATAACATGTTTATCAATATGATGTACGAGTAGGGCTGTAAACGAACTGAACGTTCGACGAACCGTTCGTGAACTGTTCGGCGGGAAGTTCGTTTATTTAATAAATGAACGAACATGAACAAAAATTATCATTCGTTTAGTTAAATGAACGAACATGAAAAATGGTCTCGTTCGTTCCTTTAGGTTCGAGAACGTTCGTTTATGATGTTCATTTACGTTCGTTTATTTCGTTCGTTTAAGTTTATTTATATTCATCTATATTCAATTATTTTTTATAATATTGCTATATTATATGTTCGTTTATGTTCATATATGTTCAATTGTGTTTTTTTTATCTTTGTTCGTTTGTGTTTGTTCGTTTATGTTCGTTTAGCATGTTCACGAACATAAATGAACGAACATGAACAAAGTAATTTGTTAAACGAACGAACATGAACAAGAAAATCTCGTTCGTTTATCCGTTCGTGTTCGTTTGTTGTTCGGCTAACTTAAACGAACGAACATAAACAAGACCTTGTTCGTGTTCGTTTGGTTCGTTTACAGCCCTATGTATGAGTATTGTACGAACATGCTAATGCAACCAGCTCCAACTCTTTTATAAACCAGTCGTGCAACATTAAACATAGATCGCGAAAAAGGGCACAAACGTTTAGTTCACGATTATTTTGCAAATGATTGTGTCTACCAGCCACACGATTTCAAAATAGGTTTTCGTTTGTAGAAAAATGTATTTGTTCGGATGGCAACGCGTTGGAAAGCAGGTATTGTTTTTTTCTAATATAGCTTTTACATATTTTTTAATACATAGCTTCTTTCAAAATATAGTTTTTATATATTAAATATATGTTCAGTATGAATTTTTCCAAATTAGATATGATGTTAGAGGTAAACAATTATTCACAGGGTTGCAAAAATATGTTTTGCAATTAAGCTTATGGCAATGGAAGAGTCGCCTGATTCGATTGACAACTGTATGAGAATGTATGAGAGAACTGCAAGAGAAAGTTCGTATAGGTTGGCGAGGGGTGTTATCGAAACCTTCGGTGATATTTATTTGCGTAAACCTTTGTTGAATGATATACAACAACTATATGCGGCGCACGAAGAAAGAAAGGTTTTCCGGGTATGCTAGGAAGCATTCATTGCACACACAGGGCCTGGAGAAATTGTCTTGTGGCTTGGAAAGGCCAGTACGCAAGTGGTCATCATGGAACGCCTTCATTGATATTGAAGGCTATTGCGTCCCAAAATTTATGGATTTGACATGCTTTTTTCGGGGTTGCGGGTTCGAATAACGACGTCAACGTTCTTAACCAGTCATCGATTTTCAACGATATTTTGTCAGAGAAGGCACCAGATGCTCCTTTCACAGTAAATGGAAATGAGTACGAGTTTGGGTATTACCTTACTGATTAACTATATCCAGCATATTCCACATTCGTGAAGACGTTTCAACACCCAAAAACACCAAGAGAAAATTTTTTCAAGAGAAAACTAGAAGGAGCACGTAAGGATGTGGAACATGCTTTTGGAGTTCTGAAGTCGAAATGCCACATAGTTGAGCATGCAGCACGACCATATCAGTTAGACGTTCTACGATATATTATGTATGCATGTATCATAATATATAACATGGTGGTTGAAGACAAATGATAAAACATTGCGGATTATTCGGCTTCGGAGCCCAGACACATGCAATTTCAACCCGGGACAGCGAAATATTTACATAGGGTCGTAGATATTCAAGACGCACGAAAACACATACAACTTCAACAGGATTTAACTGATTTTATGTATGATGGAAATTAAAACGAATAAATTAGGGGCAAAATATAAGTTTTTTTAAATGTGATGTTTTCGTAATGTTTTTAAATGTTTAATTTAAAAAATAGGTTTTATTTAAATAACATGTTTTAATTAATTAATTCATTTTGTTTAAAAAATAAAAATTAAATCGAAAAAAAAGAAAAAAAAGAAATGATGATATGGAAAGTTAAAATGTTATAATTAATTGTTGGTTTCCTCAATTTGGTGTTATAACACCACAATAACATGGCATGTGAGGTCATAATTTTTGGATTTCATAAAAATATTGTTTACCATTTATTTCTATATATAAATCACGGTCACAACTTTTTTTTTTCCTGGCAATAAAAGGAAAAGTACAAGCATTCATTTTTGTAAGGATTCATTACTTGGCTATTTTTTATATCGATATTGATATATATGCTTTTAACATGTTATGTTAGAAGTCTTGTTTTTGTTGGGAACCCACTTTTGTTCGTAATAGTCTAACCGAGCAATAAGTTTGTGTGTATTTATAGAAAAAAAATACCAAAAACTAAATAAATAATATTAGGTATATGGGACCTATCTTGTGTTGAACACAAAAGAAGGAAAAAAATCATTGATTTAAAATGTTATATCTACTACTTATAGTTAGTGCCACATCGACCATCTACAAAAAATAAGTAATAGATGATGTCTTATAAATAAAACGATAAGAGAAAATATTAAAGTAACTTTGTGCTTAACTGCTAGCTATAACTTAACTAATAATTCAGTTGTTTTTAAAAATATAATACATATATTTATAAATATCATTTTTGTAAAAGTCCAAACAGTCTGGTTGAACCCAGTTTTGTGGTAAACTGGTCGGTTGCCACTAATTGGTAACAAATGCTTTTTTAGATTAAAAAAAACAGGTAACAAGAACGATTCTTGCTTCAATCGATCGAACCAGCTAGTATGGTTTTCAAAAATATTTTTTTATTAGTTCGGTTGAAAATAATCAGGGAACCATGTGAACTTTTATTTTAAACTCGCCACTGCTTGAGAAACAAATCAACCTTAAATAAGGATTATCTTTGAATCTTCTTAATTATCATTGCAAAATAAACAGTCAATAAAAACTATCTTTTCTAAAATTTGAATGAGAGTTTTTTGTTTTAAGACAGAATGAAGGATATTCTTAGAATAAATTGGAGGCTTTATCATTCTTTTACGCACTACGAAACACACATAGATTGAAACTAGATCGAAACTGATGTGAATTTGTTTGGTTGTTTTTCTTACATGCTAAAGACATTTTTTGGTAATTTGTCATATACAATAAAATGAATTGTAATTTTAATTATGTTGGGTATTACTAATCCTACCGCATGTTATTAAAAATAAGTTTGTGTGAAATGAATTTTTTAATTTCACATATATAATCGACTCCTATGTAATCTTTGATTATATAATCATTAATTCTAATATGAAAATTTAATACTGAAAACACTTGTGGTAAAGACCTATTCCATTGTTTTTCACATTCCTTTCAATCCAACCAAAACTCCAATGTGTGGACTTCTCTTTTATTTTATGTTTGACTTAGGTGTTGTTTGACTTCTTGCTGACTCGGTCCGGTTAAACATTTTGACTGATCTGTTTAGTCAGTGTGTTTGACACCCTCTATTTTGTAGCTTACTCGGCCCATAGTCGGTAGATATTGCTAAGATTCGGTCCGCTAAACAAAAAGACTGACTGGAAAATAGACGCCTTTTGCCTTTGCCCATGGCTCTCAATCTCTTTCACTCCAAGCAACTTTTCCTTTAATATAGTGTCAAATTCAAAAGTGTGTTCCAAAATCATGAGTAAGTAATTGTAAAATACATCTCACCGGTAAATAAGTTTGCGATATAAGTAATCTATTCTTCATGAACCTTATCAAGTTCGACATTTGCATATTCATTCTTCCCGCAAAATTGAGACACATATTAATATATTAGCGAAAAAACAATTAAACAATTATATATGTAAAAATTCTACAACATTTCAAGTCCTTCATCAATTAACTAATAAATTTACTTACATCATTATTCAACACTTCAAGTCCTTCATCAATAATCGCTTTCAAGAACTTTAGAAAATAATACCAACATTTTTGTGTATTCCGTGTAACCTGGCACAAAAAGCTCTCCATCTCCCTCACTCCAAGCAACTTTTCATCAACAATGGTCTTGGCACAAAAGCTCTCCATCTCCCTCACTCCAAGCAACTTTTCATCAACAATGGTTCGGTCGGTGTGTTTGATACCCTCTATATGTATGGCATTTTATTTTTTATTATTAGAGGTTAAATGGGTAATATATTTAGTTCGATTAATATATGGTATATATATATATATATATATATATATATATATATATATATATATATATATAAAATGTAAAAACATCACATACAAGTGTATGTCGTAAAAATATGTCGAAAATTATGATGTACAATATTTGTTGTAATTTCCGGTCGTTATGAATTATGAAATAAACATTCAATCATAAATATATGTTGAAACATATGTTTGGTATGTACGTCGCAATTGTAGGTCGTAAAAGTGTGTCGTAAATTTTATGACAGGCCAAATGTCTGTTATTTTCCTTTATGACATGGCTTTCAATGACATACATTTGTCTATCATGTATAGGCATTTACGACAGACAATTTCTGTCAAGAAAAGTGTTTTTTCTAGTAGTGTTATCAAATTGAATAGAAAATGTATCCAAATTCTCAAGAAATTGTGAATTTGAATCAATATTTGATCTCAATAAACAATAAGAGAATTAATTTTGAATTGAATCAATATACGGTATAAATCAACTATATTTATGCATCATTTTAAAAAATTGAGATAACGATAAATATGCAAGAAATACATGCCTAAAATACATGGAGAGAATCAACCACATACCTATATCATTTATTTGTATTTAATGCATTGAATTTTCAATTATATTGAATCTGGTATTTTCCGAAATATCATACTTTTGATATTTTCCGAAATGATCTCTTGTCTGAAAGAACTTGTTATCAAATATTCAAAGTGTTCGAGTATTTTAGAAAATATCGGGCATATATGATACGATTCAGTTCAATCACGTATTTTAAATTGGCAATTTGAAATTTCAGTATACATAAAAATTTCAGGTTATGTAAGCTAAGGTTATGACAAACTTCTCTCAAGCATCACTAATATTGTTTATATCTAGCCAACTAACGTAAATGTTAGAAATGATTTCATCCAAACAAATCAATAAAGATAGTTTTCCATCCTCTACGTCTATTGATATAATATAGAAAAAAAATCAAAAGATAGAATAATTATTCATATGAAGAAAGATGACTCTTATCTGTTTGAGTTCTTTATTTGTTTCCCTTGGTTTCCAGTTCAGTTTGATTAATTGTATGATTGATTATCCAATAATTTGCAGATTTGTTTTTCCTACTCATTACGGCTAATGATCTACAAGGCCTATGTTAAAAAGGAAGTCTTTAGGAACCTTTTCCTTAGCGCCTAGAATGGATGAAAACATTCAACTCTTTCCCCTAGCCTATAGGGTATACAAGAGAGAGACTATAGAATTGTGTTTATGGTTTTTTAATGAGGCTGAGGAAATGTTGTTATGGAGAATAGGAAATTAGGAATCATATATGATCTGGCCAATTCCATATACATGGCAATCAGACATGTCTTCCTAAATGCACATCATAGGCTTTATTTCATAATTTGATCATAAATTTGTGAGCCAGAATAGGTCTAAATCCACTAATTGAAATATTTGTTTAGGATAGATGAAAAACTTATACGATGACTAACTCCAAAGAGACTTTTCATAGGCTAAATCGTGTAATTAATTCTTAGTCAATATGAATATCATGACAATATTAATTGTGATAAATAGGTAAGGGTGTCTTTCCTTAGCATTTGTTATCATATATTGACCTATAATTGGTCAAGATCATGTATACCTTCTTGATAAATAAACAAAATATATAAATACCAATACTAATTGAGGCTTTGTATTGCATGATACACTACTATAAAAATAACCTTTAATGACACGCATTGCTAGTCATAAAAGCCACAGATGACATACAAATGTGTATCAAGGAAGGCCCTATCATAAACGAAGACGACACGCATTTGCGTGCCATAACTATACGACGTGCATTTCTGACATGCAATGTGTCTCAAGGAATGCCATTTCATAAAGAGCACGATACACATTTGTGTTTCGTAACCTTACAACATGCAATATGTATCCTTAAATCATTTGTCATAAATGAAGATGACACACTTTTTTGTGTCATAAACTTAGTAACCATTTACGATATGCAATCACAATGTGCATTTTAGGCATAATAAAGAAACAAATATACATACTAAACATTCAATTTCATCTAAATGTATAACAAAGTATCAAAAACATTATAATATACTAAATCTCAAAAGATGATAATAGCTAACATTCACACAACTAACAAAAAACATCGTATACCACGTGTCAGAAGATGATGTGCTACCTAACATTTCATTGTAAACAAAAATATTGTTTGTGGATACAAAAAATCACCGATAATTGAAGCATATAACAAAAGCTAAACATTCTGTACGAATTTCATCAATATCACCATTTGTGTATTCAACTTTGGCACCTTGGACCTGAGAAAAAAATTACATATAATGTTTCAGTTTCTAAAAATTAATCATTTTTTAACAATGAGTGATATATTCAACAAATAAACATAAAATATAAAATTTCCTTTCTTATTAAAGCATTGTACTTTCAAATAAATGAAAGTACATTGTTATTTCTTGCATATAACTTTTTATTTCAATTATAATTGCTAGAGTTGGATGTTGCATTCAACAAATAACCATAATATTATATTATCAAGTGGTAATCGTTAACTAAACTTCCCATGGTAATCATTAACCAAACACCCAATGGAATAGTAAACTCCCCAAGGAATAGAATCTGGAACGAAACATTTACATTTACATTGTTGTTGGGCAACAACACATGAGGTTTTTTTTATTCAAGGTTAATTTTGTAATTTGAGAAGAAATAAAAAAAGGTTACTTATGCCACATTGTGGCCATAACATCGCTTATCAACAATGGCCAAAGGTGCATATGATAATTTTTGGCAAAAGCTGGTGCTCTTACAACTCCACCAACATCAGTTGAGACCACTACTAACTCATTAGTTTTAAATGTCTTGTTGGCAAGGTAATCAAGTATTAAAAGCTGATAATGCACCAATAAAAAGTTTAATGTTGTTTCATTGTATAGAATTTAGATACACAAAGGGAAAAAATTGTGTAATTTAATATCCCATATGTATTTGTTGTTTGGATTTGGATAGATAATGTTTAACAAATATTTGGGAATTGGGAAGTGAAACCTATTGGAAGGAAAAAAATCACAAACGGATAAGGTGATTTATTGATTTGTTTATTATATCATTCTAAACAACATGATGAACCTTATTTCAATGAATTCACCAAAGATAACTTATTGCACAATAAAAACATAAGTTGAATATAGCAAGAACAAATTCCAACTATTAAAGACATTTCATAAGAAATAAGAAAGTCTTTGAGATGATAGATATATACTTTTGATTAATGTTCAATAGAAAAGGTAACCAAATTTTATGGTGTGTGTGAGAATGTAGATGATAGATATATACTTTGATTTACTTTGATTTTGATTTGTGAGCTAGCCAATATGGTGTGTGCGTGAATGTATATGTGAATAAAGAAGAATTATTAAAAATATTGATTTTTCACCATACAAACATTTGTGATGAAAATAGATATTGCTTTGTTAACACAAAATCGCTATAAGTTTGCTTAACAAAACATTTATAAAAGTTAATATTATGTTTATATAATAGTATGTTCATATCAACAATGTATACGTAGTTAGATTCTATAAAATCATGCTACTAGGGTGAGTTACACGGCCCCACTTTTAATGTTTTCAGGGGAAAATGCATGCTAAATATTATATAAAAGATAATATTATGTTTATATGATAGTATGTTCATATCAACATAGATAGTTATATTAACCTTGATATAGTTGTTTTGTATCATAGATAACTAAGATATATCAGATATATTGTAAACATACAACTATCTAAACTTATTAGCATGTTATTATACTATTGTAGACCTTGAGTTATACTTAGGAGTTCTATAAATATTATCTTTGATATAGCACTGGAGTTATACTCGGGAGTTATATATACTAATTTTTAGGTATATTGTTGCTATTAGTTTTATGTCAATATAAAACATGGTATGTTATTAATATAGCCCTAAAGGTATATTCGGGAGTGCTAAATATATATATATATATATATATATATATATATATATATATTTGTTAGGTATATTGTTATTATTGGTTTTATGTTAAGATAAAACCTAGTTTTACTTCAAGTTATAGTTATTATATTGCATAAGTATTGTGAAATGAGGAGCAATTTTTAAAAGCATAGTCTAGTAACCTAGAGTTTTAGACACGAATATGCTTTTGTTGTTAGAACTTTAGGAAGATGACAAAGTCTTCATGAGCTGTTGTATTCATCAACTAAGATTGGGAATCTTAGGGAAAATCTTCTGACTTGTAACCGTTAATCCCATGTAAGCGAAGAAGTTGTGTAAAAAACTATACAGGTTGACAACCCCACTCGTTTTTGTAAGCTACAACCCTATATTTAGTGAGTGACAAACTCCCTTTTTCTTTGTTTATTGATCTGGCGCCGATGAAGTGCACAGTGTTTTTATATGGGTGGAATCCTTCGTGGTAGTCCGGGCATAATCTTTTATGGCATCATTGGTGGAAATCCTTCTATGACCCATTGGTGGGATATTTTTTTTCAGAGGTCTTGTATGTCATAGCAGCGGTTACGGACTCATGGTAGCAAATTTTTAGAAACATTATGCTTTGTCGATATACAAGTATTAATGTTAACTATAAGTTTCCCAGTTGCTTATACTTTAGGTAACTGGAATTTATAAGTATTTTACTTATTCATTAAGTAAATAGTTATACCTAGTATATATAATCGTATAAAATTTATACATAGTAACCTTCATTGATTTAAGTATATGGAGATTTTAGGTATATAACGTATTTAATAAGTAAACTACTATACCTAGGATATATACTTTTTTAAAACTTGTAAAAAGAACTATTTTATATGGAGTCAAAACCTATGGACTCACCAACTATATGTTGATGTATTTTCAAAATGCATGTGTTTTTAGGAACTTGATAAGCTGAATATTTCTCTAACAGAAGAAGTTTTACTATTATCCTTTCTATTCATATGGAACATGTATCTATTAAAACATGTGCAATTGTTCCGATACTATGTAATAAATACTAGGAAACAATAATAATGTAACTTTTGATCATCAGTAAAGGTATGTAGTTTGTAAAATTCTTTAGTATTGTTCAATTTATGTTATATAAATCTGATACAAATATGACGTTACACCGCCCGGTGTCTCCACTACCGGCTGGGGGTGTAACATATTTCTCCAATGGTGACCTAGGAATATGTGATTTTTAAAGGTCAACATAATGTTGGTGAGTTCATAGGTTTTGTATACATGAAATTACTTTTTTTAAGTCTGTTAGGTCAGCTCTTGTTGTGTTCTCAACTTATGTTAGTAGATCTGTATGTTTCAAATTGTTTCTTTAAAGTTTCTAGTTGTAGGTTGGGATACATTAGTTACTAGATCAGAACCTGGATTCTTGTTTATGAATAGAGATATCTATTGTATTACATTCTTTAATTCTTGATGAAAACTTTAAAATCCATTTTTAGTACTAGAGTAATATTATTCTAGTATTCTTTTATTATGTTATATGTACCACTTCTCTCTTCGGGGCGTTCCTTAAAGAGCAGCGAATTAAGTTTAATAAGGATAATCTAAACTTATTTCCTTGAGTTTGAGTATACTATCACTACTTGGTTAATTAGTAGTCTTTGATAGTAAGTTTTACTTTAACAAAGTTACAATGAGTTCCTATCATCAAGCTACAACTGTTGATTTCTCCGAAAATGTAACAGCCCGAAATCCAGGTATTCTTCTGTTGGACATTGCATTTTGATTAAGTTAATGATTTAGGGTTTTCATGGTAGGCGCGTATGTTGGGCGTACTAGGTGTACGCCGCGCGTACTCGCGCGCCTCATTTGGACGCGTTACCCCTCAGGTACGCGGGGCGTACCCAAGGTTACGCCCGACGTAACTCATTCAGATACAAACCCTAATTTCCTTTGTTGAGGCTATAAAAGGAATGTGTGGCTGGACTTCTCAGCCACCACCCCTCAGAGTGAAACCCTAAATAGTGTGTGCCATCGTCCTTAAGCCTTTGTGTGTGCATTCTAAGCTTAGTAGTGCCATTTTAAGGTTGCAAAGGAGAAGAAGAGCTTGTTGGGGAGACAAGAAGTGGTGCTCAAGTGTAGATCTGAGCTTTGAAAGGGTTAAAGCTTCAATTTCAGGTAAAAAGTTTGGATCTTGACACTTGGTTCTTGTTGTATGCTTTAGATGTCATTTTCTAGGGTTTAAGTCCCAAAGGTGGAGACTTTTGTGCAAATGGCCTCCATAAGCTTAGATGCTTCATATTTCTGATCTATTGGAGTTGTAGACTCATAAAAATGGCATATTGGTCGTGGGTATTGCACCATGCATGAGATCTAGGTCCTTGAGTTTGAATAAAAGGTTGTTAGGTGGTGTTGGATCCTTTACAGCCATGCCAAGGCTTAAAGGTCTCGACTTTATGGGTTTGGACACACTAAAAGAGTCAGATCTAGAAGTTGGAGTAATGGCTTAACCGATTAAGACCAGAAATGGAGAGTGGCTGATTCTGGTGGTTACGCTGGGCGTAACTTCCAGTACGTGCAGCGTACTGGGTGGAGACCCCGATCCAGGGGGTTGGCGATGTACGCCCCGCGTACATCTAGCAGTACGCCTCGCGTACTCTTAGGGTTGACTTTTGTTGACTTTTAGGGTTTTGGTCAACATGAGGACTTTAGGTCAAGGAAGGGTAAAATGGTCTTTTACCCTCTGAGGAATGATGATAAGGGGTAAAGTTTTAGTGGTGGAAGTCTGTGTGTATTAAATGATATTTTTATGTTTAGGCGGGGTTGAGCCGTCGTTTGGGTTCGGTGATAGCGAGGACGCGAGATCTTAGACTTTCCACAAGGTGAGTTTTCTCACTATACTGTACCTGGAAGGGTTTGACTTTGTGACCGGAAGGTCGGATATGCTATGAGATATATGTGTTATGTGTGATAAGTTATTCGTTATATGTGCCATGTATGATATGCTTGATATGGGCCGGAAGGCGAATATGCTATGGGTCGGAAGGCGTTGTAAAATGGACCGTAAGGTTGACGTGGGTAGGACCGGAAGGTATACCCAGTCGGGACGGAAGTCCCCTGAGACACATGGACCGGAAGGTCAGGGCCTGGAAAGGCGTATGTGCGTACGTTGTATTTTGGGGAACTCACTAAGCATTTATGCTTACAGTTGTTTTGTTATGTGTTTCAGGTACTAGCGAGGACCGTGGGAAGGCACCGGCGTGATCGTACACATTATCGAGGGAAAACTATTTTTAAGATCTTTGGGATGTATTCTGTTGTGACAATATTGTTTACGTTTGAATTTGAAATATTAATCGATGTTTGATGATTACAAAAATGAAAAATTGGTTTTAAAATTGACGTCGTTACAAGTTGGTATCAGAGCCTTGGTTTGAGGGATTCGGATACACTTTCGGGCGTAACTGAACTCAAACCGGGGATTTGAGAAATTTTTAATTAATAAAATCAATAAAAAAAATTGATAAGTGATTCTGATACAACCAAAGAAGAAGAAGTGTGTACGGTCAGCCAACGCCCGAACGGTAAACTCCCCAAAATACTCTTACAATATGTGTTATTAGAAATGATATGATATGATACGCATGCTAGTAGAACTAGGTATTCATATTAGGACTAGAGTGGCCTGATTTGTGATGCCTTAGTCTAGGGAAATCTGCTGCTATAAGGTGCTTTGAGAGCGAGTGGGTAGCTAGTGCATGGCAAGAATAGAGTACTCAGGATTCGGGGCTTGGGGAGGAGGACTTGGGGTGAATACTGACGCGGTGTAGTTGGTAGTACTGGGCCCGTACTACTAAACACACCGGGTCAGTGGGCAACCCAAGTAAGAATCCCTGGGTATCAGAGACTGAGTAGGACTGCATTATCGAGTGCGATTATGCCCGATAGAGTCTCTGTTATTTGTATGTTGTATTTCAGAGACATCATGGTTGGACCACGCTACAGACCTAGTACGAGTAGTATGACTGACGAGGAGCTTCGTCAGATGATTCATGAGGAGGTAGCTGCAGTGATCCGGGCTGAGATTCCGGAGATGTTTGGGTCTATTAAGACCACGCTGACTGAATTCTCATACCATAACAGCTATCGTACGAGCATCAAGATTGCTCCTTTCGAAACTCTTTATAGTCAGAAATGCAGACCACTCGCTAGTACTCTCATGAGACCAGAAACCATTTGCAAAACAACAGAGAAGATAATCCAAATCAAAGCTTGACTTCAAGCATTGCGAGACCGATAGAAGAGCTATTCTGACAAGCAGTGTAAGCCATTAGGATGTCAAGTCAGGGATCGCGTGTTATTAAAGGAACCTCCTTGGAAATGAATGATTCGCTTTAGGAACCGAGAAAACTAAACCCACGATACATCGGGTTGTTCGAGATTCTTACTCGGATTGGTCCAAAGACTTATAGGTTGCAGCTGCCTGTAGAGCTCAACAACGTACACCCTGTGTTCAACGTATCGAATTTGAAAAAGTCCCTATCAGGCAAAACTCTTATCATTCCTTTAGAAAGAGGTGGAAATAAACGAGAATCTCGTGCTCATCGAAGAACCAGTCAATGTATTGGATAAGGAAGTAAAGCGTACAAAACAATGCCGCATTCTGATTGTGAAGGATCAATGGAACGCTAAGCATGGACCGAAATTCACATGGGAAACATGAAGATCAGATGAAGTACCTATTCTCTCATTCAAGAACCTACCTTTCGAAAGAATTTCGGGACGAAATTCCCTCTAACGAGGGGAAGATGTCACAACTAGCATTTTGCTAGGAAATTCTACTCTCATGCAATCATTCACCTAGTGTGATAACTTGTACTCTAAGTCAATACTATAATCCATTCTCATTCCAAATACATCTCATATGTTCAAATAAGGGTTGGAAACCCTAATAATCCCGACTCAAATTCATTATGGACTAGGATTCTTTTATTGGGCCTAATGGACCAATAAACCTTCAACTTGAACTATATTGGGCTTAAAGACCCTAATTGGGTTCTAAATGGACCCACATTCATAAAACTCAACCTTTTGGTCCCTATGGGCCTAAAATGATTCATTTTACCCTTATTGGACCTAAAACGGACTAGTTATCTCTAACGGGCCTTGTTGGGCCATAAACGAATTAATTAGCCTTAATGAACCACAAACGCATTCCTTTGTACCATCTTGGGCCATGAACCACCTTAAGAGCCCAATGGGACGAAAAATATTAATTGGGCCTCATAATTTCGAACTAAGTCAAGATAGGGCCTAAACTTATCTCAATTCCTTCACTCATGGTCCAATCTTGGCCCAACAAGAATAATACAAAAAAATAAAAGAATTAATAAGGAGATAATTAAGTGTTGCCACCTCATATTTACATAGAGGGTTTCCATGCAATTATACCACATGCAACTAGGCTAATCCCATATATCAATACAACATCTTGTCACTTCTTTCTTCTCTTCTCCTCTTCCTTCTTAATCTCGGCCTCCCAACTCCCCATTCAAACTTCATCTTTTCTTCTAAATGCTCTTAAAAATACTCTCTCAATTATCTCCCAAAAACCGTGAATCTTAGGGTGATTCAAGGAGTTTTCATCAATTTCATCCTCTTGGTAAGTTTATGACAAAATCTTTTGTTTTGATTCAAGTTTATTCTAAGAATCCTTCCCTTACTCTCCAATTTTCGTGATTATTGACCTTAGAATAACCATCATTTCAAAAGTTTCACCAAGAAGCTAGCTAGAGTCATAACTTACACCACCTTCTTCTTATCTTCATCAAAGCCGAAATCCAAACCCCAAGGTGAGTTCATATCCCCTTGTTTTTGGTTTTTACTTGTTTTTGGGGGAGAATACAAGTTGATTTGTGTAGATCTATGTGTATATGCATGATTATGTGTGATTTCCTTGAAACATTTGGTGATTATGTGTGATTTCTTCACTAATCTACAAATATGTTAAGAAACTTGAAGTGTATTACTTGGATCATTATATGAATATTGAGAGAAGTATGTTTTATCAAACATAATACATGTAAACTAGTATATACTGGATTTATACACTTGATATAGCAAACATGAGTGTTGTGGTTAGAGATCTATAAACTAAACTCGCAAAACAACATTTGACAGAAAAGTTTTGGTCCAATCTCGGACTTTTTTGACCATTCAAATTGAAGTATTTTTCAAAAATGTTTTACATGGATAAAGTTCAGGTTTATACCTTTAAAATTACTACTCGCACGTTTTCATACGATTTTTCTGCAATTTTTGACGAATTTTACAAAACTGCCTATCAGATTTGAAATAATTTCGGACCAGCCTGTGAAGATGAGCAATTTAACACTTGTTAGAAGACATTAAAAATTATGAGAAATTTTTTGAACAAAGTAGACAAAATTTATAAACTTTGAGAGTTTACGGATCCAAATTTCGACTTACGATGATTTTTCTACAAATTTTCAAACAACTAGGTCGGAAAAGCTCAAAAACCAGAAAATGTGTATTTTCACAAAAATCAAGCCAAGAATGTTAATTTTGACAAAAATGGGTTTTAACATGTTATTTTTACTAAAAAATAGTCATCAAAACAAGTTTTGAACAAAATAGATACTAAAGTGTTATTCTTACAAAAATTGGGCCATAAATCCTAAATTTTTGGCTTATTGGGCCAAGAACGTCATTTTTACAAAAATGAGGGCTTTTTATATCAACTTTGTAAATAATCAAGCTAAAATAAACAAAACAATAACCAACGGGTTAAAAATGATATACATATCCTTATTGGGCCTAGAAATAATAGACACGTATAGTGAGCCTTAGTGGTCCACTTACATGTTTATTGGGCCTGGGAATGGGTTGTATATGCGTTCTTCTTTTTATGCTATTTTAGTGAATACTTGAACCAAAACCAATGATAAACCAACAAATGGATTTAATTTGATCATTTTCTAAGTTATAGGGCCTTAGTGACCAATTTCTATGTGTGATAGGTCCTGTATATTATTTACATGTTTATTGGCGTCATTGACCCATTAACATGTGCGACGGACCTTGGATACTATTTGTGTGCTATTTGGGCCTGTAAATACTTTATATGTGAAATGGGCCTTAGTTGTCGTTTCATATATATTTCGGGCCCATGTTTTATAATCTCATTCCATTTGGGCCTTGAAATGATTTACATGTTTAGCGACTCCTTCGTGGTTCACTTACATGGATCATTGGTCCTAGAAGGAGTTTATATATTTTTCTTCGCGTAAATTCGATTAAGGATCTAGCGAGTTTTTATCGGTTGGCACCTATTAAGTGTACGATGGTAGCCTGTAGTTATAACCAGAGTTTCCTGGAGGGAGAACGGGGATTTGTGTATAGATCTATACGGGGATGACACCCCACACCTGAGCTGTTCGCTACAGTTAGACTAGGCCAGCCTAGGGTGACAAAAACCTTATTCTATTTTTCCATCGGCGTCTAACGATGCCAAGACAGGCGAAATTGTCATTATTTAGTATGGTTATGACGGCTCGCTTAGAGGAATTAACGTTATGAAGTTTACGGAAGACATCGACATTTTTTTTAGGAAACGTCGTGTTGTCTGGGAACATTCTCTTTACGCGCTCTTACATTCTCTACATTCTCTTTACCTTTTTAGTCAAATAAACAATAGCATACATGCATTAATACAAGATCTAACACAAACACACTAAACAGTTTTCAGAAAATATCGGATTTTCTGGTGGTTTTCAAAGTTATACAAATCATTTTCACAAACATGCTTATGAACTCACCAACATTTTTATGTTGACCGTTTTCAAAATAACTTGTATTCTCAGGATACCGTTGAGGCAGGATGAACGAAACAAACTAATGGATATTGTGTGATATTTTGTTTCATCATACTCTTACTATTTTGGCATGTAATATTCAAATACAATACTCAATGTAAACAATGGATGTTGTATTATTACATGTGTGATGATGATGATGTTATGTTTCAATTATATTCACTGTAATGATATTTCAAGATGAAGTCACGCACAAGCCCCCGGACGTTTCCGCCATCTGGTTCGGGGGTGTGACACCAGGGATCTACGCCTGCTGCCAGGGTTACCGAGATTCGGCCAGTGAAGGCCGAGGCTCCGAAGGCTCGTGGGAGAGCTTTCCAGTTGACTGCGGAGGAGGTCCGCGCGGCACCTGATGTCGTAGCCGGTATGTATTCTTTCATGTATCTACCTTTATACTAAGATATTGTACTTATATTATGATATGCGTAGGTACTTTTCTTGTGAATTCTGTGCCTGCTTTGGTATTATTTGACTCGGGTGCGAGTCGGTCTTTTGTATTGTTGGCCTTTAGCTAACACATCGGTATTGATCGGGAGATGATGAGTCGACCCCTGTGAGTTTCTATAGCAAATGTGAAAGCGGTGTACGCCACTGAGGTGATTCAAGGATGCGTGCTCGAGATTTTTGGGGTCGAGTTCCCTATAGACTTGGTTCTTATAGCTATGGGGGATGTCTGCGTTATCGTGGGCATGGACTGGTTGAGTAAGTTTGGAGCAGTCATTGACTGCGAGAGACAGCTGGTGACGATTCGAGACCCTAGTGGGGAGTGCTTACGGTTTATGGCGAGGGGACCCGGTGTGGGTCGGCGTTTTTTTCGGCTGCCAGGGCAAGGCAGAGTTTGCAGCAGGGCTGTAATGGATTCATAGCCTACGTGATGGATACTCGGGTGGCCACGGGGAGGCCCAATTCAGTTGATGATGTTCCTGTTGTATGCGAGTTTTTGGATGTGTTCCCCGAAGAGTTACCAGGTGTGCCTCCGGAAACGCAAGTGGAGTTCCGTATCGATTTGGTTCCGGGAGCGGCGCCCATCGCCAAGGCACCTTATCGTCTCGCTCCACCGGAAATGCAGGAGTTATCCTCACAGCTTCAGGACCTGTTGGGAAAGGGGTTTATTCGATCGAGTAGCTCACCTTGGGGAGCGCCGATTTTGTTCATCAAGAAAAAGGATGGTTCACACCGGATGTGTATCGATTACCGGGAGTTGAACAAGTTGACGGTTAAGAACCGGTATCCATTACCTAGGATCGAAGATCTGTTTGATCAGTTGTAGGGGGCATCTTGGTTCTCCAAGATAGACTTGAGGTCGGGTTATCATCAGATGAGGGTTCGGGATGAAGATATCGAGAAGGCTTCTTTCAGAACTTGTTATGGACATTATGAGTTTGTGGTGATGCCTTTTGGGCTCACCAATGCCTCGGCTGCGTTCATGGATCTTATGAACCGGGTGTGCTGGCCGATGCTGGATCGGTCGGTGATTGTATTCATCGATGATATTTTGGTGTATTCGCGGTCTAGGGATCAACATGAGGAATATTTGAGGGAGATTCGTAGGGTATTGAGATCGGAGAGGCTGTATGCCAAATTCTCCAAGTGTGATTTCTTGTTACGAGAGGTCCAGTTCCTCGGGCATCTTGTTAACCAGAAAGGGATATTGGTCGACGCGGCCAAGATTGAGGCGGTGTTGAGGTGGGAGGTGCCGAGATCGCCCACCGAGATCAGGAGTTTCCTGGGTTTGGCTGGATATTATCGCAGGTTTATCACGGACTTCTCCAGGATCGCCGTGCCACTTACTAGGATGACCCAGAAGGGTGTTACGTTTTCATGGGGACCAGAGCAGCAGTCCTTATTCGAGACGCTTCGTCAGAAATTGTGCGAGGCTCCGGTGCTTGCACTCCCGGAAGGGATGGGGGATTTTGTGGTGTACTGTGATGCATCTATATCGGGTTTGGGGGCGGTGCTTATGCAGAGGGGTCATGTGATAGCGTATGATTCGAGGCAGTTGAAGCCTCAGGAGTCGAGATATCCCACCCACGACCTGGAATTGGGGGTTGTGGTGTTTGCCCTCAAGATCTGGCGGCATTATCTTTACGGGGTTCGGTGTACCATCTACACGGACCACAAGAGCCTGAAGTACTTGATGGATCAGCCAAATCTAAATATGTGACAGAGGAGATGGTTGGATGTGGTGAAGGATTACGATTGTGAGATCCTGTACCACCCAGGGAAGGCTAATGTGGTGGCTGATGCGTTGAGCCGTAGGGCGGAAAGCGCTCCGATCCGAGATATTTGTATGAGGTTGGCGGTGATGACCCCGATTTTGGATACTATTCGAGGAGCTCAGGCTAAGGCTGCGAAACCAGAAAACTAGAAGAGGGAGCGGGTTGTAGGTCAGGTATCAGGGTTCGTCATGGATGGCAGAGGGCTTATTACTTTTTAGGGTCGGATTTGGGTACCGTTTGTGGGCGGTGCGCGTGCTATTTTGATGGAGGAAGCGCATCGATCGAAATTCTCGATTCATCCCGGGGCTACAAAAATGTATTTGGATCTAAGGAAGGAGTATTGGTGGCCCTGTATGAAAAGGGATGTTGCATGGTTTGTTGAGAGATGCTTGACTTGTCGGCAGGTTAAGGCCGAGCACCAGCGACCACACAATAAATTGCAGCCGCTAGATATTCCCGAATGGAAGTGGGAACAGATTACCATGGATTTTATCACCAAATTGTCGCGGACTGCGAGGGGAATTGATGCGATTTGGGTGATCGTGGATAGATTGACGAAGAGCACTCATTTTCTAGCCATCAGCGAGAGCTCTTCTGCGGAGAAGTTGGCAGAATTATATGTGAGGGAGGTGGTATCGCAGCATGGGGTTCCGATGTCGATTGTTTCAGACCGCGATGTGCGTTTTACCTCCAAGTTTTGGAAGAAGTTTAATGAGGAGTTGGGTACAAGACTGCATTTCAATACCGCATACCACCCGCAGACGGACAGACAAAGCGAGCGAACGATTCAGACGCTCGAGGATATGCTCCGAGCATGTGTTTTAGATTTCGGTGGGAGCTGGGACACCTATCTACCTTTAGCAGAGTTTTCGTATAACAACAACTATCATTTGAGCATTGGTATGCCACCCTTTGAGCTGTTGTATGGACGAAGGTGTCGCACCCCCATCTGCTGGGGAGAGGTGGGACAGCGGGTGATGGGTAGCATGGAGATCGTACTGCAGACGACCGAGCAGATTCAACAGGTCAGGCAGAGGTTGTTGATTGTGCAGAGTCGCCAGAAGAGTTATGCGGATAGGCGGCGGTCCAAGCTCGATTTACAAGTGGGTGACTTTGTGCTCCTAAAGGTCTCTCCTTGGAAGGGAGTGATTCGGTTCAGGAAGAGGGGCAAGTTGGGGCCCCGGTATATTGGACCCTTCAGGGTAATTGCTAGGGTAGACCGGGTAGCCTACCGGTTGGATCTACCTGCTAAGTTGGGGCAGATCCATGATACTTTTCATGTCTCGCAGTTGAGGAAATGTATTGCCGATGAGTCGGCAGTGGTGCCATTGGATGATATACAGGTGGATGCAGGTCTGAACTATGTGGAGACACCGGTAGCGATCATGGATCGTAAAGTTAAGGTTCTAAGAAACAAGGAAGAACCCCTGGTATAAGTGCAGTGGCAACATCGGAAGGGGTCCGAGCTGACATGGGAATCCGAGTCGAAGATGTGGGATCAGTATCCGGAGTTGTTTTCAGTATGAGACTTCGGGGGCGAAGTCTGATTCTAGTGGGGGAGAATTGTAACAGCCCGAAATCCAGGTATTCTTCTGTTGGACATTGCATTTTGATTAAGTTAATGATTTAGGGTTTTCATGGTAGGCGAGTATGCTGGGCGTACAAGGTGTACGCCGCGCGTACTCGTGCGTCTCATTTGGACGCGTTGCCCCTCAGGTACGCGGGGCGTACCCAAGGTTACACCCGGCGTAACTCATTCAGACCTAAACCCTAATTTCCTTTGTTGAGGCTATAAAAGGAATGTGTGGCTGGACTTCTCAGCCACCACCCCTCAGAGTGAAACCCTAAATAGTGTGTGCGATCATCCCTAAGCCTTTGTATGTGCATTCTAAGCTTGTTAGTGCCATTTTAAGGTTGCAAAGGAGAAGAAGAGCTTGTTTGAGAGACAAGAAGTGGTGCTCAAGTGTAGATCTGAGCTTTGCAAGGGTTAAAGCTTCAATTTCAGGTAAAAAGTTCGGATCTTGACACTTGGTTCTTGTTGTATGCTTTAGATGTCATTTTCTAGGGTTTAAGTCCCAAAGCTGGAGACTTTTGTGCAAATGGCCTCCATAAGCTTAGATGCTTCATATTTCTGATATATTGGAGTTGTAGACTCATAAAAATGGCATCTTGGTCGTGGGTATTGCACCATGCATGAGATCTAGGTCCTTGAGTTTGAATAAAAGGTTGTTAGGTGGTGTTGGAGCCTTTACAGCCATGCCAAGGCTTAAAGGTCTCGACTTTATGGGTTTAGACACACTAAAAGAGTCGGATCTAGAAGTTGGAGTAATGGCTTAACCGATTGCGACCAAAAATGGAGAGTGGCTGATTCTGGTGGTTACGCTGGGCGTAACTTCCAGTACGCGCAGCGTACTGGGTGGAGACCCCGATCCAGGGGGTTGGCGATGTACGCCCCGCATACATCTAGCAGTACGCCCCGCGTACTCTCAGGGTTGACTTTTGTTGACTTTTAGGGTTTTGGTCAACATGAGGACTTTAGGTCAAGGAAGGGTAAACTGGACTTTTACCCTATGAGGAATGATGATAAGGGGTAAAGTTTTGGTGGTGGAAGTCTGTGTGTATTAAATGATATTTTTATGTTTAGGCGAGGTTGAGCCGTCATTTGGGTTCGGTGATAGCGAGGATGCGAGATCTTAGACTTTCCATAAGGTGAGTTTTCTCACTATACTGTACCCGGAAGGGTTTGACTTCGTGACCGGAAGGTCGGATATGCTATGAGATAAATGTGTTATGTGTGATAAGTTATTCGTTATATGTGCCATGTATGATATGCTTGATATGGGCCGAAAGGCGAATATGCTATGGGTCGGAAGGCGTTGTAAAATGGACTGTAAGGTTGACATGGGTAGGACCAGAAGGTTTACCCAGTCGGGACGGAAGTCCTCTCAGACACATGGACCGGAAGGTTCGGGCCTGGAAAGGCGTATGTGCGTAGGTTGTATTTTGGGGAACTCACTAAGCATTTATGCTTACAGTTGGTGTTTTATGTGTTTCAGGTACTAGCAAGGACCGTGGGAAGGCGCCGGCGTGATCGTACACATTATCGGGGGAAAACTATTTTTATGATCTTTGGGATGTATTATGTTGTGACAATATTGTTTACATTTGAATTTGAAATATTAATCGATGTTTGATGTTTACAAAAATGAAAAATTGGTTTTAAAATTTACGTCGTTACAGAAAAACCACGATGCTTCATTGCACGTCACAAATGTGTTTAGAAGGTTATGCGTGCTTCGACTTGCCGTCAGGTTGTAGCTAGCAAACACAACTAGGAGTGTCAATCCGGTATAGATCTATACATATCTCTCTCGTACACTTAAGATTTAATGGTTATAGGTCGGGCTAGCTAAAAATCTTTCAACATGTTGATGAGATGTGTCTCTACTAACTCTAGTTGTGGGAACCTCCCCTGGTCTGTTGTGTTGTTATTACTTATTGTATTTATGCAAGTTACTTATTATATATATTATTTGTCTTATACATATTTATATAATTAATTTTTTATTGCATAGTCGATTATTTGTGCAGAGTAACCAATACGTACTAATCTCTAATGGGTGGCTATAACAATGATTAGATATCGGCGTTTCTTGGAGAATGGCCATCATAACAACTAGATATGATATTATATATCATTGTGAATCCGTATAACAACTAGGCATATATTAACTTTAAATGTTGGGCAGAGTATCTACAGGGCATAATACCATCCTAGTGTTATGAGAATAATTATCTAACTAATCTTATACAATTAGTAATAACTATATAATAGTTCCAATTTAACGTATATCCCCCTCCCCCTCGAAAAACATTTGGAAAATGGGGATGTGAACTCACCTGTGACACATAAATCTAGAGAAAGTGAGGTGTTTATTGAGGTGTTAGAAAGGATCAGTCTGAGCTTGCTATTTATAGGAAATTTTGGGGTGCATGTCACGCATTGCTAGCTGTGCAACTTGCGCATGAACCAACCAAGTATTGACGCATGTCTTCTTCTCTTAGTACCACGTCATCTGTATCCTGACAAATTAGAGTTTCAGAGTGTACGCCGTGCACTACGCATGGGTGCACACAAGGTTATTTTATAAACTTTGAAAATCCATAACTCTCGTATACGAACTCTGTTTTCATTGACTCTTATATATCTGCATAGGCCTCGACGTACACTACAATGTTCCTTTTGGTCATTTTAGCTATTTCTTACTTTCTTTTTTAGTCTATAGTTTATAACCTTTATGATTTTATAAAAATCATAACTCTCTCATAAAGGTTCCGTTTTAGGCATTCTTTATCTCAAAATTCATACTTTGAGTAGTACTATGATTGACCTTTTGGTTACTTTTTCAAAAAGTCAACCATTCTTCGTGTAGTTTTCATAGTTGTAAATGCTTATGTAGGGTAGATATTTATTTACTACAAAACTCATATCTCACCCATACTGTGTCATATTTTTGCAAAATTTTATATTTATAGGATCAGGGTAGCATTTATAATCTAAAAATGCTAACCTGCTCTTAAAGTGACACGAGTTTTCGTGCACCTATTTTTGAGCCTTAATGTTGACGTAATTAAAGATGAAAGATTTTAATATGGTTCAATATATTGGGTGGTTACAAGATTGTCCTTCGTATATTTTTGCGTTTTATCATTAAATACAAACGGCAGTCAATGATGTATTTTGCAGGTTGTCCTAGTTAATGTAGAAAAATACTACAATAAAAGGTCTAAAAAATGAGTATTTTGAGTAGGCGACCCAATCCTATTAGAAAATGAGGCAAGCCATGGGTAGCCAAGAGGGAAATTAGGACCAAATTGGGAATGTCCCTAGAAAGTTGTCGAAACACATAGGAAGGGCTCCTACGTCCTAGAAACACTCGAGGGGGACCCATACCAAGAACATGGAATGTCCAGAATTTGAAACCATTCCACTGTGAAGTGAAGAAAAATCTAGAAACACGAAGGTACTTCCAAATAGTCACAACTATGATTTCTTTTAGACATGCGGGGTTTTTTTTTCCAAAAGCATGTAAGCAACAATGGGCTGATCACCCACCTCTTGTAGTAACAATCAAGCAAGACTAAATGTCATATTTTAATAATTGTGTATTACGTCAACTAAACAAACTATCGTACGAAATAGAAATCGGTTTAAAAGCCCTTGCCTTTGAAGTGCCTAGAGTCTGGACGCCAATGTCTGACCTATTTCTAAATAAAAATGGTAATGGGTTCAAAAGCCCATGAATTTGACCTGCCTAAAGTTTGGAGGCCGATGACTCGACTATGTCTACAGTAAAATGATAATCAGCTCCAAAGTTGCTGGCTTTAAGTTGCATAAATTCTAGAGTCCAATTCCTCGACTATATCTGAAGGGAAATGGAAATTAGTTCCAAAGCCCCTGGATTTGAGCTGCCTAAAGTCCGGAGGCTAATGCCTCGGCTATTTCCGAAATAAAATGTCAATCGATTTCAAAGCACCTAACTTTCCTTGCATGAAACCAGATGGTAAACAACTTAAAGACACAAACTAAAATAAGTAGCAACTAAAAGGATACTTTAATACAACATCCATAATAAGATAAAGGAACAACCATACATACTATGACAAACTACATCAACTAAACAAGTGCAAAACACAACAGAAACATTTTCAAAAGCCTAAACTGGCCTACAAACCAAAAAAGAAAACATTAAACCAACAAGATAACACCTAAAGAAAGTAAAAGTTTCAAGAAGTTTTAGCACCACCATGATCCCACAACAGCCATCTCAGCCCTACAACATCCAACATCCCAAGCCCAAATAAGAAAGCATAATCTAATGATAATAACACATCCACAGTCTCATCGAACACTGTAACAAACCAAAAACAAGGATACAAATTTTTATTTTTAAATAAGAAATAGTCATTATATTGTTCCAAAACCCATTACATAATAACAATGTCAAATCATCAGTGTAATACTATAAATACGTATGAAAATGGTGAGGGGAGACTATTGTGCCATCACGGCGGGCCCTTCCCCTTAGTACCAGAAGTAGTTGAAAACATAAATACAAATTGTAAGCAAAAGCTTAGTTAGTTTCCCTAAATTATCACATACCAATCATAAATAGGATAGTGTTATGGCCCAAACCATAGCCTTTTAAGCAATTTACTGCCAAGGGCCAAATCCCAGTCTTACGGAAAGTTGCTAGGGTTGAGATCCTAGTCTTTCATATAGTTGTCAGGGGCCAAATCATGGTCTTTCATACAGTTGACAGGGGCCAAATCTTGGTCTTTATACAATTGCCAGGGGCCAAATCCTGGTCTTTTATACAATTGCCATGGGCCAAATCCTGTTCTTTCATACACATATCTCAAATATAGCTAACAACCTATATCACAAATAATGGGTCGGCCTTGGTGCCTTCGACCCATTGATATAGTGAGAAAACTCACCTCACAGGAAGACATAAAGCTGAACTGACACACTGTAAACTTACACTATCAACCACCTTTATAATTAAAAACCACCAGAACTTAGACTACCATTCAAATTACCTAAAATGCCCCTAGGTCAAACCTTAGTCAAAACTAGGTCAAAGTCAACTGAGTCAACCGCTTTCACTCAGTCAGTATGAGGGACATCCTCCTCATATACATGGGGTGTACCTCACAGTTGACCAAAGGATGGGGCGCTGAACTCATATGCTTATCGCACCGTTCGGTATGCCCTACGTACAAGGTTGCTTGCTAACTTCTTACCCAAGTGCTTAATCCCTTAAGCACTCACGTCTAAATTTCAGATCTAAGCCACATAAGATGTCCTAAGCCATAGACTTTCAAAATTTATGGCCTAACTTGGGGGGAAAATAGTGACAAAAAACTCAACTTTATGACTTAACACCCCTAAAAACTTCTAAAAAGGACAACTCAAATACCTTGGAGTATCTCCTACTTACAAAGGCTATGTTTGGGACAAAAAAGGAAACATAAGGAGCAAAACTAGATACAAGAGATCCAATCATCAAGTTTGAAACTTTTTACCTCCACAAGGTAGACAATGGGGACTAAATGTTGGATCCAAATCCATGAGTGCAACACCACAACTTCAATGTTTTGCCTTCTACTCTAAGATCTCTAAAAATGCACCAAAATTGCCACAACAAGCTTCACAAGCACAAACACACTTAGGGTTTTTTTAGATAAGGAGAGAGACTGGGGGTAAAAAGGTGCTTGAAGCCCTAAGTGAGCTCAAATAGGGTCCAACCCCTAAATTTAGGGTTTGTACTCTGACTACATACGACATACATACCTTCGTACGATCGTCATTCTAATGCCCTGTGGAGTACGCCTTGCGTACGTGGGTGTACGCCACGCATACTCCAAAGGTCTTCAAAATTACATAATTTACATCTGGGACTAAACTTGAAAAATAAACATAACTCAAGGGTTAAAACAAATACTTGAAATCTAGGTGTTACAACTCTCCCCCACTAGAACTAGACTTTGCCCTCGAAGTCTGCTACTACGAATAAATTTGGGCAGTGCTCTCTCATTTTTGCCTCCGGCTCCCACGTTCATTCGAAACCCTTCTGATGCTACCATTGGACTGTGACCAATGACACTTATTGTAGTGTAGAGCCTTCGCGTTTCAATCTAAAATTGGCACCTATATCTCCACATAGTTCAGGTGTTGATTGACTTGAATATCATCCAGCGATATCACTGCTGAATCATCGGCTACACACTTCTGCAGCTGAGACACGTGGAAAGTGTTATGGATCTAACTGAGCTCATTAGGAAGATCCAACTGGTATGTAACCCTGCCTACATGGGTAGTAATCATGAAAGGACCAATAAACCAGGGGCTAGCTTACCCAGCTTCCGAAACCGTATAGCACCTTTCCATGGTGACACATTCAGTAGCACCAAGTCTCCCACCTAAAAGTCAAGGTACAAACGACATCGGTCATCATAACTCTTCTGTTGAATCTGTGCGAGCCGCAATCTATCGAGCACCTACTAAATTAAATTTGTGGTCATAAGCACCACCTTAGTGCTTCCTATGACCCAATGACCAACCTTACCCCAACAAACCGGGGTCCTGCACCACCTCCCATACAACATCTAAAATGGAGGTCGGTCAATACTAGCATGATAATTGTTGTTGTAAGAGAACTTGTCCAGTGGATGGTAAGTATCCTAACTCCCTCCTAAATCCAACACATAAGACCGAAGCATATCCTTGAACATTTGGATCGTCTGCTCACTCTATCCGTTGGTATGAGGATGGTATGATGTACTAAAATGCAATTGAGTACCAAAATCCTCGTGAAACTTCCTCCAAAACCTGGAGGTGAAACAGACATCCAGTCCGAGACCATTGAAACTGGCACCCCGTGCCGAATCACCACCTCTCAGACATAAGCATCAGCTAGCTTTTCTGCGGATATACTATCTGCAATCGGAATGAAATGTGTACTCTTGGTTAATATATCCATAATAAGCCAGATAGAATCAACACTACGCGTTGTCCTAGGCAATTTTGTGATGAAGTCCATAGTGATATCCTCCCACTTCCACATGGAAAAGGGTAACAACTGCACCTTTTTATAAGTTGACTGGTGCATGGCCTTTACTTTCTTGCAAGTCAGGCATGACTCAAGAAACCAAGCTACCTCCCTCGTCATGCGGGGCCAAAAGTAACTCAACCTCAAATATCGGTACATCTCTGTGGCGCCCAGATGGATAGAAAACTTTGATTTATGCGCCTCCTCTAAAATGATTTGTCTCACCCCACCTAATGTCGAAACCCATACCTTACCACATTGCGTCAGCAACCTCTAACTATCTAATAAATAAAGGAATCTACCCTCTAATATGCTCGATCTTCTGATTTTCCTTTTTCAATCCTTCGACCTGAGACTTTTTGATCAAACCCATCAGAGGTGAAGTGACTGACATCCTTAAATAGATATATTAGATAGATGAGTTTGCCACCTTACGGCTTAATGCATCGGCCACCACACTGGCCTTCACAGGGTGGTACAGGATCTCACAATCATAATCTTTCACTACATCCAACCACCTCCGTTGCCGTATATTCAAATTTGGCTGACCCATCAAACACTTCAAACTCTTTTGGTCAGTGTAGATAATACACCGAACCCCATACAGATAATGCCTCCAAATCTTGAGGGAAACCACCACAGACTCCAATTCCTAATCATGTATAGGGTAATTCACCTCATGTTGGTTTAGATACCTCGAAGCGTAAGCAATCACGTCACCCCTCTACATAAGAACAACTCCTAGACCCAAAATAGACGTGTCACAGAAAACCACAAAATCAACCAAACACTCGGGGTAGCGTGAGAATTAGGGCCTCACACAATTTCTACCTCAGAGTCTCAAAAGCAAAATTTCGATCAGTCCCCCAATGAAATATCACACTTTTCTTTGTCAAACGGGTCAAAGGTACAACAATCTTGGAGAAATACTGGATAAATCTCCGATAATACCTCGCAAGACCTAAGAAACTCCAAATATCTGATGCGGTCCTCGATACATCCCCACACATCACAACCTCGATCTTGGCCAGGTCGACCAAGATTCCCTTCTAGTTGATGATGTGCCCCGGAAACTGCACCTCGAGCAACCAAAACTCACATTTAGAGAATTTAGCATAAACCGTCTCCTTCCTCATGGTCTCCAACACCTCTCGCAAATGTTCTTCATGTTGCTTCTTGGTCTTGGAGTATACCAAAATATCATCAACGAAAATAATCATAGATTCATCCAGCATCAGTGTGTAGACCCTATTCATCAGGTCCATGAACGTTGCTGGTGCATTGGTGAGACAGGAGGGCATCACCATGAACTCGTAATTGCCATAACAAGTCTTGAAGGCGGTCTTCTACACATCCTCATCCCTGACCCTCATATGGTGGTACACTGATTGCAAATCAACTTGGAAAACCAAGATGCACCCTGGAGCTGATCGAACAAATCAACAATCCTTGGGAGTTGGTATTGGTTATTTACCATTAGCTTATTCAACTCCTGATAATCAATGCACATCCTGTATGAATCGTCCTTCTTCTTCACAAATAAAATCAGTGTTCCCACGGAGAACTACTCGGATGAATAAAACCCTTGTTTAGCAGCTCCTGCAACTGCGTAGACAACTCATGCATCTATGGTTGTGCTAAGCGATACGACGCCTTGGCTATCGGAGCCGCACCAAGCACCAAATCAATCCGAAACTCAACCTACCTCTTGAAACGCAGTCATGAGAAATACTTAAGGAAAATATCCGAAAAATCTCTCGTAATGAATACCCTACTCAACTCTATTGTGGCCTCAACCCGTGTGTCATAAATATAAGCCAGAAACTCATTACAACCCTAGTACATATATCTCCTGACCCTCGCATCGAAATAGAGAGCTGACCCATGTGAAGCTCTCTTGCCAGTAATAATCAATTATCACCCATTTGGGGTTCGAGATCTCACTATGTAACAACCCGTTGTTTTGAGTCAATAAAAGTCAATGAAATTCACACTAGTTCACTTAAAGTTTATACTAGTTTAAACAAGGATTCACTCACTCTAAATTATGGAGAAAAATCATCTCTTTGGAAGTATATATAAGCCTATACTTAAATGAAATTATAATATATTAATATGTTTATATCAAATTCGGTTTTAGGAATCAAATTCCAAAACCAAAACCGAATTCCCTTTAAGATATAAGGCTTGACCGACTTTTGTTTTCCCCTTGACCCCGACACCGAATTCACCACCCACTTGTAAGGTTTGGACTGAGTTCTCCATTCTTCATTGACTAGAAACCAAACATTCTTAATTCTATTGACTTTAGGACCTAATTCATGAGAAATTCTATCCTAAAGGATCGAAAACACTCTAATTGAGGCCCAATAAGGTCGAACACCCCTATATATGTGTATAACCAATTTTCCCAATTCATTTCTCACTTTATCCACCAAATTCTTGCCAATCTTTCTCTCATGTATCATCAGTGGGCCTTCAAATCTTCAAGAGTTTTTACCCAAAATCTTCAAAACTTCATAATATTCTTCGAATCTTCAAGCAATCCTCAAGAACACAAGAACATCCTTCAAAAACTCATATTTTCCCGAGGATACACCAAATTCACCCTCATTCCCCCACCAAAAACCCTTTTTCCCACCGTAATCACTCTCCCCCTTATTTCCAAACATTCCAAATTAAACTGTAAGTATTATTTACTTAATTAATTATTCAAATCACTATTTAAGTTAATTAATTATTAATTTAAATACGGTGACGGATAAAATTATGTTAAGGTAACGTTATTAGCGCGTACGCTTACATGGGGATCATTTCTACAACATGTTAAATTCTGACGTCAACACACATTCATGGTGAGTTCATACCCCTACATTTTTAACGTTTTTAATATTTTTACCAGGTGGGGGATATAAGTAAAACACGAGGTCTATCGTGTTATACAAAGATTTTAAAAACCTTTGCAATTGTTTCAAAATGAGCCTTCGCTAAACTTTCTTAAAATATTGTATATATTTTAACCATTTTGTAATATGTCGAGCATATGGGTGATTATTTATACAATTAAATTGAAGATGTTTTTATTTCACTACGAAACATACATTGAAACTATATTCGATAAAATTAGAAATTCATTACACTATATTAACAAGTAGGATACACTAAACAAGGACGTACAATCAAAACTATAATATGTATAGTTTGGAAACGCTACTCTAGTTCACTACTACAAGGATACACTACTAAAATAATTATTTAAGTATAATTATTTTACACTACGAGGCGATACATACAATTTCAATTACAAAACACTTTAATACGAGACAATGCATACTATTTTCTAATACAAGAGAATACTACCACACTACAACACTACACGTAAACTAGTTGATACAGGGCTGTGAGACAGTAATTCACTAGTATCCTTTAGGGTACGGAACTAAATCCTATAAAGTATAACCAAAGACTCCTGTAGGGAGAGCGTGAGATTTATGTATAGATCTATACAAGACTGACAATCCCACACCAGAGCTGCTTGCAACAGCTAGGTCGGTAGACCTGAGGTGATAAATGTCATAATTATCGGATGCCTGAAGAACGTTGTAGAGATCACTAGGTCATATCAACATGGTAATATGAAACTCACAACAGTATAAATAACAAGTATGTTTACGTGATTAACTATTCTTCAATGGTTTTACTTTAATTAATAAGACTACCGTACAGTATTTACACTACAGCTTGTAGTAAACAGGGTTTCATACAAATATTACTGTGGTTCATTACTTTACTCTACAACTAGTAGATACTCGGTTTTCATACTAAGGTTTTATACAAACACTATTACAGTACACTACTTTCACTACAACTGGTGGTATCCAGGCATACATACAAAGGTTTTTCATACAATTACAGATACACTACACTGTTTTTCTAACTCAGAGTACACTAATATAGTATACAAATACAAGAAACATACAATACTACACTACTTTCACTATGGAAAATATTGTATTTTCTTGAGGAACACACTAAGTGTTTTCAAAGTACAAAGATAAGTTTTCCAGCACTATAACATACTTATGAACTCACCAACTTAAATGATGATACACTTTCAAAATCACTTGTATTCTCAGGGAACTGATAAGACAGGTACACACGTAGGATTTTGAGAAGTCGAAGCTTTTTAGAGTCACGTCTTTTACACTTTTGTTATACATTTTGATGTCATACAAACAATTTATTGAACATATATAAATACTCTACCTTATCAATGTAATGGTTATGCTTTCTTTGATTCCTATTATACAATTGTTTTGATAGTGTACATGACGTCCTCCACCCCTGAACGTTTCCGGCGTTCCGGTTTAGGGGTGTGAGTAATTGGTATCAGAGCATTGTTTATAGTGAACTAAGTATATCAAACCTTACATGGTATACAATTGCAAGCACTAAGGGGCCAAAGCGCTCTGAACTAAAAGTATACTTTTAAAATCTAAGTATTTTATAAGAAGTATACTAACACTACATACATAACAGAAGTAGTATCACAAGAAGAACAAAACAAAAGTGTTTAGATGTTGAGCACTATGGTTAAACCTGGACCGTTATGTAATCCTATCTGGCATAAATCAACTATATTTATTTGAGATATGACCAACATGTGTTTGGGAGTGATAGTGGTGTTGTAGCAAGTCTAAAACTTACCCAACTCCATACAAAAGGGAACAATACAACAAAACATATAAACTAAAATACTATATGAGTATTTTGTAGCACTACGATACTAGAGCCAAACACATTGTACCGATTTCATTCCAAGTGTTGCTATAAATTTCATAGCGATTGTTTACTTGTACTAAGTAGACTTCCACTGTAAATATCTTGATAGAACACTAAAACTGTCAGGATAAGATGTACATTGTTCAATATCACCTAACTCCTAACCACTATTGAGGACTTATCATCATTTTTCTCTTAAATTATTCTAGATAAAGATGCCTTTGAAGAAGTCCAACCAAAAGAACAACAATCTTCCACCACCGCCTCCTCCTCAGTATGATCCTGCCATGTTCCAAGCAGCAGTTACAACTATCGTGGCTACCACAATGTCACACATAAACGTAAGTGACACAAGTGGGGCAGATAGTGGTGCCAACCCTTCCAACCAGGGCGACAGTAATGGACACCCAAGGGCGTGTTCCTACAAGGACTTCACTAATGCTAAACCCTGGCCTTTCGATGGCACTAGAGGTGTCATTGCCCCAACCCGTTGGTTTGAGAAGACCGAATAAATCTACGTGCCCCGAGATGATTAAAGTAAAATTTGCAGCATGCACCTTCACTGATAGAGCACTAACTTGGAACAACCAAGTCAAATCCCTAACTCTCCCGATAGCTAATGCCATAAGTTGGGATGATTTGAAGGAGTTGATGTTGGCTGAATACTGCCCGCGAGGAGAAATGAAAAAACTGGAGCAAGATCTCTGGAATCTGAAAATGAAGGGTTCTGACGTTACTGCTTACATTGCTAGGTTCAGTGACCTGGCTCTTCTGTGTCCCGGTTTGGTCACCCCGGAAAGCAAAAAAGTTGAAAGGTAGATATGGGGATTGACACCTCCAACTCAAGGGAATGTCTTAGTTGCTAAACCACTCACATTTAACAGTGCCAAGCACCTGACACAGGCCTTAGTGGATCACGGGTATAGCCACAACCATGTAGCAGCCGCTCCCAAACCACATAAAGAAGGCAGTAGGAAGAAAAAGTTCTAGAACAAACGCAAGGGTCAATCTTCGCAGGAGCCCTCCAAGAAACAACAAACAGTGGCAATCCATCTTGCTACCATTCCCGCCACTGTTCTCACTGCTCAAGCACTTCCCAACAGATACGCTAGAACCCTCCCTAGGTGTGAAAAATGCAATTTCATCATCATAAGTCTTGTCTGGAGTTGCAATGCAATAACTGTAACAAGATGGGGCATACGGAATGCTTCTGCGAGGCAGCTACACAACCAAATGCACAGACCTCCAGAGCTGGAATTGGCCAAGCCTGTTATAGGTGCGGTGAAACTAGGCACTACAAGCGGAATTGCCTTAAGGCAAGAGATGGCAGAAACACGAGGAAAGTGCTAGCCATGGGTCAGGAGTAGGAAGTTGCAGACCCCACCGTTGTCATGGGTATGTTCCTTCTTGAAAACTCTTATGCATGCATTCTCTTTGATAGTAGTGTGGAGAGGAATTTTGTTAGTCACAAATTCAAACATTTATTCAAACACAAATCACAACCACTAAACAAAACGTTCACTGTCGAGATGGCTAATGGAAAGAAAGAGAGCACTAACGACGTATTCATAGGATGCACCCTCATACTAAAAGACTATTATTTTACCATCGAGCATATGTCGGTTTCCAAAAGAGCTTCGATGTCATCATCGGCATGGATTGGCTAAGTCCAAATCGTGCTGATATTCTTTGCTACGAAAAATTCATTCACGTCAATCTACCAAATAGCGAAGCCCTTGTTATCTATGGCGACAAACTTAGCATGAAACTTCGCATCATTTCGTGCATCAAAGCTCAGAAATACCTATGAAAGGAGTGTCACACACTCCTAGCTCATGTAGTTAACAAAAACCAAGAAGTTAAAGACCTCAAGAGTATCCCCGAAGTCTATAACTTCCCTGATATCTTCCTTGAGGATCTTCCAAGAGTACCGGAAGAGATGCAAGAATTATCCAGCCAGCTAAACAAACCACTTAGCAAGAGATCAATTAGACCAAGCTTCTCACTCTGGGGAGCACCGGTCTTGTTCCTGAAGAAGAAGGATCGATCTTTCTGGATGTGCATATACTACCACGAGCTAAACAAACACATTATTAAGAATCGCTACCCAATACCCAGAATAGACAACCTCTTCGATCAACTACAGGGAGTGAGCTACTTTTTAAAGATAGACTTGAGATCAGGGTACCATCAATTGCGAGTCCAGGAGAGTGATGTTCCAAAAACATCTTTCCGAATGCGATATGGACACTACGAGTTTTTAGTGATGCCCTTTTGTCTAACCAACGCACCTGTCATATTCATGGATTTAATTAATCGGGTTTGTGGCCCCTTCCTAGAAAATTTCGTGATAGTATTCATAGATCATATACTTATCTATTCACGATGCGAGGAAGAACACAACCAACACTTAAGACAAGTTCTAGAGACACTGAGGGTAGAAAAGCTTTACGCGAAATTCTCTAAGTGCGAGTTTTGGATTAGGAAGGTAACTTTTTTAGGTCACGTGGTTAGCGAAGAAGGCATACATGTAGACCCATCCAAAATAAAGGCAATTGAGTATTGGTCAGCACCGAGAACGCCCACATAAATACTTCAATTCTTGGGCCTTGCTGGCTACTATCGTAGGTTTATATAAAACTTCTCTAGAATTGCTAAACCGCTTACCAAACTGACTCGGAAGGTCGTGAATTTTAGTTGGGGAGAGAAGCAAGACACCGCGTTCAAGACACTAAAACAATCCTTGTACAACGTTCCTATATTGTCTCTTCCATAAGGGACAGAAGGCTTCATGGTATATTGCAATGCATCCAATCAGGGGATAGGTTGTGTGCTTATGCAGCGAGCAAAATTTATTGCTTATGCCCCGAGACAACTTAAAGCACACAAAGTCAGCTATACAACTCACGATCTTGAACTAGGAGCAGTGGTCTTTGCCCTAAAAGTCTGGAGACATTACCTGTATGGTACCAAGTGCACTATCTTCACCGACCACAAAAGCCTTCAACACATCTTTGATCAGAAGGAGCTCAATATGAGACAACGATGATGGGTAGAGCTGCTAAATGATTACAAGTGCGGAATTCCTTATCATCCAGGTCAAGCCAATGTATTAGCTGACGCCCTTAGCCGGAAAGAATACTCAGATCGTAAGGTGAAGGCACTAACCATGACAATTCATTCCCACCTGTCCACCCAAACCCTAGAGGCTCAGCAGGAAGCCTTTAAACAAGAAAATGCGGCGAGTGAAGCCGTATGAGTAATGTAAAATAACTTTGTGATCTAGGGAGATGGAGTTCGTTATTTCATGAACCGGATCCGGAACCCAAAGTTTGGTGGTTACAGGGAGGTTGTCATGGATGAAGCCTAGAAAACTCGATACATCGTCCACCCAGGTTCAGATATGTGATAACCCGAAATTTTCATTTGGTTAAACCCTAAAAGTCAACCACTTCATATCATAAATTAATATCATTATTTCTTATTTTTAAGAAATATAAAGTTCTTTTGATTATTTTAATATTATTTTTAAGCGAATGGGTGAAAGAAAGTGTCGTCTCGGGTTTTGATTTATGAAAACCGCAAATACTTCCCGTATTAGAAACACTCGACCAAACTTTTATGTTTTGGGTTTAGGAATCACCCAAAAACCGTAAACTCATGCCTATGTATGAGTTTACTCCCCAAGAAACTAGTCATTGTGTTTACTCCCCAAATAGTCAAAAGAGTAAACTCCAAAAACTCTCTCAACTATCATCCAACATTTAATTCCAAATCTTCGATCTTCTAAGTGTTCTAACCATTTCAAGTTAGTAAAACACTTAATCTAGTGTTTGTGCATCTATTCATCCATTCATTTCCGGTTTTTGTTTAGATTTTCCAAAACACCAAGAACACCAAGAGCACACACTAAGTGTTCATGGCCTTTTAGCTCAAATCAAGCATCATTATAGTAAGTACTTCCATCCTTGAGTACTTGTAAGGTACTATATGTGACAACCCGATATTTCAACTCTTTGTAATGACCTAATAGGTCAAGTTTTGTAAACATCTTTGAGTTACTAAAATTAACTTTGATAATAAAATGTCCAAAAAGTTTATGTTTAAATTCTTCCATGTTTAGATATCATCAAACCATGATCGTATGTAAAAAGAACGCCCAAATCCGACTTTGTATATTGAAGTTATGATATTTCAAGTCCAGCTTAGCAACAAACGGCTAAAAAAACTCGAAACGGAGATCGAGCGACATTTGGCCGGAATGACCTAAACGAGAATCGAAGGTCTCGACAATGGTATTTCAACGGTCAAAAGTCTGGCAAAAACCGACGTCAGATAAATAAGTTATGAATTTTTATAGAAATTCCTTAATTACGTCATTTTAATAAATAAATAATAAAAATAATTTCGGAATTTGCCAACGGAATCTAAACGAAAGTTGTAGATCGTAGTCTCACCTTCGCGGGGATATAAAGAACGTCGAAAACGGAGTTCGTATGAAGGAGATATGAATTTTTGAAGTTTGATAAATAATTTATATATAAATTTTATTCAAAATTCGGTATTATCCGAAGAGGAGTCAGCCTAGGGCCGAGGTACGCACCGCGTACGCTCGTACGCCCCGCGTACTCGAATGAAGGGTCTCGGGTCATCCACGTCGCCCTATGCGAAGCTACCGACCCGTCCCATCCGATCCGACCCATCCCGTCCGAAGTGCGTAAGCGATGACGTACGGGTACGCGCTGCGTACGCCCGTACGCCCCGCGTTCGGAGGCGGTTCAGCACCCCTATAAAAGGGATGCGAGCCTTTCCGAAAATGTTGTTCATTTCCTCTCTTTCTCTCCCGATCTTGCCTCGATTTCCGTGCCCTTTCAAACCCGAAGCTCTGGTCTTTTTGCTCAAGTCCCAAGGGTCGATTTTACTCCCGAGATTCCCGAGAATCCCGAGAAAAATCCGTTTCCCGAGACGAAACTCTGCCCGGTTTTTCCATCTCGCTATCTTCAAACTTCCAGGTGAGTTCATACCCCTTAACTAACGTTTTAAACTACTTTCAAATGTTTTATGGGGGGGAATACAAGTAGAATCATGCTAGGATTATAACAATCACAGACGATTAATAAGTAGAATTACGCTAATTATTACATCAGTCACATGTGATTAATATTCAACATTCGAAAGATTTGGCTACTCATTAGCCGTCTCACCAAACAGTTTCCTTCAAATGACTTTTATAAACATTTTATATGTTCTAAACTATTTATTACACTGTACATCTTACTCGGTACATTACTTTTCAAACTTATTTACAACTATGTTTCAATCAAATGTTTCCTTATACTCAAAATGGTTTTATCATACTTATGCCTCCAAATTGTTTTATAAATCGACATCAAGTCGATCTTTTCTTAAAATAATGTTTATGTTTCAAATGTATTACAAAAATTCAATTATGCTTTTATATTATAAATTGCATGCCTCTATATGTATAGTTATATAAGAAATGTTTAAAAGACCTAGGAAGGCTATCCACCCTATTTCCTTTTCGCGCCTTGAGATGTGGTCTGGTGGGATTTTGGGTATTCGTCCGAAAGACGTTTAAATATTAGTTATATATGATGTGTACATATATAGTCATAAAAGATCTTTCCAGTTCATCCCACACCCTTAGTTAGTAAGGGTATACATCCATGACCATACGTACCAGTTAGACTGCTAGTAAACTACCATATGGGTAGTTTAGGAAGATGCTAGAACCGTTACTAGAACGCGATATCATACATGAGTCAGTTCATTCATGAGTCAATACTTTCTAGAATATTACATACACACGAATACTTTTACAATTGTGATCCACTGTATGGGTTCATGTCTTAATTGCCATGACCCGGGTTGTAGCCAGAGTCTCTTGGAGGGAGAGCGTTGAGTTTGCGTATAGATCTATACTGGATTGACTATCCTACACCTTTCTGTTAGCTACAATGGGACCGACAGGTCTACGGGTGCCAAACGTCATAACCTATTTTTCGACTATACGTTGTCGATGTTACCAGTCAATAGTATGGTGCAACTTATCACACGATACCTTAATATAAACCCGGTTTAAGGTAGTTAGTACTACAGTAGTTCATATAAAACGAAACTACCGTACTACAATAATTTACCCATTACATTTTGGTGATAGCCTCACCTAAACTTAAATGTACAAACTATATTTTGTTAAATGATAGTTACACTTGGGAAATTTCACACTTTTACATCAAACGAGCATACAAACTGTTAAGCCTTGGTAAAGGGCTACTTTTATACTTTAAACAGAAAATATAGGTTTTTCTGAGAGATTCAAACGTTTACAAACACTTACATACATTTACAACTCATACTTACGACAGGTTCAAAACGTTTTTGATAAACGAACCTCGACACTAAAATACTTATGAATTCACCAGCTTAATGCTGACAAACTCTTTCAAAATAACTTGTATTCTCAGGTCATCAGTAGACAGGTACCGATGCTAGCTTTTGAGAAGATGGAGCGCATTCAAGTCTCATCATACTATTTTGATATACATTATTTTTTTGGTGTCTAAAACTGTACGGAACACACTTGTATTAAAATATTTATATTTAATGCAATGGATGATGTTGATTGCTTATTTACAATTACTGTGTTGTGATACTCTACATGACGTCCTCCGCCCCAGAATGTTTCCGCCTTTCTTGGTTCTGGGGTGTGACAGATTGGTATCAGAGCATTGTTTATAGTGAAGCAAGTATATCAACCCATAAAAGATATACTAAACTATAAACCCATTTGGGATTAAAACACTCTAACTAGGAGTTTATACTTTAAATAATAAGATATTTAAGTAAGTATACGTGTTGCATTCATACTAAAATCAGTGTCACTAGGACAGTACAAAAGAATTACGATTGTTGGGCAACACAAGTGGGCTTAGAGACATATGGTCAAAACTGGGAAGATATAGCCTGATCGCCTATATTATCCGAGGGTTGACTAGCATGTGCCTAAGTTTAAGTGTATAGTCGCAACAATGCTAAAATCTTACCAACCCTACCACAATGAGAACAATAGAACATAACATTAAACATTTAAAATACTATAGGAGTACTTAGTGTTACTATAAGTACTTTATACTTGAGAACAAAAACGGAATCTTCATTATTAAGTTGATAGTTGCTAAGTGGATACACTGAGGCTATATGTAATTTGGATGTTATAGACTTAGAATCTGTGATAATGTTACCTTGCCCCTATTCTGTGTGAATTTGGAATAAAGGTCACTTATTTGAAGGTCTATCCTGTTTGGATTACACATAACTGGTATGCACTTCACAAATAGCGATGTAACTAATGAAGGTTTTCTATATAATTATCTAGATAGTTCGTCAAATAATATTCCTCTTACCCTAAATTCTTGCATAGAAATCACATTTGGACTCCATCCCCTTGACATCCAGTATCTTTCGAATAAAGTTATAGCTGGTTGGTTTGGAGAAGAACTATAGAACGATCATCCTATCCTCTTGGATGATCACCGTGATGAAGGCTTTTCTTACGATGCTAATTCCGAACTAGAGGTTGAGAACCTACCCCGAGCAACTTCCTTTCCAATTCCTAACCCTCGTCCGGCTCTTCATGGCCCGACGCCTGATTCGGTGGAATGCTTGGGAACATGGAGCCAATAACAAGATCAACCCATGCCAGTTATTGGCGACTGAAACTTTTACAACCTGAGCAATGGGGGCGCAGCAGGTAGAACCTTGCCAATCATGGGCCGCAGAGTGGCCCAAAATGAGATTGAAGGTAGGTCAGCCCAACATCAGATTGCCGAAGTTGTCACCGATGCGAGAATGCATACCCTCCACACCATTCATCTAGAAGATGCTCACGAAAGATCAGAGAGAAACCATGAAACCCTACTGCAAGCACTGACTGAATCACGAGCCGAAGTCATAGGGCTCCGAGTACACCAGATGGTGTGCGAAAGACACCTACTTGACATGGAACGTCAATTGGTTGGACTAAAAATTCACCCGAGGAATTACCATCGCCAGTAGTAGATGCTTTACTTTATTTCCCTTATAAAAAGAGAAATCGTATTTTCTGTCTATGCCTGATGTCGCATTTTCTATGAAATTATCTGGTACCGTAACTACTTTAGTTAGGTCTTTATGCTGTCAGGAACTACCTCCTGTGGATATGATGTAAAACCTTTACAAGGTCATTTCCCTGAACCTTTACGCCGTAAAAATCCAAGATATTGACAGCCGGCTAACTTTTGTGTCATTTCCTTCATTCAAGTACTCTTATCATACTCTCATTGGAGTCTATCTGAAACCTGCTTTAGTTAAGTCATTGGACCATAGCAAGTTAAATACGGAAACATTTTCAAGTCTCTTTCAGTGGTTGGATTTTGTTATTCACCAACCCACGATACCTCAACTTGTACAACAAACGTCTTGAGAACATTCTACGAACTTACCTCTATTTATTACTAGGACTGCATCATAGGAATGTAGGTCAAACTTTCATGAACATCGTCGTACTCTTTACATGAACAATCTAAGTATGTTACAGAATCGCTCACAAACTCTTTGCATCAGGGTCAACCGGAATCGCTCACAAAATCTTTACTTTTCGTGTTACAGAATCATGTCGTCATCAAGAAGCAATCAGTCGATCAGCGAAACCCCCACTTTTCCTATGGACGTCGCTACCTTTCAAACAACAGTTACAGCTGCCGTGGTGGCTGCGGTAACCGCGGTCCTTGCACACCGTAGCACTAACAACACAACCAATCGTGGTATCCATCTAGGAAGTCATCAAACAGTAACAGTCACAGGCTCGCAAAGCCGAAAAACAGAAAACAAGAAACGAAAGCGTCAAGCCCGGAAGGAACGCAAGAAATCCCAAAAGTTGGCTATACAACAGCAGCAAGTGGAAACCCCTGCCATCCCAATACCGAACAGGCCATACGAGGGAAAACTCCCGAAGTGTGTTAAGTGTAGTTTCCATCATCATGGGGCTTGCCATGAGATGCAGTGTTGCAATTGCCTAAACATAGGGCATCATGCTCGTAACTGTGGAACACCGGCGCGACCTATCCCTCAAGTCCCTTTCATCAGGACTGAACCTGCACACAAGATTTGTTATAGCACCGAACGATTTAAGAAGCAGTTTTCAAAGTGGAGTAACGAGGAAGGCACTCGTGTCCACATAACATTGGCTAAACATCTCAATCCCGACTCCAAGGCTAGTACTAACCCGTCATGCCACCAATGCGGTGAGGTAGGGCACTTCAAGAAAGATTGCCCGATAACAAAGAACTCTGGCGCAGATGGGAAAATTCTCAGGATCACAGCTGCAGGAGAACTTACTCCGGAACCACGTTAAATGTAATTTGGGCGTTTCGTTGTAACAGACTTATAAACTATCTAGAACTAGTGCAACTAGAGTCTTACCTTTTGCGAGATTCCGTCTGTATAGGAATTCTCGTGTTGCGTATACTTGTCTTTTGTAGTATATCTTATTCGTAGCAATAGTCTTGTGGTAAGTCTAAAGTACTGTACCTCTGTTCATGGTTGCATAGTTGTGTTTTGTCTGTAATCGTCTATGTTTTATTCTAATATCTTTAAAGTTTCTGTATGATTCCGACATTATCATACAATCAGATTCAATTTGTCAAAACCGTTGAGCATTTATCGACGCCAGAGACGCTGACAGTTTTTCGCCAAATTCTAGGTCTTACTGACCTACCGCCTTAGTTCATTCAGAACTCCTCGCAAACTACAGAAACTCGTACGACTTTGACCCAGCAATGGGTGGCCTTTGACTGGGAAGTTACGCGAGAAAAGGAATCTTTGAGATTCCAAGTGAGTGACCAAGTTCTTTAGGATGACTCACTCTAGAAATGGCATAATACGCTTTGTAAAAAGTGGAAAGCTAAATCCAAGTTAGACAGGACCTCCGAGATTCTTATCAGAATCGGTCCTGTGCCCCACACAAACTAGACCTACTCCACGAGCTCAGTAACATACTTTCTACACTTCGCATCTCAATCAAGAAACCATACCTTTCCGTTAGGACCCTTGCAAGTCCACTCGTCAAGATCCTCGCCTTCGTATTAGAACCGTAGTGACCCTCGACCGAGAGGTCAAGCGGACGAGGGAAACGCCATCGCCTGTTAGTGAAGGTTCGTTGGAACGCCAACTGAGAACCCGTTATCACTTAGATGCGCTAAAACAAATCGATTAGGGAGTTTCCTCCTCACGACTCGATCATTCGTGCATGCTTCTTTGCTTAAATTCTAATTTCGGGACGAAATTCCCTCTAACGGGGGGATGATGTGACAACCCGATATTTCAACTCTTTGTAATGACCTAATAGGTCAAGTTTTGTAAACATCTTTGAGTTACTAAAATTAACTTTGATAATAAAATGTCCAAAAAGTTTATGTTTAAATTCTTCCATGTTTAGATATCATCAAACCATGATCGTATGTAAAAAGAACGCCCAAATTCGACTTTGTATATTGAAGTTATGATATTTCAAGTCCAGCTTAGCAACAAACGGCTAAAAAAACTCGAAACGGAGATCGAGCGACATTTGGCCGGAATGACCTAAACGAGAATCGAAGGTCTCGACAATGGTATTTCAACGGTCAAAAGTCTGGCAAAAACCGACGACAGATAAATAAGTTATGAATTTTTATAGAAATTCCTTAATTACGTCATTTTAATAAATAAATAATAAAAATAATTTCGGAATTTGCCAACAGAATCTAAACGAAAGTTGTAGATCGTAGTCTCACCTTCGCGGGGATATAAAGAACGTTGAAAACGGAGTTCGTATGAAGGAGATATGAATTTTTGAAGTTTGATAAATAATTTATATATAAATTTTATTCAAAATTCGGTATTATCCGAAGAGGAGTCAGCCTAGGGCGGAGGTACGTGCCGCGTACGCTCATACGCCCCGCGTACTCGAATGAAGGGTCTCGGGTCATCCACATCGCCCTATGCGAAGCTACCGACCCGTCCCATCCGATCCGACCCGTCCCGTCCGAAGTGCGTAAGCGATGACGTACGGGTACGCGCTGCGTACGCCCGTACACCCCGCGTTCGGAGGCGATTCAGCACCCCTATAAAAGGGATGCGAGCCTTTCCGAAAATGTTGTTCATTTCCTCTCTTTCTCTCCCGATCTTGCCTCGATTTCCGTGCCCGTTCAAACCCGAAGCTCTGGTCTTTTTGCTCAAGTCCCGAGGGTCGATTTTACTCCCGAGATTCCCGAGAATCCCGAGAAAAATCCGTTTCCCGAGACGAAACTCTGCCCGGTTTTCCCATCTCGCTATCTTCAAACTTCCAGGTGAGTTCATACCCCTTAACTAACGTTTTAAACTACTTTCAAATGTTTTATGGGGGGGAATACAAGTAGAATCATGCTAGGATTATAACAATCACAGACGATTAATAAGTAGAATTACGCTAATTATTACATCAGTCACATGTGATTAATATTCAACATTCGAAAGATTTCGCTACTCATTAGCCGTCTCACCAAACAGTTTCCTTCAAATAACTTTTATAAACATTTTATATGTTCTAAACTATTTATTACACTGTACATCTTACTCGGTACATTACTTTTCAAACTTATTTACAACTATGTTTCAATCAAATGTTTCCTTATACTCAAAATCGTTTTATCATACTTATGCCTTCAAATTGTTTTATAAATCGACATCAAGTCGATCTTTTCTTAAAATAATGTTTATGTTTCAAATGTATTACAAAAATTCAATTATGCTTTTATATTATAAATTGCATGCCTCTATATATATAGTTATATAAGAAATGTTTAAAAGACCTAGGAAGGCTATCCACCCTATTTCCTTTTCGCGCCTTGAGATGTGGTCTGGTGGGATTTTGGGTATTCGTCCGAAAGACGTTTAAATATTAGTTATATATCATGTGTACATATATAGTCATAAAAGATCTTTCCAGTTCATCCCACGCCCTTAGTTAGTAAGGGTATACATCCATGACCATACGTACCAGTTAGACTGCTAGTAAACTACCATATGGGTGGTTTAGGAAGATGCTAGAACCGTTACTAGAACGCGATATCATACAATGAGTCAGTTCGTTCATGAGTCAATACTTTCTAGAATATTACATACACACGAATACTTTTACAATTGTGATCCACTTTATGGGTTCATGTCTTAATTGCCATGACCCGGGTTGTAGCCAGAGTCTCTTGGAGGGAGAGCGTTGAGTTTGCGTATAGATCTATACTGGATTGACTATCCTACACCTTTCTGTTAGCTACAGTGGGACCGGCAGGTCTATGGGTGCCAAACGTAATAACCTATTTTTCGACTATACGTTGTCGATGTTACCAATAAATAGTATGGTGCAACTTATCACACGATACCTTAATATAAACCCGGTTTAAGGTAGTTAGTACTACAGTAGTTCATATAAAACAAAACTGCCGTACTACAATAATTTACCCATTACATTTTGGTGATAGCCTCACCTAAACTTAAATGTACAAACTATATTTTGTTAAATGATAGTTACACTTGGGAAATTTCACACTTTTACATCAAACGAGCATACAAACTGTTAAGCCTTGGTAAAAGGCTACTTTTATACTTTAAACAGAAAATATAGGTTTTTCTGAGAGATTCAAACGTTTACAAACACTTACATACATTTACAACTCATACTTACGACAGGTTCAAAATGTTTTTGATAAACGAACCTCGACATTAAAATATTTATGAATTCACCAGCTTAATGCTGACAAACTCTTTCAAAATAACTTGTATTCTCAGGTCATCAGTAGACAGGTACCGATGCTAGCTTTTGAGAAGATGGAGCGCATTCAAGTCTCATCATACTATTTTGATATACATTATTTTTTTGGTGTCTAAAACTGTACGGAACACACTTGTATTAAAATATTTATATTTAATGCAATGGATGATGTTGATTGCTTATTTACAATTACTGTGTTGTGATACTCTACATGACGTCCTCCGCCCCAGAATGTTTCCGCCTTTCTTGGTTCTGGGGTGTGACACTATATCAATTAATCACCAAGAGAATCGTCCAAGAACACCATTTTTGAGGTGTTCATGGTCAAAGATGATACTTGGGCCGTAAACACCATAAACTCCCCCAAAATGGACTTAAGTCCCATGTTTAACCCTAGTTTGGAGTTTAAGACTTACCTTAACATATTTACACCTTCCATTGATATGTTTAAGCTTTGAAAAACACCAAACATCACCATTTATAGGTGTTTATGGTCTAAGGACATTCCAAAACCGTAAACACCCAATAAGGTGTTTAAATGAGCCATTTTCCTTTCTTAGCCCTAAACACTAACTTAAACATTTACGTACAAACTATATTTTGAGAATGATAGTTACACTTGAGTAAATTACACACTTTTACAGTAAACGAACATACAAAACAATTATGCCTTGGTAGAAGGCCACTTTTAAATGGAAAATATAGGTTTTTCTAGGAGATTCAAACATTTAGAAACACTTACAAGCGTTTACAAATTCATACTTATAACTACGTTCAAAAATTTTGATACAACCACCGACACTAAAATACTTATGAACTCACCAGCTTAATGCTGATAAACTCTTTCAAAATAACTTGTATTCTCAGGTCATCAGTAGACAGGTACCGAGGCCAACTTTTGAGAAGATGGAGCGCATTCAAGACTCATCTTATTATTTTGATTTACATTTTTGGTGTCTATAACTTTACAGAAAACGCTTGTATTAAAATTATATATTTAATGCAATGGATGATGTTGTTTACTTATTTACTGTTATACTGTGTTGTGATATTGTACATGATGTCCTCCGCCCCAGAACGTTTCCGCCGTTCATGGTTTTGGGGTGTGACAGATTGGTATCAGAGCATCGTTTATAGTGAATTGAGTATATCAACCCATAAAAGATATACTAAACTATAAACCCATTTGGGATTAAAACACTCTGACCAAGAGTTTATACTTATAAATACTAAAATATTTAATTAAGTATACAAGTATGTATTCATACTAAAATCAGTGTCACTAGGACAGTACAAAAGAATTACGATTGTTGAACAACACAGGTGGACTTAGAGACATATAGTCAAAACTGGGAACATATAGCCTGATCAGCTATATTATCTGAGGGTAGACTACCATGTGCCTAAGTGTAGTTGTGTGGTTGCAACAAGTCTAAAATCTTACCAACAATACCACAATGAGAACACTAGAACATAACATTAAATTTAAAATACTGTAGGAGTATTTTGTTCTACTACAACCTATTTATACACTAGATTCTTATACCTCTCTTCTCGTGTAGATTTAAATTGTTGGATTCCATCATTGCGACCCATACATTCCACCCAACGGAAATGCTGGATGGCTTGAGGCAGAGTCTGATGATGAGCATCAAATACCTTTGGATGATCATCAAGCAGAAGGCTTTTCTGATGGATCTAACTCTGAGCCTGAAGTCAACAACCTACCGTTAGTAGGTCAAGCTTCGAACAACAACCCTTGACCAGCTTTTCCAGCTCCCACTCCCTTGTGGGTAAATAACCTGAATCGCTGGAGTGACGAACAGGCTCAAACCTTACCTTACTTTGGAGACCGAACCGTTTACCACGTTAACGAAGGTGGCTCTGCGGATCTAGCTCTACCCGTCATCATCCGCACAATAGCCTGTAAAGATGAACAAGGTCGAGCAGCCATCGACTGAGTCCTGGAGATTGATGCCGTTTATGGTGTTAACACAGTCCGCATCCGCCGTCTCGAAGAAGAAATGGGAAGGAACAGCAGAACCAATGAGACCCTGCAGCAACAGCTGGCTGCCTCTCAAGCCGAAGTCATAGTACTTCGAGCTCGTCAAAGGGCTCATGAACGACACCTTCAAGAAGTGGTCCGTCAAGCGGGAGACCTCAGGGTCCGCCCGAGGAATTCCCATCGCCGTTAGAAGATGTCTAATACATCTTTGTCTTTTGATTTAGGAATAGCCTTTAGTATATGTGCTCTAAGTAGCATTTGTCTGTAAAATATTCCTAGCTTTCAATACTCTAACTAGGAATCTAGGAACCGTCAAACTTTCTGTATGGTATGATGTAATACCTACTGTTAGGTCGATTTTCCTTGAACTCATTACATCAGTAATACCAGTATTATTGACAACTACCTACTTTGTGGGAAAATTTTGTACACTTGTGTTTTTTCCTACTAATCTTCCTTGCTGTGATCTCAAACACTCATTCAACTGTTGGGCTATGATTAGTTAGTCCATGTGTCACTTTCACCTCTTTTGCAATTGATTCTTACCATTGCGTTTATCTTTATAAACTTATAGCTGAAAGATGCCTCCATGCAAATCTCCTAGGAATAATCCTGCACCACCACCACCTCCTCCTCCGGTCATCGATACTGCAGCCCTGAATGCTGTCGTAGCAGCAGCAATGGCAACTACTATGGCACAGTATCGCTCTACTGATGCCAGCAGAGGTGGAACCCTTGGTAACTCTATTCCGGTTGAAACTCCTGTGCGCTCGAGAGAGTGCTCCTACAAGGATTTCGCCAACTGTAAGCCGATGTCCTTCCATGGCACCGGCGGAGTCATTACCCTCTCGCAATGGTTCGAGAAGACTGAATCGGTCTTCGAGATCTGTTCATGCCCTGCGGCGAGCAAAATCAAATATGCCACATGCACCTTTGAAGGAAAAGCTCTGACATGGTGGAACGGCCACGTTAAGGCACTAACTCTCGTGGTGGCGAACGACATGGGATAGGAAACCATGAAAGACCTCATGATTGAGGAATACTGTCCCGAGGGGCGAAATCCAAAAATTGGAGCAAGAACTTTGGAGCCTAACCATGAAGGGCACCAACATTGTCGCATATACCACCAGATTCAGCGAACTGGTGGCCCTCTGCCCCAATATGATTCCCACTGAAAGGAAAAAGATCAAAAGTTACATATGGGGGCTAGTGCCTCCGTATCAGGGGAATGTCCTATCATTAAACCCCGCTACCTTCAACAGTGCCAAGCGACTGGCACAACGACTCATTGACCATGGACTCAAAACCCTTGCAACAACAACAACCCTAGCCATCCCGGAACTGTCCAAACTCGCTGACACTAAGCGGAAGTTTTAGGAAGAGAAGAAGAGGCAGCAAGCTGCCAAAAAGCAGCAAGTTGTGGTTGTGCATGCTGCAATAACCCCTGCTGTTGCTACTACTATGGTGAGGCAGTATGCTGGGAGTTTGCCTAAGTGCAACAAATGCAACTTCCACCACAACGGCCCCTGCCATGATATGCAGTGCTCTAACTGTAACAGGAAAGAACACACCGTCCGTTACTGTAAATCCCCGACAAGGCCGATCACCCAAGTCCCCGGCTCTGGCGCGAGCCCGACCTGCTATGGATGTGGTGAAGTAGGCCACTATAAGAGGGAATGCCCCAAAGCGAACAACGCTGGCGAAGCAGGGAGGGTACTAGCAATCGGCCATGGGGAAGCAGTTGCTGACCCGAAAGTGGTGACTGGTACGTTCCTCCTCGATAACTCCTATGCATGCATTCTGTTCGATAGTGGAGCGGAGCGAAGCTTTGTGAACCATAAATTTACTCGCATGCCTAAACAACAACCACACGCACTTAAGGAAGTATTCACGGTAGAAATTATTTGATAAGGTGTCTAAGTCCATAACTATTTCTGGTTTGTTCTTGACCCGACCCGGCATGGTCCATTTGGGTTCCATCGCACCATGCAATTGGATAGACTAAATGAGAAAAATAACATTTGGAGATTATTAATATATTAAAAGTTCTAATGTATTAATAATATTATTTGATTAGTTTGATCAAGAATTAATTTAGAATTAATTAAGTGATCAAAAGATAGCTAATTAAATATATGGGTTGATTATGTAAATCATCCATATCTTGTATAGTGGGATAAGAGGCTCAATGGATTATCAAGTTGGGTTCCACCCATAGGATGATCCATGGGAGTTACAAACCCATGGGTCATGGAAATGAAGAGTCCTGACACATTAGGGTTTACATGGTGTAACCCTTGATGTGTCAACACTATATAAGAATCCTATTCTCCACCAAAATCGGCTACACATATGAAACAAGAGGGCTAGGCCGATTTCAAGAAGTGTGTATTCTCTCAAAAGTCTTTCCAAGAGTATTTGGTGTTGTGTGAAGCATTTGAGGCATCACACTTCGGGTGCTAGGCTCAGAAGGTTTCAAGGAACATAAGCAACAAAAAGGTAATCCATTCTATCTTTCATTCAAGTTAAAAATTGTTCCCCATGTATGCTAGATAGGAATATAATCTTGTAATTCAACTTTGCATGATAATTAGACAAACATAGATCCAAGGTTATTCGGGTTTCATGTACACTTAGGAAGTGTTAGAATGCTCAAAACCCTTCAGTGGTATCAGAGACTAGGCTTGTTATTTGTGCTAAGAAGTTGAAAAAAGTCAAAAAAATTGTTGTCGGTCTGATGAACTCGCCGAGTCCATGGGGGGACTCGCCGAGTTCACTTGTATCTTCAACCTACTCGTCGAGTAGGTTCATGCACTCGACGAGTAGGAGCCACAGAGTCCAGATTTTCGACTTTAGTTGCTGGAAATGGACTAGAAACATTACCCTAAACTGTTTTGGTACTTGAAAACTTGTTTTAGATCGTGTAATGTCTTTGCTAATTCATTTACAACAACTAGTTATCAAAATTACGAAGTTTTAAGTGTAATTTTGATTTATGAAAGTGTTCATATTCATGTTCTTGTTCTTATGATGTTTAGATGATCATAAGAATTATTTTTAACCTATGTGGTAGATTAATTATTGATCATAATGTGTTTTAATGGAGTCCATAACTTGTCCTCAAGTTATGGAAAACCAAAAGTCACTTGAATTAAAACCATTAAAAGAACACAAGAGTTAGAAAAATGAAGAGTCTTCATTTTTATTACTCTATTAAACTCATAAGTTACAAGAAATGAAAAGTTTTGAAATTTTACAAAACTTGCCCTCAAGTTTTGGAACAAGTAGAGTCATATTAAAACTTTAGTTCCAACCCTTAGAATTTTAAAAGTTAAAATTCAACCCTTATACTTATATTATTATAATTTAATAATTATATATATGTATAAGAACAAAGTCGTCATACCGCTAGTACGCCTCATTCACGAAGCCGGTCTATAAGGTGTGTATAAGGTTGTTGCCTATAAAATGGCAACTTAATGGGTGTCCACTCTCACCCACCGCTTGCTTGACTGGTGGAGGGTCGTTAGCCGAACGGGTAGGACAAGGACTTATAAATTCTCATTAAAAGTATGATGAATATTATAAAGTAACTAAATGTTTTATTAAATTCCCAATCTTAGTTACTTTAGGAAAAATGTTAATAAGGTGCTAATCCATGAAATTACACTTTACACTTTGTTTAAGTCGTTGGTGGACCGTGTATGGTTAACCAGCACACTAACTTGGACTTAACAAGGTAGGTAAAGGGTGACTTAAGGTTTATTATAGTATCGATGGAGCGTGTGTGGTTTACCGGCACATCGATTGAGTGAAAAACTCTAAGGGTACCAAGTGATTTGCATGGTTACTTCACACCTCGTTTTGTGATCCTCGGTGTCATAGTCACAAAACTTGGAGGGCACACTCGAGATTGAAACATGCCTTTGAAAAGTTCATTGAATCTCAAAGAATCTAGTAATTTCTAAGAACCAATCAAAAACCTAATATTTAATATTTCGGTTTTCGTGGTGGAAATTGGTGAATCGTCATTCACTTACCTTTCAAATATGTTATAGCTTGGATTACGGCATACCTCTTCTAAGTTATAATATATTGTGATTGGATCCTAGACTTAATAATACATTTTTGTGTTTTATTAAGGACTCTCTTAATATCTAAACTAATCTTGTCCTCTTCCTTCAGATGTCTTTAAACAATGTTGTTTCTGGCTCTAATCCTAATGGCTCCTTTACCCTTATGAACTTGTGTGGGAAAGTCACGTTTGATGGATCCAACTTCAATGAGTGGATCAGAAACATCAGGATGATTACCCGCTACGAGGACAAAGAATATGTTCTTGACAAGGAGCTTAAGGAGATTGATGAGACCACTGCAACTCCTCAGGAGATCGCTGATTTTCAGGCACATGAAAGGGATGCTACGAAAGTGGCATGCATCATGATGGCCACGATGACAGTGGAACTCCAAAAGTCCTATGAGGATTTCTACCCTTATGAAATGCACCAAGATTTGATGGAAAGATACCATCAAAGTGCACGAAAAGAGAGGTATGAAATCATCTGCTCCATGACAACAACCATGATGAAGGACGGGGATTCTGTCACAAGCCACATGCAGAAAATGCAAAGGTATGTGGATCGATTGCTGAAGCTTAATGTGAACTTTCGTGAGGAGCTTGCAATAGATATCATTTTGCGCTCCTTACCATCGTGCTATGATCAATTCTGCATGACATATCACATGAATAAGGAAGAGGTCACACTCAGCAAACTTCAGGGACTTTTTAAGACCGTTGAAATAGCTCTTAAGGGGAAGTCGGTTGTTAACACTCCTACTCCAAACTCCACTCCGATTTTGGAAATCGGGAAAAGTCGAGGGAAGAAGAGAAAGAGTTATTCGAAGGGTACCAAGGTTAGGACCCTTGATGGCTCTTCTTCAAGTGGAACCAAGAAAGGTTTCGTCACTCCTTCTTCTGACCCAAAAGAGGCTGAATGCTTCTATTGCCATGAAAAATCACATTGGAAGCGGAACTGCCCAAAATACCAGCAAGATGTGAAGGATGGGAAAGTTAAACCCAACCATGCAGGTATTTACACTATCATTTCTAATAACTCACCCCATTCTAAATCTTGGGTCCTTGATACCGGTTGTGGTATTCACATTTGTTGTGACTTGCAGGGACAAAGAAGAAGTGAGAATGTGGAGCAAGAAAGAATAAACTTAATCATGGGAAATAGGAAAGTTACACCTGTCACCAAGATTGGAGTTTATACTTTGTTACTAAGTAGTGGGTTAAATTTAGATTTGAATAAATGTTGTTATTCTCCAGAAATGGCAAGAAATATTATTTCCTTTCATGCATTGTATTAACAAGGTTTCACCTTTTCATTTCATAATGAAGTTGGTTCGATTAATGCTTTCTTTAATAATGTTCTTTATGTTAAATCATTACCTTGTGATGGTGTGTATGAAGCTGTATTTGTTGTAGATAACTTAGGAAATAATGTTTTGTGTATTGATTCTCCTAATAATAATAACTTGGATAAAGCATCATTATGGCATTGTCGTCTTGGACATATAAGCAAGAAACGCATAGGCCAACTCCAAAAGGATGGAGTCTTGGAGTCGTTTAACCTAAAGTCAAATGATAGTTGCGAATCATGCTTACTTGGAAAAATGACAAAGTCACCCTTCACAGGCTCGTGTGAGAGGGGTGAAGGTTTGTTGGACCTTGTACACACAGATGTGTGTGGACCATTCAAACATGCCACAAGGGATGCTAATCGTTATTATTTGACTTTTACTAATGATTACATTAGATATGGATATGTCTACTTAATCAAGCATAAGTCAGAGACTTTCAAAAGGTTTAAGGAATTTAAACAGGAAGTCGAGAATCAATTGGGTAGGAACATTAAGATGCTTCGATCCGATCGAGGTGGTGAGTATCTTAGTTCAGAGTTCCTCGACTATATAAGGGAATGTGGGATTGTCTTACAATTGACACCTCCCAGGACACCACAGTTGAATGGCGTGGCTGAGAGGCGTAATCGAACCTTGATAGACATGGTTCGTTCCATGATGAGTCGAACTTCGCTACCAATCTCATTCTGGGGGTATGCCTTAGAGATTGCCGCCCATATCCTTAATCTAGTCCCTACAAAGAAAGTTGCCAAAACTCCTCACGAGATGTGGACTGGTAAAGTACCCAAACTAGACCACATCAAGATTTGGGGTTGCGAGGCTTTCGTGAGACGCAAGACTCATGAGAAGCTCGAACCTCGAAGCGAGAGGTGTATTTTCATCGGCTACCCACAACAATCCTTTGGTTACCTCTTCTACAGACCTAGTGATAATGTGGTCTTTGTAGCAAGAAAATGAGTCTTTCGAGAAAGAGAGTTTATAAGCCAAGGAGACAGTGGGAGGCAAATTGATCTTGAAGAAATTCAAGAGTCAAGTGGTGAAGGAACTTCAAACACTAGCCCTCAACTTGAGAAGGAAACTCTTGTTGAGCCAATTGACGAATCTGTACCTCTGAGGCGTTCCACGAGAGTTAGGAGTGCACCTGAGCATTACTATGGTTTCCATATTACTGCAGAAGGTGAGACACTTATTAGTGATGGGACACTAGTAGGTCAACATGACCGTAACAGCTATGAGGAAGCCATGGCAGGCCCCGAGTCTGCTAAATGGAAAAAGGTTATGGATAGCGAGATACAACCCATGTATGACAATCAAGTTTGGAACTTGGTTAAGAATGTACCCGGTCGTAAGACTGTAGGGTGCAAATGGATCTTCAAGAAGAAGACCGACATGGATGGTAATGTACACACTTATAAGGCTCGACTGGTCGCAAAGGGCTTCTCTCACATTCCTGGAATGGATTATGATGAGACCTTTTCTGCAGTAGCCAAGATTAAGTCTATTAGGGTTATGTTAGCCATAGCTGTATTACATGACTATGAAATTTGGCAAATGGATGTCAAAACCGCTTTCCTTAATGGAAAGTTGGCTGAAGATGTTTACATGAGTCAGGCAGAAGGCTTTGTCAGCAACGAGTACCCTAATAGACTGTGTAAGCTTGAGAAATCCATTTATGGATTAAAGCAAGCACCTCACAGATGGAATCTTTGCTTTGATGAAAAGGTCAAGGAATTTGGCTTTTCTAGGAGTGAAGATGAATCTTGTGTTAATGTCAAGGCTAGTAGGAGTATAGTTAGATTTTTGGTCTTATATGTGGGTGACATACTACTCATAGGAAACGACATCCCAACCCTGCAGGAAGTAAAGTCCTGGCTTGGGAAGTGTTACGCTATGAAGGTCCTTGGTGAAGCTGCCTATATTTTAGGGATAAGGATCTTGAGAGATCAGAGTAAAAGACTAATTGGATTTAGTTAGAGTACCTACTTGGATAAGGTGCTGAAGAGATTCAGCATGCAGGACTCCAAGAAAGGAGAGTTACCCATCCAGAGTAACGCCAGATTGAGTAAGACACAAATCCCTAGCACTGAGGCCGAGATAGCAGAAATGAGTCGAATACCTTATGGTTTGGCTGTAGGATCGATCATGTATGCTATGACGTGTACTCGACCTGATGTAGCATTTTCCGTGAGCATGGTTAGCAGGTATCAGGGGAACCCTGGCAAGGCACACTGGACTGCGGTAAAAAATATCCTCAAGTACTTACGAAGGACTAAGGACTGGGTCCTTACCCTCGGTGGGAGTGATGACTTGAGAGTTGTAGGGTATAGTGATGCTAGCTTCCAGAATGATAGGGATAATTTCCCCTCTCAGTCGGGATGGGTCTTTACCCTAAACAGAGGAGCAATTTCTTGGAAGAGTTCCAAGCAAGAGACAGTGGCTGATTAAACTTGTGAGTCAGAGTATATTGTAGCAAGCAAGGCGGAAAAGGAGGCTATATGGATAAAGAGCTTCATCGGAGACCTTGGAGTCGTACCAGCTATTAAAGAGCCAATGGAAATTTTCTGTGATAGTGAAAGCACTGCTGCCTTAGCCAAGGAACCAAGGGATCACGGGAGATCTAGACACATTGACAGCAAATACCATTTCATTAGACATCGAATAGAAGAAGGACTCCTCGTGGCAAATAGGGTATCATCGGATGAGAACCAACATATCCCCTCACGAAGGGACTAACTCAGGTTAAGCATCTCCAGCATTCTCGGAGCATAGGGCTGAAGGATGATATTAGATTTAGTAGTTAGATAACCTTGAAATTTGTAAAGTGTAATTGACATTAGATGATGAATAAAATGTGTTTTATTTATGAGTAAAGTGTTGCTATCTCTTGTCCATCGTTTACTATATTTCTTTTGCATGTTTTGACTTCCAGAATAATGTTGTTTGGTATAACATATTATTCAAACCTCCACAGTCGGTCATGTGTTGGAAGTAGGTATGAATCAAGACTGTCATGATTGGTTACAGAGGTCTACGGTGTTAGACAAGGCTACAACAATCACGAGTGCTCATAAGTTCTAACCATTGGACTCAACCCACGCTCACTGGAATTACTTAATGGAATTCTATCTCGAGTGATCGTGAGACGGTAATATCATATAAGTCTTCAAACCTAGAGATATGATTTGTTACTTACAAGTTGGTTATGCATGATTGTACGAAAACGCATTGGTGACTCGATGTTATAAAATGTGCTTTTGTGTATAATTCAATGATTGGTAGAACAAACATATGAGTCAAAGTTTATCTGTTCCTTCTTGGATTAGAAGCTGATATCTGGCCCCTCAATGATTTTGTTTTGACCTATGTACCGGGCCCGGTCAGAACTAAGTTGACGTGTTCAATTAAGTTCTTTGTCAATCAAATCGGAAATCGGGAAACGAAGTGCTGGACAATAAGTAAGACATTGTTCCATGTATTTGTCCGGCTGATATCTAGAACAGAGGATTATATGATCACTTATCTTAAATGGCATACCATCATCTTATTAGTTCCGAGAAACCTTGAAAAGAGCTACGATTTCCGATCGGTTCCTGAAGTCATACTTGCAGTAATAGTTATTAGACTTATCCAAGTGGGAGACTGTTGGATAAGGTGTCTAAGTCCATAGCTATTTCTGGTATGTACTTGACCCGACCCGGCATGGTCCATTTGGGTTGCATGGCACCATGAAATTGGATAGACAAAATGAGAGAAATAACATTTGGAGATTATTAATATATTATAAGTTCTAATGTATTAATAATATTATTTGATTAGTTTGATCAAGAATTAATTTAAAATTAACTAAAAGACAGCTAATTAAATATATGGGTTGATTATATAAATCAGCCATATCTTGTATAGTGGGCTAAGAGGCTCCATGGATTATCAAGTTGGGTTCCACCCATAGGATGCTCCATGGATGCTCCATGGGAGTTACAAACCCATGGGTCATGGAAATGAAGAGTCATGACACATTAGGGTTTACATGGTGTAACCCTAGATGTGTTAACACTATATAAGAATCCTATTCTCCACCAAAATCGGCTACACATATGAAACAAGAGGGCTAGGCCGATTTCAAGAAGTGTGTATTCTCTCAAAAGTCTTTCCAAGAGCATTTGGTGTTGTGTGAAGCATTTGAGGCATCATACTTGGGGTGCTAGGCTCACAAGGTTTCAAGGAACATAAGCAACAACAAGGTAAGTTATTCTATCTTTCATTCAAGTTAAAAATTGTTCCCCATGTATGCTAGATAGGAATATAGCCTTGGAATTCAACTTTGCATGATAATTAGACAAACATAGATCCAAGGTTATTAGGGTTGTATGTACACTTAGGAAGTGTTAGAATGGTCAAAACCCTTCAGAAATGGCTAATGGAAAAACAGAAAGTACAAATAGTATATACTTAGGATGCACCTTAACGCTAGATAACCATTCATTCCCAATCGACCTTATGCCAGTCTCGATTAAAAGCTTCGACGTTATCATCGGCATGGATTGGTTGAGTCTTCATCACGCCGACATCATGTGCTACGAGAAAGCAATCCATCTAAACCTCCCGTCTAATGAAACTCTCATCGTCTACGGCGACAAACCCGATGCAAGTCTCCGTATTATATCAAGTATTCAAGCACAGAAATATCTACGTAAAGAATGCCATGCATTTCTTGCTCACGTCGTCGAAATGAACCTCGAAACGAAAGAACTAAAGAACATTCCAGTAGTGAGCGACTTCCCCGACATTTTCCCAGAAGAGCTACCTAGATTACCTCCGCAACGACAAGTCGAGTTCAGAATCGAATTAGTCCCAGGAACTACCCCAGTAGCCAAGTCGCCCTACCGATTAGCACCAGCAGAGATGCAGGAACTATCTGGTCAACTTAACGAACTGCTCAGCAAGGGATTCATAAGACCAAGCTTCTCACCTTGGGGAGCACCGGTCTTGTTTGTTAAGAAGAAAGACGGATCATTCCGTATGTGTATCGACTACAAAGAACTCAACAAACGGACGGTCAAGAATCGTTACCCTCTACCTCGCATAGACGATCTATTTGACCAACTGCAAGGAACGAACTACTTTTCCAAAATTGATCTAAGATGTGGATATCACCAGTTACGAGTGCTAGAGGAGGATGTGCCAAAGATAGCCTTCTGAACTCGTTACGGACATTACGAGTTCGTGGTGATGCCGTTCGGATTGACCAATGCGCCAGCAATTTTCATGGATCTGATAAATAGAGTATGCCGACCTTACTTGGATCAGTTCGACATTGTCTTCATAGATGACATCCTGATCTACTCCCGAAGTAAGCAAGAGCATGGCGATCACCTGTGACAAGTGCTAAGAACTTTACGAACGGAGAAACTCTATGCGAAATTCTCTAAATGCGAATTTTGGATCCGAAGAGTCGAATTCTTAGGACACGTGGTAAGCAAAGAAGGAATCCACGTGGACCCATCCAAAATTAAGGCCATTGAGAACTGGTCAGCACCAAAGACGCCTACAGAAATTCGTCAATTTCTAAGTCTCGTTGGCTACTACCGCAGGTTCATACAGAACTTCTCCCGAATTGAAAAACCTCTTACAACACTGACCCAGAAAGGCGTGGCCTTTGCCTGGCAAGAGAAAAAGGAGAGAGCGTTCCAAACGCTCAAACGAGCCTTGTGCACCGCGCTAGTACTATCCCTCGCCGAAGGAATAGAAGACTTCGTAGTATATTGCGATGCATCGAATCAAGGGCTCGGGTGTGTTCTGATGCAGCGAGGTAAGGTCATCGCCTATGCCTCGAGACAGCTGAAGACACATGAGGTCAACTACACGACCCATGATCTGGAACTAGGAGCAGTTGTGTTTGCTCTGAAGCTCTGGAGACATTACCTCTACGGTACGAAGAGCACTATCTTTACTTACCACAAGAGTTTACAACACATATTCGATCAGAAGGAGCTCAACATGAGACAACGATGGTGGGTCAAGCTACTCAGTGACTACGAATGCGAAATTCATTATCATCCGGGTAAAGCCAATGTAGTAGCTGACGCCCTAAGTCGGAAAGAATATTCTGGTCGAAGAGTCAAATCTTTGACTATGACTATACATTCACACTTGTCCACACATATTAAGGCTGCTCAACTCGACGCTTTAAAGCCTGAAAACGTGGCAAGTGAATCCTTACGAGGAATGGATAAGAACTTAGAAGTAAAGGGTGGCGGAGCTTACTATTTCACACACCGGATCTGGACACCGAAACACGGTGGTTTCCGAGACTTGGTGATGACCGAGGCGCACAACACTTGGTATTCCGTCCACTCAGGTTCAGATAAGATGTATTTGGATCTTAAAAAGCTATACTGGTGGCCTGATATGAAAGTAGAGATTGCTACCTGCGTAAGTAAATGCCTTACTTGTGCAAAGGTTAAGGTCGAGTACCAGAAGCCCTTCGGTTTACTACAACAACCAGAAATTCCAGAATGGAAGTGGGAGCGGATCACTATGGATTTCATAACCAAGTTGCCCAAGACAACGGGTGGACTTGATACCATATGGGTCATCGTCGATAGATTGACCAAGTCTGCACACTTCCGTCCTATCAAAGAAACTGACAAGATGGAGAAACTTACAAGACTGTACATTAGGGAGATTGTAAGAATGCACGGTGTTCCCTTATCTATTATCTCAGACAGAGATAGTAGATTCACTTCAAGGTTTTGGCAGTCGTTACCAAGTTCCCTAGGAACTAGGCTGGATATGAGTACGGCCTACCATCCACAAACCGACGGGAAAAGTGAGAGAACCATTCAAACACTGGAAGATATGTTGAGAGCTTGTGTGATTGACTTTGGAAAGGAATGGGATACTCATTTACCCCTTGTCGAGTTTTCCTACAATAACAGTTATCACACGAGCATCAAGGCTGCTCCATACGAAGCCCTCTACGGCCGAAATTGCAGATCCCCTCTGTGTTGGGCTGAAGTGGGGGATACCCAATTAGCTAGGGGGCAACCTTCTGACAGTACTCTCACCGGCCCAAAAATCATTCAGGAAACGACAGAGAAGATCGTTCAAATATGTGAATGATTGAAAGCCTCTAGAGACCGATAGAAGAGCTACGCTGATAAGCAAAGGAAACCTTTGGAATTCTAGGTGGGAGACCGAGCCCTTCTCAAAGTCTCACCTTGGAAGGGCTTGATACGCTTCGGTAAGCGTGGAAAGCTTAATCCAAGATACATAGGGCCCTTCGAGATTCTCGCAAGAATCAGCCCTGTAGCATACAAACTCAATCTACCCGACGAACTTCGTAACGTGCATTCTACACTCCAGGTATCTAACTTGAAAAAGTGTCTGTCCGAAGAGACTCTTGTAAATCCACTCGACGAGATCGAGATCAATGAGAGCCTCAATTTCGTGGAAGAACCAGTAGAAGTCATGGACTGAGTACTCAAGCAGACAAAGCAAAGCCGTATCCCGATTGTGAAGGTTCGCTGGAACGCCAAGCGAGGACCGGAATTCACTTGGGAGCGTGAGGATCAAATGAAACTGAAATACCCTCATCTTTTTGCATAGTTATTTGTAACTACTTTATTTGTTTAGACTTTAATTTCGGGACAAAATTCCCTTAACAGGGGGATGATGTGACAACCAGAAATTTTCATTTGGTCAAACCCTAAAAGTCAACCACTTCGTATCATAAATTAATATCATTATTTCTTATTTTTAAGAAATATAAATTTTGTTTGATTATTTTAATATTATTTTTAAGCGAATGGGTGAAAGAAAGTGTCATCTCGGGTTTTGATTTTTGAAAACCGCAAACACTTCCCGTATTAGAAACACTCGACCAATATTTTATGTTTTCGGTTTAGGAATCACCCAAAAACCATAAACTTATGCCTATGTATGAGTATACTCCCCAAGAAACTAGTCATTGTGTTTACTCCCCAAATAGTCAAAACAGTAAAGTCCAAAAACTCTCTCAACTATCGTCCAACATTTGATTCCAAATCTTCGATCTTGTAAGTGTTCTAACCATTTCAAGTTAGTAAAACACTTAATCTAGTGTTTGTGCATCTATTCATCCATTCATTTCCGGTTTTTGTTTAGATTTTCCAAAACACCAAGAACACACACTAAGTGTTCTTGGCCTTTTAGCTCAAATCAAGCATCATTATAGTAAGTACTTCCATCCTTGAGTACATTTAAGGTAGTATATCAATTAATCACCAAGAAAATCGGCCAAGAACACCATGTTTGAGGTGTTCACGGTCCAAGATGATACTTGGACCGTAAACACCATAAAGTCCCCCAAAATGGACTTAAGTCCCATGTTTAGCCCTAGTTTGGAGTTTAAGACTTACCTTAACATATTTAAACCTTTCATTGATATGTTTAAGCTTTGAAAAACGCCAAACATCACCATTTATAGGTGTTTACGGTTTAAGGACATTCCAAAACCGTAAACACACAATAAGGTGTTTAAATGACCCATTTTCCTTTCTTAGTCCTAAAAACTAACTTAGACATTTACCTAGTTGTGATAATGACTTGAAATAAAGGCAATATCCTTTCCCATAAGTTTTTAAGGTAGTAAACCCAAGGGAAAATACCCTTTGGCCGTAAACACCTCAAGGAGTGTGTTTTGTGGCCCTAGTCCATTCCAAAGGCTAAACCACTTAGCAAGATTGCTTCAAAGGACTTGTTAAAACTCCAAACAACTCATAGTTGCAAGAAATGGAGTTTAGACCATAAACCCTTGAGTTTACTGCCATAAACTCCTAGGGTAAAGGTCATTTAGACCGTAAACTCCGAAGGAGTTTACCCTTGGACCCCAAACACCCTAGTTTTGCCCTACTAGCACTTGGATGCAATCCTTGTGATCTTTAACACTTTAAACAAAGTGTTTTCATGTTCTAAAGTGTACCAACTCATTTTATTAGTTATAACGAGGATAATTAGTTATTTATATATTCATTATATGATAACTAGGCTCGTGCGTGTGTACAAGTCTTCATTTGTCACCTAGCACCGTAACCGACACTTCAACCCAATCCACTCACCACAAGTGAGTTCATACCCCTTTAATTAACCTTTGAAATACTTTTAAATGTTTTAAATGCTTTTATGGGGGGGGGGGGGAATACAAGTTGAATACTTATAGTTATTACATCAATCACATGTGATTAATAACTACAAAACCAATGATTTTACTACTATTCAAACTGTTTATCAAAGTTGTTTTAGTTCCAACTGTTTTACAAACTATTTTACTTATCAAACACTTTTACTTAAACAATGTTATTCTTATTATAAATGGCATGCCCGTATATGTATAGTTATATAATCAATGTTTAAAAGGCTTAGGAAAGTTGCACGCCCTATTTCCTTTTCCTCGATTTGGATGTGGTATGGTGGGATATCGGGTAGCCGTCCGAAGGTCGTTTCAATATTAATTATATATCATGTGTACATGTATGGTCATAAAAGTTCCTCCATGTTAATACCTACTGGTTACATCATTTGTAAGTTACCATCGGGGTAACACAGGATCATACACATACTATTATTAGATCAATGAGTCAGTTCATTCATGAATCAATACTTATTACTATGAGAACATATACAACTATACTATAAGAACATATACAACTATACTAGAAGGAGAACATATACAACTATACTATGAGAACATATACAACTATACTATGAGAAGATATACAACGATACTAGAACGAGTAACAATACATTACATATACATATATACATTGACGGAATTGTGATCAATTGTATCAGAGCATGCCTTAAATGTGATGTCCCGAGTTGTTGCCAGAATCTATTGGAGGGAGAGCGTGAGTTTTCGTATAGATCTATACTGGATTGACTATCCTACACCTTGCTGCTAGCTACAGCCGGACCTGCAGGTCTGCGGGTGCCAAAAGTCATATCATTTTACGACCTGCATTTGTCGTTGTTTATCCAGTCGATAGTACGGTACAACTAATCACATGATACCTTAATATAAATCCGGTTTAAGGTAGTTAGTACAGCAGTAGTTCCTATAATACAACACTACAGTACTACATTAATTTACCCTTTACATATTTAGTGATCTTTTCACTTAAAAATTTATGTACAAACTATATTTTGAGAATGATAGTTACACTTGAGTAAATTACACACTTTTACAGTAAACGAACATACAAAACAATTACGCCTTGGTAGAAGGCTACTTTTAAATGGAAAATATAGGTTTATCTAGGAGATTCAAACATTTACAAACACTTACAAACGTTTACAAATTCATACTTATAACTACGTTCAAACATTTTGATACAACCACCGACACTAAAATACTTATGAACTCACCAGCTTAATGCTGATAAAATCTTTCAAAATAACTTGTATTCTCAGGTCATCAGTAGACAGGTACTGAGGCCAGCTTTTGAGAAGATGGAGCGCATTCAAGACTCATCTTATTATTTTGATTTACATTTTTGGTGTCTAAAACTGTACAGAACATGCTTGTATTAAAATTATATATTTAATGCAATGGATGATGTTGTTTACTTATTTACTGTTATACTGTGTTGTGATACTGTACATGACGTCCTCCACCCCAGAACGTTTTCGTCGTTCATGGTTTTGGGGTGTGACAAGATAAGATGTATATGGATCTAAAGAAACTCTATTGGTGGCCAAACATGAAAGATAAGATTCCTACCTATGTGGGTAAGTGCCTAACTTGAACCAAGGTCAAGGTAGAATATCAAAAGCCCTCAGGTTTACTCTAGTAGCCAAAGATACCTAAGTGGAAGTGGGAATGGACCACAATGGATTTCATTACCAAGTTGCCCAAGACGTTGGGTGGTCACGACATTGTTTAGGTAATCATTGACAGACTGACTAAGTCCCCCCACTTCCTGCCAATCAAAGAGACAGACAAAATGGAGAAGCTAACTAGAACTTACATCTGAGAGGTACTATTACTGCACGGTGTGCCTATATCTATTATCTCGGACATATATATTAGATTCACCTCATGATTCTGGCAGTCCCTACAAAAGGCTCTTGGAACTAAGATAGACATGAGCACAACTTATTATCCTCAAACTGACGGGAAAAGTGAGAGAACCATTCAAACTCAAGAAGACATGCTAAGAGCTTGTGCAATCGAATTTTATAAGGCATGAGACACCCATTTGCCACTGGTCGACTTTTCATATAACAACAACTATCATCCTAGCGTCAATGTTTCTCCATTTGAAGCCATCTCTGGCCATAAGTGTAGATCCCCTGTGTGTTGGGTTGAGGTGGGTGACACACAACCTAAAGGTCAAGTCCGTGATAGCACTCTCACTGGCCCCAAAATCATTCGAGAAACCATGGAAAAGATAGCACAAATCCAAGAAAGGTTGAAAGCTTCAAGAGATAGGTGAAAGAGCTACGCAGACAGAAGACGAAAACCCTTGGAATTCTAGGTTGGTGACCGTGTTCTATTGAACGTCTAACCTTGGAAAGACATGATACGATTCGGAAAGCATGGAAATCTAACCCCAAGGTACATTGGGCCATTCGAGATCCTTGCTAGGATCGACCCCGTAGCATACAAACTCTGTTTGCCACAGGAACTTAACAACATACATCCCGTCTTCCACATGTCAAATCTACAAAAGTGTCTATCTGATGAGACTCTTGTGATTCCACTCAATGAAATCGAGATAATTGAGTGCCTTAACTTCATCGAATAACCAGTAGAGATCATGGATAGGAAATTTAAACGAACGAAAAAAAAGTCACATATTGATAATGAAGGTTTGCTGGAATGCCAAGCAGGGACCTGAATTCACTTGGGAGCAAGAAGACCAGATGCAATAGAAATACCCACATCATTTCCCTAGTCTATAATATATTCACTATAGAAAGAATTTCAGGACAAAATTCCCTCTTACGGGGGGATAATGTAACAACCTGTTGTTTTGAGTCAATAAAAGTCAATGAAATTCACACTAGTTCACTCAAAGTTTACACTAGTTTAAACAATGATTGAGATCCTTCACCCTAGACCCTACTACTTAGTGTAAATTATGGAGAAAAATCATGTCTTTGGAAGTATAAATAATCCAATACTTAAATGAAATTATAATATATTAATATGTGTATATAGAATTCGGTTTTAGGAATCAAATTCCAAAAATAAACCGAATTCCCTTTAAGATATAAGGCTTAAACGAATTTTGTTTTCCCCTTAACCCAAAAACCGATTTCACGCCACACTTGTAAGGTTTGGACTGAATTCTCCATTCTTCATTGACTAGAAACGAACACTCTTAATTATATTGACTTTAGGACCTAATTCATGAAGGAATTCGGTCCTATAGGACCGAAAACACTCCAATTGAGGCCCAATAATGCCGAACACCCCCTATATATATGTATATATATATATATATATATATGTATGTAGGTATGTATGTATGTATGTATGTATGTATGTATGTATGTATGTATGTATAATCGATTTTCCCAATTCATTTCTCACTTTAGCCACCGAATTCTTGCCAATTTTTCTCTCAAGTATCAACAGTGGGCCTTCAGATCTTCAAGCGTTTTTACCCAGAATCTTCAAAACTTCATAATATTCTTCAAATATTCAAGCACTCCTCAAGAACACAAGAACATCCTTCAAAGCTTTTTAGAGTTGTGTCTTTTACACTTTCGTTATAAATTTTGATGTCATACAAATAATGTATTGAACATATGTAAATACTCTACCTTATCAATGTAATGGTTATGTTCGCTTTGATTCATATTATAAAATTGTTGTGATACTATACATGATGTCCTCAGTCCCCGAATGTTTCCGTCGTTCCGGTTTGGGGGTGTGACACACTAAATGTCATTCTCAATCAATTACAACCCCATTGGGGCCTAACCAATCCATCCTGATGATAACCGTCGATTCTTGTAAGGAGATTGAAACTAAATCAATAGAGAACCTCTCGCGAAACATGTTCAAGACACACCCATGTAAAACCCTCAAAGCACTCACAGTACGTGCACCCGTAATCTCCACCTCTCGAGGGGAATCCAAAATCCATGGAGCATCTTAAAACTTTTTGCTGAGCACAAGAGATACAAAGGATCGGGTATCCCCCAAATTAAATAGAATATGAGTAGATTAACCGTTGACCAAAAAGGTCCCTATACAGCATCATAATAAATATAAGCATAAACAAGCAAAATAATAAAAGATAGGGTTAGAACACATACTAATAACTACATTCAACACTATAAAAGCATCATTGGTGTTCTATTGAAAAGCCATGCTCTTCACCATAGGAGCCTCCGCCTTGCGTTGGTAGCCATTGGTAATCCTCAAAATACCTGGCGCAAGCAACACCACTACGCCCCAGACAATCCCAGACAATCGGCCTTTTATGAGCGGTCTTATTGAAATGAGAGCAAATCAGAGTCGTCTTGGAGCAATCCCTACTCATGTGGCCCGACTAGCCACATCCGAAACATCCTGGACCTGTTGGTCGGCAAGCTCCATTATGTACCTTACCCTACTTGGCACATCATCCCTAAACTTGCTAGCCTCTGGTGTGGGTATCAGAGGTCTTAGGCTTCCAGGCCTAACCCACAACTATCTAAACCTATTGCGGCTTCTGCTTCGCTTAAAGCTCCAACTCAATCTCCCATTCGCGGGCCTTCTCAATCATGTCATTCATGGTCTTGCACCCCGAGAAGCTTACGGACTCCCTAATGTCATCCCTTAGCAACGCATGATATCTCATGTTCCTCATCTCCTTATCCACAACATATTGCGGGAGCAACAATGCCCTCTCCCTGAAATTGGGGGTGATCTCTGCCACAGTCTTTGTACTCTAGTGAAGTTCCTGGAAACCCTCACCAGCTGTTACACCTCTATAGCTGGTGAAAAGTCCTTATGGGACCTCTAAACAAAGTCCTCCCATGTCATATCTGCCACCCGTGTCGTCCCCATGGCTCGGGTAACCTCCTCCCAACTGTCTTGCGCTTTGTCCCCTAGTAAGGAGGATGCGAATACCACATTTCCCCCTCCCCCCCTCAGGGAAAAACCTCGTGCACTGAGCATTCTCCGTGTCAGCGATCCAACGATAGCTAGTGATGGGGTCCTTAACCCTAAAGAACTCAGGCGCTCCCAACGCCTTGAACTCCCGGAATGAAGGAGTTCGCACCCTAGCCTACCCTGCAACAATCTCGGGTGGAAAACACCTGAGTTGCTCCTCTATAAGCTCCATAATCCCATCATCGAGAATACAAAAAATCACAGGGGCAACATCAAGAATATCATGAGTAACCTCGGCTGCAATGAGCTCATGCAGCCTCTCATTTATCGATTATGAGCCAGAACGAGAACCTGAACCCAATCTGAAGCTAAAACCAGTACCTCTTGATCCCAAACAAGCGACCGCCATCCTCAAACTGCAACACAAGATAAAAATAAATTAGCAATCACACGAGGCAAATTCATAACACATAAGTATCCTTAGGATCCCCAGATCTATATATGTCTCCAATACAGGTCCTATGCTTCCAGTAGTACTGGCCCAATACTACCTTCCACACCTACCTGTACCTTCCTCAAGGTAAATTTTGATTCCTCTAAGTTACTACACTATAACCAAGAACCACCTGTGCGACACATCATATATATATATATAAATACACACACACACACACACACACACACACACATATATATATATATATATATATATATATATATCTTAGACTCTTCTAAGAACTCTCTCAACCCTCACCATTAGCAGTACCAAGAACCTCGATCAACACGGTTGGTTACCTTATGCATCCAAGTTGTACACTGATGTGTGTGAAATGCACTAGTTTTAATCCTGCTATTTTAAACACAAATTAAACACACGAAATGCAGTGTACATATAGATTAGCAATATAGTTCTAGCAAGTAGGGTATCGAACACAGGGAATGGTAACAATTAAACGAATAGCTAGAATTATCCAAATAAAAACAAGTAATAAAAAGAAGGGTTTTCTCTACTTTTTCAAGTCTAGAAACTTAAATAATTAACTAACACTCAAACAAAGACAATTAACATCTAAAGGAAATAGAAGGTAACTAAATTCAATAATAAAAGAGACTTTTATTCAGATTCAACTCACTTAATCTTATGGTTGATTTCATGGAAAGTGCAATGGATTAAGATATCATTGGTTACCAATTAATGTGATTAGGTTCATGTTCACTATTACTAATCCTTAGCAAATAGGTTAATTTAAACAGTGGCCAATTGGTTAAACTAACAAGTTTCCTAGTGTTTTGATTTCAATCAAGTAAGACTTGTAATATTAACTAATTAAATTTGGTAATTCAATAAATTCATTGATGGTTGTTTATCATATATGTTTACACATTAATGTACTTATTTTCTAGTTAACCCTAGGTCCTTCTTCACTAATACTAGGCATAAAAAATTGTGTTCACAAAATTATATGATTCGAGCAATTAAGAAGATGTTAATGCAGTCTCAATAACTTGATTATTAACAATAAATTATTATTGTCAACACATAAGGGTCTTTAACAAGCTTAACAAGACAATTAACCAAATCAAATTAATCTAAACCATAAAACCAAACCATATTCCTAAGTTTATCTAGTCTAAATAGAAGTAATGAGTTTTTAGCTCATATCTATAGCAATTTACATCGTAAAAAGGAAATCTAATGATCCACACATAGTTTATGCAAAAGATTAAGAAAAAAGTATGTATAAAGTCTTTGATTTCCTCTAAATTGATCTCTAGGATGAATTCTCGCAAACCAGAGCTCCAAGAATACTTCTAATCGCCAATCAGTCGCCAAAAATATCCAGAAAACTTAGAGGTTAGGGAAATAATGTCCTTTATATAGATTTTTGAAAGCAGAGGCAACTCGTCGGGTTCCTTAGGCCGATTCGATGAGTTCTTTACTCAAATCGCGTGTATGGCATGTACGGTAAGGTACAGATGGTTCACGAATATTCTGACCTACTCGTCGAGTTGATGGCCCAATCGTCAAGTACCTTCCTTCTTTTAACCTTTAATTCTTCAAAATTAAATTCCCTAGCTTCCAATTGCTCGTTTTGCTTCCATTTTCACTCGATCATGTCTTTAAGGCTAAAAATACAATATAAACATACTTAAGTACCTTTTGCTCATAAATCTAGACAAAATAGCCAAAAAAATATTAAGATTTTATATGAAGTATATGAGCAAGTATGCACATATCAAAATACCCCAGACTTGACTTTTGCTTGCCCCCAAACAAAACTAAATTTTAGCATACTAGCTTCACATAAGACAATCCTACTCTAACCCAGCCATTATGCAAAGACCGTAACACATGCATTCGTGTCTAAAATTTTTCCTTAGGACACCCCCCCCCCCCCCACCCCAATCTTAAATACTTAAAATCCTCATAAACACTCACCCACTTCTTTTAAACAGTGCTCATTTTATGCATTCCTCTGAATCCATCCGTAGAAAACTTTCTTAACCTCAAGTCATTTTTGGTTAAATCCCCAAGCACACATATGATAAAATATTCTAAAAAATAAAATTACAAAAATAAAAACACCCGATACTTTGAATCTTCAACAATTTGTAGCTTTTCTTCTTTGTCTTCATGGCATTGTGGATTCTTTCTTTCAAACATTGCATCACTCTCTTTTTTTAACTCACTTTTTTTTCTCTCAAAACTAAAAATCCTAGAAAAAACATATGCTTACACAAGGGGATTTAACTTCAACCTTTATTGGTTAAAGGAATTAGTCTCATGTGCAATGACTGCTTAAGCTTTCCTGGATATATTTCTTGTAAACGATGCTAAACATATTGCATCCCTCAAACTAAGCGAGGTTATGTCTTTGTTCCATGATTTCACTCGGATAAAGGGGGCCACAAATGTATTATAACGTATATGGGCTTAACTAAACATTTGGGTCCTCATAAAATCATCAAATACAATACTAGCATGGCATCCTAATTGCTTTTACCAAACTTTTCTAAATTAAGTCCTAGCAATTTTAATGCAAATATGTTTTTTTTTTTTAAATCATACTGTTGGGGTGCAAAGTTATTCATGTTTGACTTTGTAATTGTTTGACTTTTGTAGACCCACTTGCATGTGGTGCATTAGCCTTTTGACTTATGAGTTAGTGAAAGTGACAGAGAGACATGTAAACACCTCTATATAAGGTGCGTTCATAACACTTATGGAGGTGTGCTTAAGAGATGTAAAAGTGAGTGTGTAAATGTGTGTTATTTATGTAGAATAGATCTAGATCCCTTTTTGTAACAACATACATAATCAATACATCTCTTGAACGCACAAATCACCATGTTCATTGTGCAATCTTTAATTCCGCATGCCACACCATGTTCTTATGTCACTACAATTAGTTTCAGAGCGGGTCTTCATGATCAATGTGATTTTTGAAGAACGATTCTCGGTTTGGCAACTTTTGTCACAATTGGAGCAATTTTTGGTGAGTCTCTCTCTATGATCTCTCAAAATCTCGTTGAATCGTGTGTTGCGTTTATGAGTTTTGACGGTTTTATCTCGGATTGGATCAAAGTTGTTTCAAGCCTAATTGAAGATCCAATTTATTTTCTTTCATAGATCAAATCCAAATAAATAGCAAAATCATATTCCAAAAATTTTGAGTTGTTACTATTATGAGTTGTTAATATTACTTCTACAAATTCAATACTATTCATCTACTCGTTTGAATGAGCCCAAAGAGAATTCAGGTTTTGTTCATCTAGTTCGAAAAGAAGCCCAATTCTAAAGATCAATTACTGTCATTTAAAATTGATTAAGCCCAATCAATTAATATGCTTACTGTTCATGACCACGATTGAAGTCCTTGTTTGGATATCATATTCGGTTGCATCTGATTCGATCATTTATCTATGAGATTCGTATCGATTTTATTTTCCAAATCATCGATTGACTTATTCCTTTCATAAAATCAGACATCTACGATTTCACTTTACATCAAAACGATTCAAAGCACTCATGTCGATTTTGGTTCAAGATCAAAGTCATTTTTTTATATCAAATCGATTCAAAGTGTTCTTCTTTGTACTATGAAATTTTTTGGATAAATTGAATCGATTTCACTATGTATTGATGTAAGGATAAATCCATAATCAATTGAAGTTCAGGTTCAGTTCTTATTTGTGAACGAATTGAAGAAAATTGAATTGAGTTGACTTTTTGAAGTCAAAGTGTGTTCAGTTGAAGATTGTGTATATTGACATCGAAGGATTAATTTTCGTTGATGTGTGATAATTGATTTCAAAGGGTCAGTAGATATCGATACCTAGATGATGAATAGATGGGTTTTGCATTTCGGCTGTTGCTTGAGATAATATCAACGTGTTGATGTCAATGTGGCTTACTGATTTGGAATCAAACTGATGTTGAAATTGATTTCGATGGTGTGACAACCCCAAATATATTACCGTTACAAACTCTATTTTCACTAACGGAATGCGTCACTATATGTTATTTTCGGTAATGTTTGGAGTCATCAATAAACAAATATCTAGTTATTTATATGTTCCGATATTATCATAAGTATTTATAACTTGTAAATGTTAACCCCGTTTAACTAAATAAGAGTTATATTACCTTTCAACCACTTCACCCGGGTAAAAAGTTTTAACCCCGTTAAACTTTAGCATCGGGTAGCCGTGTATCGGGTGCAATACCCGAGACATATATAAACAAATGGACACTACAATTGAACTCTTTTACCACACCTTCACTCTCTCTCACTACTTTCTCTCTCTAGACCCGAAATCGACTCCAAATCCGCAAATTCCGGCATCCAAACGTAAGGACTCATTCCCTATCTTATTCTAAACATACTTCATTGTATTTAGAGGCCAAAAAGCATAGAAAACAAGGACCAAAAAGGAGTTTACAGCCTAAGAAGCCCCTTAGGCCGTAAACACCTAAAAACTTGTCAAAAGCCTCATTTTTCCTTCCTTTAATTTTATGCACTAATTAAGGGATATACCTAGGAGAGTTTGGACATTAAAACACAAGAGTTTGAAGCTTAAAAAGGAGTTTACGGCCCAAGCTTATGCTTAGGCCGTAAACACCCCAAAAACCCTTGTTAAAAGCCCCAAAAACTCATCTAGGGTGTTTGGTAATTTAGTCTTGACACTAGGAAATGTTTAAGTGCATTAAACAACACCATTTGAGGACAAAAAGAGGAGTTTATGGACAAGTCTAAGCTTAGGCCGTAAACACCCAAATTTTTGTGTCAAACAAATCCCAAAACTTATCTAAGGCATGTAAGGAATTTAGCTAAGGCCCTAGGATGTGTGTTGTACCATTAAACTTCTCATTTTGAGGCCAAAAGAAGAGTTTACGGCCAAGGATATTCTTGGGCCATAAACTCCCCAATTATCATGCCAAATGTCCCAAAACTCCATCTAAGGCCTTCTAGAATTTATCTAAGGTGAAGGGAATTGTGTTGTACCAATTAAACATCCATTTTGAGGGACTTAATGGAGTTTACGGCCCAAGAACAAGTCTTGGCCGTAAACTCCCCAAAATGTCACAAAATGAGGGTTTAATCCCTCCATATTAGTTCAAGACACATACCATTAAATTAAGGAAGTGAAATAACGCCTTAAACTTGCATTTTGGAAGACCACATGAGTTTACGGCCAAGCCTAGGGGGCTTACGGCCATAAACTCCCAAGGAGTGGCCATTGGGCTGTAAACTCCAGGGGAGTGAGCTCATGGACCTTCCCGTAAATCTTTCTTAGCCTTATACCACTCCCGGGAACCCCGACTAGGCCCTAAAACCCCGAATTGATGCTAAAATTCCTAAATACTTAAAGGGAAAGCATAAAATGTTTAATGTCTTGTAAAACACATATTTTCATATGACATTAGGGTCCTAAAAGGTGCACAAGTCACTATTTGGAACAGAACGCTCAACCGACACTTTTACCCGATTTACCCGATTCACCCGATTTACGCGATTTCAGGTGAGTTCATACCCCTTTAATGAACCTTTCAAATGTTTTAATTGTTTTAGGGGGGAGATACAAGGTGAATATACATGTTTAAGAAAAGTTATGCATGACAATTTTTCATATTACAGAATTAATCACATGTGATTCACTACCTGTAGTTCAAATCACATGTGATTTATCACTATGCCTTATAAATCAATCATTTGTTTTCAAACTATTTTGGATAAACAAACAAGTTTTAAATGTTTCTTTTGTACAATACTTTTATTTGATAAATCTCCTTATAAAAATGTAACCATACTGATATGTTTATATAAGTAAGACTTGAAGGACTTAGGACCGATAGCTCGCCTTATTTCCTGTTCTTGTTTGATTGTGGGCTTAGGGTAGTGGTTATCCGTCCGACTGTCGTTGATTTCTTAGTTATCTATCTCGTATATTAGTACGGATTACAAGCATTTCTTCTTTCATTTGATTGTCTAAATCACTAACCTGACTAGAACCACACACTAAGTTAACTATAATAGGTATAGTTAAGGTCTCTATCACTCGTTTTTAACTACTACTCTACACTACTATAATTCTATCTATTATGAAACTATACAATAATAAGAGAATACAATACAAGTTATACAAAAGACTACTACACTATAATACAAGAGAAAGTACTAATCATGAGATAATTCATTAACCCACTACAAGATACTCTATTCGCTACGCACTACACCCGAAGTTTTCCAATAGGAAGACGACACTATATGTATAGATCTATACGGGGCAGACGCTATTACATCCCGACTGATAAGTTCAGTCCGAGCTGCACAAGTCCAGGGATGCTTTTACTCCACTACACTATACATGACCGGGAAGGTCATGGGGGTCCGCTATTACTCACACTATTGGCAACATACAAGAAATACATTATAACCGCACTAAAACACTAAACAAAAGATAAAGTCAATATCCCGAAGTAAATAAGTTTCTAATACTAAAGGAAGCTGCACCACTATTATTTACTTCAAGTATAACTAACTATATTACTTTACTTATTGGTGAGTCACTATTATACTTCCATGATAAATGGTTTTCAAAGATGAAAATATCATATTTCTTAAAGGTTCTTACTTACTATACATTTCTGGAAAATATAGGATTTTCTAGGTTTTACTACTACTTATGATTATAAACTTCAGATTTCATACTAACGATTCTCATGCTTTTTATATAAGAACTCACACTAAACTCTTATGAACTCACCAGCTTTATGCTGATATTCTTTTCAAAATAACTTGTATCTTCAGGTCAAAGATAGACAGGTACAACTGCAGCATTTTTGGAGAAGATGGAGCATGCAAGACCCATCTCTTATTTTTGTTTACTTTTGGTGTTTGTCGAACATTACAAAACACACTTGTAAATAAACTTACTATGTAAATGAAATGGTTGTATGTTTCTTGCTTTTACTATTATGCAATTGTGATGATACCGTACACTACGTCATCCACCCCGAAACGTATTCCGCCGTTATCGGTTTTGGGGTGTGACAGATGGTTTTGTATTTGAATCGATTTTTATGTGTAAATCAATTTGTGGTGAAGTATCGAAGTCTACAAAATCAATTATTGGTTTTTGATGGGTCAAAATGGAAAGTCAAGATGGGTCATGTGCAAATCGATTGTGGTTAATCAATTTTGAGTTTGCTTTTGTTTAATTTCGACGGATGGCTAGGGAGTCTAAATCGAGTTTGTTGTTGGTGTTGATTTTCAAAGGTTTGAAATGATAAGCAGATGGGTCGAATAACTTTTTGATATATCGATGAATGAACAGATGATGTTTTCGAAGGTTTTTGGTTACTGGGTTTAAACAATTCGATTTTGATAAGAAGGATTTAATGATGAGTGTGTTGAATGAAGAAGAAAATGGTTTGGGATTGTTGCTAGCTTCGATTTTGAAGTATTGTGTTGATAACGAAACTGTTTTGGTATTATGAATGAAAGCTAATCTTTAGAGGTTTGTGTCAGCCAAATGTCGATTCAGAGGATACATGTGAATGATTCGTAATTGATTCAGAGGCTTCATAAGCCTTTGAATTTGTTAAAGAGGGTATATAGTTTCGTTCAATCGTGTTTGGGAATCAGTCAAAGGATGATGTGAGAATTTGTACAAATGGGTTATTGAACGAATCATACGAAGGGTAAAGTTGTTTGTGTACGAAGGAAAAAGAAGACAAATTAAATGTTTTGCAAATGGTCCTTCAACCTTCGAATGTTTAACACTTTTTATAAACATTCGAAAGTTGGTACACCTTCCGTATATTTTGAAGTCAAATGAAAAAGTTTCGTATGCAATCCCTATAATTTCGAATGTTTGGCAGTTTTTGTCTAACTACGAAAATTGGGGTGTTTTTCGAATGTTTGGAGAACAAAGGGCAGAATTGTCGAAATTAGTCCTTGAAGTTTTAAAAATTTGGAGGTTCATACCCAAATTTGAAAATGGACTGATTTTGCTAAAAAACTGTAGAATATGCATTTTAGGTCCCTCCAGTTTGTGCAAATTGACGCTTTCTACATAGCTTTGGAAAAGGGGGAGAGTTTTGCATATTTTGCTGTTTTGGGCGCACCGGGTCACTGTAGAATTTTGAAATTGACAATTTCTACCCATTTTTGAGAAATTTTTACATAGGCGGTCCATGAACGAAACTAAAAATTGAATATTTCTTGGATTTCCCAGATTAAAGCACAAAGTTTATGCCACATGTTAAGGGGGAGTTTTGACACGAAAATTTCCGAATAGAGCATGTTCTCTTTCCTTGAAGGTTTTATAATCAAATTTCGATTATAAAAAGCGGGGAGAAATTTATATGGAAATTCGAACTTGAATTTTTCATATTATGCAGATTTGAAGACCAAAGTGACCTTGAATTTTTGAAGCACATGAAATGATGCAATTGGAAGTTCGGAAATGATTTATTTTCGAAATGGGTTTGGTTTTATTGAATATTTTGGGGTGTGTTTTTATGCTCAACTTTTGGTGATTAATTTAGAGTTTGAGAAGCTCGTGATCATTCGTTGATGGTCGATTTGTATTGTCTCACATCCTAGAGCCCAAATTGAAGAATCATGGAAGAATTGAAGATTGAAGTTTGTTTCTACATGTATCACCTTTAAGGCTCGGATAAAGTAGTTGCTCGATTTTGGAAGATTTGAAGTGGGTCATCCATTCCTAACTTTGAGGGGGAGAATGTTGGGATGTAAAGTTATTCATGTTTGACTTTGTAATGGTTTGACTTTTGTAGACCGACTTGCATGTGGTGTATTAGTCATTTTAATTACGAGTTAGTGAGAGAGAGAGAGAGAGAGTGAGAGAGAGACATTTAAACACCTCTATATAAGGTGGGTTCATTCCACTTATGGAGGTGTGCTTAAGAGATGTAAAAGTGAGTGCGTAAGTGTGTGTTACTTATGTAGATATAGATCTTTATCCCTTTTTGTAACACCATACATAATTAATACATTTCTTGAACACCAAAATCACCATGTTCATTGTGCAATCTTTAATTCTGTATGCCAAACCATGTTCTTATGTCACTACATATACCTAAAATTAGGATTGTAGCGTAACTAATATAACCAACCCCTACCCCAAACTTAATTCATGTAATGTCCCCATTGCATGTTACGCATGATAAAGAACACAAAAGTAAAGAGAGAATAGGAAGAAATTTCCCTAGGATAGTAGTTGCGAGGTCGATCTTCTTCTTGTTAAGCTTCATCTTCAACTGACTTTTAGGCATGGGAACATCTAATCCATGCCTTGGGTGTCAAATATCGTGTGGTACAACTCCAAATATAAATGAAAAAGCTCTTGGAAATGCTTGGAAAATAATCTTCAAAGAATATATCTAACGCCAGCATCGAATGGAATCAAATCATAAACTTGAAAATAAGAAAATGAGCAACTCGTCGAGTTCATTTGGGTACTTGCCGAGTTGTAGATTTACTGGCAGAAAGGTCAGGTTTTTTCACTTGGATGCGTCGAGTTCATGATATGAACTCGACGAGTTATTGTTGTACGAACAAAAACTCTTTTCTACTTCAGGTCTATTTTTGGTGTTTAAGGAGAGTATCAAAGCAACTCTCCCCCCTTGTTTTTCTTCAGTAAAAAGACACTTTTTAGGTGATTGTCGTAATCGTAATCGGACTCAAAACTCCTATCTTCTCGTTTAGACTCGACTTCTCACGTTATTCCCGCACGCTCTATTTTCGCATTCAATCCCTCATCCTAATTCTGAAAAGATCAAAACAAACACACAAGTAATAAAAAAGGAAACAACTTAAAATCCTACTTACTAAGTGTTCAAACATCAACCAAACAAATAAAAACAAAAACACACCAAACCAAAAAAAATTGTTTTAAAGAAGCCACACAAATAAAAATTAAAAAGGATAATTATTATTCATCTTCTTCCTCGTCTCCTCCATATCCGCTTCCGCCCGCTCCACTTCTTCTTTCATTCAACCACTCTTCCCAACTTCTAACATAGGGGTACTCGAGGCCATCAATATGCGGTATGTGTAAGTGGCTCATCATATGGGCGAGAGTCATATGATTGTAGCTCATGCTCCTCCCCAATTCATCTTGGTATCTCTTGGATTCCACACTAACCCAATCCATTTGAAGTCGTCATCAACCAAAATCATCGATTGGGGGGGGGGGGGGGGTTCTTCATCTACATTTTCTTGCCTTGGCGTCACCTTCTTACCCGGTTGCTCGGGTGCCACTACTTCATCTTCCTCTGGGAAAGTGATCACCAACATAATCATCAACATTCCTTGCCCTCCTATAAAGAATAAGATTAAATGAAGGTGTTGGCAACATGGTTAACATATTCCCAGCCCCCCTTTCCAAGACACTAAATGACCTTGCCAATTTTTTTGCAAACATTCCCGCACAAAATTTTGAAGTTTTCCTATCCTGTACCGCCCCTGCACCCAAATATCTTGCCAAAAAATAAGGAGTGTTGCAAAAGGTATTTGGCATGATAATACCCCACAAGTAATATACATCAAGGCTTGGTACCTTATCATCATCCTTGCGCATGTTGATGGTGTTTGTGATAAGCCGGTGAATTAAACGGTGAATCGGGGATCATATGCCACCCTCTTAGGCCACGGATGAAATATATACACTGTTTTCTATTGTGGTCCACCAATCTGAACCATTTTTTCCATTCGTGAACACTTTGTGAAAAATTTCCAAGAAAATCCCAAAGGCTTCAGTCATGGCCACAGATTGGTCATATATGCCCATCCTCCAACTTAACTCTTCCATGCTGCATTCTTCATACTCACTACCAAGACAAAAAGCCAAGGCGTTTGTATTATAAAAATCATCCCCCGCTCGGAATGTTACTCTGGAAAAGAACTCCAAGAAAATCTTCTAATACACTGGTTCCTGAATCCGCAACAGCCTAATACACTGGTTCCTGAAAATCTTCTAATACACTGGTTAATTTAGAGCATTTTGATTGAAACCCCATAAAACTTTGGTTAATTATGGATTTAATGACTTCACCAAACCCACTTGTTCCATCCAATTCCAGTTTATCTCATTTGGAACATAAATATCCTTTGACTTCAGAGTCTCGATCCTTTTCCTACACATACTCAATGTTGACTTCGATCTAATTTGTGGAAAATTAAACCAAGGGAAGTCCCCGTGGCTGTCCCGAGAACTTTGGCCCCTTTTGCTAAACATCTTCTGCAAAATGGAGCACCAAGAAAAACCACACAAACCACAGAAATAATTAAAATAAAATTCTAGAAAATAGTCGCATGGACTCATCGAGTTCATGAATAGACTCGATGAGTCCGATGAACAACTCGAGTCTCTTCTATTGATTCGAACAGATTCAGTCCATTATACTCAAATTGACTCTAGGGGTTTGTTCACGGTGGCAAACTAAGTATTAATTCACAAAAGCTTTCAGTCAAAATGCTCTAAATTAACCCGAATTGAAACCCTAATGTTCTTGTCAAAATCAAAATTTCGGCTTTCAACAAATTTTAGCCATTAAACTACTAAAGATTGAACATTTAATGGAATTATGCGTGAAAGTACTAACCTTTATGAAGGAAATTGGAAGAAATCACGAAAATGGAAGATGGTTACTTGAGAGAGTTTGCTCGTCGAGTGTGCGGCGAGTGACGGCTCGAATGAAAGAAACTTTACCCTTTATGGTTAAAACCCTAATTTGCAGAGTTTAACTTTTTTAGTAAAAAAATTCTACTCGTCGAGTCTGGGGGTTCCAGCTCGTCGAGTAGAGACACGTTTTCGCAAAATATCATGGATTTTTAAAATGACTCGTCGAGTTTAGGTATGGATTCTGCAAGTTGTTGACTCTATTCGAAAAATTTTGATTTTTTTTCTTTGCTCTCTTTAAATTAGTTCCACCACACCCCACACTCAAACTTTGCTTGTCCTCAAGCAATCATTTTAAGCTAAAAAGAAGATTTAGATTTAAAGATCCTAATTTAGCACACAAAAGAAAATAAAAGACTAAAAATAAAACGAAAAGGACAAGAGTAAAAGAAAGCAAACTCAAACAACGGGTTGGCTCCCAAAAATGCTTCTTTTTTGTGTGTCTTTAGTTGGACTCCTTCCCGCTCTACGTTTCACTGGCTTTCTCTGACATGAATTCCTTCTTCCTTTTTTGCACATTCCAACTTCTTTTATAAGCCATAACTTTCTTGATATATATATATATATATATATATATATATATACCTTCTTCATATCTTCCCTTGTCTCATTAGGGGTATTTTTTTCATACTTATGTTTTGTTCCTTTACCCCTCTTCACAAGCCTTGTCTTCTCTTCTTCTTTTTGTTAACCTATCTTCTCTAATTCCCTTTTTTCTATCTTGATTGCTATTTTAGTCATCATTTTATCATCACTTGAGGTCACATATTCTACCTCACTTTCTTCATATGCTTGGGAATCTAGTGGTTTAAAAGTGAAAACTTCAAAGGTGGTAGAAACTAATGCTCGAGGCTTGGTTTTGTTAATTGTTGTTGGCTTAACTTCTTTTACTCTTCAATCATACGAAACCTAATGGAAGATTTATACTTCTTGTTATTCCATGCCTTAGTGTTCTCTGCATCTTCTAAACTTTCCTTCTTATCATCTTGATTTGCTTCATCACATTGCAATTTTTGTCAAGACATGCTGAGTTTATTTCTTCAAAGCTGCTTAGATCTTCATTAATTTCACTTTCTTCAAGTAGCTTCTCCAATTATCTTAAGTCTCTTTGGGCATCAAACTCTTCTTCTAAAGATAATGTGAATTGCGTTGAATTATTTTCATGCCAAAGTGCTAGCTCTTTTTCTAACAATTCATCATCCAAATCTATTGTGGAAATCTTATCTTCACATGGCCTTGAGTGTTTATTTTCTTGATTGATCCCTAACATAATTGAATCATCCTTGAAGGGTAAGCTTTGATTCTCGTACATTGACTATAGCACATGCAGTATTCAAGAATGGTCTTCCAAGAATGATTGGAACATTATGGTCCTCATCCATATCTAAAATTATGAAGTAAGCAGGAAACACCAATCTATATACTTTGATTACAAGATTTTCACATACTTCCCTTGGATGTGTTACTGTTTTATCAGCTTAATGGATTGTCATTTGAATAGGCTTTGGTTCTGGAAGGTTTAACTTTTTCAAGAAAGAGTATGGCATAATGTTTATGTTATCCCCTGAATCATCCAATGCATGAATGCTAATCAAGTTTCCAAATTGGCAAGGTATAGTGATGCTTCCTGGACTGCCTATCTTCTCTTGGAGTTCAATCAAAACAATTTTTGATGCATCTGCCATCTTTCTTTTATTCGTAAGGAGGTCCTTAAGCAAGCTAACATATTTTGGTGTTTAAACTAGTGTTTCAGTAAACATGTTATTCACTTGGAGTTCCCTTAGATGCTCTATAAAATTCCTATACTCTTGAATTTGTTTATCTTGTATGGCTCAACTTGGAAATGGCAAGGGAGGATGATAGGGTTTTAAAGGAGAACTATTTTTTTCATCAGATGGAGGACTCATCGTGTTCCTTTCTGGAACTCGTCAAGTTGTTGTCGTTGTTTGCAATTCTCAACTTTTTTCTCCTTTCCCTTGCACCTCTTTTGATTCTTCTTTCTGGATTGGACTCAAAGGAGTGAAAATTTTCTTAGAGTTTGTTGTTATTGCATTTACATGAGCTATTCTTGGATTCTTTTCGGTATTACTTGGAAGTCCACCCGGTGCTCTTTCGTTGATTTGTTGTGCAAGTTGGCCTAGCTATTTATCAATGTTAAGGATAGAGGCTTGCTGATTTGTCATCAATGTTTGTTGCTCTTTCATCATTGCTTGTTGTTCTCTTCTTATTGAACCATCAGTTTCCTTGTGTCATTTCTTGGATGCGGCTGCAAATCTTGTGAGCATATCTTCAAAGTCCATTTTCGTCTCTTGTACCAGCTCCTCCTTTTGATAGAATCCTCTTGTCTTCATCGTATGGTAGTCACTCTTTTTTCAGTTTTCGCAAATCCTCATCATATCTATCGCCATTTGAATAACACACTTGCACTTTCCGGTTCCCATGCTCGTCTAGATCACAATCTTTAGTAAGGTGAGGTCTGCTACAATTTTCACATCCACCTCGGATGGCGCAGATGGATTGATCGATATTTGTCATTCTTCCGTCCAAGTTATCCAATTCAGCCATCACTACCGCCGTATTATCGGAAACTGACTTCACTTCCCCGCGAGTTGAGTCATTCCTTGGGTTATGATATTCTCTAGAATACTTATATAAATTCTTCGAATAGCTCCGTTATAACGTCGGGTGGTTTCTTCGTGAGTGGTCTTTGGTAGTCAAGGAGCTGCCTGTAGAATGGGATGTCCTTGAGTTGGGCGAGTACATTAGGGATGTTGAAGTAGTCAGCTATGTTGTTGACCAGTAGCATACGAAGAAAAATGGTCTAACGAGATACATTAGGGATGTTGAAGTAGTCGGCTATGTTGTTAACATCGTCGATATGCTTGTATGTGTCTTTGTGATCCTTCCAGTAGAATGGGATATCATTGAGTTGGGCGAGTATGTGACCTTTCAACTCAAAGTTATCAGTTGTTGGAATCATGGGTTGCACGAGTCCTAGCCCAATATCATCACACATTCTTTCCTTGTATTCACCCATAGTTATGTTTGCGATGTCAGCCATGGTGTTATCGGGTTCGATTTCTTGCTCGTTTTCATCATCAAATTATGTTTCGTACTCAGTCTCTTTTGGCTTAGGATTTTGTTCAAAACTTTCTATATTTCTCCCTTTGTTCTTTAGACTACTAGACTGACCCACGTTTGTTCCTTTCTTCTTTCCAAAGACCGATTTAAGGTCCTTGAAAGGTGACTTCTTTCACGGGTTAGCTTCTTCTACCATTTTATTCCTGTTCTTCCTAAGAGCTAATTCCGGGTCTTCAAGTGGGGGGACCAAATGTGTATTTGATCCACGGGTCATAAACGTACATAAAAGGAAATAGAAAAACATGCCTAAAACAAAGAAAACAAAATAGAAAAAGAAACTGAAAAATTCGTCAACTCGTCGAGTTCCTTCGACTAGACTCGATGAGTTCAATTCCAACACAGAAAAAATAAAAACAAAAACTTTAAAACAGAAAAACTAGTAACTTACACTAAGTAAATTAAGAATGAAATTAGTAACTTTATGCAAGATAAATCTTACACAAAGGATTGATAACAGTAGCATATAAAATAACTATTAGAACCGTTCCCCGGCATTGGCACCAAAAACTTGATGTGTGTGAAATGCAATAGTTTTAATCCTGGTATTTTAAACACAAATTAAACACACAAAAGGCGATGTACCTATCGATTAGCAACATAGTTCTAGCAAGTAAGGTATCAAACACAGGGAATGGTACACAATTAAACTAACTTATGAGAATTATAATCGAGATTTATAAAGCGATCATGATTATATGAATAAAAAGTATGAACACAAGGAGTAAATATTAATCAGATCTTATATTGATGAAGAAACTGATTACAAACTAAGCAGAGAAAAACTTATCTCTACTTCTAACCTCATTCCCTATTTATAGGAAACATGAGTGTACAAAAAATATACTAAGTCTTGAACAATAAGCTTCACACATATGAAGACATAGTAAAATAACTAACATGTGAAACTCAAAACAGACACTTCGACTTTTATAAAAACTAGACTCTACATTCTCCCCCTTTGTAAACAGTCGAAGCTATTCGGTTTGTTAAATTTTGAATAGTTGAGTGCATCGTTCTTCAAATTTCTGAATACCAAGTGATGATCTTTTTAAGCTCCTTCCTATCTCCTTCATTATTCTTTGAGCAATTATTCATACGAACAATGAAATTCGTATATTGCGAAGTTGTGTATCTTTCGATCTCTGAGACTTGAAACAAAAATCTTTTAGGCTTTCCCTTGGTATCTTTGCCTGCAAAAACCATGCCAAAAGGTTTAAGGCATATTTCCACGTCTGCGTATTTCTTCAATTCTGTTCGAGGTAGAGTAGATTCCCAAGGAACCGTGACTTGTCTTCCACGAACTGATGCAAGTTCTTCATCAGTTAACGCCAAGCAATCATAGTAGTTATCTATGAATATACTGATATGTACGAAACCAAATTTGAACACATTTGTATCATATCCGTTGAATTTGTTTTCTTCCATTTCTTTTAGGATTAGAGCCACTTGAATGAGATCATTTAGATTCATCAAGGGAAAGTCACCAATGGTAAAATCAACAGGCTTGTTATCTACTCGAACAACGAAGTATCGAAAATTTTGAAGCATGTTCTCGAACAGGTCATCCTTCTTAATGGTTAGCTCTTTCTTAATCTTCATCAATGACCAAACCTCATCTTGATCCTTCTCAAGCACAACATGAAATCTGATTTTCATTAAAGTGTATTCATCAGCATTTTTGAATTTTTCACTGATCTTGTACTGCGCAGTGACAAACATCATTTCATTAGTCGGAAAGCCAAGTTGGCATCTGTCTGAATTTGCAACATCATAACTTCTTCTGGGCTTTTTCTCAAACTCATACAGATGACTTCCCAAGACTTTGGATTCAATTGTTTCGTATGAATACAACTTCGCAGGATCACCTTTGTTCAAATTTTGTGGATCACTTGCCCTTTGCCTTAAAATGCTTTGAATTTGCCTTTGCTTTTCCATTTCAGCTTCAATCTCTACTTTCCTTTCTACTTTTTACTTTTCATAAGCCACCTCTTTTCCTTTTCCAGTATTCACTGGTTGAGGTTTCGCACTTGAACTCCCTCCTTCTGTTGAACCAATGATAATTCCCTTGAGAATTGGCTTTGTAAATGGATTTGTTGTTACTATTGTTGAAGGAATTGGTTTCGTGAGTACTGGCAGAGTTGTTTTGAGTTGAGGGGAATGTATCTTTCCAACTTTTTTCACATCATCATCTTTACTTCCTTTTCTTTCTCCTCCTTGCACCCCTGTGAAAGCAGGTGGGGCATTCTTTGGCAATATAGAAGTAAAATTGGTGATCGGTGCCAAGGCTTTCTGTATAGCTTTCTCCAAGGTGTTGACTTTAAGTGTTAAAAATTCTGGAGTTAGAATTAATTGTTGAGAAGATGTTGAAACACAAATTTTTAATTCAGTTACCAACTGAATTAATTTTGCAAACTGCTCCTTAACTTTTTTGTGTTTGGCTTCTATAAGTGGAGCAGAAGATTGATAAACCGTAGCAATTTTTGTAAGTGCTGCAGCAACAATATCAACACGCTTTTGCACACCCACATTTTACAAATTAAGCTGTTGAAACTATTTCGCAATCTCCTTCTTTAACTCCTCAACTTTGAACTTCACATCTTCGCGGACCTTCTTCACATCTTGTATAAAAAGAACATGGCGTTCTTTTGTAACAGCTTTCAATTCTTGTACAACATTGTCAAAAGACTTCCCTTGAGCTTGAATGCGAAGCTCATTATTCTTATCAGAAGTATCAAGTTTCTCAGGTATTCTTTTCTCAGCAGATTTGAGCAAAGTTTCAACCTCCAAACGTGATACATAAGATTTTGTACCAGAATCAGCTTGTGATTGAATGATAGCATTCAACTTTCGTTTCAAGATTTTAAATTGCTTTCCTGACATAAGCATATGATCAAGAATTTCCTCCTCCTCTGAATCAAAGTGTAAGGCATCAAATGTTCCTCCAAAACCTCCTCCTTCGGTTTCTTCATCAGATTGAGCTTGCGAAGATGGAAGTGGTATTGGTTCAGGGGATTGTGAAAGAAACAGTTTAGTGAATGGATTTTGTAAAGGATGATCAAAGATGGAGGATGTGGTGACATTTGTATTTTGGAGAATGAATGGTGGTAAGGAAGTAGAGAAAGTCTCAGATGAGATTGGTAATGAAGTAGATAAAATGATGGGCAGTGAAGATTAACACTCTTGATAGGTGTCCCCGTATCAGATACGTTAACAACCATATCAGAAGTAGGTACCTCCTCATGAACTATTTTGCTAGTGACTACTTCAAGTGGAATAGTTGTGGTGGTGGAAATTTGCGAAGTAATGGGAAGAGAAATGTTTACCATTGAAACAGGTGGATTCACAGAAACCACTTCCTCATTAGATGACTCATTTTGAATTATCATCTTTCATTTCTTGTACATCTTCTTTGTGATATGTTTCACAACTTCTTGAGCTCTTGTTTTCTTTGACATAGGAGAAACCGGAGCAGGAATTTTTCGAAACATTGTCACCTTACTACTCACTTCAGTTTATGAATAGTAGGAGAGGAGATCTTCTTTTGTGACACCTTCTGTATCTTCTTTAAGACCCCTGACTTGGTCGGTATAATCTCCTTCGCAGGTTTGGAAGCTGACCCAACCTTCGCAACCTCTTCAGCCTTTGATACTTTTGGAGATTCATGTTTTTCCACCTTTTTAGTTTGTTTCTTCTTCTTGGATGATTCACCGGTGACTTCAAGTAATACTCCAGTCTGCACGTTTGTATCAACAGTTTGCATGTATCTAACTAAGACCTTGTGTGTAGAAGACACTTTGCGAAGCATTGCATCTGGAATTCTGGCAACACGTGTGAAGATATTCTCATCATCTTCAACAACTTTGGGAAATTGATACAAAGAGAACTCTACAACATCTTCACCTTCAGGAACTTGAATTCCTTCTTTCACATAGACCTGTTCCAATATCAAACTCCAGTATCTTGCACAAGAAATGCCCTTATCAACACTTGTGTTTTCTAGGCTTTTGTTGAATTCCTTATAAAGTTGAGTGCCATAATCAACACTGAGATCATAGTAAAGTGCCATAACCATGGCATAGACCTCCATTCTTCCCATGTCTAAACCAACACTCCTTCCGGTCAAACATCTTAGAAAGATTCCAAATAAGAAGTTCAAAATGCATGGTAAGCTTTATTTTCTGAAATTACTTATCTTTTCAAGAGTGGGTTGATGACCATCTCATTAAACATGAAGATAATCTGTGAATTGGTTGGCTTAAAGAATGGTGGGTTATTAGGAATGTTCAAGAAGTCGATGAACATGTTCTTGGTATGACGAACCGTCTTGTTATTCACCAAATTGAAGGTTATCACATCGGTTGTATAGTTGTATGATGCAGTTGATGCCGCCATTAACAACCAATACATAGGAATAGGGAATGAACTGAACATAGCAGTTGATAGTGCTGATCTTTTGAGTGCAACGATCAACATCTTCAATTCGTCTGGGTAAGATGAAACTTTAGGATCAACTTGGTAATGTGTGCTTTGAATCTTCATAAGAGACTATGAAAGAACTTCTTCTGTGTTGGATTGAGTGGCAGCCATTGTTAATCTGAGAAATTTCTTGAGAGAAAGATTAGGGCTTTTTGTTCGTCTGAGAATTTTGAATCGCAATACGATTCACATAAAAGATTATCCCTTTTATAGGTTAATGTCAAAGACGATCCTTTTCAAAAATAGAGTGGGCTACATGTGTCGGGAAACGTGTAATCAATAGCCGTTTTGATGATCATGCCGCATAAAGTGCCTTGAAACCAGGGCTGACGGTTACTTGAAACTGTTCATGAGTACAGTTGAGTGATAGAAGACCCTTCGGTATTGAGGTTGGGCTCTTTCGTTTATGGGATTTTAAACGAAGTTATTTACCAGACTTGCGAAATCTTCTGCCTAAGTTGGTATTACTTAGAACCTCAAGGATTTCGTGAGTGTATGTGATTCAAAGAAATGAGATAAGAGGCAAATAAAAAAAATTTGGAATTCTGTGATGTCAAAATTAATAGACATAAAGCAGTAAAACCCTGGGCAAAGGTTACTATATTAATTACCAAGAGAGGTAATCACCTGCTTTCGCATTTTCCCATGACATACAATCGAATACTTATAGAGAAGTATCGAAGGGCTTCTTTTATAGGCTTAATATGGTGATTTGCGAATTTCCTTACGTTTCATCCTAAACATAAGGTGAGTAATTGTAACCAAAATTTCTTGTTTAAACATTGTGTTTAGGGACAAGATTGCTTTGGATTATTTTTGAAAAGTGACAAGGATTTCAGATATATACTCACACTAAAATTATATTCATGGAAAAATTTTAAGTGTTGGACCCTGTTGGGAAACAAACTTCGTGTGTTGCGAAAATTTGATTAGGATCACTCATAAGAATTAATATAATTTGGAGTATATGAAATATTAGGTACAGAAACAAGTGTTTCGTAAAAATCTGGAACATAGTTCCCCGTCAATTCCTTAACTTGCGAAGTTTGTGGGTTTCACTTAATTCACGTTCTCATGAAATAAGATCATTAACACAGTATGATGACATGTCTAAGTGATGATTGGTTTGATCAAGTGACCTCTTGGACATGTGTCTTTGTGTGTGCATCGTGTTAAGAAATTTTTGATGAAAAAGATTGGTTATAAGATCGGTTGTACCTCTGTTATTTGTGGACCAAACAGAAAACTCTTTACTCATGTGAGAAGAGTAAGGTAGCTCTTTTGACTAATGTGAATACAAGCCTGATTTGGAAGAAATTTACATAAGATTATTTCATTAAGGCTTCCATTTCTCACACATAGAGTCATATGACGCTTGGGTCAAAATGCTGCATCATGCTTCTAGGGACATCCTAACTAGTACATAGTTAAAAAAAAATGATACCTTCCCATAGACACATAAGCATGACCTTTTCGCATGTTGCACTGGACTAAAACTTAAAACACACAAAACTTAAAGAACAACAAAAATATTTTTGTGATTTTGTATTTTTCAAAAATTAAAGACAAAATAAAAGAAAATCTTTTTGCTGTTTTTGAACTTTTTCAAAAATAGACAAACAAATGAAAATATTTTTGATTTTTCATGTTTTTCGCAAAGCATAAAAGAACGACATTAAATTGAACCTCAGTTACCAAATGTGCGAATGCGAAGCAATGCGAAACCGCTTAACGCACAGTATCTTCAGAATGATTCTGAATCAAAGCTGCTGAATGGACCTTTCATTATGGAGTGATAGATTTTGACACTGAATTCGCATCGATCATCCCTAAACCTACTAAAATTCTCACAAATGATTTTTCATCAAGAGGTTTAGTAAAAATATCAGCAAGTTGTTCAGTGGTTTTTACAAAATGAACTTCAATATTCTCATCTTCCACATGATCTTTGATAAAGTGATATCTAAGAGCAATATGTTTTGTCTTTGAGTGTTATACTGGATTATGATAAATGCGAATTGCACTTTGAGAATCACAATACAAAGGAATCTTTTTCATATTTATAGCATAATCGCGAAGTTGACTTTGAATCCAGATGATTTGTGAAGTATAAGCAGCAGCTGAAATATATTCAGCTTCAGCAGTTGAGATAGCAACACAAGTTTGCTTCTTTGACTGCCAACTCACCAATTTTCCATCCAATGGTTGACATCCACTACTTGTACTTTTTCTATCCAAAGTACATCCTCCTAGATCAGAATCTGAAAAATCTTGAATGAAGAATCCGAATTTCACAGGATACCAAAGTCCTAACGAAATTGTTCCTTTAAGATAGCGAAAAATGTTTTTCACCGCAGTTAAGTGAGGTTCTCTAGGATTAGCTTGATACCTAGCACAATTACATACAGAAAACATAATATCAGGTCTGCTTGCAGTTAAATACAATAAAGACCGTATCATGCTTCGATAAAGTGTTAAATCAACGACAGAAGTATCTAACGAAGGAGTTAGTCTTGTTCCCACTACCATTGGTACTCTAAGCTTCGTGTTGTTTGTCATTCCAAACTTTCCAAGTAGATTCTTTGTATATTTTTCTTGGTTGATTAAAATTCCATCCATGTTCTGTCTTATATTTAAACCAAGAAAATAGTTAATTTTTCCCATCATGCTCATTTCAAATTGACTTTTCATGAGATTTTCAAATTTAGCAGACAATGTTGGGTCAGTTGAGCCAAAAATAATATCATCAACATAAATTTGAACAAGCATAAGATGATTCCCAACTTTCTTGCGACATAATGTGGGGTCGACTGATCCTTGTTTAAATTTAGATTGTTTAAAAAAATTTGTAAGTGTTGCGTACCAGGCTCTTGGTGCTTGTTTTAACCCATAAACTGCTTTGTCTAATATGTATACATGATCAGGATGTTCCAGATTTATAAATCCTGGTGATTGTTCAACCTAAACTGTTTCTTCTAGTTCTCCACTTAAGAATGCACACTTAACATCCATTTGAAAAACATCAAAGTCTTTGTGAGCAGCATAAGCTAAAAATATGCGAACTGCTTCAAGTCTTGTGACAAGAGCAAATGTTTCTTCATAGTCTATTCCTTCTTGTTGCGAATAGCCTTTAACAACTTATCTAGCTTTATTTCGAATAATATTGCCCTCTTTGTCGGTTTTATTTTTGAAAATCCATTTTAATCCAACAATTGAAACATCTGTAGGTTTAGGAATTAATCTCCAAACTTTGTTTCGTTCAAATTCAGCCAGTTCCGATTGCATAGAAACAACCAAATCTGAGTGTTCCATAGCATTCTTTACTATCTTTGGGTCTATTTTCGAAATAAAAACATTAAACATACAAAATTCTTGATTCACATTCAGTACCTCATTTTTTGCACGAATTTGAGCTCTTGTCAATACACCATCTTGTGGATTCCCAATCACCTGTTCTTTTGGATGATTCCTTGTCCATTTCTCAAGTGGAAGAAAATCAGGATTGAAATCCAATGGTGCATCTTTGTACATATCTTCATTTTCAGATCCTGCAACAGAAAAATTTTCATTTAATTCATGAAATTCATCATTTTCATCAAGATTAAATGTCTCTGTTTCATCATGCTCCCCCTCAACATGATGTTCATCTTGATGCTCCCCCTTAAAATGATGTTCTTGTTGAAATTGTGAATGCTCCCCCTCAACTTGATGATTCACAGTCTCATTCTCCCCTCAAAAGTTTGTTGTCCCTAAACATCTGTGATCGTATGCTCCCCATCCATACGAGCTTCAGGCACACTTTCGCAAGATATTGACGTCATTGTAATTGTTGAATCATCAGTATGTTTTGAAGATTCCGACGTTTGATTATCAGGAGCATTAACTTCTGCATCAATTGCCCTATCAAAAATTCCAAAAATTAAGTCATAATCAAAATCATTGATATCTGAATTTTCAATTTGATTATCTGAATCAACAAGAATTGATTTATTTTTAAAATTTAGTATTTGTTTGTTTAAGATAGTAATCTTCAAAGTTTATGTTGAAAGTTTCTTCAACTTTTCTTGTTCGCTTGTTTAACACCCTGTATGCAACTGAATTTTGCGAATATCCGAAGAATATGCCTTCATCGGATTTTGCTTGGAATTTTGTCAAATTATCTTTTAGATTCATTATAAAACACCTGCAACCAAAAACATGGAAAAAATTTACATTAGGTTTTCCATTGTTGAGTATTTCATATGGAGTAAGATTTACTCTTCGATGAATAAAAGAACGATTCTGAGTAAAACAAGTAGTCAATACAGTTTCAGCCCAAAGATATTGTGGTAAGTTCGCATATGTGAGCATGGTCCTTGCAGCTTCGCATAGAGACCTATTTAATCTTTCAACAACACCATTTTGTTGTGGAGTGTATGGGGATGAGAAATTATGCGAAATGCCTTTGGCTATGGGAAATGAATCCAGCGTTTTATTTTTAAACTCAGAACCATTATCACTTTTAATTCTATGAACATTCTTTATGAAGACTCATCTCAATGATTTTGATAAAATCAATCATCGTCTGAGCAACTTCAGATTTTAACCTGAGAAAGAATACCCATGTAAATCGAGAAAAATCATCAACAATAACTAAAATGTACAGATTTTTAATGACTGTAGCAACAGTCGGCGGTCCACATAAGTCAATGTGAAGAAGTTCCAATGGTTCCACGATTTTTGAATCTATCACAATTGGATGACCTTTTCAATGTTGTTTTCCTTATTCACAAGTTGCACACAAAGTATCATTATCAAATTTTAGTACAGGCAAACCTCTAACTAAATCTTCCACGACAAGCTTGTTAATATTGTGAGAGTTCAAATGAGAAAATCTTCTATGCCAAAGCCAGCTAACATCATCAGAGGCCTTTGACAATAGACACACTATAGGTTTGCCCACAATCGGTTTGATGTCGAGTGTGAACATGTCTCCATATCTTTTAGATTTGAGAAGTACTTCATTTATCGCTACTTTTGAGATGATACTTCCTTCTTCATTGAACACAACTTGATTTCCAGTACCCACAACAAGTTGCGAAACACTAATCAAGTTATGTTGAAGACCTTTAACATAAGCAACCCGGTTAACTATGAATTGTCCAATTGTGACTTTTCCATAACCTTTTACTTGACACTTGTGATTGTTTCCAAATTTGACTACTCTAGCATTTTCGAAGCTTCGATAATCTCTCAAGTTTTCCTTTCTTCCAGTCATGTGAAAAGAGCAACCACTATCAATATACCATTTCACATCATATTGCTCGTCACATATAACTTGCATTAGTTGCACTGAACAAATTCTTTGAATTTAAAAACTACATTTTCACTTTTTCTGTGACATTATCAATTAAATCAACATCATCAAATCTAGATATTGAAATATAGTTGTTCGATAATTTTGGATTTCCATTGATTTTTACCTCATCCTTCACAACATTCGCAACTCTCACAACTGGTTTCCACTTTTATACTGGAACATGTGAATCATGAGATGATGAACTACCAGTATAAGTCTCATTCACAAACTTGTCAAATGCAACCTTTATTTGTTGTTTTGAGAACTTTCCATTTTGGTATTGTTTTCCTTGCACTTCAAGCCAATTATTGAACGTATATACATCAGATTTTCCTTTTGTATACGAAACTTTGGTAGGTTTTGTGATTGAAGGATTTTGAAAATTTGGTTGTTCGGGTGAAAATCTTTGTTTTGTTTGAGTTTTGACATTCAAAGTTGGTGAATTATTCGTTAATTTTTAAACACTTTGAAATTTATGATGATTCACAAAGTTTTTCGAAGTCTCAAATTTTCTAATGTTGTCAAATTTTTGAACAAATTCATCTTTATTTTTCATTGAAATTTGGTCAACATAATATATTGGTTTGTGAAAGCTTGTATCCTTTTGTTTATTTGTTCCCTGAAATTTTGATGGTTTTGTGCTAGAAATTTGTGCTTTCGCAACTTTTGGTTTATCATTAGACGCAACTTGCCAAAAGATTGCTTTTCTTGCTTTTCTTTTTGAAACATTATTTTCATTTGAATACTTTCCAACAATCAACATAAATGCACGAGAATTCAATTTCACTTCCATTTGTGGTTTTCATCTTTTTCAAAAACTTTGTTTTCTTTTTCACTTTTAACGACCCATGTTTGTGATGATTTTTGATGTTGAAAAACATAGGAGTTTTGAGTTAAATTGTTTTCTACCGTATTTTGATTTGAAAAGAAACCTTCGGTAGTTGACCTTTTGTTATCATTTTCAACCATTTGATTGAATTCAGGCTTGATTTTCTCAACATTTCCAGTAGTGACAAAGACTTGGTTTGGAAAAATCGTGTTATCAGTGCATGTAAAATTTGGATAAACCACAGTGTTGGTTTCCAAATAATGTGCACCTTTCTTAGTAAGAACTTTGTCAAATTCTTTTGTATCACCAAACACTTGATTAACAACAACACGTTGAGATGATTCATGCGAACCTTTCACCTCTTCTTCGTCTTCATCAGTGTCATCTGTCTTACAGCTTTCAACTTCCACATTATCAAAGTCACAAGTTTGCGAAGTAGAGGGTTTATCATTTTTATCCTTTACTATCGAATCAACTATAATTTATTTACCTTTGACCTTTGATGTGATATTAATGATAGACAATTGAGAACAATCAACCTCTTCTTCCTCTTCAATCTCACTGATTTTACTCACATTATCTGATTTGTCATTGACATCAGTATAATTGTGTTGAGAATCAAGAGTTGATGTTTCAGTTTTCTTTAGTATTTTTACTTGTTCATTTATTGTTAAGCTTTCATTAACAATATTAACCAATTCATTCACATTCAAAAATTCATCAATTTTGACAATACCATATGCGAACCTATCATCAGGTATTTTGTCAAACTGAGCAATAGTATTCTCACAGTCATAAGAAACAACCTCAACTTTTTCGCGTTCAAATTAAAGAAAAGGTAGTAGTTTCCTATGTTGTTCTTTGCTTATCTCAGATGAATGATGTAAAGCAGTTAACTTCACATACAAAAATGTTTCTTTGTGCTAGTAACAACCTAACTTCTTTATCAAGTTTATCCCTATCACAATTTACATTTTTCATTTGTAATTCTAGTGTATCCACTCTGCTTCGTTTTATTTCTAATTGTCTTCTTGTCTCAACTAATTGTGAATTTAGATTTTGTGCTTCAGTACTAGTAGACACAATAACAGCATCAAAATAAGCAACAATATCATCAAACATAGTTATTTCAGCATCATAAGCAAATAAAGGAATATTAAGAGATTCAAGAATAGCACGTACCTTAGTGGTCATTGGAGATTTATCAGTGGACTTGGACACAAAGCATCATCCAAAAACATTCTCTTTGCAATTATCTTCATAACTTGCGAACATTGCACCATGAGTTGGGAGCCTCATCTCTTCATCATCAGATCCTGAAGACCAGATCTGATAAGTTCCACTTTCTTCTTCATCAGACTCTCCTTTCGCAACCAAAGACAAGCCTTTTTCCTTTGCACGCACCTCCTCAAGCTTCTTTGAGTAGTAGGGTTCATCTTTAATTTTGCTCTTCTTCTCCTCTTTCTTTCGCAACATGCAATCAGCTGCGAAGTGATTCGCACCATTGCAGTAGTGATAACTAATTCCTGAATCTCCTTTTAGTTTCTTATCAGCTTACGCATCTTTCTGTTTTTCTTCATCCTTCTCAAGTTTCTTCTTTTCCTCACCTCCAGCTTTTATGAAACCACTCTTCGCATCAGTTTGCTTCCCTTTTGGATTAAAAGTCTTTTTGAAAAATTTCTTAACTCTGTTATTTGAATAAAATGCAACTGCTTCATCATCAGAATTCATTAAGAAACCTTCATTGTCTGATTCTTCTTTCTCACCAGCATCAATTTCAATAACCTTTGAAACTAAAGCCAAAGGTCCTCCTAGACTCTGTTTCGATTCTTCAAACATTTCTGTAACTTCACTTTCATGTGTTTTCAACTGGTTGTAAAGATCATTCAAGGTGGTTGTATCAAAACCTTGTTGGTTCTTTATCATCATACTCACACTATGCCATTCTTTGCGAAAACCCATGATGAATGTCAGATTGAATTCCATGAGAGATCTTGAGAAATTCCATTCATGCTGCAACGATAAAAAAGCTCATTCAGACGATCATAGTAGTTTTCAATTGTTTCAGCATCCTTTTGTCTGAATTCCTTAAGTTCAACAAGACATTGCTTAATGGAATTGATCTTTGTCTTCTCACTTCCATGATATTTCTCTTTCAGTCTAATGCAAATATCCTTGGCTGTTTTACAACTATGAATTTAATTGTAAACCACAGGAGGCAGAGCACCTCTTAGCTCCCTCATACATCTTTTCTCATTCTTCTTCATGCGATTATGTTGTTCAACAACGTCCATTGAAGAAGCAGATGATCCGATTGTATGAACATTTTCATGAGGTAGAACTTTTCCACTGATACAATTCCAGAGTTCTTCATCAATTCCATTTAAGTAATCCTCCATCCTATCAGCCCACTGATCATAGCACTCATGGATTAGCATTGGAATTTTGGTTGAAGAACCAAGCAAGTGAGAGAAAGAAGTCATGGTATTCATGTTGAAGTTCGCCATTGATGAACACAATAATTTTTCAAAAAAACTTGAAAAACTTGATGATTTTGTGAATTGATCGAATGAATTGATCACTAATTGCTAATCGATCACTCGACTAAACAATTCAAATGCAGAATTGATTCAAATCTGAAGATCAAGAGTGATTTTCAGAACCAAAATGCGCAGAATTTTTTTTGAATAAAAACACTACTCAAAAAGCAAATGTTTCTAAAACGAAAATCAGATCAATGCAGTTTGAATCCTGCTCTGATACCAATTGATGAGAATTGTAATTGAGATTTAGAAAGCAATCATGATTATATGAATGAAAAGTATGAACACAAGGAGTAAATATTAATCAGATCTTATATTGATGAAGAAACTGATTACAAACTAAGCAGAGAAAAAATTATCTCTACTTCTAACCTCAGTCCCTATTTATAGGAAACATGAGTGTACAAAAAATATACTAAGTCTTGAACAATAAGCTTCGCACAAATGAAGACTTAGTAAAATAACTAACATGCGAAACTCAAAACAGACACTTCGACTTTTACAAAAACTAGACTCTACACTAACTACTAGAATTATCTATATAAAAAGAAGTAATAAAAAGAAGGGTTTTCTCTAATTTTGAAAGACTAGAAACTTAAACAATTAACTAACACTAAAAAAAGACAATTAACACCTAAAGGATATAGAAGGTAACTAAGTTCAATAATAAAAGAGACTTCTATTCAGATTCGACTCACTTATTCCTATGGTTGAGTTCATGGAAAAGGCAATGCATTAATATATCATTGGTTACCGATTAATGTGATTAGGTTCACGTTCACTATTACTAATCCTTAGCAAACAGGTTAATTCAGATAGAGGCCAATTAGTTAAACTAACAAGTTTCTTAGTGTTTTGATTTGGATCAACTAAGACTTGTAATATTAGCTAATTAGATTTGGTAATTCAATCAACTCATGTATGGATATTCATCATACATGCTTACACATTAATGTACTTATTTTCTAGTTAACCCTAGGTTCATGTTAACTAATACTAGGCATATAATATTGTGTTCACAAAATTATATGATTCAAGTAATTAAGAAGATCTTCATGGAATCTCAACAACGTGATTGTTAATAGAAAATAATTGTTATCAACACATAAGGGCCTTTAACATGCTTAACAAGACAATTCACTAAATCAAATTAATCAAAACCATATTTCTAAGTTTATCTAGTCTAAACAGAAGTAATGATTTCTTAGCTCATATCTACAACAATTAACATCCTAAAAGCGAAATCTAATGATCGACACATAGTTTATGCAAAAGATTAAGTAAAAAGTATGTATCTTCCCTTTGATCTCCTCTAAATTGATCTCTAGGTTGAATTCTCAGAAACCAGATCTCTAAGAATACTTCTAATCACCAAACAGTCACGAAAATCTCCAAAAGAACTTAAGGTTTCAGGCAATAATATCCTTTATATATATTTCTGAAAAAAGAGGCAACTTGCCGGGTTCCTTAGGTTGACTCGATGAGTTGTTTAATTAAATCGCGTGTACGGCATGTACGTTAAGGTACGGATGGTTCCGGAATATACTGACCTACTCATTGAGTTAATGGCCAACTTGCCGAGTACGTTCCATTTTTTAACCTTTAATTATTCAAACTCAAATTCCAAAGCCTCTAGTTGCTGGTTTTGCTTCCTTTTTCACTCGATCATGTCTTTAAGGATGAAAATACAATTTAAACATAATTAAGTACCTTTTGCTCATAAATCAAGACAAAATAGCCAAAAGAGTATTAAGATTTTATACGAAATATATGATCAAGTATGCACATATCATACACAACGGAGGATCACATAGACTGTCGAATGATGATTCTACCCTAAGTCCACAACCAAACAAGGAACAGGAAATGAGGCTAAATCATTCATTCTTGGAATATACAATCCTAAACATATACAACTTTTAAAGCATAGACATAGCAAATAACTGAGTCGATATCAATTCCATGTAATACATGGCATCAAGTTCTACTGAGCTATAAGGCATCACACAAATCAAGCAATTCTATCGTATGATTCAACAAGGTTTCCTTAGCTTTAATCTAGCATGTAGTTCACATAGCAAGCATACTAATCACAATGCATAAGTATGGGTTACTTGGGAAACACTTACTTGAGCTCGGCTGATTGCATGCATTGCACTCCCCTTTATACTTAAAACAATCTTTTTCAAAAATAAAATTTCTTTTTCTTTTGAAAAGATTATCATTTCCTAAGTTTGAGTTCTGACACACCCGAAAGTGTGCTTCAATCCCTCAAACCAAGGCCCTGATACCAACTTGTAACAACCCAAAAACCAGAATAAAATTGTTCATTTTTAATTAAGAAATACAGTCATTATATTATTCCAAAATCCATTACATAATTACAATGTCAAATCATCAGAGTAATAGTATCAATAAATGTGAATAATGGTGAGGGGAGAATGTAATACCATCACGTCGACCCGTTCCCCTTAGTACCGGAAGTACCTAAAAACATAAATACAACCACTAAAAAAAAGCTTAGTGAGTTTCCCAAAAGTACAACATATCGATCATAAATAAGATAGTGCTATGGGCCAAAACATATTCTTACAAGCGATTTCCGATTGAGGGCCAAATCCCATTCTTATAGAAAGTTGTCAGGGGCCAAATCTTGGTCTTCAACACAGTTATCAGGGGCCAAATCATGGTATTTCACACAGTTGTTAGGGGCCAAATCCTGGTCTTTCATACAATTGCTAAGGGCCAAATCATGGTCTTTTAAACAATTACCAGGGGCCAAATCGTGGTCTTCTATATATATATCTTAAGTATAGCTAATAACCTATATCATAAATAATGGGCCGACCTTGGTACCTTCGACCAATTGATACGATGAGAAAACTCACCTCACAGATAGACGAAAATTTTAAACTAACATGTTGCTCCTAAACTCACAATAACAATCACCTTTACAATTTAAAGTCACCAAAACTTAGACTACCATTCAAAATACCTAAAATTCCGCTAGGTCAAACCCTAGTAAACACCAGGCCAAGTTAACCGGGTTGTCTTAGTCAGTACGTGGGGCATACTCCGCGTGTACGCAGATCGTACCTTGAAGTTAACTAAAGGATGGAACGCTGACCTCATACACTCATTGTACCCTTTGGTACGCCCAGTGTACGAGGCTGCTTGCCAACTTCTTAACCAAGTTCTTTATCCCTTAATCATTCATGTCCAAACTTCATATATAAGTCATATAAGATGTCCTAAGCCATAAAGTTTCCAACTTTATGACCCAACATGGCTATTAAGTCCTTAAAACCAAAACCCTAGCCACTTAACAGAGGAAGCCCATCTAGCACTTGCATGGGGGAAAACTAGTGACCAAGAACCCGAATTTATGACTTAAGACCCCTAACAACTTCTGAAAGGATAACTCAAATGCCTTGGAGTACCTCCTACTAACAAAGGCTATGTTTGGGACCAAAAAGGAAACAACTTAATCAAAACCAGATCTAAGATATTCAATTATCAAGCTTGAAACTTTTTACCTCCACAAGGTAGACAATGGGGTCTAGATGCTAGATCTAAAGCTTTGAGTGCAACACCACCACCAAAATGGCCCCAACAATCTTTACAAGCACAAACACACTTAGGGTTTTTGAGATAAGGAGAGATGTTGAAGGTAAAATTGTGCTTGAGTCCATAAGTGAGCGCAAATAGCATCCAAGCCCTAAAATTTAGGATTTTCACTCTGACTGCGTATTCCATGCGTACCTACATACGCTCAGTGTACCTGCATATGCTCCGAAATACACCTTAGATACGAGGGTGTACGCTCCATGTACTCCAAAGATCTTCAAAATTACTGAATTGCCATTATGGGACTAAACTTGCAAAATAAACATAACTGAAGGGTTAATATGGATACCTTAAATCTAGGTGTTACTACCACCAAATCATGATCTACATTGATCTCATACACGTTTTCCAAACTTCTCCCAGCTTGGATCAAGTCCTTGGCCTCACAAGGACTCAAAAGTTTACCGGTAGCTAAATATACATCATAAAGCTTATTCACCCCATAACCAAATTCTTGAATCTCTAGGACTCGATCCACACTCCCATACAAACCCTCTTTCATAACCTGTTCCAAATCAAATTCCAAACCTTCAACATACATGACTTCACAATGGCAACCTAATCATTCTCAGTTGCATCCCTATCAGAACTCTCGAGTTGAATGCTCAATCCTTCATATGATGTTTCAACTAAACAATAGTAGATCCTAATGCAAGCTTGTCAGGTTCAAGATCAACAATCTTCCTTTTAGTACTAGTTTCTCAGCAAAAACCTCATTTGTCTCAAAGATGCGACCCTCTAATTCAGAAATTTTATTTTGTAACTCTAACTGTGAGGATATTAGAGAAGCATTCTTTGAACGAAGGTTATGCATTACACTTCTTAAATGAGTCTAATCCTCGTTGGCTGATGGAAATTATACGAGATGATTATCACCTTCAACAAATAAGCAAGCATTTTTGGATGCAACAAAATGAAGAGGCCTAACAAGATCAGACAATGGATAGCTTACTATTTACACTTCCATGTTGGGAGGAAAGATGTTCCCAGTAAAATCAACAATAGTCTCAAACACAGAGAGACATGAGTCTTCCTTTAAATACCACTTTAGATGAAAACCCACAAAACTAGAACCCCATATTTCTATACCACAAATAAAGCAAGCCTAACCACGGCCAAAACCAAGAAAACAAACCGACTCTACCCCACCCTATCACCACCGGGAACACCCAAATGATTAATGGACTCAGGAACAACAGTTTGATCAACACCACCAACTTCTGCATTAACACCCAAATTAGGAACCACACTTTTTACCATATTTTCATCATCAGGATTACCACTAACGTTAGTATGCTAGCAACCTCCGCAAACGCAAATGAAGGATAAGAGCCAAATTCCACACGTCTGAATTACTAACACTCTTCCAAGCAGCCTTTCGCTTATTCGTAAGAGGAATGAGAAGACATTCCTTGCTATCTTCCAAAAACTCTTCCTCCACATCTTTCCCTTTAACATATTCCATCCCAAGAGGATTAATATAAGAAGATCACGAAGGTTGCATACCAACACGACGCCATTCAACATGTCGGATAACAGTGGCCTGCATCATAAAAGCTTCATTATGGTAAGGAAAAGACAGCAACACTTTCCAATAAGATCAACATCACGATACCGGAGACTTCCAACCCATATATGTACTAACACATCCATGGAATCAACCTTCTCAACACCTAAGAAGTAGACAAGCAAGAAAAAAAGGTAGACAACAAGCCTAAGAACTTATATATATATATATATATATATATATATATGTATATATATATATATGTATGTATGTATATATATATATGTATATATATATATATATGCATATATATATATATATATATATATATATATATATATATATATATATGTATATACGGGAGGGGGATGAGAGAATAGAAAGAGAAGAACAAGAAAACATGTAATGATTAAACTTTTCTCCATAACATCGAACTTATACATCATTCCTCAAAGCCACTAAGAAGTACTTATCCTAACACCTGCAAAGAAATCATGCGCTACAACTTGGAAACACGACAAAATCCTAGCCATTTGCTCATTATCAGACTAATGAATAAACGACTAGTCATAAATATGACTCGACCAATGATGCATAACGTTGACATAGTCGATATTCACGTAGTAGTAATGACTCTCCTAGTTTTTGGGAGAGTTCTTATGCTTTATCACCAGCACATAATTGTATTGCCGAATGAAAAAAGTGTAGTTCTCACCAAAAGAGGCCGAAACAAACCGTATAAAATGATGGAACACCCATACAATAGGTTTTATCCTATTCGCACGACACACCAACTCAAAGCTACCATCTTCTCCACACCATTCAAATGGAGTTGGTTAAGATGAACCTTGTAGTGATCAAGGATCTCCTAGAAGAAATCAGAAATGGGAAGATGTTAACTAGCACGGAGAGGCTTCACATAAATTCTGATCTTCCCCTCTGGTGGCTCAAAGAATATCACATTTTCCCCAGGAAACATGATGCCATCCTCTGACTGAATACCAAACTGCTTTTTGAGAGCATCAAACTAATCAAGAATAGGGGTGACACTACTCCGAGAATCTATTTTAAAGAGAAGAAAGAATTGAAAGAAAATCAAATTAGACAATGGAGAGAAATAGGAAGAAAGAGCTGAGAAGACATAAAATATAAAAGGGTGTGACTAGACAAGAAATTCAAAAATCCTAATCGTGACAACCAACATCACGTATGGAAAACTTTTATGTTGTGCAATTGAAAAAATACGAACAAAGCACGTTGAGACACAAAGCTTGGAATAGTCTCTCCCATTACAGCTAAGCAACCATACGACCTCTATGGTCCAATGATATATATATATATATATAATTGTGAGACCGGTGTACTACATGAGTTTATTAAAAATGTTATATACGAATGTTTAGACATTTAGCGTGTTAGAATTTATAAGAAAAATGAGAAAAGTATTAAATTATTGAAATTGAAGTGCTTATTTCTTTTTTAAATTTGAACAAATAAGTTAAATAATAAAAAAAAAATATAATAACTAAGCTTTAATTTAGAATTTGAAAATTAAAAGGAAAGTTGTATTAATGAAATTGATATCAATTTATTATTACATTTATTATAATTATTATATTTAAATATTATGTTAAATTTAATAAATTTGAAAAAAAACAACAAAATGACATAGAAAAAATTTAACTTAAAATAATCATAAAATGAAATGCGATAAAATGAGAGAATGACATGTGAAAAAAATTTATTTTCTATCGTAGATATTTCACTTTTGAAATTTCAAAATAAAAAAAAAAAAAAAAATTTGCCTAATTTATGGAAAGTAGTTGAGCCTCTCAAGTAAATAATCAAAAATAAATCTGTATAAAGTAAAATAAAAGAAAAAAAAATATGAAGTGGCAAGCAATATATCCTCTCTAATAAATGAATTTTTGTTTTTTTTGCCATTTGACTCGCTTTCATTTAATTTGTTAAATGTTATTTTGTATTTATTTTGATTTAATTTATTTCCACATGCCATTTTATGGTTTTTTTTTTATTTTATTAAATCCATGTAATATTTTAATGTAATAAGTACAATAAATATAATAATAAATTAATATTAATTTCATTAATACACTTATTTTTTAATTTGAAAATTCTCAAAATTAAAACTCATTGTTTTTTTTCTTTGTTTAAATTACTTGTTTAAATTTTAAAAATAAAAAACATTTAAATTATAACAATGTATTATTTTGCTTATTTTCTTATAAATTAAAAAAATTTAAATAGTTAGATCTCTATAATTAATTTTTTTAAACTATATATGATGCGGCAAATAGAAGGTAACCCGACCTGATGGATCAGGAATATCTGGCGGGCCACCAAGAGGGACACCACTCACCACCAAAGGGAACGAAGAATCGAACCTATGCCAATCCAAGAAAAATTCTCCAAATATGCTCAACCAAAAGTAGAACTCTTGACGTCACCCATTAAAATTTATAACCCAGTATGCATCACAACTAGCTACACTGGTGATCACTTGCAATTAACTCATTTATATAAGTGTTAAAACTAATTTGTATATAAAGAAAGAGAAACTATAACTAACAACGAAATTACAACTAAAGAAACATAGCGCTCTCTCTCGAGCGTTCGGCCACTTGCACCCTTGATTCATTTTGATCTCTCCAAATTGACGGTGCTTTATTTTACTATCACTAAGTCTACATCTCCATTTAATTATTGTGTCTTTCATAGATTGTGATTTTAGAAAAGCACGTTTATTAATTTTTTAAAAATGTAAGGTCGAATAAGATGAGTGATGTTTTTTTTTTTTTCTTTTAGATTAAAATTATGATTTTGATTATTTATTTATTATTTAATATAATATTAGAGATATTTTTTTATATAAAAATGGACTTTTTTTTTTATAAGTTGATCTATTTATATTTCCGTTTGTTAATTGATCTATTGTATAGTTTTAGGTTTATAAATAATTTACTATATACGTACAAATGTTTATTTATTTTTATTTGTTTTAGAAGTTTTAGGAAATATTAAAATTATGATTTTCTTCATTACTTTTACGAAAATTTAATATGTTGATTATTAGTTATAATTTTGAAGCAAATGATTACCAACAAAAGGAATAAAAATTTATTGAATATATTGATGTGTTTTGTATTTTGAGTTTTCCCCCAAATTGAATTTTTTTTTAGTTCCGTCCGTGATATATTTCCACTTTTTAAGGAATAAAAATTTGTTGAATATATTGATGTGTTTTTGTATTTTGAGTTTTCCCGCAAATTGAAATTTTTTTAGGTCCGTCCCTGAAATGTTTCCACTTTTACGGTGTTTTAATTAATAGCTATAATTAGATATGATATTTAATATGCCTTGTGCTATACATGTTATAAAATTATTTCTATTTTATGATTTAAGCCAAATTAGAATTAATATTTCGTTGGAAATATAATATCTTTTAGTTAACCATACTATAAACGCTTCATTTCATTAGATCATCCGGCGGTATGGTGGCCACGAAGTGGGTCATCATCGTGACCCTTCCTTTTCCGGATAATGATTTCAAACAGTCAATAAATTCATTTCTTGCCTTAAATCTTGTTTCACCTTCTTCCTCCTTTCTCGCGGCTATTTTCAGTTTAATTATATTCCTTCAATATTTTCCTATAAAAATACTACCACCCATCTTTTTAGTTTTCATACATTTCTTATCCCTTTAATCGTCATATATTTTTGTTGTTTGATCTTTTAAAAATCATGCCTCCTAAAAATAAGAAATGGTTAGAAGAGGAAGAAGAGAAATTAGTACAAACATGAGTGACGGTTTCAAAGGAAGGCGTTGGTCAAACTTTTGGTTCTCTTTGGAGAAATATTGAAAGTATTTTCCATGGTTTAATGGCTTGTGCAATTTGAAATGTCGATGAAATATACTCGAAGTGACGCGATATGAGGGCCAAATGTTGTGAGTTCAATAGAACTTACAACTACGTTATAAACAACATAAACGAAACCGATATCAATCCGGTTAATGTAGCCATGGAACAATATGAAAACACAAATCATAAATGTTTTGGACATGTCAAAGTTTAGCAAAAGTTGAAAAATTCCCCAAAATGGAATAACATTGCTTAAACATAAAAATTAGAAGTTTGGTATTTTTAGATTTTTAATTCTTAATGTTATTTTTCTTTTTTTAATTTCATTAATGTAATTTTTATTTTTAACTTTATTTTTATTTTTATTTTTATTTTAATTAATGTAGTTTTTATTTAATATAATTTGGTATTTTAAATTAATGAAAAACTTGTATTTAAAACAAATTATATGATTTATGTATTTTTGATTTAAATTTAATTAAAAAATGAGATGAAGTTGTATGTTTAATAATAGGTATTTCATGGCTAGTGATGGAAAGTGTGCTGAAGATGTGATACCACCACTATAATAGTTACTGGTAGATATAGATAACCTTATGTTACTTAAATATTTAAAAATTTCCAATGGAAGTGATTCTTCCACGACTCTTTTTTATCCCTCCACATATTTTTATAGCAAAATGACTGTTATACCATCATTTAAATTTGAAAATATTAAAGAAAGAGAAATATCTCATGTTTTCAAAAGATGTTGACAATGAAATCCTTCTCCCTTCTTCTTTCCTTTTTCGTTGCTCCAAGCCTGCTGATCTCCGATTCTTTTTTCCTATGCAAATGTCTAATATCCTATCAATTAATTCTACATATAATTTTTCACAGTTGATGATATGTTCAGAACGTATGAATCCCTATGTATGTGTTTGATTATATTAATTCCCTCTGTATGTATCTTAACAAGTATCTTTAAAAGATTTATTCTGTCAATTAGCATGAGATTCTTAACATTAACATATATTGTGAGTGTGCATCTCTCTAATAGAAGATGTCTGGATAGTAATTTAATAGCTCTTTGTTTTAATACTTCTTCATTGTCTTTTTTCACATGAAGATCTTCAAAGAAATCTCTATCACTTTTCCTCCATAAGTTAGAGCTGTTAACTCTAAATCCATCCCTATCTTTCATGATTATTATTTCGATGAACATCTTAAGTACAAATTAAAATAAGGAACTTACTCAGATCTCATTTTGTGTTCTCTGTTATTCCTTAAATTGAACAAGTGGAGATTCTTGTTCACTTTGAATACTTGCAGGCTACCCCAGGTTCACCAATCCCTACCCATCTGTCTCGCACCACCATCCATCACTGGTTACCATTACCATTCATAACCACCTATGAATCGAAATCGCCATTACAGCTGCCAAAATCTTACCAATTCCAAACCCATAAAATGGATTATTCCTGCCACCCGAATAAACCTCTTCAATTTGCAATAAGCTTATCGAACTTAATTCCGATTTCTTCTAGTTAATGTAACAACGTAAAAATTCCAATTTAATTAATTTTTTTTCATTTTTAAATCATGGAATGTAAATCATTTCATCATTTCAAAACATAACAACAGTGTTTTCAATAGAACTCCCAAGATCTCTATAACATAAACTCCATCAGTGTGGGTGTGTACGAGTCAAACCTTCGCCTTCCCGCGATCCTCGCTGATACCTGAGACATCAAACACAACAACTGTAAGCATAATTGCTTAGTGAGTTCCCCAAAATACCACATACCACAAATACGCCACTCAAGGCTAAACCCGACCCTCCGGTCAAGATGTCTCGGCGGGACCCTCCAGTCCCGCAACTCGTCGGACCCTCCCGTCCAGTGATAGCTTGTCGGACCCTCCGGTCCTGTCATAGCGTTGGACCCTCCAGTCCAGTCATAGCTCGTTGGGCCCTCCAGCCCGATCAATATCGTTGGGCCCTCCGACCCGGTCTATATAATCACACAGCATAAATCACATAGAAATAATGTAGTAAAGCACATAGCATACATAGCATACAATACTCTGTCACATAACTCTGGTTACCCACTCAAGGTAAAGTATAGTGAGAAGACTCACCTCGAATGTCTCGATAATTCGCGAACCCTGGAAATCACTCGTGCTCGAACCTCCGAGCTAATATCCTCCTATAACATCATATATCTCTAATTAATACTTTTACCACTAAGGTTGACTATCCCTATCACTGGTCAACTCTAGTCAACGGTCAAGTACTCCCCTGACTCGACGAGTTGCACCTGGTCATGAATCATGGGGCCACCGCGACTCAACTCGCTGAGTCGCAAGGACAACTCGGCGAGTCCCAACTCGACTCGGTCCACCTGTCAATCCCTCTCTGACTCTCTGTGACTCACTGAGTCACCCGTAACTCGGCAGGACTACCTAGTGGGTGGTTTTAAGGACAATCTTCAAGCTACTCGTCGAGTCTGTTCTTCAGACTCGGCGAGTCCATGCCATGCATCAGCTAAAACTTGCTTCTGCGGTCAGATCCGTTCCATACACACATAGATCTGGCCTTCCCAAGCTCATTTATCACGTAAAGTCTCAGTCTTGGCTGCCATGCAACACTTACAAGGCTCTTTTTGGGGGAAATAACCTCTAATATGGCAACCCTAGTATCCAACTCAAAAGAATGGACATAAAGCATATCATTTGGGGCCTTCTGGACCTGCTAAGGTCCAGATCTAGGTTCCATATCTCCATGGGACCTTTCACACTTCAAATACAAGTCAAATAAGGCAAGAAAAAACCCTAGATTTGACATATCAACTAAAACACGAAGATTAGCTCTGAAAGTTACCTCAAGAAGCTTCCCTTGACGAAATAGAAGTAGATCCAAGCTCCCCAACTCTTCTAGCTTGATCTTCTCCTTCCTTTCTTGCAATAACACACAAATTGGTGAACAAATAGCCTTTTATCTCACTCACTAGGACTCTCAGCTACTTTGGTGCACTCAAGGATCAAGGTGGCCGCAATGAAGGGCCATAAGGTCATTTAAATAGGGCTTAGGACCGGAAAATTAGGGTTTCATTAAACAGCGCGGACTCGCCGAGTCCATCCCTTGGACTCGCGGAGTCCAGACGCGAACCTTCCTCCAAAACCGCGACTCGACTCGGCGAGTTCGACCTCCAAATCGCCGAGTCCCCTCACAAAATACCAAAAATATGAAATTAAAAGATACCTGAAAATCCGGACTGTTACAGTTAAAGAAGCTTAAACTTGATCGTTTACTTGATTCATGTTACTATTGACAATATAACTGATCTCCATGAACTTGGTAGGATTGTTATTAAGCTTAATCTTGCAAATTGCAATAATATTTTGAAGGAGGAGTAGAAGTAGTGCCACTATCGATGAACTTAGATACACATAGATATGTGGGAGACATAGAAATTGCAGCCAGGAAAATATCTTCTAAACCTATGTATGGATATCGATCATAAACATCCTATAATTAATCTCTTTGATAAATGACGGTATAAGTGTCATTAAACTTAAATTCTAAGTGGATTATAAAAACCTACGGTGGAAGAATCAGCCCCCATTTCCAATACAATGTGTTATCGGTATACATCGATTTCGTCCAATCCACAATTACGGCCCCTAAATTCAGTTTAAGTTGATGTCAAATTGGCGAATTAGCTAAGTTGGCTAATTAAGGAAAACATCGGTGTTAAAGTGGACATAAATTGTTTGACTAATTGGTCACAAATGTAAATGGAAATTCTTAAACAATAAAACCATAATATAATAAATGTGGTGCAATGTTTTTCTTTGTGAAATGTTAAACAATAAAACCATAATATAATGAATATGGTACAATGTCTCTTTCTTTTAATGTATTCTCTTTCTTTTAATAAAAAATACTCTCTTCGTCTCAATATTATTGTTCACAAACAAAAAACATACAGATTAAGAAAAACATTAATTACTATTAACTTTATATAATAAAATGATAGTTTTGTCCTTATTTTACATTTAATGTTCCATTAAATGCTTAGTTGGTTAAGTAATAATGAGAGAGTATTTTGGTAAAAATGTTATTTAGTTTTAGAAGTGGACTATTATTTTGAAACAAACCGAAAAGGAAAAATGGACTATAATTTTGGGATGGAGGGAATACTAAAATTGTCATTTGTATTTGTATTTTCTTTTCTTTATTTTCTAAAAATGGCACATGTTGTTTTCTATAATTTTACATTTAAATTTAAATATATTTTTATCTCTTTTAAAATTAGCATTATTAATACAGAATATAAAATTCAAAATGTTTGGTAACATTTATATGTAATAACCAATTATAAATAATCTCGTATTCCATTTATTTCATTACAATTATTATCTATATTATTTTAATTTATCAAATATATATTAGATGGGTTATAACCCAATTGTTAAATATAGTGCATTACACGTTTTAAAAACCTCAATATCATGAATTTGCTAAAACAAAGTATACATAACTACGAAGATGATAGCGAGGTGGATAAACTGAACCATGTGATTATAACTTGGTACATAAATCAAACTAGGAGTGCCAGAAAAACCTAAATCCAAATAATTTGAAAATAGAATAACTCCAACCTTAATCATTTCAGTTTTCGGTTGGTTTATGTTGAAAATAGTAACTAAGGCTATTAAATATTTTGGTAATATTTTTAACAATAATATAGTCCTTTTGAGTTGGCTTCATGATCCAAATAACGTTAAGGATATCGAGAAAAAATAGTTATTAATTTATTAAGGAAAATAAATGAATTATAAATAATTTTCTAATTATTTAAAATGTTTTGATTAATTAAAGGGGCTCGAATATTTATTAATTCAAAAGATTAACTGGAATATTTCAGAATCTACTACAGAGCTTGATATGGTCGGATTTGATAGGCTCCCTAGATAGGGATAGAGCATGTTTAAATCATATAAGGATTAAACTAAGAGATTGAATTCTTTAAGGATTTATCTACAACCTATAAATAGACTGCTAGAGGTCAAACGCTCGCTGTTGATTCCTTATAATTTTCTTCCCTCTTTCTCTCTCTTTCTCCCTCTCTCTCTCTCTCTCATGACGAAATTCATAACCCCACTCTTCGGGTTAGTGAATTTGCATAAACGCAAATTTAGGGTTCTTCCTTTTTGCTTTTAGAGTTTATGGGTCTGACTTCATTAGAGCGGTTCTAATTTGGACCCCTCATTCTTTGCATCAACTGGCAATCTGTAACACCTAATTCCTGGTACACATTTAATTTAAGCATTTCTATATTTCCTCTTAGACTCGACGAGTTGTGGCCCAACTCGTTGAGTAGGGTCGCGATCCGCAGGCATTTGAAGTGACCTACACGATGAGTCGGGCGACTGACTCGGTGAGTAGGTGCAGTTTGAGGGAAACCCTAAATCTGAGGGTTTGCACTCGCCGAGTTGGTCAAGGATGGACTCACCGAGTTGTTCTTGGGACTCGATGAGTCGAGGCGTAATGACCACCAAATCCATTATGCGAATGGACCAGATGTTAGGGAGGGGAGTCCCGTAGATGTTTAGACGCAAAAAAGGACCTAAGAACCATAGGACTCGACGAGTGTATGAACAGACTCGGCGAGTCCAAGGCAATCTCCCAACGTTTGAAGATGAAGTCGACGACTTGTTCATACAACTTGGCGAGTCAAGGGCAGGACTAGTTCATAGGATGGTAATGAACTCGACGAGTTGTTCATACAACTCGGTGAGCCGAATGAAAGCTCATTCAGAGTTATTTTAAAAGGAGAACTTGTCGAGTCGTTGCCAAACTCGACGAGTTGAGGTGTGAAGAAGGCCAGATGAAAGGATAATGACTCGACGAGTTGGCGGCCCAACTCGGCGAGTCGGGTCAACTGGATGTTGACTTTGACTTTGACTTTGAATTGGTCAGGGGTAAAATAGTCATTTTACCCTAAGTTTAGTTATCAGTGTCTGATTAAGTGTTTTACGAATTTACAGCCAGAGGACCGCTAGAGCAGCAGTCAGAGATCTGCAGATCAGCTTTTCAACAGTCAACCTTGCGAGGTGAGTTACCTTCCAGTAGCAGTGGGTCTACGGCCACAATGTCAGCCCACCAGTAGGAGCTGGATGTTAGGTGATTGTCTTTGTGATATCATCTAGGTTTGCTACTACCTGATATGTTATATGCTGGCATGATATGTTATATGTGATAGTAGTAGAGTTCGGTTATTAGGACAGAAGGGTAGGTCAGACACCCTAAATATGTCTGATAGTATGTGATGATATCTTTATATGCGGACATGATATGGTATATGTGATCATTGGCGTAGCCACATTAGTACAAGGGTGGGCCTTGGCCCACCTTGATAAATTTGAGGTTATTTATATGTATATATATATATATATATATATATATATATATATATATATATATATATATATATATATATACCAAGTATGGTCTTCGGGCTCGGATGATGAAGAAATGAGAAAGTCGACGCATGGATCCATGTTCGCGATGTATGAGGAGGAAGAAGAAGAGAAAATTACAGGTAGTTGTTTTATTTCGACATCAGTAGACAAAGCGCCAATGACATGGAATGCATGTTCTCTACTTCAATCCTTTAATATTCCTTCATGTGCTTATAATTATGTGTTAATTGAATTTTATGATGCTATTACTTATGTCAATAATCTGGTTATCTCTGCTAGAATGATACTAAAAAGTCTGGTACTTAATTACTAGAAACTCAAAGGATGTTGGATGTGAGGAGAGCTAAGATTGATCATCTAGAAGTACAATTGACAAATATCATGTGTGATTGAGATGGTCTTAGTATAGACAATAAAATTCTTTTAAAACAAAGGAACATTTATTATAACTCAACAAAAAGGTTATATAGAAAATTGACTGAATTGCATCATTCATGTGACATAAGCAAAGAGCAACATAGGAAGCTTCTACCATATTTATCTTTCGAAAGAGAAAAAGTAGATGCAACATCTTATGATTGTGAGATGACAATTTTTGAGTTAGATAAGGCCCCTAACGATAGATATCTATATGAAATTGTGAAAATAGAGGAATGTTTTAAGGAAAATGATCTTATTGATATTGTTAATAAGACCTTAACGAAAAATGAACAAATCAAGATTTTGAAAGTTCTCAGAATTCGACATCAGATTCCCAAAACAATTTTACTGGTATCGAAGATGACAATATCAGTGAAATTGAAGAAGAGGAAGTTGTTGATTGTTCTCAATTATCTGTCATTAATGTCAAATAATTAGCTAAGGGTAAAGAAACACGTAATGATTCAAATGCTAAAGTTGACAAACACTAACCCTCTACTTCGAACGTTTTTCATCCTGACCATGTGACTCTCGACGATAGTCAGACTGATAGTGATGATGATGAAGACACAACAAATACCCCTTATGTTTTGAAATAAACAACCATCCCTCGAATTGTTGAAGATCAGGTTTATGAAAAGATAGAGAAATTCAACAAAATCATGAAAGAAAAAGGTTCTGACTATCTAGAACCAAATTCAGTGGTTTATACAACACTCACGTGCACTGATGATGTCGTTTTTCCAAATCAATTTTTTGTTACAACAGAAAATGGAGAAAATGTTAACCTTGAAATAAACAAATTGTTGAAGAGGACATTAAGAAAGCTTCGAAAGAAGGTTTTTTTTTCTCAAATCAGAGCACAATTGAGAAAAATCTTACAAAAAATTCATATACTTTTCAACGACAAAAGCCAAGTCGAACATGGGTGATTAAAATAGAAAAGTCAAACGTTGAAAAACAGTCAAATGCAAATGTTTTTAAAAAACCAATTGAAAAAGATCAAAGTTTGAAAGAAAATGTTCAAGAGATTTCTCAAGAAAATGGAATTTCGATAAACAAAGCTCAAAATAAGGCTTAATGGAAAATTTTTGTCTCTAAAAAGAAACAACAAAGTCTTTCTTCCAAAATGGATAAAAAGAAATAGTCTGAATATGTTAAGCTAATGTCACAAAATCAATCTTTTGTTGAAAAGAAACACCCTTCCAAGCATACAAAAGTTCAAAAAGATTTTTCTAAGACCAAAGAACAAGTTTCGAAATCAAAACAAACATCTCACGTTCAAAACTCATACCATGATGGTTATGTGAAAAATAATTAAACAAATAATTTTTTTCAAAACTCACAAAATCAAAGGGTGTGACAACCCGAAATTTCTTTCTTGTACAAACCATTCAAATCAATCAAGTTCACACTGGTTCAACACTTTAAAAATCGGCCAAACACTCACACTTAAGGAGTGTACGACCATACAAATGGAGTATACATCCGTACACCCCCTTCTAGCCGTGCACTCTCATGTATAAATGAGAGTGCTAGCCTCCTTTAACCTCTTTTCACAATCTTAAAGTCGAATATTAACTTCTCTCTCAAGTATCATTCGTTTTTGCTTCTAGATCTTCAAGTTGTAAGTGTTTCTTCCTTCAATTTGGTGATTCATTACACTATCTAGTAGGGATCTATAATTTCATCCATGAAGTTACTCATTTTGTTTAGATCTTCAAGTGAACACCAAGAACACCAAGCACACCTACTAAGTTTTTGGACCTCAAACACCCCTAAAGGCTTATATATCGTAAGTACCACTCCTTGTGCTTGTTACTTACTGACTTTACTCCTTAGAAAATGTCCAAAATATGATTAATAAGGAGTGTACGACCGTACACACCGCATGTGGTCGTACACCCCTTTAAGTAGTGCTTAAGGGCCACAAAACTCATGTTCTAGGATAACACTTGATCAGGAACACTTAGGGAATGAAAGATTGAACCTTGGAATACACTTTTGACCATTTTTAAATGATTATCAAGGGTGTACAGCCGCACACTACTTGTATGTCCTTATAAACCCTTTTTAGGGTCCAAAATAGCATTCAAATTCAATAAGGTTAAGTATTGGTCAAGACGCACTACCTAGATGCTTAAGAGGAATTTAAAACACTCAATGGCATGTTTCACCATGAGTGTACGGCCATACACTCACTTGGTCCGCACAGTATGACCGTACACACACATGAAACATAACCTCTTGGCTGTAAACACTAATATGTGGCCATACACCAATTATATACAACCCTTAGTACTTCTAGCACTTGAATCTATGTGTTTACTATGCCATAGGGTTTCTTTCCTTGCATAATTAGTTGTTTAAACACTAATTGTATGCAAATATGTATCATTATATGATAAATAGGATCTGTGTGTGTGCTGAAGTCTTCACTTGGCACTTAGCATCCTATACCACTCGTTCATCCAAACCACTCACTATAAGTGAGTTCATACCCGTTAATGTACCTTTTAAATGATTTTAAATGCTTTTATAGGGGTGGGGGGGGGGGGAATACAAGTTGAAACATTATAGTTATTATATCAATCACATGTGATTAAGAACTATCAAATAAATGGATTTACTATACTTTTAACTATTTTATCAAGCAAACTACTTCAAAATGTTTATCAAACCCTTACATGCTAAACTCTTTATCAAACTTGTTCTTATATGCCAAACCTTTTCAGTGAACTCTTTTAAACTTATATAATGTCAAAACCATGTCTAATTCATATATAGTTATATAAGTAAAGGTTGAAGGACTTAGGACTGATAACTCACTTTATTTCTCATTCCTTGTTTGGTTGTGGTCTTAGAGTACCCCGTTGTTTGTCCGAGTGTTGTTTGATCCTTAGTTATATATTATGTATATATGTATAGACGTAAAAGATTTTATCTTAGCTCAATACCTTTGGTTAGCAAAGGTGTACAAACATGTTCATTTATACAAACAACCCTACTGGTAAACTATAAAAGGTATAGTTTAGAAAGTCACTACTCAATATTTCTAGTACAACGAAACATACAAGAGTCAGTTCATTCATGAGTCAATACAAACTTACTATGATGAGAAACTAAGAGAATATACTATTATGAGAAATAGAATGAATATACTATGATGAGAAACTAAGAGAATATACTATTATGAGAAACACAACAAATATACTATAATGAGAAACTAAGAGAACATACAATACACTACACTATACAAGAGAACATACTATGATGAGAAACAAAGAGAACATACTACATACTAGACAAAGAGAACATACACTACACTAGTACATAGAATACATATACAAGAATACTATAGCATAAATGTGAGTCGCTAATTCGGTGCATGACATCACTGCTGTGGCTCGTTTTGTAACCAGACTCCCCTGGAGGGAGAGCATGAATTTGTGTATAGATCTATACGACAGTGAACGTCCTACACCCTGCTGCTAGCTACAGTGGGACCTGTAGGTCTACGGGTGACGAATGTCATACCATTTTGACGTCTTCGAGCATCATGCATTACTAAGCCGATCAAGTATGGTTAGAATTATATCACATTATACCTTAATTAACAACCGGTTTAAGGTAGTTATTAAAATAGTAGATACTATATACAACACTATAGTACTTTATTATTTCCCATTGCATTCACATTATGATCTTCTCACATAAATGGTAATGTAAAAACTATATTTTTTTTAATGATAATCACACTTGTGAAAAATACACACTTTTGTAAGAAACAAACATACTAACCATTTGATTCCTTGGTAGAAGGCTACTTTTAGTAGAAAATATAGGATTTTCTAAGAGATACAAACATTTACTACAAACTTTTACAAACTTATACATCAAACACTTACAAAAATTTTCATACAAACAATGACACTAAAATGATTATGAACTCACCAAGTTTATAGCTGATAAACTCTTTCTAAATAACTTGTATTTTCAGGTCATCAGTAGACAGGTACCGATGCCAAGTTTTGAGAAGATGGAGCACGATCAAGACTCATCTCTTATTTTGATTCATATTTTTGGTGTCTTATAACTATATAGAACATACTTGTATTAAATTATATTATTAATACAATGGATGATGTTGTTGCTTGTTTACTATTATGTTTTGTTGTGATTACATGACGTCCTCCGCCCCAGAACGTTTCCACCGTTCAGGTTTTGGGATGTGACAGATGGGTATCAGAGCATTCTTTATAGTGAATCGAGTATATCAATCCATAAAAGATATACAAGCTATAAACATAATGGGATTAAAATACTCTGACCAAGAGTTTATACTTATAAATAATAAAGTATTCAACTAAGTATACATACCTGCATTCATACTAAAATCAATGTCACTTGGACAGAACAAAAGTATTACGATCGTTGAACATCACAAGTAGACTCGGGGATGTATGGTCAGTTCTAGGAATGACATAGCCTAATCAACTTTGTTGATCCGAGAAGTGATTATCATATGCCCAAGGATGGTTGTGACGTTGCAACAAGTCTAAAAACTTACCAACACTACTACAATGAGAATATTAGAACAAAACATAAACCTAAAAAACTATAGGAGTATTTCGTGTTGCTACATTTACTTATTTGAGAACAAAAAAGGTCTTTACTAGTAGGTCAATAGTTGTTATGTGGGTACACTAAGGTTATATGTCATTAAGCTGTCATAGACTTAGAATCTGTGATCTTTGCTTTACTTCGTGTTCCTTGTTTGGTTATGGATTTGGAGTTAGGGTCATTTATTCGAAGGCCTATCCTATTCTGATTTCATATAACTGGTATGCACTATGGAAGTATTGAAGTAACTGGTAAGGATCATCTTATAATTGTCTTAGGTAGTACGTCTATTTATATAAGATTCTTATACCCCTTTTCTCGCGTAGATATCATGGCTGGATTCCATCCTCCTGGCTACCCGTACTTCCCAAATCAAGGCAATGTTGGACGACTTGAAGTAGAACCATAAGAGGATCAGTTAATCCTTTTAGATGATCACTACACTGAAGGCTTTCCGGATGGTTCTAACTCCAAACCTGAAGTCAACAACCTACCCTAAGAGGCTCAAATCAAAAATCTCAACCCCCGACCATCATTTCAAGGCCCAACACCCTTATGGGAGACCTTTACCCTTCAATGGAGATCGAAGCTTTTACAATGTTAGCGAGGGAGGCTCAACTGACCGAGTCCTGCCCATCATGGCTTGCAGGATTTCTAGGAATGTTGAGCAAGATCGGGCAGCCATCGACCGAGTCATGGAAATTGATGCCAATTTGGGCGTTAACATGGTCCATATTATCCATCTCGAAGAAGCTATGGAAAGGACTAGGAGAGCCAGTGAGGCTCTGTAGCAGGAAGTAGCTGCATCCTGAGCTGAAGTCTTAGAATTTAGTGTGCGTCAGAGAGCTCATGAGCGACATCTTCAGGACATAGTTTGTCAACTGGCAGATCTGAGGGTTCGCCTGAGGAATACCCGTCACTGGTAGAAGATGTTTGTCTCATCTTTTCTTTTGGGTTAAGGAATAGTGTAACCGCCCGGATCCCCAGGTATCTTTACTTTCATATTTTTGATATTCTGTGAGGGGACTCGGCGAGTTGGAGGTCGAACTCGCTGAGTCGGGTTGCGGTTTTGGGCAGAGGTTTGCGTCCGGACTTAACGAGTCCAAGGGATGGACTCGGCGAGTCCGTGCTGTTTAATGAAACCCTAATTTCCCGGTCCTAAGCCCTATTTAAAGGACCTTATGGCCTTCATTCGCGGCCACCTTGAACCCTAAGAGCACCCATACGACTGTGAGCCCTTGTGAGTGTGTTAGGAGGCCATTTGTTCATCATTTTGTGTATCATTGCAAGAAAGGAGGGAGAAGATCAAGCTTGAAGAGTTGGGAAGCTTGGATCTGCTTCTATTTCATCAAGGGAACCTTCTTGAGGTAACTTTGAGAGCCAAACTTCATATTTTGGGTTGATGTGTCAAATCTAGGGTTTCTTCTTGCATTTCTTGGCTTAAATTGGAAGTATGAAAGGTCCCATGGAGATATGGAACCTAGATCTGGACCTTAGCAGGTCCAGGAGGCCCCATATGACAAGCTTTATGTCCATTCTCTTGAGTTAGAAGCTAGGGTTGCCATATTAGAGGTTATTTCTCCAAAATGAGCCTTGTATGCGTTGCATGGCGACCAAGACTGAGACTTTACGTGACAAATAAGCTTGGGAAGGCCAGATCAATGTATGTATGGAACGGATCTTATCGCAAAAGCCAGTTTTAGCTGGTGCATGGCATGGACTCGCCGAGTCTGAAGAAAAGACTCGACGAGTCGCTTGAAGATTGTCCTTGAGACCACCCAGTGTGTAGTCCCGACCGAGTTGGGGGTGACTCAGTGAGTCGCAGAGAGTTGGAAAGGTTTTGATAGGTGGACCGAGTCAAGTTGGGACTCGCCGAGTTGTCCTTGCGACTCGGCGAGTTGAGTCGCGGTGGCCCCGTGATTCAGGCCCAGGTGGAACTCGTCGAGTCGGGGGAGTACTCGACGAGTCAAAGGGAAAATCCTTGAGAGTTGGTTAAAACGCGTAGACTCGCCGAGTCACTATAGTGCACTCGCCGAGTCCGGTCCAAATTGACCAAAGACTATTGACCAAGTCAACCTGTGTTGACTTGATATGGATGGTCAACCTTAGTGGTACAAGTAATAATTATAGATTCATGATATCATAGGAGGATTACAGCTCGATGGTTCGAGCACGAGTGATTCTAGGATTCACGATTAGCGACTTAGCGAGGCATACGAGGTGAGTCTTCTCACTTTACTGTACCCGGAAGGGTTTTGACTGTGTGACCGGAAGGTCGAATATGATATGAGATATATGATTTATGTGTGTTAAGTTATTCGTTATATGTTCCATGTATGATATGCTTGATTTGGGCCGGAAGGCAACATGTTATGGGCCGGAAGGCGTGGTCATATGGACTGTAAGGTTGACATGGGTAGGACCGGAAGGTTTACCCAGTCGGGACAGAAGTCCCCTGAGACACATGGACCGGAAGGTCAAGGCCTGGAAAGGCGTATGTGCGTAGGTTGTATTTTGGGGAACTCACTAAGCATTTATGCTTATAGTTGTTGTGTTATGTGTTTCAGGTACTAGCGAGGACCGTGGGAAGGCGCCGGCGTGATCGTACACACACTCGGGGAAACCATTTTGTGATCTTTTGTTATGTAATCGGTACATTGGAACCTAAACTTATTACTCATGTTTTGATGATTGTAAAAATGAAAAATTTTTGGTTTGGAATTTTATGATGTTACAAGTTGGTATCAGAGTCTTGGTTTGAGGGATTGGGGTACACCTTCGGGCGTAACTGAACTCAAATCGGGGATTTGAGAAAAATTTTAATTAATAAATCAATAAAAATTTGATAAGTGATTTTGAGGCAACCAAAGAAGAAAGAGTGTGTACGGTCAGCCAGCGCCCGAATGGTAAAATCCCCAAAATACTCTTACAATATGTGTTATGAGATATGATATGATATAATACGCATGCTAGTAGACTAGGTATACATATTAGGACTAGATTGGCCTGATTTTGTGATGCCTTAGTCTAGGGAAACCTGCTTCTATGAGGTGCTTGAGAGGGAGTGGGTAACTAGTGTATGGCAAGAATAGAGTACTCAGGATTCGGGGTTTGGGGAGGAGGACTTGGGGTGAATACCGACGCGGTGTAATTGGTAGTATTGGGCCCGTACTACCAAGGACACCGGGTCAGTGGGCAGCCCAAGTAAGAATCCCTGGGTATCGGAGACTGAGTAGGACTGCGTTATCGAGTGCGATTATGCCCGATAGAGTCTCTGATATTTTTATGTTGTATTTCAGAGACATCATGGTTGGACCACGACACAGACTTGGTACGAGTGGTGTGACTGACGAGGAGCTTCGTCAGATGATTCATGAGGAGGTAGCTGCAGCGATCTGGGCCGAGATTCTGGAGATGTTTGGGTCTATTAAGACCACGCTGATGGAGACATTTGATGAGCGGTACGCCGCGTTGACTGAGGCTGCCGCCGCTACAGCTACCGCAGCTGTGGCCACTGCCAGACCGCAGGGGGGTGACTCGTTGCTGTTCCGGGAGTTCAGCAACACGAAGCCACCAGAGTTTGACGGGATGCAGGATCCGATTTTTGTGATGAGATGGATTCCTGATATCGAGGGATGCTTCTATACTTGTTCATGTCCGGAGCATCTGAGGGTTTGGTTCGCCCTGAACCAACTCCGCCTGGGAGCAAAGGATTGGTGGAAGTTCGTGACGGCGAACTTCACTCTGGCAGAGGTCTCAGCTGTGACTTGGGAGAGGTTTACTGATATGTTCAGAGACGAGTATGTTCCCCCGGTGGAGAGGGAACGGTTGGTTCAGGAGTTCTTGACCCTCAAGCGGGGTAATGATTCTATTACGGTGATCACGCAGAAGTTTGATGAGAGGGCGATGTTCTGCCCCGAGCAGGTGTCCACGGAGCAGGCTCGGATGAGTCGGTATTTGGGAGTGCTGAGGAGGGATATCCGGGAGTTCGTATCGAACTCGTCATATCAGAATTTTGCTGAGCTTCAGGCGAATGCCAGGAAGCGTGAGATCGAGTTGGAGACCCAGGCCAGGGAGGAGGCCGAGTCTCAACGGGTGGATCGGCGGCCGGCTCAGTCTCAGCCGGCAGCCAAGCGGATCAAGTCCGCTGATTTGAGATCCGGAGGTCAGAAGAGCCGCATTTGCAGGAAGTGCGACAAGGGTCACGAGGGGGCATGTCGATCGGGTGCTTGCTACAAGTGTGGCAAGGAGGGGCACATTGCTAGAGATTGCCCCAAGGGATTCATGGTTTGCTTCCATTGCAACCAGACTGGCCATCGGAAGGCCGAGTGCCCCCAGCTTCGCCAGGGATCTACACCTGCTGCCAGGGTTACCGAGGTTCGGCCAGTGAAGGCCGAGGCTCCGAAGGCTCGTGGGAGAGCTTTCTAGTTGACTGCGGAGGAGGTCTGCACGGCGCCTGATGTCGTGGCCGGTATGTATTCTTTTATGTATTTACATTTGTACTGAGATATTGTGCTTATATTATTATATGCGTAGGTACTTTTCTTGTGAATCATGTGCCTGCTTTGGTATTGTTCGACTCGGGTGCGAGTCGGTCTTTTGTTTCTTTGGCTTTTAGCCAGCATATCGGTATCGATCGGGAGACGATGAGTCATCCCCTGCGAGTTGCTATAGTAAATGATAAAGCGGTATACGCCACCGAGGTGATTCGAGGATGCGTGCTCGAGATTTTTGGGGTCGAGTTTCCTATAGACTTGGTTCCTATAGCTATGGGGGATGTTTGCGTTATCGTGGGCATGGATTGGTTGAGCAAGTTTGGAGTAGTCATTGACTGTGAGAGACAGCTCGTGATGATTCGAGACCCTAGTGGGGGAGTGCTCACGGTTTATGGCGAGGGGACCCGGTGTGGGTCGGTGTTTTGTTTGGCTGCCAGGGCAAGGCAGAGTTTGCAGCAGGGTTGTGATGGATTAATAGCCTATGTGATGGATACTCGTGTGACCGCGGAGAGGCCCAATTCGATTGATGACGTTTCAGTTGTATGCAAGTTTTCAGATGTGTTCCCCGAAGAGTTACCGGGTGTGCCTCCGGAGAGGCAAGTGGAGTTTCGTATCGATTTGGTTCCGGGAGCGGCGCCCATCACCAAGGCGCCTTATCGTCTCTCTCCGCCGGAAATGCAGGAATTGTCCTCGCAGCTTCAGGAGCTGTTGGGAAAAGGATTCATTCGACCGAGTAGCTCGCCTTGGGGAGCGCCGATTTTGTTCGTCAAGAAAAAGGATGGTTCACATCGGATGTGTATCGATTATCGAGAGTTGAACAAGTTGACGGTTAAGAACCGATATCTGTTACCTAGGATCGACGATCTGTTCGATCAGTTGCAGGGGGCATCTTGGTTTTCCAAGATTGACTTGAGGTTGGGATATCATCAGATGAGGGTTCGCGAGTAGGATATCGAAAAGACTGCTTTCAGGACTCATTACGGACATTATGAGTTTGTGGTGATGCCTTTTGGGCTTACCAATGCCCTGGCCGCATTCATGGATCTCATGAACCGGGTTTGCCGACCGATGCTGGATCGGTCGGTGATCATATTCATCGATGATATTTTGGTGTATTCGAGGACTAAGGATCAACATGAGGAACATTTGAGGGAGATTCTTGGGGTTTTGAGATCGGAGAGACTGTATGCCAAGTTCTCCAAGTGTGATTTCTGGTTACGAGAGGTCCAGTTTCTCGGGCATCTTGTGAACCAGAAAGGGATATTGGTCGACCCGGCCAAGATTGAGGTGGTGTTGAGGTGGGAGGTGCCGAGATCGCCCACCGAGATCAGGAGTTTTCTGGGTTTGGCTGGATATTATCGCAGGTTTATCAAGGATTTCTCCAAGATCGTTGTGCCACTTACTAGGATGACCCGGAAGGGTGTTACGTTTTCATGGGGACCGGAGCAGCAGTCCTCATTCGATATGCTTCGTCAGAAATTGTGCGAGGCTCCAGTGCTTGCACTCCCGGAAGGGATGGAGGATTTTGTGGTATACTGTGATGCCTCTATATCGGGTTTGGGGGCGGTGCTTATGCAGAGGGGTCATGTGATAGCGTACGCTTCGAGACAGTTAAAGCCTCATGAGTCGAGATATCCCACGCACGACCTGGAATTGGGGGCGGTGGTGTTTGCCCTCAAGATCTGGCAACACTATTTGTACGGGGTTCGATGTACGATTTACACGGACCATAAGAGCTTGAAGTACTTGATGGATCAGCCAAACCTAAATATGCGACAGAGAAGATGGTTGGATGTGTTGAAGGATTATGATTGTGAGATCCTGTACCACCCGGGCAAGGCTAATGTGGTAGCCGATGAGTTGAGCCGTAGGGCGGATAGCGCCCCGATCCGAGATATTTGTATGAGATTGACGGTATTCACCCCGATTCTGGATATTATTCGAGGAGCTCAGGTGGCGGCTGCAAAGCCAGAACATCAGAACAAGGAGCGGGTTGTAGGTTAGGTATCAGGATTTGTCATGGATGGACGAGGGCTTATGACTTTTCAGGGTCAGATTTGGGTGCCGTTTGTGGGCGGTGTGCGCACTATTTTGATGGAGGAAGCACATCGATTGAAATTCTCGATTCATCCTGGTGCTATGAAAATGTATTTGGATCTCAAGAAGGAGTACTGGTGGCCCTATATGAAAAGGGATGTCGCTTGGTTTGTCAAGACGTGCTTGACTTGTCGACAGGTCAAGGCCGAGCACCAGCGACCGCACGGTAAGCTGCAACGGCTAGAGATTCCCGAATGGAAGTGGGAACAAATCTTTATGGATTTCATCACCAAGTTACCGCGAACGGCGAGGGGAGTCGATGCGATTTGGGTGATCGTGGATCGGCTGACGAAGAGCGCTCATTTTCTAGCCATTAGCGAGAGCTCTTCTGCGGAGAAGTTGGACGAGTTATATGTGAGGGAAGTAGTATCTCGGCATGGGGTGCCGATCTCGATTATTTCAGACCGTGACGTGTGTTTCACTTCCAGGTTCTGGAAGAAGTTCCATGAGGAGTTGGGTACTAGGTTACATTTCAGTACTGCATATCATCCCCAGACAGACGGTCAGAGTGAGCGGACGATTCAGACACTCGAGGACATGCTTCGGGCATGTGTGTTGGACTTTGGAGGGAGCTGGGACACCTATCTACCTTTAGCAGAGTTCTCGTATAACAACAGCCATCATTCGAGCATTGGTATGCCACCCTTTGAGCTGTTGTATGGGCGGAGGTGTCGCACCCCCATCTGTTGGGGTGAGGTGGGACAGCAGGTTATGGGTAGCACGGAGATCGTGCTTCAGACGACCGAGCAAATTCAGTTGGTTAGGCAGAGGTTGTTGACCACTCAGAGCCGACAAAAAGAGTTATGCAGATAGGCGACGGTCCGAGCTTGAGTTTCAAGTTGGTGATCTTGTACTCCTGAAGGTCTCTCCTTGGAAAGGAGTGATTCGGTTCAGGAAGAGGGGCAAGTTGGGTCCCCGATATATTGGTCCTTTCCGTGTGATCGCGAGGGTGGGCCGGGTAGCCTACCGTTTAGACTTGCCAGCAGAGTTGGGACAGATTCACGACACTTTCCATGTGTCGCAGTTGAGGAAGTGTATAGCCGCCGAATCGGCGGTGGTTCCATTAGGGGATATTCAGGTGGATGCAAGCCTGAATTATGTTGAAAGACCAGTAGCCATCATAGATCGGAAGATCAAGGTTTTGAGGAACAAGGAGGTACCCCTGGTATTGGTTCAGTGGCAGCATCGGAAGGGATTGGAGATGACCTGGGATCCAGAACGTGAGATGCGGGAGCAGCATCCGGAGCTATTTGCCTAGCGGGACTTCGAGGGCGAAGTCTTATTCTAGTGGGGGAGAATTGTCACAGCCCGGATCCCCAGGTATCTTTACTTTCATATTTTTGATATTCTGTGAGGGGACTCGGCGAGTTGAAGGTCGAACTCGCCGAGTCGGGTCGCGGTTTTGTGCGGAGGTTCGCGTCCGGACTCGGCGAGTCCAAGGGATGGACTCGGCGAGTCCGTGCTGTTTAATGAAACCCTAATTTCCCGGTCCTAAGCCCTATTTAAAGGACCTTATGGCCTTCATTGGCGGCCACCTTGAACCCTAAGAGCACCCATACGACTGTGAGCCCTTGTGAGTGTGTTAGGAGGCCATTTGTTCATCATTTTGTGTATCATTGCAAGAAAGGAAGGAGAAGATCAAGCTTGAAGAGTTGGGAAGCTTGGATCTGCTTCTATTTCATCAAGGGAACCTTCTTGAGGTAACTTTCAGAGCCAAACTTCGTATTTTGGGTTGATGTGTCAAATCTAGGGTTTCTTCTTGCATTTCTTGGCTTAAATTGGAAGTATGAAAGGTCCCATGGAGATATGGCACCTAGATCTGGACCTTAGCAGGTCCAGGAGGCCCCATATGACAAGCTTTATGTCCATTCTCTTGAGTTAGAAGCTAGGGTTGCCATATTAGAGCTTATTTCTCCAAAATGAGCCTTGTATGCGTTGCATGGCGACTAAGACTGAGACTTTACGTGACAAATAAGCTTGGGAAGGCCAGATCTATGTATGTATGGAACGGATCTGACCGCAAAAGCTAGTTTTAGGTGGTGCATGGCATGGACTCGCCGAGTCTGAAGAACAGACTCGACAAGTCACTTGAAGATTGTCCTTGAGACCACCCAGTGTGTAGTCCTGACCGAGTTGGGGGTGACTCAGTGAGTCGCAGAGAGTTGGAAAGGTTTTGACAGGTGGACCGAGTCAAGTTGGGACTCGCTGGAAGGCGTGGTCATATGGACTGTAAGGTTGACGTGGGTAGGACCGGAAGGTTTACCCAGTCGGGACGGAAGTCCCCTGAGACACATGGACCGGAAGGTCAAGGCCTGGAAAGGCTTACGTGCGTAGGTTGTATTTTGGGGAACTCACTAAGCATTTATGCTTACAGTTGTTGTGTTATGTGTTTCAGGTACTAGCGAGGACCGTGGGAAGGCGCCGGCGTGATCGTACGCACACTCCGGGAAACCATTTTGTGATCCTTCGTTATGTAATCGGTTGTGACTAAATTGTTACATTGGAATCTAAACTTATTACTCATGTTTTGATGATTGTAAAAATGAAAAATTTTTGGTTTGGAATTTTATGATGTTACAAATAGCCTTTCTTATCTATGCTCTAAGTAGCACTATTCTGTAAAATATTCCTATCTTTCGGATTCTATAACTAGACTTCTAAGTTGTCAACATTATCCCTTATGGTTTGATGTAAGACCTACTGTCAGGTCATTTTTCCCGAACTTGTTGCATCAATAATACCAGTAATATTGATAGTTATCTAATATGTTGGAAAATATTTGCTCTTGTGTTTTCCTACTCTACCATTATGTTTCTATTTCAAATATAAACTCATTCAACTGTAGGTCTATGGAAATTTATCCCATGGATCACTCTCACTATACTTACAATTGATTCTTACTATCATCATCAATCTTTGTAAACTTTCAGTCAAGCAATGCCTCCTCGAAGAGTAACAAAGAGTAATACTCCAATAACTCTGAATCAAAATCCAACTCCTCCTCCTCAATATAACCTAGTAGCTATTCAAGCTGCTATGAATGCGGCTGTTACAACAGATTTAGCACAATTCACCTCGACCGGTATTAGTGGTAGTGAAACTTATGTGCCTCCCACTGTTGTCGAAGCTCTAGTGTTCTCTAGAGAGTGCTAGTACAAGGACTTCACCAGCTGCAAACCTAGGGACTTCAATGGGACTGGTGGAATCATTGCCCTCTCGTAATGGTTCAAGAAAATGGAGTCAATCTTCGAGATCTGCTCCTGTACGGATCGGAGGAAGGTAAAATTTGCCGCTTACACCTTCACGGACTGAGCTCTAACATGGTGGGCCAATCTACACCTTCAAGTCACTATCTCTTATAGTGGCAAATGCTATAGGCTAGGAACCTCTTAAGGAGCTCATGATCGAAGATTACTACCTGAGGGGAGAAGTTCAAAAGTTGGAGCAGGAACTCTGGAGCCTAACCATGAAGGGCTCCGACATAGTCTCCTATACTGCCAGATTCAGCGACCTGGTAGCGCTAAATCCGGGAATGGTCCCTTATGAAGCAAAGAAGGTGGAAAGGTATGTCTGAGGGCTAGTGCCTCCATGTTAGGGGAATGTACTAGCTTCAAACCCCGCTACCATCGATAGTGCCAAGCGATTGGCACAATGACTCATTGACCATGGCATCCTTACCCCGTCAACTAGAACAACCCTATCCATCTCGGAACCCTCCAAAGCCAATGATAGCAAGCAGAAGTTCTGGGATGAAAAGAAGCAAAAAGCTACCAAAAAGCAGCAGGTCGTGGCGGTACATGCTGCGATAGCACCACCCGCTGCTGCTCCAGTAAAGCAGTACGCTGAAAACTTACTAACGTGCAACAAATGCAACTTCCACCACACTGGACCCTTCCGGGAAATGCAGTGCTCTAACCACAACAGGAAGGGGCACATTTCCTGTTTCTGAAAATCTCCGGCAAGGCCAATCACCTAGGTCCTTGGTGCTGGTGTGGGCCAGTCTTGCTACAGATGTGGCGAGGTGGGCCACTACAAAGGAACTGCCCTAAGACAGGGAATGTTGGTGGAGTGGGAATAGTTTTGGCTATAGGCCACAAGGAAGTAGTTGCCGACCCTACAGTCGTCACTGGTATGTTTCTCCTTGAAAACTCTTATGGATGCATACTATTTGATAGTGGAGCGGAGAAGAGTTTCGTAAATCAGAAATTTGCTCACTTACTTAATCAACGACCACGCGCACTTAAGGAACCATTCACTGTAGAAATGGATAATGGAAAAACTGAGAGCACTAGCAATATATACATAGGATGTACTTTAACTCTAGATAGCAATTCATTTCCAATCGACCTCATGCCAGTCTCAATTAAAAGTTTCGATGTCATTATCAACATGGATTGGTTGAGTCTTCATCGCGCCAACATCATGTGTTATGGAAAAGCTGTTCGTCTTAACCTTCGGTCTAGCGAAACTCTTATGATCTACGGCAACAAACCCAGCACGAACTTCCGTATCATCTCGAGTATTCAAGCCCAGAAGTACTTGTGTAAGGAATATCATGCATTTGTTGCTCACATTGTCGATACGAGCCATGAAACGAAAGACCTGAAGAACATCCTAATAGTACGCGACTTTCCCGACATCTTTCCAGAAACGACATGGTGCTAGGGGCAACCCCCGTAGTCAAATCACCTTATCGTCTAGCATGAGCTGAGATGAAGAAACTATCTAGTCAACTTAATGAATTGCTTAACAAGGGCTTTATTAGACCAAGTTTCTCACCATGGGGAGCACAGGTCTTATTCGTGAAGAAGAAAGACGGATCGTTCCATATGTGCATCGACTATAGAGAACTCAACAAGCTTATGATCAAGAATCGTTTCCATCTACCTCGCATAAACGATTTGTTCGACCAACTGCAAGGGGAAAATTACTTTTCAAAGATTCATTTGAGATCCAGGTATCACCAATTACGAGTGCTAGAGGAGGATGTTATGAAGACAGCCTTCCGAACTCGTTACGGACACTACGATTTTGTAGTAATGCCATTCGGATTGACCAATGCGCCCACAGTATTCATGGACTTAATGAATAGAGTATGTCGTCCTTACTTGGATCAGTTCGTCATTGTATTCATCGATGACATACTTATCTACTCTCGAAGTAAGGAGGAGCGTAGTCATCATCTGCATCAGGTCTTAGAAATATTGCAATCCGAGAAGCTTTACGCGAAGTTCTCTAAACGCGAATTTTGGATCCGAAGAGTCGAATTCTTAGGTTACGTGGTTAGCGAAGAAGGAATCCATGTGGACCCTTCCAAAATTAAAGCCATTGATAACTGGTCAACATTGAAGACGCCTAAATAATTCATCAATTTCTAGGCCTCGCTGGCTACTATCGTAGGTTCATAGAGAACTTCTCACGAATTGCAAAACCTCTTACAAAATTGACCCAGAAGAGCGTGTACTTTGACCGGGAGGAGAATCAAGAAAAAAGTGTTTCAAACGCTGAAGAGAGCCTTATGCACCGCACCAATACTATCCCCCCCGAAGGGATAGAAGACTTCGTAGTATATTACGATGCATCCAACCAAGGGCTCGGCTGTGTTCTGATTCAACAAGGTCATCGCCTATGCCTCAAGACAACTGAAGTCGCACGAGGTCAACTACACCACACACGATCTTGAGCTAGGAGAAATTGTGTTTGCTCTGAAGATCTGGAGACACTATTCGTACGGTATGAAAAGCACTATCTTTACAGACCACAAAAGCTTACAACACATATTCGACTAGAAGGAGCTCAACATGAGGCAACGACGGTGGGTCGTGCTACTCACTGATTACGAATGCGAAATTAGTTATCATCCCGGTAAAGCCAATGTAGTAGTCGACGCGCTAAGTCGGAAAGAATATTCTAGTCGTAGAGTCAACTCATTGACCGTGACTATCCATTCGCACCTGTCCATGCAAATCAAAGAGGCTCAACTCGAAGCCTTGAAACCTAAAAATGTGGTAGGTGAATCCTTGAGAGAGATGAATAAGAACTTGGATGTCAATGGTGGTGGAGCCTTATATCTCATGGACTGGATTTGGACACCGAAACATGGTGGTTTCAGAGACTTGGTCATGACTGAAAAGCACACCACTAGATATTTCTTCCACCTAGGTTCAGATAAGATGTATCTGAATCTTAAAAAGTAATAATGGTGGCCTAATATAAAAGATGAAATTCCTACCCTCATGAGTAAATGCCTTACTTGCACAAAGGTTAAGGTAGAATAGCAGAAACCCTCAGGTTTACTACAACAACTAGAGATACCAGAATGGAAGTGGGAACATATCACTAGGGACTTCATAACCAAGTTGCCCAAGACAACGGGTGGTCTCAATATCATATGGGTGATCGTTGATAGGTTGAGAAAGTCCACACACTTCCTGCCATCAAAGAAACTGACAAGATGGAGAAACTAACAAGAACATACATTCGGGAGATCGTACAACTGCATGGTGTTGCTATATCTATTATCTAAAATAGAGATGGTAGATTCACTTCGAGCTTCTAGAACTCGCTACAAAGTTCCCTAGGAATGAGGCTGGACATTAGTACAGCCTACCATCCACAAACTGACAGACAAAGTGAGAGAACTATCCAAACATTGGAAGATATGTTGCGAGCCTATGTGATCGATTTTGCGAAGGCATGGGATACTTATTTACCCCTTGTTGAGTTTTCCTAAAACAATAGTTATCACACGAGCGTTAAGGCTGCTCCATTCGAAGCCCTCTATGGCCGAAAGTGCAGATCCCCTCTGTGCTGGGCTGAGGTGGGTGACACACAGTTAGCTAAAGGACGAGTTCCTAACAACACTCTCATAATTCGGGAGATCATTCGGGAAACAACAGAGAAGATCATTCAGATTCGTGAACGATTGAAAACCTCTAGAGACCGACAGAAAAGCTACGCAGACAAATGAAGGAAACCTTTGGAATTCCAGGTAGGAGACCACGTTCTTTTGAATTCTCACCTTGGAAGGGCTTGATATGCTTCGAAAAGCATGGGAAGCTAAATCCAAGATACACAGGGCCTTTCGATATTCTCACTAGAATCGGCCCTATAGCTTACAAACTCAACCTACCCCACGAACATAGTAACGTACACTCTACTTTCCATGTCTCGAACTTAAAAAAGTGTCTATCCGACGAGACTTATAATCCCACTCGACGAGATCGAGATCAACAAGAGCCTCAACTTCGTCAAAGAACCTATAGAGATCATCGACCGAGAGGTCAAGTAAATGAAGCAAAGTCGTATCCCGATAGTAAAGCTTCGCTGGAATTCCAAGCGAGGACCTGAATTCACTTAGGAGTGCGAGGAGCAAATGAAATTGAAATATCCTCATCTTTTCGCATAGTTATTTGTAACTACTTAGTTGCTTAAACTCTAATTTTGGGACGAAATTCTCTCTAACGGGGGGATGATGTGACAACCCAAAATTTCTTTCTTGTAGAAACCATTCAAATCAATCAAGTTCAAACTTGTTTTTACTATCTTCTAGAATTGTTTAAATGCAATTTCTCATACTACAAAACGTGATGCATGAAATGGTTTTATATCTTAAAAATACCTTGATAGCAACAGTATTACATTTGAAATGTTTATTAAAATGACATCAAGTCATTGTTAATTATTGTTCAAAATCTCATAAATGTCTTACAAAACCATTTTTACCTTCTTGAACAAAACTATATCTATACACTTATGTTCTTGTATATGTATTGATGTTATAGTTATCATCCTTCATTCAGTTCCCACACTCTTGTGTAGCAAGGGTGTATAAACATGCTTGGACAACCAATTACCTTCCAGTAAACTATTATATGGATAGTTAGAAGATACAAAACATTATTCCTATTACAAGGAATTACATCAGAGTCAGTTCATTCATGAGTCTATACTATACATTACATGTTACATGAATACACTTACATGAGTACCTTACATGGATACACTTACATGAGTACCTTACTTGAATACATTACATGAGTACCTTTATGTAGATAAATTTACCTGTATACACTTACATGAATACTTGTATCTCGATTTACTAGGACGATTTATTAGTACGTTCTGTGTAAATTGTCCTGCCTATCCCAGTTCAACGGGATATCTAGACGGGACTAACCATTCCGAATCCCAGCTGTTATCACCAATGGTTGATGAAATTCTACGGATGCGTACGATTATTAATTATACTAGGAGTACCTTTATGGGACTAACCATTCCTTGTGCCTTTTGTTCGCTACAGAGGTTGATGAACATCTACGGATGCCTACGGTTAATACTCATAATAGGAGTACCTTTACAGGACTAACCCTTCCTCCCACGTGTTGTAGCTACAGAGGAAAATTAAACAATCTACGGATGTTCAAAGGTTATACATTTTGCTATTCGCGATGTGGTGTTAATCCTAATACAAAAGGATAACAATTACATTAATACATTTTCCTGTTACTTTATTTTGTGATACATTCACATAAAAGACGAGGTAGACTAAGTACTTTTAGTAATAGTCAAAAGAAATGAAAAACTATCATTTTCACTTACAAAACATTCGGGGCTTGGTAGAAGACTACATTTCATACTAGTAGGAAATAAGGGATTTTCTAGGGTTTTCATACTTATATCAATTGTTTCATTCAGAGATTTACATAGCATACATAACAACTTTCCAAAACAAGACAATGACACTTAAATACTTATGAATTGACTAGCTTTAGGCTGGTACTCGCTTTCAAAATAACTTGTATTATCAGGTCACCAGTAGACAGGTACGATGGCCAGGTTTTGAGAAGACGGAGCACAGACAAGACTCGTCTTTTATTTTGATTGTATATTTTGGTGTCTTATTACAATGAAAGAACACACATGTATTAAAACTTTACTTTTAATGCAATGGATGATGTTGTTGCTTGTTTACTACTTTACACTGTTGTGATACTGTACATGATGTCCTCCACCTAGGAACATTTCCGCCATTCTTGGTTTTGGGTTGTGACAGATTGGTATCAGAGCATTGTTTATAGTGAATATACTATGCCAACCCATAAAAGATATACTAACTATAAATACATTGGGATTAAAACACTCTGTCTAAGAGTTATACTTCTAAATAATAAAATATTTAATGAAGTATACATGCCTGCATTCATACTAAAATCAGTGTCACAATGACAAGAACAAAAGTATTACGATTGTTGAATATCACAAGTAAGCCTGGGGATATATGGTCAGTCTTGGGAGTGGCATAGCCTGATCAACTATGCTAGTCCAGGGAGTGATTAGCATATGCCCAAGAATGGCTGTGATGTGGCAACAAGTCTAAAAACTTACCAACACAACCATAAAGAAATACCATAGGGGTATTTAGTCTTACTGTAATTATCTTAGCCAGTTAGTCTATTTAGCTGTTTCTTATATCCCTTTTATCGCGTAGATTTTAATGGTTGGATTTCACCATGGCGATCCGTACTTCCCAAACCAAGGAAACGCTGGATGGCTAGAGGAAGAACCAGAAGATGATCACCCAATCCCTTTGGATGATCACCACGCTGAGGGTTTTTCCAATAGTTCTGACTCAGAGCCTGAAGTCAACAACCTACCTCCAGCTGCTCAAAACCCAAACTTGAACCCCGTCCTACATTTCAAGGACCCACACCTATGTGGGCCACTAACTTGAATACATGGAGTCATGAACAGGGTCAACCCATTCCTTACGACGGAGACAAAAGTTTCTATAACCTCACTGAGGGAGGTTCTGCTGACAGGGTCCTACCCATCATGATTCGTAGAATTTCTAGGAACACAATGCTGGGTCAATCAACTATCAATTGAGTCTTGGAGATTGATGCTAACTCTGGCGTTAACACCGTTCGCATTCGCCAACTAGAGTCTACTCATGAAAGGACTCTGGTCCGCAATGCAGCTCTACAGAGGGAACTTGCTGAAACTCAAGCTAAAGTTAGGGAACTTTGAGCTCAGCAAGTGAGAGCTGACAGGCGTATGAGGGACATGGAACATCTAGAGTCAGGATCAAGAACTCATGCTAGTAGTTCTCGTCGGCGATAGAATCTTGTCGACTCATCTTTTGGATATAACCTAGTTTATGTAAAAACTTTGGTCTAATTTCCTATATTTGTAAATCTTAGACCTGTTAGGTTTTGATCTAGTCATATTTCTGTCAAAATTTTCCTATCTTGGTTGATGTAAGGCCTACTTATAGGCCAGTTTTCCTGAACTTGTTACATCTTTAATCCCAGTATTATTGACAGATATCTAATCATATGAAAATTATTATCCAAATGCTATCATCTTCATTTAGTTATACTATTCGTTATGTTGTTGGACTATGGAGAGTTAGTCCATGAGACACACTCATTATTCATTTATTCTTATCCCTGTTGTCATCTTTTAAACATATAGTTAAAGATGCCGCCACACAGGAATCCCAGGTGTAACCCTAACAACGAAACACCAATATCACCACCTCCACCACCACCTCAATCTCCTCAACCACCTTTTCCTTTCGATGCCACTATGTTCTAGGCAGCCTTTACAGCAGCAGTAGCAACTGCTATGTCAGCCATCAATACTCCCGTCCCTAGTGGATCGGGAACATGTGAACTTCCCTCAAACCACGGCAAAAGCCATGGACACCCTCAGGAATGCACCTACAAGGACTTCACGAATGCCAACCCCGCAGCTTCAATGGAACTGGCGGTGTTATGGTGTTGAGACAATGGATTTAAAAGATGGATTCCGTCTTTGAAATCTGTGCTTGCTAGGAGGGAAACAAGGTCAAGTTTGCAACTTGTACCTTCTCTGACAGATCACTAACATGGTGGAACAGCCATGTTAAGTATCTGACTCTAGTGGTGGCGTATTCCATCAACTAGGAAGACTTGAAGGACATGTGGATGAGAGAGTACTATCCTCTGGGTGAAATACAAAAGCTCGAGCAGGAACTCTGGAGTCTGCAAATGGTTGGATCAGACATATCAACCTACACAAATAGGTTCTATGATCTAGCAATCCTATTCCTGATATGGTTGCTCTCGAGAGCAAGAAGATAGAGAGATATATTTGGGGACTGTCGCCCCAGATCTAGTCAAATGTGTTAGCTTCCAAGCCTGTCACTTTTGATAGTGCCAAGGAGCTGGCACAATCTCTCATAGATCACAGGAAACCTCAAAACCAAACAATCCCTGCACCCGTACCACAAAAGTTCAACCCCGACAACAACAAGAAGGGGTGGAACAAGAGGAAAAGAGGGTCCTCGCAAGAATCCTCCAAGAGACAACAACTTGTGGCAATCAGTGCCGCCACGGTAACTCCTGTTGTCCCTGCGAACCCCTTACGAGCAAAAACTTATGCTGGAACTCTCCTGAAGTGCAACAAATGCAACTTCCACCACCAGAGACCTTGCAGGGAGATGCAGTGCTCTAACTGCAATAGGAAGGGGCATACAAACTGTTTCTGCAAGACTCCAATAGCTCAGGCCTCCCAGGTTCCTAACGCCGGTATGGGCAAAGCTTGCTATGGTTGTGGCGAAGTGGGCCACTACAAGAGGAACTGCCCTAAAGCGGGGATGGCTGGAGGAGTAGGAAGAGTTATGGCCTTGGGCCATGAGGAAGTAGTAGCTGATCCTATGATAGTTACTGGTACGTTTCTCCTTGATAACTCATATGCTTGCATACTTTTTGGCAGTGGAGTAGAGAAAAGTTTCATAAGTCACAAATTTGCACACCTGCTTAAACAAAAACCATGCGCTTTAGATAACACATTCACGGTGGAAATGGCTAACGGGAAAATGGAGAGTACTAACTGCATATACGTAGGTTGTACTTTAACTTTAGATGGCCATACTTTCAAGATAGACCTCATGCCGGTCCCAATTAAATGTTTTCACGTCATCATCGGCACGGATTGGTTGAGTCTTCTTCGCGCCGACATCATGTGCTTTGAAAAAGAAGTTTGGCTTAACCTTCCTAACAACGAAACCTTAGTTATATATGGTGTCAAACCTAGTACGAGCCTTCGCATCATTTCGTGCATCGAAGCCCAGAAGTGCTTGCGAAAGGAGTATCATGCATTCCTCGCACACATTGTCGATACGAGTCAATAGGTGAAAGACATTCAGAAAATCCCCGAAGTACGTGAATTTCCCTACATTTTCCCAGTAGAACTTCCCGGATTACCACCACAACGCCAAGTCGAGTTCAGAATCGACTTAGTGCCAGGAGCTACTCCCGTAGCCAAATCTCCATATTGTCTGGCACCGGCCTAGATGCAGGAACTTTCCAATCAACTTAACAAACTTCTCAAGAAAGGATTCATTAGTCCAAGCTTCTCACCATGGGTAGCACCAGTCTTGTTCGTCAAGAAGAAAGATGGATCATTTCGCATGTGCATCGACTATAGAGAACTCAACAAGCTTACTATTAAAAATCGTTATCCTTTGCCCCACACAGATGATTTATTTGATCAACTTCAAGGAGCCAACTACTTCTCGAAGATAGATCTACAATCCAGATATCACCAACAACGAGTGTTAGAGGAGGATGTTCCAAAGACAGCCTTCCGAACTCGTTATGGACACTACGAGTTTCTAGTGATGCCGTTCGGATTAACTAACGCGCCCGCAGTATTCATGGATCTAATGAATAGGGTGTGTCATCCTTACTTGGATAAGTTCTTCATTGTTTTCATTGATGACATACTTATCTACTCTCGAAGTAAGAAGGAACATAGTCAACATCTCCGTAGAGTCTTAGAAACATTGCAAGCGGAAAAGCTCTATGCGAAGCTATCCTAGTGCAAATTTTGGATCCGACGAGTCGAATTTTTGGGCCATGTTGTTAGTGAAGAAGGAATACACGTGGACCCTTACAAAATCAAGGCCATTGAGAACTGGTCAGCACCAAAGACACCTACAAAAATTTGCCAATTTCTAGGTATCACTGGCTACTATCGCAGGTTCATTCAGAACTTCTCCCGCATAGCGAAACCTCTTACAACCCTGACCCAGAAAGGCGTGTCCTTTGACTGGGAAGAGAAACAAGAAAGAGCATTCCAAACGCTCAAGCGAGAATTATGCACCGCACCAATACTATCCCTCCCTGAAGGGATATAAGTCTTCGTTTTCTATTGCGATGCATCAAATCAAGGACTCAGATGTGTTCTGATGCAGCGAGGTAAAGTCATAGCCTATGCCTCGAGACAGCTGAACACACATGAGGTTAACTACACTACCCATGATCTTGAGCTAGGAGCAGTTGTGTTTTCTCTAAAGATCTGGAGACACTACATGTATGGTACAAAAAGCACGATCTTTACAGACTACAAGAGTCTACAACACATTTTCGACCAGAAAGAGCTCAACATGAGACAACAAAGGTGGGTCGGGCTACTTAGTGATTACGAGTGAGAAATTCGTTATCATCCGGGTAAAGCCAACGTTGTAGTTGACGCCCTAAGTCGGAAAGAATATGCTGGTCGTAGAATCAATCTTTGACTCTAACTATCGATTCACACTTGTCCATGCAAATTAAGGAGGCTCAGCTCGATGCTTTGGAACCTGAAAACATGGCAGGTGAATCCCTTAGAGGGATGGATAAGAACTTGGAAGTCAAGGGTGGCGGAGCCTTATATATCATGGATCGGATCTGGACACCGAAACACGGTGGCTTTAGAGACTTGGTCATAACCGAAGCTCACAACACTCGTTATTCCGTCCACCCAGGTTCAGATAAGATGTATCTGGATCTTAAAAAGTTATACTGGTGGCCTAACATGAAAGCAGATATTGCTACATTCGTGAGTAAATTCCTTACTTGCGCAAAGGTCAAGGTCGAATACCAGAAACCCTCCGGTCTTCTACAGTAACCGAAGATACCAGAATGGAAGTGGGAGCGGATCACTATGGACTTTATAACCATGTTTCCCAAGACGACGGGTGGACTTGATTTCGTATGGGTCATCATCGATAGACTAACCAAGTCTGCACACTTCTTGCCAATCAAAGAAACAGACAAGATGGAGAAACTTACAAGAACTTACAGTAGGGAGATTGTAAGACTTCACGGTGTTCCCTTATCTATTATCTCGGACAGAGATACTAGATTCACTTCGAGGTTCTGGCAGTCGTTACAAAGTTCCCTTGGAAGTAGGCTGGACATGAGTATAGCGTACCATCCATAGACCGACGGAGAAAGTGAGAGAACTATCCAAACATTAGAAGATATGTTACGAGCCTGTGTGATTGAATTTGGGAAAGCTTGGGATACCCATTTAGCCCTTGTCGAAATTTCCTACAACAATAGTTATTACACGAGCATAAAGACAGCTCCATTCGAGGCCCTCTATGGCCGAAAGTGCAGATCCCCTCTGTGCTAGGCTGAGGTGGGTGATACCCAGTTAGCTAAGGGATGAGTTCCCAAAAGCACTCTCACAGGTCCGGAGATCATTCAGGAAATGACAGAATAGATTGTTCAAATTCGTGATCGATTGAAGGCCTCTAGAGACCGATAGAAAAGCTATGCTGACAAGCAAAGGAAACCGTTGGAATTCCAGGTGGGCGACCGAGTTCTACTGAAGGTCTCACCCTAGAAGGGCTTGATATGCTTCGGAAAGTGTGGGAAGCTCAATCCATGATACGTAGGGCCTTTCGAGATCCTTTCCCGAATCGGCCCCATATCTTACAAACTCAATCTACCGCGCAAACTCAGTAACGTACATCCTACCTTCCACGTCTCGAACTTGAAAAAGTGTCTGTCCGACAAGACTCTTGTTATTCCACTCGACGAGATCGAAATCAATGAGAGCCACAACTTCGTGGAGGAACCAGTAGAGATCATGGACCGAGAGGTCAAGAAGACAAAGCAGAGCCGTATCCCGATAGTGAAGGTTCGCTGGAACGCCAAGCGAGGACCTAAATTCACTTGGGAACGAGAGGATCAGATGAAACTAAAATATCCTCATCTTTTCGCTTAGTTATTTTGTAACTTCTTACTTGCTTAAATTCTAATTTCAGGACGAAATTCCATCTAACGGGGGTATGATTTGACAACCTGAAATTTCCATTCTGTACGAACATTATCAAGTCAATAGAAGTTAGAACAATCGCAGTAAATTTTCAAACTTTTCCGTATAAGTTTGAGTATTTCAGGGTTTACACTTAAGGATATATCAGGAGAGTGGATGCACTAGGGTTTTGTGCAACTCTGTTATTCCAAAAGCTCTATTATATTAGAGTTCATTTCGTGAATAAAATATTTCTGCCAAAAATCCCAAGACTATTTATAGAATTCTGAGCTATATTCATTCATTAGTTACATTTCCAACTAGAGAAAAGCCATTTTCTCTCTCACAGATCTTCAGGTTTTCATCCCAAATTGTGAGTACCTCTCTCTAGTTGTATTATATGGCTTATAATGTGCTTAATAACATCGATTTCCTAACAAAACAGCTAGATTCGAGAGTTTACCACCCCAGAACACCTTGGGGAGTAAACTCTTTTATGAGGGTAAATTAATGCCTAGTCCTTTCCCCTTGATAAGTAACTACCATAGACATGTATATAGGTATATTTAAGACTATAAATCATCCATGAACACCAAGATTTAGGTGTTCAAGGCCCAAGAAGTTCTTGGACCGTGAACTCAAAACTCAAAGGCCAAAGAGTGCCTTAATCACTCTTAAAGCCTTGGACAATAGCCTTGATTTAATCCTAGTTAATTTAGGGACATTAAATCATCAAATGCCCATCCCAAAGAGAGATTAAGGCTGTAATCTCTTATGGTTTTGGTCTTTGGGCCATGAACATCAAGGAAGGGTACCAAAGTGTGCCTAAGGCCTTCATTAGCCTTAGATAAATGTCTAGATCCTATCCTACATGAGCATGGGACTCGAAAGCATAAAAAACACCCCTTTCCATATAAGTTTACGGCATTAAACTCAAAAGGAAATGGCCTTGGGGCCGTAAACTCCTCAAAGGAGTGTATTAGTGCCCTAAATCCTTCCAAGGATTAAACCACTAAGTAGAATTGCTTCTAGGGATCATGTAACACTTCAAAACACAAAATGTCATTAAGCTTAGGAGCTTACAGCCGTAAAATCAAGAGTTTAAGACCATAAACTCCTTGTGTAAGGTCTATTGGAGAATAAACTCGTATATGGGGTCCTTTGGAACCCTAAACCCATTATCCTTGTCCCACAACAACTTAGATACAATCCTTAGGGCTTATAACATTTATATAAAGTGTTTATTATGTTCTAGGATGTCTTAACATTTACAATTAGTAGTTTAAGACTAATTGGGTGCATATATGTGTGATTATATGTTCATTAGGATTATAGTGTGTGTACAAGTCCTCACTAGACACCTAACAATCCTACACCATTGAGTTCATCAAAACCACCATCTTTAGGTGAGTTCATACCCCTTAATCAATGTTTTAAATGATTTTAAATGCTTTAATGGAGGGGAATACAGAAAGAAAACAACATGTTATTAAATCAATCATATGTGTTTATAACTGTGTTTTCATTCAGCTGATTTCTCATACTACAAAACGTGATTCATGAAATGGTTTTATATCTTAAAAATACCTTGATAGCAACAGTATTACATTTGAAATGTTTATTAAAATGACATCAAGTCATTGTTAATTATTGTTCAAAATCTCATAAATGTCTTACAAAACCATTTTTACCTTCTTGAACAAAACTATATCTATACACTTATGTTCTTGTATATGTATTGATGTTATAGTTATCATCCTTCATTCAGTTCCCACACTCTTGTGTAGCAAGGGTGTATAAACATGCTTGGACAACCAATTACCTTCCAGTAAACTATTATATGGATAGTTAGAAGATACAAAACATTATTCCTATTACAAGGAATTACATCAGAGTCAGTTCATTCATGAGTCTATACTATACATTACATGTTACATGAATACACTTACATGAGTACCTTACATGGATACACTTACATGAGTACCTTACTTGAATACATTACATGAGTACCTTTATGTAGATAAATTTACCTGTATACACTTACATGAATACTTGTATCTCGATTTACTAGGACGATTTATTAGTACGTTCTGTGTAAATTGTCCTGCCTATCCCAGTTCAACGGGATATCTAGACGGGACTAACCATTCCGAATCCCAGCTGTTATCACCAATGGTTGATGAAATTCTACGGATGCGTACGATTATTAATTATACTAGGAGTACCTTTATGGGACTAACCATTCCTTGTGCCTTTTGTTCGCTACAGAGGTTGATGAACATCTACGGATGCCTACGGTTAATACTCATACTAGGAGTACCTTTACGGGACTAACCCTTCCTCCCACGTGCTATAGCTACAGAGGAAAATTGAACAATCTATGGATGTTCAAAGGTTATACATTTTGCTATTCGCGATGTCGTGTTAATCCTAATACAAAAGGATAACAATTACATTAGTACATTTTCCTATTACTTTATTTTGTGACACATTCACATAGACGATGAGTTAGACTAAGTGCTTTTAGTAATAGTCAAAAGAAAGGAAAAACTATCATTTTCACTTACAAAACATTCGGGTCTTGGTAGAAGACTACATTTCATACTAGTAGGAAATAAGGGATTTTCTAGGGTTTTACATAGCATACATAACAACTTTCCAAAACAAGATAATGACACTTAAATACTTATGAATTCACCAGCTTTAGGTTGATACTCGCTTTCAAAATAACTTATATTCTTAGGTCACCAGTAGACAGGTACGATGGCCAGGTTTTGAGAAGACGGAGCACAGACAAGACTCGTCTTTTATTTTGATTGTATATTTTGGTGTCTTATTACAATGAAAGAACACGCATGTATTAAAACGTTACTTTTAATGCAATGGATGATGTTGTTGCTTGTTTATTACTTTACACTGTTGTGATACTGTACATGACGTCCTCCACCCCGGAACGTTTCCGCCGTTTAGTTTTGGGGTGTGACAAACAAGCCCCAAATTTATAAATGTAGAATTTCCTGACTGTTGTTATATTTTAGATAAAGTTGTTTATGGGTTAAAACAAGCGGCATGAGCCTGGTATGAAACTCTTACCAATTTGTTAAAGAAATCGAATTATAAACAAGGATTAGTTGATCCCACTCTCTTTCGAAAGAATGCTTGGAATCGTCTCATGCTTGTTCAAATTTATGACGATGATATTATTTTTGGCTCTACCGACCCTGCTTTGTCAAGAGAATTCGAAAATTTGATGAAAAGCCAATTTGAGATGAGCATGATGAGGTGAAACGACCCAAAAACACGACCCAAAAATTTTCGTTTTTCAATATAATCTAAACCGTAATATAAGTATCATAACATAAAACATACGTGATGTATCCCCAAAACATAGTAAAATATTGTGCGGAAAACTGTATCATACAACATCAATCCAAAACATCAAAAGATATCCCCAGGATAAAAGCTATGTTGTGGTGTGTGCGATGCTGTCACCCCGAGCTCTTCCCTTTGCTTGCGGAAGTACCTGAAACCAAATTGAAACTGTAAGCACGAAGCTTAGTGAGCTCCCCCAAACTACCACATACCATACAATAACATATAAACACATATTGGGCCTTGCCCACTGCATCGGGCTGAAGCCCGGAAACTGCATCGGACCGAAGTCCGGAACTGACTGGGACCTTGTCCCCTGCATCGGACCGAAGTCCGGAACTAACTGCATCAGACCGAAGTCCGGAACTGACTGGGACCTTGTCCCCTGCATCGGACCGAAGTCCGGAACTAACTGCATCGGACCGAAGTCCGGAACTGTCTGACTGGACATGGCATCGCATAACACATCAACTAGCATAATACATATACGACATGCTACATCGGGCCGTGGCCCGGAACACATAGTACTTAACACATAAAACATAGCACACAATTCCTGTTCGAACCACGAAGGCATCGAACATACCAACTACTGCATCGGACCTAAATCCGGAAACTACTGCTAACTGAACGGGCCGGCATTGTGGCCTTAGACCCGTTCCTACTGGAAGGAAACTCACCTCGTAAGCTGGCTGCTGAGTGTGTGGCTCGGGAAGCTAACGGCGGCTGCTCCTGAATCTCCTCGGCTACAAGTCCATAAACACACTCAATCAAATACTAAACACTGCGCTTGGGGTAAAATGACTCTTTTACCCTCGGTCAAAGTCAACTCTCCTTTTGGGATGACTCGCCGAGTTGGGCCACCCAACTCGCCGAGTCCCACTCTCACTTTTCACTCTTACTCTCTGCTGCTCGTCGAGTCTGGCATCGACTCGACGAGTACCCTCTTGATCCAAGAACTCAGACAATCTTCATCCGACTCGCCGAGTCGTATGAACAGACTCGACGAGTTGTTCTTGATCCCAAGAAGATTGCCTTGGACTCGCCGAGTTGTATGAACAAACTCGTCGAGTCCCTCCATCACTGAGTCTACTCTCAACTCGCTGAGTCCACTTCCTGACTCACCTCGTCCACTCGACACTGATAAAACTGAAGGACTCGGGACTCGCGACCCGACTCATCGAGTCGTTCTTCCGACTCGCCGAGTCGCCGCCATGCAACTGATTTTTACTTGATTTTGTTTGAATCCAATGCATACAATTGATAGATCTGAGTCCAATAAGCTGTTTTACCACGTAAAGTTTCCAACTTTACGTGCACAACCTCATGAATAAGGGAAATAAGGCTAAAAGATGCATAAAATGGGTAGATCTATGGTTATCATGCAATATAACTCCAAAAAGACAGTAGATCTGGGCTCTACAACACCCCAACATTCAGATCCATAGATATATCGACTTAATAAGATGTTCATGCAAGTGTAAGGCTTGAAACAAGCACCAACTAGCTCTTAGGAGAGCCCTAATGGAAGTTTAAAGCATATAATAAGATGGAACTCCGAAAATACCTCAATAAACTCTGATTTGGCCTTGGATCTTTGCACTACAACACTTCTCCTTGCTTCTTCCTTCTTCCCTTCTTCACACCTTCACAAAATGGCACCAAAACACATATAAGCTCTTCAATGGAGGTTTGGGGCTCTATCACTGGGTTCTCAGGGTGAGGGAGGCAAGAATGGGGGCTATAAGGTGGTATAAATAGTGGGCAACCCGGGGATTTTAGGGTTTCAACCAGACAGATGGACTCGCCGAGTCGGGGATATGGACTCGTCGAGTCCCCGGCTCACGCGTGCCCTCAGACGCGACCCTACTCGGCGAGTCAGGCTAGAACTCGCCGAGTCCCTCTTGAAAACTCACTATAATTACCAATAAATCAACATACCGGGAACGGGTCGTTACATGAGGAAAATGAACAATTTTCTGGGATTATATATTCTTCAAAGCAGAGAAGGAATACTTATGAATAAAGATAAGTATACAAGAAATCAACTTGAAAAGTTCGGAATGACCAATACCACAAAGTTAAGAGTACCAATGGTAGTTGGAACAAGGCCTAATCCTTCGTTAGATAAACCAGCTATTGATCTCGCATTGTATCAAAGCATGATAGGTTTGTTACTTTATCTCATAGCAAGTAGGACTGATATCATGTTTTCTGGAAGTAATTGTGCTAAGTATCAATTGAATCCCAGAGAACCTCGTTTAACTTCAGTCAAGAATATATTTTGTTATCTCAAAGGAACAACTTCGTTTGGATTGTGGTATCCTTCGAAGATAGGCTTTTTAATACAAGCATTCTTAGCTGCTTATTTGGGAGGTTGTAATCTTGATTGCAAAAGCACAAGTGGCGAACGTCAATTATTGAATAGGAAGCTTGTCAGCTGGAAATCGAAGAAACAAACATGTGTTTCAATTTCCACAATAGAAGTAGAATATGTTGTTGCTACAGCTTGCACTTTTCAAATCATCTGAATACAAAGTCAACTACGCGATTATGAAATCAACATGAAGAAAATTATTTTGTATTGTGACTCACAAAGTGCCATTCGCATCTAGCATAACCCTTTGCAGCATTCGAAAAACAAGAACATTGCTCTTCGATATCATTTTTTCAAAGATCACGTTGAAGATGGGAACATAGAAGTTCATTTTGTAAAGACAAATGATTAGCTTGCTGATATCTTTATAAAACCATTAGATGAAAAATATTTCATGAGAATTCTTAAAGGATTAGGAATGATGGATGGAAATTGTGTTCCTCTATATTCTTTATTAGATTGACAAGGCAAAATGCTAAAAAGTTGTCGATTCAGCGGTTATTGTTCATAGTCAACGCTTCGACAGGCTTCACTTTCGACATCATGGACACTAGTTTGCCAACATCTTCGTTACTTTAGCTATTTTCAAATTTTCGCTAGTCAGGTACAATGATTTTCGTATTTGTATTTTTTTTTTCAAAAATCAAAAATACCAAAAATAATTTCATTTTTTTTTTCTTTTTCAAAAATCAAAACTATCAAAAAGTTTTCTTATTTTTGTTATTTTCTATCAAAAATCAAAAATCCAAAAATATTTTTGTTTTGTTAATATTGTCTTGTGCAGATTCTAGCAAAATTTTTTGATTGGGTCATGCTTGCTGCTTGAGGGAAAGGTATATTTTTGAAACTTTATCCTAGTTAGGATGTCCCTAGAAGCATGATGCATCATGTCGACCCAAGCCTCCATGAATCAATGTGTTTTCGAAATCCTTAATGGTTTTCGTATTACAAGGATTTCTACAAAATTAGGTTGTATTCACATTAGTCTCTGAGCTACCATAATCTTCTCATATGTGTTAAGAGTTTCCTACTTGGTCCAATCATAGCAGAAGTACTTTTGAATCTTATATCAATCTTTTTCATCCTAAGATTCTTTCACATTCATACGTAATGACATATGTCCAAGAGATCTCTGCCATAAAACAATCAGGATCTAGACATATCAAACATCTGTGTTTATGAAATGGATTAATGAGACTGTGATGAAAGTGAAACCCAAAATATCAAATCATTTGAGGAATTGACGGGGAACTTTGTTCTAGATTTTAATGAAACACTTGTTGCAATACGTACTTTTGATACTGCAAATCCTATTCTTTCATCTTGTGTGATCTTGATCAAATGTTTGAAACCTGCAACTTTTGTTACCCAACAAGATCCAGGTATAATTTTGTTTTGAGGAATAGGATTTAAGTGTGAGTATCATTCTCAATCTTTGTCACTTGATAAAATTTCCAAAGCTTATTTGTCACTGACTACATTGGTCATACATGTAATTTTGTTACAATTTGTTACTCTTATGTTTAGATGTGCTTTGTAACTAAATTCTTAGCTACCAACACATCCTGATATAAGAGGCCCTTTGATACTTTTGTATAAGTATTCGAATGTAATTCACAGGAAATAACACAAGTTGTTAGTCATCTGTCCTGATGAATAACGAAGCGATCTTTTCCCGGGATCTTACTATTTATGTCGAAATATTTTTGAAATCATAGTATCCAAAATTTTCTTATCTTTTTCCTTATCTTTGTCTTTGGTACACTTTACACTCATGAAATCCTTGAGGTTCTAAGTAATACCAACTCAGGCTGATGATTTCGAAAGCCAGGCACATGACTTCTCTTTTAAACCCAAAAGTGAATGAACCCAACCTCCATGCCAAAGGTTAGTGACGGTTCTCATTTAATGGGGGCAAGATAAACGATTGACTGATGTGATGTTTTGAGTTCTTGTCCGGTTTTCAAGGAAAAAGTGTACATCGCATTTTCACATGTGGCTACTTTTCCGGCGATTGGTATGATTTTCAAGGAGCCACATCAGCCTCATTTAATGCCAAAAACCGCTTCAAATTCAATTTCTAGTTACATATAAAAAGGGGTTTTGGGGTTCATTCCAATTTTACGCATACTAAAAATCCCCAAATTAAAAGAACTCTCTGCATTCTTCACTGATTCTTCAAACCCTAACCATGGCTGCCACAAATATTTCGGTTGATCCATCACAAATCACTGAAGACATTACATTGTAGCCATTAATGAAGATCCAGAGTACAAATTTTCAAGTTCAAGCCGATGTATCTGTTTATCCTGAAAAACTAAAGATGCTCATTGTTGCTCTTCAGCATTCTGTGGTATCCAAGGTGGTGTTTAGGTTTTTCTTTGTACCAGTTTCATGGTTGTCTCATGCTCATTCTATGGATACATATAGCAAGAGGATGAACACAGTCAACTTTCAACTGGTTAATGACAAAAAGTTTCGATTATCAAAGAAGATTTTTTCTCAGATTCTTAGTCTTCCTAATGGTGAACCCTTCTACAACGTAACGAATGAACAAATAACTCATATGTTCAATTAGACGGGTTATCATCCTACTCTCATAAAAATCAATGAGTTCAATAAATCTGGACTACCTTGTATGTGGACTTTTTTTCATTGGGATCTATCTTCATTGCTTAACTAGAAGAACAATTAGGTTGCATAAAGGCCGTTTGGAAGTTTATGCAATGGTCATAGGATTATACTATGATTTGCCGGTGGATTATACGGCTCAACTCTGGAAAGAGTTTGTGAAAAGCGTAGGGACCACGAATGCAGTTGATGTGATCTAGTGTGCTCGTTACTAGAGCCTCATTATACAATATACGTATGAGAAAGAAGGTATTTTGGTTCAAGATAATGAAGAAACTGCTGCATTCTCTATGTTTCATCATCCAAAAGTTGTTACAGACGATGCGAAAGTTTTTCCATATGTCGCCAGAAGTCCAGACGCCATGCTTCGCAAAGTTGATCCGTCTCACCCTGTTTTGGAGAGTTATTTGAAGACAATCAATCCTGATATTGAAATTGGTGTATTTTTCACTACAACCACTAGTCCCTCGAAGAAGAAGAAAGGATCTAAGAAAGTTACAAAGGGAAGTACATGAAAAACACAATCTGAGCAAGTTGAGAAGGTTGCTAAGGCTGCTAAGAAAAAGAAGGTGCATACTGAGTCACCTTTGATTGTTGCTTCTAAACTAGTTTCGAAGCCTGAAACGAAAGTAATTCCTTCAAAATTTGGTGTGCTAAAGAAATTGAAAAAGATGGCTAATAAACGTCGCCAATCCCCTGAGAGATCCATAAGTTTTTCACCCATTTTTAAAGTCAATCCTCAAGTAATTCAAAAGGGGGTTTTGTTTCGTGAAGTCCAAGCATCTGTTTCTCTAGCTTCGAAGAACTAAAGGGCATAAGACATGGCTAAACGTATTTCCAAGAAACAAAAGTAGAAGAAAAGGAAATTACTGATTAAAGATGACTCCATGGATGATGAGTTAGTTCCTGAGTCTCCAATTCACGTAGATCAAATGGGCCATTCTTCACCTGTGATGGATTCTGCACTCAAGTCGAATCTCGAGGTGACTAGAAATCCTGATGGTTCTGTGGAAACTTCTAAAGTAGACACACCCATTAATGCAGGTGAATAACTAAAGAAGTCTACTCCTGATAAGACTAGAGTCACACCACCCGAAGTGTCAAATGCCAAATTATTTCATAAGGAGGTTTGCAGTTCAGGCATCACTATGAACATATCTCATATAGACGAAAATGTCCTTATGGGTGAAGGAATATCGTATACAGCTGCCCAAGACAATCAGTCTCTTGTTGTCTCATCTACCTTCGAAACACCACTTGTTGAAACCATAGTTTCGTTACCTCCATTTATACTTCCTACTTTAACCAAATCACCTCCGTCAACTCATTCACCCACTTTTGATAATATCATGCAACAATCCATTGCTTCTTTATTCCCATCCCAATCCACAGAAGGTCCCAAAATTGTTAATGATGATCAAGCAGATGATGGTGGGTTTGTGGGTTCTTTTGTTGATATAGAGTTTGATCCTACCGAGGAGGATATTCCAGATCACAGATTGATGTATGGCAAACAATTTAAGATTCTTAATCAGAAACTTAACTCATGTATCTAATTACAAGCTGATGGTGGTGGTGAACATTCAGTTATAGGTATTGATGTGGATGTCATGTTGAAATCTTACGAACATCATCTTCAGGAGTCACTTGATCGAATTGACAAGAATAATGAATTAAGGGTTAAAGTTGAATATGAGAACTTTAATGGAGCCATTCGAGCTTTGAAGGATGCTGCAAAGGAACAACATGTTTTGTATGTCCAAGATTTCAAGGCCATTCATAGAATGTAAATCTGAAACTTCAAGAGATAAGAGAAGACATGGTGAAATAAATCTATATTCTAAATCACAATTATCCTAATCTTCATAGGAAGGAAAATATAATAGATAATGCGGTCACAAAGGCTATTGAATAGTATAATTCCTTCGTTCCCATGTTTGAAAACAAGGTTGAAGTCAATGCTACTAGATTTGGTGATATGGCAAAGTTACTTGGTGAATTAAAGGATCTCTTATCAATACCTGGATCTTCGACATTTGCAAATTTACTACTGAGTTCCTCACTAAAAATCTTACCTTGCTTGAGTCAATAATTCATAAATAACTAGCTCTGCTTCTGAAACTTCTTCCATTAATGCCAATGGGGGACCCACCTGTTGTTACAAGGGTGTAAGGGGGAGAAAAAAGGTATTTTGGTATTAGTAAATGTGAAGGAGGTTCTGGCAAAACATGTGAATATGCAAAGGTAGTGGGAAAGGTTTTAACTACTTAAATTCCTGTGTCAATGCCAAGGAAAACCGATCCAATAACCTCCAACTACAACAATAATGCATTTGAAGAAGGGAGTCGTAGTTGGTGGTACAAGTTCATCTTCGAAACCCAAGTCTACGGAAGCAGATAAAGGGAAAGGGAAAGAAGTAACTGTTGAACTTTCAAAGGAAGAAAAGAAAGATGGAATGGAATAAGAGATCGAGAAGAAAAGACAAGTTCATAGTACACTTCAACTGAGAGTCAATGATCCACATGGTCTCAACAAAAGTGATCCTACAAAGCATTATAATTATGAATCTAGTGAAGCCTTTTGTTTCTGGATAAATGCATGAGTTTCAGAAGATTCCCAAGAAAAACTTCAATACTGTGAAATCAACATGAATCAGTTAGGTTTTGCATTGAACAAAATGACGTTCTAGGATGAGCAGTTCGAGCTTACTGATAAGTACAAGGGTAAAATTGACTACAAGCATATGAAGTTTCATTTTCATGTTGTACTTGGGAAGAACGAAGAGGAGATAAGGTCACTGGTCAAGATAGTTCGGGTTCTGGGCATAACTAATGATGTTCTCTTTGAAGGAATGCTCCCGAATTATCGATATCACGCAGTCCGAGCAAACAATGTCACATTTCACTTCTCGGTTGTAGACCTTCCACGAACGAATCTTCACGATTAGTTAGTTGTGGTGTTGATAATGAAGATTGTTAATTTAGATAAATTGCAGGTGACAAGCAAGGAATAGTTTTTTTGAATGCTTTTGCACATCTAAAGGTGTTTATCGATGGTTACTATGGAGCATTAGCCTTAACAGATGTTGAGTTGGCAATGTCATTGGATAAAGTAGTCATTGTTCCACACACTATGCTTTTAGGTAAGGCTACTTTGAAAGATTTCAAAGATGGTAAGGTTACTTGAAACCATTAGCGATTGTTTTTGTTAGGAAATACACGAAGGGCAATAATTCTAAATTCGTATTTCAAGCGTGAGATGTCAAAAGGTAAACAACACCTCACTACACAAATCTCATGGTTCGTATGAACAATTGTGCCAAGAAAAATGAGGAGGAGAAAGCTAAGATTCAGAAGATCATTAAGTGGTATGATGAGATACGAAGGGTGATTCATTAAACGGTTGAGGTGCTAACAACTTAGATTCGAGATCTCTCACAAAGGTGGAGAATGTAGAGGTTTGAATGTTATTGTGAGGTGTCGAATATTTCTTAGTTGTCTGTAATATCAAAGTTTGTTTGTAATATTATTAAACGGGCATTTTATGTTTCGAAGGTTAGTGTATTTAGTCCCTTGTACTTTTTGGGGTTTCCGTATCCCTATATATATATATATATATATATATATATATATATATATATATATATATATATAATGGATGGATACATCTAGAGGTTAAGACTTTAATTCTGATATTGTAAGCATTTCTCTTATCCTTTTGTATTCTATGACAAGCAATAAACCGAGCCAACCAAATTTTATTTAGATCTTGTGTCTAAATCTATTCTTACTCTGATTATGTTTCAATACTCAATTTTGACGTCTCTTCATATCCTCCCATAATTAAAGGAAACCCTACATAGTTCAACCAAATTCCATGGTTTCTTAAGATACTTCAGCACCCTCCTTACTGTTTTCCAGTGTTTAGTACTACGATTTCTAGTAAACGTACTTATGTTTCCTACAACAAATGTAATATTTGTTGTTGGTCATAGCATACATTAAACACCAAATGACCTTTGTAAACTCAAGTCATCAAATTGATTTACCAGTATTGGGCATAAGTTTCATGCGTGGATAAAATGGAGTACTCATAGGAGAACAATCTGAAAAACTGAACTTCTTAAGCACTTTCTCAATGTAATGAGACTATGAAGTTAATATTCCTTGATGTTCACACTTGATTCTTATTCCAAGAATCACTTCCGCCTCCGCTACATCCTTCATGGTGAACTGAGATGATAAAAACTCTTTAGTCATGTCCACTTGATTTTGATCACTACCAAGTATTAATATATCATCTACATACAAGAATATGATCATTCTTTCTTTAGAATCATTAAACTTGCTATGTACACACTTGTCTGATTGATTCAACTTGAAACCATATGACAAGACAAAATGATCAATTTTCTAATGCTACTTTTTTGGTGCTTGCTTTAGCCTATACAATTATTTAACCAACTTTCAAACCTTATGCTCATTTCCAGGCATAATAAAACCCTCAGTTTGTTTCATATACACGTCTTCCTCTATATCACCATTTAAGAGTGTTGTTCTCACATCCATTTGGTGAATCACTAAATTATGAATTGGTGCTTAGGTAATCAATAGTCTGATGGTGGATATACGAGCAACTGGAGCATAAGTTTCAAAATAGTCAATGCTAATTTTTTTTCTAAAACCTTAAATAACCAATTGAGCCTTAAACTTGTCAATTTATCCATCAACTTTCATCTTCGTTTTGAATATCCACTTACAACCTAAAGGTTTGTATCTAGCAGGAAGATTAAATCACACCCAAGTATTATTCCTCATGATGGAATCTTTCTCATAATTTATTGCTGCTTTCAAGAAAGCAACATCTTGAGATGTCATTGCTTCATAAATTGTTTTAGGATCCTCTTCAACGCTAAAACAATATGAATATTAATTTGTAGTTTCATCTCTAGTACCCTCAACCAGGTAAAGCTGAAAATCATTACCAAATGATTTAGCTTTCCTTTGTCTCTTACTTATTCTAAGCTCAGGTGATTCATTTTAATCATGTACAACTTCACAAGCAGTCCCACTAGAACTAGAAAACAAGTCCTTTGGTCTAAGTATGGATGAAAGTTGATTTTCATCAAATATTACATATTTAGATTCTATAACAATGTTAAATGAGACAGAAGCATTAGGTTCTATAACATAAAACCTATAAGGCTTGGAATGTTCAACGTATCTAATAAAGATACAATCAGTACCTCTTTCACAAAACACTTTAAATTTTGTTTCAGTCGGCCTCACAATAGCCCGAAAACCGTATACTTTCAGATATCCTAAGTTTGGTTTCCTTTTGTACCAAAGTTCATAGGGAGTTACCTTGTTCCTTTGGTTTAGAACTCTATATAAGAGATAACATGCAGTAACTATAACTTCTCCCTAGAAACCATAACTCAAACCTGAGTAAGATAACATAGAGTTCAGTATTTCCTTTGGAACTCTATTTTTTTCATAAATCCCATTTGGTTGAGGAGTATATGGAGCAAATATTTGATGTATAATACCAAAAAATTGGAAATAATTAGGATCATAATACCCTGCACCATGAACAGTGCAAAGTCTTTTCATTAAATAATTTTGTTGCAATTCAACATCATTTTTATAAAATTTAAATTTATCAAGGGCTTCATCCTTGGAATGTAACAAATACACATAGAAAAAATAAGAATAATAATCTATAAAATTAACTATGTATTTCTTTTTTTCCTAAGGATGGAGTTGAATTCAAATCACATAGATCACTATGAATCAATTCAGCCAGAACAAAATTCCGTTTAACATCACGATAAGGTTGTCTGGTTCTTTTAGTTAATGTACAAGTTTTACATTTTTCTATGCTAACACCAAATAATGGTATTACTCTATATTTAGACATTTCAATCATTTTTTTTATAATGTACATGTCCTAAACGAGCATGTTATAACGAAGATTTATCAACACTAGAACAAACCATATATATAGAATCTATAACTTTTTTATTATTTACATTCAACCTAAGCATACCATTACAATAATACCCAAACCCAAAAAATGTACCACATTTAGTTAGTATATATTTATCAGATTCATAGACTTGTTTATATCCACATCTAACAATTACACCACTAGAAACTAAGTTCTTTCTAATCTTAAGAAGAGAGTTTTTCCAGAAATAAAACATAAACAAACACAACCATGTCCCAAATAGGTGCTTTGTTATTGTCACCCATGTAAAACACAGATCCAACAATAAATACTTCATAATCCTTGAACCAAGAGCGATCTTTAAACACATGACTCGTCACCCCCGAGTCTATTCACCATGCATGATCATCATCCTAAACATAGAATGATTCAGGAATTAGTGTTACATGATATATAATAGCTGTCACACCCTAAAACTGGAACGGCGGAAATGTTCTGGGGTAGAGAACATCATGTACAGTATCACAACAAAGAATAATAGTAAACAAGCAACAACATCATCCATTGCATTAATAATATAATTTTCATACAAGTATGTTCTGTATAGTTAATAAGACACCATATATATGAATCAGAATAAAAATGAGTCTTGAATGTACTCCATCTTCTCAAAAGCTAGCCTCGGTACCTGTGTACTGATAACTTGAGAATACTAGTTATTTTGAAAGAGTTTATCAGCTTTAAAGCTAGTGATTTCATAAGCATTTTAGTGTCATTGTTTGAATAAAAATGTTTGTAAGAGTGTAACGTAAGCGTTTTGTAAATGTTTGTATTTCCTAGAAAATCCTATATTTTCTACTGAAATGTAGTCTTTTACCAAGACCCGACTACTTGTATGTTTGTTCTTTTGTAATTGTATGAGTTTTTCCACGTGAAACTATCATTATAAAAATTAGTTTATGTTATCATTTATGTGAGAAGGTCACAAAATAAATGCAGTAAGGGAAAATAATGTTTATTCTCAGTAGTGACACTACTGTTTATAAAGTAATAAAAAAAAGACTCCAAGTCGTATTAAATGAGCTATACACCTCGGAGAGTCTCATTGCCTTTAATTCCTAGTTGGTTAATTAAAGGTTTAGATGTGAACTCATTTGTAACCATGCTAATTGACTGCTGAATAACTGATGACCTTCCGGGGTGATAAAAAAGTGAGGTGACATTTTGTCACCCCTTGGCCTTATCGGCTGGGACTGTAGTTAGTAGTGGAGGTGTGCGAGTGTCTGTCCTGTATAGATCTTTACGCACGATGCCCGCTCTCCCTCCAGGAGGCATTGGTTACACTATGATACAACAATGTGTTATTGTATCCAAGTATAGTGTGTCAGATTCTAGTTATCATATTATAATATTTGTATAGTATGATTTCATGTATAGTATCGTGTAAGTTTCCTTAGCCTCTCTTCATAGTGTCTTCTATTGTATATGTATAATATGTATTGAATCATTTATGAACTGACTCTTTGTATGCTTCATTGTTCAAGAAATAGTGAGTAGTACACCTCTAAATTATACCTATTATAGTTTACTGGTAAAGTTGTTTGAATGAATTATTAAGTTTATACACCTTTGATACCCAAAGGTGATGGAACTGAGGTAAAAGCTTTTATATCTATACATATATACATAATATATAACTAAGGATCAAACGACACTCGGACCAACAACAGGGTACTCTAAGTCCTCAACCAAAAAAGGAACAAGAACTAAAGTGAGTTATCAGTCCTAAGTCCTTCAAACCTTACTTATATAACTATATATGCATTAGACATGGTTTTGACAATATATAACTTTAAACGAAGTTAGAGGAAAGATTTGGCATAAAATAACAAGTGTGATAAAGACTTTAGCATGTAAAAGAGTTTGATAATCATTTTGAAATAGTTTGTTTGATGAAACAGGTAAAAGTATAGTAAATCCATTTGTTTGATAGTTATTAATCACATGTGATTGATATAATAACTACAATGATTCTACTTGTATTCCCCCCATAAAATCATTTAAAGTCATTTAAAAGGTTTATTAAGGGGTATGAACTCACCTGCAGTGAGTGGTTTGGATGAAAGTGCTATATAGGGTGCTAAGTGCCAAGTTAAGGCTTGAACACACAGAGGGATCATATTTAACATATAATGACACATATATGTATCTAAATAGTGATTAAACAACTAATTAAGCAAGTAAAGACACCCTCGGACATGGGAGGACTTTGATTCAAGTGCTACAAATGCATAGGGCTGCACCTAAGGGTTGTAGGGCCTCACTTTGGAGTTTACGACTCAAGTGTAAACCGCCATGAGTTTACGGCCCATGGGTTCACGAACCAACGAGTTTATAGCGGTAAAATCATGGTATCTTGTACCATTTTGATGTTTAAGGTCCTATACTCATCTTGGAAGTGTTCTAGACCTAGATCCAAGGCTTAGGAAGGTGTTATGGCAACTTTGCACCACTAAATAAAGTTTATAGCCAAGGGAGATTGCCTTGGCTGTAAACACCCTTTCATTCATGATTTCTTGGTGTTTTCTAGTTGTTTAACAGGTGATTCTAGTATGTAACAAGGTAAGGGTGATATACCTACGTTTTGGAGGCAAATGGGGGTGTTTTCAGCGCAAAACACTTAAGTGTTCTTGGTGTTCTTGATGATCTTGAAGATCTAGCTTGAAAAGATGAATTTGTAGATGAATTCAAGGAAGAAATCAAGAAGAAGTGATGTATCAACACATATATAGAAGGATTTACTTACATTTTTGAAGATTGGAAGCAAAACTCTTAAAATCCTTGGGAGAGAATCCGATTTTTCGAGCTTGGAATCGTGAAAATGATTGAAAAATGACTAAGTGTCATATATATATATATATATATATATATATATATATATATATATATATATATATATATATATATATATATATATATATATATAGACCATGGAGTTTATGACCACCATGATTTTACGGCTCTAAACTCAATGGTATTTTGTCGTAAACTACTCTTTTGAGGGTTTATGGCAATGATTGATAGATTACAAGTTCAACTGGTATTCCCTTTCACACATTCCTTTGGTGTACTAAGCTCAGAGTGTTCAAACAAACCCTAATTAGGGCTAAAAGTTAGTAGAAACAAGTCTGACTTTGATTGAAGTGAACAGTGTATACAAGATAGAAATTTCAGGTTGTCACAATAGAAATGGTTGTAATTTCAAATATAAAACTCTAACCTTGTGGTTTTGGACATTGATCATTAGATCCTTGTCCGTAAGTGCTTGCACCATTTTTTTTGTTCTTTATACGATTATGTCGCTTCATATGACCGGTTTTGTTGTAATTCCAACGCACAAGTTTTTCTTTCTTGTTTGAAAACTTGTGATGGTCATCTTTCTTCTTCATTTTTCCTTTGTTATACTTATGAGGTTTTTCATCTTCCACCACTTTCTTGAGCCCAAATATCTTCTTAAACTCTCAAGTGAGTATCAGGTTGTACTAGAGACAACTCTTGTTTTTCGTGTTTCAGCGTGTGTTTAAAGTCTTTCTAGGATGGGGGCAATTTTTCAATAACACTTGAGACAGAAATGGATTCATCTGTTTGAATTTTGTATTGTTCTTATTGTACTAAAATTATTATGATTTCATTGTACTGTTCCATGATAGGTGTCACACCCCAAAACCAGGAACGGCAGAAATGTTCTGGGGCGGAGGACGTCATGTATAATATCAACAACAATGTAAAGTAGTAAACAAGAAACAACATCATCCATTGCATTAATAATATAATATTTATACAAATGTGTTCTGTCAAATTTTGATAAACACTAAAGCATAAATCAAAATGAAAGATAAGTCTTGAACAAGCTCCATCTTCCTTTCTCCTTGCATCGGTACCTGTCTATGATGACCTGAGGATACAAGTAATTTTGAAAGCGAGTATCAGCTTTAAAGCTGGTGAGATCATAAGTATTTAGTGTCTTAATTTGTATGTGAGAAAATGTAAGTATATGTACTTAAAAGTATTGAAAGTGTATATGAACTGTAAGTGTTTGAAAAACCCTAGAATCCCTATGATTCCTATTAATAACAAAAGGAGTCTTCTACCAAGACCTAACTGTTCTGAATGTAGTCTTCTACCAAGACCTAACTGTTCTGAATGTAGTCTTCTACCAAGACCTAACTGTTTTGAATGTGTGTGTCTCTTGTAAGAGGATGTATTTTCCAAAGTATAACTATCATTATTCAAAAATATAGTTTGTACAATAATGTTTAAGTGAGGTTATCACTAAAAATATGTAATGGAAAATCAATGTAGTACTATGGTGTAGTGTCCAACTACAACCGTACTTATTACCTTAAATCTAGGGTAATACTTCCAAGTACTGTAGTATTTAATAAAAATAACTACATCGGTACTCAACTGCCTTATTTGAGGGATAAGGTATAATGTGATGTCTAGATCCCAGACTATACGCTCCCCTATCAAAGGGATTTTGGGACCTACCCACGACCCCTGCATGAACGCAAGCCGTGAGCATCCACATTACCGAATGATCATGTATACTCGATATAACTATCACAATTGTGGTGTGATTCATCAGTATAGTTAGATCCTGAACTGGTTCCGTGCTATAGCACCTAATGACGTCTGTTCTATGTATATGTAAGTGTGATCATGTAATTGTATTCAAGTAAGAGCGATCATGTAATAGTACAGTAGTGTACTGTAATGTTCTATGTGTGCTAGCTGTAATGTGTGTTCTCTCTATCTAGAAAGTATAGTAATGTAATCATTCTAGTATAGTTGTATATGTTCTCGTCCTAGTATAGCTGTATATGTAATGTACTGAAAAGTTCTAGAAAGTATTGACTCATGAATGAACTGACTCATTGAATGATATCGCATTCTAGCAATGGTTCTAGTATCTTCCTGAACTACCCATATGGTAGCTTTCTAGTAATCTAAGTGTACGTATGGACCTGGATGTATACCCTTGCTACCCAAGGGCATAGGATGAACTGGAAGGACCTTTTATGACTATATATGTGTACATGATATATAACTAATATTTAAACAACCTTCGGACGAATACCCAAAATCCCACCAGACCACATCTCAAGGCGCGAAAAGGAAATAGGGTGGATAGCCTTCCTAAGTCTTTTAAACATTTCTTATATAAGTATACATATAGAGGCATGCAATTTATAATATAAAAGCATAAATAAGATTTGTAAGACATTTGAAATATAAGTATTATTTTAAGAAAATATCGACTTGGTGTCAATCTATAAAACAATTTGAAGGCATAAGTTTAATAAAACAGTTTAAGTATAAGGAAACATTTGTTTGAAACACAGTTGTAAATAAGTTTGAAAGGAAATGTACGGAGTAAGCTGTACAGTGTAAAAAGGAGTTTAAACATTTAAAATGTTTATAAAAAGTCATTTGAAGGAAACTGTTTGGTAAAACGGTTAATGAGTAGCCAAATCATTTGAATGCTGTATATTAATCACATGTGATTGATGTAATAAGTAATATAATCCTACTTGCTAATCACATGTGATTGACATAATAAGTAGCATGATTCTACTTGTATCCCCCCATAAAACATTTAAAAAGAGTTTAAAACATTAGTTAAGGGGTATGAACTCACCTGCGGTAAGTGACTGGAATTGAACGGACTGTTATCGTACGAAAGGATCGGACAAGTGCTTGGTGTCAAGTGGAGACTTAGATACACACAATGATCCTAATTACATATGAAAACATATGTATATAAATAATTAGTGATTATAACACTAATTATACAAGTAATAACATTTAAGCGCGAGGATAACACTTTTGGTCAAGTGCTAGGAGGCTAAAGGGTTGCAACAAAGGAGTGCAATGCCCCTAATGTGAGTTTAAGGTCAAAAGACCATATTCATAAGAGTTTATGGCCCAAGGAAGTAAGTTCCTGGCCGTAAACTCCCAACCAAGGATTGGGATGGTACTTTCAATTACTACAACCTTAGTGGGAATTGTTTCAAGGCATATACAAGTGTTTGGGCACCATATTGACTCCTTTGGGGAGTTTACGGCCCAAAGACCCTTTTCCCTTGGAGTTTACGGCCGTAAACTCCCTTGGGATGGTGATTATGGTGCCTTCAAGTCTTTCAAATAACTAGGAACAATTCTAAGCTTTTGTACTTGGCCTTAAGAGGATTTATGGCAGCATTTGGTACCATTTCTTGGAGTTTACGGCCATAGAACATCTTGGGCCGTAAACTCCCTCAAACATGGGGTTCTAAATGTTTTAGTTAGTCCATAACTCATCTAGGTACTTGTCCAAATTGTCCCTTGGCCTTAGGAAGTGTTTAGGGTGTCCTTTGACCCCTTTAAAGGAGTTTACGGCCCAAGAATTACTCTTGGCCGTAAACTCTTCAACATATGTGCTTTCCTTATGTTTTCTAGGTCCTAGATACTTTAGGGTATTTGTCTAACATGATGTCCAAGCCTTTGGGGGTGATTAGGGCACTTTTAGCCCTTGGAAAAGGGGTTTACGGCCCAAGAAATGTTCTTGGCCGTAAACTCCTATAAACTTATGATTTTGAAGTGTTTTGATGTCTAAAATAGTCACAAGCATATGAGGGTTAAAGTCCTTAGGCTTAAGGGGTGAGTTAGGGCACATTTATCCCTTGGAAATGGGGTTTACGGCCCAAGAAACCCTTGGCCGTAAACTCCAAAAGTCTTGTGATCTTGGATGATTTTGGACATGTAACAATGTTATAAAGCATATAACAAGTATTAAAACACATCTAGGGAAGTAGACTCACAATCTGGGATGAAAACCCGAAGATCCGTGAGAGAGAAATGGGCTTTTCTCTAAATGGAATTCAACTAATGAACCAATTTGGTTTAGAATTCTATTTATAGTCCTAAGATTTTTGGCAGAAAATATTTCTAATCTCGGAATGGATTCTAATGATTCTAGGGTAATGGAATTTATAGTGTTGCACAAAATCCTAGTGCAACCACTCTCATAATACCCCTTTTTGGTGTAAAACCCTAAAACTGCCAAACTTATTCCAAAAGTTTGAATTTTCACTGTAACTGCTCTACTAATATTGGATTGAAATGGTTTGATTTAGAATGGAAATTTCGGGTTGTCACAATAGGCATTGAATCCACCATCTTGTAATTATTACGATTACTAACAAGGAATTTCTTACTTAAGGCATCCTCTACCATGTATTTGAATTCAAGGGCATCCCATAGATCTTTTGTAGATTATCGATTTTGATAAATGTGAAAGAGAGAGTCATACATACCATTTAAAATTTGCTCATGATAGATGTAATCATCATTTTCCAATTTGCGTCTTCTTCTGGTATGTTTAAGAGTTTCATCATCCATTGGTTATGGTGCGGGAGTGCTTAAAATGTGAACAAATTTCAGGATACTGAGAAGGAAATGAATCGCCTTCTTCCAGCAATAATTTTTGCCTTCAAACTTATCCAACTTCATGAATTTAGAAGTCACGTCTTTAATAGATTCAACCATTTATATGCTTTCACCAAAATTTGCAGATTTTGAATATTAAACATCAAGGGGACATAATAAGAATACATATAAACTTGGATAGATAATAGGATTGTGTATATCAAACATTTTCCGAAATCTGTAATTCGTTCATTTTTCCTGGTGTACACTAATTCAGAAGTAGGATAATCCAAAAATTAACCAATCTGGATTACAGGTCTAATTCATACTAAGAAATGCAAAATAATTATTAATTATGTTCTTGAGAGATAGAGAAATTATGATGTCATTAGTGGGTTTTTTTTAGGGGGGGGGGATTGCATGGATGGACTAATACCTGAAGTAAAAAATCCATTTAGGTTTTGGGGCGCTGCCCCTTGGAGCCATGTCCGCTGACCAATCAGCAGAACCACCGCCAGGGGCTCTCCCCCTTGGAACCCTACATCCAGGTTCACTGTCCCTCGACCCTCATATTCCCGAGTTCATAATTATCACAACGAGTGTGCATCCCGCACCATCAAGCTCGGTTAGTAAATGAATGTCACCCTATCTTATTACTAATAATAATTACACCAAAATATCTTCATAAAACTAAAATCACCAAAAAAAAAACAAGGAGGTTAATATGTTCCTTGTTGTTGTTTTGCAAAGTATGTTTCTAAACTAGTAAAACCCTGATCTATGGTGCATGTATACTTAATCTATAGATTATGCTACTACCATCTTGATGTGTATTGATGCTAATAAAACCCAACAATGGTATCAGAGCTTAATATACTTTACCTAATTGCAGAAAACTTTGTAAAATAAAAAAAAACAAAGAAACATGTTTAATCGACGTGCGCGATGGGTCTCTGGCCAATGCGACACATCTATATGGATTTTTTTTCACATTTTGGATTTTGATCAAATTTCAAAAACATGTGTTATCCTTATTAATTAAATTATTATTTTAATTTGTTTAAATTTCATAATTTGAATTTTAGATTAATTTGAAATATTGTTTAATAAATTTTAAATTTCAATATTTATTTATATAAAATTTGAATAACATTTACACTTGAATCGAAAATTTGAATAATCGTCTTAAACTTTATTTAATAAGATTATTAAATTAGAAAGAAAAGAATATATAAATTTAGAAGGTTTAAATATAGTATATGGTATAACTCTATATGTATAACAATTATAGCACATCTGTCCTCATATTTTTAATTAAAAAGCATTATCGGTTAATCAAGACTAGACACACCTGCTCTATTACTCTAAGAAGGTTAAGGAAGTTTGATGATCCCTAATGAGATTGGTTTTTATGATGCTTCTCTCTTACCACTATCTGCACCTTTTATATTTTCAGAGGGCAGTTATTGAAAGGGTTCAATCATATTTTGTTTGAAAATTAAAATTATTAATCAAGTAATAAAATAAAATTCATGTTTTATATACAAAAATGTGATTCATGTATTACCCATGAAGACATAATATTTCTTATATTCTAATGATCGAGCCTGTGTGGTTAACCAATACATCATTACAGAAATATAATTTCATATAATGTGTCACTCGTGAGATTATTCTATTGATGGAGCGTGTGTTGTTAAACAACACGTCAACTTGAGAATAGTTTTGTATCGAGTGTTACACAGTTTTACATGGTTGATTTACCATATATTCGATGATCTACGACATCCTTGTCATTGAATAGAGATGAGAGTAATCGAGATTAACACACCATTAAATGCTAATGAATCTCAAATGGTCTAGGAGTTTAAAAAGATTGAAACTAACAAACTACATTGCCTACCTAAACAACTTTGGTGTGTTTTTACGACATCGCTTTACTCATTGTGAAGCCAAATATGTATCCTACCCTTGTTAATTATTCATTCATGGTTAATAATTATCTGAAGGATGAATTCAAACTAACTAGACATTTCATCTTATGGATGCCGAACAATAACAAAAACACCAATCCTCCCCATCCACCTCCAATAAACTAAAACTTCTCTCTAATCTTGATCCAATCTAAGGAGAAACTGACCAGTCGGAACTATCTAGATTGGACTAGTACCTTGAGGATTATCTTAAGGGACGAGGGCAAAGAGTGTGTCCTCAATCAAGATATCTCTTATGTGGATGATGTGTCTACAAAAGCTGAAACTGTTACCCATCACAAGCATGGCGATGAATCTGACGGATTTCTAGGTTATAAAAAAATTCATGTGGCTGAAAAATGTTTAAACCCTTAAGTTCACATGAAACCTAGAAAGTACCATTTTTTCTGTATTGATAGCAGTAACCTATAAACATCATGTAACCCTAGATAAAGGCAATGAAAATAGAAATTAACATAAATATTAGGGTTACATACCTTTTGATTATCGTAGAAAATAATCATATGAAATCCTCTTGAAGTCCATTGGAAAGCAAGCCCCAAAAGGATGATGCCTCTAATGGCTCATACCCAAAACCAGAAAACTTATATTGGGGAGCAAAGAGGAAATATGAAGGGAATTTTGTTTCTATACCTTTAGGTAATGTGGAAAATGAAAATTGCAAGCCAAGGGGTCCTATCTATAGTTTAGGTTACTTGTGGGAAAAGAAAGATTTAAATTAACCAGAAAACTTATAACTCCAGAAAACCATCCATGATATAGATGCTTTTAGATTTGCCTTTTTTATTCAACTATTGAACAATTACAATTCACCCCTTGCACCATCAATTATTTCCTATTAATCCTGAATTAATTCCAGATTAATTCTGATTAATAATTAATCAATTGTAAGTGATTTCTTATGTATTTATTAACCATATAAACTAACAACTCAATTATTTAACAATTTATCTCAAATTAGTTTATTAATCACATAATAAATTAACAAATCAATGTTTATTTCCAATTAATATATTAATCACATAATACATTAACAAATACTTTTTCCATCATTTCCAATTAGTTTATTAATCATACAATAAGTTAATAAATTATGCACCTCTACTAAAGAACTTCGCATTTAATTACAAGAATATACCAATTTAGTTACTAGCTTAGACACCTTAATCCAATAGTCTCCCACTTGGATAAGTCTATAAGTACAATTGAAGTATAGACCTTAAACTAAATAGCAAAGCGTGCTTTCCAAATCCACTGTCAATCTCTAATTGAAATCAAACTTTAGCCATAAGATAAGTAATCAACTATTCTTTCTTTCTACAAGATATCGTATGAACCGAGTCATAGATTAATTGCTCAACCACATGTTTATTTGTTATGTTTCCTAATTTCCCTATTTGAGATCAAATTTCAAACTACAAAATTAAACACATCAGTTAGTCTAGACTAGGCTCTTGGTTTTCATAGATCAACACAAATCACTGAGGGGCCCAAAGATATCTCTTTTCCTTATTCTGGAAAAAGAATGAATTACATTGACTATCGAGTCATACAATTCATAAATAAAATCGCACATGGAATAACCCTTTATAACATCGACTTACGAGATGTGTTTGAGTAAACCAATGCACAAGCGACATGTAAACTATGAACTATATATCTCTTCTTTAAGATTAGAAAATATTATCATCCTAGAATTACATGTTGTTGAATCCATAAAGTAATATCTAAGCATGGATTTATCCAATACATAAAATCTCTATTTTCAAAATATTCATGAATATTGCAGCAATTCCAATTGCAATGTCTTAACCTTAATCGACAATCTTTAATCAATTCACAACAATCTTAATTTACTACTTACTTCCAAAAGTATGAATGATTGCGGAATTTTGAATGATATTTAGATTACTCAGGGAAGTAAAACATTCAAAGTGAAAAATAATAATAAATTAATTTACTTTGGATTCATACCCATTGATTATAAATAAATACTTATTATTTAATCACCATAAAATTACGAATTTATACATTGTATAATGTTTCAAGTAATTAAGTAACATTAGTCATACCTGTTGGATTAGATGTCTAAGCCTATAACAATTATTGGTATGTACTTGACTCGAGAGTAGCATGGTCCATTTGGGTTGCATATCATCAGGATAATTTGTTAGGATGGACTTTTGAGAGAAGGTTATTTATGGTTTATTAATATATTATAAGTTATAATATATTAATATGAAATCATATGTTTTAATTAGTATTGATCAAGAATTAATTTGGAATTAATTTAGTGATCAAAAGAGACTTACTATATCTATGGGGACTAATTATGATAATTAGTTATATTTATATGTGTTGGGCTTATGACCCATGTTGGACCAAGTTTATGTATGGATACATAAAGAGTTGGGCCACATGAACCATGGATCAAAAAACCCATGGTTATGGATTATGGGTTATACCCATAACCCTTGGATTCCTACATATAAATAGGTTACTCCATAGCCAAGATCACCACTTCTTTTCTTAGAGAAATATGGAGGTGTTTTGGTGCATGGAATTCTCTCTCAAGAGCCACCTTTGTCCTAGGTGTGTTGTGATTACATTTGAGGCATTTCATACTATTGGTGCTAAGCTCTTAAGGCCAAATACATCATGACTTCAAGCCACATAAAAAGGTATGTTTTTGTTACACCCCAATTCTGGTATGATATTTATATTGTTAATTATTGTTATTTTTTTCTTGAAGTGTTAACGGGAACTCGACGAATCAGTAGCCGCACTCATCGAGTTGGGTCGCGATTTCGAGCACGTTTAGGTTGGCGACTCGGTGAGTCCATATCCCAGACTCGGCGAGTCCGCGAGTCTGGATGAAACCCTAATTTCAAGGGTTTGCACCCTATATAAACAACTTTTGGGGGCCTCACGTCAGCCCCATCATCCCATGGAGCTTCTTTCTCGAAACCCTATAGCCCTTTTTTCATTTTGTGTGATTTTGGTGTGTTCTTTGAAGATTTTGAGAGATAAAGAAATGTAGATCAAGAGGAGAAGAAGGAGATCCTAGATCCTTGAGGAATTTTAGAAGAAAGTAAGGTATATCTTGGCCCTTTTATGTTTCTATGCTTAAATCTCCTCTGTGAAGCCATTAAAGCCATTCTTGTACCATTTCTTAGCTTAGTAGTAGCATAGAGGACTCATGGAGTTGATTAACCTTCAGATCTAGCTAGATTTGATTTCCAGGAGCTTAGATCTAGCACCTTTATGGATCCATTTTGCATGAAAGCTCTAGATCTACTATTATAGTGTGCTTTTAACCATAAAACCTTCATTTGATGTTATTTACATGTAAAGTTGGAAGCTTTACATGTAAATCAAGTCCCAGGAAACCAGATCTATTAATGGCATGGATTAGTTGCAAGCAGAATCGAGTGTAAAGTATTTGCATGCATACGACTCGGCGAGTTGTTCTTCTGACTCGGTGAGTCGAGTCGCGAGTCCCCTGTGTTTCCTTTTTCGAGTTATGCCGAGTGCAACCAGTGAGTGAGAAGTGGATCGGTGAGCTAGAGGGTTAGACTCATTCGTGGAAGAACTCGGTGAGTCAATGCCTTGACTCGGTGAGTCCAAGGCCATCTTCATACTCGACGAGTTGTTCATACAACTCGGCGAATCACAACAAGAATGATCATCTGATGAAGAATACCTCGACGAGTTGTTCATACAACTCGGCGAGTCAGATGCAGATTGCCGGAGTGATAGTAGCGAAGAGGAACTCACCGAGTTTGCGCTAAAACTCAACGAGTAGTAGCGAGTGGAACCAAGGAAGTAAGAGTAAGAACTCGATGAGTTGGCGGCCCAACTCGACGAGTCAGGTCAACTGAATGTTGACTTTGACAGTTACGTTGACTTGGACCAAGGATAGGAGAGTCATTTTACCCTCAGTATTATTATTATCAGTATTTGATTGATGGTGCTCATGGATATTGTAGTCGGGGTGAAACCGGAGACGCAACAGACAGATTCTGTAGCAATCCTTTCAGCAGCTAGGCTACGAGGTGAGTTTCCTTCCAGTAGGAATGGGTCTAAGGCCACAATGATGGCCCGTTTAGTTAGTAGTAGTTTCTGGACTTTGGTCCGTTGCAGTTGTTAGTGTGTTTGATGCCTTCGTGGCTCAGCCAGGATTTATGTGTTATGTGTTATGGGCTATAGCCTGACATAGGATGCAGTATATGAGTTTATGACCATGTGTGTTATGCTAGTTGATATGTGTTTTATGCTATGCTACGATCAGTTAGTTCCGGACTTCGGTCGGATGCAATCAGTTCCGGACTTCGGTCCGATGCAGTTAGTTCCGGACATCGGTTCGATGCAGGGGACAAGGTCCCAGTCAGTTCCGGACTACGGTCCGATGAAGTGGGCAAGGTCCAGTACGTGTTTATATGTTATTGTATGGTATGTGGTAGTTTGGGGGAGCTCACTAGCTTCGTGCTTACAGTTTTAGTTTTGGTTTCAGGTACTTCCACAAGTAAGGGGAAGAGCTCGAGATTATGGCATCGCACACACCACAACTTCAATCTTTATCCTGGGAGTTTGTTTTGATTTGTAGTTTGATTTGATACAGTTGTTTCACGACATTTTATTATGAGTTGAGATATTTGACACATGGTCTTTATGATATGAAAAATAGTATATGATTTTTATTACTATTTAAACAAAAAATTTTGGGTTGTATTTTTGGGATGTTACAAGTTGGTATCAGAGCCTTGGTTTGAGGGATTCGGGCACACTTCCGAGTGTGTCTGAACTCAAACTAAGGAAATGGTAAAATGTTTTTTTTTTCTCAAAAGAAAAGAGTTTTAGAAAAGTAAAAAGAATTTTATGAAAGAGAAAAACTTTGAAAAGAGAAAAGGGGTGTGGTGCATGCAATTAGCCGAGCTCAAGTTAGTACTCCCAAATTACCCATACAAGTTATGTTATGAATATCAGTTTTAGTTTCAGTAGAGCAACATGCTAGTATAGAACTAAGGATCTAGGAAGATGCCTTATATGTCTGCTTTATGTGTTTCAGCCTTATAAGAATTGCATGCTAACATAGAGTAGTCGGCAGTAGGATAACCTGTTTAGGTTATGCCTGATAATATGAATTTAGCATTTTATGCTAGTACAACTTCCCTTTTTATGAGGATAGAATTGCTTGAGTGGTCTCCCATATCTGAATGCTGCTTGCTTTGTGCTTTGTGGGACTCTAAGTGATGGGAGTTAGCCCTTAGGTGAATGCATCACATCACATGTGAACAGGGTTGATTAATCTCAGAGTGCTAGACTTAGCCCTATTGCGCAACTCTTGTCTGAGTATAACCGTTGTACGGGTGAGTCTTTTACTTTAAGGATTCTCTGAGCCTCGCCGCATGTGATGGTATTCAGGTGATGGCTAATTGGCATCACAGGGAGGCTTTCAGCAGTTGAGGACTGGATCAGGTATAGTTAGAGAATTTCCTAGGGCAAGCCTAGGATGAGAGTAGCAGAGATCATTAGCAGTAACAGTGACTTAGTGGAGTCAAGGCAGTACTTGAGGAAAGTACGGATAGATGTGGAAGGTAGTATGGGCCCGTACTACTGGAAGTAGAGGATCCGTACTCGAATCAAGGAAAGCTGAGATGAGACCGGGAAACTTGTGGTGGTAGTGATTCCTCGAGATATATCAGTGTTCCTGACGTTTATTATGTTGTGTTTCAGAATGGTGGTATTACGCTCTAGACCAGCAGTCGGCAGTTCAGGTGCTGGAGGGGGATCAGGATCAGGCCCGGAGGTCGGGCAGTTGGATGAGCAGACTAGGGAGTTTCTCTCTTCAGAGATTACTCGCACCATACTTGAGCAGACTCATGTGATCTTTGGTTCGATCAAGGAGGGTATCTTGGAGCTGATGGATGAGAGATTGAGTACTTTCCATGCTGAGGTAGCGGCCATGATGGGGTCGCGCACGCTTACCTTCACGGAGTACCGTGCATGTGGAGCTCCAGATTATCACGGGGCGCGGGACCCCATAGCGAGCACCAGATGGTTGGAAGATGTGGCCAACGCCTTCCGCACTAGCAGATGTCCCGAGGGGGACAAGATCAGATTGGCGTCCTGTCTTCTCAGGACCGGGCACGGGATTGGTGGGAGGAGATTGGTCATGCCATGGGGATGATGCAGCCTTGGATGCCATGACCTGGGCAGACTTTACTACCAGATTCAGAGCCGAGTTCGCACCGGTTATTGAGGTGCAGCAGTTAGCCCGCGAGTTTCAGGATCTTACCCAGACTACTAAGATGGTGGCGGAAATTACCGCCAAGTTCAGAGAGAGGGCACTTCTCATTCCTCAGTATGCGGCTGATGAGGAAATGAAGAAGGCTCATTATCATGAGATGCTGCAGAGTGATATCCACCAGTTCGTGAGTCGATCCAGCTGTAAAATGTTGGATGACATGATTGCTAGGGCGAGAGAGAGAGAGAGAGAGAGAGAGAGAGATTGACCTTGAGATGGAGAGGAAGAGGAAGCCGGAGGCGGCTCCAGGTACCGGGAATGCGGGCAAAAAGCCCAAGAGTTCAGATCATAGAGCTAGGAGTCAGCAGAGCCACGCTCGGTGTGGCAAGTGTGGGAGATTGCACCATGGGGCGTGTAAGGCAGGGAGTGCTGGTTGCTACAAGTACGGCCGGACTGGGCATATGAGCAGAGATTGTACAGCCACTACCACCGCCGTTTCAGCATCAGATCTGATTTGCTTCCATTGCAATCAGAGGGGACATAAAAAGTCCCAGTTTTCGAGTTTAGCTGCTGCAGGGAAGGTGTCAGCACCAGCTCCTGCTACTTTGAGGATTTCAGGTGGCCGTCAGGGCCTAGGCGAGACGACGGTGGCGAAGAGTAGGGCTTTTAAGCTGACAGCAGAGGAGGCGCGAGCGACTCCTGATGTGGTGGCGGGTATGTATTTTTCCCTTATCTCAGTATTTATTTCTTCATTCTTTCTTATGGTTATATGTTTTGTATAGGGTCGTTCTCGGTGAATAGCATCTCAGCTACAATATTGTTTGATTCGGGAGCTACCCGATCATTCATCTCTCTTGCACTTAGCAAGAGGTTTAGCAGAGCTCCAGGGGAGCTAGATTGTCCACTTGAGGTTGAGATTGCAGTTGATAGGACCGTTAGGGTGGCAAGGGTGCACAGACGGTGTTCTCTGCAGTTGTTCGATGAGCAGTTTCCGGTGGACTTGCTCCCTATTCCCCTGCGAGGGAATAAAGTCATAGTAGGTATGGATTGGCTTAGCCCCAATGGGGCGGTGATAGATTGCGAGCTACAGTTAGTGAGGGTATGCACTCCCAGTGGGGGAGAGTTAGTGATTCAGGGAGAGAAGCCACAGCGCGGGCGAGTTCTGTGTTCAGCAGCGAGGGCAAGACGCTACTTTCAGCAGGGTTGTGTCGGCTATATTGCCTATGTTTCAGATGCCCTGGAGAAGAGAACGATGACATTTGATCATGTTCCGATGGTACGAGATTACTCGGATGTATTTCCGGAGGAATTGCCGGGGGTACCTCCTAAGAGGTAGGTTGAGTTCGGGATTGATCTAGTCACTGGTGCAGCTCCGATAGCCAGGGCACCGTATCGGTTGGCTCCCCCATAGATGCAGGAGTTGTCTACGCAGCTGCAAGAGCTGCTGGACAAGGGATTTATCAGGCCGAGCAGTTCGCCCTGGGTGCATTGATTTTATTCGTGAAGAAAAAGGACGGGTGGCACCGTATGTGTATAGACTACTGGGAGCTAAATAAGGTAATGATGAAGAACCGTTACCCACTTCCGAGGATAGATGATTTGTTTGATCAGCTTCAGGGAGCGTCTTGGTTCTCCAAGATTGATTTACGCTCCGAATATCACCAGATGTGGGTTAGAGATGAGGATGTGCAGAAGACCGCCTTTAGGACCAGGTATGGTCATTATGAGTTTGTGGTGATGCCATTTGATCTCACCAACGCTTCGGCCGCATTCATGGACCTCACGAACCGCGTGTGTATGTCGATGCTTGATCGGTCTGTGATAGTTTTCATAGACGATATTTTGGTGTATTCCAAGACTCCGGAGTAGCATGAGGAATACCTGAGAGAGGTGCTAGAAGTTTTGAGGAGGGAGAAACTTCTCGCGATGTTCTCCAAGTGTGAGTTTTGGTTGTGCGAGGTGCAGTTCCTTGGTCACCTCGTCAACCAGAAGGGTATTTTGGTAGATCTGGCCAAGATTGAGGCTGTGATGTAATGGGAGGTTCCGAGGTCTCCATCCGAGATTCGGAGTTTCCTAGGATTGGTAGGGTATTACAGGAGATTCATCCAGGATTTCTCCAAGATAGCAGTACCGCTCACCCGACTGACCAAGAAGTCAGTAACATTTCGTTGGGGGCCTGAGCTGCAAGTAGCGTTTGAGACCCTCGGGCAGAGATTGTGTGAGGCACGGATTCTTACCCTGCCAGAGGGAGTGGAGGATTTCGTAGTCTACTGTGATGCCTCGATCACAGGTATGGGATCAGTGTTGATGCAGCGAGGCCATGTGATAGCTTATGCCTCGAGACAGTTGAAGCCTCACGAAGCTAATTATCCTACGCATGATTTAGAGCTGGGGGGCAGTGGTGTTTGCCCTCAAGATTTGGAGACATTACCTTTATGGGGTCCGTTGTACCATTCACATGGATCACAAGAGCTTGAGGTACCTCATGGATCAGCCGAATCTGAACATGAGGCAGAGGCAATGGTTGGATGTGTTGAAGGATTACGATTATGAGATCCTTTATCACCCGGGGAAAGCCAATGTAGTGGCTGATGACTTGAGGCGCAAGGCAGTAGCAGCCCCGATCAGAGACATTTGTTTGAGGATGATGGTGATTGCTCTATTATTGGAGCAAATTAAGGAGGTATAGGTAGAAGGCCTCAAGGAGGAGAGACAGAAGTGTGAGAGAATCGTGGGCCGAGTAGCTTCTTTTGACTATGATAGTAGATGATTGTTTACCGTTCACGGGAGAGTTTGGGTTTCGTATTGGGGCGGAGTATAGCAAGTGTTGATGGATGAGGCCCATAAGTCTCGATTTTCCATTCATCCAGGGGCTACGAAGATGTATAGAGACCTTCGACCCTATTATTGGTGGTCCTGCATGAAGCAGGATGTCGCTTGGTATGTGGAGAGGTGCCTGACCTGCAGGAAGGTTAACCCAGAACACTAGAAACCTCACGGCAAGATGCAGCCGTTAGACATTTCGGTGTGGAAATGGGAAGAAATTACCATGGATTTCATCACAAAGCTTCCTAGGATTGCACGTGGAGTGGATTATATATGGGTTATTGTGGATCGGTTGACGAAGAGTGCTCTTTTTATACCAATCCAGGAGAACATATCAGCAGAAAAGTTAGTTGATATTTATGTGAGGGAGGTGGTGGCACGTCATGGAGTGCTTGTTTCAGTGGTGTCAGACCGAGATGTCCGTTTTAGTTCCAGATTCTGGAAGCGGTTTCACGAAGAGATGGGTACTCGTCTCCATTTTACCACTGCTTTCCATCCTCAAATGGATGGATAGAGCGAGAGAACGATTCAGACTCTCGTGGACATGCTGCGCGCATGTGTCCTAGACTTCGGTGGCAGTTGGGATACGTACCTTCCGTTAGCGGAATTTTCGTATATCAACAGTTACCACGCGAGTATTGATTGACCTCCTTTCGAAATACTCTATGGGAGGAAGTGCAGGACCCCGATTTGTTGGGGCGAGGTCGGTCAGCAAGTCATTGGGAGTACCAAGGTGGTGCTCAAGATGACATAATTGATTCAGCAGATTCGTGGCAGACTGCAGACTGCTCAAAGTCGGCAGAAGAGTTACGCCGATACTAGGCGTTCAAATTTGGAGTTTCAGGTGGGTGATATGGTCCTCCTAAAGGTATCGCCTTGGAACTGTGTTATCAGGTTTCGGAAGAGGGGCAAGCTGGACCCCATGTTCATTGGTCCTTTTAGGGTTTTGGCTCGGGTGGGTCGGTTTGCTTATCGGTTGGATCTTCCATCAGAGCTTAGCCAGATCCACAAACAATTTCCATGTTTCTCAGCTGAGGAAGTGCTTGGTGGACAAGTCAGCAATAGTGCCCATTGAGGATATTCAGGTTGATAGCTGCCTGAATTATGTCGAAAAGCCAGTTGCGATCTTGGATCGGAAGTTGAAGACCTTGAGGAACAAGATGATTCAGTTGGTAAAGGTACAGTGGCAGCACCGGAAGGGTTCTGAGTGGACGTGGGAGTCCGAGGAGGAGATTCGGGGGCATTACCCCGAGTTGTTCTTAGATTCAGCAGCAGCAAACTTCGAGGACGAAGTCTAAGACAAGTGGGGGAGGGTTGTAACACCCTAATTTTGGTATATATTTATATTGTTGATTACTGTTATTTTTTTCTTCAAGTGTTAAGGGGAACTCGACGAGTCAGTAGCCGGACTCGTCGAGTTGGGTCGCGATTTCGAGCACGTTTAAGTTGGCGACTCGACGAGTCCGCCAGTCTGGATGAAACCCTAATTTCAAGGGTTTGCACCCTATATAAACAACTTTTGGGGGCCTCAAGTCAGCCCCCATCATCCCTCAGAGCTTCATTCTCGAAACCCTAGAGCCGTTTTTACATTTTGTGTGATTTTGGTGTGTTCTTTGAAGATTTTGAGAGATAAAGAAAGGTAGATCAAGAGGAGAAGAAGGAGATCCTAGATCCTTGAGGAATTTCAGAAGAAAGTAAGGTATATATTGGCCCTTTTATGTTTCTATGCTTGAATCTCCTTTGTGAAGCCATTACAGCCATTCTTGAACCATTTCTTAGCTTAGTAGTAGCATAGAGGACTCATGGAGTTGATTAACCTTCAGATCTAGCTGGATTTGATTTCCAGGAGCTTAGATCTAGCACCTTTATGGATCCATTTTGCATGAAAGCTCTAGATCTACTATTATAGTGTGATTTTAACCTTAAAACCTTCATTTGATGTTATTTACATGTAAAGTTGGAAGCTTTACATGTAAATCAAGTCCCAGGAAACCAGATCTATTAATGGCATGGATTAGTTGCAAGCAGAATCGAGTGTATAGTATTTGCATGCATACGACTCGGCGAGTCGTTCTTCTGACTCGGTGAGTCGAGTCACGAGTCCCCTGTGTTTCCTTTTTCGAGTTATGCCGAGTGCAACCAGTGAGTGAGAAGTGGATCGGTGAGCTAGAGGGTTAGACTCATTCGTGGAAGAACTCGGCGAGTCAATGCCTTGACTCGGCGAGTCCAAGGCCATCTTCATACTCGACGAGTTGTTCATACAACTCGGTGAATCACAACAAGAATGATCATATGATGAAGAAGACCTCGACGAGTTGTTCATACAACTCGGCGAGTCAGATGCAGATTGCCGGAGTGATAGTAGCGAAGAGGAACTCACCGAGTTTGCACTAAAACTCGACGAGTAGTAGCGAGTGGAACCAAGGAAGTAAGAGTAAGAACTCGATGAGTTGGCGGCCCAACTCGACGAGTCAGGTCAACTGAATGTTGACTTTGATAGTTAGGTTGACTTGGACCAAGGGTAGGAGCGTCATTTTACCCTCAGTATTATTATTATCAGTATTTGATTGATGGTGCTCATGGATATTGTAGCCGGGGTGAAACCGGAGACGCAACAGACAGATTCCGGAGTAGTCCTTTCAGCAGCTAGGCTACCAGGTCAGTTTCCTTCCAGTAGGAACGGGTCTAAGGCCACAATGCCGGCCCGTTTAGTTAGTAGTAGTTTCCGGACTTCGGTCCGATGCAGTTGTTAGTGTGTTTGATGCCTTCGTGGCTCAGACAGGATTTATGTGTTATGTGTTATGGGCTACGGCCTGACGTAGTATGCAGTATATGAGTTTATGATCATGTGTGTTATGCTAGTTGATATGTGTTTTATGATATACTATGATCAGTTAGTTCCGGACTTCGGTCCGATGCAGTCAGTTCTGGACTTTGGTCCGATGCAGTTAGTTCCGGACATCGGTCCGATGCAGGGGACAAGGTCCCAGTCAGTTTTGGACTACGATCCGATGCAGTTTTCGGGCTTGGGCCCGCTGCAGTCGGTAAGGCCCAGTACGTGTTTATATGTTATTGTATGGTATGTGGTAGTTTGGGGGAGCTCACTAAGCTTCATGCTTATAGATTTAGTTTTGGTTTCAGGTACTTCCGCAAGTAAGGGGAAGAGCTCGGGATGATGGCATTGCACACACCAAAGCTTCAGTCTTTATCATGGGAGTTTGTTTTGATTTGTAGTTTGATTTGATACAATTGTTTCACGACATTTTATTCTGAGTTGAGACATTTGACACATGGTCTTTATGATATTAAAAACAGTATATGATTTTTATTACTATTTAAACAAAAAAATTTGGGTCATATTTTTGGGATGTTACAATTTTCCTAACTAGTATGTTATATGGTTTATGTCAAATGCATGCTAGTTATAGGTTTAATGCCCTTGAAACTATTTGCATGTATAATTAGTGAAAACATAGATCCATGGTATTTACGGTTGTATGTGTACCATAGGATGTATTATACCAAAACCCAATAGTGGTATCAGAGCCACGAGTTGTTTTCTGTTATATTGATGCAAATATTTTATTTTCAAAGTTGAAAAAAAAGGAAAAAAAGACATGAAGTTTGTCAAATTTTATGATAATTACTTGATTTTATGAAAAACTAGTTATTTGTAAAAACTGAGTCACTTTATTACAAGAGTTGAATTAGGTCAATTTATTAAAAGATAGAATGATATGATTATTTTATTTGTTTTAAAAGTTTGATCTAAGTGGTTTTAAAGAGTTACAAATTTTTTCATAAAATTTTGGAACTCAAAAGTTTTTTTAAAGTTATGATCTTAAGAGTTTTGAAACTTCCATAAGTAATGGATGTGAAATGTCTCATTTATTAACTCTTTAGGTTATGAAGTCCAAGTTTCTTCAAAGGATAATTGTCAAATTTTCAAGATTTGTATTAGTTTATATGATTATCTAATTTCTTGAAAATTGTTGATGTGAATTATCTTTACTTATGAGTTTAATCTAGATCATAGAAAATTATTTGATTATTTTGTTAATTGGAATATTTGATCTTAATGGTTTTTATGAACTCCATAACTTGTCCTCAGGTTATGGAAAGTGAAGAGTTTTTCTTTTTAAAGTGTCATTAAGTCTCATAGGTTATGAAAATAGAAGAGTCTCTATTTTTAATGTCATCATGAAATGATTTAATGTCTTCCATAACTTGTCCTCAAGTTATGGAACTTGATTTTTTTTTCATTAAACCTTAATTAAACTCATAAGTTATGAAAAAACCAAGAGTTTTGAAAGGTTTCAAAACTTATCCTCAAGTTTTGGAATTTGTAAAGTTACCCCCCCCCCCCCCATGTATACTTTAATTCCAAACTAGACCTTAGAATTTTAAAAGTTAAAATTCAACCCTTATACTTTATAATATTATAAGTTAATAATACTTATATATATATATATATATATATATATATATATATATATATATATATATATATATGTATAAGAGTAAAGTTAGTCTTACCGTTAGTAGACCTCATTCACGAAGCCGGTCTATAGGGGGGGTATAAGGTTATTGCCTATAAAATGGGAGTTTAATGGGTGTCCACTCTCACCCACCGCTTCCTTGACCGGTGGGGGGTCGTTAGCCGAACAGGTAGGACATGGACTAGAATTATCTCTTCATTAAAAGTATTAATGATAAATACTAAGTAACTAAACTCTTATAAATACCCAATCTTAGTTACTTAGGAAAAAATTGAATAAGGTGCTAAACCTTGAAATAACACTTTGCACTTTTCTTAAGTCGTTAGTGGAGCGTGTGTGGTGAACCGACACACTAACCTGGACTTAACAAGGTAGGCAAACGGTAACTTAATATTTATCATAGTATCGGTGGAGGGTGTGTGGTTAACTGACACATCGATTAAGGGGTAAATATTAAGGGTACCCAGTATATTTGCATGGTTACTTCACACCTTGCTTTGTGATCCTCGGCATCCCAGTCACAAAACCTGAAGGGCACACTCGAGATTGAAACATGGCGTTGAAAAGTTCAATGAATCTCAAAAGATCTAGGAGTTTCAAAACCAATTAAAACCTAATAATACATTTCGTTTATCTTGGTGGAAATTCATGAATCGTTATTCACCTACCTTCAAATATTTTATAGCTTGGATTACGGCATCCCTCTTCTAAGTTATAAAATAGTTTGTTGGGTCCTAGCCTTAATATTTCATATTGGGTGACATATTAAGGACTTTAAATCAACTATCTTGAATATCTCCCAAAAAGATTTCTGGTCTAGAGAGTTATGATCTTCCCAAATCTCTTGAAACAAGATTTCCTAAATAAAGATGATGTCTCATGGATATCATACTTCTTTCACCTCCTCCAATTATTCTCCCTAACCCACAAGTTCCTAGAAAGTTTAAGCTCACTCAAGCCCTATTGGCAAGGCAAGGTCTATGTGTGATCACATCTTGGATATGAAGTCACATACTGACAAGTCGGGAGAGTTGGGTGTCAAAGTCTTAAGAAAGTTAGTGGTTCAGTCACTTTCTGAGTCACATAGTGAGTTCCTTGGGACTCCTATGAAACAGACTATGACAAGACCCTTAATGATCTTACCTATTTGCTTGGTGCTGCTAAATCAGAAATGATTTAGTGTACTAGTAAAGCAAATTTGATTAGGAGATCAACTTCCCAAAACATTATGGACAGGGACAATAGTGACACAGGAAATCCAGAAAAGCATTCTCTTCCCAATGGAAAGGGATCGGCCAGTCAACTCGGTTGACCAAATAGTAAAGAGAAAGGCTAAGTCTGAGATAGTCCCATGTACTATTACTTAAGGGTCCATATGGTCCTATTGACAAAGGGAAAGGGCATTGGTTGCGAAGTTGTCAATTTTACCTGAAAGATCATAAGGCTAGTAAAGTCAAATAAGTTTGACTCTATTTCAGGTAAGGTCTACTATCTAACTCGGTTAAGTTTCTATTCTGAGATTCTTATTACAAGATGTGACTGGGTCGCATGTTGATGTTTAAGAATCAAAGGAAAAGTGAAGGAAAATTAAAGAAAGAGTATGGTGCATCTGATCACGAAGATGGATTTCTATCGCTTGATTAAAGATTGTATTCTTGAGCTACTCTTAGGAGTTATGATAGATTGCTAGGAAACAAGTAATAACATAGTTTTCATTTCAAGTTACATTGTAAGGAAAAAAAATTTCCGCATTGTAAAATAAATAAAAGTTTGTTTTACATTATTTTTATCTCCTTACAATGTCATTCATGAAAACTTGATGTTTGTATGTTTATAGCAATATTGGAAATATGAATTTGATTCGTTCATTTGTGGTAGTGTCTAAATTTACCGAATAAGAAAAGACTCTCATCACCCAAGTTTCAATTGGACCGAAACTTGGAATTATGCAAGTTGTATAGTATGATGAATGAGAACTTTCGAGCATTGGAAAAATTAAGACTAACTAGTTGTTCACATGGATGTGTGAGTCAAGAGAAGGACTAAGGGATCAAATACACTTTCTTGTGCACTTGTCAAAGTCCACCACAAAATATGGATAAGACTATTCGTCATGATTTACTAAGGTTTAGTAAATACGATTATACTTACAAGCTTCAGTATAATTCTGAAACATTGGAAAATTGTCAATGTATGACAGAACGAATAAGAAGAATCAAATTAGGCAGAAGGATAAAAGTTTCTCAAATCTGAAAAGATGGGAGAGTACTTTAGTATCATGTTTTAAGGTCGTCTTAATGATTTTGAGACCTTATCACAATTCATCCTCTAAGTACATTCTGATAGTTAAGAAGAGGAGTTATGAATTGTTGAAGTGGTTAAATCAAGAAGACGATTCATACTTCATTCCAAAACAATTCATAGAGTTATACTCTAAGATTGTAACTTGAGTGACATGTCTTAAAGAAGGTTTAAAACACTTGTCAAATGTAAGAGTAAAAGTTTTCTACTCTTGTACATTTGAAATTGGTAAGTTGTGATGTTTTGGATAAAACAAAGACCACCTAAGGCTAATTGTGTTAAGTGTCTGTCTTGATTAGAATCCACACTATCTCTTGAATATTTGGCAAGAAAGTCGTATAGGTCAAGGAGACAGTGGGAGTCTAAAAGATCCTGAAAAAGGTTTCAAGAAGTAATAAAAAATAAAACCTGTATTTCAGCGCTAGCACACAAGTAGAGGTTTATAACCTATCGTGCTGACATTTCTGTGCCCATTCCAGTTAAGTTTGCTAAACATTTGAGTTCTACATGTACTCAATTGTTTGCATAACTACTTGGAAGCAATGGCAGGCCCTTGAGCTGCCAGGTGGCAGGAAGTTAAGATTGCACAAGTTCAATCCATATGAGTTTGGATTTGTCATTATCCTTGTCTTGTGACTATGGTTTTGACAATTCACATGGATAAGAACACATACACCATTAAATCTAAGTGTCATAAGGTTTCTCTTCGATTCATGAAAATGATGGTAAGGAAACTCTTTCACTAAGTAGATTTTGAGTATATAGCAATTGTGGGAATGACAAAAGGTCTAAACATTATGATTACGACATCCCTCTTCATAATTGTTTAGACGCACATGTGAGCTATCTAAGAGAGGTTTATGATATTGATAAAGTCTTATCTAGGCAATCTAGTATCAGAAATCTGAACTTTGGTAAGAAAGTCAATAAAGTATTGATTTCTAGAAGTTCAGTTGATTTCTGGGTACATGTCAAAGCTAGTGGGAGCATAAGTGTTTTGCTAATAATCATCATATTAGTGGGAGCATGATAATTATGATAAGTATTGCAAGTTAGCAATGTTAATTATAGAAAACAAAAGTTTCAATTCGTGAGGTTGCAGGGGTTGAAAAAGTTGTTTTGCTATAATTAAGGGAGACGAAATTATACTTCATCTCAAATTTAAAAGCTTAGATTGAGGTCTTAATCATATTTAGTCAAGAATATATATGTATTTCATGTTGGGATGGCTCAACATAAGGAAATTCTATATATGGGTTCATTATTTGCGTTCTAAAATTCGATTATGATTACGGCATCCCTTTACATAATCTGAATTATGAGAACTTGGCAATTAGAAATGGAAATATTATAGCAAAAGACTAGTTTAGTCTTTATGTGAGACATCATGAATCGTGTCCCATATGCTTTGGATATAGGATCGATTACATGTTCTATATTCACTCTTTCTAAGTTTTTCCAAATGCCTGGGGCATGAAGAAGGAAAGAGGTCTAGAAATTGATATGAGTAAAATTATTAAGCAATTTTTGAGGACAATCTAAGGTTTACCAAAGATTGGTTGCTCAAGGACAGTTGGAAGTATAGTATTAATTTTGGAAGGAGCATACTAACATAATCTGTATGGAATATGGAAATGCTTCAAAGTTAGAAAGCATTCAATCCGTATGATTAGGAAACTTAATGCAAGAAGGATGTTTCCAAGGAGTTAATCTCTTTTGGAATGCTTTTTAATGTTTATTGTCAAGTCCTTGCGACTTTGTTCATAATCATTACAAGAGGTTCAATGCATGTAAGTTTAGAATATAACCGATTTTAGTAAATGGCATGAATTTGGAATTCTTACATTTGCAGTAAGGATTTGAGACTGTGAAAAGAGGATCATTGGAGTTATGTTCAACTGATCTAATTTGAAAAGTAAAGATTATAGACACACATAGTATGCATACTTTGTGTATGGCATGACTAGTGTTTAGAAAACATAGTGTACATGCTTGGAGCATGGGACAACTATTGTTTTAAATTCAAGAAAAAAGTTGATAGCTGAAACAGTATACAATGAATAATGTGTAATCATATGGTGATAAATAAAAGGTGTTTTATTTATGTTCATAGGTTTTGATACCATATTGGATTCAATTATTATTGTGCTTCATTTTCATGTTTTACCTTCCATAATAACTAGGTCATTGTTCTGGATGACTAAGTTATTCAAACCATCCATAGTCGGTGATATGTTGGAAGTAGATATGAATTAAGACTGTCATGGGTTGGCTTGTAGAGGTCTAAGATGTTGGACAAAGGGCTACAACACTCATGAGTGCTCATAAGTTCTGAGTATGGGATTCAACCCGCGCTCATTGGAATCACTTCACGGATTTTATCACGAGTGATCATGAGACGGTAATATCTTATATTCTTCAAACCTAGAGATATGAGTTGTTACTATGAGTTCGTTGTACATTGATTGCACGAAAACGCATACGGTAACTCGGTGTTATAAAACGTACCTTTGTGTATGATTTAACAAGTGGTAGAACAAGCCATATGAGTAGAACTTTATCCATTCCTTTTACCTTCGGGATAAAAGCGATATCTTTGGGCCGCTCGATGATTTGATGATGACAAATGCAAGTGCTCGGCCGGGCCAGGACTGATTTGATTTGTTCAATTAGTCAGTCATCATAAATCGGAAATCGGGAAACAACAAATGGACAGAGAGAATGATTATAATCCATGTCTCAGTCCATATGATATCTAGAATGGAGGAATATATGATCCCTTATCTAATGGAGGCATCATTGATTTGTTCAGAGTTCGACAACGGCTTTAAGAGCTACGATTGCTAGTCGGGTTATGAAGTCGAACTTCCTATAATAGTTTTAAACTTATCCAAGTGGGAGACTGTTGGATTAGATGTCTAAGCCTATAACTATTATTCGTATGTACTTGACCCGAGAGTAGCATGGTCCATTTGGGTTGCATATCATCAGGACAATTTGTTAGGATTGACTTTTGAGAGAAGGTTATTTATTGTTTATTAATATATTATAAGTTATAATATATTAATATGAAATCATATGTTTTAATTAGTATCGATCAAGAATTAATTTGAAATTAATTTAGTGATCAAAAGAGACTAATTAAATCTACGGGGACTAATTATGATAATTAGTTATATTTAATGTGTTGGGCTTATCACCCATGTTGGACCAGGTTTATGTATGGATACATAAAGAGTTGGGCCACATGAACCATGGATCATAAAACCCATGGGTATGGATTATGGGTTATACCCATGACCCTTGGAATCCTACATATAAATAGGTTACTCCATAGCTAAGATCACCACTTCTTTTCTTAGAGAAATATGGAGGTGTTTTGGTGCATGGAATTCTCTCTCAACAGCCACCTTTGTCCTAGGTGTGTTGTGATTCTGTTTGAGGCATTTCATACTATTGGTGCTAAGCTCTTAAGGCCAAATACATCATGACTTCAAGCCACATAAAAGGTATGTTTTCCTAACTAGTATATTATATGGTTTATGTCAAATGCATGCTAGTTACAGGTTTAATGCCTTAGAAACCATTTGCATGTATAATTAGTGAAAACATAGACCCAAGGTATTTAGGGTTGTATGTGGACCATAGGATGTTGTATTATACCAAAACCCAACAGTGGTATCAGAGCCATGGGTTGTGTTCTGTTATATTAATGCAAATACATTATTTTCAAACTTGAAAAAAAAAAGGAAAAAAAAACATGAAGTTTGTCAAATTTTATGATAATTACTTGATTTTATGAAAAACTAATTATTTGTAAAATTTGAGTCACTTTACTACAAGAGTTGAATTAGGTCAATTTATTAAAAGATAGAATGATATGATTATTTTATTTGTTTTAAAAGTTTGATCTAAGTGGTTTTAAAGAGTTACAAATTTTGTCATAAAATTTTGGAACTTAAAAGTTTTTTTAAAGTTATGATCTTAAGAGTTTTGAAACTTCCATAAGTTATGGATGTGAAATGTCACATTTATTAACTCTTTAGGTTATGAAGTCCAAGAGTCTTCAAAGGATAATTGTCAAATTTTCAAGATTTGTATTATTATATGATTATCTAATTTCTAGAAAATTGTTGATGTGAATCATCTTTACTTATGAGTTTAATCTAGATGATAGAAAAATTATTTGATTATTGTGTTAATTGGAATATTTGATCTTAATGGTTTTTATGAACTCTATAACTTGTCCTCAAGTTATGGAAATTGAGGAGTTTTCTTTTTAAAGTGTCATTCAGTCTCATAGGTTATGAAAACAGAAGACTCTCTATTTTTAATGTCATCATTAAATTATTTAATGTCTTCCATAACTTGTCCTCAAGTTATGGAACTTGATTTTTTTCTTTAAACCTTAATTAAACTCATAAGTTATGAAAAAGCCAAGAGTTTTGAAAGGTTTCAAAACTTATCCTCAAGTTTTGGAATTTGTAAAGTTACCCCCCATGTATACTTTTATTCCAAACTAGACCTTAGAATTTTAAAAGTTAAAATTCAACCCTTATACTTTATAATATTATTAGTTAATAATATTTATATATATGTATAAGAGTAAAGTCAGGGTTACCGTTAGTAGGCCTCATTCACGAAGCCGGTCTATAAGGGGGGGTATAAGGTTACTGCCTATAAAATGACACTTTATATAAGGATAAACTGATTCTGAATAGGGAACAAATATTATGGATATAAAGTCGACTGCAGATAAATTTACATTTATGGGGGGTAATTTGCTTACGTGAAACAAGAGGTGGTAGAGTTATCAAGTGCTGAAGCTGAGTTCTGTGGTATGGAAAAAGCGCTTTGTGAACTTATTTGGCTTAACAGGCTCATAACTGAGATTGCTTTCCCTCTAAACTCAGAAATTAATTTATTTTGTAATAACAAGGCTTCCATCGACATAGCTCATAACCCGGTTCATCACGATCGTATAAAACATGTGGAGATAGACGGACATTTCCTCAAATAGAATCTGGAAGAGAAAGTCCTTAAGTTTCCATTTGTTAAAACAAAGGATTAGTTAGCCAACATTCTCACAAAGGCAGTCTCCAATAAAATTTTCAATGACTCATTTGACAAGTAGATGTTAGAGACATCAACACACCAACTTGAGGGTGAGTGTGGATGTAAGTCTCTCAATTGCCAACCTTGATTGAAGGAATATCCCAAATTTAATTGACTCTATATTTTACTTATGTAAATAGTTCTTAGCTTCCTAAAATACCCTTCCTCTATATCTCTATATATTGTACATGTGTAATCAAGTTTAATGTAGAAGAAATTTACCCACTTTTGTCAAATACCATAAGTGATATCATAAGAATCAAATCCATAATTAATATTGCTAATATTAGAAACATTACCAACCCTTTTATAAATGCCATTGCAAGGAAATGCAAATAAGGAAACTTCATTAACCAAAAATTTGATTTTATTGAAATAAATAACAAATTGGAACTTGTCCTTACAACACATGGAATGAAAAACTATGTTTTCAAACATTTCTGAAGAGTAACAGAAATCTATTAAATTATCCTAACTCCCGAGTAGTAGCTTCAAATTCAGACCATCAAACTATGTGACCAAAGTCCATTTCTGACGATCAGACTTAGCTCACTTTTATCAAGATTCCTTCTTCTATTTGATTATGTGATACCATAAAAATGTGACCATCACATTATGTATTAAGAGTCTAAGAATATGAAATTATGGAGTTAGATAATGAACATACCTGAGTAAAGTTACACGAGTTGACTCTACTATTGCTAAGATGTGGAATGATCGCATAATGAGCCTTTTCTCTTTACCATAAGATCAAATGATTTGACCTTGGCTGATCCCTTTCGATTGGGAAGAGAAATCTTTTTGTTGATAACAAATATTACCATTGCCAATGTCCATAGAAACATTTGAATCAGACAATAGAGGCATATCTATTGCAGATGTGTTCTTAAGCATTTCTGCCTCAACAACCACCAATATGTTGGTCAGATGAATTAGGTTCACGTTGAGGTTCTTCATATGAAATTTTTTAATGACCTAACCATATAACTCAGTGTCACCACTACCAAATTTAGAGTTGAGATTGTGATTCATATACAAAACGAATTCCTCTATGTAACCTTACAACATCAAATTAGTGAATTTGAAACTACAATGTTATTTGAATGCATACGTGCATACATTGAGAATCAAGATGAAATAGCCGCATCAAAGCCCAAAACTAGATCTAATAGCTAAGCCCACCCAATTTTGGACATTGACACAAATATTCTCAGCCCAACACTCTGGGCAGAAAACCCTTTCTTTGTGCCCACCCAATTTTGGACCTTGACACAAGTATTCTCAGACAAATTTACATGTAATACTATAAGTTGTATTATTCTAAAACCAGTACTTTGTATTTGCACTCTTTGGTTCAATAAATTATACGTTAATCGTATTTTTTTCATATCTTTTTATGAATTATTATAACCATATTATGACTAGATGGCCTGATATAACGCTTTGTAAGCGTCATAACTGTTAACGACATCTGTCACTCATAGGCATACCAGCCTAACTGTAGTGAACAGTTTGAGTGCGGGATTGTCAATCCCGTATAGATATATACACATTTTCCTCACTCTCTGTTAGGATATTATGGTTATAATATCAAGACATTAATAGTATTGCCTAAATGAATAAGCAACTGAACTTTGTCTCACAAAAACATATTGACGTTTACGTGTATAAAAATGAAATCATGTTCATTCTGAAATGAATAATTGATAATATGTTCCTTCTTTAGTATAATTGAAGTTTAAAGTATATTGTACTTACATATTTAGCTTTCACTTGTATCATTGTCATAGTAAGATAATGTAATCTTGTATATTTGACTAGCAATATAGAGTTATTGTATCACTAATTATACCTATTATAATTAATATATATGTTTTGTTGGATATGATTATTCATAAGATTATCCCCTTTGCTCGACATGTTACAAATGGAATATGAATCTGTTTGAACTAACTTTTATATTCATATATATATATATATATGTATATATATATATATATATATATATATATATATATATATATATATATATATATATAATATAACTTAAATGACCTTCGGACAAATAATTTTACCCTAAGCCCACATCCAAACAAGGAAAAGAGAACAAAGCGAATTAATTATCAGTCCTAAGCCCTTTAAATCTTATTTATATAAATATACATATATAAACATGATTTTGACAAATTATAAAGTAAAATAAGTTTGTAAGATATTTAAAAGAGTTTCAAGGACTTGTCGTCATTATGAAAATATTTAAAAATCAATTATTGTAAACACAATATTATTGTGCTAGATTTGTATCCCCGCCCCCCCCCCCCCCCCCCCCCTAAAACAGTGGAAAATAGTAAGCACATAGGGGAATGAACTTACTTGATTTGTGGTGGTTTGGGCAACGTTTCGTTTCTAGGTAGGATTTTTCTTGATGAAACCGAGAGTTTTTTTTTTATAAAAAACTGAGCTTTGCGTGAGCAGAGTTTCTACTGGAAAAAGTTCTTTTCTTGAGAACTTTGGGGCTCCTGGCTTTCTTCGGGTGTTAAGGGGGTATTCTGGATTTTAGGGAGTTAAAAGTAGCTTGAAACAGTGTTAAATGTGAGAGAGAGTTTGATTTTGGTAAACAAAACCTGGAGACCTCGCATCCTATTTATACGGGGCTGCGGTCCATGATTACTTTGGGCGTAAATTTTATGTATGTTGGGTGTACTAATGAAACCCTTAATACGCTGGGCGTACTAATATGGTTCTTATCTGTTCTTTGGACGTGGCAAGGCTACGAGATATGCATCAAGGCTACTCAAATTACGTTGGGTGTAATCTTTTCGCACGCTGGGCGTAATAGTTAGCTGGCTTCGGACGTGTCGATGATGGAAGATATGTGTTACATGTGAAGGAGGAGGTGACGTGGTCAATCCGAGGCCTTGCTTTTGAGTATGTTGGGCGTACTCTTTTATGTTGGGCATACTCTTTTATGTTAGGTGTAGTCATGTTTCTCAAACTTCAAAAAATCGTATCTTTCGCATACGAGCTCCATTTTTAACATTCTCTATATCCACGCGTACATACGATCATGCTCTACAACTCTTGTTTAGACTTCGTTAGCTAATTTTGAGTTTATTTTTAAGGTTATATTTTTAACAGGCTGAGATAGAAAAAGTCTGTCAAAAATTCATAATTTCTTTATCCGACGTTTGTTTTCGTCTGTGTTTTTACCGTTAGATTTATTTTGGCAAGATCTTCGATTCTTGTTTAGGTTGTTTTGGCCAAAAGTTGCTTGATCTAAATTTCGAGTTTCGGGCTGCATATTGCTACGCTAAATCTAAGAAAATTCATAACTTCTTCATACGAAGTCAGATTGGACGCCTTTTTATGCACGCTCTTGGTTTGATATATTCTACAACTTTCATTTATATCATTAAAGTTAAAAGCTATTTTATTGAAATTTCACTTTTCACTTCATATAGTGTTTTTCCGGTTTTTTCACGGATCTTCGTTAGGTCATAACTTTTTCGTTATAACTCGGGTTTAAGTGTTCTTTATATTTTTGAAATCTTTGACACCACAACTTATCACACGCATCATACCACTCTTTCCCTTTTCTTTCAATAAAAGTGATTAACGAGTCACCATATGAAACCACATGCTGATGAGATCTCGCCATACTATGTCAATGAGTGGTAGTGTAAGCACACACTATCAGGAGACATCACAAACTATCTTGACTGCAAGTTGCAACTCAGATTAAATGATTTTCTCACCCATTTTTATTTTACGTTAATGTCAAAAGGGGGTGAATCCAGCTAGAAATAAAGCACATCTTAGCTCTTCACGTGAACATATGTCTGCTAACAGCTCATACATACTACATCAACTACTTGAAATTCATTCAACTTTTTTGGGGGAGCACTTGTTAAAAGGTGAAGAACTTAAAATTTATACAACTATCAATCATATTCTCCGGGGGGGGGGGGGGGGGGATACGAAGATCTTGAGCTAATGAATTCATTGAAGATTAGTTTTGACATCATCAGATATGGAGATTGTAAGGTCACGCCTTAGCATCTGTTGAGTCAAACACTCGTATACGCTATTTGTCATTGTCAGTGTCTTCTCATATACGAATAACATATCAAGCTTATCAGCGTCAACGTATAGCATATTTATTCTGTGTAATCTTTTGTATATTAGGTGGTGATATACATAAGTATATAATAGATAGTAGATTTGCTATCTTTTTTATGATGATCCATTCTTAATATTGATAAGATACAATCCCTTAAATCATGGGATACACATGTACATATTGGTATATAATCTACATAAGGGTAAACCCTAATGTAGAGATTTTGTATGTGTGTCAATCATCTTTGTGATAACCCCTCTTCTTAGTGAAGACGAAAACTCTTTCTTGGTGAAAGAACAATTTAGAGAATTTTCTATGTCATTTACTTTTAGTCCTTTGTTTTCTTATTTTTGTTCATTATACTTAAGTATATTCGATTGATACAAACCTTTAAAAAACATGAGTTGAGGGTTTGGAGGGCAATCCAACCTTATTTTATAAGCTTAGGGGTAATCCAGTCCGATGATTGTGGACCTGATGTGAATTATAAGCATTTGATTTGGCATACAAAATTAAAGAACATTCAAAGAACACAGTGATTTGGGTGTTTAAGAGATGTATTCGATCATGAAATGCATTACAAAAAAGTATAAGCTAGATCTAGACAAATAAATAGCTCATACTAACACTCTCAATGCTACATCTCTTAAGCACACCTTTACAAATGTTATTAAAAACCCACCTTATACAGAGGTGTTTAAGTCTCTATCTATCTATCTATCTATCTATCTATCTATCTATCTATCTATCTATCTATTTATCTATCTATCTATCTATCTATCTATGTATCTATCTATCTCTCTCTGTGTGTGTGTGTGTGTGTGTGTGTCTTATATCAAAAGGCTATTCTACCACATGTAAGTGGGTCTACATGAATCAAACCATTATAAAGTCATACATGGATAACTTTGCACCCGAAAACTCTCCCCCTCAATTTTAGGAATTGATGACTTGCTTCAAATTTTCCAAAATTGAGCAACTTCACGAACCGAGCCTCAAGCGTGAGACACGTAGAAATAAACTTTAAGTCTTCATACTTTCATGACTTTCCAATTCGGGGTCTGGAGTGTGTGACCATACAAATCGAGCTTCAAAAGGCAATTAGGAACCCAAATCACTTTCGAATCTCCAATCAAATCACCTCACAAACTTCATTGCTCAAGGTCACTTCGGTCTTCAAGTACGCGTAATATGAAAAATTCAACTTTTGAATTCCCATATTTAAATATCTCCCTTTTTATAATTTAATAATTATTATAAAACCAAAAAGGAATAAGAAAGCGCTCGAAATTGGAATTTTTCTATCCAAATCTCCCCCTTAACACATGGCATAAACATTTTGCTTAAATCCGGAAAATCCAAAAAATCTTCAATTTTTGAATTTGTTCACGGACTTTTTATGACAAAATTTCAAAATTATAGCGAGAAATTGTCAATTTCGAAACTCTTCAGTGACCTGGTTCACCTAAAAAAGCCTAAGATGCGAAACACTACCCCAACTACGAAACAGGGCTTATTAACTGAGGGGCCTGTTTCGAAAATAATCCAATTTCTCAGATTTTTCAGCTCAATGACGAAGTTGGGTAAATTCTTTCATTTCGTATAAACTTCATGGATTAGAAACAAAACTTCAAATTTTAACTCTACTTTTGTTCCCATTTCGAAGTGGGGTAATTTTTTCCACTTCGTTAAAAGATCATGGATGTAAATCGAAGCTCTATGTTTTCTTCCCTTTTGTTTATACCAATTTACTATTCGCTTCTCATCTAGATCCCTCGATAACAAAGCACATTTTGTCATCAACAATGAAGCATTTACGGGTCCTCAAAAACGAATAACGGCTGAAGAATCTTGACAACGAAGCATGTTCAGTCATCGACAACGAATCTAGGCTACACTTCGAAAATGAACAACAAGCATTGACATTAAGACTTTCACACCTCGAAATCGAATTCCCAAAAACACAGCCTTCGCTTTTAGTTTCTTCAATATTGGACTACAATAACCCATTCACTATTAAAAACTTCATGTTGACCACTTCGTTCTCAAAACGCCAATTCAACTCCAAACCTTGATCCTTGATTTCAAACCCATCGACTAGAAGTCAATCGAGTCCTAAGCTTCGCTTCTAACAAATAGCCATCGACATTGGATACTGACTCCAACCCAAGTCTTCGCTTTTCAATTCAACCATTCGATCCTTGACCTTTAATTATTCGAAATCAACAATCAAACTTCGTTATCCCAGCCATCATATTCAACTTTTCCCAAAACCATTTATTGTTTGACATCGACATAGTGCATACATATAAATCCAAGTTTGTCTCCAATAGCTTTCGATTCTAAATCCATTCGATTTCCCAATCAACATTAAGTATCGCACGTCATTCACTTCTCAGCCTTTGATGTCAATAACAAGAACACAACCCATTTCAAAATTAAACACCAAATCAAACTTGACTTTGACACTCACAACCAAATTTCAACTTGTATCTATTGATTTTAGCCTTCAGTTCATAGAATCACCACTTGAAAATGGCGTTTGACTTTTTATAATGTTTGACTTTTTGAAATCAAAAGTTAACAAACATGAAATTGATGATTCCAGCAACAAATTTCAGATAAAAAAGTGTTTTTTACATTGTTCTTCATCATATTCAAGTATTCTTGGTCAAGTTCATCAAAAGCGAAGGACCAATTTCCAATTTCTTCACCTGAAGTTAAACAAAATTTATTTTGTCATAGAGCAAATCATACAAAATCAATTACCACTTGCATATTAATAAACAACAACCATCGGTAATTAGAAACGATGGGATGAAAAAAGAAACTCAAGAACAATCGATTAAGAACTGAGATATTTTGAACCAGTAGTACAACTAAGTAAAGCATACGTACAAGTCGATTGATGAACATATATTCTTATAATAATAACAAACGATATTGGATCAAAACAAATATGAATGGTCTTAAGGTAATCCGATTATGAACAATATTGGATTGCAACTTAGTGTTAAAATGATTTGTGGACAATAAATATTAGAAAAATGGATCATAAAATGACTTTTGGGCTAAATCAAGCATGATGAGCTACAATAAACCTATAGAATTTAATCATATATAAAATGCTTTTGAACTCAATTTTGATTTAAAACAACAATCATGAACTTAGAATCAAATCGAATAAAAGAATATGAGATTGGATTAGGCTTGATCAATGAAAAAATTATTGGATCATAACAAATGGTTTTCTCAAAAAAAAGTGAATCAATGAGTCAAGATGATTAAAAATTATTGAACGTAAGCACGAATCGAAAAGATTTCGACAGATCATCGAGAGACTCACTGTAAACGTTCTGATTGTGTTGAATGTAGTTAAATTGAGAACTATTTCTTTAAAAACTCGATTTGATCTTCGAAGACCCGCTCTAATACTAACTGATGTGAATTATGAGCAATTGATTTGGAAAGCGAAATTAAAGAAAACACAAAACACATGGTGATTTCGGTGTTTAAGAGATGTATTCGATCATAAAAGGTGTTCTAAAAAAGTATAAGGTAGATCTAGAGAAATAAATAGCTAATACAAACACTCTCAATGTTAATCTCTCAAGCACACATCAACAAGTGGTATAAAACCCACCTAATATAGAGGTTTTTACATGTTTCATATCTATCTCTTTATCTCTCTCTCTCTCTCTCTCTCTCTCTCTCTCTCTCTCTCTTTCTCTCTCTTTCTCTATTTATATCTATCTATCTCTATCTCTATCTCATGTCAAAATGCTATTCTACCACATACAAGTGGGTCTACATGAGTCAAACCATTAGAAAGTCATACATGACTAACTTTGCACCCCAAGAGGACCCAATATGCATGTTTCTTTATGTTATGTTATGTTATGTGTGGTATTTTAAGGGAAACTCACTAAGCTTTATGCTTACCTAGTTGTTTATGTTTTCAAGTTTTATAGGTGATCATGGAAAGGCTAAAGTGTGAATGTACACCCTCATCAGGAGCATTGAGGATTCCATATTCATTATTATACTCTAATTTACAATAAATGTAATTTTGAATAATTGGTTTCCTTGAAATGGATTTATAATTGAGAACTTTTATCTTAATAAAAATGAAAAGTTTTGGTTTTGAAAATGGGATGTTACACATATCAAGTGAACCTTCAAAACCGTCTCCTACAGGTTTTTTAGGAGCTTCTAGAATAATCCTGTTGGATTGAAAATATCAAAACTAATGTTGGCATTAGTGAATAATACTTTGAAGACATTTTATGATGTATTTTATGTAATAGTGGTTGCTTTAGTTTGTTCCACAATGTTATATTTAACCACTATAAATAGTGTTAGCTTCGATTGTTTTAGAGTAAGCTTCCCATAAATCCAAATCCACATCAATATCAAATTTGTGAAGAAAACCACTAAAGTTCTTTGTATGTTTCACTCTCACATAATAGTATACAAGAAATTTGACCATATTAGTTGCATTTCATTGTTTGATTCATGAGTCTGGTTACAATTCTACACATATCATTTCATATGGGATCCAACAAGTTGTATTAGAGCTTAATCTTGTCGATTTAATCGATTATTGTAAGAAACGATCAGAAATGACCAATTTCTTTGACGAAACTCGCTCTATTCTTCAAGTTTTGTTAGTGTTCTGAAGTGGAAGTGAAATATCTCTTATTCTTTCAATATCTAATCTAGATTCAAAGTTTTTGTTCAAATCTGTATTTCTCTACACATTTTTTACTTTGATTTTTCTTCATTCGTGTTTGAGAAGTGAAATAGAAGAAGATTTTTGATTTTTGTTCTAGGATTTGTCCTGAAATCCTCTTTCTCTATCTAGAAATCTCTCCAGATCTTTTTTATCTCTCTTCGAATTCCATTTTCTTCCTGAAGATTTAATATATGAATTAGATTTGTTGTTATCTTCCTTTAAACACATGTTGTACATATGACAGAGGATCTAATTGTCGTTGTTTACATAATGATTTATTTATATTAGAGCAATATCCTATTATCAAATATCATTTAGATTAAGAAAAATAAACAATGAAAATTAAAGGTGGAAGATGTTCTAATCTATGCATTAGTTAAGTGTCCCTAGAAGCATGTTGTTGCATGTAGTCTGATGCCTCCAAGACTCTATGTTGAAGCCTTAATGAATCAATAATACCAATCGGTTCTTCCTAATTAGGTTGTTCACTAACATAAGTCATGAGCTACTTTACTCTTCTGATATTGAGTAAAGACCTAACCGCTTGGAACCACCTCCTACTACTTCTCCTTCATTTTCACATTCATAAATGTAACCCTTGAGACTCTCAGAAATTTCCACTGAGGTTTATGGTTACACAACATCTATGTTGTCACACCCCCAAACCAGAACGGCGGAAACGTTCGGGGGCGGAGGACGTCATATTCAGTATCATAACAGTTCATAGAAAGGAAAGTACACACCACCATATATATTAAAGTTTCCAAGATGTTTACATAGTTGTATTCATTACATGTTCAAAAGATAAATACATAAACATCATTCAAAAGAAGTAATTAACGCCAGCGCATTAATCCCAAAAGTTGATTCCCAAACCTGCTTAGCGGTTCCCTAAGAATACAAGTTATTTCAAAGAAAAAGTGTCAACAATTAAGTTGGTGAGTTCATAAGTAGTTTAGAAAAATTGGATGCCATTCCAAAATGGGTGTATATTTTCAAGAAAACGCAGCATTTCAAATGTAAAGAGTTGTGATTTGTTGTGTTGAAAGTGAATGTATTAGATCCAGAAAATCCCATATTTTCCCAAATGGTTGAAATGCGAGTTTTGTGTTTTCCAAGAAAAACCCTTATTTTCTTATAAAAGCATGAAATGCATATAAATGTTCGTGTTATAAGTTGTAAATAATTGCACCAGGAAAATCCCTTATTTTCCTATTAGTTGTTTGGTTTGTATGCAGGAGAAACCCTTATTTTCCTAACATAAATGGCAGTCTCTAAGACCGGAAATCGCAAGAAACCGACGTTCTCAAAAGTTGTGTCATAGTTTTATATAATAAAACTATACTATAACAACCCGAAATTTGTTCGTCGCCAAAACCCGTTCTACCCGGAAAAAAGTCACCGTTATCGGATTCGTTCCGATTTCTCTTTGGAAATTATTTGTATAATTTATATGTTTATTTTATCCTAATGAGTGTCTAAAGCACTCAGGAACTTATGTTTTTCGCCCAAAATCATTATTTTATAAGTTTTAAAAATGTTCCCGTCGGGTGACGGAAACTCAATCGGGTGCGACCAAAAGCCGCGTTTAGCGTCGGTATCGGGTAGAATTCCACCGCGTGCAAATTTTGGGAACTATATAAACGAGTTTCAGCTTTCATTTGAAGCTTTTTCCTTCTCTCACTACTCTCTCTCTAACCTCTCTCCAAAATCAAAAGATTTAGTGTCCAAAACTCAATTTTTAAGGCTTCAAATCCTTAAGGTAACTCCCTAGCTTTAATCTATAGCATCTTTAGCCTTCAAATTCGAGATTTAAACATGAAATTGGACAATGTATGTGAGTTTACGGCCTAAGAAGATGCTTAGTCCGTAAACACCAAATATAAGGGGTTTTGAGCCTTTAAACCCTTCCTTGACTAGTTTGGACCTTGGATATGGCTATGAGACTTTAATATATGTAATCTAAGCATGTAATACTTGCATTTTGTGATGTTTGGAGGAGTTTATGGCCAAGGATCATTCTTGGGCCGTAAACTCACATAATGAGGGTTTTCATGCCCTTAAACCCTTCCAAATCACCCCTATAGCTTAGATATGAATTATAGGACTTTGATTCATGCATTTGGACACTTGAAACATTAATTTTGATGGAATTAGATGAGTTTACGGCCAAGGAGAGTTCTTGGGCCGTAAACTGCACAAAACTTGGCATAAATCTCATTCTAAGGTGTTAGAAAGACATCCAACACCACCAAAAGTCTTGGAATAAATCAAGGGACCAACCAAAAATACTTTGAGGGCCTAAAACACAACATTTGTGGGGTTTCTAAGGGTTTACGGCCAAGACTTGTTCTTGGGCCGTAAACTCCAAAATTTTTGGTGTTAGAATGCAAACCACACACCCCTAAGGCCCTTAGATAAATTTTAGAAGTCATTTCATGCAAGTTTTAGACTTTGAAACACCTTGGAACACCATATACTAGAGTTTACGGCCATGAAAGGGGTTTCATGGGCCGTAAACTCCATAAACACCCCATAAATCCCTTGCAAATTCATGTTAGACCTTGGAATAATTCTATTAATCACATGTGATTTGTTCTAGCACCATTTAACATCATTTTCTTGGAAAAATAGGGGTTTACGGCCATGGAGCCATGCTAGGCCGTAAACTCCCATAAAGGGGGTCTAATTGATGTTTTATAATGATTCCAAGTCCTTAAACCAAGTCTAGAAATTATCCCCTAAGTGTTGGAAGTCCAATTTGCACCATAAACCACCCATCATGAGTTTACGGCTGTAAACTCATGGGGATGGGTGTTTAGGCCGTGAAATCCCATAAAGGGAGTGTTCCTTTGATGTCCCAACTCATTTCCCAAGTCCCTTGTGTCACTCATGTCCCTAAACGCCACCCGGGTCACTCCAAACACTTGTATCGGAGTGTTATCGCGACTTGAAGCATGTGTCCCTATCCGACAATCAATCTAAGTCCTAATTAGATACAAATGTGTATCTTTACATCATAATTAGGAACCTCGTGCGTTTACAAGTCCCGGCTCAACTCTTAGCATTCAAACCGTCTCGTACTTCGTCCGGTGAGTTCATACCCCTACGGCTTTTTCACTGTTTTCAATGTTTTCAGGGGGGAATACAAGGAAACTATAACTGTTTTCCAATCACAGCATTGATATGTTTCAAACAATATCTGACAAACTTATAAATTCTTTTACTCCTTATGTATTATGCTGAGCATAAGGAATGACTATTCAATTTCAACTAAATGGATTTTAGTTAAGGAAACAATCAAACTAATCAAATTATTATGGGAATAATTTGGGGGTCTTTTCTGTTCTTTCTATCGTATACTGATATCTATATCAAGTTATTAGATAAACTATGTCTGTTTCAGTTTATCTCCGTATCATTTGAATGTATTGTCAGATAATTTCATGTATGTATCTATAGTTACTGTACTATGTTTCATAACTTACTGTATGTCGATATCTTATGAGAACCCTGTGAATAGTTTAGTACTGGTTTGTGAGATAGTCACTACCCTTTATGGATGATCAATAAATCCTCCCCGGAAGTGTAACCAGAGTCTCCTGGAGGGAGAGCACGGAATTTCTGAATAGATCTTTTCGGGACTAACAATCCCACACCTTAACTGCTAGCTACAGTTAGGCGGGCACGCCTGGGATGACAAATTTCTGGATATCGTTTCGACGTCTGACAAACGTCAAGGAGGTCACGTTGTTGTATTAGTATGGTTACCCGACTCACAACATGTATTAATACCAGCTTATTCACAGTTTGGGTTTAGAATCTATATTTCGTTCGGGATAGTGATCCCATGGTTTTGCATCTATATTTTATATCTCTTTCGGGATTGTGATCCCATGATATTGTTTCTAGATCTCTTTCGGGATAGTGATCCCATGGTATTATCAAACTATATTATATCGATGTCCTATACGGGATAGTGATCCCATGGTTTAATCCTATATCTCTTTCGGGATAGTGATCCCATGGTATCTATCTAACTATTTTATAACTTGTACGGGATGTCTTTCCCCATGGTCTTTAACTATATTTTATACGGGATAGTGATACCAAGATTTCATATTGTATCTTATTCGGGATAGTGATCCTATGGTTTCAAATCTATATTTACATATATACATCAACTTATCTCGTGTTAGTCCGGGATGAAAGTCCCATGGTCTTGAACCTGTACTTTCGAATATCTCAAACTAACTTATATGTCTTTCGGGATAGTGATCCCAAGATTTTCATTATATAGTTTTGTATGTTAAACTATACTTTGTGATATACCATTGATCTTACAATTAGGAAAATATGGGATTTTCCTGGGGTAAATACAATACATAACCGAATTGGTAACAAATGATAACTTAACCAACTTCACATAAGAAAATATGGGATTTTCTTGGATAATAAATCTTTTCGGAAACTAAAGGGAACCGATACATTTTCACAAAACAAAACCGCTTATGAACTCACCAGCTTTATGCTGATTTTCAAACCGCTTGTATTCTCAGGTCCAAGTTAGACAGGTACCCGATGATCTCTTTTGATGAAGACGGAGTGCGTGGAAGACTCGTCTCAACTTTTGTTAATATGATGCATATGTATATTTTGTACACCTTTACTTTTGAAACAAATGCAAACTTTCATATATATGTAATGTAATGTTTGTTTACTGTGATTACTATGTACATTGGAATTGATACACAACTTGGAGTCAACCCCGGAGACGTTTCCGCCTTTGGTTTTCGGGGTGTGACATATACGAAGATCGAATTTGTTAGATGAAGAATAGTTTTAATAGCTACTCGTTCATAAAAGCATAATACCATAATAATTGTATATCCGATGAGTTTTATAACCATACTAAACATAATATGCCTGTAACGACGTTCTTCAGGCGTCGCAGCGTTATGACAACTGTCACCCCAAAAGATGGATTGTAGCTAACAGTCAGGGCGCGGGATCATGACTTCCCGTATAGATCTATACACATTTGACACGTTCTCCGAACAGGAGACTCTGGTTATAGACAGGACTTGCAGCATTACTTTCTAATAAAGAAAAGTAGCGTTTGAAGATATACACGTCTCATGGATTCTCAATTAAGTCCGTATTAAAGTGATAGTTTTCTATGCAAAGTTTATCCTTTTTCACAATGTTTGACAAATCAAAATCATAAGTTTTTAGAATGTATAAAACGACTTAGCAATGAAAGGTACTTTGAAAACGCTATATACTTTGTATAAGTCTAATGCACACAAAGTATGACAAGAGTTTTCCATAATAGTAATGAGTTCCAAGTGATTTATTCGGTAAAACAAGCTAAGTGAAACTTTATAAAATACACGATAATAACCGTATGTTTACTTGTATTCCCCCCCCCCCCCCCAAAAGAGTATAAAAGCATTTGAAAATGTATTTAAAGTGTGTTTGAAAGGGGTATGAACTCACTTGAAAGCTTGAAGATAGCAAGATGGAAAACCGGGCAGAGTTTCATCTTGGGAAATGGATTTTTCTCGAAAATCTCGGGATTCCTCGTGAGAAAAATCGACCTTCGCGACTTGCACAAAATGACCAGGGCTTCGGGGTAGTGCGAGCACGGAAAACGAGGTAAGACGCAAGAAAAAGGAGAGTGAATGGGCCATTTTCCCGGGAACCCTCGCATGCTATTTATAGGGGGGCCTGAGAGGCCTCGTACGTGGGGCATACGCTCGTACGCAGCGCGTACGCGTACGTCATGCGTGACTGAAGCCTCGACTGCCTCGGCCTCGGATGGGACGGCTCAGGCAGTCGGGTCGGATGGGACGGTGGGTCGGACGGGCGGGTCGGATGCCTCGCATAGGGCGACGTGGATGGTTTGAGGCCATGTTCCTTGGGTACGCGGGGCGTACAGGGGTACGCAGCGCGTACCTCGGATGAGGACGCTGACTCCCCTTCGGATAATACCGAAGTTTTAATAAAAATATATATAAATTAATTATCAAACTTCGAAAATTCATATCTCCTTCATACGAACTCCGTTTTTGACGTTCTTTATATCCCCGCGAAGGTGAGACTACGATCTACAACTTTCATTTAGATTCCGTTGGCAAATTCCGGAACTATTTTTATTATTGATTTATTAAAATGACGTGATTAAGAAATTTCTTTAAAAATTCATAACTTATTCATACGATGTCCGATTTGAGCGTTCTTTTTATGCATGTTTGTTGTTTAACGATATCTACGACTTTCATTTAGACACCTAAGGTCGGAAAGTGTTTTATTGAAACTTTGCGTTTTTACGCAATTTCGTATTGCTGGTTTTTGTTGGAAAACTTAGAATGAGCATAACTTCTTCGTTATAACTCGGATTTTTGTGTTATTTATATGTTTGGAAACCTTAAGACGATAACTACCACATAGTGTACTCCAAATAGAGTTTTTGAATACTTCATTTTTCGATGATATTCTATTTCCTTTCTCAAAGAGGTTACAGGACTCGATTTTTACTGACTTGAAATAACGGGTTGTTACATCATCCCCCCGTTAGAGGGAATTTCATCCCGAAATTTTAATACAAAAGAAGAGTCTTAGGGGCTGGGGAAGAGATGTGGATACTTCTGTTGCATTTGATCTTCTCGTTCCCACGTGAACTCAGGTCCCCTCTTAGCATTCCATCGGACCTTTACTATTGGAATGCAACTCTGTTTAGTTTGTTTAACTTCCCTATCCACGATCTCGACGGGTTCCTCCACAAAGATATGATTTTCATTTAGTTCGATCTCATCGAGTGGAATTACAAGTGTTTCGTCGGACAGACACTTCTTCAGGTTTGATATGTGGAATACTGGATGTACTTTGTTAAGCTCTATTGGAAGTCGGAGTTTGTAGGCTACTGGACCAACCCTTGAAATGATTTCAAAGGGTCCAATGTACCTAGGATTTAGCTTCCCACGCTTTCCAAAGCGTATCATTCCCTTCCAGGGTGAGACCTTCAGTAGTACCCGATCGCCAATCTGAAATTCCAAGGGTTTACGTCTTTTGTCGGCATAGCTCTTTTGCCTATCCCTCGAGGATTTCAGTCGTTCTCGTATTTGCACGATCTTTTCAGTAGTTTCTCTGATGATCTCTGGACCAGTGAGGGTGCTATCAGGGACTAGACCTTTTGCTAGTTGTGTGTCGCCCACTTCCATCCAGCACAGAGGTGATCTGCACTTACGGTCGTAAAGGGCTTCAAATGGAGCAGTATTGATACTAGTATGATAACTATTGTTATAAGAGAACTCAACCAAAGGTAAGTGAACATCCCATGCTTTACCAAAGTCGATTACACATGCTCGCAACATGTCTTCCAAGGTTTGGATCGTTCTTTTGCTCTGTCCGTCAGTTTGGGGGTGATAGGCTGTACTCATGTCCAATCTTGTTCCCATGGATTTTTGCAATGATTGCCAGAATCTAGACGTGAATTTGTTGTCTCTATCCGAGATGATAGACATTGGCACTCCATGGAGTCGTACGATCTCTCGGATGTAGATTCTCGATAGCTTTTCCATTTTATCAGTTTCCTTTATCGGTAGGAAATGAGCGGACTTGGTTAATCTATCGACGATTACCCAAATAGTATCTTGGCCACCCTGAGTTTTGGGCAGTTTCGTTATAAAGTCCATGGAAATCTGCTCCCATTTCCACTCAGGAATTTCAGGTTGTTGGAGTAGTCCTGAGGGTTTCTGGTGTTCTATTTTGATCTTGGCGCAAGTCAAACACTTGCTCACATATGTAGCGATCTCTGCTTTCATGTTTGGCCACCAGTAGAGTTGTTTGAGATCTTGATACATCTTGTCTGACCCGGGGTGTACGGAGTATGGAGTCTTGTGTGCCTCGCTCATAACTACCTCTCTAAGTCCACCAAACTTGGGTGTCCATATTCGGTTCATGAGGTAGCGTGCTCCGTCACTCTTGATTTCTAACTTCTTGTCCATTCCCCTAAGGGTCTCACCTGTCACGTTTTCGGGTTTCAGGGCCTCTATTTGAGCTTCCTTGACTTGTGTCGACAGGTGAGAATGGATTGACATGGCTAATGACTTCACTCTTTGGCCAGAGTACTCCTTACGACTAAGGGCATCTGCCACGACGTTAGCCTTTCCTAGATGATAGCGAATCTCACATTCGTAGTCGTTGAGCAATTCGACCCAACGTCGCTGTCTCATGTTCAACTCCTTCTGGTCGAAGATGTGTTGTAGGCTCTTGTGGTCTGTAAAGATACTGCATTTGGTACCATATAGGTAGTGTCTCCAGATTTTAAGAGCGAAGACCACCGCCCCAAGCTCTAAATCATGAGTGGTGTAATTGACCTCATGCGTTTTCAGTTGTCGTGAGGCATATGCAATAACCTTTCCCCTCTGCATTAGTACACAGCCCAGCCCTTGCTTCGAAGCGTCGCAATACACCACAAAATCTTCGGTCCCTTCTGGGAGAGAAAGGATGGGCGCACTGCAAAGGGACTGTTTCAAAGTCTGAAATGCAGCATCTTGCTTTTCTCCCCAATTGTAGGTCACACCTTTCTGGGTTAAGGCGGTAAGAGGCTTTGCGATGCTGGAGAAATTCTGGATGAACCTTCGGTAATAACCAGCAAGACCTAGAAATTGGCGAATTTCTGTTAGTGTAGTTGGTGCAGTCCAGTTTTTGATAGCCTTGATTTTTTATGGATCCACATGGATTCCTTCCTTGCTAACCACGTGACCAAGGAAGTCCACCTTTCTAATCCAAAATTCACATTTTGAGAATTTTGCATACAGTCTCTCAGTCCGTAACGTCTCTAAAACTTGCCTCAGATGTTGACCATGCTCTTCTTTATTCTTTGAATAAATGAGTATGTCGTCTATGAATACTATCACGAATTTATCCAAGAATGGACGACATACCCGATTCATTAGATCCATGAATACGGTCGGGGCATTGGTTAGTCCGAACGGCATCACTACGAACTCGTAATGTCTGTATCGTCTTTGGAAGGCCGTCTTGGGAATATCACTCTCCAGGACTCGCAGCTGGTGATATCCCGACCTCAGATCGATCTTGGAGAAGTAGTTGGCTCCTTGGAGTTGGTCGAATAAGTCATCGATTCGGGGTAGGGGGTATCGGTTCTTGATGGTAAGTTTGTTGAGTTCTCGGTAGTCGATGCACATTCTGAATGATCCATCCTTCTTTTTCACGAACAGTACGGGTGCTCCCCATGGCGAGAAGCTCGGCCTGATGAATCCTTTTCCAAGTAGTTCATTCAGTTGGCTGGATAGCTCTTGCATCTCTGTCGGGGCTATTCGATAGGGTGCTTTGGCTACTGGGGTAGCTCCGGGAACTAGATCGATTCGGAACTCAACTTGTCTCGCGGGTGGTATTCCCGGAAGGTCCTCGGGAAAAACGTCGGGAAAATCGCGTACGTCGGGCACACTCTTGATGTCTTGGACTTCGCGTTTCACATCTACAACATGTGCCAAGAATGCGTGACACTCCTTGCGTAGGCATTTCCAAGCTTGGACACTTGAGATGATACGAAGAGTGGTACTTGGTTTGTCGCCCAAGACAATGAAAGTTTTGCCGGTTGGCAGATTAAGGCGAACGGCCTTATCGTAACATAGAATGTCCACATGATGAGAACTCAGCCAATCCATGCCAATGATGACATCGAAACTCTTAATCGAGACCGGCATGAGGTTGATTGAAAAGGGATTATCGTTTAAAGTTAGGGTGCAGTTTAAGTATATCTCCTTAGTGCCTTCGGTTTTCCCGTTGGCCATTTCTACTATGAATGGTTCACTTAATGATTGTGGTATTGATTTTAGCAGGCCTTTAAAGTCGTGACTTACAAAACTCCTTTCCGCTCCACTATCAAACAAAATGCATGCATACGAGTTATCGAGAAGAAACGTACCCGTAACAACAGTAGGGTCCGCAATGGCTTCATCTTGTCCCATTGCGAAAACTCGGCCCCTTCCGCCGGTATTCCGGTTGTTTGCCTTTGGGCAGTCCCTGCGGTAGTGCCCCGTGTCTCCGCACTCAAAGCAGGTGCGGCTTACCCCGATATTAGTAGTGGGGACGGATGGTTGGGTTGGCCCTTTGCAATAGCGGGCTGTATGTCCCTTCTTATTACACTTGGTGCATTGAAGATCAGGGCAAGGACCGTGGTGGTGGAAGCTGCATCGGTTGCATTTAGAAAGTTTCCCATTATATGAGCTTGTGGGGGCAGGGTTCACAGGTACAGTCATAGCATGGGTCGCTATTACTTGTTGTTTCTTGGGGTTTTCCTGGAGAGTTTGTCCCCTCCTTTTGTTCCAAGGCCTACTCTGGCCCTGAGCCTCCCTAGGTGGATTTGCGGTTGTTGAAATGATACTGGGTTTTACTCCGTGATCGATGAGTCGCTGGGCCAGGCGTTTAGCGCTGTTGTAGGTAACAGGGCCGGAAGCTAGGACATGCCCTTGAATCTGGGGTGACAACCCCCAAATGTACCTTTCAACCTTCTTTGATTCTGGGTTGACCATGGTAGGGCACAATGCTAGCGAGGTCATTGAAACTAGCTGTGTAGGTGACTAGGTCAGACCCAGTCATTTTCAGATTCCAGAGCTCCTGCTCAAGCTTTTGCACTTCTCCCCTTGGGCAGTATTCTTCCAGTAGTAGAACCTTTAGATCGTCCCAACTCATGGCGTTGGCGACAGTGAGCGTCACTGAATTTACATGGCTTTTCCACCAAGTGAGGGCTCGATCTACGAAAGTGCAAGCAGCGAACTCGACTTTGCTTGCTTCTTGGCATGAGCAGATCTCGAAGACCGTTTCGGTCTTCTCGAACCATTGCATTAGTGCAATGACTCCCCCAGTTCCATTAAAAGTTTTTGGCTTAGCGTTAGAGAACTCCTTGTAAGTACATCCTCTTCCTTGCCCATGACCAATGCCATGATTTGGATGATTCGTGCTGCTTCCCGCCCCTCCATTTCCGTGGGAGTTTATTTGCGAGAGGGATGCAGTTACTGCTACTGTGATAGCATCCTGAACCATGGCTGGGTCATAAGCTGGTGGTGGAGGTGGTGGTGGTACCGTGCCCGGCCTGGGCCTTAGGTTTGGACGAGGAGGCATCGTGCTGCCAAAAGAAAAAATATGCAAAAATATATAAGTTTTGGCAGTTCAGAGTTGAATGATATTGAGTTAACTTCTAATAGTTCTAAGAAGTTGGGTTTGACTGACACAATGTTTTGAGCTTGAAAGTAAAGTTTGAATAGATGTACCAATGAATCGAACGATTTGCGCATGATTAACAACAACAAGAAAAGGGGTATACCCTTATATATATTAAACATATAGTTGTGTTACAGCGGGGTCTAGACAAAATTTCTTGGCCTTTCTAAAGGCCTCCGATTACAGAACAATTTAAAGAAAATAATACTTTTATCCGAAGTCCTAATTTATAACAAAATTTGAGAGTTGGGCAAGTACTACTTGCGGTGCGCTTTGCGTTTGGAGCTCGACTCCGTGTCGGACTGCTTCGACTCCACGAGGCGTCTATCAAACGCAGCTTGTTGTTCTCTTAATTCTGCGAATGCCGCATTTACTTGTGCTTGAAACGCTTCGGCGCGAATGTGGATGTCGTTCTGCAACAACTCTAGGCGGTTGATATCGGCCGTGTGGATTTGTACTTCCACATTGACCTCTCGGATTCGGTTGGCTTGCACTCCGGATTGATAGCACTGGTTGGCGAGTTTGCCAACCATGACCGGAAGTGCGCGGTCGGCTGATCCCCCGCCTCTCACATCATAGAAGTCTCGGCACATGCCGTAAGGAGGGCGTAAGCTTTGTTGTTGGCTCCAAGGATGGAGGTGACTTCCCCACACTGGAGTGGGTCCTTGGAAATTCCTCACGTGGACGGGAGATTGTGGGATTGGTGGATTTATAATTTCTGGCTCCGAATCCGTGCCAGAGTCATCCCCTCCCTCCAACTCTATAGGCTCTTTGTCTTATTTAGGATCTTCTTCGATCCACCCTCCATTACCTTGGTTGGGGTAGTAGGGGTCATTGGGGTGATGGAATCCCGCCATTTAGACTGTACGAGAATAGAGTTAAAAGTTTACTATAAGCTAGAGCACATGAAACTTACCCTTAAGTTTAATGGTTGACGGCACTCGAATACTCCCTCAGTATTCTTTAGCGACATGCTTTTGGTAAGTTTTAAATTTGTTGTCCATTGCAGACACTCCTTGGCATACGTTAGTCGGCTCTTGGACAAATATAGTTGATCAGGCTATATTCTTCCCAGTTCCGATTACATGTCCCAAGGCGTACCTGTACTGCACAACTTATTTATAATACTTCTAAAGTTATTTACTATGAAAATGTTATTAGTATAAATGAGTGCATGCTTACCTTAAAACTAATTAGGTTTACTTTCAAAAGTATGAATTTTCCTCAGAGTGTTTTTGCCCAGTTGAGTTTATAGTTGTATATCAAAAAGGAATGGTTTTGATATACTTAATTCCCTATAAACAAAGCTCTTATACCAATCTGTCACACCCCCAAACCAGAACGGCGGAAACGTTCGGGGGCGGAGGACGTCATATTCAGTATCATAACAGTTCATAGAAAGGAAAGTACACACCACCATATATATTAAAGTTTCCAAGATGTTTACATAGTTGTATTCATTACATGTTCAAAAGATAAATACATAAACATCATTCAAAAGAAGTAATTAACGCCAGCGCGTTAATCCCAAAAGTTGATTCCCAAACCTGCTTAGCAGTTCCCTGAGAATACAAGTTATTTCAAAGAAAAAGTGTCAACAATTAAGTTGGTGAGTTCATAAGTAGTTTAGAAAAATTGGTTGCCATTCCAAAATGGGTGTATATTTTCCAGAAAACGCAGCATTTCAAATGTAAAGAGTTGTGATTTGTTGTGTTGAAAGTGAATGTATTAGATCCAGAAAATCCCATATTTTCCCTAATGGTTGAAATGCGAGTTGTTGTGTTTTCCAAAAAAAACCCTTATTTTCTTATAAAAGCATGAAATGCATATAAATGTTCGTGTTATAAGTTGTAAATAATTGCACCAGGAAAATCCCTTATTTTCCTATTAGTTGTTTGGTTTGTATGCAGGAGAAACCCTTATTTTCCTAACATAAATGGCAGTTTCTAAGACCGAAAATCGCAAGAAACCGACGTTCTCAAAAGTTGTGTCATAGTTTTATATAATAAAACTATACGAAGATCGCATTTGTTAGATGAAGAATAGTTTTAATAGCTACTCGTTCGTAAAAGCATAATACCATAATAATTGTATATCCGATGAGTTTTATAACCATACTAAACATAATATGCCTGTAACGACGTTCTTCAGGCGTCGCAGCGTTATGACAACTGTCACCCCAAAAGATGGACTGTAGCTAACAGTCAGGGTGCGGGATCATGTCTTCCCGTATAGATCTATACACATTTGACACGTTCTCCGAACGGGAGACTCTGGTTATAGACAGGACTTGCAGCATTACTTTCTAATAAAGAAAAGTAACGTTTGAAGATATACACGTCTCATGGATTCTCAATTAAGTCCGTATTAAAGTGATAGTTTTCTATGCAAAGTTTATCCTTTTTCACAAAGTTTGACAAATCAAAATCATAAGTTTTTAGAATGTATAAAACGACTTAGCAATGAAAGGTACTTTGAAATCGTTATATACTTTGTATACGTCTAATGCACACAAAGTATGACAAGAGTTTTCCATAATAGTAATGAGTTCCAAGTGATTTATTCGGTAAAACAAGCTAAGTGAAACTTTATAAAATACACGATAATAACCGTATGTTTACTTGTATTCACCCCCTAAAAGAGTATAAAAGCATTTGAAAATGTATTTAAAGTGTGTTTGAAAGGGGTATGAACTCACTTGAAAGCTTGAAGATAGCAAGATGGAAAACCGGGCAGAGTTTTGTCTCGGGAAATGGATTTTTCTCGGAAATCTCGGGATTCCTCGGGAGAAAAATCGACCTTCGGGACTTGCACAAAATGACCAGGGCTTCAGGGTAGTGCGAGCACGGAAAACGAGGTAAAACGCAAGAAAAAGGAGAGAGAATGGGCCATTTTCCCGGGAACCCTCGCATGCTATTTATAGGGGGGCCTGAGAGGCCTCGTACGCGGGGCGTATGCTCGTACGCAGCGCGTACGCGTACGTCATGCGTGACCGAAGCCTCGACTGCCTCGGCCTCGGATGGGATGGCTCAGGCAGTCGGGTCGGATGGGACGGCGGGTCGGACGGGCGGGTCGGATGCCTCGCATAGGGCGACGTGGATGGTTTGAGGCCAAGTTCCTCAGGTACGCGGGGCGTACAGGGGTACCTAGCGCGTACCTCGGATGAGGACGCTGACTCCCCTTCGGATAATACCGAAGTTTTAATAAAAATATATATAAATTAATTATCAAACTTCGAAAATTCATATCTCCTTCATACGAACTCCGTTTTTGACGTTCTTTATATCCCTGCGAAGGTGAGACTACGATCTACAACTTTCATTTAGATTCCGTTGGCAAATTCCGGAATTATTTTTATTATTTATTTATTAAAATGACGTGATTAAGGAATTTCTTTAAAAATTCATAACTTATTCATACGATGTCCGATTTGAGCGTTCTTTTTATGCATGTTTGTAGTTTAACGATATCTACGACTTTCATTTAGACACCTAAGGTCGGAAAGTGTTTTATTGAAACTTTGCGTTTTTACGCAACTTCGTATTGCTGGTTTTTGTCGGAAAACTTAGAATGAGCATAACTTCTTCGTTATAACTCGGATTTTGTGTTATTTATATGTTTGGAAACCTTAAGACGATAACTACCACATAGTGTACTCCAAATAGATTTTTTGAATACATCATTTTTCGATGATATTCTATTTCCTTTCTCAAAGAGGTTACAGGACTCGATTTTTACTGACTTGAAATAACGGGTTGTTACATATGTTTATGATCTTAAATTCGTTATCAACACGAATTGAGTGAAACCCAAAATGCACCACATTTTTACAAATTCGTGGTGAACAATTCAAATGTTCTAGCTTATTCACCAAGGAATTAACTAATGACCACCTTCATGGTTTGTACCCTGAAATCTCTTTTTCTTTTTGTGCGATCTGAATGAAATGTTCTAGTCATAAGACGTTTCTTCCCAATAGTTCTAGTTTTTAATTTTTCTTGAGATTTCTATACTTATTCAAGTCGTTTAAAATAATTCCAAAGTATACTTGTTCTTATGACTACACTGGTCAAACAAGCACTTCATACAAACGTTCAAACATATGTTGAGTTTCAGGCTTAGTTGAAGAAGAAGTCACCTCTTTCGCCTTATTAAAATAAGCCTTTCAATGTTTCTCTGCAAACAAAATATAGTAATTCAACGGGACACCATACAAGCACTTCAAAGTCTCTCTTGACTACGAAGGAAGAGATCGTTGCCCGAGATCCATTTGCTTTATGTATTCAATGACATCACTTGAATCCCTAAGAAAACTTGCTATATTTCTTTATCTTTGGTACACTCTTGCATGAAGATCTTTATGATTTTAAAAAATCTGGTTCGTTGTCCTAATGGTTACTTTCAGGTTCGGAGTACTATAAACGATGATCAATTACAAATGTATAAAACTGCGAAAGTTAGGATCTGAAAGGATGATTCTAAAGGATAAGATTTGAAATTAGGCACGTAAAAATTAAAATGGCTCATGACATCACGTCAGCAGTTACGCCGCCTGACGCATGCCTAACACATGCCAACTTGTTTGTGCTTTTCCAGGTGTTTTTTCTGGGTATTAAAGCGTCAACGGTTTCTTTTCTCTCTCCTAGAGTAAGGTATAAAAGGTTTTTTCTGATTCGTTGCTCATTATCACTCTCAAAGATCTCAAAGTACTCTCGACTATTTCTCTCTCTATTGTTCATCTTCTTCATCAAGCTTCCACCGCCGCTTCATCAAAGACCCCTTCCGTTGCAAAACAGATGGCTTAATCTTCGATTCTCAACCTCAATGCAAACCAGAACCTTATTCTGGAGCTTGTCCCTACCAAATATGACAGATTTCTTCAGCCCATTGTCGAGTGCTTGAGATGCTCTCCACTGTTCGTCACTCTAAAAAAATCGGACATAGTTCCCTTGGTTTATCTGTCCAAGAGGTACTCTACAGCAAGTTATCAAAAGGGTGAAGAGATGGTTACGTTCAAGATCTTCGAAAAGAAAACCAACATCACCAAATGTCGATTCTGCAACCTGCTAGCGCTTCCACGACGTTGTGACCTAGTGGACCCTGATTGTCTCCAACTCTGCCATCTTGAAGATTTTGTAATAGATGGGGTACAAGGAAACACGGATTGTCGTCTGAAAGTTCAAGAAACCAAACATACCTCTGATGTGGAACGAACTTTTCATCCTTATCTTCAAGAGTTTTTCTGAGAGGGTTATTGGCTCCAACTATGCCAGCAAACTTTTTATGACGATTATGTGTGTGATCTTCTCCAACATCAATATGGACTATGGCTCAATGCTTTGGGCTCAATTGGTCCAAAGTACCCTTTCCACTACACCACACAGTGAGATTTCTTGTGCTCGTTTCGGGACTATTGTGGTTCAACGAGTGATTAATAAGCTTAACATCCCCGTCCTTGAGGATTCCCATATGGTAGCTATTCAAATCTTCCACACCACCAACATTATTCTCGCAGATAATCGCAAGTTCAACTTTAGTGGCTCAATTCCGGAATCCATGCTTCGAGATGTTCCAGCTGCAAGTGACATACTACGAGCCTATGGTAGTCTACCAGTCTCTAGTTTTCTCCCAATAACTGATGAAGTCCAAAAGATCCTTGCCGAGGCAGTTAAACCAAAGAAGGGTGGAAAGAATAGAGGTGTGAAAGCTGGTCCATCTGAACCTCCTCAAGCTTCAAAAAAGAAGGCGGTAAAGAAACCGGCTAGCAGGCCACAAACTCCAACACCGAGTAACCACGACGACTCGCAGTCAAACACGGTTTCGGAGGTGCTAGTCCAAGGGGGTACTCACAATGAACATGATGACACTTGCTGCTACATCTTAACCCGAGTCTCGCAGCCAATCTCTTCTAATCCTTAGGTAACTTTTGAAATTCCTACCTCTGTTCCTATCAGAGATGATTGTATCTATAGGGTTTCGCAACAACAAACTACTCTAGCACAGTCAACCCCATTATTCACAGATTCAACACCCACTATAACAACTACCATCGATGAACCTCCAATGTTTTCCAAGGCATCTAATGTGGGGGCAGGTGCTTCAGGTTTCACATTCAGTCATTCTACACAACCCATCTCACCTCTTTGCCAAAACGATCCAGATACAATTTTTGGTGAACATGAAGAGGATTTTGGATGTTTCGCCTACATTTCCTTCAACATTAGGACTGAAAGTGATGATGATACTCTGGTCACCAAAACGAAACTCAAGGATATTAACGAGAAGCTGGATTCGCTAATTAAAGCCTCTAAAACCTTAACTAGCGATGAGTATTCTCAGGCAAAGATCAAGTCTTTTCTTGAGACCCTCACCAAAGAACACCCTACAAATCTAGATATGACCAATATAGTTGTTGATGCTTCAACTTCAGTTTGTAAGGAAATGATGGAAAAAGTTGATAAACTAATCACTAATGCTTGATCGTTCATGAGCACTTTCCAGACATCATTTGTTTCGAATACTACGAAAGCAAACGAAGCCATATCCAGTTTGAGTACATCCCTTCGAACAGAGAATAAGGATCTAGAGAAGGTTAGAATTAACATCAAATTCGACAACTCAGAGATCAACTCCTCCATCACATAAAAAATAGAAAAGATTCAAGATGACTTGGACATGGAGAGCAAAATAATGGATGCTCTCGCACTCAAGATAGAAAAAGTGAAGGTTTTAACTGTTAAGCTGGAGCATGCTGAGAAGAAGATCAGTGAGCTCTTATCTGAAAAGGTTGTAATGAAGAGTTGTGTTGCTGATGTAAACGCCTTGCTCTCTGACATAATAGAGACTCGTGACTTTATGATCACGATTACTGTTAAGAAGCACTTGGCTGAAAAGCTTCGCCCCGTGTTCGCTATGCTCAATAGGTTAGAAGGTATATCAAGGTCAAGCTCACTTCTGAAGCAAGGGGGAGAGACTATGAAGAAATCAAAGAAAGAAATCCCAAAACCAATTGAAAAGCCAACTACAAAGCCAAAATCAGAAAACAAACCGATGGATAATGTAGCTTCGGATTCGAAAGGCAAAGAGAATCTCAATAATGAACCAATTATTGATGATAGCAATGAAGAAGAGCCCGATGAGCACGAACTAAAAAGAAAGAAGACTCGTCAAGCTCGAATCAATGAGCACAATCGAATTGTGAGAGAGGCTGAAGAAAAAGAGAGGGCTAAACGCGAAGCTCAAGTCAGAATGGAAAGCCGAAAGCTTTTGTTTCCATTGTGGACTTTGGATAGAATGATGAGTGCGATTATAGATCTTCCAAGCTAGTATTAGTTAGAGCTAGTTGTATCCTTTGATTTGCAAAACACTCAAGATTCGCAGCTGGATCTTCTAATCACTCTGAAAGCATTCAAGTTTCGGAGCTTCGTCAAAGTTGCAAAAATCCCTCTAACAGATAGCGGTGTAGATCACTTGCTCTTCTCATTCTACCTAAAGCACATGAAGCCGCATTACGAAATCTGGAGTGCAATGAAGATAACTATTGTGAAGGTTTCAGGCCCAATCGAAATTGATAGCTTCCCGAATGCTCGCTTTAATATTTACATGTGATTCACATATAAATCACAAGTGAATCACATATGAATTACATGTGATTCACATGTAAGTCACAAGTGAATCACATATGAATTACATGTGATTCACATTTAAGTCACATATGATTCACCTTTAAATCACATGTGATTTACATGTAAATCATAAGTGAATTACATGTAATTCACATGAAAATTACATGTAATTCACATATGACTCGCATATAAATCACATGTAATTCAAATGTGATTCAAATATGAATTACATGTGATTCACATGTAAATCATATGTAATTCACATATAAATTTTAAAAGATACAATAATATGTGAATATCATATTATAAAATCACATCTGAATCATACATGATATATACATGTGCATTTTTGTGAGTGTTCTTGAATTAATCGAATTTTTTTAATTTTCTTGTGGATTTTGAAGAATTTGTGGAAAATATTGAAGATGTGAAAAGTGATAAATTGAAGAAAATATGGAAATATAGATATGAAGAAATGATAACTATGAATCTTCATAACATTTTTTATTTTTTATATTTTATTTTGTATCGAATAATATACTTGTATTTTTATGTTTATAGATTGATTAATATAAGGATATATTTTATGATTTACTTACGAACATTATAGTATAAGAAATATGGATATATGCACCTAAATCGTTGTTTTTTTTTTGTTAAAAAATTAGAGTTTTTTTTAAACTATTGATTTATAAAAATTCACTTTTTTCAAAAAATGCATTTTTTTTAAAAAAAAAATTAGATTTTATGAAAAAATTGCATTTTTTTTTAAATGCATTTTTTTTTATTTTTAAATTGCAGTTTTTTGAAAAAAAAAATACAGTTTTTTTATAAAAAAATTGCAGTTTTTTAAAAATATTGTGATTTTTTTGAAAAAAAAAATTTGAAGCTTTTTCGAAAAAATTGACCTTTTTTAGAATTTTTTTTTTCAAGTTTTTGTAAAAAAAAAAATTCTAAAAAAAATTAAAAAATCTCCATTTAAAAAAATCGAATTTTCTTTTTTTAAATATCCGAAATTTGATTTATCATGCTAATTTTTAGAACTCTTTATTAATATTTCAAATAACAAAAAAAATTAAATATTAAATAAGATCGGTAAGATAACAATCATGCCCTTAATGAGTTAACTTTGATCTAACGCTCCACATTTAATTTTCAGGTTCTCGGAAAACTATGAGCTTTCAATGGATGTCACCCATATATATATATATATATATATATATATATATATATATATATATATATATATATATATATATATATATATATATATATATATATATATATATATATATATATATATATATATATATATGAGAGAGAGAGAGAGAGCAATCATCATAAACCACAAAGATCAATAAGAGAATCATGAATTAGTTCCAAAAAAGGCCAAACTTGAATTAAAGAAAAAGATTGTATAAATAAAATTATTTTCTCATATCGCCATGCCAAACGAGTTTACTATTACCACAAACTAAAACAAATGCAAATTTTCATAATTTGCAACACAACCTGGCAATAGACCAATAACATACAGATATATCCTCAAATTGTTGGCAATTCCATACCAAAATACACGGAAGAATCATTGCTTCTCAATAATTACGAATCATTAATTGACATAGAATCTTAAAGGATGAAAAAGTAAGTTATATAAATGCAATACCCTTGGACTGCATAATTGTTGAGTTGAGCATACTCCATATCAACCTTCCAGCAACAGTAATGAAAGCAAATCAGGCTCTCGCCCAAATGGTTATTCTTCTTATTACCAAATATGTATTTAATGGATGGGATAAATCAGCATACTTCCATTTATTTTCTCAGTTAGAGCATTGTAAGTTGAAAAATATAGGTCCACCCCTCAATAATAGCAAATTATCAATGTCATCCAAGTACTAACAATTTCCACCACTCAAATAGTATAATTGGGTAGATTTTTAAAAATTTAATTCCCCCACAAAAAAAGAGAAAAATAAAATAACCCTCGAAAGTACAACGTTATAATTGTGTGGAAATTTCATATTACAATTCCTTAATAATCATATAAGCGTACAATATTGCCATAGAAAAGAATGAATAAATAACTTAGTAGAATGATGCCCAATATGTAATCAAGAAAAAGACATGATAATCCATAACATCAGATAAGCTTTTTGTTTTCAGCATGCACATTTAAATAACTTAATCATAAATAAGATACTGTCAATAAGATTAGCAAAAATAAATTCCAAACTATCACCAATAATCTCTACAAGAACAAACTCCATTTTCAAATTGATGAAACCTCTTTTTATCACGTACAATAATTAGTCTCCCAACCAGCTTCGAAATAATCTTGATTGCCTCATGGCAATCAGCACAAATACGATCATTTTTCAATATCCGTATTGATGAACGGGCTGGAGTAGTCAAAAGAGCTTGAGATAAAGCAAGTCTTTCACTATGTAATAAAAGAGCTTCTTCTCTATTTTCATGGTCCATATCATGGAGTACAAATCTAGTCTGAGCCAGATACCCGGCCTCTATCATGGCTTGTTTTAGATACCTAAGTTGACTGTATAACCTCTCTTGATCAGGATGAGAAGTATCCCCGCTCCTAAACTGAAAAGTCATGGCTCTGCTAATCAACTCTGATGACATCTTTTTTTCGTTTTCTTTTGCAATATCTGAAGACTTTATTGGTATCAAGCCAGATTTTGTTTGTTCATCTAAACGAGAAGGTTCCCGAAGGTTAAGAATCTCAGCACAACGGTCTCCGAGTTCTAAATCACCGTGAACCCTAGATTGATTCATCATAATTTCCCAAATTTCTGCACTTGGCTTCAGCGGCATCTTTTCTATTAATTCCAATGCTTCATTTAAGTATCCTGAACTCCCGAGCATATCGACTACACGGACATAATCATCCATAGATGGGACAAGATTGTAAGTCTTCATCATTGACTTGAAATGCAATAGCCCGAGTTTCATGTCTCCTACGATATTACATGCAGCAAGGATACCATGAAACATCTGATTATTGGGTTTTAATCCGACCTTTTTGAATTCGGTGAACATTTTGATTGCATCTTCTCCATGGCCGTTTTTAGCAAACCCTTTTCTCATGGTGTCCCACGAAGCAAGATTTCTTTGGGGCATTTTCTCAAAGAAATTATATGCGTCTTCCATGGAACCACATTTCGAATACATTTCCAAGATTTTGTTGCAAATGTGAACATCAAGATGATGTCCTGACCTTGTGAGGTGGTTATGGACAAGTTTAGCTTCTTTAAGTGCCTGAGATTCTCCACATGCTTTCATCAAGAATAGATATCCAAGCATTTCAACTGATACTTTGTTCAGCTAAACCCAAAAACTCCACAACTTCTTTTAATTTCTGATCCATGCATATAGCATTAAGCTCCTCAAGTAATCCCTTTTGCTCACCAGCTTTATCCGACTTCTCATTAGGTTGAGAGTAACATGGTACTTGAGAATTTACTATGCCACTATAACACCTCTTTGAGATTTGAAAACTCGCTACACTAGTCTTCTGATTATAAGACCCATTGATGTTATACTGGCTGTCACGATGGAAACCATAATCACCCATGGAATAGCTCTGCCCATAAGCGCCACTTAAATTTCTCTGAAAACCCATGCAAGTTTGTCTATAAAATCCATCAGGGTTTTGGCTACATTCACTAAACTGATTAGAGTTTTGGAGATCAAAGATCTCATCGATGGTATCAGAATTGAGCGTGCTGAATTTTTTAACAAAAGGAAGGGATTTGAAGGAACTATCTACGCAATAACTGTGTCAAGTATTTGTAGCATTGCATACCTTATAGAGATGATTCAGAGATTTCATCGTTTGGAATGACCTCACTGTTGCTTGAAACATGATTTGCTCGTAGAAGTTAATCGACTTCCGTCTGTGTTTTTTTACGCGGCCACAAAGGGATTGATACGCCGTTTCCAATCTAGGTTCTCTAATCGACGTCGACTACTTCATACCATATATGAAGTCTAGAATTATATGAACCGAAAATATCATATATCATATCAAATTTGAAAAAAGATTTGCTTGGCTGCATCTTAACAACCTCAACAAGAAAAACGGAATACAGAATATACATCCGTCACAAAATTATAGTCCATCTTTCCTTTTTGGTTTGTCCCAAAATAATAGTACACTTTTAAAAATAATTTTTTTTACCAAAATACCCCTTCATTATTATTTAACCAACTAAACATTTAATGGAACATTAAACGCAAAGTAAGGACAAAACTGTCATTTTATTATATAAAATTAATGGTAATTAATGTTTTTTAATCTGTGTGTTTTTTATCTGTGGACAATAATATTGGAACGGATGGAGTATATGTTATAAAAAGTGTAAGTATTAATTTGAATTTTCTAATATATTAATTTCTTTATTATTTAGTTTTAATAAATAACTATTCAATTAATATATATACATTAATTCTCAAAAGATTAGGGAACAATAAAGTTTCTGTGTTATAGATATATTATCACGGAACTTTTTGATTCTTACAATCTTTGATATTTTGTTGTAAAGGTTTGTGGTCTTCCTAATTTAGTCGAAATATTTTCCACAATTTGGTAAGTTTACTCCCTACCGCCTTCTACTCCAATCAGACCCTTCTTCCGCCTTTACATTTTTTTAATATAAGGCATCCACCGATCTCCTCACCCAAAACTCGCTAGTTTGTGCCTTTGACGATTATGCAATCGACGGCAATGTTTGATTTTACAAACTTTACCGATTGGCGTAACCCTCACCGATGCAAATGGAAATCTCCTTCATCACACCGAAATTGTGTCCTAAACCCGTTTCATCTGGGAGCCCAACTTCAAGGATTTTGATCATATGTACACACGTTTTTTAAGCTCTAAAGACACCATTTTGATCTGTTTCGGTTGAAGGATCGTTGAAGTCGATTTGATACTAAGGTATGTACGTTTAATAAATGACAATGAAAGTTTCGATGGTTGTTTTTTTTCAAGATATGGAGAAGAGGAACAAGTTAACTCAAAATTTTGATGTTTTGAACATAAATATTAAGTTAACTCAAAATTTTGATGTTTTGAACATAAATATTTGTATTTTTTTCGTTTTTTATTATTAATTGAATATTTGAGGAACCTAACTGGTACAACTGAATTTGATAGTCAGTCGATTTCCACCTTTGTGCTCCGTGAAAATTTTAGATAACTATGTTGTTTATATGAATATAAATCTGAACTTCATTCATGTGATCTATGATCTAAAATCCAAAACAAATAAATAGAAATAACCTCTACTTTAGTGATAAGTAAGAAGCTATATTTACTAGCTCCTCTATTTAAATTTATGACATTACAAAAAAACTCATGTACAATCAATATTTATTTTTCATAGATTATTCCAGATTTTAACCCTTTACAGTAAGGTGTTGGATTAGGTGTCTAAACTTATAACTATAATTGATATAAACTTGAATTGATGGTAGCACAGTTCTTTTGGATTGCGCTCAAAACTAGCAGTTAATGATTTTTGGAGAGAGAAGTTGATTTATTATTTGATTAAAAAATTGAAATAAATGACTTGTTAATATATTATGGGAAAAATATATTAATTAGAAATAGTATTATGTAATTAGTAATTAATCAAAAACTAATTGGAATTAATTTTTGAATTAATTGAACTAATTAAAAGTACAGGGATAGTTTGGCAATTTATTGATAGTTAAGGAAAAAAGCTCTATGGAAGATGTTTGACGAAAACTTCTAGGAAAGGCTTAGAATTTTCTTCCAAGGGGTGTTGAATGGAAGCTCATGGGCTGCTTGTTCTCTAAGCTAAGGGATTAGGGTTCCTTCCTCAAACCCTAGTTTTGGCTCTATGCTATCTCACATATATAAAGAGCCTTAACCCCTCATAATTTTGGCCATCCCTTCTCTAAGAGAATTATGAAATTCCCTTATCCTTTCTCATCTCTTATCTTCTTTCTAGTGTTGGGTGTGAACCATTAAAAGCACACCATTTGTGGTATTTGCTCTCAAGGCTTCAACAACACAAGGATTTTGTTATTTGTCAATAACAATCAAGGTATGTTTTCCTAACCCTAGATAGTAATTTCAAAATATAGTAGGTGCCCGGTTTCTTATTTAATGTTCAATTAGAGAAAAATATAGATCAATAATTAGGGTTGCACGCACACATTGGATTTTTGTTTGTTATACTCAAAACTCATCATAAGGGACATTTTATTAACTTATAGTTCATGCCGTTATGTTGCTAAATTATTATTGGAATGAGATGAACAACTTTCATATTAGTAATAAGCTTTAATGGTTGATAGAATATTTATTTGTGAAATCAAGGTTGCATAGTAATCCTTACAATAGCATCTTTGGATATATCTTTTGATGATATGATTAAATATAGGCATAGTGGTGGCAGTCGAGGTCAAGGCAGATCATCTTCACTTGAATAAACAAATGCTCCCAGGATGGTTCTTTAGGGTCGTTAACAACCTACTTCAGGTTTATGAGCCACTTATACGATTGTAATCATATATGGCTTTTTTGTGTTTCTACATCTTTTATGTTTTGAATTTTCACTTGATTTAGTTTCTTATAAATAAATCCATGATTTTATATTTGACATTTTCCGGTACATTATCAGTTGTGATTCATGGCTGATGCTTTTTTTTTTGGGGTTAGACTTGTTCTTCTGTTCTTACTAATTCCAATCTAGTCAATACATTGAAGAAATAATCTATTATTTGCTTTTAAAATGCTAACAAGATTATATATTTGGTACCAAGTAAACCTTAGTAAACTATTATGGGAAATTTTTTGAAAGATAAAGGTATACTTATGAATCCATGCATTTTTTTATAACCTTTTATAAATATATATTTTAGTATCCACGCCAATGGCGCCAAGTTATTTTTACTAGTTTGGTATAAATTTTTAAATTTTAGTTTACTATGTTTAATTTGTTAATTCAAAAATATTATTAAATATAAAATCTAATTTTAAATGACCAAGAAACCAAAAACTATCAAAATACTATTTTTTAAAATAATTGGAAATTTTAAAAAATAATCTTATTTATAAAACATAAATTGAAAATCATGAAATTTTTTTCAAAGATGTAAAGTATGAATTAATTAAAGTTAGCAACAGTTCAAAACTAGTGTTGATGATGGACCGGCGTGATAAAAAAATATTGATTTTTACTTTCTTTTGTATCATCATTTTGTAATTCGTTCACATATTAGCATTGTATAATGACAAATCTATCCATTTTGAAAAATATGATTTCCTAGAAGATTTAAAAAAAAAAAATACCAAAATGACCATCAAAGTTTTACATTGCACCACATCTGAACAACATCTAAGGAACTTTTTAATTCTCTTGCCAACCGTACTCTTATACAATTATACATGCTTGAGAAATCCTAGAATACTTGACGATAAAAAAAAATTAAAAAAAATAAAAAAAAAAAAAGAAAAAGAAAACAATAATACCCATTATTCTTATTTTTCCACCAAACATCCCTCTGTTTAAGAGTTATATGCTAGAAATATATATATATATATATATATATATATATATATATATATATATATATATATATATATATATATTCTTAGGCATAATTTTGATGAAAATAACCAAACACATGACAATAATGCCCTTTATTTCTAATATTCTTATTGGCCCTTTTTATCTAGTTTTAATTACACCCACAAATTAAAAATAAAACAAATAACATTGTTCAATTATAAAAGGACAACCTGCCAAAATTGAAAACACCATAATCTCATCATCAGTCAAGGTAACAAGGTCACTAAAAACACAAATTATGATAAAATGTTAGAATATGTATCAGGCTTGAAATGTCACAACTAGCATTTTACCTAGGAAATTTCACTCAGTGGTCATTTAAATTCACCTTTAATGTTCAACGTAGAGTCTGAAAGCTCTAGGAATCCCGGTTTGAATCCAAATTGCACTAGGATTTCTTTATTGAGCCTAATGGACCAATAAGTATTTAATTCAACTATTTTTGATCTTAGGACCCTTAAATGGGTTATAATTGGACCCACTTCCATAAACCTATAACATTTTGGACCATTCAGGCCTAGAAGGATTCCTTCTAACCCTAATGGGCCTTATTGGGCCATAACTAATCCAATTAACCCTAGTAAGCCATAAATCTATTCTTTTATGCCATTTTGGGCCATGAACCATCTAATGAGCCCACTTGGATGAAAACGTACCTATTGGCCTCATAATTTCAAGTAAGGATCAAGATTTGGACCAAAATGAATCATCTTCTCGTTCTTAATGTAGTTTTCGGCCCAACAACATTTAACAAAAAAAAAAGAAATGGGGGGGGGGGGGGGTGTTGACTTTTGGAAGTGCCACCTCCATATTATTCACCATGTAACTAGGCATAGTCTCTTATACTTCCATGCAAGGTCATCTCATGTGACAACCTGGAATTTCTTCCGTTCAAACCGTTAAAAAGATATAAATCAATTCGGAATTTATTTCTGCTCTTGTCAGCATTATCTCGGGTCTAATTAAATATTCTAAACTCAGTGCAATCGAGGTTTGGGTCCAAGAACGAGTTTTTCCATGTCAAAGCATAGCATCCGGGCCAAACACCCCTTTGAGAGGAGTGTACGGCCGCAAACTCGAGTGTACGGCCGTACACCCACCACCCCACCTCTTGGCCGAAAACTCACCCCTATATAAGGGATGGGTGGCCTTCATTCCACACTTTACACACTCCAAAGAATTTCTCTCTCTATTCTTTCTCTACAATTATCGAGTTTGCTCAATAATCCTCAAAATTGTAAGTGATTCTTCACTTTTATTGTGTTTTAATCTCTTTTCTAGTGTTAAAACCATGTTTCATCCCATTTAATCTCATCTTTATCTAGATTTTCTCTCTCACGAAGAACACACAGTAGTTCTTGGTGGTTTAAAACCTCATTCAAGCCTCCTAAGTGTAAGTATCTACTCCATATGCTTGATATCTACTAGAATTCATTGATTTTCACCAAAAAATCGACCAAAATCTTGAACACAAAAGGGGTTTACGGCCGTACACCCTTCATTGGCCGAGAACTCCAATTTTGGTCAATTATTGGTTTTAAACTCTTCCTTAAAACTATTCATGGACTTAGAACACTTACAAGAAGCTAGAAAGGACCCCGGAACACCGAAAATCACACCTTTCATCAAGTGTTTACGGCCGTAAACCCATGTACCACAAACACTTTGGCCGTAAAATCATGGGTCGTAAACCTTGTTGGGTCGCAAACCCATGACCGTACACTCCTGATTACGGCCGCAAACTTCCCATCTTCAATCACGTATGATTCTAACACTTAATTTCAAGTGTTTCCTAGTCCCTAAGGTGGTTTCTTTCCATAACAAATAGTGTTATGTCCTCATCTAATACATACATGTGCTTTTATATGTTAAATAGGATTTGTTTGTATCCGAGGCAATTTTTGACACCCAACAACTCTTATTGATTTACACTCGAATCCCACGTCAAACTGTGAGTTCATACCCCTACACTTTTATAAGTTTTTATAACGTTTTCAGGGGGAATACAAGCCACACATAAAGGTTTTCACAAGTTAAAAACTGATGCAATTACAAAGGTTTTACATCAAACTTTTAGATAATTTATCTCTTTTGTATTATGCGAAGCATAAGGGACGTTTTTCTAAAGATGATTGCATAGTTTTCGGAACAGTATACGAATACAACTCACCAGTCAAACTATAATAGGTATAGTTTGGGGAATTCATTACCGGTTTCACAAATTCAAACTTCGTACAAAGTCAAACATATAAACTATGACAAATTTTGTTTATTAAATACTGCATACAAAAAACAAGAGTATTTTACTAAATAATTATTTTGCGTATAATTATTTATACTCTACACCGTATACAAACGATTTCAAACACGAGAACAACAGAACAACACGTAAACTAGTTAATACAGGATTGTGAGATATTTCTTCATCGTACCCTTTGGGGTACTAGCAAATTCTCTACATTTAGTATAGCCAGAGTCTCCTGGAGGGAGAGCATGAAATTTGTGAATAGATCTATTCGGGATCGACAATCCCACAACTGAATTGTTAGCTACAGTTAGGCAGGCATGCCCAGGGTGATGAATTTTGTAACATACGACGCCTGAAGAAACGTCGCGGAGGTCATCGGTCACATTAGCATGGCTATACGAACTCACAATAGTATAACTAACCTTTGTTTACGGGATTTTCCTACTTCAATAGTTTTATTTTAATTAATAAGACTACCTACATACTACACTGGAAGGTATTCCAGGGACACAACCTTTCGCTTTATTTTAAGTAATAAAACTACCTTAGAACTGGTGATAGCCAGGGTTTTCAAAAAAACATACATCATTTACTGGTGGTAGCCAGGGTTTTCAACAGAACATACATCCTTTACTTGTGGTAGCCAGGATTTTCAACAAAACATACATCATTTATTGGTAGTAACCAGGGTTTTCAAATGTAACACACATCACTTACTGGTTATAGCTAGGGCTTTCAAACGTAATACATTTTAATTACTGGTGATTGACCAGGTTTCGATACAAATGATATTTTACTCATAATGAATAGAAATCATTTATACAAATTCAGTGACTAGTTTTCAACATAAAAACATGCTTATGAACTCACCAGCTTTATGCTGATACATTTTCAAAACCGCTTGTATTCTCAGGACAACGATAGACAGGTACCTTTGCCAGCTTTTGGAAAAGACGGAGCATTTTGGAGTTTCGTCTTTATCTTTTTCTACTTTTGATGTATACAAACTATGTTTTCAAACAGATGTAAATATTCATATTGTAATGTAATGGTTGTGTTTACTTTGATTGTTATGATACGATTGTTGTGATACTACGCACGACGTCACCCGCCCCCGAACGTTTCCGCTGTCTGTTCTGACTGTTTGGGGGTATGACATCTCACTTCTCTCTCTCCTCTCTACTTGATATATCGGCTGAGAGCTAAACACACACACACACAAACACTTTCAAACATTCTCTAAACACTCTCAAAGAATCTCCTCCTTCCTCCAAGATCTTGAAAATTGCTAGAGTTCTAAGGATCTTTATCAAGTGTTTTCCAATATTTGGTAAGTTATTGTAAAAAACAAGTATCTTCTTTCATCTTAACATGAAAACCTTTTTTTACATAGCTTTATTCCATGATCACCTTAGAAACTTCTTAAGATCGAAATGTACTTCAAGGTGTTGCTAGGACCAAAAATCTCTCCAATTGTTCTTCAAAAACCAAAACATCAAGAAAATATTAGTTTATACCCCCTTGTTTTCGGTTTTCATATGATTTTTGTAGGAGAATGCAAGTAAAATGTGTAGATCTATATGTTATACACATGTCTTGTGTGATCTCGTAGTTTGTTTTGTGAAAATACGCTAGATCTTAACAAAATCGATATTTAAATAACATTGAGCAAAGATCCATGAACGAAGATACTTTATACATCATATTAACAAGTCAAAATTGATTATATGTTTAAGATATAAAAGTTTACAACAAAAACCTTGTTAAGGATCAAAAATTGCCAAGAAAACAATAGATAAGGACAAAAAGTGACAATTATGTTTTTATAGGGACTTAACAGGTCCTACTTCTATAAAAAGGGATTTTTATGATAAAAATACTTTCCAAAGGGCCAAGAATGTAAATTTGAGCCTAATGGGCCAAACATTTGGGCCTCATAGTTTTGGGCCAAATTTGCGAAAAAAATGAAGTTTTTGGGGATTAAAAATGTTAATTGGCCAAAGTTTGAATCATAAATATAAATAAACCAAATTTTGGGGTGAAAATAACATTTATTTATACATTGGGCCAAAAGTGACAACTTTTACTAACAAGAGGCTGAAAAATGTGATTTTCTGAAAAACTGGGCCATAAATGTCAAAATATAAATTTTTGGATTAAATCTGTGAGTTTCTTAACATTTGGGACAAAATTGAAAATTAATATTAATTATGCACTAAAGTGTCATTTTTACAAAACTTTGGACCTTAATTGAAAATTTGAGGATTATTGGTCAAAATGTTGTTTTTACAAAAAGAAGACATTTTTTATCATAAATCTGGTAAACCTCGAGTTAAAACAAACAACGGAACAATAATGAATGGATGAAATACGTCGTTAACTATTTTATTGGGTCTAATATTCACATTATATGGCCAATGAGCCTTAACGGCCAATTCATGTGTATATTGGGCCCAATACTTTTTCTATGACATGTTTATTGGGCCTTGCGACCCATTACATGTTAACTTCGGCATGAGTTATGGACTACATGTTTGTGGGACTTTCTGGTCCATTTACATGCCTATTGGGCCCAAATTACCCTCTTACATGTTATTGGGCCTTTATGGTCCATTTACATGCTATTTGGTCTCTAAATGGAATTCACATGCTAGTAGATCATAACTATACCTTTGCGTAATCATTAAACTTCGTATACTTATATATGTACCTTTTGAATACGAAAACATACCACATATATATAAACATTAAACATAGTAGACAATGGGTTGAGAATCTAGTGAGACATGTCGCTTGGCACCTCCTGAGTGTACAATTGTAGCCTGTAGTTATGATCAGAGTTTCTTGGAGGGAAAGCGGTACTTTGTGAATAGCTGTATACGGTGTGACCCCCTACACCTTAGATGTTCGCTACAACTAGACTAGGCCAGTCTAGGGAGACAAAATCTTGAACAATACCGGCATTTGGAAAAATACCAAGACGGGGAACCTAGTTATTATCATGCATGGTTATAACGGCTCATATAGGGATTCAATACAAAATTTAACATTTCGAAGATTAACCGTTTGATTGTATCAATGAAAGACGACTTATTTTACGATACAAGAACCTCGACATTGTTATAAAACAGAAAATATCGGATTTTCTTGGGAAAATATTCATATACATTTATCACTTATTCACAATACAATGAATCTAAACTACACTCATATATGTTACAACTCTGAAATTCACACATGCATTTATACTTGATTTTCACATCATTTCCAGACATTTTACAAAAAATATCGGATTTTCTAGGTTTTTACGAAAGATACAAAGACTTTTATTCAACCATACTTATGAACTCACCAACATTATATATGTTGACCGTTTTCAAAATAACTTATTCTCAGGTAATCATTAAGCAGGAAGGATTTTCAAGAATGTATGGGTTTATGTTGCTTAATATCACTTATCGTACTTTTAATACTTGAAATTAGGTAACTTATAACAATGTACTTGATGTGAACAATGATGGTTGTTATATGTAATGTCGGTGATGACTGTGTTATGTTTCATGTATATTCATTGTGATGATAATTCAATTGTTAGTCACACGAGCCTCCGGACGTTTCTGCCGTCTGGTTTGAGGATGTGACATGAAATAAGAACCTGCAAAAGACCATAATGACCCATATCACCTATTTGAACTAACCAATTGGATTAAGAATCATATTCAAGTTATAATTGATTTGAAAAATAATTGAGTGGAATATTGGTGAGTGGAAATTGATTGAATAAAGTGACGCTCATTTAGATCGGTAAACTTAGCAACCACATACATATTTTTCCTAGTCAGCAAGTGAGAAACCATGAAACCGTTATTGCCCTTGCTAATGCAAAACACACAAGAGAATGTGGTTTAAAACAAACTTTCTTTGGATACCAATTTAACTTTTATTTTATGATGAAAATGTCCCTCATTTACTTTGGAAGTGAGATTTGCATTTTTATGCCCCAAAAAAGTATTCATAAAATGGGAAATTCAAGAATATGCTTGCAAACAACCTTTTTTACATACCAAGATAACTTTGATTATTAACATAAATGCCCTTCATTCACTTTTGGAAGGAGAATATAGGAACAATTTTAGACTATTCATCATAATTAATCTTATGGTTATAATTTAATGAGAAGTTATTTATAATAAGGACTAAAAGTAATCTTCAGTTAAGATAATTAGTTTAAGCTATTAAAATCTCAATTAATTGATAAACAAAAATTAAAAAACCGACATGATCTTATTAAAAACAAAAACAAAAATTACAAACTAAATTTGTATCCAAAAGGTCTTTAACCTAGTGGTATGATGTGTCTCTCTTGTACAAGAGGTTGAAAGTTCAAGATTCATTTGAAACATTGATGGTATTAAGGTGTAAAATAGTTTGCTTTCTCAAAATCATCAATATAATTAATTAGAAATTATTGCAAAGTTTTTACTATGTTTTAATTACAATCTTAATGCGGCGTTTTTTTTTATAAATCGAGAAAATTGATTTCATTGATCATTTGGTGAAATCATAGGAGTCAGTTAAACCTAAAATACAATGAACATAATTTTTATTTATTTTAATAAGAAAAACTAAATCATTGTAGATTACAAAATGAAGGTATAAAAATATATGTTCTTTTATATAAGTGTATATTCTATGATAAGTTTTATTTATAATTCTTGAACTTGGAAATGAATATTAAAATTTCTTTGAGGAGACGATTAATTCTATAATACATTTTATTAAATTATTTAAGAAAAAAGTTTTTAAGGGCCTTCCACAATTGATGAAAAATTCTTTATAATTACTATTGATTGTTTTATTTTTTTTCAATTTTTATTTCAATGTTTTACTTTAAATATCGTGGATGCGTCTGCTTTTCACGATCAATTTTACATCCATCTTGAAGATACATTTAAAACTGAGTATTATATGGCCACAACGATTATAATATTATTAATTATGTAGCACCTGCTTCTTGGTATGTATTTCTTTTTATATTTTTTTTATCTAAGTATTTTGCATTTTTGACCTTGGACTCGACGAGTTGAAGGACCAACTCGCCGAGTAGAAATGGGATGGGACGCAGGATTTAAGCGATGGACTTGATGAGTCGGGTCCCGGAATCTACGAGTAGACCCTGTCTGGACAAAAACTCCAATCCGAGGGTTTACACCCTATTTAAACAATGTTATGTCAGCCACAACGTCCCTTATGCTCCCATAACATCTCTCATTGAAACCTTATCCGTTATTAAAGCAATCTAAGCCTTGTTAGTGAATTTGGTGCTTGTGATGTTTAGAAGGAAGGAGAAAAGCTTGAGGAAGCGAGTAGAGACCAAGGGAACCTGTGACATCCCCAAAATCACGGCCAGTAAAGACCGATTTTCTTTATACTTTGTTTAAAAATCAAAGTAACATTTTAAATTAATGTGTTGCAGAATTTGTCCCAAAACAAAATAAGATAAAGATTTATCAAAAGCATTTCCAAAGAAATGTAGTTCATTAAAAGACTCGGGATGTCATGTTCGATACAGATCAAAAGCATAAATAGTACAACATAAGCCTTACTACATTATTTCATATCTACAGACCTATATCCATAATCCCTCATCCAAAACATCACATCTATGCTCATGCGCCACTACCTGTAATACAAGAAACTGAGTGGGTTAGGCTTGGGAGCCTGGTGAGCACATAGGGTTTTCAACCCACAATAAATAATTTTTTAATTTCATCAATCAACAATAACCCGATTACCCGTTCCCATTATCCTTACATTACGTCCCTAAACACCTATCATAAGGGACCTGTCCTAAGGATAATCATCGAGATGGACACTACTGCTAAAGGGTTCCTCAGCAATAAATGTCCTAAAGGCAACCATGAGGGGGATGGAATACACCGGTGAACACATCGTTCACAAACACCTATAGGTTGCGAGCCTACCAGCGTTCCACTGGACTGTCTAAAAGAGTCCGTGGTCGTCATCTATACTCCGCTAGATGACTGGATCAACAACAACAACATCGAGACCTCTCATCATTTTATTACACATCGTCTTATTACATCTACCCGTGTTTTACCCCAACATTTTTGTAGATATAAAATACATATACAGTTTAAATCATTTAAAACTTGTATAAAAACATTCATCTAACATAGATAGCAAGTATATAGATAATATGCACACATAGCACGTAATATATAAAATGCTTCATATGTATGTGTAAGATGAAAGTAACTATGCACTCACCTAAAAGGTGGTGACTCGGTACTTGGACAGCGCTTCGATACTCTCAAAACAATTTTCCTTCGATAAAACCTAGTATCAATTCCACTAGGGTTTAGTCTAATGTCAACCATGACTAATTAATAGTCTAGCTATTATTATTATTATTATATAAGCGTTAAATAACTCTCAATATAACTCATAATAATAGCCCAAATAATTGTTTTAAGGACCTAATAACATTACTATAATTATTTGAAAGCTATATTAAAAATTGTGTAAGCGTAGCTTACTTACAGTGGATTTTAAAGAAAATCGGGCTTTATTTGGAGCAGCGTTTCGAAACCGAAAGACCTTTTTTCTTTGGACTCCGAGAGCCTCAAGGCTTCCTTTAGGTTCTAGGGAGGTTCCCTAGGGTTTAAGGGGTTAGGGTAGGCTAGAGAGAGAACGAAGTTAGAGAGAGAAGTAAGAAAGGTGCAAGAAATGAGGCTACCTCGGCCCCCTTTTATAGCCGCGAGGGCCTCGCTACACTAGGCGTTCAGAAGCTCTACGCGGGGCGTAGCTTCGGATAAGGCTGCCAGGTGGCGACCTCCGGGTGGTGCGACGTGGAAAAGTCTCGGACCGCACAAGAGCGAGGTACGCTGGGCGTTCTTCGTTTCGGACGCGGGGCATAATTGCGAAGGGGCTATGTGGCCTCATCCGGTGCGAGGCTTGCTTCAGTGATGGACGGCCCTGATGCCGCCACGTCATCGATCTTGCTCCAGCTTCGCAATTTTTCCTTCCAACTTCTAAAAATCATAACTCTCGCATACGAGCTCCGTTTTTGACATTCTTTATATCCATGCGAAGGTGGGAAGATAATCTATAACTTTTGTTTAGACTCTGTTGTCTAATTTTGATTGTATTTTAAAAGTTATATTATTAATAGGCTGGGACATGATTGGTCCGTTAAAAATTCATAACTTCTTCATCCGACGTCCGTTTTTGCCCATATTTCTCTCGTGACGCTACTCTTAATGAGATCTTCGATTCTCGTTTAGGTCAGGTCGGCTAAAAACTGCTCGTTCTATTATTTGGATTTTGGGTTGTATACTGTTAAGCCGAAACTTCAAAAAATCATAACTTCCTCATACGAAGTCAGATTTTGGCGTTCTTTTTACGGAAAATCTTGGTTTAATGCATTCTAAAACTTTTGTTTAGATTTCTAAGGCTAATTCTCGATTTATCATAAATTCGCAATTTACGCTTCCCAGTATCGTGCCGGTTTCGTCGCGAAATTTCAACGGGTCATAACTTCTTTGTTATAACTCGGATTTTGGCGTTGTTTATATCCCCGGAATCCTTGTTTCGACCACTACAACTTTATATAAAGACACCGGGCTTATCTCACACTTTAATTTTGATGCTTATTTTTATTCTTTATTAATTATACATTTATAATTAAATAATAAGCACATAAATACACATAATTTCACATAATACTCAAATATTTCATCTTTATTACTTCAAAAAGAGTTACAATAGTTGACCTAGACTATTACATTGTCAAAAAAGCTTAACCCCAAAACCCGGGCGTTACAATTGTCTCCCCCTTAGGATGATTCCGTCCCGGAATCATGCATCAACAAACAGATGTGGATAACGACTCATCATGTCATCCTCTATTTCCCAAGTGAGATTCGGCCCATTCGAATGTTTCCATTGGACTAGCAATAAGTTGACCATCTTGCATCGTAACTTCTTAGTCTTACGGTCAACAATTACCTCAAGCTCATCGATCAGCCTTTTATTGTCATCCATCCTTAACTCTGAGATTGGAATTATGTCGGGAACTTCTCCCGTGAATTTCCTCAGATAACACACATGGAAGGTGTTATGATTACCATCGAGTTCTTCGGGCAATTCCAGCTTGTAAGCTTGGTTCCCAATCTTCTGAAGAACTTTGAACGGTCCAATAAACCTTGGACTCAACTTTCCTCGTTTCCCGAATCATATAAGTCCCTTCCACGGTGAGACTTTAAGCAAAAACAAATCCCCAACTTTGAAGGTCATTGGTTGTCTTTTCTTGTCAGCATAGCTCTTCTGACGACCCTGAGCTGCTAACATCCTTTCCCTAATCACCTTTAGTTTCTCAGCCTTTTCATGGACTATCTCGAGGCCCATAAACTGCTTCTCTCCAACTTCAAGCCAACAAGACGGCGTACAACACTTCTGTCCATATAAGGCTTGATAAGGTGCCATCTTGATGCTCGAGTGGAAACTGTTGTTCTAAGAAAATTCTACCAGAGGTAAGTGCTCGTCCGAATTCCCTTGGAACTCACGGGTACATGCTCTCAACATATCTTCGAGTGTTTGAATTGTTCTTTCGCTCTCTGACCATCAGTTTGCTGATGATAAGTAGTACTCAAACACAACTCTGTACCCAACTCCTCTTGTAGACTTCTCCGAAACCTCGACGTGAAAAGACTATCATGATCTGATACAATCGGAAGAGAAGCACTGTGAACTCTTACAATTTACTTCACGTAAGCATTTCGAGCTTATCCATAGACCACTTCTCGTTGGCTGCTATGAGGTGTGCACTCTTGGTGAAACGATCCACGACCACCCAAATCATGTCGTGACCACTCTTTTTCTTGGGCAGTTTGGTCAAAAAATCCATGGTGATGTCCTCCCATTTACCCATGGGTACAGGAAAAGGTTCCAAGCTCCCATATGGTTTCTGATGTTGTGCCTTAACCCTGGCACAAGTCACGCACTCGGCCACATACCTCGCGACATCGAGTTTCATCGTCGGCCACCGGTAGTAGGGTTTTAGGTCCCTATACATTTTAGTTCTACCGGGATGAATCGAATACAAGGTCTTATGTGCTTCTTCCATCAGAAGGTCTCTTATTCCTCCCGTCTTAGGTACCCAAATCCAATATTGGAATACCTTCAGTCCTCGACTGTTTGTACCGAACACTAACTTTTTGCCCAAACGTTCTTCCTTTCGGTCATTCTTCTCTAAATCTTCTTCTTGAGCTTTCCTGATACTTTCCACAATCGTCGAGACGACATGAATTCTCAACTCTATTGGCCTTTTCCTTTCAAGGTTGACTTTCCGACTGAAAGCATCAGCAACAACATTTGCTTTACTGGGGTGGTAAAGTAAATCACAATCATAGCCCTTGAGTAGTTCTAGCCAATGTCGTTGCCTCATGTTCAATTCTTTCTGATTAAAGAGATACTGGAGACTCTTATAATCAGTGAAAAGCTTGTACTTCGTGCCGTTGAGGTAATGCCTCCATATCTTTAAGGCAAATACTACCGCTGCCAACTCCAGATCATGAGTGGGGTAGTTCTTTTGATGCTCTTTCAATCGTCGAGATGCGTATGCTATCACCTTTTCTCTTTGGGTTAGAACACAACCCAACCCGACTCCAGATGCGTCACTATAAACTGCGAAGTCTTCAACTCCATCGGGTAGAGAAAGTATTGGTGCTTCACATAACTTCTTCTTTAGCTTCTTGAATGCCTCATCATGCTTCTCACTCCACGTATATGTAGCTCCTTTGTGGGTCAACGCTGTTAATGGAGCAGCTATTGAAGAAAAGCCTTGGATAAATCGTCGGTAATATCCGGCTAATCCTAGAAATGTTCGAATCTCCGTGGGACTCTTTGGATGTTCCCACTTCATTACAACTTCAATTTTTGCGGGGTCAACCATTATCCCTTCTTGGTTAACCACGTGCCCCAAGAATTGGACTTCTCAGATCCAAAAGCTGCTCTTGGAGAACTTAGCGTAAAGCTTCTCCTTCTTTAACACTTACAACACTTCCCGTAGATGCTTTCCATGCTCCTGTTGGCTTTTCGAGTAGATCAGAATTTCATCGATGAACACTATCACAGATTTATCGAGGAATGGTTTACAAACCCTGTTCACCAAATCCATGAATGCTGCTGGAGCATTGGTTAGTCCAAATGACATAACCAAGGACTAGTAGTGTCCATATCTCGTTCTGAATGAAGTCTTCTCAATATGCTGTTCTCTTACCTTCAGCTGATGATATCCAGACCTAAGATCGATCTTTGAGAAATAGCTCGAACCTTGCAGTTGATCGAATAGGTCATCAATCCTCGTAAATGGATACTTGCTCTTCACCGTTGCCTTGTTCAGCTCTCAGTAGTCTATGCACATCCTCATGCTTCCATCCTTCTTCTTCACGAATAACACCGGAGCTCCCCAGGGTGATGAACTAGGTCGAATGAAACCGTTGTCCAACAGCTCCTGAAGTTGCCTCACAAGCTCCTTCATCTCTGTCGGTGCTAATCGGTAAGGTTCCTTTGTTATCGGTGTTGTTCCTAGTAACAAGTCTATACGAAACTCCACTTACCTATCAGGTGGTAATCTGGGAAGATCTTCGGGAAAGACTTCTGGATAATCACACACAACTGGTATATTCTGCACCTCTTTCTTTTCCTTCTTAGCATCGATTACGAATGCCAAGTATGATGCACATCCTTTGGACAAGCATTTCCTGGCTTTCATCAGGGAGATGATTCCAGAATTTACTCTACGTTTGTCCCCGTACACCATAAATGATTCTTTTCCGGGTGGGTTCACCCTTACTATCTTCTTTCGGCATTGAATCTCAGCATCGTTGGCGTTAAGCCAATCCATAACCAAGACGATGTTGAAACCGTTTAACTCTATGGGTAATAGCTCTTTGTGAAATTCGTTTCCGTTTAGGTTGATGACGATGTTCCTAATACGATTACTAACAGTTACGAATTTGCCACTGGCAACTTCTACAATTAGGGCATTATCAAGTTTTTCTACAGGTAAGGCTAGTTTCCCACCAAATTTACACGACATAAAGGAGTGGTTGGATCTGGAATCAAATAGTATATTGGCAGGCAAACCATTTACAAGAAAGGTACCTAAAGCGACGTCTGTTGCCTCCTTTTCAGCCTCGAGCATCATCTGGAAGGCTCTCACCTTCAGCTTCGGTGGTATCTTGGGTCTTCCTGCCTTCTTCTTCTTCGGGCAATCCTTTGAAATGTGCCCCTCCTCGTTGCACTCATAACAGACCTTCTTAGTGAACGTGCATTCATTGGCATAGTGCCCAGGCTTTCCATACTTGAAACAAGTGACCCCTCCATCACACTTCCCAGAGTGCTTCTTCTTGCACTTTTCAGACCACTTCGCTTCTGATCCTCCTCCTCTCGAACCAGATTTCGAGAATTTACTCTTCTTTTCGGACCTCGAGGATCTGTCAAACTTACTTTTCTCTCCCACCTCTTCTCTCTCCAGGACCTTCTGTTGTATCTGGATCTCCACATTCTTAGCAACCCAGATGGTGGCTTTCAGAGTGGTAGTTTGTTTGACCATTGGACCGAAGTCCGCTGGTAATCAGAGGGCAAATTTGTTAACCTTGGAGAGTTCAGTTGGGACAAGGTGAGGAACAAGCTTCATTTTCTCAGTAAAGCTTGCAGTGTATTCAGTAACGCTCATTCTTCCCTTCTTCAAATTCTGGAATTCATTGTTGATCTCCAGAAGATCCTGTTCAGAGCAGTATTGCATCTTCAACTATACCAGAAAATCCTCCCACGACATCTTGCTTGCTTCACCTTTGGGCATTGAATCAGCTAGTAGCTTCCACTAGCTTAGTACACCAGATTTCAACAGAGGAACCGCGATATCAGTCTTCTGCATGTTGCTACACTTGCAACTCTCAAACATTCTCTCCATCTCAGAGATCTAGTTCATGACTTCCACCGGCGTCGGGCTTCCGGATTGACTTGGTGGTTTGGATGCCATGAAATCCTTGTATTTGCATCCACGTCCATAATTTCCTCCATCCTGGTGGTTTTTCCTAACTATCGGTGGGTTGGCTTGACCAACAGTCCCACTGTAGTTTCCCTCCTCAGTCTGCCCTTCATTGAACTTGGGCTGTTCGATCTGTATGGTCGCTTCCTCTCGATTTTGCTGGAGCAAACGCCTGGTTTCCTCCATTTGACGACCCAACATCGCCTGGATCATCACTTGCACTCCGGCCATCGTTATTGGCCTGACAGCGGCTTCCACAACTAGTATTTGCTCAATCACTGGGGGTTAGTTTCTGTTCCCATTTGCATTCACATTTCCGCTACGGGTCCTTACCATCTTGATCCATATACCGAATAAGGTGAATTTAGATCTTTATTTAGGACTGGTGTTCAAATCACCCTTTTCTATCCGAAACGTTTACATGCTAGTTCTAATATCGTAGTCGTACGTTTAGAATTCTAAACACATAAGGTTTCCGGATCCGGTCAACAACAAACCATAGATCCGAGCATATCAGGTACAAAGCGTTTAGCACATAAAAGCATTTTAGGCATAATTCCTAAAATAAGCTAGTGCTCACACCTCACAATCATTGCTTAGCATTCTAAGTTTAAGTCTAGAAATCCTACAAATTCCTAGTTGCTTAAACTAATGCTTTGATACCAACTGTGACATCCCCAAAATCATGGCCATAAAAAACCGATTTTGTTTATGCTTTGTTTAAAAATCAGAGTAACATTTTAAATAAAAGTGTTGCGGAATTTATTCCAAAACAAAATATGATAAAGATTTATCAAAAGCATTTCCAAAAAAATGTATTTCATTAAAAGACCCGGGATGTCATGTTGGACACAGATCAAAAACATAAACAGTACAATATAAGCCTTACTACAATATTTCAAATCTACAAGCCTATATTCGTAATCCCTCGTCCAAAACATCACATCTATGCTCATGTGCCACTACCTGTAATACAAGAAACTGAGTGGGTCAGGCTTGGGAGCCTCGTGAGCACATAGGGTTTTCAACCCACAATAAACAATATAATAATTTCATCAATCAACAATAACCTGATTACCCGTTCCCGTTATCCTCACATTACCTAAACACCTATCATAAGGGACCTATCATAAGGATCATCATCAGGATGGACACTACTGCTAAGGGGGTTCCTCATCAATAAATGTCCTAAAGGCAACCATGAGGGGGATGGAGTACACCGGTGAATACATCGTTCACAAACACCTATAGGTTGCGAGCTTGCCAGCGTTACACTGGCCTGTCTAGAAGAGTCCGTGGTCGTCATCTATACTCCGCTAGATGACAAGATCAACATCGCTTGGATCAGTGCTTGCACTTCGACCATCGTTATTGGCCCGACAATGGCTTCCACAACTGGTATTTGCTCAATCACTGGGGGTTGGTTTCTGTTCCCATTTTCATTCACGTTTCCACTATGGGTCCTTGCCATCTTGATCAACAACAACAACATCGAGGCCTCTCATCATTTTATCACACATCGTCTTATTACATCTACCCATGTTTTACCCCAACATTTTTGTAGATATAAAATACATATATAGTTTAAATCATTTAAAACTTGTATAAAAACATTCATCCAGCATAGATAGCAAGTATACAAATTATATGCACACAAAGCACGTAATATATATAATACTTCATATCTATGTATAAGATGAAAGTAACTATGCACTCACCTGAAAGGTGGTGACTCGGCACTCGGAAAGCGCTTTGATACTATCAAAACAATTTTCCTTCGATAAAACCTAGTATCAATTCCACTAGGGTTTAGTCTAATGTCAACCGTGACTAATTAATAGTCTAGCTATTATTATTATTCTTATATAAGCATTAAATAACACTTAATATAACTCATAATAATAGCCCAAATAATTATTTTAAAGACCTAATAGCGTTACTATAATTATTTGAAAGCTATACTAAAAATTACGTAAGCATAGCTCACTTACAACAGATTTTAAAGAAAACCGGACTTTATTTGGAGCAGCGTTTCGAAACCGAAATACCCTTTTTCTTAGGACTCCGGGAGCCTCGGGGCTTCCTTTAGGTGCTAGGGACGTTCCCTAGGGCTTATGGGGGTTAGGGTAGGCTAGAGAGAGAAAGAAGTTAGAGAGAGAAGTGAGAAAGGTGCAAGAAGTGAGGCTGCCTCGGCCCCCTTTTATAGCTGTGAGGGCCTTGCTACGTTGGGCGTTTAGAAGCTCTACACGGGGCGTAGCTTCTGATAAGGCTGTGAGGTGGTGACCTCCGGGTGGTGCGATGTGGCGAAGTCTCGAATCGCACAAGAGCGAGGTACGTTGGGCGTACTTCGTTACAGACGCAGGGCGTAATGCGAAGTGACTACATGGCCTCATCCGATGCGAGGCTTGCTTCAGCGATGGACGGCCCTGATGCCGCCACCTCATCGATCTTGCTCAAGCTTCACAATTTTTCCTTCTGAATTCTAAAAATCATAACTCTCACATACGAGCTCTGTCTTTGACGTTCGTTATTTCCACGCGAAGGTGGGAAGGTACTCTACAACTTTTGTTTAGACTCTGTTGACTAATTTTGACTATTTTAAAAGTTATATTATAATAGGACGGGACATGATTGGTCCGTTAAAAATTCATAAATTCTTGATCTGACATCTGTTTTTAGCCATCTATTTCTCGTTACGCTACTCTTAATGAGATCTTCAATTCTCATTGAGGTCGTGTTGGCTAAAAACCGCTCGTTCTATTATTCGGATTTCGGGTTGTATACTGCTCAGCCGAAACTTCGAAAAATCATAACTTTCTCATACGAAGTCAGATTTGGGCGTTCTTTTATGGAAACTCTCGGTTTAATGCATTCTATGAATTTCATATAGACTGATAAGGCTAAATCTCACTTTATCGTATATTCACTATTTACGCTTCCCGGTATCGTCCCGCATCCGTCGCGAAACTTCAACGGGTCATAACTTCTTCGTTACAACTCGGATTTTGGCGTTCTTTATATCCTCGGAATCCTTGTTTCGACCACTACAACTTTATATAAAGATATCGAGCTTATCTTAAACTTTAATTTTGACACTTATTTTTATTCTTTATTAATTATACATTTATAATTAAATAATAAGCACATAAATACACATAATTTCACATAATACTCAAATATTTCATCTTTATTACTTCAAAAAAAGTTACAATAGTTGATATAGACTATTACATTGTCAAAAATTCTTAGCCCCAAAACCCGGGCGTTACAGAACCCGAGTTTGTGCACCTTCTATAGTTCATTGAAGGTAAAAAGTTGTCCTTGCTATTTCATTTGTTAGAGGGGGGGGGGGGGATTTAGGGCTTTTATAAGCCATTTTGGATGACCAACCATGATTTAAAAAATGTTTAGGGGTTGGGGCTTCTAAATCAAGTCATTAAGGGAGTTACAAGGTAGTTGGGGGCTGCTTTTGCACCCGTGAAGGGTCCCATGCATCTTAAGAGCTTGTTTTATGTCGTTTTGAGCTCAAAGTCCCATGCAAGCACGTAAAGTTTGTAACTTTACGTGTTAGATCGATTGTAGAAGCTAAGATCTATCTTTTGATCAAAAGTTGTAAATCAGAAACCGAGGATTTAGAGTGTGGACATGACTAACTCGGTGAGTCCGTTCCTGGGACTCGACGAGTCCAAGGCTTTGAGTCCCAAATTTGTTGAGGGTCAAAGAACTCAGTTGGGTGTTAGAAGGGTTGTAGCCAGATAGAAAGAATGACCAAACGTATTAGATGCAATTTTAGACCTGGAGTTCATGGGACTCGACGAGTGCTAGAACAGACTCGGCGCGTCCAAGGCAATCTCCTTAAGATTGGAGATGAACTCAATGAGTTGTTCATACAGCTCGATGAGTCGAGGACAGGACTTGTTCATCAGATGAAGGTGGACTTTACGAGTGTTCTTACAACTCCGCGAGTCGGATGAGGTTCATATGAGAGAGGATGTCTTCAAGTCGATGCTAAACTTGACGAGTCAAGTCATGGATAAGGACGAGTAAACGGTTAGGGACTCCACGAGTTGATGGCCCAACTCAGCAAGTCGGGTCCAATTGAAGTTGACTTTGACTGGACTTGGACTAACCCTGTTTAGGGTTGCACGTGCTGTGTGTTGAATTGAAGGTTTTCGTGTAGGGATCGAGGAGTCGAAGGGAGTCGACTTGTGCACCGAGGATAATTCAAACACTGCACGACATTGAGGTGAGTTACCTTGTAGTATGGGTAGGTCTAAGGCGACAATGCCGGTCCACCAAAAAGGGGTATTTCGAAGATGATCGTGTTTATGATAATTATCTTGGTCTCGTTATGTGCTTTGGTCATGAGATTTATCTGTATGATATGTTATGTATATAATAGGGATTAACTTCCTTGACAATGGTCCTTAGGACCAAAGGGTAAGTCAGTACCCAGATATACCTGATTGAATGCTTATATCTATTATTGTATGCTAGTAGTAAGGGGTGAAATAGTCCCCAGATACCGGTTGAAAGATACCGATGACGGTTACCGGTTAAAAGATACCGATGATGATTACTGGTTGAAAGATATTGATGATGGTTACCGGTTGAAAGATACCGATGAAGGTTATCGGTTGAAAGATACTAACAATATTGTATGGTATGTGGTATGATGTGGGAACTCACTAAGCCTTGTGCTTACAGTTTTGGTTTTGGTTTCATGTACCCCATCGTCGAAAGGGAAGGAGCCGGTGGTGTAACAGCGCATCACACACACACACATGGTTTCCGCATTGAATTTCTGGGATTGTACTGTGATTTATATTATTTTTGATGTCATAGTTTGGGACACAACATTATGATTTTGAAACGTGTTGTTTATTTGACCATATTTTGGTAAAATGTTTATTAAATTATTAATTCAAAAATGAAATTTTCGGGCTTGAATTTTAGGATGTTACAAGTTGGTACCAGAGCCCTAGTTTGAGGGATTCAGACACACCCTCGGGGGTGTCTGGACTCAAATCGAGGGACTAAAAGATTTTTACAAGGAAAATAGTTTTCTAAAATCTAAAAGGGAAGGATTTTAAGAAAGATGAAGTGTGTGATGTATGCGACCGGGCGGGGTCAAGTAAGTTTTTCCCAAGATACCCATACTTGTTATGTGATGTTATATGGTTTTGATTTAGAAAACTGCATGCTAGATTAGGACTAAGGATCTAGGAGGATGCCTTGTGTACCTTTTATATGATTCTGAGAATTGCATGCTAGTCATGGCTAAGGATCTAGGGAGGATGCCTTATATGCCTGTTGTATGAGTTGTATGTTAGGACTGTTTAGTCAGCAATTGGATGGCCTGTGTAGGTTATGCCTGGTTTGGTTACCCAATGCACGAATGTTGCTTGCTTTGTGCTACGGGGGTTTTAGCCATCTTTAACTAGATAAGGAACGAATATGTAGCAATATCCACAAGCTAGTTAGGGGGAGGTGGTGGGGACTCCTAGTGCAGCTGATGGCGGAAGGTAGGTCGGAGATTGCCCTAGGGAAGCCTAGGATGAGGTCAGTGGAAAGGGTATTGATAAACGGGACTGGTGAAGTCGAAGCAATCCATGAGGAAAGTATGGGTAGATGTGGAAGGTAGTATGGGCCCGTACTACTGAAAGCAGAGGACCCATACTCGAATCAAGGAGGGCCTAGAAGGAACCTGGAAACCTGGAAAGTGTGTGAGACCTCTAAAAAGTATATATGACACTGACATTCGTACGTTTATTTTCAGAATGGTGGTCACGCGACATGGAGCACGAGGTTTAGGATCTGGGTCAGGATTGGGCTCGGGCACAGTATCCAAGCATGTGGATGATGGGTTACGTGAGTTCATCACGTTCGAGATCACGTAGGTTATCCTTGATGCGGCACCGGTTATCTTCGGGTCGATCAAGGAAGGGATCATCGAGCAAATTAAGGATCACTTCAGGGTGTTCAGGAGTGACATGGTGGCCATCCAGTCAAGATCACGCACAATGTCCTTTAAGGACTTCAGAAGGAGTGGTGCGATGGATTTCGATAGGGTGAAAGACCCTATTGCTGCTAGGAGATGGATCCCAGACATCGAGTCTGTGCAGCTGACAAGCTTCTGTCTGGAAGGGTCAAAGGTCCGTTTCACTGGAGGGTGTTTGAGAGACAGGGCCACAGATTGGTTGGAGTTGGTTGGTGACTCTCTGGGAGCCTCGGTTGTTGAGGCTATGACCTGGTCAGACTTTGTGACTAGATTCAGGGTGGAGTTTGCGCCAGCTGTGGAGCTTCAGCAGATAGCCAGGGAATTTTTGGATATGAGACAAACTACGGAGATTGTGGCGGAGATCACTGCCAAGTTCCGGGAGAGGGCATTACTGGTGCCCCAGTATGCGGGTGATTAAGACATGAAGAGGACCCGCTACCATGACATGCTATGAGCTGAGATCCAGGAGCATGTCAGTTTCTCAACTTTCTCTACCTTGGATTCCATGATTACCAGGGATAGGGAGAGGGAGATTGATCTAGAGTACATCCGGTAGAGGAAGGCAGTGGAGGGGATGACGATGGGGGCTTCGGGGAAGAAGCCCAATGGATCCGGTGGTAGGCCAAAAAGTCAGCCAGGGTAGGACCACTGTGCGAAATGCGGTCGGTCACACAAGGGAGCTTGTCGCACTGGGCCGGGTTCAGGCTGCTTTAAGTGTGGCAAGGTTATACATTTTGGTAGAGATTGTAATGCCCCTACTCCCGCGATTCAGATATCAGACCTGATTTGCTTTCATTGCAATCAAAAGGGCCATAAAAAGGCTAATTGCCCTAGATTGACAGCAACAGCGGCGTCGATAGTGGCTCCGACTCCAGCGACAACACAGTTTATGGATGGCCGAAAGGCCAAGTTGGATGCTCCAGTGTCGGAGCCGAGCATTTCAGCTAACAGCTGAGGAGGCACGCGCTGCACCCGATGTGGTGACGGGTATGATTTCTTAACTTATGCTTTTATGTTATGTCGTTGTGATTTTGATATATTATGTGCCTTGCTTAGGATCGTTCCATGTGAACGGTATCTCACTTCAGGTGTTGTTTGATTCCGGTGCCACTCGATCATTTGCTTGTCTTGCACTTAGCAAGAAGTTTCCGGAGGCTTCAAGTGTGTTGGATTGCCCTGTAGAGGTCGAGATTGCGGACAACCGGTTGGTACGAGCATCAGAGGTCTACCGGGATTGTGTTTTGAGGCTGTTCGAGGAACATTACCTGGTGGACTTGGTTCCCATACCTTTGCGGGGAACAAGGTCATTATTGGTATGGACTGCCTGAGCCCTAATGGGGCAGTGATCAATTGCACGAAGCAGTCAGTGTGGATTAGGGCCCCTAGTGGGGGAGAGCTGGTGGTTCTGGGCGAAAGGCCACAATGAGGACCAACTTTATGTTCAGCAGCAAGGGCTAGGCTCTACCTTCAGCAGGGTTGCGCAGGTTATGTCTCTTATGTGATGGATAACCGGGAGGCGGGTAGGGCAATGGTGGGCGATGTGCCCGTTGTACGGGAGTTTGAGGATGTATTCCCCGAGGAGTTGCTTGGGGTACCTCCAGAGAGGTAGGTGGAATTTAGAATCGACCTGGTCTCTTGTACGGCTCTGATAGCCAAGGCAATGTATCGGTTGGCTCCTTCTGAGATGCAGGAGTTGTCTACACAGCTGTAGGATCTGTTAGACAAGGGATTCATTAGACTGAGCAGTTCACCCCGAGGAGCCCTGATTTTGCTTTTGAAGAAGAAGGATGGGTCGCATCGGATGTGTATAGATTTCTGGGAGCTGAATAAGGTAACAGTGAAGAACCGTTACCCATTCCCAAGGATTGATGACCTCTTAAACCAGCTATGGAGAGCATCTTGGTTCTCCAAGATTGATTTGCGCTCAAGATATCATCAGATGAGGGTCAGAGAGGAGGATGTACAGAAGACCGTGTTTCGGGCATGCTATGGCTACTATGCGTTCATAGTGATGCCTTTCGGGCTCACCAATGCTCCCACCACGTTCATGGATCTCATTAACCGCGTGTGCACACTGATGTTGGATCGGTCCGTAATAGTTTTCATCGATGACATCTTGGTCTATTCCAAGATGCAGGAGGAGCATGAGGAGCATCTGCAAGAGGTTCTGGAGACTTTGAGAAGGGAGAACTTGTATGCTAAGTTCTCCAAGTGTGAGTTCTGGTTCCGGGAGGTGCAGTTTCTTGGCACCTTGTCAACCAAATCGGGATTTTGGTAGATCCGGACAAAGTGGAGGCTATGATGAGATGGGAGGTTCCGAGGTCTCCATCTGAGATTCGGAGTTTCCTAGGATTAGCCGGCTACTATCGGAGATTCATCCAGGATTTCTCCAAGATAGGCGTACCCCTGACCAGGTTAACGAGGAAGGACGTGGTCTTTCGTTGGGGGCCTGAGCAGCAGGCTGCATTCGAGACAATGTGGGAGAGATTGTGCGAGGCGCCAATCTTAGCCCTGCCAGAGGGCATGGAGGATTTCGTCGTGTATTGTGATGCATCCATCTCGGGTTTGGGTACAATTTTGATGTAGAGAGGGCATGCCATTGTTTACACTTCGAGTAAGATGAAGCCTCACGAGGCGAATTACCCGACGCACGATTTGGAGCTGGGGGCTGTTGTGTTCGCCCTCAAGTTTTGGCATCATTACCTCTATGGGGTTCCTTGTACGATTTACACGGACCACAAGAGCCTAAGGTATCTCATGGAACAACCAATTCTAAATATGAGGCAGCGTCGGTGGCTTGATGTGGTAAAGGATTATGACTGTGAGATCCTATACCACCCGGGAAAGGCCAATGTGGTGGCCGACGCGCTTAGCCACAAGGAAACACCGATCAGGGATATCTGTTTGAGGATGACAGTGGTGGACGATCTCACAGTCATAAACCTTGATGTGGTTAAGAATTATGACTTTGAGATCCTCTACCACCCGGGAAAGGCCAATGTGGTGGCCGACGCATTTAGCCGCAAGGCAGCGTCGATCAGGGATATTTGTTTGAGGATGACAGTGGTGACTCCGCTATTAGAGTGGATTCGGGAGGCCCAACAGGAGGCCATGAAGGAGGAACATTGGAAGAGCGAGCGGATTGTGGGACATGATGTTGGATTAATGTCTAAGTCCATAACTATAATTGGTAAGACTTGACCCGACCCGGCATGGTCCATTTGGGTTGCATGGCATCATGCACTTGGATAGACTATAATGAGAGAAATAAGACACTTACGGTTATTAATATATTATAAGTTCTAGTATATTAATAATAAGAATAATGAGATTATTTAATTAGTATTGATCAAGAATTAATCTAGAATTAATTAAGTGATCAAAAGAAGACTAATTAAATATATGGGTTGATTGTGTAAATCATTCATTCTTATATATGTGGGCTTGTGATCCAAGATTCCTTATGTTAGACTAAGTCCATGGGGTGACCCATGGATACTCCATGGAGGTTAAAACCCATGGAGCATAAGGAATGGGTAAAGTCATGAGTTACATGGTGTAACCCTAATAGCCACCATATAAAAGAAACCCATGGCTCAAGAAATCGTGACTATGACTAACACTATGTGTATGTATGAGGGCTACACGATTTCATGAAGTGTTCTAATTTGAAGATTAATTAAATATATGGGTTGATTGTGTAAATCATTCATTCTTATATATGTGGGCTTGTGATCCAAGATTCCTTATGTTAGACTAAGTCCATGGGGTGACCCATGGATACTCCATGGAGGTTAAAATCCATGGAACATAAGGAATGGGTAAAGTCATGAGTTACATGGTGTAACCCTAATAGCCACCATATAAAAGAAACCCATGGCTCAAAAAATCGTGACTATGACTAACACTATGTGTATGTATGAGGGCTACACGATTTCATGAAGTGTTCTAATTTCTCTCTAAGTTATTCCAAGTGTATTTGGTGTTGTGTGAACCATTTGAGGTGTCACACTTGGGGCACTAAGCACTCAAGCTTCATGAAGACAAGCACCATTAAAGAGGTATGTATTCTATCTTGTCATATTGATATTTTGTATGCTAGATTAGGATAATACCTTGGATGTTCATATTTGCATGTATAATAGAGAAAACATAGATCCAAGGTATTTAGGGTTGCATGTATACTTAGGAGTGTTAGAATGCTCATAACCCAACAGTGGTATCAGAGCCTAGGCTTGTTTTCTTGTTATAACTGCAATAGAAGCTGAAAAATCGAGTTTTGATGCTGTCAGCCCAGCTGACTCGCCGAGTCCATGAAGGGACTCTACGAGTCCAAGGCAAAATGCATCCAACTCGCCGAGTTGTGTTCATGCACTCGACGAGTTGGACCCCAGACAGCATATCTTCGAGGTTTTTGGCTAGAAATGGACTAGGAACATTACCCTAAGTTGTTTTGAACTTATAAACTTGTTTTTTAATGTGGTAATGTTCATGCTAATCCATTTTCAAAGATAATTGTCAATAGATTCATGTTTTGTATTAGTTTAAAGGTTAGACTAATTACATGAAAAAGTTTGATTTGAATTATCTTGTTCTTATGAGTTGCTTAGATTAATAGAAAAGTTGAGTGAAAAATTTGTTTTCAATCCAAATTAATCTAAGAGTTGAGTATAAAATATGTTTGTGTAACTTATCCTTAAGTTACATGAAGAGTCATATTAAAGACTCATAAAACTCATAAAGTTGGCAAAGGTTACAAAAAAGATGAAGAGTCTTGTCCTTAAGTTATGGAGGTTCAAGAGTCACTTCATTAATAAATAAATAAATAAAATATGTAACCTTAATTAATTCCATAAGTTATAAAATAAAGAAAAGATTAATTCTTTATTAGTTTAAAGTCTTCCATAATTTGTCCACAAGTTATGGAACTTGAAGAGTTTTTGGATTAAAACTACTTTAAATACATAAGTTATGGAATTAATTAGTTTTGAATAGTTTCAAAACTTGCCCTCAAGTTTTGGAATTTGTAAAGTTTTCTCTTATGAATACTTTAATTCCAAGTTAGCCCTTAGAATTTTAAAAGTTAAAATTCAACCCTTATACTTTATAATATTATAAGTTAATAATATTTATATGTATAAGAGTAAAGTCGGTCTTACCGCTAGTACGCCTCATTCACGAAGCCGGTCTATAAGGTGGGTATAAGGTTGTTGCCTATAAAATGGCAACTTAATGGGTGTTCACTCTCACCCACCGCTTGCTTGACTGGTGGAGGGTCGTTAGCCGAACGGGTTTGACAAGACTATAATTCTCCCTTCATTAAAAGTATTAATGATAAATACTAAGTAACTAAACTCTTAATAATACCCAATCTTAGTTACTTAGGAAAATGTGAATAAGGTGCTAATCCATGAAATTACACTTTGCACTTTGTTTAAGTCGGTTAGTGGAGCGTGTGTGGTTAACCGGCACACTAACTCGTATTTAACAAGGTAGGCAAAGGGTAACTTAATGTTTATCATAGTATCGATGGAGCGTGTGTGGTTAACCGGCACATCGATTGAGGGGTAAACACTTAAGGGTACCAAGTAATTTGCATGGTTACTTCACAAGATCTAGGGCACACTCGAGATTGAAACATGCCATTGAACAGTTCAATGAATCTCAAAAGATCTAGGAGTTTCAAAACCAATTAAAACCTAATAATACATTTCGTTTATCTTGGTGGAAATTGGTGAATCATCATTCACCTACCTTCAAATTGTTTTATAGCTTGGATTACGGCATACCTCTTCTAAGTTATAAAATAGTTTGTTGGGTCCTAGCCTTAATATTTTCATATTGGGTGTCATATTAAGGACTTTAGATCAACTATCTTGAATATCTCCCAAAAGATGTCTGGTTTAGACATTTATGATCTTCCCAAATCTCTGGAAACAAGCATTCCTAATGAAGATGATGTCCCATGGATATCATACTTTTTTCTCCTCCTCCAATTATTCTCCCTAACCCACAAGTTCTTGAAAAGTTTAAGATCACTCAAGCCCTAATGGCAAGGCAAGGTCTAGGTGTGATCACATCTTGGAGATGTAGTCACATATTGACAAGCCGGGAGAGTTGGGTGTCAAAGTCTTGAGAAAGTTAGTGGCTCAACTACTTTCTAAGTCACATAGTGAGTTCTTTTGGAACACCTATGAAATAGACTATGACAAGACCCTTAATGATCTTATCTATTGTTAAGATCAACTTCCTGAAACTTTATGGACATTGACAATGGTGACACTGGAAATACAGAAAAAGCATTCTCTTCCCAATGGAAAGGGATCGGCCATAGTCAACTCGGTTGAACAAATGGTAAAGAGAAAAGCTAAGTCTGTGATAGTCCCGTGTACCATTATCAAAGGGTCCATATGTTTATATTGCCAAAGGAAGGGTCATTAGTTGCGAAGCTGCCAAGTTTACCTAAGGATGTTAAGGTCAATAAGATTGACTCTACTTCAGTTAAAGTCCACTAATCTAACTCTGTTAAGTTTCTATTCTGAGATTCCGGATACATGATGTGACTGGGTCACATGGTAATGTTTTAAGAATCAAAGAAAAGTAAAGGAACTTAAAGAAAGAATATGCTGAATCTGATCGCATAGATGGATTTCTATCGCGTAGTTTGAAGATCGGATTCTTGAGCTACTTCTTAGGAGTTATGAGATATTGCTAAGGAATAGACAACAACAAGTTTTCGTATGGATTGTAAGGATAAGTTTTTCCGCATAGTTTTAAAATAAAAAGAAAATTTTGATTCTATTTATTTTAAAATATCCTTACAATGGCATTTGAGGAAAAATTGTTGCTTATACGATTCCATTAATAGCAAGAGTGGAAATATGAAATTGATTCTTTCATTTGTGGTAATGTCTAAATTTACCAAACAAGGAAAGATTCTCATCATCCAAAGTCTCAATTGGACCGGGACTTGGAATCATGCAAATTCTATAGCATGATGAATGAGAACTTTCAAGTATTGGAAAATTAAGACTAATTACTTATTCACATGAATGTGTGAGTCAAGTAATGGACTAAGGGGTCGAGTACATAGTCATGTGCACTGATTAAGTCCACCACAAAAGATGTAAGGCTATTCGTCATAGTTTACTAAAGCTAAGTAAATATGATTATACTTACAAGCTTAAGTGTAACTCTGAGACATTGGAAAAGGTTCCAATGCATAGCAGAGCGGATAAGAAGAATCAAATTAGGCAGAAGGATAAAAGTTTCTCAAATCTGAAAAGATGGGAGAGTACTTTAGTATCAGTTTTGTGATCATCTTAATGATTAAGAAACCATATCAAAATTAGTTCTCTAAGGAAGTCTTAGTGCATTCTTATGACTAAAAAGAAGGGATCTTGAATTGTTGAAATGGTTAAATCAAGAAGATGAGTCATACTTCGTTCCAATACAAGTCTTAGAGTCGTACTCCAAGATTGTAATATGAGTGACATGTCTTAAAGAAGGTTTAAAGCACTTGACAAATGTAAGAGTAAAAGTTTTCTACTCTTGTACATTTGAAATTGGTAAGTTGTGATGTTTTGGATAAAACAAAGACCAACTTCGGCCAATTGTGTGAAGTGTTTGTCTTGATTATAATCCACACTATCTCTTGGATGTTTGACAAGGGAGTCTTATAGGTCAAGAGGACAGTGGGAGTCTTAAAGGTCTTGAAAGTCTCAAGAACTAATCAAGAATGAAACCTGAAGTTCTTCACTAGCACATGACTTGAGGTTTATAACCTATCGTGTTGACATATTCTGTGCCCATTCTAGTTAAAGTTGGCTTTGCATATGAGTTCTTAGAGTTCTCAATGTGTTGCACAACAACTTGGAAGCAATGGTAGGCCCTTGAGCTGCCAGGTGGCAAGAAATTAAGATTGAGTTCAGTCCATATGAGTTTGGATTTGTCATTATCCTTGTCTTGTGACTATGGTTTTGACAATTCACATGGATAAGAACTCATACACCATTAAATCTAAGTGTCATAAGGTTTCTCTTCGATTCATGAAAATGATGGTGAGGAAACACTTCCACTAAGTAGATTTTAGCTAGATAGCAATTGTGATATTTGCATTCTCAAAGTCGTTAGTGGAGCGTGTGTGGTTTACCGGCACACTAACTTGGACTTGTGAGAAATGGCAAAGGTCAAAACGATCAAGACTATGATTACGGCATCCCTTTTTATAGTTCTTAAAGTTGTTTTGACACACCCATGAGCTATCTAAGAGAAGGTGTATGATTTTGATAAAGTTCTATCAAAAACAATCCAGTATCAGAAATCTGAACTTTGGTCAATAAAGTTTTGATTTCTAGAAGTCCAGCCGATTTCTGAGTATATGTCAAAGCTAGTGGGAGCATAAGTGTTATGCTAATGATCATCATGTTAGTGGGAGCATGATAATTACGATAAGTATTGCAAGCTAGCAATGTTAATTATAGAAAACAAAAAGGTTTCAATTGGGAAAAAGTTGTTTTGCTATAATTAAGGGAGAGGAAATTATACTTCATCTCAAATCTATAAGCTTAGATCGTGAGGTTTTAATCATTTAGTCAAGGATATATATGAATTTCATGTTGGAATGGCTCAACATAAGGAAATTCAGTATATGGGTCCATTATTTGCGTTCTTAAATTCGATTATGATTACGGCATCCCTTTTCATAATCTGAATTATGAGAACTTGGCAAATTGAAATGGAAATGTTATAGCAAAAGACTGGTTTAGTCTTTATGTGAGACATCATGAATCGTGTCCCATATGCTTCGGATATAGGACCGATTACATGTGCTATATTCATCCTTTCTAAAATTTTCCGAATGCCTGGGGCGTTAAGAATGGAAAAGGTTTAGAACTGGATATGACTAAAAAGGATTAAACAATTGTCGAGGACAATCTAAGGTTTACCAAAGACTGGTTTCTCAAGGACAATTGGAAGTATAGTGATAATTCTGGAAGAACCATATTGACATAATCTGTAAGGAGGCAACTCTTGTTCAGAAGTGATAGTCAAAATGAATTCGGAAATGTTTCAAAGTTAGAATTTTCAATCTGTGTAAGATTAAGGAAACATAATGCAAGAAGGATGGTTCCAAGGACTTGATCTCCTTTGGAATGCTCTGTAATGATTGTTGTTAAGTCTTTCTGACTTTGTGCATAATCATTACAAGAGGATCGATGCATATAAGTTTAGAATCTAACAGATTTCAGTAAATGACATGAATTTGGAATTCTTGCATTTGCAGTAAGGATTTGGGAGTGTGAAAAGAGAATCATTGAAGTTATGTTCATTTGATCTAGTGTCACAACTGGAAATTTTGTGTCATGAAATCCATACATTCAACCTAATGTGAATCAAAAACTTCAATCAAATACAATATGCAAGTACTACAAATAGTCATCAAACAATTGGAGACCCTAGAAGTTTTGGTTAAGTCCATTTTGGACTAAGACTTCCTTATTGGATCCAAATGGACCAATAAACTTCCAATTGGACTATCATGGGCTTAGAACCCTAATTGGGCTCTAATTGGACCCACACTTATTTATTTCAACAATTTTGGGCCATATTGGGCCTAGAAACGAAATGAATTGAAAGCTTTGAGCCATGAACACCCTAAACTAGTTCATCAAAAATAGAAAAATCATACTACATTCTTTTAAGCATAAAATACACTCTAACTAACTCTAAATTTGGGATTAAGGGAAAAAGCCCAAATTTTTCTTTTCCCTTTCAAAAATCTCGGCCCAAGACCCAAATCCAAGAAGGTGAGGAAGAGTTGACTATTTGCTTGCCACCTCACTATTACCCATAGGACCTCCATGCATTATTTCCCATTCTTCCATGCAAATCACTTCAAGATCACATCTCTTCTTCTCTCCTCTCTCATTCTCGGCCACAAGCACACACACACACCACAACTCTCTCACAAATCCTCTCTAAATCACTCAAGAACATCTCTCCCTCTCCACTCAAAAATCTCGAGTTCTAGGAAGCCTTCAAGAGGAAATCTCCACAAAATTCTTCATCTAAGGTAAGATTATGCATAGATCTATGATTTAAATCCTTTTGTTATCAAAATCCTTTCCTAAACTATGCAAAAATCGTGATCTTGCACCCTAGAACCATCTCAAACTCGAGATCTACCAAGGAAAGGTGCTAAGGCCAAAAATCATCAAGTTTTCTTCCATCTTTTCTCCCAAAAACCGAAACAACACCCAAGGTGAGTTTCATATCCCCTTATTTTCGATTTTTATGAGTTTTTATGGGGGAGAATACAAGAAAATGTGAAGATCCATCATTATGTGTATGTTGTGGTTGATTTCTATGCTTATATGTATGTTTTGTATGATTTTATTGATAGATCTAGGGTGATATGCTAAAAACCGAGACATACATCTTATCATAGCACAAAATAGACTATCACATGCAAAGTATACTAAGAAAATTGCTAAATAGCTTAACAACACTTAACTTGGGCTAAAAACTCATTTTTTTGACATAAAATGTTGAAAATGCAAAGTTGAAGGGCCTAACATGAAACATTTCGAAATCTGATGGGTGTGATGAGTCAAAACAGTTTTCATAATGTATTTTTCTGAAAATATACCAATTAGAGGGTTAAAAACATAAATTCCAAGCTTATTGGGCTAAACATGACATTTTCGGCCCAATAGGGCCCAATATGTGAAATTTTCTAAATTGGAGGACCAAAACTGCATTTTTCTGTAAAACAGTGGGCTATAAGTGTTCCATATGCTTTTCAAAGGTTTAAAATGCTTTCCAAATTTAAAAGGGACCAAAATTGTAAAATTTTTCCAAATTGGGTCAAAAATGTAAAAGTTGCGAAAAATAGGGGCTATAACCGAGAAAACTGAAGTTTCAAGGGCTTAAACTGTTTTCTATGATAAGTTTGCTGGAAAAATACTTATGTCAATAATTTTTGGTATAAAAATGTCAAGAAAATTGATTTAAGGACCAAACCGGAAAATTTTTAAATAAAGGGGTAAAAAGAGTAAATCCTTCAATCAAGGAGGGGCTGAAAACAGAAAATCTTCAAGGCTAGTTAATACATGCAATTTGACCAATTGATGGTAACACGCTTGTCGACGAAATACAATATACTACAATACCAAAAGTCGTTGTCAAACGAATTGGTTCGGTCTCGAACCAATAAAAATCCAAAATCACTAACACAACGAAGCTACGACATTTCGATTCATAACCATAACGATTACGATTACATGCGAGTGTGCACAAACGTCTACGCACCATCTTTGGGCCCCAAAAGTGTAAAATCTTGTCCGTTGAGCCTAGCTAGCCCAACGACCTGATCTTAAGGCCCGAAGGTCTCTCTCTCTTACGAAGTGTTGGGTTTTACCGACCCTACATGACGTAACAGGACTTTCAATGGCAATATGCTGTTGGCCCCAAGGGTCCTTCAGTGCTGCTAGTAAAGTCTGTAACTCACGATTGCGAGTTGGGCTTCGGGCCCTTCGCAATTGCATTTGGTCTCGGACGACGCGGGGAAACCCCGAAGGTTTCGTACCTTTTTCCTTCCCTCCGGTCGTGGGACTTAACAAGTCCGGTAGGATCGAGTCGCGTGAAGATTTACGAGTGACGCCTATAAGGATCGCTTGTAAGGTTGTTGACTTGTCGTTTTCACGAACGCTTGTCCCAACACTTCACCACCCTCTGTACCCTCGATGCCTCTGGAATACAACGATACAACGATGGGAAAACGTCGGGTTTTCCTGGGATTTCAATAACGATTACCAATTGCCGATCGAACTTCACAACCCTTACGCTTACATCTATAGAATTCAAACAAGCATACTCATGGATCATCACTTATTATTTTTACACCATTCAATTTCTAGAAAATATCGGATTTTCTAAAGGTTTTTAAACAACACATCGGATTTCAAACTCTACTTATGAACTCACCAACATTTCGTATGTTGACGTTTTTTCAAAATACTTGTATTCTCAGGTAACAGATAAAGTGAAGATGATTTGTACTCGCTGACGTTTTGCTATGATTTAAGTAGTACCAAACAGTTATTCCTTTGAATGTAATTTTTGGAACAATGTAATGTATGTAAACGTTACCAGTTGTATCATTTCCAAATGTTGGTGATGTTTTATGTTATGTTTCATGTATATGCATTGTTATGGTATTCAATGAGTCACGATAGCCCCCGGACGTTTCCGCCGTCTGGTTCGGGGGTGTGACAGGTTGGTATCAGAGCATTGTTTATAGTGAACTAGCATATCTCGCCGCACATGGATATGCAACTATAAACCAAAAAGAGGGACTAACATAACTCTGAACAAAACAAGTAAATAAAATACGCTTGCTTGTATTAGGAATAAGAACATAACGCCGAATCGAACACAATAATGCTGGTATCTCGGTTAAATTGGGACTGTTCTTAGTGATACCAAGGAGTGAATGTAGCCTGATCAACTACATTCTCTCCAAGGTAAAGCTAATACACGTCCCGATGAGATCGGGATAGCTAGGGAACCCAAAATTTTACCCATCTACCACAAAAACGAGAACGCCTACTTCATCTGTGTCATAATTGTAGCACCCTAGGAATGACGCTAGCATAATCACACACTCTCGCAGACCGCATGGCTGGCTTTCATCACCCTGGAGACCCTTACTTCCCTAACCAGGGGAACAACGGATGGTTAGAGGAGGAGCCTGAGGAGGAGCCTGAGGAGGAGCCTGAGGAAGACCCCGAAGAGGAACCTGACGGGGAACCGGAGGCCGAAGTTGAGGGCGAGCCTACAGAATCAGAGGAAGATGAAGGAAACCTCGAGGAGGATGCCGATAATAGTGACAGGGGTGATTCGGAGGCGGAGTCCGAAGTCATCAACCCCCCTTACCCGATCCGGGTGCCGGCATATCGAGTGGGCCCCACTGGTCCTACACCTCCCTGGGGTATTGATCTTTGGAGATGGAACAAGAGCTATGGAACCTCACTGTACAAAACGCAAATATCGATGCCTACATATCGAGATTTAGCGAACTATCTCTGTTGTGCCCGGGTATGATCACCTCGGAAGGAAAGAAGATCGAGCGATTCATCTGGGGACTCACATCACCAATTCAAGGGAATGTGATAGCTGCAAACCCAGAAACATTTGACAGCGCAAAGAGATTGGCGAAGAGGTTGTACGACCATAATAACAAAAAGGGAGAGAAACCAGTGGAGGCTGAGAAGAAGAAGGAAGGAGATGACAAGAGGGGAAGGAACAACAAGAGGAAGGGGCATCAGGGCCCCGACACCTTCAAGAAACAACAGACAGTGGCGGTAAATGCCGTTACTACATCAGCTCCAGCCGCACCACATGCTCCAACCTCAGCCACTTCAAATACTTCCAAACCTTATTCCGGTAATCTTCCTAAATGCAACAAGTGTGGTTTCCATCATTATGGAGAATGCAAGGATTTTCAGTGCACCAACTGCAACCGAAGGGGTCACACTGCAAAGTACTGCAAAGCTTACCCTCCCCACAACCAAAATCAGGGAATCAACAACAACAACCCTCGCAACAACAACAACGCCCCTGTCAGCGGCATCAGCACAGGGCCTAGCTACACCTGCTACGGATGCGGGAAGACTGGACACGTCCGCCGAGACTGTCCCAACAACAACAATTCAAGAAATAGAGGAACAGGAAGGATGATGACCGTGGGTCAGGGGGAAGCTATTCAGGATCCCTCTGTTGTTACCGGTACGTTTCTCTTAAACCACGCTTATGCATGCATCTTATTTGACTCCGGAGCGGAGCGAAGCTTCGTAAGCAATAAGTTTAAACACTTACTAAAACAACCTCCCCAAAAGCTAAATGAAGCCTATACGGTGGAAATGGCCAATGGAAAAACCGAATCCACTGGGGAAATCTACATCGGATGTACCCTAACTCTTAATCAACACATCTTCCGAATAGACCTAATGCCGGTATCAATTAGGAGTTTCGACGTGATCATCGGTATGGACTGGTTAAGCCCCCACCATGCCGACATTATGTGCCACGAGAAGGCCGTCCGTCTTCGTCTTCCAAATCACGAAACCCTAGTGGTCTACGGAGACAAATCTAGCATGAACCTTCGCCTCGTTTCGTGTGTCAAGGCACAAAAATACCTACGAAGGAACAATCTGGCGTTCCTGGCTCATGTGGTGGACAAGACCAAGGAGGAAATTAGCGTTCGAGACATTCCAGTAGCATGTGAATTTCCGGATGTATTTCCTGAAGATCTTCCGGGAGTGCCCCCAGAAAGACAGGTCGAATTTCGAATTGACCTTATCCCAGGAGCAGTTCCTCTCGCTAAGTCACCCTATCGGTTGGCTCCTGCCGAAATGCAGGAATTATCCAGCCAACTCAGCGAACTTCTGGATAAGGGATTTATTCGACCTAGTTATTCGCCATGGGGAGCTCCGGTGCTCTTTGTCAAAAAGAAAGACGGATCTTTTAGAATGTGTATCGATTACAGAGAGTTAAACAAACTCACAATCAAAAACCGCTACCCACTCCCACGAATCGATGACCTATTTGACCAGCTTCAAGGGGCTAGTTATTTTTCTAAAATAGATTTACGGTCCGGGTATCACCAACTCAAAGTCCGGGAAGAGGATATTCCAAAACCGCTTTCCGAACTCGTTACGGACATTATGAATTTGTCGTAATGCCCTTCGGTCTAACGAATGCCCCCACCGCATTTATGGACCTAATGAATCGAGTCTGCCGACCGTTTCTCGACAACTTTGTCATTGTTTTTATCGATGACATCCTCGTCTATTCTAGAAACAAGGAAGAGCATGGCCAACATCTCCGACAAGTCTTAGAAACCCTACGATCAGAAAAGCTATACGCCAAACTCTCCAAGTGTGAGTTCTGGTTGCGGAGCGTGAACTTCCTAGGCCATGTAGTCAGCCGAGATGGAATCCATGTGGATCCCTCTAAGGTCAAAGCGGTAGAAGGTTGGGCAATCCCGACAACGCCCACGGAAATTCGTCAATTCTTGGGATTAGCAGGCTACTATAGGAGATTCATTCAAAACTTCTCTAAGATCGCCAAGCCACTTACCTCGCTTACGCAAAAGGGCGTACCATTTAAATGGACAGACAAACAAGAAATCGCATTTCGAACCTTGAAGCAAGCTCTCTGTAGCGCACCAGTACTATCCCTACCTGAGGGAACGGAAGATTTTGTAGTCTACTGCGACGCGTCAAATCAGGGTTTAGGTTGCGTTCTCATGCAACGTGGGAGAGTTATAGCCTATGCATCCCGCCAGCTAAAGACGCATGAAGTGAACTACACAACCCATGATCTAGAGTTGGGAGCTGTAGTCTTTGCCCTAAAAATTTGGAGGCATTACCTTTACGGTAGAAAGTGCACCATCTTCACAGATCACAAGAGTCTCCAACACATCTTAAACCAAAAGGAGTTAAACATGAGGCAACGAAGATGGGTTGAGTTGCTAAACGACTATGAGTGCGAGATTAAGTACCATCCAGGCAAGGCCAACATAGTAGCTGATGCATTAAGTCGGAAGGAGTACTCTAGCCGTCGTACGAAAACTCTCTCAATCACCATTCAATCTCATCTAGCCACTCAAATCGCGTCGGTCCAGTCGGAGGCCATGAGAATGGAAAATAGAGCTAGCGAAGCATTACGCGGGATGGAAAAGAACCTAGAAACAAGGGAGAATGGGGTATACTACTTCATGAACCGTATTTGGGTCCCTAAACTGGGAGGGTTTAGAGATGTTGTCATGAAGGAAGCCCACAAGACGCGATACTCCATTCACCCCGGTTCTGATAAGATGTATTTGGATATTAAACAACACTATTGGTGGCCTAACATGAAGGCGGAAATCGCGACCTACGTTAGCAAGTGCCTTACATGCGCCAAAGTAAAGGTGGAATACCAGAAACCATCAGGATTGTTGCAGCAACCGGAAATTCCCAAGTGGAAATGGGAGGGGATTTCAATGGATTTCGTCACCAAGCTACCCAAGACGTCGGACGGACTGGATACCATATGGGTAATCATCGATCGACTGACGAAATCTGCCCATTTCCTGCCAATCAAAGAATCTTACAAGATGGAGAGACTGACACGGTTGTACCTACGAGAAATCGTGAGACTCCATGGAGTGCCAAAATCCATTATCTCGGATAGGGACAGTAGGTTTACGTCCCGATTTTGGCAATCACTTCATAAGGCGATGGGAACAACCCTTGATATGAGCACCGCTTATCATCCTCAAACGGATGGTCAAAGTGAGCGAACTATCCAAACACTCGAGGATATGCTCCGTGCATGCGTGATAGACTTCGGAAAGTCTTGGGATACTCACCTACCATTAATCGAGTTCTCATACAACAATAGTTACCATTCGAGCATCAAGGTGGCTCCTTTCGAAGCACTCTACGGACGTAAATGTAGATCACCGTTATGTTGGGCTGAAGTAGGTGACACCCAGCTAGCAAAAATGCATGCGTCGAACGAAACATTAACGGGACCTGAGATCATTCGCGAAACCACGGAAAAGATCGTTCAAATCAGGGCTCGACTGCAAGCATCGCGTGATCGACAAAAGAGCTACGCTGACAAACGACGAAAACCCTTAGAATTTCAGGTCGGTGATCGAGTACTGTTGAAAGTCTCGCCCTGGAAAGGGGTTATACGTTTCGGAAAAAGGGGAAAACTGAATCCGCGATACATTGGACCTTTTGAAATCATCGCTCGAATTGGTCCGGTAGCATACAGACTGCAACTACCCGCAGAGCTAAATGGTGTACACCCCGTGTTTCACGTGTCTAATCTGAAGAAGTGTCTCTCAGATGAAACACTCGTCACCCCTCTTGACGAAATCGAAATCAATGAGAAACTTCTGTTCGTCGAAGAACCAATCGAAATCATGGACAGGGAGGTAAAGCGTACTAAGCAGAGTCGCATCCCGATCGTGAAGGTACGGTGGAACGCAAAGCGTGGGCCAGAATTCACTTGGGAACGCGAAGACCAAATGAAACAAAAGTACCCTCACCTATTCTAGTTTTCTCAAATCTAGCTTTCAAACAGAATTTCGGGACGAAATTCCCTCTAACGGGGGGATGATGTCACAACTGGAAATTTTGTGTCATGAAATCCATACATTCAACCTAATGTGAATCAAAAACTTCAATCAAATACAATATGCAAGTACTACAAATAGTCATCAAACAATTGGAGACCCTAGAAGTTTTGGTTAAGTCCATTTTGGACTAAGACTTCCTTATTGGATCCAAATGGACCAATAAACTTCCAATTGGACTATCATGGGCTTAGAACCCTAATTGGGCTCTAATTGGACCCACACTTATTTATTTCAACAATTTTGGGCCATATTGGGCCTAGAAACGAAATGAATTGAAAGCTTTGAGCCATGAACACCCTAAACTAGTTCATCAAAAATAGAAAAATCATACTACATTCTTTTAAGCATAAAATACACTCTAACTAACTCTAAATTTGGGCTTAAGGGAAAAAGCCCAAATTTTTCTTTTCCCTTTCAAAAATCTCGGCCCAAGACCCAAATCCAAGAAGGTGAGGAAGAGTTGACTATTTGCTTGCCACCTCACTATTACCCATAGGACCTCCATGCATTATTTCCCATTCTTCCATGCAAATCACTTCAAGATCACATCTCTTCTTCTCTCCTCTCTCATTCTCGGCCACAAGCACACACACACACCACAACTCTCTCACAAATCCTCTCTAAATCACTCAAGAACATCTTTCCCTCTCCACTCAAAAATCTCGAGTTCTAGGAAGCCTTCAAGAGGAAATCTCCACAAAATTCTTCATCTAAGGTAAGATTATGCATAGATCTATGATTTAAATCCTTTTGTTATCAAAATCCTTTCCTAAACTATGCAAAAATCGTGATCTTGCACCCTAGAACCATCTCAAACTCGAGATCTACCAAGGAAAGGTGCTAAGGCCAAAAATCATCAAGTTTTCTTCCATCTTTTCTCCCAAAAACCGAAACAACACCCAAGGTGAGTTTCATATCCCCTTATTTTCGATTTTTATGAGTTTTTATGGGGGAGAATACAAGAAAATGTGAAGATCCATCATTATGTGTATGTTGTGGTTGATTTCTATGCTTATATGTATGTTTTGTATGATTTTATTGATAGATCTAGGGTGATATGCTAAAAACCGAGACATACATCTTATCATAGCACAAAATAGACTATCACATGCAAAGTATACTAAGAAAATTGCTAAATAGCTTAACAACACTTAACTTGGGCTAAAAACTCATTTTTTTGACATAAAATGTTGAAAATGCAAAGTTGAAGGGCCTAACATGAAACATTTCGAAATCTGATGGGTGTGATGAGTCAAAACAGTTTGCATAATGTATTTTTCTGAAAATATACCAATTAGAGGGTTAGAAACATAAATTCCAAGCTTATTGGGCTAAACATGACATTTTCGGCCCAATAGGGCCCAATATGCGAAATTTTCTAAATTGGAGGACCAAAACTGCATTTTTCTGTAAAACAGTGGGCTATAAGTGTTCCATATGCTTTTCAAAGGTTTAAAATGCTTTCCAAATTTAAAAGGGACCAAAATTGTAAAATTTTTCCAAATTGGGTCAAAAATGTAAAAGTTGCGAAAAATAGGGGCTATAACCGAGAAAACTGAAGTTTCAAGGGCTTAAACTGTTTTCTATGATAAGTTTGCTGGAAAAATACTTATGTCAATAATTTTTGGTATAAAAATGTCAAGAAAATTGATTTAAGGACCAAACCGGAAAATTTTTAAATAAAGGGGTAAAAAGAGTAAATCCTTCAATCAAGGAGGGGCTGAAAACAGAAAATCTTCAAGGCTAGTTAATACATGCAATTTGACCAATTGATGGTAACACGCTTGTCGACGAAATACAATATACTACAATACCAAAAGTCGTTGTCAAACGAATTGGTTCGGTCTCGAACCAATAAAAATCCAAAATCACTAACACAACGAAGCTACGACATTTCGATTCATAACCATAACGATTACGATTACATGCGAGTGTGCATAGACGTCTACGCACCATCTTTGGGCCCCAAAAGTGTAAAATCTTGTCCGTTGAGCCTAGCTAGCCCAACGACCTGATCTTAAGGCCCGAAGGTCTCTCTCTCTTACGAAGTGTTGGGTTTTACCGACCCTACATGACGTAACAGGACTTTCAATGGCAATATGCTGCTGGTCCCCAAGGGTCCTTCAGTGCTGCTAGTAAAGTCTGTAACTCACGATTGCGAGTTGGGCTTCGGGCCCTTCGCAATTGCATTTGGTCTCGGACGACGCGGGGAAACCCCGAAGGTTTCGTACCTTTTTCCTTCCCTCCGGTCGTGGGACTTAACAAGTCCGGTAGGATCGAGTCGCGTGAAGATTTACGAGTGACGCCTATAAGGATCGCTTGTAAGGTTGTTGACTTGTCGTTTTCACGAACGCTTGTCCCAACACTTCACCACCCTGTGTACCCTCGATGCCTCCGGAATACAACGATACAACGATGGGAAAACGTCGGGTTTTCCTGGGATTTCAATAACGATTACCAATTGCCGATCGAACTTCACAACCCTTACGCTTACATCTATAGAATTCAAACAAGCATACTCATGGATCATCACTTATTATTTTTACACCATTCAATTTCTAGAAAATATCGGATTTTCTAAAGGTTTTTAAACAACACATCGGATTTCAAACTCTACTTATGAACTCACCAACATTTCGTATGTTGACGTTTTTTCAAAATACTTGTATTCTCAGGTAACAGATAAAGTGAAGATGATTTGTACTCGCTGACGTTTTGCTATGATTTAAGTAGTACCAAACAGTTATTCCTTTGAATGTAATTTTTGGAACAATGTAATGTATGTAAACGTTACCAGTTGTATCATTTCCAAATGTTGGTGATGTTTTATGTTATGTTTCATGTATATGCATTGTTATGGTATTCAATGAGTCACGATAGCCCCCGGACGTTTCCGCCGTCTGGTTCGGGGGTGTGACATCTAGTTCACAAAATAAAGATCATAGACAAACATATTATGCATACTTGGTGTATGGCATGACTATTGTTTAGAAAACATAGTGTGCATGCTTGGAGCATGGGACAACTATTGTTTTAAATTCAAGAATAATGTTGATAGCTGAAACAATATACAATGAATAATGTGTAATCATATGGTGATAAATAAAAGGTGTTTTATTTATATTCATAAGTTCTGAGACCATATTGGATTCAATTATTATTGTGTTTCACTTTGCATGTTTTGACTTCCCGAATAAACTAGGTTATTCTTCCGAAATGACTAAGTTATTCAAACCATCCACAGTCGGTCATATGTTGGAAGTAGATATGAATTAAGACTGTCATGGGTTGGCTTGTAGAGGTCTAAGTTGTTGGACAAAGGGCTACAACACTCATGAGTGCTCATAAGTTCTGAGTATTGGATTCAACCCGCGCTCATTGGAATCACTTCATGGATTTTATCACGAGTGATCATGAGACGATAATATCTTATATTCTTCAAACCTAGAGATATGAGTTGTTACTATGAGTTGGTTGTACATTGATTGCACGGAACTGCATTTGGTAACTCGGTGCTATAAAACGTGTCTTTGTGTATGATTCAACAAGTAGTAGAACAAGCCATATGAGTCGAAGTTTATCCATTCCTTTTACCTTCGGGATGAAAGCGATATCTGTGGGCCCCTCGATGATTTGATGATAACAAATGGAAGTGCTCGGCCGGGCCAGGACTGATTTGATTTGTTCAATTAGTCAGTCGTCATAAATCGGAAATCGGGAAACAACTAATGGACAGAGAGAATGATTATAATCCATGTCTCAGTCCATATGATATCTAGAATTGAGGAATATATGATCCCTTATCTAATGGACAAGTCGTTGACAAAGATCAGAGTTCATCTACAAGGTCAGAGTTCGACAGAAGCTTTTGAGAGCTACGATTGCTAGTTGGTTCCTGAAGTCATACGCAATAATAGTTTTAGACTTATCCAAGTGGGAGACTGTTGGATTAATGTCTAAGTCCATAACTATAATTGGTAAGACTTGACCCGACCCGGCATGGTCCATTTGGGTTGCATGGCATCATGCACTTGGATAGACTATAATGAGAGAAATAAGACACTTACGGTTATTAATATATTATAAGTTCTAGTATATTAATAATAAGAATAATGAGATTATTTAATTAGTATTGATCAAGAATTAATCTAGAATTAATTAAGTGATCAAAAGAAGACTAATTAAATATATGGGTTGATTGTGTAAATCATTCATTCTTATATATGTGGGCTTGTGATCCAAGATTCCTTATGTTAGACTAAGTCCATGGGGTGACCCATGGATACTCCATGGAGGTTAAAATCCATGGAGCATAAGGAATTGGTAAAGTCATGAGTTACATGGTGTAACCCTAATAGCCACCATATAAAAGAAACCCATGGCTCAAGAAATCGTGACTATGACTAACACTATGTGTATGTATGAGGGCTACACGATTTCATGAAGTGTTCTAATTTCTCTCTAAGTTATTCCAAGTGTATTTGGTGTTGTGTGAACCATTTGAGGTGTCACACTTGGGGCGCTAAGCACTCAAGCTTCATGAAGACAAGCACCATTAAAGAGGTATGTATTCTATCTTGTTATATTGATATTTTGTATGCTAGATTAGGATAATACCTTGGATGTTCATATTTGCATGTATAATAGAGAAAACATAGATCCAAGGTATTTAGGGTTGCATGTACACTTAGGAGTGTTAGAATGCTCATAACCCAACACATGATTCCTCCTTCGACTATGACAACTGAGGATTATTGACACTACACCGTAGGGTTTGGGTGCTGTACCACAGGGGTGTGCTCCAGGTTCTGATGGAAGAGGCTTATAAATCTCGATTCTCCATTCATCCCGGGGCGATGAAGATTTATAGGGATCTTCGCCTAGACTATTGGTGGCCCTGCATGAAACGGGATGTAGCATGGTACGTGGAGCAGTGCTTGACCTGTAGGAAGGTCAAGGCCGAGCACCAAAGGCCACACGACAAGATGCGGCCATTGGATATTCCGTTATGGAAATGGGAGGACATTACGATGAATTTTATCACAAATCTTCCTAGGACCGGGCAAGGGGTGGATTCGATTTGGGTCATCGTCGATCGAATGACCAAGAGCGCTCATATTATTCCAATTCAGGAGAGCATCTCGGCCGAGAAGCTAGCCAACATCTATATCAGGGAGGTAGTGGCGCGGCACGGGGTGCTAGTTTCGGTGATTTCAAACAGAGATGTGCGGTTCACTTCCAGGTTTTGGAAGAAGATTCGCGATGAGCTGGGTACTCGTCTGCATTTTAGCACCGCCTTTCACCCTTAGACGGATAGTCAGAGCGAGCGGACCATCCAGACTCTGGAGGATATGCTGAAAGAATGCATGTTAGACTTCGGAGGTAGTTGGGATACCTACCTCCCTTTGGCAGAGTTCTCCTATAACAATAGTTATCACGCGAGTACCGATCATCCTCCCTTCGAGATGTTGCATGGGAAGACGTGCAGGAGCCCGATATGTTGGGGTAAGGTTGGCTAGAGGGTAATGGGGAGCACCGAAGTAGTGCTCAAGACGACATAAAGGATTCAGTAGGTCTGGAGCAGGCTTCAGACTGCTCAGAGTCGGCAGAAAAGTTATGTCGATAAGCACCAATCAGACCTAGAATTCCAGGTCGAGGATATGGTTCTCCTGAAGGTGTCGCCATGGAAGGACGTTATCCAATTCACAAAAGGGGGAAAGTTGGGACCCAGGTACATTGGATCGTTTAGGGTGATATCTCGGGTGGGCAAGGTGGCGTATAGGTTGGATCTTCCAGCCGAACTCAGTCAGATCCACAACACTTTCCCCGTTTCCTAGCTGGCAGATCCAGCCGGTACGCCATCTTGCCCACCCATGCTAGAACCCTGAAGGGTCCAATGTACCTGGGGGCCAACTTGCCCCGCTTCCTAAATTGGATGACGCCCTTCCAAGGCGACACCTTCAGAAGAACCATATCTCCAACCTGGAACTCCAAGTCTGATCGGCTCTTGTCAGCATAACTTTTCTGCTATCTTTGAGCAGTCTGAAGCCTACTTCGCACCTGCTGAATCCTCTCGATCATCTTGAGCTCCACTTAGGTGCTCCCGCTGACCCTCTGCTCAACTTCACCCCAACATATCGGGGTCCTGCAACTTCTCCCGTAAAACATCTCGAAGGGAGGACGATCAATACTCGCGTGGTAGCTGTTGTTGTATGAGAACTCGACCAAAGGAAGATAAGTATCCCAGCTACCACCGAAGTCTAACACGCACGCCCGCAACATATCTTCCAGGGTCTGGATGGTCTGCTCACTCTGACCATCTGTCTGCGGGTGAAAAGCGGTGCTAAAATGCAGACGAGTGCCTAGCTCGTCATGGAACTTCTTCCAAAACCTGGAAGTAAACCGTATGTCTCTATCTGAAATCACGGAGACTGGCATTCCGTGCCGCGCCACCACCTCTCGGATGTAGATCTCAGCCAACTTCTCTTCCGAGATACTCTCCTGGATCGGTATGAAATGGGCGCTCTTGGTCAACCGATCCATGATGACCCATATAGAATCCACTCCCCGTGCTGTCCTGGGAAGTTTGGTGATAAAATCCATCGTGATATATTCCCATTTCCATAGAGGGATATCCAACGGCTGCATTTTTCCGTGTGGTCTCTGATGCTCGACCGTGACCTTCCTGCAAGTCAAGCATCGCTCTACGTACCATGCCACATCCCGCTTCATGCAGGGCCACCAATAATCCAGACAAAGATCCCTATACATCTTCGTCAACTCGGGATGAATGGAGAATCGGGATTTATGCGCCTACTCCAGTAGAACCTGGCGCACAACCCCGTGATACGGTACCCACACCCTATGGTGTAGTGTCAATAATCCTTGGTTATCATAATCGAAGGAGGAAACCTGACCCACTACACGCTTGCTCTTCCGATGTTCCTCCTTCATAGCCTCCTGCTAAGCCTCCTGCTAAGCCTCCCGTATCTAATATAACAGTGGGGTCCCCACCATCATCCTCATACACACATCTCTGATCGGTGCCACCTTGCAGCTAAGTGCACCGGCCACCACATTGGCCTTCCTTGGGTGATAAAGGATCTCACAGTCATAATCCTTTACCACGTCCAACCACCATCGCTGCCTCATGTTCAGATTCAGCTGGTCCATGAGGCGTCAGGGGCACAACTATCTTGGAGAAATCCTGAATGAATCTCTGATAGTAGCCCGCTAATCCCTGGAAACTCTGAATCTAGTATGGAGACTTCGGAACTTCCCATCTCATAACGGCCTCAACCTTGGCCGGGTCCACTGAGATCCCATTCTGGTTGATGAGATGTCCGAGAAACTGCACCTCGCGTAACCAGAACTCACACTTGGAGAACTTAGCATATAAGTTCTCCCTCCTTAAAGTCTCCAGAACTTCTCGCAGATTTTCCTCGTGCTCCTCCCGCATCTTGGAGTAAACCAAGATGTCATCGATAAACACTATCACTAACCGGTCTAACATCGGTCTACACACGCGGTTCATGAGGTCCATGAATGCGGCAGGAGTATTGGTGAGCCCGAACGGCATCACCACAAACTCATAATGGCCATAACATGTCCGAAACGCGGTCTTTTGTACATCCTCCTCCCTGACCCTCATCTGATGGTATCCTGAATGCAGGTCGACCTTGGAGAACCAAGATGCTCCCTAAGATCGTCAAAGAGGTGATCAATCCTCGGGAGTGGGTAACGGTTCTTCACCGTTACCTTGTTCAGCTCCTGATAATCTATACATAGACGATGCGACCCATCCTTCTTCCTCACAAATAGAATCAGGGCTCCCAGGGTGAACTGCTCTGTCTAATGAACCATTTGTCTAACAGCTCCTACAGCTGTGTAGACAACTCCTGCATCTCAGGTGGAGCCAACCGATACGGTGCCTTGGCTATCAGAGCCGCACCAGGGACTAGGTCGATCCTGAACTCTACTTGTCGCTCCGGAGTTATCCCAGGAAGCTCCTCTGGGAACACATCTGCGTAATCTCGCACCACATGAACCTCACTCACTGTCGCCTTACCCGCCTCACGGGTGTCCATATCATACGCGACATATCTTGAATGAACAACCCTGTTGAAGGTAGCGCCTAGCTCTTGCTGTCCAACATACCGTTGGTCCTTGCGGTGGCCTCTCGCCCTGAACTACCAGCTCTCCCCTACTTGGGGTCCCGATCTGCACCAGTTGCTGAGCACAATATATCACCGCCTCATTAGGGCTAAGCGAATCCATGCCTATAATCACCTTGTTCCCACACAACGGAATTGTAACCAAGATTACCAAGTAGTGCTCCTCAAATATCCTCAAAACGCAATCTCTGAACACTGCTGATGCTTGCACCAACTGATCATCGGCAATCTCTACCTCTAAAGGGCAATCCAACAAGCCCAGAAACTCAGTGAAGTTCTTGCTAAGCGCAAGAGAAACAAACGATCGGGTGGCACCCGAGTCGAACAACACCTGTACTGGGATACTGTTCACATGGAACGATCATAAACGCATATACACAGAGCACATATCAACATCATAACATCATATAAATAAATTAGAGGGAAAGAATCATACCCGTCACCACATCGGGCATGCATGTGCGTCCTCGGTAGTCAGCTGAAATGCCCGGCTCCTCACCACTGGAGCCTCTACCTTGCCCTGCCAGCCATCGGTAATCCGTAGGGTCGCTGGAGCTGGTGCCTTCACTGGCGCGGCTGCTGTCAGCTGGCGTCAATTGGCCTTCTTGTTGCTCCTTTGGTTGCAGTGGAAACAAAACAACTCTGACGTCTGTATCACAGGTGCAGGGGCGGTATAATCCCTGCTGAAGTGCCCTACCTTTCCGCACTTATAGCAGCCTGGTGATCCCACTCTACATGCTCCTTTATGTGGCTTGCCGCATTTCCTACAACGGCCCGGTCCTGTCTGGCCTTTCGGCCTACCATCTGATCCCGTGGGCTTCTTCCCTAAAGCCCCTCTTATCTGTCCCTCCTCTGACTTCCTCTCCTGGATGTGCTCCAGATCTATCTCCCTCTCCCTCGCCCTGGAAATCATAGAGTCCAGGGTAGGGAAGCCGAAAAACTGACATACTCCCGAATGTCGGCTCGCAGCATGTTGTGGTAGCGGGTCCTCTACATATCCTCATCTCCCACATACTGGGGCACCAACAACACCCTCTCTCGGAACTTGGCGGTGATCTCGGCTACAGTCTCCATTGTCTGTCTCATGTACAAAAACTCTCTAGCGAACTATTGGAGCTCCACCGCAGGTGCGAAATCTGCTCTGAACCAGGTCACAAAGTCTGGCCATGTCATTGCCTCAATAGCCGAGGCTCCTAATGAGTCACCAATAGACTCCCACCAGTCCCTAGCTTTGTCTCTCAAACACCCTGCTGTTAACCTTACCTTCGACCCCTCGGGATAGAAGCTAGTCAACTGCGCAGACTCAATGTTTGCGATCCATCGTCTGGAAGCAATGGGGTCCTTCACCCCATGGAAATCTGGCGCACCACTGCCCCTGAAGTCCTTAAAGGACAGTGTGTAGGATCCTGACTGGCCAAATGCCAGGTCACTCCTGAACGCCCTGAGGTGGTCCTCCATCAACTCAATAATCCCTTCCTTGATCGACCCAAAGATGATGGGGGTCGACTCAAGGATACCTCTGGTGATCTCTGACGCTATGAAATCGCATAGCCCCTCATCTACTGGCTCGGAACCTGATCCCTCTCCCGATCCCTCTCCCGAGCTGCCAACTACTGGCCTCGGACGTAGTACCACCATTTTGCAATACATAATAACAACTGTTAGTGATATTGATACCTCTTGAGGGATCACATCTACTACAAGTTCCCTGGTCTTATCTCGGCCTTCCGCAGTTCGGGTATGAATCCTCTGCTTTCAGTAGTACGGGCCCATACTACCTTCCACATCTATCCGTACCTTCCTCAAGGCCTGCCTTGACTCCACCAGATCCCCCTTTTTCTTCCACGGCTGATCATTGCTATCCTGATCCTAGGCTTACCCTAGGGAAAACCTCTGACTCCACCCTATCCGGTCCTTGGCTGCTGAAGGCCTCCTTGCAATACCAATTAGCCATTACCTGAATACCATCACATGGGATGAGGCTCAGATAATCCTTTGAGTAAAAGACTCGTCCCCACCACGGTTAGGGAGTGTTTGATAAATGTCTGACTAGGTCGAGTCACCAAATTGGCCTTACTCGGTCAGACCTTTGGTGTTTGATTCGAGCTTTCTTGGTAAGATTGCTAACCCAAATCGCTTTCTGGCTCAGGCCTTAAATAGTTGCTGACTGGAAATTAGACAATATTGCCCTTATTTTGCCCCTGCATCGTTATTATTTCTTTCCCCATTCGCTTCCCTTCCAGTGACCTAAAAGCACAGCAGCCGCCAGGAAGAACTCCACAACATTGAACGCCAAACAGTCGGACCAGTCGGGCTTGTGCTGTAACACCAAAAATTTTAACCAATTTTTTCGATTTTTATAAAAACATAATTCCATCAATATTCATAAAAACAACCATTTTAATTGATCAACAAAACAGTACAAAATCCCAAGATCAAAATGTCAAGCTCCAACGTGTGTGTGTACGGATCAAGCCGGCGCCTTCCCGCGGTCGTCACTAGTACCTGAAACAAATAACATCAACACTGTAAGCACAAGGCTTAGTGAGTTTCCCAAAATACCACATATAACACATATTAGCCACTCTAGGCTATAACTCTGTGGGTCCGTGCACCCAAACTCTGTGAACCCTCAGGTTCTAACTCTGATAAACATGCACCACATAAATCACATAGAAATCATGAAGTACAACACATAACGTACATAGCATACAAATACTCTATCACATAGCTCTGGTTACCTACTCAAGGTAAAGTATAGTGAGAAGACTCACCTTGCGTGTCTCGGTAAATCGTAACCCTGAATCGCTAAACACTCGATCTGCCGAGCTGTAGTCCCCCTATAGCACAATACATCTCTAATTAACACTTTCCCAACTAGGGTTGACCACACTATAACAAGTCAATCTAGGTCAACGCTGGTCAACGGTCAACGGTCAACTTTGACCGGACTCGGCGAGTGCACTATAGCGACTCGGCGAGTCTGAGCGCATGCACCAATTTCCCTGGAACCCTCCCTTGACACGTCGAGCATTTCCCTCAACTCGACGAGCTCCACCTGGCACGAGTTGTGGGGCCACCACGACTCAACTCGCCGAGTCTCGAGAACAACTCGGCGAGTCTAGTTTGACTCGGTCCACCTGTCCATCCTGACTCCCCCTTGGCTCACTGGGTTCACCCTTCCCAACTCGGCGAGGCCACTCGCTGAGTGGTCGTGCAACATTCATGCTACTCGCCGAGTCTGTTCTTCGGACTCGGCGAGTCCGTGCCATGCACTGACTCAATCTTGCTCTAAAGGTTAGATCCAGTCCATTAATCCATAGATCCAGTCCCTCCAAGCTTATTTAGCACGTAAAGTCACAATCTTGATGTACATATAACCTCTACATGACCATAAATGATGTTTTTGACTCAAATACTTCAACACAAGGTCAAGGACTCCATTTCCACCCATAAAGCTTGATGAGTGAGGCCCTCTGGACCTCTATGGATCCAGATCCATAGTCTCAACTCAAAGAGGGAACCAAAGGGGCACCAAATCACTCCATAAATGACCACATTAAGCCCTAAATTGCATCAAGCTTCACCAAACAGAAAATGGTCCGAAATAATACCTCTAGAGTGATGATCCAAGCTCCAAATCCACGAAATAGCAACCTTCTTTGCTTCCTCTTGCCTAGGGCCTCCTTCTTCTTGCTAAACAACACACACAAGATCAAGGATGGCTCTCTTTTCTTCACAAAACGCTCAAGAACTCTAGGGACACTCTCTGGGGGTTGGGTGAGCACAAATGACGACCATAAGGCCCTTTAAATAGGCCTCAAACCCGGAGATTTAGGGTTTCAATACACAGCGCAGACTCGCCGAGTCCATACCCTGGACTCGCCGAGTCCAAGCGCGCACCAGCGATCAATTCCGCGTCCCTACTCGGCGAGTCTGAGCTCCAACTCGCCGAGTCCCTTTCACAATATAACACAAATTAAACTTACAAGATACCTAGTAAAATCCGGATGTTACAACTCTCCCCCACTAGAACTGGACTTCGCCCTTGAAGTCTCGCTCTAAAACAGCTCCGGATGCTGCTCCCGTATGATACCCTCCGGCTCCCAGGTCATCTCTGATCCCTTCCGATGTTGCCACTGAACCAATACCAGAGGTACCTCCTTGTTCCTCAAAATCTTGATCTTTCGATCCCTAATAGCCACTGGTCTCTCCGCATAATTCAGGCTCGCATCTACCTGAATATCCTCTAGTGGAACCACTGCCGACTCATCGGCTATACATTTCCTCAACTGCGATACATGAAAAGTGTTGTGAATCTGCCCCAACTCTGCTGGTAACTCCAGCCGATAGGCTACCCGGCCTACCCTGGCAATCACACGAAAGGGGCCTATAAACCGGGGCCCCAATTTTCCCCTCTTCCTGAACCGGATCACTCCTTTCCAAGGAGAAACCTTCAGGAGAACAAAGTCGCCGACCTGAAATTCCAGCTCGGACCGGCGTCTATCCGCGTAACTCTTCTGTCGGCTCTGAGCGGTCAGTAACCTCTGCCTGACCAGCTGTATCTGCTCTGTCGTCTGATTCACGATCTCTGTACTGCCCATTACCCTTTGCCCAACCTCTCCCCAACATATGGGAGTCCGACACCTCCTACCATACAACAGCTCAAAGGGCGGCATACCAATGCTCGAATGATAGCTGTTATTGTAGGAAAACTCCGCCAAAGGAAAATACGTGTCCCAACTACCCCCAAAGTCTAATACACATGCTCGAAGCATGTCCTCGAGTGTCTGTATCGTCCGCTCACTCTGACCGTCAGTCTGGGGGTGGTATGCGGTACTAAAATGCAGCTTAGTACCCAACTCCTCATGAAATTTCTTCCAAAAACGGGAAGTGAAACGCACATCGCGGTCTGAAACAATCGAGATCGGCACCCCATGCCGAGATACAACCTCCCTTACGTAAATCTCTGCCAACTTCTTCGCTGAAGAACTCTCACTGATGGCAAGAAAGTGAGCGCTTTTTGTCAACCTATCCACAATCACCCAAATTGCATCAACTCCTCTGGCAGTCCTCGGCAATTTGGTGATAAAGTCCATAGTGATCTGTTCCCACTTCCACTCGGGAACCTCCAATGGCTGCAACTTGCCATGCGGTCTCTGGTGTTCGGCCTTTACCCTTCGACAGGTCAAACACCTCTCGACAAACCATGCTACATCCCTCTTCATACAGGGCCACCAATACTCCTTTCTTAGGTCCAAATACATCTTCGTGGCCCTGGGATGGATCGAAAATTTCGATCTATGAGCCTCCTCCATCAATGTAGCACGTGTACCGCCCACAAACGGTACCCAGATCCTGCCCTGATAAGTCATAAGGCCTCGACTATCCGATATAAACTCAGAAACCAACCCAACAACCCGCTCTCTCTTCTGCATCTCCGGACGCACGGCCTCTGCTTGAGCCCCACGAATGGCGTCCAGAACTGGAGCTATCACGGTCAATCTCAAACATACATCTCGAAGGGGAGTACTCTCCGCCCTGCGACTCAATGCGTCGGCTACCACATTAGCCTTGCCCGGGTGGTACAAGATCTCGCAATCATAATCCTTGACCACGTCTAACCATCTTCTCTGACGCATATTTAGGTTAGGCTGATCCATCAAGTACTTCAAACTCTTATGGTCCGTGTAAATCGTACAACGAACCCCATACAAGTAATGCCGCCAAATCTTGAGGGCGAACACCACTGCCCCCAACTCCAAATCATGTGTGGGGTACCTCGTCTCGTGAGGCTTCAACTGCCTCGATGCATAAGCTATCACATGACCCTTCCGCATCAATACCGCTCCCAGTCCTAGGATCGATGCATCACAGAATACCACAAAACCATCCATACCTTCTGGAAGGGCTAATACTGGAGCTTCACACAACCTCTGGCGAAGCGTCTCAAAGGAGGTCTGCTGCTCGGGACCCCATGCAAATGTCACACCCTTCCGGGTCAATCTGGTGAGTGGAACCGCAATCTTGGAGAAATCCTTAATAAACCTCCGATAATACCCTGCCAACCCAAGGAAACTCCGGATCTCAGAAGGTGACCTTGGCACCTCCCACCTTATCACTGCGTCAACCTTGGCCGGATCGACCAATATCCCCTTCTGGTTAACGAGATGTCCCAGAAACTGGACCTCCCGCAACCAGAAATCGCACTTGGAAAACTTTGCGTAAAGTTTCTCCGTTCTCAAAACCCAAGCACCTCCCTCAAATGCTCCTCGTGCTGCTCTCTAGATCTCGAATATACCAGAATATCATCAATGAAAAAAATCACCGACCGATCCAACATCGGCCGACATACCCTGTTCATGAGATCCATGAACACAGCCGGGGCATTGGTGAGCCCAAAAGGCATCACCACAAACTCATAATGCCCATAACGCGTCCTGAATGCTGTCTTCTGGACGTCCCCGTCCCGCACTCTCACCTGATGATAGCCCGACCTCAAATCAATCTTGGAGAACCAAGATGCTCCCTGTAGCTGATCGAATAAATCGTCGATCCTCGGCAGCGGGTAACGGTTCTTGACCGTCAGCTTATTCAATTCCCGGTAATCAATACACATGCGATGCGAGCCATCCTTCTTCTTCACAAACAGGATGGGTGCTCCCCACGGCGAGCTACTCGGCCGAATAAACCCCTTCCCCAGCAACTCCTGAAGTTGCGAGGATAACTCCTGCATCTCTGGAGGCGCAAGGCGATACGGCACCTTAGCAATAGGCGCGGCTCCCGGAACCAAATCAATGCCAAACTCCACTTGCCTCACGGGAGGCACACCTGGTAACTCTTCGGGAAATACATCTGGAAACTCCCGCACCACCGGAACTTCATCCACAGAGCTCGGTCTCTCGGAGATCACTCGCGTATCCATCACATACGCTACATAACCCTTACAGACCTGCTGTAAACACTGCCTCGCCCTAGCAGCCGAACAAAAGGCTGATCCAGAACGTGTACCTTCGCTGTATACTGAAAGAACTCCCCCACTAGGATCTCGTATAGTCACCAGCTGACGCTCGCAATCGATAACCGCACCGAATCGGCTCAACCAGTCCATGCCCACTATAACACAGACATCACCCATCGCAATAGGAATCAGGTCGATCGGAAACTCAACCCCGAAGATCTCCAATACACATCCCCGGAAGACCTCAGTAGCACAGATCACTCTGTCGGCGGCTATGGAAAACGCAGGGACCGACTCAATGCCCCACGACTAACACTGATACGCTGACTAAATGCCAAAGACACAAAAGATCGACTCGCACCTGAGTCGAATAACACTAAAGCAGGTACAGAATTCACAAGGAAGGTACCTATGCATAGCATAATATAAGCATAATATCTCAACACCATAAATAATTAATGAAAGGAAACATACCAGCCACAACGTCAGGTGCAGTGCGGACCTCTTCCGCAGTCAACTGGAAGGCTCTCCCCTGAGCCCTCGGTGCCTCGGCCTTCACGGGCCGACTCTCTGTAGCAGCAGCTCTGATGGCGGCGGGAGCAGGCCCCTGAGATGCCCCGCGCAGCAGCGGACACTCCGCCTTCCGGTGTCCAGTCTGGTTGCAGTGGAAGCACACTGCAAATCCCTTGGGGCAGTCCTTAGCCATATGCCCCTCCTTGCCACATTTGTAGCAAGACCCTGCCCGACAGATGCCATCGTGACCCTTGCTGCACTTCCCACAAGTGCGGCCCTTCTAGCTCCCGGGTCTGGGATCAGCGGGCTTGGCCCGCTTGGCTGCCGGATGGGACTGTGCCGACCGCCGATCCCTCCCCAGAGACTCCGCCTCCTCCCTGGCCTGAGTCTCAAGCTCAATCTCCCTCTTCCGAGCATTTGCCTGAAGTTCGGCAAATGTCCGGTACGAGGAGTTCGCAGCGAACTCCCGAATATCCCGCCTCAGAATGCTCAGGTAACGGCTCATACGTGCCTGCTCGGTGGACACGTGCTCAGGGCAGAACATCACCCTCTCATGAAACATCCTCGTAATCGCTGTAACTGACTCGGTACCCTGCTTGAGGGTTAGAAACTCCTGCGCCAGACGTTCCCTCTCCACCTGAGGAACGTACTCATCTCGGAACATGGTAGTGAACCTCTCCCAGGTCACTGCCGAAAGCTCAGTCGGTGTGAAATGCGCAGTCACAAACTTCCACCAGTCCTTCGCTCCCAAGCGAAGCTGGTTCAGCGCGAACCGAACCTTCAAATGCTTAGGGGACGAGCAAGTGAAGAAGCATCCCTCCATATCAGATATGCACCTCATAGCTGCCACCGGATCCTGTGTACCATCAAACTCTGGTGGCTTGGTGTTGCTGAACTCCCTAAACAACATCGCATCACCTCCCTGGGGTCTTGCCGCAGCAATCGCTGCGGTAGCCGCTGCAACCACAGCCTCAGAAAGAGCGGCATAGCGCTCATCAAACGTCTCAATCAAAGCGGTCTTAATAGACCCGAACATCTCTGGTATCTCAGCTCTGATGACCGCAGCCACCTCCTCGTGAATGATCTGTCGAATCTCCTCATTACTAGCTCCGGCATCCTCCGGCATATGACGTGTCCTCACCATGATCAACCTCTGAAATACAACATGCGATAATTAGAATTTACTCGAACACTCTTACATTCAACAATCCACCCCTCCTTGATTCTGGGCATCCCCAGATTCTTATTTGGACTGTGTACCGCACCGGTGCTTTTAGTAGTACGGGCCCAATACTACTGTCTGCACCGTCTCAGTACACACCCCAAATCGTCCTCTTCGGATCCCAGTCCCCAAGTACTCTATTATACTTAAATCACTCTGTAACAGATCTCACACAAAGCCCTAGCTGCTACCTAATTACTCTCAGCGTCTCATAGCAGCTCACCATTCCCTAAGCTAAGGCATCACAAAACAGGCCACTCTAGTCCTATCAGCAATACCTAGCCTACTCTAGCATGCAAACACATCACAGTAATAATTATTACATAACAAAAGATATTTTGGGAATTCACCGTTCGGGCGCTGACTGATCGTACACACGTTTCTTCCTGGAAAACCCTTTACTCTTAGAAAATTTTTGGTTTTATTTTGTAAATATCTCTTTAATTCCTCAGTTTGAGTTCAAATACCCCCGAAGGTGTACCCGAATCCCTCAAACCAAGGCTCTGATACCAATTTGTAACACCAAAAATTTTAACCAATTTTTTCGATTTTTATAAAAACATAATTCCATCAATATTCATAAAAACAACCATTTTAATTGATCAACAAAACAGTACAAAATCCCAAGATCAAAATGTCAAGCTCCAACGTGTGTGTGTACGGATCAAGCCGGCGCCTTCCCGCGGTCGTCACTAGTACCTGAAACAAATAACATCAACACTGTAAGCACAAGGCTTAGTGAGTTTCCCAAAATACCACATATAACACATATTAGCCACTCTAGGCTATAACTCTGTGGGTCCGTGCACCCAAACTCTGTGAACCCTCAGGTTCTAACTCTGATAAACATGCACCACATAAATCACATAGAAATCATGAAGTACAACACATAACGTACATAGCATACAAATACTCTATCACATAGCTCTGGTTACCTACTCAAGGTAAAGTATAGTGAGAAGACTCACCTTGCGTGTCTCGGTAAATCGTAACCCTGAATCGCTAAACACTCGATCTGCCGAGCTGTAGTCCCCCTATAGCACAATACATCTCTAATTAACACTTTCCCAACTAGGGTTGACCACACTATAACAAGTCAATCTAGGTCAACGCTGGTCAACGGTCAACGGTCAACTTTGACCGGACTCGGCGAGTGCACTATAGCGACTCGGCGAGTCTGAGCGCATGCACCAATTTCCCTGGAACCCTCCCTTGACACGTCGAGCATTTCCCTCAACTCGACGAGCTCCACCTGGCACGAGTTGTGGGGCCACCACGACTCAACTCGCCGAGTCTCGAGAACAACTCGGCGAGTCTAGTTTGACTCGGTCCACCTGTCCATCTTGACTCCCCCTTGGCTCACTGGGTTCACCCTTCCCAACTCGGCGAGGCCACTCGCTGAGTGGTCGTGCAACATTCATGCTACTCGCCGAGTCTGTTCTTCGGACTCGGCGAGTCCGTGCCATGCACTGACTCAATCTTGCTCTAAAGGTTAGATCCAGTCCATTAATCCATAGATCCAGTCCCTCCAAGCTTATTTAGCACGTAAAGTCACAATCTTGATGTACATATAACCTCTACATGACCATAAATGATGTTTTTGACTCAAATACTTCAACACAAGGTCAAGGACTCCATTTCCACCCATAAAGCTTGATGAGTGAGGCCCTCTGGACCTCTATGGATCCAGATCCATAGTCTCAACTCAAAGAGGGAACCAAAGGGGCACCAAATCACTCCATAAATGACCACATTAAGCCCTAAATTGCATCAAGCTTCACCAAACAGAAAATGGTCCGAAATAATACCTCTAGAGTGATGATCCAAGCTCCAAATCCACGAAATAGCAACCTTCTTTGCTTCCTCTTGCCTAGGGCCTCCTTCTTCTTGCTAAACAACACACACAAGATCAAGGATGGCTCTCTTTTCTTCACAAAACACTCAAGAACTCTAGGGACACTCTCTGGGGGTTGGGTGAGCACAAATGACGGCCATAAGGCCCTTTAAATAGGCCTCAAACCCGGAGATTTAGGGTTTCAATACACAGCGCAGACTCGCCGAGTCCATACCCTGGACTCGCCGAGTCCAAGCGCGCACCAGCGATCAATTCCGCGTCCCTACTCGGCGAGTCTGAGCTCCAACTCGCCGAGTCCCTCTCACAATATAACACAAATTAAACTTACAAGATACCTGGTAAAATCCGGATGTTACATGTGCCATCTCGCCGGACGTCCACCGCTGGATCGCCGGACCTCCGCCACTGCCATCAGCGACACCTTCTCGATCCATCACACAGGTTAGATAATTTTTCTGTTAATAATTTTCAAAATCAGATATCATTTATGCTTTGATGGTATGAAATTTGTAGTTCTTTATGAAATCAAATTAGTATTTGTTAGAATATTATGAATTCTCAACCTGTATGTTCATATGATAAGCTTTTTTTGTTCTTTTTTGTAGTTCTTTGTGTACAAGAACTGAAATCTGAAATTGTTTGTTAGAAATCTAAAATTGTTTGTTCTATTATGATTAATTTCGAAATTATATGTGAATTGGAAGTTTGTTTATGTTTTGTTTTGTAGTTCTTTGTGTATAAGAACTGAAAATTGAAGGTTTTTTTCTCTATTGTTATGAATTCTAAAATTGAATGTGAATTGGTAGGTTTTTTTTTTTTTTTTTTTTTTTTTTTTTTTTTTTTTTTTTTTTTGAATTTGAAGTTTTTTTCTCCAATTCACATTGGAAGTTTGTTTCTCCAATTCATATTTTATAGCTTATGAATTGAAATTGAAAGTGAATTGGAAGTTTTTTTTTTTTTTTTTTTTCTGAATTTTGATTTTATAGCTTGTGAATTGAAATTGAATGTGAATTGGAAAATACAAGTAGGTTTGTAAATCAAAAATTTGGTTGTGTTTTTTTCTTTCTAATTTTATAGCTTTGATATTGTTGACCTTAATTGTTAGCTTGTTATCTTTTGTGAAATTGTTAGGTTGAATATTGATGTTTTGTGTATAAGTTATCAAATCATAATTTAGGATGATGTTAACTTCCTTGGTTGAAAATTGTTTTATGTTTAAAATTGTTTTTTAACTTGATAAAAACTATGATAAATTACTTTAAATATTAATGTTTTAGGACGTTGGTTTGGAACGAGAGTGAGGACAAAACTTTTCTTGATGCATGTATCCATGAACTAACCACTAATGGTCGTGAGGGTTCTGGGCTTAAGGCAAGTTCATGGAAGACAATACGCGAAAAATTGATAAACGAACACGGTAAAGAGGTTGATCAGAAGCAAATGAGAAACCACTTTGACTACTACAAATCAAAGTATGTTGCTTGGGTGAAACTCAAAAACAAAACCGGCAATATATATGATCCTATAAAAAATAAATTTAATTTGACCGATGAACAATGGAAAGAATTGGGGAAGGTAATATTTTTTTAATCAATACTATTATGATTATTTTTATAACATATACTATTTGATTAAATTTATTTTTTAATCAATACTATTATGATTATTTTTATAACATATACTAATATTTATAAAAATTGTAAGCAGTTGAACAAGTTCGTGTTGTCATTGAAAACTAAACCCCTATTGTTCCCTGATCTTTGCACCCAACTATTTGAAGGGTCGACATCAACCGGATTTCAAAGTTAGGGGCCATCTTCTACACTCCCTCGTCCTGTAGAAGAGTTTAGTCCCCATGATTTTAATGATGATGTTCCAATGGAAACCTCAACACAACACGTAGGTGCAAGTGAAGAATCTTCGGGGCGTTCAAGAAATAAGGAAGTTGGTGGAAACAAAAGAGTTGGTGGAAAAAAAAGAGATGCAAGGGCATTAGAAGTTGAAGAGGAGATTGTCAAGCTTGCAAGGTCGTTAGTGGAAAAAAATGAAAGAATTGAAAAAAGTGAAATGGATAAGGATGTTGATGCGTGTATGGAGAAATTGAACAAAATGGAATGGGGAGAAGAAGATGAAAGATACAAGACTGCTCTTTTGCTATTTGGTGAAACTGCTGATGTTCGAAAAGTTTGGTTACGACTTTCGCATAGTAGTTGTGAGTCGTGGGTGATGGGTGCGGGTAGGAAGTATGGTTACCTTTGATAAATGCGGGTAGAAAAGTTTGGATACTAGTTTTTTTTTTTTTTGATGATGTTTACTAGTTTTCTGGATCCTATGTTTGATGACTTTTTTGGATGATGTTTACTAGTTTTTTGTATCCTATGTTTGATGACTTTTTGGTTTACTAGTATTTTGTTATATAACGTTTGTTATATGACTGTTGTTACTTTTGATGTTGGTTACTCATTTTTTTGGTGCATTTTTTTTTACTTTAACATGTTACCTAATTGTTTGTAACAGATCAAGTATGGTTTCTAATGGTGAAGTTGTAGCTTTTCTTTTACTTGTGTTTTATTGGTTGAGGTCAAACCGGCGCAGACTAATCAGACTTCATAGAATTAGAGATAACGATTCAAGCGTGTGACATCCCCAAAATCACGGCCAGAAAAGACTGGTTTTGTTTATACTTTATTTCAAAATCAGAGTTATCTTTTAATAAATGGTTTGCGGAATTTGTCCCAAAACAATAATATGATAAAGATTTATCAAAAGCATTTCCATAGAAATGTATTCATTAAAAGACTCGGGATGTCATGTTCGTACAGATCAAAAGTATAAACAGTACAATATAAGCCTTACTACATTATTTCATATCTACAGGCCTATATCCGTAATCCCTCGTCCAAAACATCACACCTATGCTCATGCGCCACTACCTGTAATACATAAAACTGAGTGGGTCAGGCTTGGGAGCCTGGTGAGCACATAGGGTTTTCAACCCACAATAAATAAGTTTATTAATTTCATCAATCAACAATAACCCGATTACCCGTTCCCGTTATCCTCACTTTACGTCCCTAAACACCTATCATAGGGGACCTAGCCTAAGGATTATCATCGGGACGGACACTACTGCTAAGGGGATTCCTCAGCAATAAATGTCCTAATAGGCAACCATGTGGGGGATGGAGTACACCGGTGAACACATCGTTCACAACACCTACAGGTTGCGAGCCTGCTAGTGTTCCACTGGACTGTCTAGAAGAGTCCGTGGTCGTCATCTATACTCCGCTAGATGACTGGATCAACAACAACAACATCGAGGCCTCTCATCGTTTTATCACACATCACCTATTACATCTACCCATGTTTTACCCCAACATTTTCGTAGATATAAAATACATATACAGTTTAAATCATTGAAAACATGTATAACAACATTCATCTAGCATAGATAGCAAGTATTCAGATAATATGCACACATAGCACGTAATTTATATAAAATACTTCATATCTATGTGTAAGTTGAAGGTAACTATGCACTCACCGGAAAAGGTGGTGATTCCGAGCTCAGACAGCGCTTCGCTTCTTAAAAAGAATTTTTCTTCGATGAAACCTAGTATTATTACCACTAGAGTTTAGTTTATTATTCGTCGAGACTAATTAATAGTCTAGCTATTATTATTATTATTATATAAGCGTCAAAAAAAAAAACTTATATAACCCATAATAATAGCCCAAGTATTTATTATAAGTTCCTAATAACGTTACTATAATTAAAAGTTATATTAAAAATAGCGTAGGCGTAGCTCACTTACAGCGGGTTTTATAGAAAACCGGGCTTTGCTTGGAGCAGCGTTCCCGAGCCGAAAAGCTCTTCTTCTCAGAGCCTTCGAGCACTCCGGGGCTTCCGCCTCGTGCTAGGGAGGTTCCCTAGGCTTTTCGGGGGATTTCGGGGCTAGAGAGAGGTTCTAGAGAGAGAGAGAGAGAGTAAAGAGAAGAAAGAATGGGAAAGGTGTGAAGAAAATGAGGGTGGGAGAGGTGGTATTTATAGGGTGAAATGTGGCTGAACTTGGTGCCACATGTCACCATCTGGTGGCAAGCCTTGGGGAGAAAGCAATGGCCAAGATTGTGCCACATCACCCATTTTCGCACAACACACTTCCGACTTCTAAAATCCGTAACTTTCACATACGACCTCCGTTTTTGACGTTCTTTATATCCACGCGTAGGTAATAACAAGATCTACAACTTTCATTTTGACACCGTTAGCTAATTCTCGACCGATCTTAAATTTAACAGTACAAGGAGATTATACTGTTAAACGTCTGCGTAAAATTAATAACTTCTACATACGGACTCTGTTTTTGTCTGTCTTTTTACCGTTGATTTCCTATTAATGAGATCTTCAACTCTCATTTATGTTGCGTAAGCCAAAAACCGCTCGAACTAAAATTCGAGTTTCAGGCCGTGCACTGCTAAGCCGAATCTTAGAAAAATCATAACTTCTTCATACGAAGTCAGATTTGGGCGTTCTTTTTATCGATGTTCTTAGTTTAACATATTCTACGACTTTTGTTTAGATTGCTAAGGCTAAAAAGTCTTCTATCGTAAATTCACTATTTACGTCTCCCGGTATCGTGCCGGTTTTGTCGTAAAACTTCGGCGGGCCATAACTTCTTCGCTATAGCTCGGATTTCGGCATTCTTTATATGCACGGAAACCTTGAGACATATTCTACAACTTTATGTAGAGATATCGGGATTATCTCACACTTTAATTTTGACGCTCATTTTTATTCTTTATTAATTATACATTTATAATTAAATAATAAACACATAAACACACATAATTCACATAATACTCAAATATTTCATATTTATTACTTCAAAAAGAGTTACAATAGTTGACCTAGACTATTACATTGATAAAAATGCTTAGCCCTGAAAACCCGGGCGTTATAATTCTCACCCCCTTAGGATGATTCCGTCCCGGAATCATGCATCAGCAAACAGATGTGGATAGCGACTCATCATGTCATCCTCTGTTTCCCAAGTGAGATTCGGCCCATTCGAATGTTTCCATCGGACTAGCACCAAGTCGACCATCTTGCGTCGTAACTTCTTAGTCTTACGGTCAATAATTGCCTCAGGCTCTTCGATCAGCCTTTTATTCTCATCCATCCTTAATTCCGAGATTGGAATTATGTCGGGAACATCTCCCATGAATTTCCTCAAATAACACACATGGAAGGTGTTATGAATACCATTGAGTTCTTCGGGCAATTCCAGCTTGTAAGCTTGGTTCCCAATCCTCTGAAGAACTTTGAATGGTCCAATAAACCTTGGACTCAACTTTCCTCGTTTCCCAAATCGTATAAGTCCCTTCCACGGTGAGACTTTAAGTAAAACGGAATCCCCAACTTCGAAGGTTATCGGTCGTCTTTTCTTGTCGGCATAGCTCTTCTGACGATCCTGAGCTGCTAACATTCTTTCCCTAATCACCTTCAATTTCTCAGCAGTCTCATGGACTATCTCGGGGCCCATAAACTGCTTCTCTCTGGCTTCAAGCCAACAAGATGGCGTACGACACTTCTGTCCATACAAGGCCTGATAAGGTGCCATCTTGATGCTCGAGTGAAAACTATTGTTGTAGGAAAATTCTACTAGGGGTAAGTGGTCGTCCCAATTCCCTTGGAATTCGAGGGTACATGCTCTCAGCATATCTTCCAACGTCTGAATCGTTCTTTCACTCTGACCATCAGTTTGCGGATGGTAAGCAGTACTCAAACACAACTTTGTACCCAACTCCTCTTGTAGACTCCTCCAAAACCTCGATGTGAAACGACTATCACGATCTGACACAATAGTAAGAGGGACACCGTGAAGTCTTACAATTTCCTTCACGTAAGCATTTGCGAGCTTATCCATAGACCACTTCTCGTTGGCTGCTATGAAGTGTGCACTCTTGGTGAAACGATCCACGACTACCCAAATCATGTCGTGACCATTCTTCGTTCTGGGCAGTTTAGTCACAAAATCCATGGTGATGTCTTCCCATTTACCCATGGGTACAGGTAAGGGTTCTAAACTCCCATACGGTTTTTGATGTTGTGCCTTAACCCTCGCACGTGTTACGCACTCAGCTACATACTTCGCAACATCAAGCTTCATCGTCGGCCACCAGTAGTAGGGTTTTAGGTCCCTATACATTTTAGTGCTACCGGGATGAATCGAGTACATGGTCTTGTGTGCTTCTTCCATTAGAAGATCTCTTATTCCTCCCGTCTTAGGTACCCAAATTCGATCTTGGAATACCTTCAGTCCTCGACTGTTCGTACCGAACACTAACGTTTTTCCCAAACGTTCTTCCTTTCGGTCATTCTTTTCTAAGGCTTCTTCTTGAGCTTTCCTGATACTTTCCACAATCGTCGAGACGACTTCAATTCTTAACGCTCTTGGCCTTCTTCTTTCAAGATTGACTTTCCGACTGAGAGCATCAGCAACAATATTTGCTTTACCTGGGTGGTAAAGTATCTCACAGTCGTAGTCCTTGAGAAGTTCTAGCCAGCGTCGTTGCCTCATGTTCAACTCCTTCTTATTAAAGAGATACTGGAGACTCTTATGATCAGTGAAGAGCTTGCACTTCGTGCCGTAGAGGTAATGCCTCCATATCTTTAAGGCGAATACTACCGCTGCCAACTCCAGATCATGAGTGGGGTAGTTCTTTTCGTGCTCTTTCAATTGTCGAGATGCGTATGCTATCACCTTTTCTCTTTGGGTCAGAACACAACCTAACCCGACTCCAGATGCATCACTATAAACTGCGAAATCTTCGACTCCATCGGGTAGAGAAAGTATCGGCGCTTCACATAACTTCTTCTTTAGCTTCTCGAACGCCTCATCGTGTTTCTCACTCCATGTATACGTAGCTCCTTTATGGGTCAAAGCTGTTAATGGAGCAGCTATCAAAGAAAAGCCTTGGATAAATCGTCGGTAATATCCAGCTAATCCTAGAAAGCTTCGAATCTCCGTGGGATTCTTCGGACGTTCCCACTTCATTACAGCTTCGATCTTGGCGGGGTCAACCATTATTCCTTCTTGGTTAACAACATGACCCAAGAATTGGACTTCCCGTATCCAAAAGTCGCATTTGGAGAACTTTGCAAAAAGCTTCTCCTTCTTTAACACCTCCAACACTTCTCGTAGATGCTTGCCGTGCTCCTCCTGGCTTTTCGAGTATATGAGAATGTCGTCGATGAACACTATCACGGATTTATCGAGGAATGGTTTACAAACCCTGTTCATCAAATCCATGAATGCTGCGGGAGCATTGGTTAGTCCGAATGACATAACCAAGAACTCGTAGTGTCCATATCTTGTTCTGAATGCAGTCTTCTCAATATCCTGCTCTCTCACTTTCAGCTGATGATATCCTGACCTAAGATCGATCTTTGAGAAGTAGCTTGAACCTTGCAGCTGATCGAATAGGTCATCAATCCTCGGCAATGGATACTTGTTCTTCACCGTTGCCTTATTCAGCTCTCGGTAGTCTATGCACATCCTCATGCTTCCGTCCTTCTTCTTCACGAATAACACCGGAGCTCCCCAGGGTGATGAACTAGGTCGAATGAAACCGCTGTCCAACAGCTCCTGAAGTTGCGTCATGAGCTCCTTCATCTCCGTCGGTGCTAATCGGTAAGGTGCCTTTGCTATCGGTGTTGTTCCTGGTAATAAGTCTATACGAAATTCTACTTGCCTATCAGGTGGTAATCCGGGAAGATCTTCGGGAAAGACTTCCGGATAATCGCACACAACCGGTATATTCTGCACCTCTTTCTTTTCCTTCTTAGCATCGATTACGAATGCCAAGTATGATGCACATCCTTTGGACAAACATTTTCTGGCTTTCATCAAGGAGATGATTCCAGAATTCACTCTGCGTTTGTCCCCGTACACCATAAATGATTCCTTTCCGGGTGGGTTTATCCTAACTATCTTCTTTCGGCATAATATCTCGGCATCGTTGGCGCTAAGCCAATCCATACCCAAAACGATGTCGAAACCGTTTAACTCTATGGGTAATAGTTCCTCATGGAATTCGTTTCCGTTTAGGTTAATGACGATGTTCCTAATACGATTACTAACAGGTACGAATTTGCCACTGGCAACTTCTACAATCAGGGCATTATCTAGTTTTTCTACAGGCAATGGTAATCTTCCACCAAATTTATGCGATACAAAGGAGTAATTGGCTCCGGAATCAAATAGTATATTTGCAGGTAAACCATTTACAAGAAAGGTACCTGAAGCGACGTCTGCTGCCTCCTTTGCAGCCTCGAGCGTCATCTGGAAGGCTCTCGCCTTCGGCTTTGGTGGTATGTTGGGTCTTCCTGCCTCCTTCTTCTTCGGGCAGTCCTTCAAAATGTGCCCTTCTTCATAACACCCATAACAGGCCTTCTGGTTGAGGGTGCATTCGTTGGCATAGTGCCCAGGCTTTCCGCATTTGTAACAAGTGACTCCTCCATCACACTTCCCAAAGTGCTTCTTCTTGCACTTGTCACACCACTTTGCTTCTGATCCTCCTCCTCTCGAACCAGACTTTGAGAATCTTCCTTTCTTACCGGACCTCGAGGATCCGTCAAATTTCCGTTTCTCTCCCACTTCCGCTCTCTCCAGACCCTTTTCTCGTATCTGGGTCTCCACATTCTTAGCAGCCCAGATGGCAGCTTTCAGAGTGGTAGTTTGCTTGACCATTGGACCGAAGTCCGCTGGTAATCCGAGGGCAAATTTGTTAACCTTGGAGAGTTCAGTTGGGATGAGGTGAGGAACAAGCTTCATTTTCTCAGTAAAGCTTGCAGCGTATTCAGTAACGCTCATCCTCCCCTTCTTCAGACTCTGGAATTCGTTGTTGATCTCTAGAAGATCCTGCTCAGAGCAGTATTGCATCTTTAACTGTACCAGAAAATCCTCCCACGACATTTTGCTTGCTTCACCTTTGGGCATTGAATCAGCTAATAGCTTCCACCAGCTTAGTACTCCAGATTTCAATAGAGGAACTACAAGAGCAGTCTTCTGCCTATTGCTACACTCGCAACTCTCAAACATTGTCTCCATCTCAGAGATCCAGTTCATGACTTCCACCGGTGTCGGGCTTCCGGATAGACTCGGTGGCTTGGATGCCATGAAATCCTTGTATTTGCATCCACGTCCATCATTTCCTCCATCCTGGTGGTTTTGCCTAACTATCGGTGGGTTGGCTTGACCAATAGTCCCACTGTAGTTTCCTTCTTCAGTCTGCCCTTCGTGCAACTCGGGCTGTTCGAGCTGAATAGTCGCTTCCTCTCGATTTTGCTGGAGCAAACGCCTGGTTTCCTCCATTTGACGATCCAACATTGCCTGGATCATCGCTTGCACTCCGGCCATCGTTATTGGTCCGGCAGCGGCTTCCACAACTGGTATTTGCTCGATCACGGGGGGTTGGTGTCCGTTCCCATTTGCGTTTACGTTTCCGCTACGGGTCCTTACCATCTTGATCTATACACCGAATAAGGTGGATTTAGATCTTTATTTAGGAGAGACGTTTTAAATCGTCCTTATCACTCTGAAATGTTTACATGCTAGTTCTAATAGCGTAGTCGTACGTTTAGAATCCTAAACACATAAGGTTTCCAGATCCGGTCGGCAACAGACCATAGATCCGAACAAAATAACAGCATATCATGCATAAAGCATTTAGCACATAAAAGCATTTTAGGCACAATTCCTAAAATAAGCTAGTGCTCACACCTCACAATCATCGCTTAGCATTCTAAGTTTAAGTCTAGAAATTCTACAAATTCCTAGTTCGCTTAAACTAATGCTCTGATACCAACTGTGACATCCCCAAAATCACGGCCAGAAAAGACCGGTTTTGTTTATACTTTATTTCAAAATCAGAGTTATCTTTTAATAAATGGTTTGCGGAATTTGTCCCAAAACAATAATATGATAAAGATTTATCAAAAGCATTTCCATAGAAATGTATTCATTAAAAGACTCGGGATGTCATGTTCGTACAGATCAAAAGTATAAACAGTACAATATAAGCCTTACTACATTATTTCATATCTACAGGCCTATATCCGTAATCCCTCGTCCAAAACATCACACCTATGCTCATGCGCCACTACCTGTAATACATAAAACTGAGTGGGTCAGGCTTGGGAGCCTGGTGAGCACATAGGGTTTTCAACCCACAATAAATAAGTTTATTAATTTCATCAATCAACAATAACCCGATTACCCGTTCCCGTTATCCTCACTTTACGTCCCTAAACACCTATCATAGGGGACCTAGCCTAAGGATTATCATCGGGACGGACACTACTGCTAAGGGGATTCCTCAGCAATAAATGTCCTAATAGGCAACCATGTGGGGGATGGAGTACACCGGTGAACACATCGTTCACAACACCTACAGGTTGCGAGCCTGCTAGTGTTCCACTGGACTGTCTAGAAGAGTCCGTGGTCGTCATCTATACTCCGCTAGATGACTGGATCAACAACAACAACATCGAGGCCTCTCATCGTTTTATCACACATCACCTATTACATCTACCCATGTTTTACCCCAACATTTTCGTAGATATAAAATACATATACAGTTTAAATCATTGAAAACATGTATAACAACATTCATCTAGCATAGATAGCAAGTATTCAGATAATATGCACACATAGCACGTAATTTATATAAAATACTTCATATCTATGTGTAAGTTGAAGGTAACTATGCACTCACCGGAAAAGGTGGTGATTCCGAGCTCAGACAGCGCTTCGCTTCTTAAAAAGAATTTTTCTTCGATGAAACCTAGTATTATTACCACTAGAGTTTAGTTTATTATTCGTCGAGACTAATTAATAGTCTAGCTATTATTATTATTATTATATAAGCGTCAAAAAAAAAACTTATATAACCCATAATAATAGCCCAAGTATTTATTATAAGTTCCTAATAACGTTACTATAATTAAAAGTTATATTAAAAATAGCGTAGGCGTAGCTCACTTACAGCGGGTTTTATAGAAAACCGGGCTTTGCTTGGAGCAGCGTTCCCGAGCCGAAAAGCTCTTCTTCTCAGAGCCTTCGAGCACTCCGGGGCTTCCGCCTCGTGCTAGGGAGGTTCCCTAGGCTTTTCGGGGGATTTCGGGGCTAGAGAGAGGTTCTAGAGAGAGAGAGAGAGAGTAAAGAGAAGAAAGAATGGGAAAGGTGTGAAGAAAATGAGGGTGAGAGAGGTGGTATTTATAGGGTGAAATGTGGCTGAACTTGGTGCCACATGTCACCATCTGGTGGCAAGCCTTGGGGAGAAAGCAATGGCCAAGATTGTGCCACATCACCCATTTTCGCACAACACACTTCCGACTTCTAAAATCCGTAACTTTCACATACGACCTCCGTTTTTGACGTTCTTTATATCCACGCGTAGGTAATAACAAGATCTACAACTTTCATTTTGACACCGTTAGCTAATTCTCGACCGATCTTAAATTTAACAGTACAAGGAGATTATACTGTTAAACGTCTGCGTAAAATTAATAACTTCTACATACGGACTTTGTTTTTGTCTGTCTTTTTACCGTTGATTTCCTATTAATGAGATCTTCAACTCTCATTTATGTTGCGTAAGCCAAAAACCGCTCGAACTAAAATTCGAGTTTCAGGCCGTGCACTGCTAAGCCGAATCTTAGAAAAATCATAACTTCTTCATACGAAGTCAGATTTGGGCGTTCTTTTTATCGATGTTCTTAGTTTAACATATTCTACGACTTTTGTTTAGATTGCTAAGGCTAAAAAGTCTTCTATCGTAAATTCACTATTTACGTCTCCCGGTATCGTGCCGGTTTTGTCGTAAAACTTCGGCGGGCCATAACTTCTTCGCTATAGCTCGGATTTCGGCATTCTTTATATGCACGGAAACCTTGAGACATATTCTACAACTTTATGTAGAGATATCGGGATTATCTCACACTTTAATTGTGACGCTCATTTTTATTCTTTATTAATTATACATTTATAATTAAATAATAAACACATAAACACACATAATTCACATAATACTCAAATATTTCATATTTATTACTTCAAAAAGAGTTACAATAGTTGACCTAGACTATTACATTGATAAAAATGCTTAGCCCTGAAAACCCGGGCGTTATAAAGCGGGTATGCATATATACAAGATTTGATGTACGGAGACCCTACACAATGTTTCGATATGATGCGTCTTACACAAGAGGCATTTGCAATAATATGCAATCATATTAACCAAAAAAATTGGTTGCAATCTAGTAGGACAATAAGCATTGAAGAGAAGATGGCTATCTTCTTACATGTTATAGGACATAATGAACGTTTTCGCGCGGTTAAGGGAAGATTTCATCACTCCACACAAACGATTCATCAATGTTTTCACAAGGTCCTAACAACAATGATGTGTTTTGCAAAAGAAATTATAATACCAAAAACTCCTAACCGAACAAGACATAACTCGGAACGACATAGACGGTTAAAAAATATTTTTTCCGGAGCAATTGGTGCATTAGATGGAACTCTTGTACATGCGGTTGTACCTGTTGATCAACAAACTCGTTATAGAGGAAGAGGAAAAGGAGAATGTTTTCAAAATGTAATAGGAATTTTTGATTTTGATATGATATTCACCTTTCTTTGGGCTGGATGGGAGGGTATAGCACATGATTCAAGAGTTTTGAAAGAAGTTGCATTCAATTCGACTTCTGGATTTCCATTTCCTCCACCAGGTTTGTAATCTTTATATAATTTTTATTATCTATCTTCTTTATATAATACATGTCATTATATAATGTGTCACATTCTTTTGCAGATAAATATTACCTTTGTGATGCCGCATATACAAACACTCGTGGGTTATGGCTCCATACCGCAATACTAGGTATTGGTTAGCCGATTTTCGAAGAGGCAGACCTTTAACTAGAGAAGAAAGGTTCAATCATGCTCATGCACAACTTAGAAATGTTATTGAGTGTGCTTATGGTGTATTGAAGGCGAGATTCCCAATCTTAAAAAAATGGCTCCTTATCCTTTTACAGTGCAAAGAGACATAGTCATTGCTTGTGTCGCAGTCCATCATTTTATAAGGAAATACAATATAGAAGATGACTTGTTTAGAAATTTTGAGGAGGACACTATGGTTACTCCTGACGTCCAAGGTGGGGGAATTGATAGAGAAAACATACAAGGCATGGAATGGGGTCCAGAAGCCATTGAATATATGCATGTTTTGCGTGATCAGATTGCAAATCGACTCCTGTCACCTACTTTACATTAAATTATGTTATTTTAAATTTCATTATGTTCTTATTTGGATATTAAATTATTTATGTTTAATTTACATTTTGTATGACATTTTTTATTTGTGTGTAATTTAGATTTTGTATGACAATATGTATGTTTTTATAATTATTCAGCAATTTAATCCATCAATATATATAACGGCAGGGTAAAATGGTCATTTTTCATCACTCAACACATTCAGTCAGATGTACAATCAAACAACATGATTTCTTACCCAATCAGGATTTCTTACCCAGACAGACCTTTCTCAGTCAGCACTTTCTCAATCAACAACTATCAAACGAGGCCTTAGACTCAAACGAGAGCTGCGCAATAGGGCCAATTCCAGCACTCTGAGATTATTCAACCCTGATCACATGTGTTGTGACATATTCACCTAATGGCTAACTCTCATTGTTTAGAGTCCCATAAAGCACAAAGCAAGCATCATTCGAACAAAAAGGAACAACTCTCTAGCAATTATATTCTCATAATAGGAACTGCACTAGTATACAATGCTAAGCTCATACTATCAGGCATAACCTAAATAGGATATCCTACTATTGTCTACCCAATTCTAGCATGCAATCCTCATAAGTTGAAGCACATAAAACAAGCACATAAGGCATCACTCCTAGATCCTTATCCCTATACTAGCATGCTGTTCTACTGAAACTGTTAAACGTAACATAAACTTGTATGGGTACTTTGGGGAATACTTACTTGAGCTCGGCCGGTTGTGCACATCACATACTTGTTCTTTCTCAAAACTCTTTTATCTTATCCTTTAGAAAGTCATTTTCTTTGTAAAAATCTTTTAAATCCCTGGGTTGAGTCCAAACACCCCTGAAGGTGCGTCTGAATCCCACAAACCAGGGCTCTGATACCAACTTGTAATAGTCCAATTTTAACGTCCAAAAATTTCATTTTTAAATCAATACTTTGGAAAGCATTTGTAAATAAAAAATTGTCTGATCAAATCCTTCCATAATCATATATCATGTTTGAAAATCAAACTACGAAATCAACTAAATATCAGAGTACAATCCTAGAACAATCTCGTAAGGCGGAAAACAGTGTATGCGTATGATGTATCGCTACTGCGCCAGCTCCTTCCCCTTTGATGAAGAGGTACCTGAAACCAAACTGAAAACTATAACCACGAAGCTTAGTAAGTTCCCCCAAACTGCCACATACCATACAATCATATAACATACAACACAATCATATAATATACCATACTCGTCAGGCATTTCTGGGGTGCCCGACCTACCCAGTACGACCATTCTGGGGTGCCTACCTACCTGTGCGGCCATTCTGGGGTGCCGACAACCCTTCGGGCCTAACAACCGAACTTCAGGGACTATTTCACCCCTACCATTACTACTATCACATATCATATCATAACATACTATCAGACATATCTGGGGTGTCTGACTACCCTTCGGTCCTAATAATCGAACTCGGGGACTGTTCCCCTCCTACTACCCCTAACACAGATCTCAGAACATGATAGCATATAATCATGACATCACATACTGTTACACATATCTGGGGTGTCTGACTACCCTTCGGTCCTAATAACCAAACTTTACTACTATAACATATCAGGTAGTAGAAAAAGTAAATGATATCACAAAGACAATCATCTAACACACAAATCCTACTGGTGGGCCGACATTGTGGCCATAGACCCACCGCTACTGGAAGGTAACTCACCTAGAAGTAGCTTCTGATCTATGTGGGAACTGTTTGTCTGTTGCTGTTGCTCCGAAAATCCTCCGACTGTAATTCCCACGAAACATTCAATCAATCACTGCTAACTGTCCTTAGAGTAAAATGAGCATTTTACCTGTAACTAAGTCCAAAGTCAAGGTCATGGTCAACTTCCAGTTGACCCAACTCGCCGGGTTGTCTCGCTAACTCGTCGAGTCCCTATCCATTCGACTGTCCTCACTCGCATCCCTACTCATCGAATTAGGCATCGACTCGACGAGTTCTCCTTCCATACAGATATCCAATAGTCCTTCATTCGACTCGCCGAGTTGTGTGAACAACTCATCGAGTTCATATTCATCCGATGAATACTCTGGTCTGTGACTCGCCAAGTTGTATGAACAACTCGCCGAGTCTGTTCTTGAGGTAAGAAGATTGCCTTGGACTCACGGAGTCCCTCCATTACAGAGTCTGGCTTCCGACTCACTGAGTCCGCCTATAGATCACTGATCCCACTCGACATAAATCAAAAGGGGAAAATCGGGGACTCGCGACTCGACTCGCCGAGTCCAAAGAACGACTCACCGAGTCGCATGCATGCAATCATTATATACTCGATTCTGCTTGAACCCAGTGCATTCCATCCATATATCTGGGTTCTTAGGGCTCAATTAACACGTAAATTTTCCAATTTTACGTGTAGATAAACAGCAATGATGAATTTAAGGCTCAAAACACACTAAAAAAGTAGATCTAGGGCTTTCATGCAATATGGATCTATAAAGGCAGTAGATCTGAGCTCTTGAAGCTTAAACCTAGCTATATTCAAAGGCCACTCCACTCAATACGATCTCTATATTACAATTAAGCTAGGAAATGGATAAAGATGGCTTAATTGGGGTTTTCTAAAAGAAAATTATCATGGAAACATAAAAGATCCGAAATATACCTCAATGGACTCTGGATTGAGTTCTAGATCCTTGCTCTTCTCCTTCTCCTTGGTCCTTCCTTCCTTCTGTTCTTCAAACTTCAAGCAAAAGCACACAAACACTGAAATCACAAAGGGGAGGGTTTGGGTTTGTTAAAGGATGTTCTCAGAGTGAAGGGGCAAGCTCGGGGCGCATAAGGGGGGGGGGGAGTTTAAATATGGTGCAAACCCTTGAAGTTAGGGTTTCATATAGACCCGAGGACTCATCGAGTCCAAGATATCAACTCGTCGAGTCGCCAACTCAAACGTGCTCGATATCTCGCCTCTACTCGACGAGTCGGGCCTGCAACTCGCCGAGTTCGAGCTAAAAACGCAAAAATACTTAGATTAAAAATACATACCAGGAACCACGTGCTACAGATGGACTCGATGAGTCGGGTCCCAAACTTGACGAGTAGACCCTGTCTGGTCAAAAACCCTAATCTAAGGCTTTGCACCATATTTAAACAATGTTATGTTGGCCACAATGTCCTTTATGCTCCCAAAACACCTCTCATTGAAACCCTAGCTGTTATAGAAGAAATCTAAGCCTTGTTGGTGGATTTTGGTGGTTGTGGTATTTAGAAGGAAGGAGGAAAGCTTGAGGAAGCGAGTAGAGACCAAGAAAACCCGAGTTTGTGCACCTTCTATAGTTCATTGAAGGTAAAAAGTTGTAACCTTGCTCTATTGGGGGGGGGGGGATGGGATTTAGGTGAATAGAATAAGAACCTGCAAAAGACCATAATGACCCATATCACCTATTTGAACAAACCAATTGAATTAAGAATCATATTCAAGTTATAATTGATTTGAAAAATAATTGAGTGGAATATTGTTGAATGGAAATTGATTGAATAAAGTGATGCTCATTTAGATCGGTAAACTTAGCAACCACATACATATTTTTCCTAGTCAGCAAGTGAGAAACCAAGAAACCGTTATTGCCCTTGCTAATGCAAAAAACACAAGGGAATGTGGTTTAAAACAACCTTTCTTTGGATACCAATTTAACTTTGATTTTATGACGAAAATGTCCCTCGTTTACTTTGTAAGTGAGATTTACATTTTTATGCCCCAAAAAAGTATTCATAAAATGGGAAATTCAAGAGAATGCTTGCAAACAACCTTTTTTACATACTAATTTAACTTTGATTATTAACAAAAATACCCTTCATTTACTTTTGGAAGGAGAATATAGGAACAATTTTAGACTATTGATCATAATTAATCTTATGGTTATAATTTAATGAGAAGTTATTTATAATAAGGACTAAAAGTAATATTAAGTTAAGATAATTAGTTTAAGCTATTATGATCTCAATTAATTGATAAATAAAAATTAAAAAACCGACATGATCTTATTAAAAACAAAATCAAAAATCACAAACCAAATTTGTATCCAAAAGGTCTTTAACCTAGTGGTATGATGTGTCTCTCTTGTACGAGAGGTTGAAAGTTCAACATTCATTTGAAACATTGATGGTATTTTTTTAAACAACAAACTAACTAATCTACTCCTAATTAACCACCTATGTCTCCACCGAGACTTGAACTCCCGACCTCTCATATGAGAAGGTCACTCCATACCACTAGGCCATTGGCCCTTTGGTATTAAGGTGTAAAATAGTTTGCTTTCTCAAAATTATCAATATAATTAATGAGAAATTATTGCAATGTTTTTACTATGTTTTAATTACAATCTTAATGCGGTGTTTTTTTATAAATCAAGAAAATTGATTTCATTGATCATCTGGTGAAATCATAGGAGTCAGTTAAACCTAAAATACAATAAACATAATTTTTATTTATTTTAATAAAAAAAACTAAATCCTTGTAGATTACAAAATGAAGGTATAAAAATATATGTTCTTTTATATAAGTTTATATTCTATGATAAGTTTTGTTTATAATTCTTGAACTTAAAAATGAATATTAAAATTTCTTTGAGGAGATGATTAATTCTATAATACATTTTATTAAATTATTTAAGAAAAATGTTTTTAAGGGCCTTCCACCATTGATGAAAAATTCTTGATAATTACTATTGATTGTTTTATTTTTTTCAATTGTTATTTCAATGTTTTACTTTAAATATCTAGGATGTCCTATGCTTTTTACGATCAGTTTTATGTCCATCTTGAAGATACATTTAAAATTGAGTATTGTATGGCCACAATGGTTATAGTATTATTAATTCTGTAGCACCTGGTTCTTTGTACATATTTCTTTTTATGTTTTTTTATCTAAGTATTTTGCATTTATGGCCTTGCACTCGGGGAGTTGAACGACCAACTCGCCGAGTAGAAGTGGGACTGGACACAGGATTTAAGCGATGGACTCGACGAATCGGGTCCTGGAATCGATGAGTAGACCCTGTCTGGACAAAAACCCTAATCCAAGGGTTTGTACCCTATTTAAACAATGTTATGTCGGCCACAACGTCCCTTATGCTCCTATAACACCTCTCATTGAAACCCTAGCCGTTATTGAAGCAATCTAAGCCTTGTTGGTGGATTTTGGTGCTTGTTCTAGAAGGAAGGAGAAAAGCTTGAGGAAGCGAGTAGAGACCAAGCGAACCCGAGTTTGTGCACCTTCTACAGATCATTGAAGGTAAAAAGTTGTAACCTTGTTCTTTCATTTGTTAGATCCCTCTTTGGGGGGGGGGGGGATGGTTTACGGTTTTTATAAGCCATTTTTGATGACCAAGCATGATTGCAAACATGGTTGGGGGTTGGGGCTTCTAAATCAAGTCATTAAGGGAGTCACAAGGCAGTTAGGGGCTGCTTTTGCACCCATGAAGGGTCCCATGCATCTTAAGAGCTTGTATTATGTCTTTTTGAGCTCAAAGTCCCATGTAAGCATGTAAAGTTTGTAAATTTAAATGCTAGATCGATTGTAGAAGCTTGGATCTATCTTTTGATCAAAGTTTGTACATCATAATTCGAGGATTTAGAGTGTGGATGTGACCGACTCGGCGAGTCTGTTCCTAGAACTCAACGAGTCCAAGGCTTTGAGTCCCAAATCTGTTGAGGGTTAAAGAACTCAGTTGAGTGTTAGAAGGGTTGTAGCCGGACATAAAGAGTGACCCAATGCATTGGAAGTAATTTTAGACCTGGAGTTCATGGGACTCGATGAGTGCTAGAACTGACTCGGTGAGTCTAAGGCAATATCCTTAAGATTGGAGATGAACTCGACAAGCTGTTCATTCAACTCGGCGAGTCGACGACATGACTTGTTCATCAGATGAAGGTGGACTCGACAAGTGTTCATACAACTCAGTGAATCAGATGAGGTTCATATGATGTTCATATGAGAGAGGAACTCGTCGAGTCGATGCCAAACTCGACGAGTCAAGTCATGGATAAGGACGAGTAAAGGGTTAGGGACTCGACGAGTTGATGGCCCAACTCGGCAAGTCGGGTCAACTTGAAGTTGACTTTGACTGGACTTGAACTAACCCTGTTCAGGGTTGAACGTGCTGTGTGTGTAGGGATCGAGGATTCGAAGGGAGTGGACTTGTGCACCGAGGATAATTCAAACACTACACGACATTGAGGTGAGGTACCTTCCAGTAGGGGTGGGTCTAAGGCCACAATGTCAGCCCACCAAAAAGGGGTATTTAGAAGATGATCATCTTTGTGATAATTATCTTGGTCTGGTTATGTGCTTTGGTCATGAGATTTATCTGTATGATATGTTATCTGTATAATAAGGATTAGCTTCCCTGACAGTGGTCCTTAGGACCAAATGGTAAGTCAGTACCTGGATATGCCTGACTGCATGCTTATATCTATTGTTGTATGCTAGTAGTAGGGGTGAAATAGTCCCCAAATATCGGTTGAAAGATACCGATGATGGTTACGGTTGAAATATACCAACGATGATTACCACTTGAAAGATACTGATGATGGTTACCGGTTGAAAGATACCGATGATATCGTATGGTATGTGGTTTGATGGGGGAACTCACTAAGCTTTGTGCTTATAGTTTTGGTTTTGGTTTCAGGTACCTCTTTATCAAAAGGGAAGGAGTCGATGGTGTAACAACGCATCACACACACACACAGTTTCCGCATTGAATTTCTGAGATTGTACTCCGATTTTTATTACTTTGATGTCATAGTTTGGGACAACATTATGATTTTGAAACGTGTTGTTTATTTGACCATATTTTGGTAAAATGTTTATTAAATTATTGATTCAAAAATGAAATTTTTGGGCTTGAATTTTAGGATGTTACAAATTCTTAGATTGATAAATGGTTGTTGTTACTAATATGTTCTAAAAGAAATCAAAGTTGAAAAATAAAAAATTATTTTCAAACAAATATATTTTCAAAGGACAATACTAACATCAGTTTAATCTATTTACTGAAAAATGGTTATGTTGAATTTGATCTTTACTCACATGTCATGGAACAGAAAAAACATAAGATTCATTCATATGGTCTGAACACATTGTTTATGGAAGCTGAGGACATACCTCTCGATTTCTCCTCTTGTGGTATATAATAAACTTGATTGGAAGTCAACTCAAGATTTTGAACACTTTAAAACCCACAAGGAAAGAGTAGCTAATGTGTCATATGTATTTTTCTCTTATATTTTACATGTTGATTAATCACTTAAAGAGTCCAAAACATTATTGCTACATAAATGAAAAGAGAAGCCATATAAAAAACAATTTATTGATGTGGAGAGCATTTACATATGTAGAGATCCTTCCTTATCTTAAGATACAAGTTCTTATATATGAATCTAAAACATGTAACAAAGTAAGCTTTTAAACCCATTTAATTGCTTCATTATTTATTTCATAACGGGAGAGCATACCTCTCAAGTTACTTATGTTAACCACCAAACCCAAACATCTATAGATGTCTCTCTACACTCCTATATGATTTTAAAATTTCACAATTAGCTACAAATATTTAAAACAATATAAAACGAGCCTAAGTTGAAATAAGTAGAGTATTTGCAACACATTGTAAAAAAGTATTTATAAATCATTATAGCTTCAGTTATTACCTAGATTTTGAAGAGCATATGTGTTTAATAACACGTTATCCTACACATCTAGTTTTTATCAACCAATTTTACTTGCTGAGGGGTTGTATATAAAGAAAGCTCTTGTTGGTGTCCTTTTCATAAAAATGGATGGAAACAATTTTTGTTTGGCTTGGCATTTCATCAAACACCTTCTGGTCATCCGTTCATTCATTGCAATGGTTTGAATTTTAAATCTTTCTCCATTTGTCCTTTGACTTCAAATTTATCAAACTCATAGAAATAGATGAAGTTTTGATGGATCAGGAGGAATTTATTTAAATTAAAATTCATAAAAGGCTATTCATACATACAAATATTATGCAATATACATTAGTATGACAACATTTAGAAGAAAAGCACATGAAAAAATGATCATACATAACATTTTAAGCAACCCATGTATGGTAATGCGTATATCAATTGCAAAATGTTAAAATGTATATAGGATACCACAAGAAAAAAAACACGTATTATCTAGCGATTACTTGGAAAGAAATTTGTAATATATGAGGAAATGGAAACATTGCAACCTATTCTGCGAAATATACAAGAATGTATAAGCATTCTCTTCCCTACAACACTTTCCCATATGCAATATTTGGTAAAAGGGATTCATCAAATTCAACCGAAAATGCAATTTGTATCAATCCTTTTCCTTTCCATCCAAGATTCTTCAAAAGACGTTTTTTCTTCCTCTTCCATTTCTGCTCCAGCTTCTTCAATAAGCTCGTCATTTAATCTCAAACTATCAAAATAATTACATGAATATCATTAAAGAGATAACCACACCTCTTCTTCAGATAAAAGTTGAAGGAACCTCATGAGGAGGGCTAATTAACAATGAGAAAAGTTGATGAAGAAAACTCACTTTTAAGTACTTTATGGTAAAATTTTCATTCCAACCACCAGCATCATCAGTAACTTCTCCCAATACAAACGAAATATATTCTTCATTTAAAGGTGAGGAAATTATGAAATAGCATATACTCACCAAAGAGAGCACTCTAAAATAACTCACATTTGAAGCCTGTTGAAGTTTCATAAACAAAATTATAAGGACCTTTAACATGATTTTCACTTAAGGCATTTTATCAAACAGTTGTTGCATAAACTGGAAATTGAATAACAACCAAATTACTAGCACACTCAAGATCATTATGATCGTCATTTTCCAATGGATTATTTTGCCTCAAACCCTGTATATATAAATCATAAGTAAAGATGGAAAATAAGCATATACACAAGTAAAAAAAGGAATAACCAAAATCGATTTACTTGTACCAGAAAATAGATGTGTAAAACCAAAAAGGACATGAATATGAAAAATTGTTGTAGAACGTCATCAACCACCACCATAGAAATCGTATAGACGTTATTACCTATGGAGGTGGTGGTATACCGGCTGTCCCAAGTTGTGAGATAAGCGAAAGGCTAATTGTGCGGTCGAATTTTGAACGTGCGATCAGTTTTTACTTCATTACTACTGAATAGGAGAAAGCAAATGGTGCAAAAGATAGAACTAAGAAAATAAAGAAGATCAGTGGTACATCGGGATTTTCGAGTAGTGTCGCCAAAAAAAAAAACAAAAACGAGGGGAAATGGTGGAGGAGGATATGTGTAGTGGTGGGTAGGGGCGAGCATTTGGAAAGGACCGGTTTCGGAGAATAATGTGAACCGTTAACAAGACTGGATCAGACTTCCCGTGTCCAGGTCCATCTCTGGATCCAGGTCCGGGTTTTCCGGTTTTTTGACCCGTTTGGATCGGTACAACTTTATATGCATATGATACAAGTTGTTAAAACGCGTTTTGGGTTTGATAAAACTTGTTAAAATGAATATGTTGTTGGGTTTGGTACATTACAACTCGTTAAAATGAGTACTTTTTTGGGTTGATACGGTAGAACTCGTAAATGAATACGTTTTCTTTTGTTCTGCCCTTTGGACTAATCAAACTTTTATTATTTATACTTTATACCATTTGTTTGAAGGAGTGTAAGTTATTAAATATAACATCAAAGACAACACAATTATAGTTTAAAATCATCTAGAAACTCTAAATTATATGTTGGAAAAAAGCGCATGTCAATCCGACATAAAACGAAAGAGTTATATGCTTTTCTAAAGAAATTTACAGTATACAAAAGTTTAAATTTTTTGCCAAAAAATTGAAATATTTCAGCTTTTGATATCTCATCTTTCAAGAATTATAACTCGTTAAATATAACACCAAAATCAAAAAAATTATAGTCTAAAATCATCTACAAACTCTAAATTATACATTGGAAAAAACCGCATGTCAATCCGACTTAAAACGAATGAGATATGCTTGCTTAAAGAATTTCACAAAATACAAAAGTCTAAATTTCTTGCTAAAAACCTGAAATATTTCAGCTTCGATATTTCATCTTTGAAGCATTATAATCCATCTAATATAATACCAAAAACAACAAAATTACAGTCTAAAATCATTTACAAACTCTAAATTACATGTTAGAAAAAAACGCATTTTAATCCGACTTAAAATGAATGATATATGCTTGTTTAAAGAATATCATAAAATACAAAAGTTTAAATTTCTTGCTAAAAAGCTTAAATATTTCAGATTTGATATCTCTGAAAGGCCTAGTATGCTCAAGAGTCATATTAAAGTGATATCACTAAATAACATATGATACTAATGGGTCACACTAAAAACAACTTGATACAATTTATTATTTGTTAGAAATTTGTTTTAAGAAATATTCAATAAAACTCTTATAATTACATTGCAAATTATTTATTTCATGAGAATAATAAATTTCATTAGCAAGTAACTTAGTATATATCATATGGTTTGATTTATAAGTCATGTACCAACTTTTGGACTAACTAAATCCTTTTGTCTTTTTCCTAAAAGACAAGATTTATATTTTATAAAAGAGTTTATAAAAGTTTGACTTTCTTTCTTCTTGTTTATGCAATTTTTGAGATATGCATAAAAAGAAGAAGTGTATGAGTTGTCTAATAATGCTTTAAAGGCATGGGAGACATGCTTATGACAATGGGGACAAGTTTGCTTAAAGTGCTAAGGACTAATGGTTAGTAACTTCACTTTACGCATATAAATAATAGAGCTTGCACTTGGATTATTTGCTCATTCTTTCCTTGATGCAAAATCTGAATCCTCTCTTCTCTCTCCCTTTGTCTCTACTTTTGGTTAGAAAACTTGAAGAACACTTGCATCTTGAAGCCCTCTTTAAATTCATATTGGTTATGAACTTAAAGCTTAAGGGTTTAAGAGTTTCAGACTAGCATCTACTTCAACTTGAGTCGTTGTTGGTGTCTCAAAGGTTCCACATTCTTCTTCAACTTCCAAGCCTCCCGAGAGGACCCAAAGAACTACAAAAGTTGTTATTTCTTCACCTCTTTTTCGGTTGGTGTTTTAATCTTTCTATAACTTGCAAGAAAATCCTCGGTGGGTATAAAATGTCTATGTTATTTCAAAAATTAAATTCTTCTGCTGCCATATTTTTCAAGTGTATGAAACTATTTTCAAACTAAAACCCAACAATTGGTATCAGAGTCATCTTGCAAGTTTGGTTAAATCTTTTGATTTTTAGGAATCTTAGTTTTTGGAGAATATGGATAACTTGTTTTTGTATAAACATAAGTCCATACATATTTTTTATGACAACTTTATAATTGTTATTTTTTTATGTGACGAAAGTTTCATGCATCTTTTGTCATCTAAAGTTGTCTTAGAAATAACAAAGGTTGTTTGATGTGTATATCGTCATAACTGGAGAAATTCTATAGTTATTAGAGTCTAAACTTTACCTAGATACTTATAAATTCACAATGTAATAGTCTAGGTCAAACTATTGTAATTTATTTTGAAATAATATAAATGGAAATTAATTGAGATGAAATGTAGTGTCAAAAACGAATTATTAAATGAACTTATTTGGGATGAACAAAGTGATAGAGATTTTAACAAGGATTCCAAAAATATAAAGAAAAACAAAATCCTAGTTATAACGAAGGAGTTATGATTAATCGAAAATCCGCAACAATACCGACAAAATACTTTAAGCGTAAAAATTCAGTTTTCAATCAAATAATTTCTAGCCTTAACTATATAGATGAAAGTTGTAGTATATATATTAAACCGTGAATGTCTTTAAAAAAACGTACAAATCTGAGTTCGTATGAAGAAGTTATGATTTTTCTAAGGATCGACATAGCAGTACACATCCAAAAATTCGAAATAAAAATCGAAATATATTTAGCCGACTCGACCCAAACGAGAATCAAATGTCTTGTTAATAGTAGTACAATGGTAAAAAGACAGACGAAAACAGACTTCGGATAAAGAAGGTATAAATTTTTAATGGATTTTCCTGTCTTAGTCTGTTAAAAATAATAATATTAAAAATAAATCAAAAATAGCCGATGAAGTCTAAGCAAGAGTTATAGATTATATTCTCACCTACGCGTGCATATAAAGAACGTAAAAAATGGAGCTCGTATGCGAAAGTTACGAGTTTCGGAAGTTTTGGCCACAAAACCGAAATTTAATGGAAAACCGGGAAATTTCGCATGGACTACAACCGGACATGTTACCTCATTCTCGCAAACGGCCAGTGTTCGACGCGCGTCACCTCCTCCTCGCATCTGAAGCGCGGTCCACTCCGGCTCCGACGTGTGTCTTCGCGGTGGCGCCTTCCGAGCTTGCCTCATGTCCTCCTCGTCTGTGAGTCGAGTGTCTTGCCTGCCCCTTCCCCTTCGGCCGAACCCTCGCAGGGTATAAAACGATGTGTGTGATCCTCCGGTTCTAGCACCTATTTTTCACCATTTTCACCTTTTTCACATCTTTCACCCCCATAAACCTACTTACAACCCCCCCCCCCCACCCTGAAGCCTCGATATCATATCCAACACTCAAATAACACCCCAAGATGCCAGAAGTCAGCAAAAATAGAGTCTTTCGATTTCTAAATCCAAACCCTCGCAAGAGGTAGTTTTCAAAAATAAAGCTTTTCTAGCAACGAAGTACTACTCAGTTTTTCACTACTATCAAGTGAATTTATACTCCAATATTTTCACTATATTTTAATGTTTTAAGGGGGAAAATACATGTAAAATACAGATATTTCTCATATAAATAACAAAATTTGATTATCTAGTTTATGATTATTATAAACGAACTATTTTACCGATTCGGATCTTATTACAACAATAACCATATAAATTATCATAGGTATAATTTATGGTTCATGCATATTTACGAATACACTTTATGGAACTACATATGCCTTTTAGATATTCAGAGTAATTGTGAAAATAACTATATCAATTATCTTTAACATAATTTCAAAGATATTTATCATTATTCTACACACAATCATCAATAAAGCTTTTGTGAGACACGCTTCAAGTACTTATTTAAGTGCTAAAACAAAAGTCCTGAAAGTTATAACCATAGTCTCCTAGAGGGAGAGCGTGACAATTGTGTATAGTGTTGGGTTTTGAGCATTCTAACACTCCTAAGTGTACATCCAACCCTAAATACCTTGGATTTATGTTTTCTCTATTATACATGTAAATATGAACTTTCCAAGGTATTCATCCTAACTAGCACAATAACATTGATTCATATGAATATTTCAAGTTAGAATTACATACCTCTTTGATGTAGAATGTCTTCATGAAGCTTGAGTGCTTAGTGCCCCAAGTGTGACACCTCAAATGGTTCACACAACACCAAATACACTTTGAATAGACTAGAGAGAAATCCACACTTCTTAGAAATCGGGTAGCCCTTTGACATATAATCTAGTCCCGATTTTGTCAACAATAAGATGCTTATATAGTTAGTCACAATTTGGGTAAACCCTAATTGTTATGGCTTTCCATTTCCTTGGATCCATGGGTTCAAATATACCAAGGAGCATCCATGGAGCATCTTATGGATTTTAGCCCAACTTGACAATCCATGATGCATTAGCCCACTTTAGAAGTATGGATGATTTACACAATCAACCCATATATTTAATTAGTCTTCTCTTGATCGCTTAATTAATCCTAGATTAATTGTTGATCAATACTCATTAAATAATCTTATTAATATATTACAAATTTTAATATATTAACCAACCTTAAGTGTTATTTCTCTCATTATAGTCTATCCAAATGCATGATGCCATGCAACCCAAATGGACCATGTTAGGTCGGGTCAAGTCTTACCAAGTATAGTTATGGACTTAGACATTAATCCAACAGTCTCCCACTTGGATAAGTCTAAAACTATTATTGCAAGTATCACTTCAAGAACCGACTGGCAATCGTAGCTCTCAAAAGCTTCTATCAAACTCTAACCTTGCCGGTGAAGTCTGACCTTTGTCAATGACTTGTCCGTTAGATAAGGGATAATATACTCATCCATTCTAGATATCATATAGACTGAGATGTGTATTATAATCATTCTCTTTGTCCATTTTTTGTTTCCTGATTTTCGATTTATGACGAATGACTAATTGAGCAAATCAAATCAGTCCACGCCCGGCTGAGCACTTACATTTGTCCTCATCAAATCATCGAGGACCCACATATATCACTTTTTTCTCGAAGGTAAAAGGAATGGATAAACTTCAACTCATATGGCTTGTTCTACTACTTGTTGAATCATACACAAAGTTACGTTTTATAACATCGAGTTACCAATGCATTTTCGTGCAATCAATGTATAACCAACTCATTGTAACAACTCATATCTTTAGGTTTGAAGAATATAAGATATTAACGTCTCATGATCACTCATGATAAAATCCATGGAGTGATTCCAATGAGCAAGGGTTGAATCCAATACTCAGAACTTATGAGCACTATGAGTGTTGTAGCACCATTTTGTCCAACAACTTAGACCTTTACAAGCCAACCCACGACAGTCTTGATTCATATCTATTTCCAACATATGACCGACTGTGGATGATTTGAATAACTTAGTCAATCAGGAAGAACAGCCTAGTTATTATGGAAGTCAAAACATGCAAAATGAAACACAAGAATAATTTAATCCAATATGATCTCAGAACTTATGAATATAAATAAAACACCTTTTATTTATCACCATATGATTACACATTATTCATTACATATTGTTTCAGCTATCAACTTTATTCTTGAATTAAAACAATAGTTGTCCCATGCTCTAAGCATGTACACTATGTTTTCTAAACACTAGGCATGCCACACACCAAGTATGCCTACTATGTTTGTCTATGATCTTTACTTTGCGAAATGGACCAATTGAACATAACTCCAATGATTCTCATTTCACAGTCCCAAATCCTTACTACAAATGCAAGAATTCCAAATTCATGCCATTTACTAAAATCTGTTAGATTCTAAACTTATATGCATTGATCCTCTTGTAATGATTATGCACAAAGTCAGAAAGAGTTGACAACAACCATTACAGAGCATTCGAAAGGAGATCAGCTCCTTGGAAACATCCTTCTTGCATTAAGTTTCCTAATCTTACACATATTTTGAACAACTTCCACCTATGGGATCATTTCCATATCCCCCTTTTGGCTATCACTTCTGAACAAGGGTTGTGCTTTTTCAGAATATGTCAATATGGTCCTTCCAATAATTAATACTATACTTCCAATTATCCTTGAGCAACCAATCTTTGGTAAACCTTAGATTGTGCTCAACAATTGTTTAATCCTTTTTGTCATATCTAGTTGTAGACCTTTTTCCCTTCTTAATGCCCCAGACATTTGGAAAATTTTAGAAAGGATGAATATAGCACATGTAATCGATCCTATATCTAAAGCATACGGGACACGATTCATGATGTCTCATATAAAGACTAAACCAGTCTTTTGCTATAATATTTCCATTTCAATTTGCAAAGTTCTCATAATTCATGATAAAACTTTATCAATATCATAAACCTTATCTTAGATAACTCACAGGTGTGTCTAAACAATTTTAAGAACTATGAAAAGGGACGGCGTAATATTATACACCTTATCTTAGATAACTCACATCTGCTTCAAATATACTTGGTGGAAGTGTTTCCTTACCACATTTTCACGAATCGGAGAGAAACCTTATGACCTGTAGATTTTATAGTGTATGTGTTCTTATCCATGTGAATTGTCAAAACCATAGTCACAATACAAAGATAGTGACAAACCCAAACTTATATGGACTGCACACAATCTTAATTTCTTGCCATCTGGCAGCTCAAGGGCCTACCATTGCTTCCAAGTTGTTATGAAACTAATTGAGAACACTAAGAACTAATATGCAAAGCCAACTTTAACTAGAATGGATAGAGAAATAGAAATATGTCAACACGAGAGGTTATAAACCTCACGTCGTGTGCTAGTGTTAGACTACAGGTTTTTTTTTATTCTTGATTAGATCTTGAAATTTATTTTAGGACCTTTAAGACTCCCACTGTTATCTTGACATATAAGACTATCTTGCCAAACATTCAAGAGATAGTGCGGATTCTAATCAAGATAAACATTTCACACAATTGGCCTTAGTTGGTCTTTGTTTTATCCAAAACATCACAACTTACCAATTTCAAATGTACAAGAGTAGAAAACTTTTACTCTTATATTTGACAAGTGTTTTAAACATTCTTTAAGACATGTCACTCAAGTTACAGTCTAAGAGTATAACTCTAAGAATTGTTTTTGGAACGAAGTGTGAATCATCTTCTTGATTTAACCACTTCAACAATTCATAACTCTTCTTCTTAACTATCAGAATGCACTTAGAGGATGAATTGTGATAAGTTCTAAAAATCATTAAAATGGTCTTAAAACATGACACTCAAGTAATCTCCCATCTTTTCGTATTTGAGAAACTTTTATCCTTCTACCTAATTTGATTCTTCTCATTCGTTCTTCCATACACTAAAATTTTTCCAATGCTTCAGAATTATACTTAAGCATGTAAGTATAACCATATTTACTAAACTTTCGTAAATGATAACGAATAGTCTTATCGATCTTTTGTGGTGGACTTAATTAGTGCACAAGAATGTGTACTCGATCCCTTAGTCCTTTACTTGACTCACACATCCCTGTGAACAAGTAATTAGTCTTAATTTTCCAATGCTTGAAAGTTCTCATCCATCATACTATACAACTTGCATGATTCCAAATCTCTGTCCAATTGAAAACCTTGGGTGACAAGAATCTTTCCTTATTTGGTAAATTTATACATTACAACAAATGAGAGAATCAAATTCATTTTGCAATATTGCTATCAGTGGAATCTTATAAGCAACAATTTTCCACAAACTCATTTGTAAGGATACATAAAATAACTAAAATCAAAAGATTTACCTTTTTTTTAAAACTTTGCAGAAAAACTTATCCTTACAATATATATGAAAACTTGTTGTTATCTATTCCTAAGCAGTATATATCATAACTCTTAAGTAACAACCAAAAATTCTGATCACCGAACCATCCGAGTGAACCCCATCTTTGCGATCAGAATATGCATATACTTCTTTTAAGTTTCTACACTTTTCCTTTGATTCTTAACCACCAACATGTGACCTAGTCGCATCATGTAATAAGAATCTCCAAGTAGGAACTTAATAGAGTTAGACAATGGACTTTACCTGAAGTAGAGTCAAACTTATTGACTTTAACATCCTTAGGTAAATTTGGTAGCTTCACAACTAATGCACCTTACTTTGGCAATGGACCCTTGATAATGGGACTATCTCAGATTTAGCCTCTCTCTTTACTATTTGGTTAACCGAGTTGACTACGGCCGATCCCTTTCCATTGGGAAGAGAGAGCTTTACTGGATATCTAATGTCATCATTGTCAATGTCCATAAAGTTTTGGAAGTTGATCTTAGCAAATAGATAAGATCATTAAGGATCTTGTCATAGTCTATTTCATAGGAGTCCCAAAAGAACTCACTATGTGACTTAGAAAGTAGTTGAGTCACCCTCTTTCTCAAGACTTTGACACCCAACTCTCACGGATTGTCAATATGTGACTACATCTCCAAGATGTGATCACGCATAGACCTTTGCTTGCAAATAGGGCTTGACTGACCTTAAACTTTCAAGAACTTGTGGGTTAGGGAGAATAACTGGAGGAGGTGAAAGAAGTATGATTTCCATGGGACATCATCTTCATTTAGGAAAGCTTGTTTCAAGAGATTTGGGAAGATCATGAATGTCTAAACCAGACATCTTTTGGGAGATATTCAAGATAGTTGATTTAAAGTCCCTAATATAACACCCAATATAAAATATTAAGGCTAGGACCCAACACAATACTTTTATAACTTGGAAGAGGGATGCCGTAATCCAAGTTATAAAATATTTGAAGGTAGGTGAATGACGATTCACTAATTTCCACCAAGATAAACGAAATGTATTATTAGGTTTTAATTGGTTTTTGAATCTCCTAGATTCTTTTGAGATTCATTGAACTTTTCAATGGCATGTTTCAATCTCGAGTGTGCCCTTCTGGTTTTTTGTGACTGGGATGCCGAGGATCACAAAACAAGGTGTGAATAACCATGCAAATATACTTGGTACCCTTAATTGTTTACACCTCAACTGATGTGTCGATTAACCACACACGCTCCATCGATACTATGATAAACATTAAGTTACCCTTTTCCACTAACCGGCTTAAAGAAAGTGTAAACTGTAATTTCATGGAATAGCACCTTATCACATTTTCCTAAGTAACTAAGATTGGGTATTTATAAAAGGTTGAGTTACTTAGTATTTATCATTAATAATTTTAATGAAGGGAGGATTATATTCCTTGCCCTACCTGTTACGCTAACGACCCTCCACCAGTCATGGTGGTGGTGGGTGAGAGTGGACACCCATTAAATTGCCATTTTATAGGCAGTAACCTTATACCCCCCTTATAGACCGGCTTCGTGAATGAGGCCTACTAAAGGTAAGACTGACTTTACTCTTATACATATATATAAATATCATTAACTTCTAATATTATAAAGTATAAGTGTTGAATTTTAACTTTTAAAATTCTAAGGGCTAACTTGGAATTAAAGTATTCATAAGTGAAAAGTTTTCAAATTCCAAAACTTGAGGGCAAGTTTTGAAACTATTCAAAACTAATTAATTCCATAACTTATGTGTTTAAACTAGTTTTAATTAAAAGACTCTTCACGTTCCATAACTTGAGGACAAGTTATGGAAGACTTTATACTAATAAAAGAATGTAACTTTTCTTTATTTTTTAACTTATGGAATTAATTAATGTTACACATTTTATTAGTTAATGAAGTTACTCGTCAACCTCCACAAATTGAGGACAAGTTATGGAGTCATAAAACCACTTAATGAGAACAACACTCTTCATTTTGTAACCTTTTCCATCTTTTATGAGTTTTAAGAAACTTGAATGTGACCTTTCATGTAACTTGAGGACACATTACACAAATACAGTTTAGAATCATCTCTTAGATTAAAATGGATTGAAAACACATAATCAATTAACTTATCTATTAATCTAAGCAACACAAATGAACGTATAATTCACATCAATCTTTTTCAAATAATTAGCATATCTTTTAAACTAACAAAAAACATGAATCTATTGATAATTATCTTTGAAATTGGATTAGCATGAACATTACCACATCAGCAAATAAGTTTATAAGTCCAAAAACAGCTTAGGGTAATGTTCATAGTCCATTTCTAGCCAAAAAACTCGAAAATATGTTTTCTGGGGCTCCCACTCGTCGAGTGTATCAACCTACTCGATGACTAGGATGATTTTCTTCATGGACACGGTGAGTTCACCAGTGGACTCGGAGGGTCCAGTGCCCAGAAAGCCAGAAAAATGATTTTTTCAGCATTTTTCAGCAGTTTGCATCAAGTATAATTGAAAACAAGCCTAGGCTCTGATACCACTGTTGGGTTTTGAACATTCTAACACTCCTAAGTTTACATGCAACCCTAAATACCTTGGATCTATGTTTTCTCTATTATACATGCAAATATGAACTTTCTAAGGTATTCATCCTAACTAGCACAATAACATTGATTCATGTTGGATAAGGTGTCTAAGTCCATAACTATTTCTGGTATGTACTTGACCCGACCCGGCATGGTCCATTTGGGTTGCATGGCACCATGCAATTGGATAGACTAAATGAGAGAAATAACGCTTGGAGATTATTAATATATTATAAGTTCTAATATATTAATAATAATATTATTTGATTAGTTTGATCAAGAATTAATTTAGAATTAATTAAGTGATCAAAAGATAACTAATTAAATATATGGGTTGATTAAGTAAATCATCCATATCTTGTATAGTGGGCTAAAAGGCTCCATGGATCATCAAGTTGGGTTCCACCCATAGGATGCTCCATGGATGCTCCATGGGAGTTACAAACCCATGGGTCATGGAAATGAAGAGTCATGACACATTAGGGTTTAACCCTAGATGTGTCAACACTATATAAGGAATATGATCTCCTCCCAAATCGGTTACACAAACACACACACAACAAAGAAATAGAGGGCTTGACCGATTTGAAGAGTGTGTATTCTCTCATAAGTTCTTCCAAGAGCATTTGGTGTTGTGTGAAGCATTTGAGGCATCACCACTTGAGGTGCTAGGCTCACAAGGTTTCAAGGAACACAAGCAACAACAAGGTAAGTTATTCTATCTATACTTTATGTTAAAATTTTTCCCCATGTATGCTAGATAGGATATAACCTTTAATTCAACTTTGCATGACAAATTAGACAAACATAGATCCAAGGTTATTAGGGTTGCATGTACACTTAGGAAGTGTTAAAATGCTCAAAACCCATCAGTGGTATCAGAGCCAGGTTTGTTTTCTCTTATTTGTGCTTAAAAGTTGAAAACAGAATCGAAAATTTGCTGTCTGCGATCGGACTCGTCGAGTCTATAGGGGGGACTCGTCGAGTCCATGTGTATCTTCAACCAACTCGGCGAGTCATGTTCATGCACTCGGCGAGTAGGGTCGAATGAGTGCAGAATTTCGATTCAGTTGCTGGAAAATGAATTAGAAACATTACCCTAAACTGTTTTAGTAAATGTAAACTTGTTTTTTCGTGGTGTAATGTCTTGCTAATTCATTTACAACAACTAGTTATCAAAATTACAAAGTTTTATGTAATTTTTGATTGTGTTCATATTCATGTTCTTGTTCTTATGATGTTTTAGATGATCATAGGAATTATTTGTAACCTATTTGGTAGTTTAATTCTTGATCATAATGTGTTTTAATGGAGTCCATAACTTATCGTTAAGTTATGGAAAACCAAGAGTCACACTTGAGTTAAAACCATTAAGAAAACACAAGAGTTATAAAAATGAAGAGTCTTCATTTTATGACTCTATTAAACTCATAAGTTACAAGAAATGAAAAGTTTTGAAAGTTACAAAACTTGCCCTCAAGTTTTGGAACAAGTAAAGTTAAGTTAAAAACTTTAGTTCCAACCCCTAGAATTTTAAAAGTTAAAATTCAACCCTTATACTTATATTATGATGATTTAATAATTATATATATATGTATAAGAACAAGTCGTCTTACCGCTAGTACGCCTCATTCACGAAGCCGGTCTATAAGGTGGGTATAAGGTTGTTGCCTATAAAATGGTGACTTAATGGGTGAATATTCTGACCCACCGCTTGCTTGACTGGTGGAGGGTCGTTAGCCGAACGGGTAAGACAAGGACTTATAAATTCTCATTCAAAGTATGATGAATATAATAAAGTAACTAAATGTTTATTAAATTCCCAATCTTAGTTACTTTAGGAAAAATGTGAATAAGGTGCTAATCCATGAAATTACACTTTACACTTTGTCTGAGTCGTTGGTGGAGCGTGTGTGGTTAACCGGCACACTAACTTGGACTTAACAAGGTAGGTAAAGGGTGACTTAAGGTTTATTATAGTATCGGTGGAGCGTGTGTGGTTTACCGGCACATCGATTGAGTGATAAACTTTAAAGGTACCAAGTGATTTGCATGGTTACTTCACACCTCGTTTTGTGATCCTCGGCATCCCAGTCACAAAACCTGGAGGGCACTCCCGAGATTGAAACATGCCTTTGAAAAGTTCATTGGATCTCAAAGAATCTAGGAATTTCTAAAACCAATAAAAACTAAATATTTAATATTTCGGTTTTCGTGGTGGAAATTGGTGAATCGTCATTCACCTACCTTTCAAATATGGTATAGCTTAGATTACGGCATACCTCTTCTAAGTTATATTATATTGTGATTGGATCCTAGCCTTAATATTACATTTGGGTGTTTTATTAAGGACTCTCTTAAATCTAAACTAAACTTGTTCTTCTTTTCAGATGTCTTCAAACAATGCTTCTGGCTCGAATCCTAATGGCTCCTTTACTCTTATGAGTCTATGTGGGAAAGTCACCTTTGATGGATCCAACTTCAATAAGTGGATCAGAAACATTAGGATGATTACCCGCTACGAGGACAAAGAATATGTCCTTGACAAGGAGCTTAAGGAAATTGACGAGTCCACTGCAACTCCCCAGGAGATCGCTGACTTTCATACTCATGAAAGAGATGCAACCAAGGTGGCTTGCATCATGTTAGCCACCATGACAGCTGAACTCCAAAAGTCTTACGAAGACTTCTACCCTTATGAAATGCACCAAGATTTAATGGAAAGATACCATCAAAGTGCACGACAAGAGAGGTACGAAGTCATCTGCTCCATGATAACAACCATGATGAAGGACGGAGAGTCCGTCACGAGCCACATGCAGAAAATGCAAAGGTATGTGGATCGGTTGCTGAAGCTCAATGTGAACTTCCCTGAGGAGCTTGCAATAGATATCATTTTGCACTCCTTACCATCGTGCTATGATCAATTCCGCATGACATATCACATGAACAAGGAAGAGGTCACCCTCAGCAAACTTCAGGGACTTCTCAAGACCGCAGAAACAGGTCTTAAAGGGAAGTCGGTTGCTATCACTCCTACTCCAGACTCAACTCCGGTCTTGGCAATCGGGCAAAGTCGAGGGAGGAAGAGAAAAAGATCATCGAAGGGTACCAAGGCTCGGACCCTTGATGGCTCTTCTTCAAGTGGAACCAAGAAAGGTTTCATTACTCCTTCTTCTGACCCAAAAGAGGCGGAATGCTTCTATTGCCACGAAAAAGCTCATTGGAAGCGGAACTGCCCAAAGTACCAGCAAGATGTAAAGGATGGGAAAGTCAAACCCAACCATGCAGGTATTTACACTATCATTTCTAATAACTCACCCCATTCGAAATCTTGGGTCCTTGATACAGGTTGCGGTATTCATATTTGTTGTGACTTGCAGGGACTAGGAAGAAGTGAGAATGTGGAGCAAGGAAGAATAAACTTAATCATGGGGAATAGGAAAGTTACACCTGTCACCAAGATTGGAGTTTATACTTTATCGCTAAGTAGTGGGTTAAATTTAGATTTGAATAAATGTTGTTATTCGCCAGAAATGGCAAGAAATATTATTTCCTTTCATGCATTGTACAAACAAGGTTTCACCTTTTCGTTTGATAATGAAGTTGGTTCGATTAATGCTTTCTTTAATAATGTTCTTTATTTTAAAGCATTACCTTGTGATGGTGTGTATGAAGCTGTATCTATTGTAGATAACTTAGGAAATAATGTTTTGTGTATTGATTCTACTAATAATAATAACTTGGATAAAGCATCGTTATGGCATTGTCGTCTTGGACATATAAGCAAGAAACGCATAGGCCAACTCCAAAAGGATGGAGTCTTGGAGTCGTTTGACCTAAAGTCAAATGATAGTTGCGAATCATGCTTACTTGGAAAAATGACAAAGTCACCCTTCACAGGCTCGTGTGAAAGGGGTGAAGGTTTGTTGGACCTTATACACACGGATGTGTGTGGACCATTCAAACATGCCACAAGAGATGCTAATCGTTATTATTTGACTTTTACTGATGATTACAGTAGATATGGATATGTCTACTTAATCAAGCATAAGTCAGAGACTTTCGAGAAGTTTAAGGAATTTAAACAGGAAGTCGAGAATCAATTGGGCAGGAACATTAAGATGCTTCGATCCGATCGAGGTGGTGAGTATCTTAGTTCAGAGTTCCTCGACTATCTAAAGGAATGTGGGATTGTCTCACAATTGACACCTCCCAGGACACCGCAGTTGAATGGTGTGGCTGAGAGGCGTAATCGAACCTTGTTGGACATGGTTCGTTCCATGATGAGTCGAGCTTCGCTACCAATCTCATTCTGGGGGTATGCCTTAGAGACTGCCGCCCATATCCTTAATCTAGTCCCTACAAAGAAAGTTGCCAAAACTCCTCACGAGATGTGGACTGGTAAAGTACCTAAACTAGACCACATCAAGATTTGGGGTTGCGAGGCTTTCGTGAGACGCGAGACTCATGATAAGCTCGAACCCCGAAGCGAGAGGTGTATTTTCATCGGCTACCCACAACAATCCTTTGGTTACCTCTTCTACAGACCTAGTGACAATGTGGTCTTTGTAGCAAGGAGAGGAGTCTTTCGAGAAAGAGAGTTTATAAGCCAAGGAGACAGTGGGAGGCAAGTTGATCTTGAAGAAATTCAAGAGTCAAGTGGTGAAGGAACTTCAAACTCTAGCCCTCAACTTGAGGAGGAAACTCCTGTTGAGCCAATTGACGAATCTGTACCTCTGAGGCGTTCCACGAGAGTTAGGAGTGCACCTGAGCATTACTATGGATTCCATATTACTGCAGAAGGTGAGACACTTATTAGTGATGAGACACTAGTAAGTCAAGATGACCCTAACAGCTACGAGGAAGCCATGGCGGGCCCCGAGTCTGCCAAATGGAAAGAGGCTATGGATAGCGAGATACAATCCATGTATGACAATCAAGTTTGGAACTTGGTTGAGAATGTACCAGGTCGAAAGACTGTAGGGTGCAAATGGGTCTTCAAGAAGAAGACCAACATGGATGGTAAAGTACAGACTTATAAGGCTAGACTGGTTGCAAAGGGCTTCTCTCAAATTCCTGGAGTGGATTATGATGAGACCTTTTCTCCGGTAGCCAAGATTAAGTCTATTCGGGTTCTGTTAGCCATAGCCGCATTTCATGACTATGAAATTTGGCAAATGGATGTCAAAACCGCTTTCCTTAATGGGAAGTTGGCTGAAGATGTTTACATGAGTCAGCCAGAGGGTTTTGTCAGCAACAAGTACCCTAATAGAGTGTGTAAGCTTGAGAAATCCATTTATGGATTAAAGCAAGCACCTCGCAGATGGAATCTTTGCTTTGATGAAAAGGTCAAGGAATTTGGCTTTTCTAGGAGTGAAGATGAATCTTGTGTATATGTCAAGGCTAGTGGGAGTATAGTTAGCTTTTTGGTATTGTATGTGGATGACATACTACTCATAGGAAACGACATTCCAACCTTGCAGGAAGTAAAGTCCTGGCTTGGAAAGTGTTTCGCTATGAAGGACCTTGGTGAAGCTGCCTATATTTTGGGGATAAGAATCTTGAGAGATTGGAGTAAAAGACTAATTGGACTTAGTCAAAGTACCTACTTGGAGAAGATTCTGAAGAGATTCAGAATGCAAAACTCCAAGAAAGGAGATTTGCCCATCCAGAGTAGCGCCAAGCTGAGTAAGACACAAAGCCCTAGCACTGAGGCTGAGATAGCAGAAATGAGTCGATTACCTTATGCTTCGGCTGTAGGTTCGATCATGTATGCTATGACGTGTACTCGACCTGATGTAGCCTTTGCCTTGAGCATGGTTAGCAGGTTTCAGGGGAACCCTGGCAAGGCACACTGGATTGCGGTAAAGAATATTCTCAAGTACCTACGAAGGACTAAGGACTGGGTCCTTACCCTCGGTGGGAGTGATGACTTGAGAGTTGTAGGGTATAGTGATGCTAGCTTCCAGACTGATAGGGATAACTTCCGCTCTCAGTCGGGCTGGGTCTTTACCCTAAATGGAGGAGCAATTTCTTGGAAGAGTTCCAAGCAAGAGACAGTGGCAGATTCTACTTGTGAATCAGAGTATATTGCAGCTAGCGAAGCAGCAAAGGAGGCGTTATGGCTGAGGAACTTCATTGGAGACCTTGGAGTTGTACCAGCTATTAAAGAGCCGATGGAAATTTTCTGTGATAGTGAAAGTGTTGTTGCCTTAGCCAAGGAACCAAGGGATCACGGGAGATCCAGACACATCGACAGAAAATATCATTTCATCAGACATCGGATCGAAGAAGGACTCCTCGTGGCAAAGAGGGTATCTGGGACAAGGCTACAACAATCATGAGTGCTCATAAGTTCTGAGCATTGGACTCAACCCACGCTCACTGGAATCACTTCATGGAATTCTATCTCGAGTGATCGTGAGACGGTAATATCATATAAGTCTTTAAACCTAGAGATATGATTTGTTACTTACGAGTTGGTTATGCATTAATTGTACGAAAAACGCATTGGTAACTCGATGTTATAAAATCGTGCTCTTATGTGTAATTCAATAAGTAGTAGAACAAACATATGAGTCGAAGTTTATCTGTTCCTTCTTGGATTAGAAGCTGATATCTGGGCCCCTCGATGATTTTGTTTTGACCTATGTACCGGGCCCGGTCAGAACTAAATTGATGTGTTCAATAAAGTTCTTTGTCAAACAAATCGGAAATCGGGAAACAAATGTTGGACAATAAGTAAGACATTGTTCCATGTATTTGTCCGACTGATATCTAGAACAGAGGATTATATGATCACTTATCTTAAATGGCGTACCATCATCTTCTCAAGTTTCGAGAAACCTTGTAAAGAGCTACGATTGCCGATCGGTTCCTGAAGTCATACTTGCAGTAATAGTTACTAGACTTATCCAAGTGGGAGACTGTTGGATAAGGTGTCTAAGTCCATAACTATTTCTGGTATGTACTTGACCCGACCCGGCATGGTCCATTTGGGTTGCATGGCACCATGCAATTGGATAGACTAAATGAGAGAAATAACGCTTGGAGATTATTAATATATTATAAGTTCTAATATATTAATAATAATATTATTTGATTAGTTTGATCAAGAATTAATTTAGAATTAATTAAGTGATCAAAAGATAACTAATTAAATATATGGGTTGATTAAGTAAATCATCCATATCTTGTATAGTGGGCTAAAAGGCTCCATGGATCATCAAGTTGGGTTCCACCCATAGGATGCTCCATGGATGCTCCATGGGAGTTACAAACCCATGGGTCATGGAAATGAAGAGTCATGACACATTAGGGTTTAACCCTAGATGTGTCAACACTATATAAGGAATATGATCTCCTCCCAAATCGGTTACACACACAAACACAACAAAGAAATAGAGGGCTTGGCCGATTTGAAGAGTGTGTATTCTCTCATAAGTTCTTCCAAGAGCATTTGGTGTTGTGTGAAGCATTTGAGGCATCACCACTTGAGGTGCTAGGCTCACAAGGTTTCAAGGAACACAAGTAACAACAAGGTAAGTTATTCTATCTATACTTTATGTTAAAATTGTTCCCCATGTATGCTAGATAGGATATAACCTTGAATTCAACTTTGCATGACAAATTAGACAAACATAGATCCAAGGTTATTAGGGTTGCATGTACACTTAGGAAGTGTTAGAATGCTCAAAACCCATCATATTTCATGTTAGAATTACATACCTCTTTGATGTAAAATGTCTTCATGAAGCTTGACTACCTAGTGCCACAAGTGTGACACCTCAAATGGTTCACACAACACCAAATACACTTGGAATAGATTAGAGAGAAATCCACACTTCATAAAAATCGTTTAGCCCTTTTACATATAATCTAGTCCCGATTTTGTCAACAATAAGATGCTTATATAGTTAGTGACAATTAGGGTAAACCCTAATTGTTATGGCTTTCCATTTCTTTGGATCCATCGGTTCAAATATACCATGAGCATCTTATGGTTTTAGCCCAACTTGAAAATCCATGAAGCATTAGCCCGCTATACAAGTATGGATGATTTACACAATCAACCCATATATTTAATTAGTCTTCTTTTGATCACTTAATTAATCCTAGATTAATTCTTGATCAATACTAATTAAATAATCTTATTAGTATATTAGAACTTATAATGTAGTAACCAACCTTAAGTGTTATTTCTCTTATTATAGTCTATCCAAATGCATGATGCCATGCAACCCAAATGGACCATGTCTGGTCAGGTCAAGTCTTAACAATTATAGTTATGGACATAGACATTAATCAAACATATAGATCTATACGGGACGGAGAATCTCACATCCCGACTATTAGCTACAGTCAAGTCGGCAGACTTGGGATGACAATTGTTGTACCATATTATAACGCCTGAAGAACATTGTGTTTTAGGCGAGGCTTAGGTCATCAAGCATGGTTATGACAACTCATAATTTGGTATTGAGAAATACGATTAATGTAAGAATAAGTAAGCAACTTCATATAGTATTTAATAAATTAAAATTATAATACAATAATTAAATAGGAAATACCATTCTAGTATAGAGAAAACATACTTTTCATAGTTTTATGGGAATTTAAAACTATACTATTTTAGAATAAAAATACATATACAACAAAAAAATATAGGATTTTCTGGGTGAACATATTTACATTTCAGAGAACAAATGACAAAATATTTTTATTACATACTTATGAACTCACCAACTTAATTGTTGAGACTCTTTTCAAAACTACTTGTATTTTCAGGAAATTATTAAACAGGTATCAGCAAGTTTTGAGGAAGACAATGTTTTATATAATTATGTTTGTAAATTATACTTTTTGATGTCAAACATATAATAAGTTGAACACATATGTAAAGTTATATTTCATGAATGTAATGAATGTTGTACTATGATTACTATTGTGCTTTTTTGTGATATTAAACATGATGTCCTCCGCCCTCGAACGTTTCCGCCGTTCCAGTTTGGGGGTGTGACAGATTGGTATTAGAGCATTATTTATAGTGAAATCAGTATATCCATTCATGAAAGATATACAAAATATAAATACATTAGGGTTGAGAGCTCTGACTACATGTATACTTTTAAAATTTGAAGTATTTTATAAAGAGGTATACTAACATACATATATACAAGAAAGAACGATGCAAAAGTATTTTAATGTTGAGCACTACAGTTAAACATGGACAGTTATGTAATCATATCTAGGATCAATATGGACAAGATGTGTTTGGGAGTAATGGTAGTATTGCAACAAGTCTAAAAACTTACCAAACCTACAAAAACACAAAAATAAAATACAATAGGAGTGTTTTACTATTCTTATCCTTATTTCTCATACAAGACAACATGACTGCGTATAATTTACCCGAAGACCCCTACAAGCAAGAAGATGAGGGTTGGATCATGAATTTAGATGAAGAACTACTTGAAGTTAGTGATATTGATCCTAGTGGTACAAACACAGAGCCTAAAATATACAATCCACCTTCAATTGCTTAGAACCCCAACCCACGACAAAACTTCCAAGGTCTGACACCTCTGTGGGCAATAAACTTAGATAGGTGGAGTAACAAACAGGGTCAGAATCATCCTTACCCGGAAGATCGAAGGTTCTACAATTTTGACACAGGAGACTCAGCAAACAGAGCCCTCCCAGTATTAGTTTGTCGCGTGGCACATAATGAGGAACAAGGAAGAGCTCGCATCGACCGAGTCATGCAGGTTGATGCTGCTATAGGAGTCAACAACGTTCACATTCACAACCTAGAAGATAATCACTATGCAAAAAGAGATCCTACTAACTACCTGATGAATGAAGTAGTGACATCACAAGCCGAAGTCAGAGAACTGAGAGAACAACAAGTAAAACAAGAAAGGTGTATGTATGAGTAGAACGCTAGTTAGCCATATCCAGGGCTGGATCTATAAGGAAGTAGATTATACTTTACACGTTCACTACTTACTCTTTTGGTTATAGTTTAAGTCTTCGGATATGTTCTATTGATATTCTTCATGTTTTTTAGTACGACCGTGAAAATTTCATTTTCGGTAGGTCAGTTTGATGTCGATGCTTTCCCAGTATTGCGGTATATTTTAGACCTGCTTTAAGGTCAAATTTTCTGAAATCTATGTACTAAATATGACAATATAATAGACATGCATTTTCATGCTCTTTGAAAAATAATCACAAATTCATAATATCCTATTGCAAGTGGTACTTGTAGAATTTTATTTCCAATTCTTTACAAGATCCATATTGAACTAAGTATTTTTGTATTGAGATATCAAATTCATATTCATTCTTAATATCTAATTGTCTTTTTCATCTTTTAACTTCTATATTAAAAGATGCCTCAATGAAGAAACCCAAGACATGTCGATGAAACACCAACACCACCTCCTCAATTTGACATTGCCATGTTTCACGCGGCAGTCACTACAGTTATCGCAGCTGTTATGTCCCATATAAACACCACTATTAAAAGTAGGTCAGTGAGTAGAGCACACCCCTCTAAATAGGGTGAGAGATATGGGCATCATCAGGAGTGTACCTACAAAGACTTTACTAACACCAAACCTAGGAACTTCAACGCATCTGGAGGAGTTATGGTGCTAAAGCAAAAAGATTGAAAGATATATCTCGGGACTGTCACCTTAGATTTAAAGTAGTGTTATCGCCTATAGGCCTGTTACCTTTGACAATGCCAAAGAGCTAGTACAGTCACTTATTGACCATGGAACCTGTCAAAACTCTGTGGTTCCTACCCCAAAACAACTCAAGGGAAACAACAACAACAATAACAACAATAAAAAAGGCTAGAATAAGAGAAAGGGCCAATCTTCTCAAAGAACCCTCATGAAGAAACAGATAGTGGCAGTCCATGCTACTGCTGTACCTACTACCATAACTGTTGTTAGTCATGCTAACCCTGCACCAGCTAAGCCTTATGCTGGTAATCTCCCCAAATACAACAAGTGCAATTTTCTCCACAATGGAAATTGCCGAGAAATGCAGTGTCGTAACTGCAACTGAAAAGGGCATACTGCCCGCTTCTGTAAAGCACCAGTGCAACCAATATCTCAAGTCCCCATCACGAGACTTAGTCAAACTTGTTATGAGTGTGGTGAAATCGGACATTTCAAGAGAAACTACCTAGAGAGGAAGAATGTTGAACGTACAGGAAGAATTTTAGCAATTGGCCATGAGGAAGTGATGGAAGATCCTACTGTGGTGATCGGTACATTTCTTCTCAACAATTCTTACACATGTATTCTTTTTGATAATGGTGCGGAGAGAAGTTTCGTGAGCCATGAATTTAAACACCTACTAAAACAAAATCTCCAATCCTTAACAGACACGTTCACTATAGAGATGGCTAATGGCACAAACGATATATACATAGGGTGTACACTTACTTTAAACATCTCTTCCTTCCAAGTAGACCTTATACCGGTCTCCATAAAAAAAAACTTTGACATCATTATCGGCATGGACTGGTTAATTCCTCATCGTGTCATTATTCTATGTTTCGAAAAGGCCATTCGCCTGAGCTTACCAAATGGTGAATCCCTTGTTATCTATGGCGACAAACCTAGTGCAAATCTTCAAATCATTTTATGCGTCAAGGCCAAAAAGTATCTTCGCAAAGATTATTGTACCTTCTTAGGTCACATAGTCGATAAAGCACAAGAAGTGAAGAACATCAAGGATATTCTTGAAGTCCATGATTTCCATGGTGTATTTCTTAAAGACCTCTCACGAGTTCCTCCTGAACGCCAAGTCGAATTCCGAATCAACTTGATCCCTGGAGCTACCCCCATAGCTAAATCTCTATATTGTCTTACACCTTCAGAGATGCAGGAACTATCCAGTCAATTGAACGAACTTCTCAATAAGGGCTTTATCAAACCAATCTTCTCACCCTGGGGAGCACCGATCCTATTTGTGAAAAAAAGGATGGATGGTTTCGCATGTGTATAGACTATAGAGAATTAAACAAACTTACCATTAAAAACTGATACCCTTTACCACGAATAGATGACCTCTTTGATCAACTCCAAGGAGCTAGTATCTTCTCCAAGATTGACCAAAGACCAGGATACCATCAGTTATGAGTCCAGGAAGCCAACATTCCAAAGATTGTTTTCACAAATCGCTACGGTCAGTACGGATTCGTAGTGATGTCCTCTGGTTTAATGAATACACGCACAATATTCATGGACCTGATGGATCGAGTATGTTGACCTTACTTAGACAAGTTCGTTATAGTATTCATTGATGATATACTAGTCTTTTCACGGAGTAAGGAAGAGCGCAACCAACACTTGTGTCGAGTTTTCAAAATTGTAAGGGCGGAGAAATTATACGCGAAGTTCTCGAAATCTGAATTCTAGATTCGAAAGGTGGAGTTCCTGGGTCATGTAGTCAGCAAGGATGCGATACATGTTGACCCCTCAAAGATCATGGCTATCAAAAGTTGGGTGACCCCACAAACCCCAACAAAAATTCATCGGTTTCTAGGTCTCGTTGGCTACTACAGGAGATTCATTAAAAACTTTTCAAAAATAGAGAAGCCACTCACCACCTTGACCCAAAAGGTGTGATATTCAAATGGGAGGTGAAACAAAAAGCTATTTTCCAGACATTAAAAAAAGCCGTTTGCAGTGCAGTGATTTTATCCCTCCCATAAGGGATATAAGATTTTGTAGTTTACTACGATGCGTCCATGCAAGGGCTAGATTGCATTCTGATGCAGCGGGGAAAGGTTATATCATATGCCTCGAGACAGCTCAAGATCCTCGATTCAATTATACTACGCATGATCTAGAACTGGGAGTAGTGATTTTTTCCTTGAAGATTTGGAGGCATTACCTTTATGGTACGAAAAGCACAGTCTTTACTGATTACAAAAAGCCTCCAACATATTTTTTTATCAGAAAGAACTTAATATGAGAAAAAGACGATGGGTAGAGATATTAAGTGATTGTGAATGTGAAATTTGCTATCACCCTGGCAAGGCCAATATGGTAACAGATGCCCTTAGTCGGAAAGAATACTCGGGGCGTCGAGTAAAGTCACTAACCATGACCATCCATTCCCATCTATCCATACATATCAAGGAGGCTCAGCTGGAAGCCTTGAAACATGAGAATATGAAAGGTGAAGTTTTAAGAGGAACAGAAAAGAACTTGGAAATCAAGGATAATGGAATATGTTATTTCATGAATCGAATTCGAACACCGATGTTTGGTGGCTATAGAGATGTTATCATGAATGAAACCAATAAAGCTCGATACTTCATTCATCCCGGTTCAGACAAGATATATATGTTCCTAAAGAAACTCTATTGGTGGCCAAACATGAAAGCAAAGATTTCTACCTACGTTGGAAAGTGTCTAACTTGTGCCCAAATTAAGGTAGAATACCAAAAGCCCTCAGGTTTACTTCAACTGCCAGAAATACCTGAGTGGAAGTGGGAACGGATTACAATGGATTTCATAACCAAGTTACCCAAGACAACGTGTGGTTATGACACCATTTGGGTTATGGTAGATAGATTAACTAAATCTGCACACTTCCTGCCAATAAAAGAAACTGATAAAATGGAGAAGTTAACAAGGACGTACCTTAGAGAGATAGTATGATTGCATAGTATGCCAATATCTGTCATCTCTAACCGAGATAGTAGATTTACCTCCCGGTTTTGGCAATCATTGCTAAAATCCTTGGGAACCAATTTTAATATGAGTACGGCGTACCATCCTCATACTGATGGGCAAAGCGAGAGAACTATACAAACGCTGGAAGACATGTTAAGAGCGTATGTGATAGATTTTGGTAAAGCTTGGGACACCCATTTACCACTATTTGAATTCTCTTACAACAATAGCTATCACACTAGCATCAAAGTTGCACCATTCGAAGCTTTCTATGCCCGTAAGCGCAGATCCCCTTTGTGTTAGGCTGAAGTGGGCGATACACAACTAGCCAAGAATCAAGTAACCGACAGTACTCTAACCGGTCCCGAGATCATACGAGAAACGACAGAAAAGATTATACAAATTCAGGAACGATTGAAAGCTTCTCTTGATAGACAAAAGAGTTATGCGGATAAACGAAGAAAACCCTTAGAATTTTAGGTTGGTGATCGTGTTCTGTTAAAGGTCTCACCCTGGAAAGAAATGATACGTTTTGGAAAAAGTGGAAAACTAAGTCCAAGGTACATCGGACCATTTTCGAGATTTTTGCTAGGATTGGTCCGGTTGCTCATAAGCTCAAACTACCGCAGGAACTCAATAACATATATCCCACTTTTCACGTCTCAAATCTCAAGAAATGTCTATCTTATGAGACTCTTGTAATTCCACTCAATGAAATTGAATTAAACGAGAGTCTACACTTCATAGAAGAACCAGTGGAGGTCATGGACAGGGAAATCAAAAGAACAAAACAAAGTCGTATACCAATAGTAAAGGTTCGCTGGAATGCTAAGCGAGGAACTGAATTCACTTAGGAACAGAAAGATCAGATGAATCAGAAATGTCCACATCTTTTTCCTAGTCCGAATGTACCACTTTAGAATTAATTTTAGGATGAAATTCCCTTTAACGGGGAGATAATGTCATAACTGGAGAAATTCTATAGTTATTAGAGTCTAAACTTTACCTGGATACTTATAAATTCACAATGTAATAGTCTAGGTCAACTATTGTAATTTATTTTGAAATAATAAAAATAGAAATTAATTGAGATGAAAACTTGCATAAAAAATGAAGTATTAAATAAACTTATTTGGGATGAACAAAGTGATAAATATTTTAACAAGGATTCCAAAAATATAAAGAAAACCAAAATCCGAGTTATAACGAAGGAGTTATCACCAATCGAAGATCCGCGACAAAACCGGCAAAACACTATCAGCGTAAAAATTAAGTTTTCAATAAAATAATTTCTAGTCTTAACTATCTAAATGAAAGTTGTAGTATATGGTAAACCGTGAATGTCATTAAAAGGGACGTCCAAATCTGACTTCGTATGAAGAAGTTATGATTTTTCTAAGGATTGACATAGCAATACACAACCAGAAATTCGAAAAAAAATTGAACGATATTTAGCCGACACAACCTAAACGAGAATGGAAGGTCTTGTTAATAGTAGCACAATGGTAAGAATACCAACGAAAACGGACTTCGGTTGAAGAAGTTATGGATTTTTAATGGATTTTCCTGTCTTAGTCTGTTAAAAATAATAATATTAAAAATTAGTTCAAAATTAGTCGACGAACTCTAAACGAGAGTTATATATTATATTCTCACCTACACGTGCATATAAATAACATCAAAATGGAGTTCGTATGCGAAAGTTATGAATTTTGGAAGTTTTGGGCACAAAAACCAAAATTTAATGGAAAAGCGGGAAATTTCGCATGGACTACAACCGGCCACGTCACCTTACTCTGGCAAACGCCCAATGTTCAACGCGCGTCGTTTTCTCCTCGCATCCGAAGCGTGGTCCACTCTGGCTCCGATGCGTGGCTTCGTGGTGGCACCTTCCGAGCTCCTCTCGTGTCCCCCTCCTCTGCGAGCCGTGTATCTTGCCTGCCCCTTCCCCTTCGGCCGAACCCTCGAAGGGTATAAAAGGAGGTGCGAGATCCTCCGGTTCTAACACATCGTTTTCACCATTTTTCACATCTTTCACCCCCATAAACCTACTTACAACCCCCCCCCCTCCCGCCTGAAGCCCCGATATCATATCCAACACCCAAATAACACCCCGAGACGCCAGAATTCAGCAAAAAAAGACTCTTTCGGTTTCTAAATCCAAACCCTCGCAAGACACAGTTTTTAGAAATAAAGCTTTTCTAGCAACGAAGTACTACTCAATTCTTCACTACTATCAAGTGAGTTTATACCCCTATATTTTCACTATTTTTATAATGTTTTAAGGGGGAAAATACAGGTAAAATAAAGAGATTTCTCGTATAAATAACAAAATTTGATTATCTAGTTTATGATTATTATAAACGAACTATTTTTCCGGTTCAGATCTTATTACAACAATAACCATATAAATTATAATAGGTATAATTTATGGTTCATGCATATTTAGCAATACACTTTATGGAACTACATATGCTTTCCTGATATTCAGAGTAACTGTGAAAATAACTATATAAATTACATTTAATATAATTTATGAGATATTTACAATATATCTATTTCAAAGATATTTATCATTATTCTACACATAATTATCAATAAAGCTTTTGTGAGACACGCTTCAAGTACTTATTTTAGTGCTAAAACAAAAGTCCTAAAAGTTATAACCAGAGTCTCCTAGAGGGAGAGTGTGACACTTGTGTATATATCTATACGGGATTGATAATTCGACATTCTGACTCTTAGCTAGAGTCAAGTCGACAGACTTAGGATGACAATTGTTCTACCATATTACAACGCCTGAAGACCATTGTGTTTCAGGCGAGGCTTAGGTCATCAAGCATGGTTATGACAACTCACAATTTGATATTGAACAATACGATTAGTGTAAGAATAAGTAAGCAAGTTCATATAGTTTTTAATAAATTAAAACTATAATACAATAATTACAATTTCATACAAGTACATATAGGGAGTACTATTCTAGTACAGAGAAAAAAAATACTTTTCATAGTTTTATGGGAATTTAAAACTATACTATTTCATAATACAAACACATATACAACAGAAAATATAGGATTTTCTGGGTGAACATATTTACATTTTAGAGAACAAATGACAAAATATTTTTATTACATACTTTTCAACTCACCAACTTAATTGTTAACACTCTTTTCAAAGTTGCTTGTATTTTCAGGAAATCATTAGGCAGGTATCAGCAAGTTTTGAGGAACACAAAGTTTTATATAATGTTGTACTATGATTACTATTGTGCTTTTTTGTTATATTACACATGACGTCGTCCGCCCCCAAATGTTTCAGCCTTTCCGGTTTGGGGTGTGACATATATTGATGTATATAATGTGCATAAACCAGCAAATGACCAATGTGTTGTTGTGTTGTTTTGTTGGTTATTTTTTTGATAAAATGGTTTTAATAATTTATTTATTCATATGGTATGTACTAAATTAAATAGATTAGCTTTTCTTGGTTGTTTTTGTAAAGTAATAGATTGGTTTTTAGAATTAATTTATTTGTATCAAAATGTTAGAAGAAATCAAGTTCGAACCACTTTTGGAAGACAAAAGAGAAATTTTCAAGTATAAAAGGTGTGCAAGATTTTTAGTGACATTTTGTGACAACCCGTTATTTCAGGTCAATATAATAACTAAAAGTCGAGTCTTGTAACCTCTTTGTAAAGTAATAAGAATATCATCGAAAATGAATTGTTCAAAAAGCTCTGTTTGGGTACACTATGTGGTAGATATCGTGATAAGCTTTCCAAAAATATAAAGAACACTAAAATCAGAGCTATAACGAAGGAGTTATGACCAATCTAAAATTCATAACGCTACCGATAAAGTGTTGTTAAGTATAAAATGAGGAATGTCAATAAAATACTTTTTAGCCTTAGGTATCTAAATGAAAGTCGTAGATATCATTAAACCGCGAACATACATAAAAAGAACGCGTAAATCTGACTTCGTATGAGGAAGTTATGAATTTTCGAAGTTTCTAACCTAGTAGTAGACAGCTAAAAACTCGAAATAGATATCGAGCGGTCGTTAGCTGACACAACCTAAACAAAAGTTGAAGACCCTGACAATAGGAGTACAACAGTAGAAAGTCTTACGAAAATAGACATCAGAAGAAGGAGTTATGGGTGCAAATAGACTTTTCCAGGCTCGGCCTATTAAAAATAATATAACAAAAATAAAGTGAAAATTAGCCAATAGAGTCTAACCGAGAGTTGTAGAGCCTTTTCACACCTATGCGTGCAAATAAAGAACATTGAAATCGGAGCTCGTACGACAAAGTTATGGATTTTACAAGTTTGGGACACAAAACTCGAGGCTGACTCAGCCTCACGACGTGAGGGAACCATGTTCACGACGTGAGCTCATGATCGATGGGTTCCAGGGTGTCAGACACGTTAACTTGTCGAAGAGGATCATGCTGACTAAGCCTCACGACGTGAGCAATCCAAAACTCACGACGTGAGACCCCAAATCAGCCCCTGTAAATAGAAGTTTAAGGGTGTCAGGTATGGTGCTCATCTCTTTCCATCTAAGTGTCGTTACTCTGCGTGATTACCTCGATAAGCCTTCCTGAAGCCCTGGAATTTCATACTCGAGTCCCGAAGGAAATCCTACACTCCCGAGATCCCCGAAAATCCAGATATTTCAACTCTCTCTAGTTGCAGTTCTGCTCGATTCTTCTCGCGACTACTTCGAAACAACCACTTCAATCAAGTGAGTTCATACCCCTTAATCAACCTTGAAATGATTTTAAAATTTTTTAAATGCTTTATGGAGGGGGGGATACAAGTTGAACCATGTTAGTTATTAGGTCAATCTCATGTGATTAATAACTAGCATATGAATGTATTTATAATACTTTAAACTATTTTGCCAATCAAATGACTTCAAACTGTTTATCAAACTATTGTACATGTTAAACTCTTTATCAAATTCACTTTTGTATACTAACCTTTCTTTTATAGTTTTCAAACTTATATATTGTTAAAACCATGTCTACTACGTATATAGTTATATAAATAAGGTTTGAAGGACTTAGGAGAGATAACCCACTTTACTTCTTATCCTTGTTTGGTTGTGGTCTTAAAGTACCCCAATTGTTTGTCCGAGTGTCGTTGAATCCTTAGTAACATATTATGTATATATGTATAGATATAAAGACTTTTATCTCAGTTCAGTACATTCAGTCATACTAACAAGTTTACTAATAAACTATAATAGGTATAGTTTTGAGTTATACTACTTGCTACTTCTAGTTCAATGAAGCATACTCTAACATCCGGATTCCCAGGTATATTATTTTATTCATTTATTTTGGAGTTTGTGGAGGGACTCGGCGATTTGGTGCTTAGACTCACCAAGTAGGGTTGCGAATTCTCATCTGGATTGATGATCGGACTCGGTGAGTTCATGGGTGGACTCGGCGAGTCTGCACTGTTTAATGAAACCCTAATCTCTCAGGTTTGAGACATATTTAAAGGCCCTTAGGGTTGTGATTTGCATCTATCAGTCCCTTGAGAGAAACCCTAGAGTGCTTGAGCGTTTTGGGAGAAAGAGGAGGCCATTGTTGACCTTTGAAGTATTGTTTAGCAAGGAAAAGGAGGTTCTAGCCATGAGGAAGCAAAGGAGGTGGACATTCTATGAATTTGGAGCTCAGAGCATCACATTTGTGGTAATAATTCAGCTCCCCTTCTGTTGTTATGATGATCATATGGATTTAGGGCTTCTTGGACCCTTTATTGGCTAGATTTGTTGTCCAATTAGTCTCTATTTGCAATGAGGCTTTAGATCTGGATCCATAGAGGTCCAGAGAGCCTTACTCATCAAGCTTTATGAAGATCAATGGGGGTTCTGACCATGGGTTATGATTATTGGGGCTAAAACATCATATAGGATCAAATAGATGCTGTTTGTGCATTAAGATATGGACTTTACATGATTATCATGCTTGGGAAGGTCGGATCTATGGATTAATGGAACGGATCTGACCTCAGGAGGTCTGTTTGGTTTGTGCATTGGATGGACTCACCGATTCAAAGAACAGACTCGACGAGTAGGGTTAGGGTTTCCCCGTAAATCACACAGTTGGTGACTCGCCAGGTTGGGGAATGCATCTGTGAGTCAGAAGGGATATAGAGGACGTGAGTACGTGATGGAACTCGCTGAGTTTCCTGAAGGCACTCGACGAGTCGGGTCAAAGGTTGACCGTTGACCAGTGTTGACCAGGGTTGACTAGTGTTGACTTGACAGTATTAATCATACAAAGTCAGGAAAGTATTAATGAGAGTTGTACTTATGATATAGGAGGACGATAGGTCGGGAGATTGGGCACGAGTGATTATCTGACATCAGCGAGGTGAGTCTTCTCACTATGCCTTACCCAATGGGGTAATTATGTGTGACCGCAAGGTTTTATGTGTATGATGTATATGTGATATGTTATGTGATATGATTATGACGTGGACCAGAAGGTCAATATGATATGGACCAGAAGGTCAATATGATATGGACCAGAAGGTCAACAAAGTCTGGGATGGAAATCCCTTGAGACACTTGGATCGGAAGATCCTATGGCTTGGAAAGGCGTATGTGTAGTATGTGGTATTTTGGGGAACTCACTAAGCATTCGTGCTTACAGTGTTATGTGTTATGTGTTTCAGGTATTAGCGAGGATCGCGGGAAGGCGCGAGCTTGATCAATACACACTTGCAGATGTCATGTTTTTGAGATCTTGGGTTAAGGATTATGTTATGTATTTTGTGGAAACATTGGATATTTGACTTTTGGAAGATTTAATAATGAAATGTTTTATTATAAATTAAATGAAAATTTGTTTTAAATTTTATGGTGTTACAAATTGGTATCAAAGCCTTGGTTTGAGGGATTCGGATTCACCTTCGGGTGTATTTGAACTCAACCTGAGGATTTGAGAGATTTTTCATAAGATAAACAATTTTTCTGAAAAACAATAGAATTGAAAATATACGTAAGTGAGCAGTGTGTACAATCAGCCAGCATCCGAACGGTTATTTCCCAAAATACCCTTACATTGTATGTTATGAGATATATTGAAATGTGCTTTGCATGCTAGAGTAGGCTAGGTATTCATATTAGGACTAGAGTGGCCTGACTTATGATGCCTTAGTCTAGGAAGATTTTTGCTGCCATGAGATGCTTTAGAGTAAGTAGGTATCAGTGAGGTGACATGAGAGTTTACCGAAGGGTAGTTTATGCGTGAGAAGAGATAGAGTACTTGTGATTTGGGATCCTTGGAGGAGGACTTGGGGTGGATGTTGATGCGGTGTGGATGGTAGTATTGGGCCCGTACTACTGAAGACACCAGGTTAGTGCACAGTCCAAGTAAGAATCCTTAGGGTACCAAGGAACAAGTAGGTTGGGTTTATCAAGTGTATGTATACTCGAGCGAGTCCTTGATATTTCTTTATGTTGTATTTCAGAGGTAGATCATGGTTGAGACATGCCACACACTAGAGATCAGCGGGACGAGTGATGAGGAGATCCGCAGAATCATCCACGAGGAGGTGGCTGTGGCCATCAGGGCTGAGATTCAATAGATGGTCGGGTCTATTAAGACCACCTTGATTAAGACTTTTGATGAGTGGTATGTTGCTCTTTCTGATGTTGCTGTTGCAGCAGCCACTGCGGCCATTGGTGCTGCCAGGCCGCAGGGGGGTGACTCGTTGTTGTACCGGGAGTTCAGCAATACGAAGCCACTAGAATTTGATGGGACTTAGGATCCGATAGCCGCGATGAGGTGGATCTCTGACATAGAGGGGTGCTTCTACACATGTTCATGTCCGGAGTATCTGAGAGTTCGGTTCGCACTGAACCAGCTTCGCTTGGGGGCAAAGGACTGGTGGAAGTTCGTAACAGCGCACTATTATTCAGCAGTTGCTTGTTGCGGTGACCTGGGAGAGGTTCACCACTATGTTTTGTGAAGAGTACGTTCCCACGGTGGAAAGGGAGCGTTTGGCTCAGGAGTTATTGTCCCTTAAGCAGGGTACTGATTCAGTTACTGTGATTACCCGGATGTTTCACGATAGGGCAATGTTCTGCCCTGAGCACGTATCGACTGAGCAGGCATGTATGAGCCGATATCTGAGCATTCTGAGGAGAGACATTCGTGAGTTTGTGGCAAACTCATCATACCAGACATTTGCTAAGCTTCAGGAAAATGCCTGAAAGAGGGTGATTGAGTTGGAGACGCAGGCCAAGGAGGAGGCCAAATCTTAGAGGATGGATCGGCGGCTAACACAGTCTCAATCGGCAGCCAAGCGGGCCAAGCCCGCCGATTCGAGGTCTGGGGGTCAGAAGGGCCGCACTTGCGGAAAGTGCAGCAAGGATCATGATGGAGTTTGTAGGGCTGGTGCTTGCTACAACTGTGGCAAGGACGGGCATATCATCAAGGATTTCCCCAAGGGATTAATGGTCTGCTTTCATTGCAACCAGACCGGGCACCGGAAGGCGGAGTATCCATAGCTGCGAGGGAGGGCGTTCCAGCTGACAGCGGAGGAGGTCCGTGCAGCACCTAACGTCGTGGCTGGTATGTATTCGTTCATATATTTACTTTTATGTTGACATATTGTTCTTATATTATGATATGCGTAGGTACCTTTCTTGTGAATTATGTACCTGCCTTGGTGTTATTTGACTCAGGTGCGAATCGGTCTTTTGTATCTTTGGGTTTTAGTCAGCACATCAATATTAGTCGAGAGGCGTTGATTCGACCTGTGAGAGTTTCCATAGCTGACGAGAGAGCAGTGTATGCCACCGAGGTGATCCGAGGGTGTGTACTCGAGATTTTCGGTGTTGAGTTTCCGATTGATCTAGTTCCTATTGCGATGGGAGATGTCTGTGTCATTGTGGGCAGGGACTGGTTGAGCAAGTTTGGAGCGGTTATCGACTGTGAGAGACAGCTGGTGACCATACGAGACCCTAGTAGGGGAGTTCTTACAGTGTACGGCGAGGGTACGCGTTCTGCTTTGACATTTTGTTCAGCCGCTAGAGCAAGGCAGAGTCTACAACAGTGTTGTAAGGGATTTGTAGCATATGTGATTGATACGAGAGTTGATTCAGAGAGACCAAGGTCAGTAGATGAGGTTCCGATAGTGCGCGAGTTTCCGGATGTATTTTCGGAAGAGTTACCGGGTGTGCCTCCCGAGAGGCAGGTTGAGTTCAGCATCAATTTGGTTCCGGGGGCTACACCTATCGCGAAGGCTCCTCATCGCCTTGCACCCTTAGAGATGCAAGAGTTATCCTCGCAACTACAGGAGCTGCTAGGGAAGGGGTTTATTCGGCCGAGCAGTTCGCCATGGGGATCGCCCATGCTTTTTGTTAAGAAAAAGGATGTCTCACACCAGATGTGCATTGATTACAGGGAATTGAACAAGCTGACGGTCAAGAACCGCTACCCATTGCCGAGGATCGATGATTTGTTCGATCAGTTGCAGGGGACCATCTTGGTTCTCCAAGATCGATTTGAGGTCGGGATATCATTATGTGAGGGTGCGAGATGAGGACATCCAGAAGACATCATTCAGGACTCGTTACGGGCATTACGAGTCCGTGGTGATGCCTTTCGGGCTCACCAGTGCACCGGCGGTGTTCATGGATCTCATGAACAAAGTGTGTAGGCCGATGTTGAATCGCTTGGTGATCGTGTTCATTGAAGACATATTGGTGTATTCGAGATCCAGAGAACAGCATGAGGAACATTTGAGAGAGATCCTCAGAGTTTTGAGATCGGAGAGGCTTTATGCCAAATTCCCCAAGTGTGATTTCTCGTTACGAGAGGTCCAATTCCTAGGGAATCTCGTTAACCAAAAAGGGATATTGGTCGATCTGGACAAGATTGAGGCAGTGATGAGCTGGGAGGTACCGAAGTCTGCCTCCGAGATCAGGAGTTTTCTGGGGTTGGCCGATTATTATCGGAGATTCATTCAGGATTTCTCCAAGATTGCAGTGCCCCTCACTAGTTTGACCCGGAAGGGTGTTGCTTTCTCATGGGGTCCAGAGTAGCAAACCTCGTTTGAGACTCTTCGCCAGAAGTTGTTTGAATCCCTGGTGCTATCACTACCAGAGGGAGTTGATGATTTCGTGGTTTATTGTGATGCACCTATATCTGAGCTAGGTGCAGTGCTAATGTAGAGGGGACATGTGATAGCGTATGCATCGAGGCAGTTGAACCCTCATGAGGTGAGGCATCCCACTCACGATATGGAGTTAGGGGTAGTAGTGTTCGCCCTCAAGATTTGGCGTCACTATTTGTATGGGGTTCAGTGTACCATATACACGGACCACAAGAGTTTGAAGTACTTGATGGATCAGCCCAACTTGAACATGCGGCAGAGGAGGTGGTTGGATGTGGTAAAGGATTATGACTGTAAGATCCTGTACCACCCGGGAAAGGCTAATGTGGTAGCCGACGCCCTGAGTCGTAGAGCAGAAAGTACCCCAGTACAACACATTTGTATGAGATTGACAGTGATGACTTCAGTGTTGGACACCATTCGAGGGGCCCAGGCTGAGGCAGTGATACCGGAGAATCATAAGAGAGAGAGGCTTATCGGGCAGGTGTCGGAGTTCATTACCGATAGCCGAGGGGTTATGACTTTTTAGGGTCGGATTTGGGTATCGTTTGTGGGCGGGACGCATACCATTTTGATGGAGGAGGCACATAGATCGAGGTTCTCGATCCATCCTAGGGCCACTAAAATGTATTTAGACCTAAAGAGGGAGTATTGGTGGCCCTGTATGAAGAGGGACGTCGCGTGGTTCATTTAGAGGTGCCTAACCTGCCGTAGGGTTAAGGCCGAGCACTAATGTGACAACCCCAAATATATTGCCGTTACAAATCCCATCTTCACTAACAGAATGCGTCACTATATGTTATTTTTCTGTAATGTTTGGAGTCGTCTATAAACAAATATCTAGTTATTTATATGTCTGGGTATTATCATAAGTAATTATAACTTGTAAGTGTTAACCCTATTTAACTTAATAGAGTTATATTACTTTTCAACCACTTCACCCGGGTAAAAACTTTTGACCCCGTTATACTTTAGCATCGGGTAGCCGTGTACCGGGTGCAATACCCGAGACAAATATAAGCAAATGAACACCACATTTAAGCCTTTTACCACTCATTCACTCTCTCTCACTACTTTCTCTCTCTAGACCCAAACCCGACTCCAAAACCGCAAATTCCGGCTTCCAAATGTAAGGGTTTCTTCCCTATCTTGTTCTAATCATAGTCCATAGCAATTAGAGGCCAAAAATCATAAGATTTAGGGGATTAAATGGAGTTTACGGCCTAGGAAGCCCCTTAGGCCGTAAACACCTAAAAACTTGCCAAAAGCCTCATTTTTCCTTCCTTTAAGCTTATGTACTAATTAAGGGATTTAACTAGGGGAGTTTGGACATTAAAACATAAGAATTTGAGGCCTAAAAAGGATTTTACGGCCCAAGCATATGCTTAGGACGTAAACACCCAAAAACCTTGGATTTAAGTCCCAAAAACTCATCTAGGGCATGGGGTAAATTTGCTATGACCTTTAGAAATGTTTAAGGCGATTAAAACACCTAAGAAATATTCCAAAATTCCCCTAAAACTCCACATAAGGCCTTCATAAATTTATCTAAGATGTAGGAGAGTGTTTTGGACCATTTAACATGTCATTTTGAAGAACAAAATGGAGTTTACGGCCCAAACACAAGCCTGGACCGTAAACTCCCCAAAATGTCACAAAGTGAGGGTTTAAACCCTCCAAATTAGTTCAAGACACGTGCTAGGAAATTAGGGAAGTGATTAAAGGCCTTAACTTGCATTTTGGAGGACCACTTGAGTTTACGGCCAAGCCTAGGGGGCTTACGGTTATAAACTCCTAAGGAGTGGCCTTTGGGCCATAATCTCCAAGGGAGTGAACTCATGGACTCCCCCGTAAACCTCTCTTGGTCTTGTACCACTCCCGGGAACCCCTTCTAGGCCCTAAAACCCCAAATTGATGCTAGAATGCCTAAATACTTTGATGAAAAGCATAAAATGATTAATTTCTTGTAAAATACATATTTCATATGACATTAGGGTCCTAAAAGGGTGCACAAGTCGTTATTTGGTACAAAACGCTCAACCGACACTTTTACCCGATTTACCCGATTCAACTGATTTATGCGATTTCAGGTGAGTTCATACCCCTTTAATGAACCTTTCAAATGTTTTATATGTTTTAGGGGGAGATACAAGTTGGTTATACAAGACAATTATTCATGCTACGGAAATTAATCACATGTGATTCACTACCCGTAGTTCAAATCACATGTGATTAATCACTATGCCTTATAAATAGATAAATCGTTTTCAAAACTATTTTGGTTAAACAAACATGTTTTTTTAAATGTTTCTTTTGGACAATACTTTTATTAAACAAATCTTCTTATTAAATGCAACCACACTGATATATTTATATAAGTAAGACTTGAAGGACCTAGGACCGATAGCTCGCCTTATTTCCTGTTCTTGTTTGATTGTGGGCTTAGGGTAGTGGTTATCCGTCCGACTGTCATTGATTTCTTAGTTATATATCTTGTATATTAGTATGGATTACAAGTATTTCTTATTTCATTGGATGCCTAAATCACTAACCTGATAAGAACCATACACACTAAGTTAACTATAATAGGTATAGTTAAGGCCTCTATTACTCGCTTTAACTACTACTCTACACACTATAATACTCTCTATTATGAAACTATACACTAATAAGAGAATACAATATGATTTATAGAAAAGACTACTACACTATAATACAAGAGAAAGCACTAATCATGAGATAACACATTAACCCACTATGAGATACTGTATTCGCTACGCACTACGCCCAGAGTTTTCCGATAGGAAGACGACACTATATGTATAGATCTATACGAGGCAGACGCTATTACATCCCGGCTGTTAACTTCAGTCCGAACCGCACGGGTCCAGGGATGCCACTACTCCACTACACTGTGCATGACCGGTAATGTCATGGGGTCCGCTATTACTCACACTGTTGGTAACATATACACTATAACCGCACTAAAATACTAAAGTAAAGGTAAAGTTAATATCCCGAAGTAAACAAATATCTAATCCTAAAGGAAGTTGCACCACTATTATTGACTTCAAGTATAACTTACCATATTGCATTACTTATTGGTGAGTCACTATTATACTTTCACGATAAATGGTTTTTAAAGATGAAAATGACATATTTCTTAAAGGTTTTCACTTACTAATCATTTCTGGAAAATTTAGGATTTTCTAGGTTTTACTACTACTTATGACTGTAAATTTCAGCTTTTCATACTATTGGTTCTAATGCTTTTTATACGAAAACTCACACTAAATTCTTATGAAGTCACCAGCTTTATGTTGATACTCGCTTTTCAAAATAACTTGTATCCTCAGGTCAAAGATATTCAGGTGCAGGTGCATCATTTTTGGAGAAGATGGAGCATACAAGATCCATCTCTTATTTTTGTATTACTTTTGGTGTTTGTTGAACATTGCAAAACACACTTGTAAATACACTCACTATGTAAATGAAATGGTTGTATGTTTCTTGTTTTTACTATTATGCAATTGTGATGATACTATACACTACGTCCTCCACCCCGAAACGTATTCCGCCGTTATCTGTTTTGGGGTGTACAGATTGGTATCAGAGCATTATTTATAGTGAATCAAGTATATCAACCTATAAAAGATATACGAACTATAAACACTTCGGGACTAAAACACTCTAACCAAAAATATATACTATTAAGTATCTAAAGGATTTAACTAATTATATATATATATATATATATATATATATATATATATATATACACACACACACACACACATCATTATAAAACACAGAAGTCAGTATCACGCTAGAACAAAACAAAAGTATTAAGATTGTTGGACAGCACGATTGGACTTAGAGACATATAGTCACATTTGGGGGATGTAGCCTGATCAACTACGTTTTCCTGGAAGTGACTAGCATGTACCTAAGTTTGGTTGTGGTGTTGCAACAAGTATAAAAACTTACCAACACCATCACAATAACGTTACCATAAGAATACTATAGGAGTATTCAGTATCTCTAAAACATACGTGTGTGAGAACTAAAAAGGGTCGTTACTGATGGAGCAATAGTTGCTGAATGGATACTTTCCGGTTACATGTGATTTGGGCGTTATAGACTTAGAATTTGTGGTCTTTTCTTTACTTCCTATTCCTTGTTTGGTTGTGGATTTAAAGTTAGGGTCACTTATTTGACGGACTATCCTGCCCCGGTCACATGTAATTAGTATGCATTATGCAAGTATTGGTCTACCTCGTGACGATCATCTTATAAGTAATTTAGGTTAGTGCGCCTATTAATCTTCTTTTCCCTTTTCTCGCATAGATATCATGGCTGGCTTCCACCCTCCAGGCGACCCGTACTACCCAAACCAGGGCAATGGAGGATGGCTCAGCGAAGAGTCAGACGAAGATCACCCAATCCCTCTGGATGACCACCGAACAGAAGGCTTTTCGGATAACTCCGACTCAGAGCCAGAAGTTAATAACCTACCTTCCAGAGGTCCGAACCCCAACCCTCGTCCGACATTTCGGGGTCCTACTCCTATGTGGGCCATATCCTTGCACCGATGGAGCGAGGAACAGGGTCAGCCCTTGCCTTACAATGGAGACCGAAGCTTCTACAACATACGCGAAAGAGGGTCAGCGGATCGAGTTCTGCCCATCATGATCCGAAGGATCGCTAGGAATGTTGAGCAGGGTCAAGCTGCTATTGGTCGAGTTGTAGAAGTGGATGCCAATTCAAATCTCAACACTGTTCGCATCTGCCAACTCAAAGAAACCATGGACAGGACAAGGAGGACCAACGAGGCACTGCAGCATCAGCTGACTGCATCTCGAGCCGAAGTTAGGGAACTCCGAGCACGCCAAAGGACTCATGATCGACACCTTCAAGAAGTTATGCGGCAGCTAGCGGATCTGAGGATTCGCCCAAAAGGTAACCGTCGCGAGTAGAAGATGTCTAATTACATCACTCTTTTGTTTAAAGGACTAGCCTTTTTCTCTCTATGTTCCGTAGATCTTCTGTCTGTAAACATTCCTAACTTAAAAGTACTATAGTTGAACCTCTAACCTGCCAACATTTTCTCTATGGTTTGATGTAAGACCTACTGTTAGGTCAATTTTCATGAACCTGTATTACATCCTTAATACCAGTATATTGGCAATTAACTACTCTATTACTATGACTCTCATTCTGATCTTGAATTATGTGATTCAATCCATAAGACACTTTATTCATATTCGCAATAGGCTCTTACTATTGCTATCATTTCTATGATCTTCCAGTAAAGGATGCCTCCACGAAAGCGTCCAAGTAGAGGAAGACCAGCAACTCAAACCCCTCCTCCCCCACCTCCTCCTCCGTAGATCGACCCGGTGTTGTTCCAAACAGCGTTGACCGCGTTTGTGACAGCAGCCATGGCCCAAATGAACTCTGGGGACGCGAGCAGTGGTAACTCCAGGTTCGGTGAAGTCCATCAAAGGGTGCAGGGATGCACTTATAAGGATTTCATGAACTATAAACCTACCTTCATCGATGGTACTGGAGGAATTCTGGCATTGTCCCAATGGTTCGAAAGAACCGAAGCTGTATTTGAAATGTGCTCTTGCCCCGAGGAGAGCAAAATCAAATTCGCTACTGCTACCCTCACTAACAGGGCCTTGACATGGTGGAACAGCCATATCAGTTCACTCTCCTTGGTCACACCTAATGCCATGGGCTATGACACTCTAAAAGACCTCATGAGAGGGGAGTACTGCCCTAGGGGAAAAATTCAGAAACTTGAGGAAGAACTCTGGAACCTCAAGATGAAAGGGATTGACATAACAGCTTATACGGCCAGGTTTTGCGACTTGGCGGCTATGTGTCCCAACATGATCCCCTCCGAAAGCAAGAAGATTGAACGATACATCTGGGGTTTAGTGTCCCTGTATCGAGGAAATGTTCTGGCCTCATGCCCTACCACTTTTGACAGCGCCAAGGAATTGGCCCAGAGTTTGATCAACCATGAGGTCTCTTCCGCACCAACAACAGCAACCCCCATTACCACTGCACCACCCGATTCATCTGATAGAAAGAGGAAGCGATGGGATAAGAAGAAGGGCAAGAAAACTCAAACCTCCTCCAAGGACTAGCAGATCGTGGCGGTCCATGCTGCCACCACTCCAGCTGCACCAGCCCCGCCAAAAGCTTATAGCAGGAATCTGCCCAAGTGTCCCAAGTGCCCTTTCCACCATAACGGCCCCTGCCGTGAATTGCAGTGTTCCAACTACGAGATACTGTATTCGCTACGCACTACGCCCAGAGTTTTCCGATAGGAAGACGACGCTATATGTATAGATCTATATGGGGCAGACGCTATTACATCCCGACTGTTAACTTCAGTCCAGGGATGCCACTACTCCACTACACTGTGCATGACCGGGATGGTCATGGGGTTCGCAATTACTCACACTATTGGTAACATATACACTATAACTACACTAAAATACTAAACTAAAGGTAAAGTTAATATCCTGAAGTAAACAAATATCTAATCCTAAAGGAAGTTGCACCACTATTATTGAATTCAAGTATAACTTACCATATTGCATTACTTATTGGTGAGTCACTATTATACTTTCACGATAAATGGTTTTCAAAGATGAAAATGACATATTTCTTAAAGGTTTTCACTTACCATACATTTCTGGAAATATAGGATTTTCTAGGTTTTACTACTACTTATGACTGTAAATTTCAGCTTTTCATACTATTGGTTCTAATGCTTTTTATACGAAAATTCACACTAAATTCTTATGAACTCACCAGCTTTATGTTGATACTCGCTTTTCAAAATAACTTGTATCCTCAGGTCAAAGATAGACAGGTGCAGGTGCAGCATTTTTGGAGAAGGTGGAGCATACAAGATCCATCTCTTATTTTTGTATTACTTTTGGTGTTTGTTGAACATTGCAAAACACACTTGTAAATACACTCACTATGTAAATGAAATGGTTGTATGTTTCTTGTTTTTACTATTATGCAATTGTGATGATACTGTACACTACATCCTCCACCCCGAAACGTATTCCGCTGTTATCGGTTTTGGGGTGTGACAACTAAAGACCGCATGGTAAGTTGCAGCCATTAGAGGTTCCCGAGTGGAAGTGGGAATAGATTACTATGGATTTTATCACCAAATTTCGAAGGACTGCAAGGGGCATCGATGCAATTTGGGTGATTGTATATAGGTTGACGAAGAGCGCTCACTTCCTTGCTATTAGTGAGAGCTCTTCCGTTGAGAGGTTGGTACAAGTGTATGTTAGGGAGGTGGTATCGTGGCATGGAGTGCTGATCTCGATTGTCTCAGATCGAGATGCGTGTTTTATTTCCAGATTCTGGAAGAAATTTCATGAGGAATTGGGTATGAGGCTACATTTTAGTACCGCATACCACCCACAGACAGACAGGCAGAGTGAACGGACGATTCAGACACTCGAGGACATGCTCCGAGCATGTGTGTTGGATTTCGGCGGGAGTTGGGACTCGTATTTGCCATTGGCAGAGTTTTCCTACAACAACAGCCATCATTCGAGCATTGGTATGGCACCCTTTGAACTGTTGTCTGGGAGGAGGTGTCGAACTCCTATCTGTTGGGGAGAGGCAGGGCAACATCTAATGGGTAGTACAGAGATTGTGCTTCAAACGACAGAACAGATACAATAGGTCAGGAAGAGGTTGATGACCGCTCAGAGTTGCCAGAAGAGTTATGCGGACAGGCGCCGGTCCGAGCTCGAATTTCAGGTCGGCGACTTTGTGCTCCTGAAGATCTCTCCTTGGAAAGGAGTGATCCGATTCAGGAAGAGAGGCAAGCTGGGGCCCCGATATGTTGCTCCTTTTAGGGTGATCGTGAGGGTAGGCAGGGTAGCCTACCGGGTGGAACTACCTGCTGAGTTGGGTCAGATTCATGACACCTTTCACGTATCTCAGCTGAGAAAGTGTATAGCCGACGAGTCGACAGCGGTACCATTAGAAAATATTCATGTGGATGCGAGCCTAAACTATGTTGAGAGACCAGTGGCTATTCGGGATCGGAAGATCAAAGTTATGAGGAACAAGGAGGTGCCTCTGGTGCAGGTCCAGTGGCAGCATCGGAAGGGGTCAGAGTTAGCTTGGGAGCCAGAGCGTGAGATGCGTGAGCAGCATCCAAAGTTGTTTACAGAGTAAGACTTCGAGGATGAAGTCTAATTCTAGTGGGGGAGAATCGTAACATCCGGATTCCCAGGTATATTATTTTATTCATTTATTTTGGAGTTGTGGAGGGACTCGGCGAGTTGGTCCTTAGATTTACCGAGTAGGGTCGCAAATTCTCATCCGGATTGATGACCGGTCTCGGCAAGTTCATGGGTGGACTCGGCGAGTCCGTGCTGTTTAATGAAACCCTAATCTCTCGGGTTTGAGACCTATTTAAAGGCCCTTAGGGCCGTTATTTGCATCTACCAGTCCCTTGAGAGAAACCCTAGAGTGCTTGAGCATTTTGGGAGAGAGAGAGGAGGCCATTGTTGACCTTTGAAGTATTGTTTAGCAAGGAAAAGGAGGTTCTAGCCAAGAGGAAGCAAAGGAGGTGGACATTCTATGGATTTGGAGATCAGAGCATCACATTTGAGGTAATAATTTGGCTCCCCTTCTGTTGTTGTGATGATCATATTTATTTAGGGCTTCTTGGACCCTTTATTAGCTAGATTTGTTGTCCAATTAGTCCCTATTTGTGATGAGGCATTAGATCTGGATCCATAGAGGTCCAGAGAGCCTTACTCATCAAGATTTATGAAGATCAATGGGGGTTTTGACCATGGATTATGATTATTAGGGCTAAAACATCATATAGGATTAAATAGATGTTGTTTGTGCATCAAGAAATGGACTTTACATGATTATCATGCTTGGGAAGGTTGGATCTATGGATTAATGGAACGGATCTGACCTCAGGAGGTCAGTTTGGTTTGTGTATGGGATTGACTCGTCGAGCCAAAGAACCAACTCGACGAGTAGGGTTAGGGTTTCCCCGTAAATCACACAGTTGGTTACTTGCTGGGTTGGGGAATGACTCGATGAGTCAGAAGGGATCTAGAGGATGTGAGTACGCGATGGAACTCACTGAGTTGCCCAAAGGCACTCGACGAGTCGGGTCAGGTTGACCGTTAACTAGTGTTGACCATGGTTGACTAGTGTTGACTTGATAGTATTAATCATACAAAGTTAGGAAAGTATTAATGAGAGTTGTACTTATGATATAGGAGGACGATAGGTCCGGAGATTGGGCACGAGTGATTATCCGACATCAGCAGGTGAGTCTTGTCACTATGCCTTACCCGATGGGGTAATTATGTGTGACCAAAAGGTCTTATGTGTATGATGTATATGTGATGTAAGTTATATGTGATATGTTATGTGATATGATTATGATGTGGACCAGAAGGTCAAGATGATATGGACCGGAAGGTCAACAGATTCTGGGATGGAAATCCCCTGAGACACTTGGATTGGAAGATCCTATGGCCTGAAAAGGCGTATGTGCAGTATGTGGTATTTTGGGGAACTGACTAAGCATTCGTGCTTACAGTGTTATGTGATATGTGTTTCAGGTACTTACGAGGATCGCCAGAAGGCACCAGCTTGATCAATACACACTTGCAGATGTCATGTTTTTGAGATCTTGGGTTAAGGATTATGTTATGTATTTGTGGAAACATTTGATATTTTACTTTTGGAAGATTTAATAATGAAATGTTTTATTAAAAATTAAATGAAAAATTATTTTAAATTTTATGGTGTAAAACATACAAGAGTCAGTTCATTTATGAGTCATTACTTATTACTATGACAACATATACAACTGTACTAGGATGAGAACGTAGACAATTATACTATGATGAGAACATATACAACTAAACTTGGAGGAGAACATATACAACGATACTATGATGAGAACATACAAGTATACGATAACATAAATGTTATCCACTGTATCGGGGCATGCCTTCATTGTCATGGCCCGAGTTGTAACCAGAATCTCCTGGAGGGAGAGTGTGAGTGTGCGTATAGATCTATACAGGATTGACTATCCTACACCTTGCTGCTAGCTACAGCGGGACCTGCAGGTCTTCGGGTGCCAAGTGCCATACCTTTTGACGACTTATATTGTCGTGTTTTCCAGTCGATAGTATGGTACAATTAATCACATAATACCTTGATGTAAATCCAGTTTAAGGTAGATAGTACAACAGTAGTTCCTAAAATACAACACTACAGTACTACATTAATTTACCCTTTAAATTTATTTGGTGATTACTTCAGTTAAACATTAATGTACAAACTATATTTTTATAATGATAGTTATACTTGGGAACATTACACAATTTTACAAACACTTACAAACACTCACATACTTTTACTACAAACGTTTACAAAATCATACTTCAAACACTGGTTCAAACATTTTGATACAAACATAGACACTAAATACTTATGAACTCACCAGCTTTAATGCTGATAAACTCTTTCAAAATAACTTGTATTCTCACATCATCAGTAGATAGGTACCGATGATAGCTTTTGGGAAGATGGAGCGCATTCAAGACTCATCTTATATTTTGATTTATATTTTGGTGTCTTATATACTACAGAACACACTTGTATTAAAATTATCTATTTAATGCAATGGATGATGTTGTTTACTATTATACTGTGTTATGATACTGTACATCACATCATCCGCCCTAGAAAGTTTCTGCTGTTCTTGGTTTTGGGGTGTCATAGATTGGTATCAGAGAATTGTTTATAGTGAATTGAGTATATCAACCCGTAAAAGATGTACTAACTATAAACACATTGGGATTAAAACACTCTGACCAAGAGTATATACTTTTAAATAATAAAATATTTAACTATGTATACAAGACTGCACTCATACTAAAATCAGTGGCACAATGACAATTACAAAGGTATTACGATTGTTGAATATCACAATGGTCAGTCTTGGGAGTGGCATAGCCTGATCAACTATGCTGGTCCGAGGAGTGAGTAGCATATGCCCTAGAATGGTTGTGATATGGCAACAAGTCTAAAAACTTACCAACACTACCACAATGAAAGCACTAGAACAGAACATATGTATAAAATACTATAGGAGTATTTTATGTTACTATAATCACTTATCTGGGAACATAAAAATGTCTCTATCAAGTAGGTCAATAGTCGTTAAGTTCATACGCTAAATTTATATGAAATTTAGGCGTTATAGACTCAGAATCTCTGATCTTTGCTTCACTTCATGTCCTTGTTTGGTTGTGGATTTGGAGTTAGGACCACCTATTCAAAGGTCTAGCCTACTTCGATTTCATATAACTGGTATACACTACACAAGTCTTTACATAACTGATAAAGATCATATTATAATTATCTTAGGTAGTATGTCTATTTATATAAGATTCTTATACCCCTTTTCTCGCATAGATATCATGGCTTAATTCCATTATCATGACGACCCGTACTTTCCACCCTACAGCAATGTTTGATGGCTTGAAGCAGAGTCTGGTGATAAGCATCAAATCCCTTTGGATGATCATCACACAGAAGGCTTCTCAGATGGATCTGAATCGGAACCAGAAGTTAACAACCTACCCCAAGTAGATCAAGTCCCAATTAACAACCTCGACCAGCGTTTTAGGGTCCCACACCCTTGTGGGCAACAAACTTTGATCGCTGGAGCGACGAACAAGGTCAACCCTTACCCTACAACATGGACCAAAGCTTCTACAACATAAGTGAGGGTGGCTCGGCTGATCAAGCCCTACCCATATTGGTCCGTAGGATTGCTCGGAATGTGGAGCAAGGTCAAGCATCCATCGGCCGAGTAATGGAGATTGATGCCAACACTGGTGTCAACACGGTCCGCATTTGCCATCTCGAAGAGACAATGGAAAGGACCAGAAAGACTAATGAGACTCTGCAGCAACAGCTAACTGCCTCCTGAACTGAAGTCATAGAACTCTGAGTTCGCCGGAGGGCTCATGAATGACACCTCCAAGAAGTGGTTCGTCAGATGGAAGACCTTAGGGTTCGCCCGAGGAATTCCCATCTCTGTTAAAATATGTCTAGCACATCTTTTCTTTTGTTTGAGGAATAACATTTCGTATATGTGCTCTATGAAGCACTTGTCTGTAAAATATTTGTATCATTCAGTACACTATCTAGCCCCTAAGCTGCCAAACATTTTCCCTCATATGGTTTGATTTAAGACCTACTGTTAGGTTGTTTTTCCCGAAATCATTTACATTAGTAATACTAGTAATATTGGCAGTTATCTAATCTGTTAGAAAAATATGTACTCTTGTGTTTTTCCTACTCTTCTACTATACTGCTATTTCAAAACATACACTCATTCAATTGTTGGACCATGCTTACAATTGATTTTTAACTACCATGTACATCTTTCCTTTAAACTTATAGTTGAAGGATGCCTCCTCGCAAATCAACAAGGCGTAATCCTCCGAGTACCCCAACTCCAATACCACCTCCTCCACAATTTGGTGCGGCAGCTCTGAATGCTGCAGTGGCTGCGGCTATGGCTACGGCCATGGCTCAATATCACTCCCCTGATGCTAGCCGAGGTGGAACCCCTGTTAACTGTACTCAAGGTGAACTCCTTGTGCCCTCGAGAGAGTGCTCCTACAAGGACATCACCAACTGTAAGCCAAAGTCCTTCAAGGGGACTGGCAGAGTCATTTCCCTCTTGCAATGGTTTGAGAAGACGGTGTCGGTCTTCAAGATTTGTTCCTTTCCTGTCGTGAGTAAGGTCAAGTTTTCCGCTTGCACCTTTGAGGAGAAAGCCCTAACATGGTGGAACAGCCATGTCAAGTCACTCACTCTTGTAGTGGCAAACAACATGGGATGGGAAACTATGAAAGACCTCATGATTGAGGAGAACTGCCCGAGGGGCAAGATCCAGAAGTTGGAACAGGAGTTGTGGAGCCTAACCATGAGCGGCTCCAACATAGTCGCGTATACCACCAGGTTCAGTGAACTAGTGGCCCTCTGTCCCAACATGGTTCCCACCGAAGGGAAAAAGATCGAAGAGTACATCTGGGGCCTGGTGCCTCCGTATCAGGGAAATGTCTTAACTTCACACCCTGCTACCTTTGACAGTGCCAAACGATTGGCACAACAACTCGTCGACCATGGTGTCCAATCCCCATCATCATAAACAACCATGGCCATCTCAGAACCCTCCAAATCTGCTGATAATAAGCGGGAGTTCTAGGATGATAAGAAGAAACAAAGAGCTGCTAAAAGGTAAAGAGTCGTGGTGGTTCATGGTGTAATCGAACCTACCGCTACTACTCCAATAAGGCAGTATGCAGGAAGTTTTCCAAAGTGCAACAAATGTAACATTCACCACATCAGACCCTGCCGTGATATGTAGTGCTCTAACATCAACAAGAAAGGATATACTGTCCATTTATGCACGTCTCCGGCAAGGCCGATCACCCAAGTTCCCGATGTTGGTGTGAGCCAGGCTTGTTACGGATGTGGCGAAGTGGGACACTACAAAAGGGACTGCCCCAAAGCAAGAAATGCTGGTGTAGCAGGAAGATTTCTATCTATAGGCCACGAAGAAGTAGTTGCTGACCCTACGGTGGTGACTGGTACGTTTCTCCTCGATAACTCTTATACATGCATATTGTTTGATAATGGAGCAGAGAGAAACTTCGTGAATCATAAATTTACTCACTTACTTAAACATAAACCACCTACACTTAAGGAACTATTCACTATAGAAATGGATAATGGGAAAACTGAGAGCACTAATAACATATACATTGGATGTACCCTAACTCTAGATAGCCATTCATTTCCAATCGACCTCATGCCGGTCTTGATTAAAAGTTTCGACGTCATAATCGACATGGATTGGTTGAGTCTTCATCGTGCCGACATTATGTGTTACGAAAATGTTGTACGCCTTAATCTTCTGTCTAACGAAACTCTCATTATCTATGGTGACGAAATCGACATAAGTCTTCGTATCATCTCAAGTATTCAAGTACGGAAGTATATGCATAAGGAATATTGTGCATTCCTTGCTCACGTTGTCGATATGAGACTAGAAACGAAGGAACTAAAGAACATTCCGATAATGAGCGACTTTTTTGACATCTTTCCTAAAGAATTACCAAGATTACCTCCGCAACGACAAGTCAAGTTCAGAATCAACTTAGTCCCAAGAGCTGCCCCAGTAACCAAATCGCCCTACCGATTAGCACCAGCAGAGATGCAGGAACTATCTGGTCATCTTAACGAACTACTCAGCAAGGGCTTTATAAGAGCAAGCTTCTCACCCTGGGAAGCACCGGTCTTGTTCGTTAAGAAGAAAGACGGATCATTCTGTATGTGTATCGACTACAGAGAACTCAACAAACTGACAGTCAAAAATCGTTACCCTCTGCCTCGCATAAACGATTTATTTGACCAACTGCATGGGGCGAGTTATTTTTCCAAAATTGATCTAAGATTCATATATCACCATTTACAAGTGCTAGAGGAGAATGTTCCAAAGACAGCCTTCCAAACTCGTTACGGACACTACGAGTTCGTGGTGATGCCATTCGGATTGACCAATGCGCTCGCAGTGTTCATGGACCTAATGAATAGAGCATGTCGTCCTTACTTGGATTAGTTCGTCATCATCTTCATTGATGACATTCTGATTTACTCTCGAAGTAAGGAAGAGCATGGCGATCACCAGCGACAAGTTCTAGGAACTTTACAAACGGAGAAGCTCTATGCGAAGTTCTCTAAATGTGAATTTTGGATCCGAAGAGTCGAATTATTAGGACATGTGGTTAGCGAAGAGGGAATCCATGTGGACCCATATAAAATTAAAGCCATTGAGAATTGATCATAACTGAAGACGCCTAAAGAAATTCGTCAACTTTTAGGTCTCGCTGGCTACTAGCACAGGTTCATACAGAACTTCTCTAGAATTGCGAAACCTTTTACTACACTAACCCAGAAAGGAGTGGCCTTTGACTGGGAAGAGAAACAAGAAAAAGCATTTCAAACGCTGAAGCGAGCCTTATGCACCGCACCGATACTATCCCCCCCCCCCCCGACAGGATAGAAGACTTCGTTGTATACTGCGATGCATCCAACCAAGGGCTTGGTTGTGTTCTGATGCAATGAGGTAAGGTCATCGCCTATGCCTCGAGATAGCCGAAGACACACGAAGTCAACTACACTACACACGATCTTGAGCTGGGGGCAGTTGTGTTTGCCCTGAAGATGTGGAGACACTATATGTATGGTAAGACAAGCACGATCTTTATAGACCGTAAGAGTTTTCAGCACATATTCAATCAGTAGGAGCTCAACATGAGACAACGACGGTGGGTCGAGCTACTCAATGACTGCGAAGATGAAATTCGTTATCATCCGTGTAAAGCCAACGTAGTAGCACACACCCTAAGTCGAAAAGAATATTCTGGTCGAAGGGTCAAATCATTGACAATGACTATCCATTCACACTTTTCTACAAAAATTCAGGAGGATCAACTTGAAGCCTTGAAACCTGAAAACATGGCGGGTGAATCCCTTAGAGAAATGGATAAGAACATAGAAGCTAACGGTGGATGAGCCTTATATTTCATGGACCAGATCTGGACACCGAAACACTATGGCCTCCAAGACTTGGTCATGACCGAGGCACACAACACTCAGTATTCCGTTCACCCAGGTTTAGATAAGATGTATTTGGATCTTAAAAAGTTACACTATTGGCGTAACAAGAAAGCAAAGATTGCTACCTTTGTGAGTAAATGCCTTACTTGCGCAGAGGTTAAGGTCGAATACCAGAAACCCTCCGGTTTGTTGCAACAACCAGAGATTCCAAAATGGAAGTGGGAGCGGATCACTATGGATTTTATAACCAAGTTGCCCAAGACAACGGGTGGACATGAGTACATCCTACCATCCTCAGATAGATGGACAAAGTGAGAGGACTATCCAAACACTAGAAGATATGTTGAGAGCCTGTGCGATCGACTTTAGGAAAGCATGGGATACTCACTTACCCCTTGTCGAGTTTTCCTACAATAACAGTTATCACACGAGCATCAAAGCTGCTCCATTTGATGCCCTTTATGGCCGGAAGTGCAGATCCCCTCTGTGCTGGGTTGAGGTGGGTGACATCCAGCTAGCTAAAGGACAAGTTCCTGATAGCACTCTCATAGGTCCGGAAATCATACGGGAAATGACAGAGAATATCGTTCAGATTTGTGAACGATTGAAGGCCTCTAGAGGCCGACAGAAAAGCTACACAGACAAACAAAGGATGCCTTTAGAATTCCAGATGGGAGACCACGTTCTTTTGAAAGTCTTGCCCAAGAAGGGCTTGATACACTTCGGAAAGCATGGGTAGCTCAATCCAAGGTACATAAAGCCTTTCAAGATTCTCGCTAGAGTCGGCCCTGTAGCATACAAAGTCAACCTACCCCATGAGCTCAGTAACGTACATTCTACATTCCATGTCTCAAACTTGAAAAAGTGTCTGTCCGACGAGACTCTTGTAATTCCACTCGAAAAGATTGAAATCAACGAGAACCTCAACTTCGTGGAAGAACCTGTAGAGATCATGGACCGTGAGGTCAAGCAGACGAACCAAAGCCACATCCCGATAGTGAAGGTTCGCTGGAACGCCAAGCGAGGACCTAAATTCACTTAGGAGCAAGAGGATCAGATGAAACTCAACTATCCTCATCTATTTGCTTAGTTATTTGTAACTGCTTACTTGCTTAAACTCTAATTTTGGTATGAAATTCCCTCTAATGGGGCGATGATGTGACAACCCGTTATTTTAGGTCAATGTAATGACTAAAAGTCGAGTCTTGTAACCTCTTTGTAAAGTAATAAGAATATCATCGAAAATGAAATGTTCAAAAAGCTCTGTTTGGGTACACTATGGGGTAGATATCATGATAAGGTTTCCAAAAATATAAAGAACACTAAAATCCAAGCCATAACGAAGGAGTTATGACTAATCTAAGATTCATAACGCTATCGGTAAAGCGTTGTTAAGCATAAAACAAGAAAATGTCAATAAAATACTTTTTAGACTTACGCATCTAAATGAAAGTCATAGATATCATTAAATCGTGAACATACATAAAAAGAACACCCAAATCTGACTTCGTATGAGGAAGTTATGAATTTTCGAAGTTTCTGACTAGGTAGTAGACAGCTAAAAAATCGAAATAGAGATCGAGCGGTCTTTAGTTGACACAACCTAAATGAAAGTTGAATAACCCGACAATAGGAGTACAACAGTAGAAAGTCTGACAAAAATAGACATCAGATGAAGGTGTTATGGGATTTAAACGGACTTTTCCAGGCCCGGTCTGTTAAAAATAATATAATAAAAATAAATTCAAAATTAGCTGACGGAGTCTACATGAGAGTTGTAGATCCTTTTCACACCTACGCCGTGCATATAAAGAACGTTGAAATCATAGCTCGTACGCAAAAGTTACGGATTTTACAAGTTTGGGACACAAAACCCGAGGCTGACTCAGCCTCACGACATGAGGGAACCATGCTCACGATGTGAGCTCATGATTGATGGGTTGCATGGTGTTAGACACGTTAACTCGTCCAAGAGGATCACGCTGACTAAGCCTCACAACGTGAGCAATCCAAAACTCACGACGTGAGACCCCAAATCAGCCCCTATAAATAGAAGTTTAAGGGTGCCGGTTTTGTGCTCATCTCTTTCCATCTAAGTGTCGTTACTCTTTGTGATTACCTCGATAAGCCTTCCCGAAGCCCCGGTTTTTCATACTCGAGTCTCGAAGGAATTCCTACACTCTCGAGATCCCCGAAAATCCAGAGATATGAACTCTCTCTAATCGAAGTTCTGCTCGATTCTTCTCGCAACTACTTCAAAACAACCACTTCAATCAAGTGAGTTCATACCCCTTAATCAACCTTGAAATGCTTTTAAATGTTTTTAAATGCTTTATGGAGGGGGGATACAAGTTGAACCATGTTAGTGTTGGATAAGGTGTCTAAGTCCATAACTATTTCTGGTAAATACTTGACTCGATCGGGCGTGGTCCATTTGGGTTGCATGATACCATGCAATTGGATAAACTAAATGAGAGAAATAACACATATGGTTTATTAATATATTATAAGTTCTAATATATTAATAATATTGTTTAATTAGTTTTGATCAAGAATTAATTTAGAATTAATTAAGTGATCAAAAGAATAACTAATTAAATATATGGGTAGATTATATAAATCTTCCATTTCTTATATAGTGGGCTAAAGGGCTCCATGCATTATCAAGTTGGGTGTCACCCATAGGATGCTCCATGGATGCTCCATGGAGTTAACCCATGGATTGAGAAATGAAGAGTCATGTTACATTAGGGTTTTAACTAATGCAACACACTATATAAGGACCATGTCTCTCCCCAAAATCAGCTACACTAAAGAAATAAGAGGGCTTGGCCGATTTTGCATGTGTTAGAGTATTCTCTCAAGTTTATTCTTTGCATTTGGTGTTGTGTGAAGTATTTGAGGCATCACACTTGAGGTGCTAGGCTCACAAGGTTTCAAGGAACACTTACAATAACAAGGTATGTAGTTCTATCTATTATTCAAGTTCAAATTGTTCCCCATGTATGCTAGATAGGATCATAGCCTTGGATATCAACTTTGCATGATAATTAGACAAACATAGATCCAAGGTTATTAGGGTTTCTTGTACACTTAGGAAGTGTTAGAATGCTCAAAAACCAATAGTGGTATCAGAGCCTAGGCTTGTTTGTTTGTTATTTGTGCTAAATAGTTGAAAAAAGTCGATATTTTTGCAATCTGATTGATGAACTCGCCGAGTCCATGGGGGGACTCACCGAGTCATGTGAATCTTCAACCTACTCGCTGAGTAGGTTCATGCACTCGGCGAGTAAGAGCCTCATATTGCATTTTTTTCGACTTTAGTTGTTGGAAATGGACTTCAAACATTACCCTAAACTGTTTTGGTACTTGCAAACCTGTTTTTGATGGTGTAATGTCTTTGCTAATCCATTTACAACAACAAGTTATCAAAATTACAAAGTTTTAAATGTAATTTTTGTTTCATGAAAGTGTTCATATTCATGTTATTGATCTTATGCTGTTTAGATGATCTCAAGAATTATTTGTAACCTATGTGGTAGATTAATTCATGATCATTATGTGTTTTAATGGAGTCCATAACTTGTCCTCAAGTTATGGAAAGCCAAAAGTCACTTTGCTTTAAAACCATTAAAAAAACACATGGGTTATAAAAATGAAGAGTCTTCATTTTTAATACCGTAATAAACTCATAAGTTACAAGAAATGAAAAGTTTTGAAATTTTACAAAACTTTCCCTCAAGTTTTGGAACAAGTAAAGTCTTGATTAAAACTTTAGTTCCAACCCTTAGTATTTCAAAAGTTAAAATTCAACCCTGATACTTATAATATTATTATTTAATTATATATATATATATATATATATATATATATATATGTATAAGATCAAAGTCGTCTTACCGCTAGTACGTCTCATTCACGAAGCCGGTCTATAAGGTGGGTATAAGGTGGTTGCCTATAAAATGGCAACTTAATAGGTGTCCACTCTCACCCACCGCTTGCTTGACTGGTGGAGGGTCGTTAGCCGAACCGGTAAGAACAGGACTTATAAATTCTCATTAAAAGTATGATGAATATTATAAAGTAACTAAATGTTTTATTAAATTCCCAATCTTAGTTACGTTAGGAAAAATGTGAATAAGGTGCTAATCCATGAAATTACACTTTACACTTTGTCTAGGTCGTTAGTGGAGTGTGTGTGGTTAACCGGCACACTAACTTGGACTTAACAAGGTAGGTAAAGGGTGACTTAATATTTATCATAGTATCGATGGAGCGTGTGTGGTTAACCGACACATCGATTGAGGGGTAATTTATTAAGGGTACCAAGTAATTTGCATGGTTACTTCACACCTCGTTTTATGATCCTCGGCATCCCAGTCACAAAACATGGAGGGCACACTCAAGATTGAAACATGCCTTTGAAAAGTTCATTGAATCTCAAAAGAATCTAGGAGTTTCTAAGAACCAAATTAAATATTTTTTAATATTTCGACTTTGGTGGAAATTAGTGAATCGTCATTCACTTATCTTTCAAATATGTTATTACTTAGATTACGGCATACCTCTTCTGAGTATAATATATTGTGATTGGGTCCTAGCCTTAATACTACATTTGGGTGTTTTATTAAAGACTATCTCTATTTCTAAACTAAACTTTTTCTGGCTTTGATGCTTGTGGCTCTAATCCTAATGGCTCCTTTTCTCTTATGAACTTGTGTGGGAAAGTCACTTTTGATGGATCCAACTTTAATGAATGGATCAGAAACATCCGAATGATTACCCACTACGAGGACAAAGAATATGTCCTCGATAAGGAGCTTAAGGAGATTGATGAGACAGTTGCTACTCATCAAGAGATCGCTGACTTTAGGGCACATGAAAGGGATGCCACCAAGGTGGCATGCATCATGATGGCCACTATGACAGTCGATCTCCAAATGTCCTACGAGGACTACTACCCTTTTGAAATGCACCAAGATTTGATGGAAAGATACCATCAAAGTGCATGACAAGAGAGGTATGAAATCATCTCCATCATGATAACAACCTGAATGAAGGATGGAGAACCCATCACAGGCCACATGTAGAAAATGCAACGATTTGTGGACCGCTTGCTGAAGCTTAATGTGAACTTCCCCGAGGAGCTAGCAATATATATTATTTTGCACTCCTTACCTTCATCTTATGATCAATTCCGGATGACATACCACATGAACAAGGAAGAGGTCACTCTCAGCAAACTTCAAGGACTCTTAAAGACCGCAGAAAGTGATCTCAAGGGTAAGGCGGTTGTTATTACTCCTAATCCTGCCAACTCCACCCCTGTCTTGGCAATCGGGAAAGGACAATGGAACAAGAGAAAGAGTTCTTCGAAGGGTACCAAGGTTAGGACCCTTGATGGCTCTTCTTCAAGTGGAACCAAGAAAGGTTTCATCACTCCTTCTTCTGAGCCAAAGGAGGCTGAATGCTTCTATTGCCATGAAAAGGCACATTGGAAATGGAACTACCCAAAGTACCAACAAGATGTGAAGGATGGGAAAGTTAAACCCAACCATGCAGGTATTTACACTATCTTATCTAATAACCCACCCCATTCTTACTCACGGGTCCTTGATACCGGTTGTGGTACTCATATCTGTTCTAATTTGCAGGGACTAAGAAGAAGTGAGAATGTGGAGCAAGCAAGGATAAACTTGATCATGGGAAACAGGAAAGCTTCACCTGTCACCAAGATTGGAGTTTATACATTATCGCTAAGTAGTGGGTTTAGTTTATATTTGAATAAATGTTGTTATTCGCCAGAAATGGCAAGAAATATTATTTCCTTTCATGCAATGTATAAACAAGGTTTCACCTTTTCATTTGATAATGAAGTTGGTTCAATTAATGCTTTTTTTAATAATGTTCTTTATTTTAAAGCGGTACCTTGTGATGGCGTGTATGAAACTGTATCTGTGGTTGATAACTTTGGATATAATGTATTGTGTGTTGATTCTGTTAATAATAATAACTTGGATGAATCATCACTATGGCATTGTTGTCTTGGACATATAAGCAAGAAATGCATAGGCGAACTCCTAAAGGCTGGAGTCTTTGAGTCATTTGACCTAAAGTCCGATGATAGTTGCGAATCATGCTTACTTGGAAAAATGACAAAGTCACCCTTCACAGGTTCTTGTGAGAGGGGTGAAGGTTTGTTGGATCTTGTGCACACGGATGTGTGTGGACCATTCAAACATGCCACAAGGGATGCTAATCATTATTATTCGACTTTTACTGATGATTACAGTAGATATGGATATTTCTACTTAATCAATCATAAGTCAGAGACTTTCGATAGGTTTAAGGAATTTAAACAGGAAGTCGAGAATCAATTGGGCAGGAACATTAAGATGCTTCAATCTGATCGAGGTGGTGAGTATCTTAGTTCAGAGTTCCTCGACTATCCTAGGGAATGTCGGATTGTCTCACATTTGACACCTCCCAGGACACCACAGTTGAATGGTGTAGCTGAGAGGGGTAATCGAACCTTGTTGGATATGTTTCGTTCCATGATGAGTAGAGCTTCGCTACCTATCTCATTCTGGGGGTATGCCTTAGAGACTACCACCCACATTCTTAATCTAGTCCCTACAAAGAAAGTTGCCAAAACTCCTCACGAGATGTGGACTAGTAAAGTACCTAAACTAGACCACATAAAGATTTGGGGTTGTGAGGATTTTGTCAGGCGCGAGTCTCATGATAAGCTAGAACCCCGAAGCGAGAGGTATATTTTCATCAGCTACCCACAAAGATCCTTTGGCTACCTCTTCTACAGACCTAGTGATAATGTGGTCTTTGTAGCAAGAAGAGGAGTCTTTCGAGAGAGAGAATTTATAAGCCAAGGAGACAGTGGGAGGAAAATTGACCTTGAAGAGCTTCAAGAGTCAAGTGGTGAAGGAAATTCAAACCCTAGCCCTCAACTTGAGGAGGAAACTCCTATTGAGCCAATTGACAAGTTTGTACCTCTGAGGCGTTCCACGAGAGTTCGGAATGCACCTGAGCATTACTATGGGTTCCATATTACTGCGCAAGGTGAGACACCTATTAGTGATGAGACACTAGTAGGTCTGGATGAACCTAACAGCTACGCGGAAGCCATGGCAGGCCCTGAGTCTGCTAAATGGAAAGAGGCTATGGATAGCGAGATACAATCCATGTATAACAATCAAGTTTGGAACTTGGTTGAGAATGTACCAGGTCGTAAGACTGTAGGGTGCAAATGGATATTCAAGACGAAGACCGACATCGATGGTAATGTACATACTTATAAGGCTCGACTGGTTGCAAAGGGCTTCTCTCAAATTCCTAGAGTGGATTATGATGAGGCTTTTTCTCCAGTAGCCAAGATTAAGTCTATTAGGGTTATGTTACCCATAGCTGCATTTCATGACTATGAAATTTGGAAAATGGATGTCACAAACGCTTTCCTTAATGGAAAGTTGACTGAAGATGTTTACATGAGTCAGCCAGAAGGTTTTGTCAGCAACGAGTACCCTAATAGAGTGTGTAAGCTTGAGAAATCCATTTATGGTTTAAAGCAAGCTACTCGCAGATGGAATCTTTGCTTTGATGAGAAAGTCAAGGAATTTGGCTTTTCTAGGAGTGAAGATGAATCTTGTGTGTATATCAAGGCTAGTGGGAGTATAGTAAGCTTTTTGGTATTGTATGTGGATTACCTACTACTCATAGGAAATGACATCCCAACTCTGCAGGAAGTTAAGTCCTGGTGTAGGAAGTGTTTCTCTATGAAGGACCTAGGAGAAGCTGCCTATATTCTAGGGATAAGGATTTTGAGAAACCAGAGTAAAAGACTAACTGGACTTAGTCAAAGTACATACTTGGACAAGATGTTGAAGAGATTCAGCATGCAGAACTCCAAGAAAGGAGAGTTACCCATCCAGAGTAACGCCAGATTGAGTAAGAAACAAAGCCCATGTACCGAGGCTGAGATAGCAGAAATGAGTCAAGTACCTTATACTTCAGCAGTAGGCTCGATCATGTATGCTATGACGTGTACTCGACCTGATATAGCTTTTTCCTTGAGCATGATTAGCAGGTATCAGGGGAATACTGGCAAGGCACACTGGACTGCGATAAAGAATATCTTCAAGTACCTACGGAGGACTAAGGACTGGGTCCTTACCCTCGGTGGGAATGATGACTTGAGAGTTGTAGGGTATAGTGATGCTAGCTTCCAGACTGATAGGGATAATTTCCGCTCTCATTCGGGCTGGGTATCTACCTTAAACGGAGGAGCAATCACTTGGAAGAGTTCCAAGCAGGAGACAGTGGTTGATTCCACTTGTGAATCAAAGTATATAGCAGCAAGCGAGGCAGCAAAGGAGGCAATATGGCTAAAGAACCTTATTCGATACCTTGGAGTTGTACCAACTATAAAGGAGCCCATGGAAATTTTCTATGATAGTGAAAGTGTTGTTGCCTTAGCCAAGGAACCTAGGTATCACGGGAGATCCAGACACATCGACAGAAAATATCATTTTATCATACATTGCATAGAAGAAGGAATCCTCGTGGCAAAGAGGGTATAATCGGATGAGAACCCAGCAGATCCCCTCACGAAGGGATTGAGTAGGTTTAAGCATCTCCAACATGCTTGGAGCATAGGGCTGAAGGATGATATGAATTTTAGCAATTAGATAAATTATGGAATTTGTAAAGTGTTATTGACAATTGATAACGAATAAAAGTTGTGTTTATTTATGAGTAAAGTGTTACTATGTTTTGTCAATCATTTACTATAATTTCTTTTGCATGTTTTGACTTCCAGAATAGTATGTTGTGGTTTCACATATTATTCAAATTTTCCACAGTCAGTCATATGTTGGAAGTAGATATGAAGTAAGACTGTCATGAAGTTGGTTGTAGGTGTCAGGATATAAGACAACACTTCATGAGTGCTCATAAGTTCTGAGTATTGGAATCAACCCACGCTCACTAGAATGACTTCATGGAATTTTATCTCGAGTGATCGTGAGACGGTAATATCATATATGTCTTCAAACCTAGAGATATGATTTGTTGCCTATAAATTGATTATGCATTGATTGTACAAAAATGCAATGGTAACTTGATGTTATAAAACGTACTTTTGTGTATAATTCAACTAGTAGTAGAACAAACATATGAGTCGAAGTTATTTGTTCATTACTTGGATTAGAAGCTGATATCTGGGCCCCTCGATGATTTTTGTTTTGACCTATGTATCGGGCCCGGTTAGAACTAAGTTGATGTGTTCAATTAAGTTCTTTGTCAAACAAATCGGAAATCAGGAAACAAACTGTTGGACAATAAGTAAGACATTGTTCCATGTATTTGTCCAGCTGATATCTATAATAGAGGATTATATCATCACTTATCTTAAATGGCGTATCAACATCTTCTCAGTTCCGAGAGACCTTGAAAGAGCTACGATTGCCGATCGGTTCCTGAAGTATTGCAGTTATAGTTATTAGACTTATCCAAGTGGGAGACTGTTGGATAAGGTGTCTAAGTCCGTAACTATTTCTGGTAAATACTTGACCCGACCCGGCATGGTCCATTATAAGTTCTAATATCTTAATAATATTATTTAATTAGTTTTGATCAAGAATTAATTTAGAATTAATTAAGTGATCAAAAGAATAACTAATTAAATATATGGGTAGATTATATAAATCTTCCATTTCTTATATAGTGGGCTAAAGGGCTCCATGGATTATCAAGTTGGGTTCCACCCATAGGATGCTCCATGGATTGAGAAATGAAGAATCATGTTACATTAGGGTTTTACCTAATGCAACACACTATATAAGGACCATGTCTCTCCCTAAAATCGACTACACTAAAGAAATAAGAGGGCTTGGCCGATTTTGCATGTGTTAGAGTATTCTCTCAAGTTTATTCTTTGCATTTGGTGTTGTGTGGAGCATTTGAGGCATCACACTTGAGGTGCTAGGCTCACAAGGTTTCAAGGAACACTTACAACAACAAGGTATGTAGTTCTATCTATTATTCAAGTTAAAATTGTTCCCCATGTATGCTAGATAGGATCATAGCCTTGGAAATCAACTTTGCGGAATAATTAGACAAACATAGATCCAAGGTTATTAGGGTTGCATGTACACTTAGGAAGTGTTAGAATGCTCAAAACCCAACAGTTAGTTATTAGATCAATCGCATGTGATTAATAACTAGCATACGAATGGATTTATAATACTTTAAACTGTTTTACCAATCAAATGACTTCAAACTGTTTATCAAACTATTTTACATGTTAAACTCTTTATCAAATTCACTTTTGTATACTAAACCTTTCTTTTACATTTTTCAAACTTATATATTGTTAAAACCATGTCTACTACATATATAGTTTTATAAATAAGGTTTGAAGGACTTAGAAGAGATAACCCACTTTACTTCCTATCGTTGTTTGGTTGTGGTCTTAAAGTACCCAGTTGTTTGTCCTATTGTCATTGAATCCTTAGTTACATATTATGTATATATGTATAGATATAAAGACTTTTATCTCAGTTCAGTACATTCAGTCATACAAATAAGTTTACTAATAAACTATAATAAGTATAGTTTAAAGTTATACTACTTACTACTTCTAGTTCAATGAAGTATACAAGAGTCAATTCATTTATGATTCATTATTTATTACTATGAGAACATATACAACTATACTAGGATTATAATGTATACAACTATACTATGATGAGAACATATACAACTAAATTAGGCGGAGAACATATACAATGATACTATGATGAGAACATACAAGTATACGATAACATAAATGTGATCCACTGTATCGAGGCATTCCTTCATTGTCATGGCCCGAGTGATAACCAGAATCTCCTGGAGGGAGAGCGTGAGTTTGTGTATAGATCTATACTGGATTGACTATCCTACACCTTGCTGCTAGCTACAGCGGGACCTACAGGTCTTCAGGTGCCAAATGTCATAGCTTTTGACAACTTACATTGTCATGTTTTCCAGTCGATAGTATGGTACAATTAATCACATAATACCTTGATATAAGTCTGGTTTAAGGTAGATACTACAGCAGTTGTTCCTAAAATACAACACCACAGTACTATATTAATTTACCCTTTACATTTATTTGGCGATTACTTCAGTTAAACATTAATGTACAAACTATATTTTGATAATGATAGTTATACTTGGGAACATTACACACTTTTACGAACACTTACAAACATTCACATACTTTTACTACAAACGTTTAAAAACTCGTACTTCAAACAATGGTTCAAACATTTTGATACAAACATAGACACTAAATACTTATGAACTCACCAGCTTTAATGCTGATAAACTATTTCAAAATAACTTGTATTCTCAGGTCATCAGTAGGTAGGTACCGATGATAGCTTTTGGGAAGATGGAGCACATTCAAGACTCATCTTATATTTTGATTTATGTTTTGGTGTCTTATATACTACAGAACACACTTGTATTAAAATTATCTATTTAATGCAATGGATGATGTTGTTTACTTGTTTACTATTATACTATGTTGTGATATTGTACTTGACGTGCTCCGCCCCAGAACGTTTATGCCGTTCTTCGTTTTTGAGTGTGACACATTTTTTGAAAAGTGTCACTAATTTTGTGACACATTTTTTCAAAAGTAACGCAAAGGGCTGTTGGCTTTTAGCGACAGTTGCTGTGACAACCCAAGTTATCCCGTTACATTTTCCCCGTTACCATTAACAGAATATTCCACTGTATAAAAGTTCCGTTAATTAGAGGGCGTCAATTTAATAAACATTCCATTGGTTCACATTAATATGCCGTTAAGTCGTGATAAAAGGAAATAAAAACACATAACACACATTTCCATTTAAATGGAAAATGTTAAGTTTTATTGTTACGACCACTAAATCGGGTGAGACCAAAAGCCCCGTTTAACAGCAGTATCGGGTAAAATCCCACTGAGCCCCGACTCGGAACCCTATATAAGGATGAGTGGAGTCCATTGGAGACTTTTTACACTCTCTCTCTCTAAACTCTCTCTCTCTCTAGACCCATTTTCTCCCCAAATCCGCAACGAAATGCTTCCAAATCATAAGTCCACTTACCCTAGCTTATTCTAAACATACTATGTCACACCCTAAAACCACGAACGGCGGAAACGTTCAGGAGTGGAGGACGTCATGTACAGTATCACAACAGTGTAATATAATAAAGAAGCAACAACATCATCCATTGCATTATAAGTAAAGTTTTTATACATGTGTGTTTCTTTCATTGTAGTAAGACACCAAAAATATACAATCAAAATAAAAGACGAGACTTGTCTGCTCCGTCTTCTCAAAACCTGGCCTCCGTACCTGTCTACTGATGACCTGAGAATACAAGTTATTTTGAAAGCGGGTATCAGCTTTAAAGCTGGTGAATTCATAAGTATATAAGTGTCATTGCCTTGTTTGTGAAAATCTGTTATAAAGGCCATGTAAATTGTTAAATGAAAATGTTGATGTACGTATGAAAAACCCTAGAAAATCCCTTATTTCCTATCAGTTTGAGATGTAGTCTCCTACCAAGACCCGAATGTTTTGTAAGTAAAATGATAGTTTTCCTTTAATTGTTTAGTACTAAAGTAGTTAGTCTAATTCATCGTTTATGTGAAAGAATCACAAAATAAAGTAAACTGGAAAATGTACTACTGTAAGTGTTGTCACTAGGTACTAGGACTAACACATCATATGTAACTGTTATCCCAAGGTACTAGGGTTAACACGACCTATATAACCTAATGAACATCAGAAGATTGTCCAATTGCCCTCTGTAGAAGCAGCAGGGGGAAGGAAGGGTTAGTCCCTTTAAAGGTACTCCTAGTATAAGTAATAACTGTAGGCATCCGTAGATGTTCATCACCCACTGTTGCTAACAGATGGGTTCCGGAATGGTTAGTCCCGTCCGTATATCCCGAGGTACTAGGGATAGGGTCCCATCTAGGTATCCCGAGGTACTGGGGATAGGGTCCTGTCTAGATATCCCGAGGTACTAGGGATATGCAGGAAGATTTAAACAGAAGGTACTAATAAATCATCCTCGCAATTCGAGATACAAGTATTCATGTTAATGTACACAATTAAGTGTATCTACGTAAAGGTACTCATGTAATGCGTTCATGTAAGCGTGTTCATGTATCATGTAAGTATATGTAAACGTACTCATGTATCATGTAATCAGATGTAAAGGTACTCATGTATTAGGTAATGTACTGGTATAGACTCATGAATGAAGTGACTCTTGTGTGATTCCTTGTAATAGGAATTATGTTTGATATCTCCAAATTATCCCTATGATAACTTACTGGAAGGTAATTGGTCATTCAAGTAGGTTTATACACTCTTACTACTCAAGGGTGTGAGAAACTAAATGAAAACTGTAAACTATAACATCAATACATATATAACAATATAAGTGTACATGCATAGTTTAGTTCAATAATGTAAAATGGTTTTATAAGACATCTTATGGGTTTTGAAACAAAAATTAACAATGACTTGATGCCATTTTTAATATACATTTCAAAGGTAAAACAATTGATAACAATGCATTTTTAAGATTTAAAACCATTTCATGCATCACATTTTGTAGTATGTGAAATCTGTTAAATGACAAACACAGTCATAAAATACATAACAATGATTTAATAACATGTTTGTTTCTACTTGTATTCCCCCCCCCCCCTTTAAAGCATTTAAAATCATTTAAAACATTGATTAGGGGTATGAACTCACCTGTAGTTGGTGATTGGAATGAACTGAACGGTATAGGATTGCTAGGTGTCAAGCGAGGACTTGTACACACACTATGATCCTATTGAACATATAATCACACATATATGCATTCAGTTAGTCTCAAATCACTAATTGATAATCTTAAGACATCCTAGACATAATAAACACTTTATATAAGTGTTTTAAGCCCTAAGGATTGCATCTAAGCTAATGTGGGACAAGGTACTTGTGTTTAGGGTTCCAAAGGATCCCATATATGAGTTTACTCCTCATATACCAACACACATGGAGTTTACGGTTGTAAACTCTTGAGTTTACGGCCGTAAACTCCCAAACATGTGTCTTTGGTGTGTTTTGAAGTCCCAAATGGTTCCTAAAATTAATCCAACTTGGTGGTTAAGTCCTTGGAAGGGTTTAAGGTCTAGAAGTACTCCAATTAAGAGTTTATGGCCCTAAGGCCATTCCCCTTAGAGTTTACGGCCGTAAACTCTAAGTATATGGTGTTTTTGTTGTTTTCAAGCCTCTTGCTTTTGAAGGACATGTTCTAGACAATTGTTTAAAGCTAATGAGAACCCTAGGCACACTTTGGTGCCATTCTTTTGAGTTTACGGCCCAAAAGCATTCTCTTGGCCGTAAACTCACTTTGATAAGTCATTTTGGTGAGTTTTGGTCCTTCATTTAAGTGGAAACAATTTCTTGTAAAGGTCTAGGGCTTTAGGTGTCATAAAAACACCCTTTTGTCCATTTCATTGGAGTTTACGGCCTAAGATTCACTTGGGCCATAAACTCACTTTTGTTTGTGTCTTTTGATGTGTTTAAGGCCTTATACTACTTGGGAACATAGTCTAGATACAAGCCTTAAAGTCCTAGAGTCCTTAAATCATCATTTTAGTGTTTGATTTTGGAGTTTACGGCCTAGGATTATCTAGGGCCGTAAACTCCCAAACTTGGGTGGATTTCGGCTTGTTTTCTTGTCCCTAACATGTATACATAAGCATCTAAGGCCTTATCATAACACAAGTGTCAGTTTTGGCTTCGTTTCGGGAGTTTACCGCCCAAGAACACTTTGGGGTGTAAACTCCTAGATCTCATGTTTTAGCCTTCTAAATCATGTTATAGACACATATAAAGCTTTCTAACATTACTATAAAGAGTTACTCATGTTTTGGTATAAAAATCGGAAGATCTGTCAGAGAGAAAATGGCTTTTCTCTAGTCGGAAATGTGAATAATGAATGAATTTGCTTCATAAATCTATTTATAGTCCTGAGATATTTTGGCAGAAAATATTTTTATTCCTGAAATGATCCCTAATAAAATAGAGTGTTGGAATAACAGTGTTGCACAAAACCCTAGTGCACCCACTCTCCTGATATTTCCTGAAGTATAAACCCTGAATTACTCAAACTTACGCAAAAGTCTGAAAATTAACTGTGAGTGCTATAACTTCTATTGAAGTGATATAGTTGGTACAGAATGGAAATTTCGGGTTGTCACATATTGATTCGTGGTTATAGCTAAAAATTCGGACTTAGAAGCTGTTAGAATGGAGTTTACGGCCTAAGCTCGTCCTTAGGCCGTAAACCCCTTAAACAAGGCCAAAATGACCCAAACTTGCCCCTAATGGATTGGAAATAAATCAAGGGATTTGCCTAGGAGTGTTTAAACATTAAATCACATGATTTTAGGGCATAAAAGAGAGTTTACGGCCCAAGCACTTGCTTAGGCCGTAAACACCTCTAAACCTTGTCTAAATGTCCCAAAAACACTCCTAAATCACCATAGGGCTTAACACATAAATAAGGGGCTTATCCTCTTTGGTTTAGATCACTTAAACATTAAGATTTGGAGGATTAAAAGGAGTTTACGGCCCAGACATGTGTCAAGGTCGTAAACTCCCGAAACCAAGCCAAAATGTTTGTTTTTGTTCCCCAAATGGCCTTAGGCATCTACCATAAAATACTAGGATTGAAACAAGGGCTTAAACTCAAAGAATGGAGGGTGTATGAGAATCCACCGCCAAGCCATAGAGCTTACGGCTGTAAACTCTCAAAGGTTGGTCATTTGGACTATAAACTCTAAAGGAGTGCCCTCTTGGAACCCCAAACACCCCTATAACCTTGAATAATTACTAGAAGAGATATAAGGGCTTGAAACTTCACAAAACTCAAGGAATAAGAGTTTACGGCCGTAAACTCCCTTAGGAGTTGTCCCTAGGCAGTAAACTCCATTATGATGCCCTTAAAGACCATAAACCCACTCATGCCTTTTAGAATTAGTTCTAGAAAAACCCCACTATCAAGATTGAAGCCTTAAAACACACTAGAACCCATCACCATGAGTTTACAGCTGTAAACTCATGGTGAGTAGTCCCTGGGCTGTAAACTAGGTATTAAGGGTTTACTCTTAGAGAGTAAACTCCATTCCTTAGCCATACACACCCTTAAACGCTACCCGGGACACCCAAACACTTAACCAAAGTGTTTTCCACTCCTGTGAGCGCGTATATTTGTTTAATTAGTATTAAATATACTAATTGTGTATGAACATACGTTATCATACGTTAAATAGGTCATTGTATGTGTTCAAGTCCTTGCGTGACACCGAACGCCCAAACGGCACCTTCGTCGGACCTACTTACACCAGGTGAGTTCATACCCCTGAATGAACCTTTTAAATGTTTTAACATGTTTTATAGGGGGAAATACAAGTTAAACATGCCAGTTATCATATCAATCACATGTGATTGATAACCCGCATGCATAGGATTTTACCACACTGTACACTGTTTTACCGAGTAGGATACTATTAGGGTTTCAAAAAGGTTTTCATTTGTTTCAAAACTCTTACTTATACTGTTTTATCTAAATTCATTTTAAATTGGTTTATAAAGGTTCCAAGGATTTATAAAGTTTTTCAAACTAATTTTTCCAAAGAATACCAAATGTGATTTTCCCTGAGTATAAAGGTTTTTCCAAGGTTTTCATCGAAGTTCCCTTTTACGAAGTATACTTTTACTTGTTTGTTACTGCTGCTTCGCTTTACTTATTTAAAACTCCTACTTGATAACGCACTTCCTTCGTGATACGCTTATATCGGTTATTGTCTCTATATCGCTTATTCTTGTAGCCACTTATACTTGATAGACGCTTTTACTTCACCAGTTGTCGTTTCCACTTCGTGATACACTTATACTTCACGATTCGATTATCCCACACTGTACGCTTATACTTCACGAATTGGTTATTCCACTGTACGCCTATACTTCACGAGTCTATTATTCCACACTGTACACTTATACTTCACGATATGCTTTCACTTGATACACACTCAAGCATAGTTAGATGTATGCTTGTGCTTGTATAGATGCATATAAATAATGATTGAAGGACTTAGGAAGGATTGTCCGCCCTATTTCCTTTTCTTCGTTGAGATGTGGTCTGGTGGGATCGGATGTCCATCCGGAGGTCGTTCGATTCATTAGTTATATATTATGTACACAAGCATAGACATATGGGTTTACTTTAGTCAGTTCAGTTATGAGTCTCTACCTCTTGTTCAGCACTTACATTAGAAACATACTACCCACTATTTGGAAGTCTCTACCCACTATTTGGGGTACATCTTCAGGACACAGCCTTCTCCGTCGTCTAGTTGGTAACTAGAGCCTCCTGTAGGGAGAGCAGACATTGTGTGTATAGATCTATACGGGATTGACACCCCGCACCCTGACTGCTAGCTACAGTCCACGGCTCACCAAGCCAAGGGGTGACAAATGTCACATTATATAGACGCTTGTAGGGCGTCTGGTACTCTAGTGTCGGTTAGTATGGTTACGAGTATCTCGGGTTACCTTATAATTCATGGCCTTAAGGTAACGGTCTTTCACCGGCAATTTACACTGTATGCTGGTATCTCACTTTTCAGAGTCACACTGTTTAGACCTTGCAAGATGTATCTTTCATTTGATGCTATCTGCGGTCTGTATTCTCTGTTTTAGACCTTACGAGACGCATCATTCATTTGATACTGTCTAGGGTCTGTATCCACTGTATTCACTGTATCCACTGTATCCACTGTATTCACTGTACCCACTATATTCACTGTATTCACTGTATCCATTATTATCATTGTATTCACAGTTTTGACCTTACAACACGTATCTTTCATTTGATACTGTTTGGGGTCTATCATCACTGTTTTTGACCTTACAAGACGTATCTTTCGTTTGATATCGTCTGCGGTCTGTGTCTCTATTTGTTAGACTGAACCAGGTGTGCCGTTCATTCGATACTTTCCTGGAGTCTATGATTCCTTTGCCTTAGTCAGCAGTCCTTACTGCTGAGGCATATGTTATTTCCCTGTCGTCTCTTGCTTTCTTTAATAATCAAATTCAGTATTTTGATAATGATAGCAATTAAGGGAAAACCGCTTTTTACCACATAACACTGACCAGTCTTGGTAGAAGGCTGCTTTGATTAAAGAAAATATAGGATTTTCTAGAAAGAACTCTAATACACTGTAAACACTTAAACTATTACTTTAGGAAGTTATTTGAATGAAATTTCATTAGATACTTATGAACTCACCAGCATTTGTAAAAATGTTGATACTCGCTTTTCAAATAACTTGTATTCTCAGGTTAGCATTAGACAGGTACACCCCTGGAGTTGTTGATGAAGACGGCTTAGTACCTTGTTGTACTTATTATATTTGTTTGTATACTTTGTTGTATTGTGATGTAACCATGTAAAACTATTACCATTAATGCAATGTTTTGTTGTACTTTGATTACTATAATGCATGTGTTGTGATACTTGACATGACGTCATTCACCCCAGAACGTTTCCGCCGTTCCAGTTTTGGGGTGTGACAGATTGGTATCAGAGCATTGTTTATAGTGAGCTAAGTATATCAATTCATAAAAGATATACAACCTATAAACACAAAGGGATAAAACACTCTGACCAAGAATTATACTTTAAAATATAACCATATTTTACCAAAGTATAATAACATCCAAAATCTAGACACTTGAACACAAGTATCACAAGATGAACAATAATAAAAGTCCTCGGATGTTGAGCACTACAGTCAAACCTGGGCAGTTATGTAATCGTACGCTGGAAGAAATGTAACTTGATCAACTACATTTATTCGAGATGCGATGAACGTGTGCTTGGTAGTGATAGTGGTGTACAACAAGTCTGAAACTTACCAACTAGGATTGCTAGAGCCAAACATAAAGTTAAAATACTATAGGAGTATTTTGGAACGCTAAAAGATCCACACTAATCCCAGAATGAAACTCAGAAGATAAGAATCGAACAAGAATTAAGATACCATAGGGGTATTTTAGAATCCATAAACAACCTTGCGTGAATAACTAAAAAGATCCTTATTGATATACCTACAACTACAGAGGATGTACTCCCAAGGTTATATATAATAAGGATCCCATAGGCTAAGAAGGTGTGATTTCGCTCTATTTCCTTTTCCTCGTTGGGATGTGGTTCTAGAGTAGTATCACATATTCGAAGGCCTATCGGATCTAAGCTATATATGATTTGTATACCCTGTGTAATCATAGCAGGACTCGATATGAATCAACCAGTGAAATGTTAATAATCTCTTAGGATTCTTTAGACATTTCCATTCTCGTGCGAACCCTGTAGAAAACCCTATCCACTTCAGTTCCGGCAGATGAGTTGATTTAGACCCAGAGAAGGTTCATTGAGAAGATTTCCTATTCGGAAATAAATGAACTCGGTTGAGACTATTGAATTCACCAAGTGCCTATATCTTTTAGGGATATCGGTGAGAAACTCGCCTAAACTTCGGAAATTCCCAGTCATCCATCGTGAAGGAATGACACCCAGAGTTGGAATCAGAAGGAAGGAGGAGTAGAAATTCAATATGTCCATACGAGAAGAGAACCCTAGGAAACTACCTGAAGGAAACCAACGTCGATTCCAGTCAAAGATACGAGGCAGACCGAGGGAGCTAGTACATGGAACCCGGGAATTGTCTTTTCCTCGTGTTCGTCACACTAATAAACCCTTAAAATAATACAATTTAGTGAGTTAGTGGTTACACTACTCACACTATGTGTTAGGTAAATCGTCGATTCCCGTTGCCAGATACACGATTAGGGCGGATCCCTGCACCTTTATTGAGAGTGCATAGCCATGAGCTTTCATGAGCCTCTCTTTCCGCAGTTTCGTTCCGAACTGTTCTCAAATCTATCCAGGTCGGAGAGCGGACATTGTGTGTATAGATCTATACGGGATTGACACCCCCGCACCCTGACTGCTAGCTACAGTCCACGGCTCACCAAGCCAAGGGGTGATAAATGTCACATTATATAGACGCTTGTAGGGCGTCTGGTACTCTAGTGTCGGTTAGTATGGTTACGAGTATCCCGGGTTACCTTATAATTCATGGCCTTAAGGTAACGGTATTTCACCGGCAATTTACACTGTATGCTGGTATCTCACTTTTCAGAGTCACACTGTTTAGACCTTGCAAGATGTATCTTTCATTTGATGCTGTCTGCAGTCTGTATTCTCCATTTTAGACCTTACGAGACGCATCATTCATTTGATACTAACTAGGTTCTGTATCCACTGTATTCACTGTATCCACTGTATACACTGTATCCACTGTATCCACTGTATTCACTGTATCCACTATTATCACTGTATTCACAGTTTTGACCTTACAACACGTATCTTTCATTTGATACAATTTTGGGTCTGTCTTCACTGTTTTTGACCTTACAAGACGTATCTTTCATTTGATATCGTTTGGGGTCTGTGTCTCTATTTGTTAGACTGAACCACGTGTGCGGTTCATTCGATACTTTCCTGGAGTCTATGATTCCTTTGCCTTAGTCAGCAGTCCTCACTGCTGAGGCATATGTTATTTCCCTGTCGTCTCTTGCTTTCTTTAATAATCAAATTCAGTATTTTGATAATGATAGCAATTAATGGAAAACCACTTTTTACCACATAACACTGACCAGTCTTGGTAGAAGGCTGCTTTGATTAAAGAAAATATAGGATTTTTTGGAAAGAACTCTAATACACTGTAAACACTTAAACTATTACTTTAGGAAGTTATTTGAATGAAATGTCACTAAATACTTATGAACTCACCAGCATTTGTAAAAATGCTGATACTTGCTTTTCAAATAACTTATATTCTAAGGTTAGCATTAGACAGGTACACCCCTGGAGCTGTTGACGAAGACGGCATAGTACCTTGCTATACTTATTATATTTGTTTGTATACTTTGTTGTATTGTGATGTAACCATGTAAAACTATTACTATTAATGCAATGTTTTGTTGTACTTTGATTACTATAATGCATGTATTGTGATACTTGACATGACGTCATCCACCCCAGAACGTTTCCGCCGTTCCGGTTTTGGGGTGTGACAGTTGCTGAATTTTAGCATTGAAGAAGTTATTCCAATATTTTGGAAGCAATGGTTTCTTACTTAAGTGGGAGCTTCTTCAACAACATTATAAGAAGATTTTTTGGTCCCCTTAAATGTCCATTTTGGAATGGACTTGTCATTTTTGTGGTGGTTCACAGAAATGTCATTAGTTGGTTATGTTTATGCACATATGTTTTTATGCATGTTTGTTTTGTTTATTTTATGCAATTATTATGTGTGGTTGATAAATTTGTTTTCACATGCTAAAATAATTTTGGAAAAAATAAACATCACATGGAGTTTAGGTTATCAAAATTGGACATAAGATGTAACAAGTTATTATATTAAAATAAAACCCGGTTTTATAAAAGCGTTAATAATGACAAATTTTGAAATACTCCATTATAAGCTTTAAAATGGTGATTTTTATAACTTATACAAACTCCAAATATAAGTAATAAAAGAAACTTTTATTAAAGATATAAAAGATTCAAATGTATTCAAACATAATAGCGGTTATTAAAATTGAATTGGGTCTAATTATATAAAACTAGCTTTTTATATAGAAACTTTAAAAGGTAATTTTCTTTTGAAATTGATACCATGGTTTATTATATGCATGTAATAACCTTGATATCATATGTTTTTAAACTAGAATTATAAAACATATAAAGACACTTTTTACAAACCTCAAATCTATGCAATCCTTTTGAAAAATACCCGCACATCTCTTGTATGCACTAGAAGGATAAAGGATACCTAACCGTTTAGTGTTATCTTTTTATGGTCGAGATGTATTCACGATTTCTATAACCAAGTTATAGGCCGATTATAAATTTTTTTCAAATTGGACGATTTGATCGGAAATCTTTTGTGATAAAGGATACCTAAGCAAGAGAGTTCTGAGGCATAGATGGGATCAAACATGTCTAATTAAATTTGTTATTATAGATCCCATAAATCTAGGAATTATATAGCAAGATATAATTCATAATCGATATCTATCAAGTTGAATTCACATAGATGAGATAAAGGATACCTAACCATTTTTTTTTCAACTTGGATCCTAGACTTTGATAATTAATGTTTTTGGAAACTAAAAGAATACTAACTATTAATGATTAATTATTGAAAATACTAAATGAATTTTATTAAAAATTTTGTAGTTATGTAATCCATTCTCATTATCATGTATTGTCATTTTCTCTAATGAATTAATGAAACAATAACATTCAATAGATACAACTTCAATAAATGAGTTCATGACTTAAGGGACAATCTCATAAGAGATATGAAATTGTATACACTTAAAGGTCCTAGTCCTAAACTATTTGCTTTGAGCAATTAAACATGAACATGATACCTAGTAAAGGCATCACCGTGACGCTTAAGATGTTTCTAACATCAAGCTAGGAATATTTATTCATGATTTCTAGGAAGTCTTGGATAATTTAATCATGTATATCTGATGATATAACAGGTCAAGCAATATTCCAATAAATACAATGATATTTTATTTAAAGCTAGTTTAAAACATTGGAATAACGCAAGGCTAAAAGAATCACCTTGTGTGATCTAAGAGGCTCATGTTATGGACTGAGCACCTTTAGGCCCAAGAAATCTACTAAAGCCCACATAGATGGATCTTGTTTCTTTTGTGAAGAAACTGAACACTGGAAGAGGATTTACTCCTCTTATTTGGAAAGAAATTCTAGAAGAGACTAGTACTTCTCATATCTACTAGATAGAACTCATACTTTTCATATAACACTTAGCTACTTGATACTTAAATGTTAATCTAATATTTGTAAATGTCTTGCAAATATTTACTGAAGAGTAACCAAGCTGAGCACAATCAAGTTGGAACTACACTCTAGGAGTTTAGTTTATTATTTATGCTTAGAACATAAATTACTTGTAATATAAAACAATATATTTGTTTTGGAAAAAAGTATGTTTTTATTTAGCATGTCTAAATTTAAGTCTCAATTATTTTATTCAAATGTTTGAGTGTTTACTTAAGCGTTTTTCATAACGATAATATTCATATTCTGAAATGACTAACTTCTATTTTTGAGAGTAGATCTCTTAATAGAATTGCGAACTAAATATCAACATTTTAATAAATATCATTGAGTTCTATATGCAAGCATTTTTTGACTTAAACTTGTTTTAAGTCAAACTCATCTTTGACATTGTTATCTTTATTATATAAATGGCATTCACATATTCCAACTTTAAGAAAGGGGTCTTTGAAGGAAAATATTGTAGTTTATTTGAAATATGTGAACCTTATTTATATGTAAAGGATTTCTAATGACATTTTCACTAAGGTGTAGAGAAAATGATTAAGGAACTATACACTTTGAATCAACTTTGTTAACAACTATAGTAGTTTTAATTATATTTTATGTTGTAAAACATAATTTTGAAATCTTGGTTGAAGGTTTAAAAAGTAGAGATACAAACCGGTAAGAACCATCTAAGGCCTTAGTGATAATAAAGGATGAATTAAATCTTACTTGGTATGATTTACTTTCTAATCGGTAGAAATATCCTCTTTTAATGTTTTTGGGATAATACTTCAATCACTATTAAATTATATCTTGAAGACAAATACCAACTAATAAGTAGATTAAACACTTTATAAGACTTAGTATGGAAAGGCTCCATCTTTATTTTACTTGATGTTTTGTGGATTTGAAGTCGATGTTGGACTAAAAGCTTCTAAACCTAAAATCTACTAAATGCATATTTGTATAATACTTTAAATGTGGCTTAGATTGTGATATGCAAACCCTCCAAGAGTAGGTTCTCTTATTATTGTGAAAGCTATGTTAATAGAAATAAAGCTTTTAATGACAAAGCAAGTGGGAGGTACATGGAAATTGAAGCAGCTCAAGAACCATAACCTTATGTAGTAATAGTTGGCACTAGTTTTAACAAGGATTGTTAAAATTAAATAATAGTTATTCACAAACACAAATTGTTCTTACTAATGGTAAAAATCATCTATGACTTAAGAGATGTGGAATATCTCATTGACGAGATCTTATTGATGGTTTCTAGAAAATCCATCAAATATAAAGCTGCTATGTCAATTCTCGAATCTGATAAATGACTTATAGTCATGAACATCATATATAATCCATGTATGAGAATCAGTATGGGCTTGATTAAAATTTATCCCTATAGCAAGGCTAGAAGGAGTAAATGATTCTTCTAGAAAGAATAAACTACATGGATAACCATACACATTTAAAGCAAGACTTGCAGTAAAAGGATTTTCTCATACTCGTGTTATTAACTATGGTCCTCATCATACTCATGACATTGACTTTGATTACACCTTTTTCACTAGTAGCTATGATTAGATCAACAAGGATATTATTTACTATGAAATCATATTTTTAATATGAGATATAGTAAATAGATTTCAAGAAAGACTGATTTTCTTAATAGACATCTACTGGAATATATCTATATAGATTAGCCTGGAAATTTTCTTAATCCAAGTTATCCTAAAAAAAATGTGTAGAGCTTGAGATCCACTTGTGGATATAAAGCAAACAACTCAATGTTGCAACCATCATTTCAATATAAAACCACGAGGTATGTTTTTATATCAAAATGATTAGAACATGTGTGTTTCATAAGAACTAGTGGGAGCATAGTGAAATTCCTAATCTTGTATGAATGAGACATACTTAATCATTTGAAATCACATTCTGACTAAGCAAGGTCGTTTTCACCTTGGCTCGGAAAGTGTTTCTAAAATAAAAGACTTAAGAAGGAGAAGATATATTCTTGGAATGTAAAATCTATAAGGGATAGATAAAATTAATGTTAAAAGTTTCATGTCCTTATACATATATTGGAAATATCTTGAAAGGGATCAAGACACAAGATTCTTTTAGAGAACTCTTGGCATTATCATATGGCACCATTTTGAGCTAGCCTCAAAAGTGAATAGCTCATAGGCTTGAACTAAATGAAATGATTTATACTCTATTTGCTTGGAAAATGAATTCATCATTTACACCATATTATGCATAGGACCTAGTATTTGATCATGTTGTTAGCATGTCATAGGATACTAATTGAATACATGGTTAATTCACTTGATGACTATGAGAGCATTCTAATAGTACTTTAGAAGAACAAAGAGAATGCATATGAGACAATCAATTTCGAAAGGATCTTTATGGAAAGAGCTACACAAGCTGTTAATTTCTAAACGGACATAAATAACTATAAATTATAGATGGATTTTTTTACTTCATTATGGAATGAAGACTAAGTTCTTTTGGAATGAGGTTCAAGTAAAACATAATGACAGGATTTACTACAAAATAAGAATACACTACTTTAGAAGTTGAATTCAAATATGATTGGATGAATGAGATCATTGAAAAACTATGTTGATTTCTAGCATTCGAGGATCACATAGAAATCTTTGTGACTTTGAGAGTATACTTAATCAAGCTAAGAGACTCTATGTCACAAAATAACACCAATCATAGATATTAAACTATACTTAGAGTGAAGTTAAGTATGGAGATGAAAGTATTCACAGAATGCACACAAATTAAAATTTGCCAGATCTATTATTAAAGTCATTCTTTTATGCTAAGTATGAATCGTCACACATCAGCTATAAGACTTTATTATCTAGAAATGTATTTTTGATTTGGATTTAGTATTTGGATATTGGAACATTATAACAACAACTATTAGATAATGTTATGATATATTGGGATATGGTCATCATATTAATACTTGTTGTGTTCTATATTAACATGTTTAATCCATGAATAATGTTATTATTCTAAAAGTTCATAGTCGGTTATAATTGTGGCAGAAATTACGAAGTAAGACTAATATGAATTGAATTGGTTGACTCTCACTAGATGAAAGTAGGCAAGTGGCTGTAACCAAGTTTCATGGGTACTTGTCAGAGAACTAGTATTGAACTGACCCGCATCAAGATCATCTCATGGATCGCTATAATGAATGATACTTGATTAAAAGGTACTATCTTTATATCCTTAAAACCTGAGATACATAGTGGGATTTAAGTGTAGGGAGTATTATGCTTTGATAATCGATGTTCCTTAACTGGGTAGTTATAAAATCCATTCTCAACTATAGTGTGAATTATGCAAGAGGCTTATGTAGTCAAGATAGTATTTGTTCCTCTTATATGTTGAGAGGTAGACGTCTAAGGCGCCTTACCAAAAAGTTGAACAACTAATGAGATTGATCGCGGTCTGAATCTCATGTTCAACATGATGTTTGTAGCAAAAGGATAACTAAACTTACCTAATAAACCAATTGTAGCTTTGAGCTTTTTGGGAATTGGGCATTGATAGAATGGGACACATAGTCGTATGGTCCTAGGGGCAATCAAATGTTACTAGACGTTCACCACTATTTGTATCAGTCTAATATGAGTCTTACGCAAGTGGGAGATTAAAAGGTCTAGTATGCTCAAGAGTCATATTAAAGTGAACTTACTAAATAACATATGATATTAATGGGTCACACTAACAACAACTTGATACAATTGATTATTTATTAGAAATTGATTTTAATAAATATTTAATAAAACTATTATAATTAAATTGGAAATTATTTATTTCATAGAAATAACAAATTCCATTAGCAAGTAACTTAATATATATCATATGGTATGATTTATAAGTCATGTACAAACTTTTAGACTAGTAGAATCCTTTTATCTATTTCCTAAAAGACAAGGTTTATATATTATAAAAGAGTTTAGAAAAGTTTGACTTTATTTCTTATTCTTTATGCAATTGTCAAGATATACATTAAAAATAGAAGTGTATGACTTGTCTAATCATGCTTTAAAGGCATGGGATACATGCTTATGAAAATGGGGACAAGTTTTCTTGAAGTGCTAAGGACTAATGGTTAATAACTTCACTTTATGCATATAAATAAGAGAGCTTGCACTTGGATTATTTTCTCATTCATTCCTTGATGCAAAATCCGAATCCTCTCTTCCATCTCCCTTTCTCTCTAGTTTTGGTAAGAAAACTTGAAGAACAATTGCATCCTCAAGCCCTCTTTAAGTTCATATTGGTTATGAACTTAAAGCTTAAGGGTTTAAGAGTTTTGGACTAGCATCTACATCAAGTTGAGTCATTGTTGGTGTCTCAAAGGTTCCACATTCTTCATCAACTTCCAAGCCTCCTTAGAGGACCCAAAGAACTACAAAGGTTGTTATTTCTTCACCTCTTCTTTTGTTGGTGTTTTAATCTTTCTATAACTATCATGAAGATCCTTGGTGGGTATAAAATGTTTATGTTATTTAAAAAATTAAATTCTTCCGTTGCCATATTTTTCAAGTTTATGAAACCATTTTCGAACTAATACCCAAGAATCTCATCTTTGAAGGATTGTAACTTATTATTATTATTATTATTATTATTATTATTATTATTATTATTATTATTATTATTATTATTATTATTATTATATATATAACATAAAAAAACAACAAAATTATAGTGTAAAATCATCTATAAATTCTAAATTACACATTGGAAAAAACCGCATGTTAATCCGACTTAAAACGAATGAGATATGCTTGTTTAAAGAATTTTACAAAATTCATTTTTTTTAAATAAGCTGGTCCAAAACCAGTTTTTACCCGGAAATGGCCGGACCGGATCTGTTTTGCTAAAATCCTAGAACTGAGAGTCGGCCAACGGGTCCAAAAAAAATGGTCTGGTCCAGTCTGTTCCACAGGTAAAAATGCTCACCCATTATGGTGGGGTACTCTTTGAAAATGGAGATCAGTAGGTAGAGAAAACTGCAAAACAGGTGTCATCAAACAACATATGATTTCATATGATATTGAAGCTTTTAACCGATGAGAATATGTTATTCGGTCTAAAGCAGGTCATGAAAGATGGTCGGTGTTTTCCATCAAGAACATCGTATCCTCCATTTCTTGTCTCTCCACATGCTCCTTTGAAACATCTCCAGAATATAACCCAAAACTTTCATTTTTGATTTAGGTAAAACAATATTCCAAAAGCTTTGTTCATACAACCCAGAAAATAAGTATATCAAACATGATGAAAATCATAGTGTGTCCCAAATACATAATTCATATAGTGTGTGCGATGCATTCAACCCAAGATCTTCCCCTTGGAACCAGATGTACCTGAAACATAAACTAAAAACCTAAGCAGCAAGCTTAGTGAGCTTCGCCAAAGTACCACATAGCATACATACAAATAAACATATAATGGTCCCCCGTACTGTGATTGGGCCCCGCTCGGTAATATATCGCCCCCCGCCCAGCATACATATAACATATATCAAGTGAAGACATATACATGCAAAATCACAAAGGTACATAGAATAAAAATTGGTCATCAGGCCCCGCCCAGTAAACATATAAATACATAACACATGCAAGAGTTACGCAAACAACTAGAAAACTAACAAGGCATAATCATGGGACGACATTGGTGCATTCGACTTGTTGTACACAGTAAGGGAACTACCTCTAAATATGAATGATATCTGAATATGTCCCCGGCTCCTAATATCAACTCTACCTAACACCTAAATAGTAGCAATTCCTTAAATACAACTCAAAACATGTCATGTTACCCAACATGTCCTGGTTCCTTTTGACCAAGACGTGTTTCCTTTATCCTTACAGATGGGAAAATCCCATCCAATACGCTGTGTTTCCTCGAAAACATGTCGTGTTCCCTCGTTCTCTAAAAGCTTAATACAAAAAGTTGTTTCTTTCGACTCCAAGAGCTCCCAAGCTCATATCTAAACCCAATTGAGACTTAGCAGGGTAAAATTTCCAACTTTACCCCTAAGGACTACCAAAAACGGTCCAAAACCCAACCATAAGACTTGATAGAGCAAAGGCTTACTCAATAAGCACCTAGACCATGAAGACAAACCCTAGAACCTAGATCTTACTTTCTTGAGCTAGAAGACCACGTAAAGTTGCCAACTTTATGTTTATTCATGCCTAAATGAAACTCTTAAGCTCAAAAAGGGACTTAATGCATGCATGGGACCAACTCTTTTCATAAAACTTGCACTTTTATGCTTAAGAAGGTCAAGACAAGCTCAGGTCTGAAATGAAAAGTCCTCAAAACAAATTTACTCCTATGCCAACCCAAAAAGGACCAAAAACATGAATTAAGGAGATCTAAACATATATAAACCAAGGTTCAAACTTGATACCTCAAAAACACTGCAACAAGTGGATAGATTCTGGATCTATGGCCTTTCTTCCAAGCTAAGCACCTTCAATCTTCAAAGTTTCCTTCAAAATGAGCAAGATAACCACAAGAATCCACTCAAGGCTCAAGAACACCACTAAGAAAGATTAAGGCACGGATTAGGGTTTTAGTGGCAGTGGAGGCTGGTAAGGAGACCACCCCTTGGGGGATTAAGGACATTATATAAGGTGCAACACCCTAATAATTAAGGTTTCCTAGCCATCCGTCAACACGCCATGTTGAGATACCACAACACACCGTGTTGGTTCATTAAACTCCTCAGTCCAAAATCATATCACCACACCGTGTTGAGGCTTCAACACGCCGTGTCCAAAGATAATTCATGAACAAATTGGAAATAACTTCATACCTGCAATTAAGTGTTACAATTCTCCCCCACTTGAATCACACTTCATCCTCAAAGTCCACTACCTCAAATAACTCTTGGGAGTGCTCCCTCATCTCATCTTCCGGCTCCAAAGTCCACTCTAATCCCTTGTGGTGCTGCCACTGCACCTTCACCAGCTCAACTACCTTGTTCCTCAAGATTTTCATCTTCCAATCGAAAATCGCCCCCGATCTCTAAATATAATTTAGATGGTCATCCACCTGAATATCCTAAAATGGAACCACTGCAGAGTCATCCACTAAAGACTTCCGTAGCTGAGAGACATGAAATGTTATATGAATCTGACTGAGCTCATCTGGAAGATCTAAGTGATAAGAAACCCGGCCCACCCGAGCCATAACCCTGTAGGGACCAATATACATGGGTCCTAGCTTGCCCCGCATCCTGAATCGGATGACACATTTCCAAGCTGATACCTTCAGGAGAACCATATCTTCCTCCTGAAAATCCAAATCTGACCTGCGCCTGTCAGCATAACTCTTTTGATGACTCTAAGCTGTCTAAATCTGGACCTCCTGAATCAGATCAGTGGACTTGAGTACCACCTCAGTACTCCTTATAACCCGTTGACCGACCTCACCCCAACAAACTGGGGTCCTGCATTTCCTCCTGCCGAGCATCTTAAAAGAAGGTCGACCAATGCTAGCCTGGTAACTGTTATTAAATGAAAATTCCACTAAAGGAATATATATATATATATATATATATATATATATATATATATATATATATATATATCCCAACTCCCACCAAAATCCAATACATATTCACACAGCATATCCTCAAGGGCCTAGATAGTCTACTCACTCTAACCATCGGTTTGTGGATGAAAATTTGTGCTTGTTGAAACAATAATCAAGTTCGTTTGATTTTATAAACAATAATGAAAAATATAAAGATAAGAAGGAAGATCAATATGGTGTCGAATGCTTAGATTAACAAAACTCTAGAAGAGTTCAACGTGAACTTCTCTGTAATAGCTAGGTAGGGAGATACAATTGTTACTAATGTTACATGCATGCATACTAAATAGTCTAACCCTAGAAAACCATAATTACGGATGGATAGGCCCAACCCATTAGACTATTCACAGACAAAACATTTTGACATAGCACATTAATAACCCAACAATCTCCCCTTTGTTTCAAATAAAGAAAGGAGATTCTTCATTGTTGTATCTTCTAAACCGTGAACAGCATGGGCGAATACTATATCAATTACATATGAAATTAAGCCCAATACTCTTTTCTTTTCATTCCCTCTTCAATTCTCGGTTATATATATATATATATATATATATATATATATATATATATATATATATATATATATATATATATATATATATATATATTAAAAAAGGAGAAATAAGATTATCCTAATACTTGACACCTCACTAATGACCCACATATAACCATGCATTATACAACATACATCTAGGCATAAGTGATTAACCATTAAGAAATGAACCAAACTAATCTCTATCTTCCTCTCCTTAAACTTGGCCAAAGATCCCCATATTTATCCCCACTTCATCCATTTTTTCAATCACTAAACTCCTCTAATACCTCTCAAGAACACACAAAGCAATCCTTCCCTTTTCCCCTTTTAAAATAGTAGGGTGTGTGGGTTAGCTCAAGAAGATCACTTCAACGTTCACATTCTTGGTAAGCCTTTAACTAAACTCAAGTTGATTAGTTCCATTTTATGCTAGATTATTCCTCATAAACACCTTGTTTTCGTGATCATGTTCTTAGAACTCTCTAGGATTCGAAAACTCATCTGAAGGAAGCATCCAAGACCGAAAACATCATCACTATCTTTCATTTCTTCATCAAAACCGATCCATCACCCAAGGTAAGCTTCATACCCCTCATTTTTCTGTGGTTTACTAACTTTTCAGGGTGGATACAAGTTGGTTTTGTGTTAAATCTAAGTATTTGTGCATGCTTGTGTGTATTTTCATGATATGTTGTGTAAATATGTTATGAATCTATGTTAAACCTTCATAAACTCGACATATTTCCAAGACATGAAGATCTTAGGAAAAACATGTTACTTTATGTAACTCTCTTTGATCTTAAAATGAATAAGAATGTTGAAAGAATAGTATAAAACTAAAGAAAACCTAAAAAGGGGCCAAAATTGTCAAATGAACAAAAGTGAGTCTTTTATGATACTCACGATTTTAAGGGGACCAAAATAGTCATTTTTGGATAAAAATTGGTTAATATGACATTCACGATTTTGTGGGGGTCAAAAGTGTTATTTTTTACAAAATGGGTTTCTTTTGGGCCTTCTCTGTTTTAATAGGCTAACATGGTCATTTTTCATAAAAAATGGCCTTATTTGGAAATTCATGGTTTCATAGGTCTAAAATGTAATTTTTGGCCTTTATGGACTTATATTGTCAGTTTTAACAAAAATGGGCTTAAAATGTAAATCCTCGGCTTAATGGACTGAAAATGTCATTTTTATCAAAAATGGACTTAGAATGTCGTTTTTATCAAAATGGGCCTTAAATACCTATTTACATGTTTATTGGGTCTTAAATATCAGTTTACATGCTTATTGGGCCTTGTGTACTTATTACATGCTTATCAGGCCTTATGTTCTCATTACATGTTTCTTGGATCTTATACACCCATTCACTCTCTTATTGGGCCTTACGACACATTTTATACTAATCGGCTTGATAACATTAAATATTTGACATTTTGATAAAAATAAATAGTATTTTATCACCAATGTTTTGTAATCAACTACATATTCGAAACATTATTTAAAGCGATAAATAATGTAATACATTGTACGCATAAATTTAGGTAAGGCTCTTGTGAGACAATTTCTTCACTTGTACCTACCTAGTGTACACCGTAAGTCTTGTAGTTATAACCAGAGTCTCCTGGAAGGAGACTGAGAGTTTGTGTATAGATCTATATGGGGTTGACACCCCACACATGAGCTGTTTGCTACAGCTAGACTAGGCCACTCTAGGGTGACAAATATCTTACCTTAAATAAGCTTCGCCTGAAGAACATCATGACAGGCATAACAATCACATCAAGCATGGTTATAATGACTCACATAGAGATTAACAAACACTGTCAATTTACGGAATACATATACTCTACTGTTGTTACAAAACCATACAAATACCATTTTCGGTCTTAGGGTTTTAAGACCACAATACTTTTACAAGCACAAAATATCGGATTTTCTAGGAAACATACACTATAAATTACAATTTACTTACAACAGAAAATATAGGATTTTCTAGAACTCTCTCTTTATACATTTTCGAAAAAAGAATACACATGCTTTAATACAAGATTTGAAACAAAACTCTCAAACCATTTTTACAGAAAATATCAGATTTTCTGGTGTTTACAAAGTAATACAAGGTTTTTCATACAAACATGCTTATGAACTCACCAACATTATATATGTCGACGTTTCAAAATAACTTGTATTCTCAGAGACTTGTTAAGCAGGTCGGTCATCAAGAATATGTGGATTTTTGTTGTATTTTTGTTATCATCATACATTTAACATTTGGAATGTAATTTGTAAACCAACACACTTATGTAAACTATGATGGTTGTTATATTTCATGTGTAATGATGATGTTGTCTTTGATTCAATTATATACACTGTGATGATATTACAAGATGAAGTCATCCGCCCCCGAACGTTTTCGTCGTCTGGTTCAAGGGTGTGATAGTTGGTTCGAGAACGATTTACTAGAATCGCAATGAAGAAGGAGAAGAAGTTGGAAGGACTCAAACTTCGAAATATAATTTTAGCCGCTCGACTTATATAAATAAAATCAATAGGCAAATATAATATTTTAAACATTATTTCATTCCTATTATGATGCTGGTATAATTGGTAAAAGATAAAGCATTCAAAAACATTGTTGAAAATACGGGATATGATGATATATGACATTAAAAATGTATTTAAAAGCACACGAAAAATATGGTAACCGAATGGCTAATTACTAGGAGATGATCAAGATGTTGATATCGTTTATTCTAATTCTAGGATTCTAAGATGCAGTGGGCAGAAAATAACTCATAAGATAGATGAAAATGAGACATGTGGATTGAAGGAGGTGTAGAAAGAGGACACATGGAGGCTTAAAGTCTTATATATATATATATATATATATATATATATATATATATATATATATATATATATATATATATATATATATATATATATAGGAAAAGTGAATATACCCTTAAGGATATATAACGATAGGTACGCTAACCCACCATAATACATCGTTTTGTTTGATATATTTATTATAATGTTCTTAAACTTCAACCCTAACTTGATTTACTTTCAAGATTTTCGGAATTTCACTATTATATTTCTCTTACATCACATCTTTATGTCGGACACCTACTAGGTTTTATATATTGTAGTTAAAAATTAAAATTGTGTAAGGGGAAGATAAATATAAAATTTATATAAATCTTGGAATTAAATCAAGTTAGAAGTTGAATTAGAAGAACATTGGATAATTACAATATCTATATATGATAGAAAACGGTGTAATATTGTGAGTTTGGGTACCTAAGCTTATATACCCTTAAGGGTATATTCACTTTTCCCAATATATATATATATATATATATATATATATATATATATATATATATATATATATATATATATATATATATATATATATATATATATATCAATTCGACCACAATCATTATAAACCACAAAGATATATTTGAGAATTATGAATTAGTTTCAAAAAAATAATAATAATAAACTTGAATTAAAGAAAAAACATGTATAAATGAAATTATTTTCTCGTATCCCATCCTAAATGAGTTTACTATTACCACACAATAAGACATGCAAATTTTGATACTTTCCGACATTTCCAAAACAAAATACCACAATAAACCAATTTTAAAGATGAAAAAATAAGATATATAAATGGCATACCCTTGACTGCATAATTGTTGAGTTGAGCATGCTCCATATCAAGCTTCCAGCAACAGTAATGAAAGCAAACTCTTGCCCAAATTTCGATTCTTGCTATTACCATGTATTTAATGGATGGGGTATATGCAACAAATAACAATGTATTTAGTTGATTTGTTTATTATGGTGTCCTACTTCCATTTGTTTTTTCCAGTTAGAGCATTGTAAGTTGAAAAATATATGTCCACACCTCAATGATAGCAAACTAGCAATGTCTTCCAAATACAAGCAATTTCCAGCACTCAAATAGTATAATTGGGTAGATTAAAATTTTAATGCCCTCATAAGGAAAAAAAAAACAAAAAAAACAAAAGTGCAACTTTACTTTTTATGTAGAATTTTCATATTCCGATGCCTTAATAAAAAAATAACCGTAAAACATTGCCATAGAAAGGAATGAAAAAACAGCTTGGGAGAATGATGCCCAATATGTATCCAAGAAAAAGACAACATAATCCATAACATCAGATAAGATTTTTGTTTCCAGCATGTTCATATAGATAACTTAATCATAGATAGGATAACGTCAATAAGATTAGTCAAAGAAAACCAAGTATAAAGTCCAAACAATCACCAATAATCTTTGCAAGAACAAACTCCACTTTCAAAATGATGGAACCTCCTTTCATCACGTGCAACGATTGATCTTCCAACCAGCTTTGAAATAATCTTCAACGCATCATGACAATCAGCACAAATACGATGGTTATTTATTATTCTTATTGGCGCCCGGGCTGAACTAGTCAAAAGTGCTTCAGATAAAGCAAGCATGCAACTATGTGATAAAAGATATTCTTCTCTACTTTCATGATCCACATCATGGAGTACCAATCTAGTCTGGGCTACATATCCAACTTCTACCATGTTTTGTTTTAGACACCTAAGTTGATTGTATAACTTCTCATGATCAGGGGGAGATGTATCCCAGCCCCTAAACGGAAAAAGTTTCGGTTATATTTCTTAGGAGATTTAACGTTGATGATTTATATTTTTCTTTTTCTTTTTCTTTTGCAATATCTGAAGGCTTTATTGGTATCAAGCCTTTTTCTGATTGTTTATCTAAACGAGAAGGGTCCCGAAGTTTAACAATATCAGCACAACGGTCTCCGAGTTCTAAATCCACGTGAACCCTAGATTGATTCATCATGATTTCCCAAATTTCTGCACTTGGCTTCATCGGCATCTTTTCTATTAATTCCAATGCTTCATTTAAGTATCCTGAACTCCCGAGCATATCGACTACATGGACATAATCATCCATAGATGGGACAAGATTGTAAGTCTTTGTCATTGATTTGAAATGTGATAGCCCTTGTTTCATGTCTCCTATGATTTTACATGCAGCAAAGATACCATGAAATATCTGATTATTGGGTTTTAATCCAACCTTTTTGAATTCGGTGAACATTTTGATTGCGTCATCTCCATGGCCGTTTTTAGCAAACCCTGTTATCATGGTGTCCCAAGAAGCAAGATTTTTTTGGGGCATTTTATCAAACATGTTGTATGCGTCTTCCATGGAACCACACTTTGAATACATTTCCAAGATTTTGTTGCAAATGTGAACATCAAGGTGATGACCTGACCTTGTGAGGTGGTTATGGACAAGTTTAGCTTCTTTAAGTGCCTGAGATTCTCCACATGCTTTCATCAAGAATAGATATCCAAGCATTTCAACTGATACTTTGTTCAGCTCAGGTAAACCTAAAAAACTCCACAACTTCCGTTAGTTTCTGCTCCATGCATATAGCATTAAGCTCCTCAAGTAATCCCTTTTGCTCACCAGCTTTATCCGACTTCTCATTAGGTTGAGAGTAACATGGCACTTGAGAACTTACTATGCCACTATAACACCTCTTTGAGATTTGAAAACTCGCTACACTAGTCTTCTGATTATAAGACCCATTGATGTTATACTGGCTGTGACGATGGAAACCATAATCACCCATGGAATAGCTCTGCCCATAAGCACCACTTAAATTTCTCTGAAAACCCATCGAAGTTTGTCTATAAAATCCATCAGGGTTTTGGCTACATTCACTAAACTGATTAGGGTTTTGGAGATCAAAGATCTCATCGATAGTATCAGAATTGAGTGTGCTAAATTTTTTAACAAAAGGAAGGGATTTGAAGGAACAATCTATGCAATAACTGCGTGAACTATTTATAGCATTGCATACCTTATAGAGATGATTCGGAGATTTCATCGTTTGGAATGACATCACTGTTGCTTGAAACATGCTTTGCTCGTAGAAGTTAATCGGCGTCCGTCTGTGTTTTTTACGGCTGCCACGAAGGGAGTGATACGCCGTTCCCAATGCAGGTTCTCTAATCGACGTCGACTACTTCATGCCATTTATGAAGTGTAGAATGATATGAACCGAAAATATCATATATCATATCAAATTGGAAAAAAGATCCGATTGGCTGTATCTTAACAAACTCAGCAACATAAACGGAATACAGTATATTTTAGATGTTATAAAAATTGATTGATCATTATTAATTTGATTTTTCTAATATATTGATTTTTTTATTATTTAGTTTTGATAACTAACTATTCAATTAATATATCTTTCGTTCAATCTTGTATCTTGTATCTTGTATCTTGTATCTTGTATTGTTAATAAAAGAAACCAAAATCCACATGTCATTCATCTCAATGGAGGTTTCGACCATTGTAAAATTACCTTTCTGCCCTTCGTTTAAATATATGATATAAATGAATAACCTGCGCTTTTAAATGATATGATATGAATGAATATATGAATATGAATTAGGTATAAATCTCTATGTTTACGGAAATTATTTGAAATCCTCCAAGGTTTAAGGAATTATTTGTGCATATATATTGAAATCATATTCAATTTTTATGGAATTTACGAAAATTGATATGGTCCGAATTAATTTATAAAGTACAAATCATACTTTCGTGCATATATACACCAATTCTATAATTCTGGTGACTTCTTCATCGCTGACAAAGAATATCAGTCTACTTCAAAGTAAATTCTTGTGCAATATCAGGTTAGTATTTTATACAATCAAATTCTCAATATCATTCATATGTTTTGTGTGATTTCGATATATATCATATATCTCTAATTTGAAAAACCTGGTATGCCTTTGTTGGGTTCTGTGATGTATTGTTTTGAAACATCTTATTTACTAAACTCTGCACGATGAATGGAACTCTTGGCCTAGAGTTTGACTTTCACTTTGAATATAAGAGTTAAGTCCGGTACTAATTGCCATTTGTTAATAACTTTTTATCTAATCTGCTTATGTGTACTTCTTGGTTCATTCTCATTGAAGTTCTCTGTCACTCTTAAAATATCATTGTATGTGTGAATCGCCATGTCGATTGCTTCGTTTAAGATTATTTCCATTGACCAGGGAGGGAAGAGAGATTACTGAGTTTTCAAAAGTTATTGAGCTTCACGAGCTGCCTTCTCTTGTGTTTCAGCTTCCCTGGCAATTCGCAAATTCTCATCTAATTCCGCATCATGAGATTTTCGCTTTAGCTTTGCATTTTCATCCTCTTCTTCATCATCATTATCATCAGAAAGTTTTCTTTTACCTTTTGATGCCGAAGCTTCATTACCCTTCTGATCATTAGGATTCGACTTGTGTTCATACTCATTAAAGCCACTTGTTGGTTTCTTAGATGGTTCACTAGATGCTTTCGTCACTTCTCCCCCTTGTTTTCGAGGAGAGCTTGATGTCGGAACACCTTCAATTCTATTAAGCTGTAACGCCCGGTTTTCAGGGCTAAGCATATTTGTTAATGTAATAGCCTAGGTCAAATCTTGTAACTCTTTTTGAAGTAATAAAGATGAAATATTTGAGTATTATGTGAATTATGTGTGTTTACGTGCTTAAAATTTAATTATAAATGTATAATTAATAAAGAATAAAAATAAATGTCAAAATTAAAGTGTGAGATAAGCCCAGTATCTCTACATAAAGTTGTAGTGGTTGAAACAAGGATTCTGGAGATATAAGGAATGCCGAAATCCGAGTTATAACGAAGAAGTTATGGCCCGTTGAAGTTTCGTGACAGAATTGACACGATACCGGGAAACGTAAATAGTGAATTTACGATAGAGCGAGATTTAGCCTTAGCGATCTAAACGAAATTCATAGAATATGTTAAACTAAGAACATCGATAAAAAGAACGCCCAAAATCTAACTTCGTATGAGGAAGTTATGATTTTTCGAAGTTTCGAGTTAGTAGTGTACAGCCCGAAATTCGAATATTAGACCGAGCGGTTTTTAGCCAACACGACCTAAACGAGAATCGAAGATCTCATTAAAAGTAACGTAACGAGAAAATGATGGGCAAAAAAGGATGTCGGATGAAGAAGTTATGAGGATTTAACGGACCAATCCTGTCCCGGCCTATTAATAATGTACAATTTAAAATCGAATCAAAATTACCGATGCAGTCTAACCGAAAGTTGTAGAGTACGTTCCCACATTTGCGTGGATATAAAGAACATCAAAAACGGAGCTCGTTTGCACAAGATACGAATTTTTGAAGTTCGGAATCGAATTTCCGAGACCTGGTGCGAAGCAGCTAACGTGGCAGCGCCACAGCCGTCTAATACCGATGACAAGGCTCGCTTCTGATCAGCGCCACATCGCCTCGCTTTCGCCCTACGCCCCACGTACGAGATTCGGTACGCCCAACGTACCTTCGAGTCTTATCCATCCGGAGTGTGAGACAGATGGCAACTCTATCCGAGAGTACGCCCAGCGTTCCCTCGGTACACCCAGCGTACCACCAAGGTCCAGCCCCTATAAATAGATGCGAACTCCTCCGGATTTTTCACACCATTTCTCATTCTCTCTCTAAAATCTTTCTCTCTCTAGGGTTTTGAACCCTCCCTAAAGTCTAGGTGAACCCCTAGCACCCTAAGGAAGCCCCGAGGCTCCCGGAGTCCCAAGAAAAAGGAGTCTTTCGATTTCGAAACGCTGCTCCAATTAAGTTCCGGTTATCGATAAAATTCGCTGTAAGTGAGCTACGCTTACGCAATTTTTAGTATAGCTTTCAAATAATTATAGGAGAGTTACTAGGTCCTTAAAATAATTATTTGGGCTATTATTATGAGTTATATTGAGTGTTATTTAACAGTTATATAATAATAATAACAGTCAGACTATTAATTTGTCGCGGTTGACGTTAGACTAAACCCTAGTGGTATCGATACTAGGTTTTATCGAAGGAAAATCGTTTTGAGAGTATCAAAGCGCTGTCAGAGTGCCGAGTCACCACCTTTTCAAGTGAGTGCATAGTTACTTTTAGCTTACACCTAGATATGAAGTATTTTTATATAAATTACGTGCTATGTGTGCATATTCTCTGAATACTTGCTATCTATGCTGGATGAACGTTTTTATACATGTTTTCAATGATTTAAATTGTATATGTATTTTATATCTACGAAAATGTTGGGGTAAAACATGGGTAGATGTAATAGGTGATGTGTGATAATATGATGAGAGGCCTCAATTTTGATGTTGTTGATTCTGTCATTTAGCGGAGTATGGATGACAATCACGGACTCTTCTAGATAGTCCACATGGTTGCCTTTAGGACATGTATTGCTGAGGAACCCCCTTAGCAGTATTGTCCATCCTGATGATGATCCTTAGGATAGGTCCCTTGTGATATGTGTTTATGGATGTAATGTGAGGATAACAGGAACTGGTAATCGGGTTATTGTTGATTGATTAAATTAATAAACTTATTTATTGTGGGTTGAAAACCCTATGTGCTCACCAGGCTCCCAAGCCTGACCCACTCAGTTTTATGTATTACAGGTAGTGGCGCATGAGCACAGATGTGATGTTTTGGATGAGGGATTACGGATATAGGCCAGTAGATATGAAATAATGTAGTAAGGCTTATATTGTATTGTTTATACTTATTTACTGTATCGATCATGACATCCCAAGTCTTTTAATGAAATACATTTCTAAGGAAATGCTTTTGATAACTCTTTATCATAATATTGTTTTGGGACAAATTCCGTAACTCTTTTAGTAAAAGGTTACTCTGATTTTGAAATAAAGTATAAACAAAACCGGTCTTTCTGGCCGTGATTTTGGGGATGTCATAGTTGGTATCAGAGCATTAGTTTAAGCGAACTAGGAATTTGTAGGATTTCTAGACTTAAACTTAGAATGCTAAGCGATGATTGTGAGGTGTGAGAACTAGCTTGTTTTAGGAATTATGCCTAAAATGCTTTTATGTGCTAAATTCTTCGTGCTTAATATGTTGTTAATTGTTCGGATCTATGGTCTATTGCCGACTGGATCTGGAAACCTTATGTGTTTAGGATTCTAAACGTACGACTACGATATTAGAACTAGCATATAAACGTTTCAGATAGATAAGGATGATTTGAACATCAGTCCTAAATAAAGATCTAAATTCACCTTATTCGGTGTATAGATCAAGATGGCAAGGACCCGTAGCGGAAACGTGAACGCAAATGGAGATAGGAACCAACCCCCAGTCGTTCAGCAAATACATGTTGTTGAGGAAGTTGCACCTGAGCCAGTCACCATGGATGGAGTTCAAGCCATGATTCAGACTATGCTAGCTGAACAAAGGGAAGAAATGAGATGGATGCTCCACGAGAATAGGGACGAACCTACCATACATGTTGAACCGATGGAGCCAGTTCCTGAGCAATCTGAGGAAGGGAACTACAGCTGCCAAGTGAGTCAAATAGGGACCCAAGGTGAGCAAAGGGATGGCCCAGAAGGGAGAAACAACAAGGATGGGTGGATGTACAAAAAATTCTTGGGTGCGAAACCACCAAGTCGCTCAGGAAGCCCAAAGCCTGTTGAGATTATGGATTGGATCTCCGAGATGGAAATGATGTTTGAGAGCTGGGACTGCAGCGAGAAGCAGAAGACTATCTTCGCTGTGAGACAATTGAAAACTAGAGTCTTGAGCTGGTGGAAGCTATTGGCAGATACAATGCCGCGAGGAGAAGCTCTGAAAATTTCATGGGATGAGTTCTTGGAACAACTGAAGGCGCAATACTGTTCAGAGATAGATTTGATTGATCTGAACAATGAGTTCCAAAATTTGAAGAAGGGGAGAATGAGCATCGATGACTATGCTGTTGCATTCACAGAAAAGATGGAGTTGCTACCATGCCTAGTGCCAACCGAACTTTCCAAAATTGAGAAGTTCGCGAACGGACTGTCGGCTGACTTTGGCCCAACATTCAAGATGGCAACCACTCTGAAATCAACCGTTCGAGCAGCTAAGAATGTGGAGACCTAACAAAAGGAAAGAGGTTTGGAAAGGGCTGAGGTTGGTGAGAAACGGAAGTCCGATGGATCCTCGAAGTCCAACAAAAAGAGTAGATTCTCGAAGTCTGGTTCGAGAGGAGGAGGATCAGAAGCGAAGTGGTGTGACAAGCGTAAGAAGAAGCACTCTAGGAAGTGTGATGGAGGGGTCACTTGTTTCAAATGCGGAAAGCTTGGGAACTATGCCAACGAATTCACCCTCATCCAGGAGGCATGTTATGGGTGTAATGAAGAAGGGCACATTTTGAAGGACTGCCCAAAGAAGAAGGAGGCAGGAAGACCCAACATACCTCCGAAGCCGAAGGCGAAAGCCTTCCAGATGACGCTCGAGGCTGCAAAGGAGGCAGCAAATGTTGCTTCAGGTACCTTTTGTAACGCCCGTGTTTCTAGGCTTGCCATTTTTAGCAATGTAATAGTCTAGGTTAACCTTGTAACTCAACTTGAAATAATAAGAATGTATTATTTGTGAATTATTTGAATTAGGTGATTTATGTGTGTATTTTCTTAATTTTTATAATTTAATGAATTAAGAATAAAATAAGCATCAAAATTAAAGTGTGAGATAAGCCCGACATCTTTGCATAAAGTTGTAGTGGTCGAAACAAGGATTCCGGAGATATAAGGAATGCCAAAATCCGTGTTATAACGAAGAAGTTATGACCTGTCGAAGTTTCGCGACAGAACCGACACGACGCCGAGTGACGTAAAATATGAATTTAAGATAGAGCGATATTTATCCTTAACGATCTAAACGAAAGTCATAGATTTCGTTAAACCGAGAGCGTGCATAAAAGGAACGCCCAAATCTGACTTCGTATGAGGAAGTTATGATTTTCTGAAGTTTCGACTTAGTAGTATGCAGCCCGAATACTCGATTTGAGATCGAGCGGTTTTTAGCCGAAACAATCTAAATGAGAATCGAAGATCTTGTTGTTAGTAGCGAAACGATGAAAAGTTAGGCGAGAACGGACGTCAGACGAAGAAGTTATGAATTTATAACGAAGTTTTTCTGTCCCGGCCTTCTAAAAATAAATAATAAAAATAAAAGTGAAAATTAGCCGACGGAGTCTAAATGAAAGTTGTAGAGTACGGTCTGACCATCGCGTGGATATAAAGAATGTCGAAAACGGAGCTCGTATGCGAAAGTTACGCAATTTAGAAGTTTGACAAGTCAATTACGCCCCGCGTACTCAGTCAGATGCAACTTGTCTGACCAATACTCGAGTGCCACCAGTCGACGCACGCAGTGACGTCAAAGTACGCCCCGCGTAACCCGAGTACGCCCCGCGTAATTTGAGTACGCCCCGCGTAATCCCAAACCCAGCAGCCTATAAATAGAACTCGAATTCAACCATTTTCTCTTGTTCAAACTCTTCCCTCTCTCTAAGTTTTGCCTCGTTTTGCATGCCATTTATACCCCAAAGCCCCGGTAATATTCCCGAGCCCCGAAGCAAGATCCGAAGCCCCGAGAATCCCGAAGAGCGTTATTCCCGAGCCGAAACGCTGCCCGCAAGGAGCCCGGTTTTGTGAAGATCTTCCAGATCTACGGAGAAACACCTCTTCTGCAAGCCGTAGTGCTGCCCGATCATCTTCTGATCAAGTGAGTGTATAGTTATTTTCATTCCAACGCAATATTATGAAGTATTTCCTATAAAATACGTGTTATGTGTATATATTTGGTTGTTATACGTGTGAGTGTATATTCACTCTCTTCTATCTTATAGATCTGATGTATTCTCTATGAAATACGTGTTATGTGTGTATGCCTCATCTGTTATGTGGAATATGTATTGATTAAAACATGTTATACAGGTTTTTAAACTATGTATAAAAATGTATATTTTTATCTACTAATATGTTGGGTAGATAATTGGTGTGTAATAAACAGATGAGAGGCCTCGGTGTTATTGGTGTTATTATAGTCATTCAGCAGAGTATGGATGACGACCACGGACTATTCTAGACTGTCCTGTGGAACACTAGCAGGCTCATTACCTGTTGGTGTTGTGAACGACGTGTTCACCGGTGTACTCTATCCCCCACATGGTTGCCTTTAGGACACTTATTGTTGAGGAAGCCCCTCTGCAGTGATGTCCGTCCCGATGAAAAATCCTAAAATAGGTTCCTTATAATAGACGTTATTTTTAGGAACGTAAGGTGAGGATAACGGGAATGGGTAATCGGGTTTATTGTTGATTGTTGAAATTAAATATAATTATTGTGGGTTGAAAACCCTATATGCTCACCAGGCTCCCAAGCCTGACCCACTCAGTTGATTACTTTACAGGAAGTGGCGCAAGAGCTTAAGATGGGCGAACATCAAGTTGTTTTGTTTACAAGTCTGTATATGTATATATTTGTTGAATGACTTGTAATGCTATCGTTTATGCTTTATGATCTGTATCGGAACATGACATCCCGTCTTTTGATTATGAAATGAAATCATATTTCTTTATGAAATGTTTTGATAAATATCTATTTTATCATGTTTTGTTTTTGGGAACAAATTCCGCATCTCTTTTAAAATTAAAAGGATTTACTCTGAAAATTATTTTAAAAAGCATTAATGAAATCGGTCTTTTCTGGCCGAGATTTTGGGGATGTCACAGTTGGTATCAGAGCATTAGTTTAAGCGAACTAGGAATTTGTAGGATTTCTAAACTTAAACTTAGCATGCTAAGTGGAGATTGTGAGATGTGTGTCTGATAAGTTTTAGACACAAGCACTAGTTTATTTTAGGAAAGTTGCCTAAAATGCTTTTATGTGCTAAATGTTATATGTTGCCATATATGATATTATTTGTTCGGATCTACGGATTATTGCCAACCGGATCTGAAGGTTTATGTGTTTAGGATTCTAAGCGTATGTATACGATATTAGAATTAGCATGTAATCGTTTGGAGTAATAAGGTGAAATTATTCGGTGTATAGATCAAAATGGTGAGAACAAGAAGCGGAGTTGGAAATGCTAATGAAAACAGGAATCAACCGCCTGTAATCGAGCAAGTACCTGTCGTAGCTGCTGCACCTGAGCCGATAACAATGGCTGGTGTACAAATGATGATTCAAATGATGTTGGATCGTCAGATGGAAGAAACAAGACACCTGCTTAGGCAGAATCGTGAAGAACCGTCAATTCAAGCAGAAGAGCCCGAGGAGAATGGAGGGCAGTCTGAAGGAGAAAACTTTAGTGGGATCATTGGTCAAGACGAACAACCAGTGGTTAGATGCGATAACCAGTATGGAGGAAATGATGGTCGTGGGTGCAAGTATTAGGATTTCATGGCATCCAAACCACCATGCCTATCCGGAAGCCCGACGCCGGTACAAGTTATGGACTGGGTCTCTGAAATGGAGACTATGTTTGAAAGTTGCGAATGCAGCAATAGGCAGAAGACCGCTCTTGCGATCCCTCTGCTAAAATCTGGCGTGTTGAGTTGGTCGAAGCTGTTAGCTGACTCTATGCCCAAGGGAGAAGCAAGAAAAATGTCTTGGGAAGACTTTCTGGAACAACTAAAACTGCAATACTGCTCCGAGCAGGACCTTCTGGAAATCAGTAATGAGTTTCAGAATTTGAAGAAAGGGAAATTGAGCGTTACTGAATACGCTACAAGTTTCACGGAAAAGATGAAGTTTATCCCATATTTGGTGCCTACAGAACTCTCTAAGGTCAACAAGTTTGCCCTTGGACTACCAGCGGACTATGGTCCAATGGTTAAGCAAGCGACCACATTGAAAGCCGCCATCTGGGCTGCTAGAAATGTTGAGACCCAGATCAGGGAAAAAGGTCTAGAAAGGTCAGAGGTTGGTGAGAAAAGGAAAATCGATGGATTTTCAGGGTCCAGCAAGAAAAGTAAATTCTCGAAGTCTAGCTCGAGAGGAAGTGGAGGAAAGGTAGAGGCGAAATGGTGCGACAAGTGCAAGAAGAAGCATCATGGGAAGTGCGGCGGGGAAACCACATGCTACAAATGTGGAAAGCCAGGGCATTATGCCAACGAATGCACCTTCACCAAGAATGTTTGTTATGGTTGCGGTGAGGAGGGGCACATCTCAAGAGATTGTCCGAAGAAGAATGAGGCATCAAGACCCAACATTCCGCCAAAGCCAAAGGCGAGAGCATTCCAGATGACACTGGAAGCTGCTAAAGATGAAGCTGATGTCGCTTCAGGTACCTTTCTCGTTAACAAATTGCCTGCCCAAATTTTATTTGATTCTGGAGCCAACTACTCCTTTATATCGCATGAATTTGGTAGAAAACTAGCTTTGCCTATTGTGAGACTAGATAATGCTTTATTAGTCGAAGTTGTTAGTGGCAAGATTGTATCTGTTAGCCATCGTATGAAAAACATTTTAATTGATTTAAATGGGAATAAGTTCCACGAGGAATTATTACCTATAGAACTTAATGGTTTCGACATCGTTTTGGGAATGGATTGGCTTAGTGCCAATGATGCCGAAATTTTATGCAAGAAGAAAATAGTGAAAGTGAATCCGCCTGGAAAGGAATCGTTTATGGTGTATGGAGATAAACGCAGAGTAAATTCTGGAATCATTTCTCTAATGAAAGCCAGAAAATGTTTGACCAAGGGGTGTACATCATACTTAGCATTCGTGATCGATGCTAAGAAGGAAAATAAGGTGATGCAAAATATTCCTGTTGTGTGTGATTATTCAGAAGTATTTCCCGAAGATCTTCCTGGATTACCGCCCGATCGACAAGTAGAATTTCGTATTGACTTGTTTCCCGGAACAACGCCAATTGAAAAAGCACCTTATCGATTAGCACCGACGGAGATGAAGGAGCTAATGATGCAACTTCAGGAGTTATTGGAAAAAGGTTTCATTAGACCTAGTTCATCACCCTGGGGAGCTCCAGTATTATTCGTAAAGAAGAAAGATGGAAGCATGAGGATGTGCATTGATTACCGAGAGCTGAATAAGGCAACAATAAAGAATAGATATCCGTTGCCGAGGATTGATGACCTATTCGATCAGCTACAAGGTTCAAGTTATTTCTCAAAGATCGACTTGAGGTCAGGATATCATCAGCTAAAAGTAAGAGAGCAGGATATAGAGAAGACTACATTCAGAACCCGATATGGACACTATGAGTTTTTGGTTATGTCGTTTGGACTAACCAATGCTCCAACAGCATTCATGGATTTAATGAACAGGGTTTGTAATCCGTTCCTTGATAAATCTATGATAGTGTTCATTGATGACATTCTGATTTATTCAAAAAGCCAAGAGGAGCATGGCAGACACTTAGGAGAAGTTTTGGAAGTCTTGAAGAAGGAGAAGCTGTATGCGAAGTTCTCCAAATGTGATTTTTGGATTCGAGAAGTCCAATTCTTGGGTCACGTGGTCAACCAAGAAGGTATAATGGTTGATCCAGCAAAGATTGAAGCTGTAATGAAGTGGGAACAACCGAAAAGTCCCACGGAGATTCGATGCTTTTTAGGATTAGCCGGATATTACCGAAGGTTTATCCAAGGCTTTTCTTCGATTGCTAGTCCATTAACAGCTTTGACCCACAAAGGAGCTACTTATGCTTGGAGTGATAAGCATAAAGAAGCATTCGAGAAGCTAAAGAAGAAACTATGCGAGGCACCGATACTTTCTCTACCCGATGGAGTTGAAGACTTCGCTGTTTATAGCGACGCGTCTGGTGTTGGATTGGGTTGTCTTTTGACCCAAAGAGATAAGGTGATCGCATATGCATCTCGACAGCTGAAAGAGCATGCAAAGAACTACCCGACTCATGATTTGGAGTTGGCAGCGGTAGTTTTCGCTCTGAAAATATGGAGGCATTACCTCTATGGCACGAAGTGCAAACTTTTCACTGATCATAAGAGTCTCCGATATCTCTTTAGTCAGAAAGAATTGAATATGAGGCAACGATGCTGGCTGGAACTACTTAAAGACTACGACTGTGAGATACTTTACCACCCCGGTAAGGCCAATGTTGTTGCTGATGCTCTCAGTCGGAAAGTCAATCTTGAAAAGCGAAGGCCAAGAGCGTTGAGAATTGAAGTTGTCTCAACCATTTTAGAAAGTATAAACAAAGCTCAAGAGGAAGCTTCGGAGAAGAATGACCGGAAGGAGGAACGTTTGGGCAAAACGTTGGTGTTCGGTGTAAACAGTCATGGACTGAAGGTGTTCCAAGATCGGATTTGGATACCTAAGACAGGAGGAGTCAGAGATCTTCTGATGGAAGAAGCTCACAAGACCATGTACTCAATTCATCCCGGTAGCACTAAAATGTATAGGGACCTGAAACCCTATTATTGGTGGCCGACGATGAAGCTCGACATTGCGAAGTATGTGGCCGAGTGTGTGACTTGTGCAAGAGTCAAGGCACAACATCAGAAACCGTACGGGAGTTTAGAACCATTGCCTGTGCCTATGGGTAAGTGGGAAGACATTACGATGGATTTTATCACTAAACTACCCAGAACAAAAAGCGGTCACGACATGATTTGGGTGGTCGTTGATCGATTCACTAAGAGTGCGCATTTCATAGCAGCCAACGAGAAATGGTCTATGGAAAAGCTTGCGAATTCTTACGTGAAGGAAATTGTGAGGCTTCACGGAGTTCCGATAACGATTGTGTCGGATCGTGATAGCCGTTTCACCTCACGATTTTGGAAAAGTCTACAAGAGGAATTGGGTACCAAGTTGTGTTTAAGTACAGCTTACCATCTGCAGACTGATGGTCAGAGCGAACGGATGATACAAACACTTGAAGATATGCTGAGAGCGTGTACCTTGGAATTCCTAGGTAATTGGGATGAACATTTACCTTTGGTAGAATTTTCCTATAATAATAGTTTTCACTTGAGCATAAAGATGGCACCTTATCAAGCCTTGTATGGACAGAAGTGTCGTACGCCGTCTTGTTGGCTTGAGGCTGGGGAAAAGCAGTTTATGGGGCCGGAGATAGTCCATCAAACTGCTGAAAAGTTGAAAATAATTAGGGAGAGAATGTTAGCAGCTCAGGATCGTCAAAAGAGTTATGCTGACAAAAAGCGAAGACCGATGACTTTTGAAGTTGGAGATTCGGTTTTGCTTAAAGTCTCGCCGTGGAAGGGACTTATAAGATTTGGAAAAAGGGGAAAGTTAAGTCCAAGGTTTATTGGACCATTTAAAGTTCTTCAGAGGATTGGGAACCAAGCTTACAAGCTCGAACTACCAGAACAACTGAATGGAATTCATAACACTTTCCATGTGTGTTATTTGAGGAAGTTCACGGGAGAAGTTCCCGACATAATTCCACTTTCAGAGTTGAGGATCGATGAGAACAAAAGGTTGATTGAGGAACCGGAGGCAATTGTTGACCGAGAGACTAAGAAATTGCGACGTAAGATGGTGGAGTTAGTGCTTGTCCGATGGAAACACATGAATGGGCCAAATCTCACCTGGGAGCTGGAGAGTGACATCATGAGTCGCTATCCACATTTGTTTGCTGGTGTGTGATTCCGGGGACGGAATCATTCTAAGGTGGAGAGAATTGTAACGCCCGTGTTTCTAGGCTTGCCATTTTTAGCAATGTAATAGTCTAGGTTAACCTTGTAACTCAACTTGAAATAATAAGAATGTATTATTTGTGAATTATTTGAATTAGGTGATTTATGTGTGTATTTTCTTAATTTTTATAATTTAATGAATTAAGAATAAAATAAGCATCAAAATTAAAGTGTGAGATAAGCCCGACATCTTTGCATAAAGTTGTAGTGGTCGAAACAAGGATTCCGGAGATATAAGGAATGCCAAAATCCGAGTTATAACGAAGAAGTTATGACCTGTCGAAGTTTCGCGACAGAACCGACACAACGCCGAGTGACGTAAAATATGAATTTAAGATAGAGCGATATTTATCCTTAACGATCTAAACAAAAGTCATAGATTTCGTTAAACCGAGAGCGTGCATAAAAGGAACGCCCAAATCTGACTTCGTATGAGGAAGTTATGATTTTCTGAAGTTTCGACTTAGCAGTATGCAGCCCGAATACTCGATTTGAGATCGAGCGGTTTTTAGCCGAAACAATCTAAATGAGAATCGAAGATCTTGTTGTTAGTAGCGAAACGATGAAAAGTTAGGCGAGAACGGACGTCAGACGAAGAAGTTATGAATTTATAACGAAGTTTTTCTGTCCCGGCCTTCTAAAAATAAATAATAAAAATAAAAGTGAAAATTAGCCGACGGAGTCTAAATGAAAGTTGTAGAGTACGGTCTGACCATCGCGTGGATATAAAGAATGTCGAAAACGGAGCTCGTATGCGAAAGTTACGCAATTTAGAAGTTTGACAAGTCAATTACGCCCCGCGTAATTTGAGTACGCCCCGCGTACTCAGTCAGATGCAACTTGTCTGACCAATACTCGAGTGCCACCAGTCGACGCACGCAGTGACGTCAAAGTACGCCCCGCGTAATCCCAGACCCAGCAGCCTATAAATAGAACTCGAATTCAGCCATTTTCTCTTGTTCAAACTCTTCCCTCTCTCTAAGTTTTGCCTCGTTTTGCGTGCCGTTTATACCCCAAAGCCCCGGTAATATTCCCGAGCCCCGAAGCAAGATCCGAAGCCCCGAGAATCCCGAAGAGCGTTATTCCCGAGCCGAAACGCTGCCCGCAAGGAGCCCGATTTTGTGAAGATCTTCCAGATCTACGGAGAAACACCTCTTCTGCAAGCCGTAGTGCTGCCCGATCATCTTCTGATCAAGTGAGTGTGTAGTTATTTTCATTCCAATGCAATATTATGAAGTATTTCCTATAAAATACGTGTTATGTGTATATATTTGGTTGTTATACGTGTGGGTGTATATTCACTCTCTTCTATCTTATAGATCTGATGTATTCTCTATGAAATACGTGTTATGTGTGTATGCCTCATCTGTTATGTGGAATATGTATTGATTAAAACATGTTATACAGGTTTTTAAACTATGTATAAAAATGTATATTTTTATCTACTAATATGTTGGGTAAAACATGGGTAGATAATTGGTGTGTAATAAACAGATGAGAGGCCTCGGTGTTATTGGTGTTATTATAGTCATTCAGCAGAGTATGGATGACGACCACGGACTCTTCTAGACTGTCCTGTGGAACACTAGCAGGCTCATTAACTGTAGGTGTTGTGAACGACGTGTTCACCGGTGTACTCTATCCCCCACATGGTTGCCTTTAGGACACTTATTGTTGAGGAAGCCCCTCTGCAGTGATGTCCGTCCCGATGAAAAATCCTGAAATAGGTTCCTTATAATAGACGTTATTTTTAGGAACGTAAGGTGAGGATAACGGGAATGGGTAATCGGGTTTATTGTTGATTGTTGAAATTAAATATAATTATTGTGGGTTGAAAACCCTATATGCTCACCAGGCTCCCAAGCCTGACCCACTCAGTTGATTTACTTTACAGGAAGTGGCGCAAGAGCTTAAGATGGACGAACATCAAGTTGTTTTGTTTACAAGTCTGTATATATGTATATATTTGTTGAATGACTTGTAATGCTATCGTTTATGCTTTATGATCTGTATCGGAACATGACATCCTGTCTTTTGATTATGAAATGAAATCATATTTCTTTATGAAATGTTTTGATAAATATCTATTTTATCATGTTTTGTTTTTGGGAACAAATTCCGCATCTCTTTTAAAATTAAAAGGATTTACTCTGAAAATTATTTTAAAAAGCATAAATGAAATTGGTCTTTTCTGGCCGAGATTTTGGGGATGTCACACCTTTCTTGTAAATGGTTTGCGTGAAAATATACTATTTGATTCCAGAGCCAACTACTCCTTTGTATCGCATAAATTTGGTGGGAAATTAGCATTACCTGTAGAAAAACTTGATAATGCCCTGATTGTAGAAGTTGCCAGTGGCAAATTCGTACCTGTTAGTAATCGTACTAGGAACATCGTCATTGACCTAAACGGAAACGAATTCCATGAGGAGCTATTACCCATAGAGCTAAACGGTTTCGACATCGTTTTGGGTATGGATTGGCTTAGCGCCAACGATGCTGAGATTCAATGCCGAAACAAGATAGTAAGGGTAATGCCACCCGGAAAGGAATCATTCATGCTGTACGGGGACAAACACAAAGTGAATTCTAGAATCATCTCCCTGATGAATGCCAGGAAATGTTTGTCTAAAGGATGTGCATCATACTTGGCATTCGTAATCGATGCTAAGAAGGAGAAGAAAGAGGTGCAGAATATCCCGGTTGTGTGTGATTATCTAGAAGTCTTCCCAAAGATCTTCCTGGATTACCACCTGATAAGTAATTGGAGTTTCGTATAGACTTATTACCAGGAACAACACCGATAGCAAAGGCACCTTACCGATTAGCACCGACGGAGATGAAGGAGCTCATGATGCAACTTCAGGAGCTGTTGGACAACGGTTTCATTCGACCTAGTTCATCACCCTGGGGAGCTCCGGTGTTATTTGTGAAGAAGAAGGACGGAAGCATGAGGATGTGCATAGACTACCGAGAGCTGAACAAGGCAACGGTGAAGAACAAGTATCCATTGCCGAGGATTGACGAACTATTCGATCAACTGCAAGGTTCGAGCTACTTCTCAAAGATCGATCTTAGGTCGGGATATCATCAGCTGAAAGTGAGAGATCAAGATATCGTGAAGACTGCATTCAGAACGAGATATGGACACTACGAGTTCTTGGTTATGTCATTTGGACTAATCAATGCTCCAGCAACATTCATGGATTTGATGAATAGGGTTTGTAAACCATTCCTCGATAAATCTGTGATAGTGTTCATCGACGACATTCTGATATACTCGAAAAGCCAAGAGGAGCATGGCAAGCATCTACGGGAAATGTTGGAAGTGTTAAAGAAGGAGAAGCTTTACGCTAAGTTCTCCAAGTGTAATTTTTGGATCCGAGAAGTCTAATTCTTGGGTCATGTGGTTAACCAAGAAAGGATAACGGTTGACCCAGCAAAGATCGAAGCTTTAATGAAGTGGGAACGTGCGAAAAGTCCCACGGAGATTCAGAGCTTTCTAGGATTAGCCGGATATTATCGACGGTTCATCCAAGGCTTTTCTTCGATAGCTACTCCGTTAACAGCTTTGACCCATAAACAAGCTACGTATACGTGGACTGAGAAACACGATGAGGCATTCGAGAAACTAAAGAAGAAGTTATGTGAAGCACCGATACTTTCTCTACCCGATGGAGTCGAAGATTTCGCGGTTTATAGTGACGCTTTTGGAGTCGTGTTGGGTTGTGTTTTGACCCAAAGAGAAAAGGTGATAGCATACGAATCTCGACAATTTAAAGAGCATGAAAAGAACTACCCCACTCATGATCTGGAGCTGGCAGCGGTAGTATTTGCCTTAAAGATATGGAGGCATTACCTCTACGGCACGAAGTGCAAGCTCTTCACTGATGATAAGAGTCTCCAGTATCTCTTTAATCAAAAGGAGTTTAACATGAGGCAACGACGCTGGCTAGAACTACTCAAGGACTACGACTGTGAGATACTTTACCACCCAGGTAAAGCAAATGTTGTTGTTGATGCTCTCAGTCGGAAAGTCAACCTTGAAAGGAAAAGGCCAAGAGCGTTGAGAATCGAATTCGTCTCGACGATTGTGGAAAGTATCAAGAAAGCTCAAGAAGAAGCTTTAGAGAAGAATGATCAAAAGGAAGAACGTTTGGGCAAAACATTAGTGTTCGGTACAAACAGTCGAGGACTGAAGGTATTCCAAGATCGGATTTGGGTACCTAAGATGGGAGGAATAAGAGATATTCTGATGGAAGAAGCACACAAGACCATGTACTCGATTCATCCCGGTAGCACTAAAATGTATAAGGACCTAACACCCTACTACTGGTAGCCGCGATGAAGCTCGATGTTGCGAAGTATGTGGCCGGGTGCGTGACATGTGCGAGAGTTAAGGCACAACATCAGAAACCGTATGGGAGTTTAGAACCTTTACATGTACCCATGGGTAAATGGGAAGACATCACCATGGATTTTTTGACTAAACTGCCTAGGATGAGGAACGGTCACGACATAATTTGGGTAGTCGTGGATCGTTTCACTAAGAGTGCACACTTCATAGCAGCCAACGAGAAGTGGTCTATGGATAAGCTCACAAATGCTTACGTGAAGGAAATTGTAAGACTTCACGGTGTTCCTCTTACGATTGTATCAGATCGTGATAGTCATTTCACATCACGGTTTTGGAGGGGTCTACAGGAGGAGTTGGGTACAAAGTTGTGTTTGAGTACGGCTTACCACCCGCAAACCGATGGTCAGAGCGAAAGAACGATTCAAACACTGGAAGATATGCTGAGAGCATGTACCCTCGAATTCCAAGGGAATTGGGACGAGCACTTACCTCTGGTAGAATTTTCCTACAACAATAGTTTCCACTCGAGCATCAAGATGGCACCTTATCAAGCCTTGTATGGATATAAGTGTCGTACGGCGTATTCTTGGCATGAAGCCAGAGAGAAGCAGTTTATGGGCCCCGAGATAGTCCATGAGACTGCTGAGAAGTTGAAAGTGATTAGGGAAAGAATGTTAGTGGCTTACGATCGTCAGAAGAGTTATGCTGACAAGAAAAGACGACCGATAACCTTTGAAGTTGGGGATTCGGTTTTGCCAAAAGTATCACCATGGAAGGGACTTATACGATTTGGAAAACTAGGAAAGTTGAGTCCAAGGTTAATTGGACCGTTCAAGGTTCTTCAGAAGATAGGGAACCAAGCTTACAAGCTGGAATTGCCCGAAGAACTCGATGGTATACATAACACCTTCCATGTGTGTTATTTGAGAAATTCACAGGAGAAGTTCCCGATATAATTCCAATCTCAGAGTTAAGAATGGATGAAAATAAAAGGCTGATCGAAGAGCCTGAGGCAATTGTTGGCAGTAAGACTAAGAAGTTACGACGCAAGATGGTAGACTTGGTGGTAGTACGATGGCAACATCCGAATGGGCCGAATCTCACTTGGGAAACAGAGGATGACACGATGAGTCGCTATCCACATCTGTTTGCTGATGCATGATTTCGGGACGGAATCATCCTAAGGGGGAGAGAATTGTAACGCCCGGGTTTCAGGGCTAAGGATATTTGTCAATGTAATAGTCTAGGTCAACTCTTGTAACTCTTTTTGAAGTAATAAAGATGAAATATTTGAGTATTATGTGTGAATTATGTGTGTTTATGTGCTTAAAATTTAATTATAAATGTATAAATAATAAAGAATAAAAATAAGCGTCAAAATTAAAGTGTGAGATAAGCCCGATATCTCTACATAAAGTTGTAGTGGTCGAAACAAGGATTCCGGGGATATAAGGAATGTCGAAATCCGAGTTATAACGAAGAAGTTATGACACGTTAAAGTTTCGTGACAGAACCGACACGATACCAAGAAACGTAAATAGTGAATTTATGATTGAGCGAGATTTGTCCTTAGAGATCTAAAAGAAAGTCATAGAATATGTTAAACTAAGAACATCGATAAAAAGAATGCCCAAATCTAACTTCGTATTAGTAAGTTATGATTTTTCGAAGTTTCAAGTTACTAGTGTACAACCCGAAATTCGAATATTAGACCGAGCGGTTTTTAGTCAACACGACCTAAACGAGAATCAAAGATCTCTTTAAAAGTAACGTAACGAGAAAAAGATGGGCAAAAACAGATGTCGGATGAAGAAGTTATGAGGATTTAACGGACCAATCCTTTCGCGGCCTGCTAATAATAAAAAAATTTAAAATCAACTCAAAATTAGCCGACGGAGTCTAAATGAAAGTTGTAGAGTTCGTTCCCACCTTCTCGTGGATATAAAGAACATCAAAAAAGGAGCTCGTATGCACAAGATACGAATTTTTGAAGTTCGGAATCGAATTTGAGCGACCTGGTGCGAAGTAGCTGATGTGGCAGTGACACAGCCGTCCGATACCGATGATAAGGCTCGCTTCTGATCAGCGCCACATCACCTCGCCTTCACCCTATGCCCCGCGTACGAGATCCAGTACACCCAGCGTACCTTCGGGTCTTATCCATCCGGAGTGCGAGACAGCTGACTTCGGCTGGCAACTCTATCCGAGAGTACGCCCAGCGTTCCCTCGGTACGCCCAGCATACCACCGAGGTCCAGCCCCTATAAATACATGCGAACTCTTCCGGATTTTTCACACCATTTCTCATTCTCTCTCTAAAATCTTTCTCTCTGTAGGGTTTTGAACCCTCCTTAAAGTCTAGGTGAACCCCTAGCACCCTAAGGAAGCCCCGAGAAAAAGGAGTCTTTCAGTTTCGAAACGCTGCTCCATATAAGTTCCGGTTTTCGATAAAATTCACTGTAAGTGAGCTACACTGACGCAATTTTTAGTATAGATTTCAAATAATTATAGGAATGTTGGCTATTATTATGAGTTATATTGAGTGTTATTTAACACTTATATAATAATAATAACAGTCAAACTATTAATATGTCGCGGTTGACGTTAGACTAAACCCTAGTGGTATCGATACTAGGTTTTATCGAAGGAAAATCGTTTTGAGAGTATCGAAGCGCTGTAAGAGTGCTGAGTCACCACCTTTTCAAGTGAGTGCATAGTTACTTTCAGCTTACACATAGATATGAAGTATTTTTATATAAATTACGTGCTATGTGTGCATATTATCTGAATACTTGCTATCTATGCTGGAAGAACGTTTTTGTACATGTTTTCAATGATTTAAACTGTATATTTATTTTATATCTACAAAAATGTTGGGGTAAAACATGGGTAGATGTAATAGGTGATGTGTGATAAAATGATGAGAGGCCTCGATGTTGATGTTGTTGATTCTGTCATCTAGCAGAGTATGGATGACAACCACAGACTCTTCTAGACAGTCCAGTGGAACACTAACAGGCTCGCAACCTGTACATGTTTGTGAAGGATGTGTTCACCGGTGTACTCCATCCCCCACATGGTTTCCTTTAGGACATTTATTGCTGAGGAACCCCCTTAGCAGTAGTGTCCATCCCGATGATGATCTTTAGGATAGGTCCCTGATGATAGGTGTTTAGGGACGTAATGTGAGGATAACGGGAATGGGTAATCGGGTTATTGTTGATTGATGAAATTAATAAACTTATTTATTGTGGGTTGAAAACCCTATGTGCTCACCAGGCTCCCAAGCCTGACCTACTCAGTTTTATGTGTTACAGGTAGTGGCGCATGAGAATAGATGTGATGTTTTGGATGAGGGATTGTGGATATAGGCCAGTAGATATGAAATAATGTAGTAAGGCTTATATTGTATTGTTTATACTTATGTACTGTATCGAACATGACATCCCAAGTCTTTTAATGAAATACATTTCTAAGAAAATGCTTTTGATAACTCTTTATCATAATATTGTTTTGGGACAAATTCCACTACTCTTTTATTAAAAGGTTACTCTGATTTTGAAATAAAGTATAAACAAAACCGGTCTTTTCTGGCCGTGATTTTGGGGATGTCACATAAGCATTGAGAACAAATGTTTAAGCTTGATAGCCAAATGTTGTCTAATAGAAACTATGAGCAACAAATCACGAGTTTTGAGAAGATTTTGAAGAAAAAGGTGTACATCAGCAACATGACTATTTATCATAGCCTGTTCAGACTTGAGCGCATTGATCTCCTTGTTGGCATGAGAGAGGTAGGTTGAAACAAACTCCACCTTTTCAGTTTTGATGGCTAGTTTATCCATTATAGCGTTCTCAGTGGCAAGATCGGCTTGAAGCTTTTCGATCTTGGAAGTTATGGATGTTTGTAGTTCAACATGATAATTTGGAATTTTAGTTCGAACCTTTGCAATAGATGCTTTCTCTATTTAAAGAGTTACACCAAGGCTGGATATCACTTTGTTTGCAGCTTCTGTGTTTGATTCGAATGAGGTTTGGAAACTACCCATGAAGGTTGTAGCCTCAGAAAGTAGTTTTTCTACTTTTTTTGGTCGTTTCCTTGCATGTTTTCTCAAAATCCTCAATAGCCTTCTTGGATTTAGCAAGAATCGCAACATGATCCTTCGTTAAAGTTTCTATTAATGCTCTGTGAGATGCAAGCATGTATTCAAAAGAGGAAGATGACTTTGTAGATTCTAAGATCTTGTCCAAAATTTCATTCAAATCTTTGAATTGCCCTTTCGTAACTGAGGCATCTTCATCATCACTAGACTGTTGAACAGGTGAATGGTCTCTACTGAAAATCATGAAAACCAACTCGATCATCCCCAAAGAATATATCCGGATCATAAATTTGTAGAGGTGAGATGGGAGTGAAATATGGACCAAAAGACACACCAGAAGTACCTACCCCCATATCAGATACATTGATAAAGATTGGAGGTGTATTAGTGGTTGTTGTTGTGGATTCTATGTAAAAGGGTGTAGATAATGTAACTGAAACTTTTGGCTACGAAACCCTAATAGAGATGTTCGGACAAGGTGTGATTGTAATGGGGGTAGTAATAGCAGTAGGAGAAGGTGGATTAAAATCCTAGAAAAATTCATCTGTTATGGGAATAGAATGTATTGAGAAAGATTCCTCAGGATTGGTCCGAGTAGGAGAAGGATGCGAAACCATAGGTTGTGAAGTAGAAGCAGTGTCATCACCTTCGTTGCGAGTCTGAAAATCCTCCGAAAATGTTCGAGACTCTGATTCCTCCTGAGCAACAAGAAAAGGAGATCTTGTCTTGCGAGCAGTTCGCATAATTTTCTTCGGAGTAGCAGCAGGTTCGTACGGACCTGCTTTTGTCTTTTGCTTCCTACCCTTATTTGGCTTGTTCGCTTCCTCCAAAGCCTTTTGCATCTCAAGTGTCAAAGGATGTGGACCTTATTCAGGTGTCTTCCTATACTCATTGATAAGCTCGTTACCGGTTGGGACGTAGTTAAACATAGCTTCTGGAAGAGAGCCAATAAATGCGAACTTCGTAGGATTTGACACAATGAAGTTCAAGTTATGGAAAATAAGAACAGCAACAATAACTGAACCCCCTATCACCAAAATATTGTGATGATCAATAGCCCTTTGAACTATGATAGACCAAAAACGAGCACACGAAATTTCTATGTGTCGTATAGAAGAAAGAGTGCTCTGTACTAGATGAGCCCACAAAACTAAACCATAATTCATGTTGATTCTAGAATATCCTGTAAAGAATGGCGAGGAAGAGCTTATTGGCACTGTCAAAACCCGTTACCCTCTCTGAGAAGCTTTTAAAAATCAGGTTAAATATCCCATTCCACATGGGAGGAAGATTGGGCTTCTTGAACTTAGATAAGATAGCAAGATTTTCCAGATAACCCTTCTGGAAGAACATCTCCAATATGGAAGAAGAGGAGATAGATTCAGGATCGATCAAATCCCTAGAAGCAGGAAACCCTAGCAACTGGCTAAATCCGGCCTTGGTGATGGAGGTTTGTTGAGTTCCAACTTCAAAAGTAATGATCGACCCACTTTCCAGGTAGCGAGCTGTAGAGAAAGCTTTTGATAGATGAATTAAAGGAACATTCTCTATCATTGAAAGAGCATGATCCACAAGAGAGTGTCGCATGCACTCGATCAATGAATGGAGAAAAGCTTCATACTTGGATGGATCGAGGTCTAAGATGAGATTTTAATTGGGCTTGATACTCAGCAGGCCTGATGAAGTAGTTTGATCAGCAGTAGAGGGAGTGTCAAACGAAGCATCCATGGTAACTTGATGAAGAAGATGATGAACAATATTTAGAGCGAAAAGGGTTTTTCTTGTGTTGGACGATTGAAATTGATGAAAGTGGTGAGTTGGAATAAAATGTCAATTTGCCTTTTATACGTCATGTAAGGTGAGAGAAATATGGTAGTTGGCACTCGACAATCCCTGAAAAAACACCTGAAAAGGCATGACATGTTTGCGTGTGTTAGGCGGCGTGATGTCAGGCTCTATTTGAAATTTTCACGTGCCAAAATCGTAATCTTATCCCTTAAAATCCACCATTTTAGTTTTCACTTTCGTAATAGTTCGCCAATTCCTATTCTCCGAATATGAAAGTAACCATTCAGAATTATTTAGGCCAGACATTTGTAAAGTCACAAGGATTTTCGTGCAAGAGTGTGCTAAAGATAAAGAAATAACTCAAAATATATATGTGGAAATCTGTGATGTCATAATTAACATTAAAGCAGATGGACCCTGGGCAACAACCTCTTCCTTCGGAGTCAAGAGAGCTCGGAAGTGTTTGTGTGACATCTCGTTGAATTATGTTCATCTGTTTGTTGAGAAATAGTGAAAGGCTTCTTCTCATTTAGGCTTAAGGGTGGCTTCATCTTCAACCAAACTCCAAAACTCACCATAAGTCCGAACATTCGGAAGAAGTACTTGTCTGACCTTTGTAGCCATTATAACAAGTATGCTTTGGAATTATTTCAGTAGTTGGATAGAGTGAAAATCTCAAAAAAAAATAAAAAGAAATTGTATCTCTTGGGAAGAAACGTCTTAGGTCTAGAACATTTCATTAAGATCTTGGCAAAAATAAAATAATGAGATTTCAAGGTATGAACCACTAGGGTTAAAATTCATCAATTCCATGATGAAAAGTATAGGACATGGTAATCGTTCACCGTCAATTTTGAAATTTGTGTTGGATGTTGGGTTTCACACAATTCGTGGTAATAATGAATTTCAGATCATAAACACAGAAGTTGTGTAACCATAAACCTCAGTGGTAATATCTAAGAGTCTCAAGGGTTACGAATGTGGAAATGAAAATGATGGAGAAATAATGGGAGGTGGTTCTGAAGAGTGATGTACCTTTGCTATATGAGAATGACCAAGCAATTAACTCTTAACTCAAAATGAGAAGAGTAAGGTAGCTCAATGACTTATGTGAATTTTTTTATCCTGAGTGGGAAGAAACGATTGGTATTATTGATTCATTAAGTCTTCAAACATAGATTCTCAAACACTTCAGACAACATGCAACAACATGCTTCTAGGGACACTTAACTAGTGCAAAGTTTCGGAATTTTATACATATCGCTTCTTTCGGAATTGAGACCATAAAGAATATGTACCTTCAAGCCTTCTCAAATGTCTAAGATTTTTGGTCTTTTGATTTTACTATGAATAGAATTAAAAATGAAAATAAAGAATATATTTTGAATTTTATTTTTTCTAAAACTGAAAGAAATAAAAACAGAAAAACAAATATTTTTGGATTTTTGATTTTCTGAAAAAGAAATAAAAACAAAAAATATACATTAAAAAAACACTAATTAATAGGAATTAATAAATATAAAAAGGATACAAAGTGTTCCGAATCTACGAATGAATAGAGAACTCTGAGTGGCTCCAAGCGTTCAGACCAATTCGCAGCGTGAATAGTATACTCCGAACTACTCCAAGTATTCGGACCCCTTCGCAACGAATTCTTACCAACTACAAAGATGGTTTCGGAACCGATTCTGCTTCTATCACTCCTAAGCCTTGAAGAATATGATTGAAAGTTTGTTCAAGCAAGGCTTTCGTAAAGATATTTGCCAATTGATCAGCAAATCTCACAAAGTGAATTTCGACATTGCCATCTTCCACATGATCCTTGTCTTGGAATGTTGCATTAGGTTGTGGAAAATGCAAATTGCACTTTCAGAATCACAATATAAAGGTATTCTCTTCATATTAATTCCATAATCCCTTAGCTGACTCTGGATCCAAATCACTTGCGAGGTACAAGAAGCAGTTGCGATATACTCAGCTTCAGAAGTCGACAGGGATACACATGTTTGTTTCTTTGATTTCCAACTAACAAGTTTGCCATCAAGAAATTGACATCTCCCAGTTGTACTTTTCCAATCCAGACCACATTTTCCAAAATCATCGCCATAGAATGCTTGCATAAAGAACCTTTAGTTCCAAAGGTTCCATATTCTGAGCAAGGTTGTTCGTTTTAGGTATCTAAGGATATTCTTAACTGCAATTATGTGTGGTTCGTGAGGATTTTCCTGAAACCTGGCACAGTACCAAACTGAAAACATAATGTCTGGAAAACTTGCTATTAGATACATCAATGATCCTATCATTTGACGATAAAGAGTCATATCAGCGGTCGGTTTTTCCAATGACAGTGTATGTTTTGTTCTGAATGCCATTGGAACCTTTACCCTCGAATCTCCCACCATTCTAAACATGGTCAGTAATGTCTTCGTATAAGCTTCCTGATTGATGAATATTCCTTCTTGACTCTGTCTAATACTCAATCCAAGGAAAAAGTTAATTGGACTCATTTAGCTCATCTCAAACTTAGTTTCCATCAATTTTCGGAATTTAGCAGTTAATCTAGGATTAGTAGATCCAAAAATGATATCATCAACATACATTTAGAAGATCATCAAATGGTCACCATCCTTCTTTCAAAAGAAGTTTCAGTCGACCGAGCCTTGTTTAAACTTAGATTGTTTTAAAAAGATCATCAGAAGGTTGGGTCGAGTTAGGGTTTCATACCATGCTCGTGGAGCTTGCTTCATACCATAAACAGCCTTATCCAGAATGTAGCAGTGGTTTGGATATTTCTCCTTTACGAACCTAGGTGGTTGTTCCACATATACTATTTCTTCTAGTTTCCCATTTAGAAAGGCAAACTTGACGTCCATTTGATAGACTTCAAAGTTCTTATGAGTTGCGTATGCCAAAAAGATGCGAACAGACTCCAACCGTGCTACTGGTGCAAAAGTTTCTTCATAGTCAATACCTTCTTGGAAATACCCTTTAATGACCAGTCTAGTTTCGTTTTGAATCACATTTCCTTCTTTGTTTTGAATTACATTTTCTCTAATGACTAATGAACACTAGCCCTAGGTTTCATTTTTCTAACAGGAGGGTCAGTCTGTTCAAATGACATATCATTTGGAACACTTTTGGTTCCACTCGGACTGCCTTTCTCGTAACATGAATTGACCTCATTCAGTGGTTCTACCACGTATCTTCCCTTCATTTTCTAAGAGGACATCTCAGATAGACCTTCGGTTTCATCTGCATTAGCAATGGGAGCAGACCAAAAGTATTTGTCGCACCCATCTTCATTGTCTTTTTCTACGAGGGACGATAATTCTAAAGTCTAATTTTTGTTCAGTATAGAGGTTGCGAAAACTTGATTCGGAACAGTTTGAACTTTCAGAAAAACTGTTGCCTTTTCTTTTAAAACCTTTGAACCACTATTTTTTGAAATGCAAACATACTCAATGGAATTTTCATAAATCAGATTTTTCTGTGGTTTAGGTTCACTTTTTACAAATTCTTAACAATCAATTTCATCCTCCATAGGAATCTCACTCATATCACTTTCATTATCAAATTCAGATACATTTTGAACATTAAGAGTATTTTCTGAACTCAATTTTGTGCATAATGAGTCAAATTTCTATATAGTATCAAATTTAATTTGCTCTTTATCATTTTCACTCAAAATTTGTTTCAGCATGTCTTTATGTTCTTTGGACTGTTTGTAAGCTTCAAATTTGCCTAATCTAACTCTGTAAGAATAAAGGACATCGTCAGAGGAGACAATAGATTCGCATTCATAGCAATTTGCATCAATTTCGTCCTCTTTCAATTTGACAAAGGGCAAGATCATTTTATGGATATTCTTGCCTATTTCACAATCAATATGCAACTGAGTAATATTAAAATAAAGACGTTTAATAATCAAATAGAAAATGTTTCGTTGTTTCAAAAGACCTAAACTGTCCCGTTGCAAACAAATCAAATCATCCCAAGACCTAGACAAATCCAACTCCAACTTCTCAATCCACATTCGTCTCCCTTCACTCTTTGATGTTACCCTACTGATTTGATCAGTTAGTACTACTTAAACAAGTTTTTTTAACTATCACTTAAACGAGAGACTGTAAGTTTTGAATCATCGAATTCAGTTTCATATTGTGAGATAGGAATATTAAGAGGTTCGAATGTACCTTGCTGATCACTTTCTCACATTCACTTATCTGCTCAGAGACAGGTTTCACAGCGAAGCAGTTGTCTCATGTCTGAATCCTTTTTGGTATCAGTGGTGTATCGCTTTGTTCCGAAATGTCATTGCGAACCATCATGCACTTTCCCTCATATCCAGGGACCTCAACCTTCACAACAAAGCACTCACCATGCGTGGGTCTATGAACTTCTTCATCCTCTGAATCAGTCGACCAAACTTACACTCTTCCAAACTCGTCATCATCTTCTTGCATAATTAAAGCAGGCTTAGCATTATCAGCACTTTCTTCTTTCTATACTCTTCAATCTTCTGAAGATTGTAAGCTCCATCCTTATATTCTTTGTCCTTTTTCATACTCAATATTTTTATCATGCTCTTTTTTGCCAAATGATTCTTGCCATGACAATAATTGTAGTCATAGCCAGAATATTCCACCAGCTTGTTTTCATTCCCCACCTTGTCCTTCTATGAGCATTCATCCTTCACCTTGTCTCAACTGTACTTCCCTTACCAGTTCTATTTTTGAGGTGTCCAAAGTTCTTCTTTGCAAAATTTATGGGATTTGATACCATAAGACTGTATTCTTTAGTAAGTTCGCAATATGAGAGATCGAACTATGAATCTTCTTCTGTTACAATTTTTCCTTTCGCAACCAGTGCCAAAGATCCCATTCCAGAAACAACTTTTCCTTCCTTTGTTACTTCATCTTCGTGGCACCTGAGAGTTCACACCTTCTTCTAATGAATAGTTCTTAAATTGTTCATTAGCTTTAACAGTTGAAATTAATGCTTTTCATTCGGACCATAACCCATTCATAAACGTGATCTTTTGTTCTATTAATAAACATTTTATTTTGTGCTTCATTATCCTACTTAAAAGATGGTTGTAATGGTTGAACGTTTGATTAAGCTTTTCCTCTGGCTTCTGACCAAAGGCACTGAAATCTGAAAGAAGCAGCATCTAAATGGAGTGTTCCAAATATGTGTCACTTGAATAGAGCTCTTTTAGTCTATCCCAGGTCTCCTTTTCTGTTTCACAGGAACTCACCAGGCGAAAGGTGTTCGGGGGTAAAGAAAACCTTATTATCCTCATAGCTTTAACGTTGTTCATTAGTTTATCTTTCTTATCTTGAGGAATATATTTAACATCGATAAGAAGTGTGTTGTACTCTGCTTGAATTTTGATGACTCTCCCCGTTCCCATGTGCATGAATGTTCCTTCTGTTATTGCTTGCCAAATTGTCATTCCATGGTCTTCAATACCGTGAACATGGTCCTCAAAATGTAAAGCACAAACTTCATAGTATTGAGGAAAGAGAATAGGTATCCTAGTAGTAGATCTGATGCTGCTAGAAATATTAAAAGAAAGACTATGTGGATCTTTAGACTGCATGTTGTAGATTTACTTAAAACCTGTAAAGAATCAGATGTGTAAAACTAAAATCGAGTTTAGGTCATAATAAGGATCAAGATCCAAAGTCAACATTCGATCAAAATGATGAAGACAAAAATAACAGATCCAATAAAAGCATAAAAACCCTAATAACACTTCGAAAAAAGAGTTGAGTATGATTTACACATTTTCTTACTCTGATACCAATTGTAGAAACAAATAAGATTTGATCGATAGATTCTTAACGGAAAAGTAAACCACACAAAGAAAACAATGATCGAAGTTGTGCTGAATGATTAGAATCAATGCCTTAGAAGAGCTTGATAAAGAACTTCTCTGTAAAGTCACGGTAGGGCAAGTACAATCGATACCTAATATGGTGCATGCATGCACTATATATATAGTCTAACCCTAAAATCATTAAAAATTAGTGGACATGCCCAACCCATTATAAAATGGACTATGCTGGCACGAAATACAATTGACACAACATAAAATATCCTAACACCAATATTATCTATCAGGCACTAAGTCCATAGTTGCTAATGTTCATTTGTAAGGCACTTAGTCCATAGTTGTCGGGGTTTATCTATTTGGCACTAAGTCCATATATGTCGAGGTTTATCTATCGAAACTAAGTCCATATCCGTCAATGTTCATCTATATCATCTCTTATCTCTCATCATTCATCTACCCATCTTTACCTAATATTTTTATAGGTATAAAATACATATACAATTTGAATAAAATAAAACATGTATATTCTGTTCATTCAACATAGATATCAAGAACACATATAATATGCACACATAGCACGTAATTTATATTAAATACTTCATATCAATGTGTAAGATGAAATTAACTATGTACTCACTTGTTAAAGTGATGATTCCAAACTCGGGCAGCGCTTCGCTTCTAACAATTCTATTTTTCTTCAACATAACCTAGTATTATTACCACTAGATTTTAGTGTAATATTTATTGCGACTATTTACGAGCGATGCAGTTTTATTAGTGTTAAACAGTACATTTGAAGCACTATGTACAGACAGGGCCAGAAATAAAACACCGGAGGGCATGACCATTTTGGCATTATAGCACTTCTAAAATCCAACAACCCTATATGGCCCTTCAAACTAGATTCCTTATACTAGGAGCAGTTAAAAGATATTATAATAAAACTTTGTAGATTTATATATATATATATATATATATATATATATATATATATATATATATATATTGTTTATAAGTTCATAATAACAATACTGAACTTAAATATAAGCTATACTTAAAGTAGGGTAAGCATAACTCATTTACTAGGAGGTTTGGCCCTTCAAACCAGATTCCTTATACCAGGAGCAGTTAAAAGATATTATAATAAAACTTTGTATATTATATATATATATATATATATATGTATATATATGTATATATATATATATATATATATATATATATATATATATATATATTGTTTATAAGTTCATAATAACAATATTGAACTTAAATATAAGCTATACTTAAAGTAAGGTAAGCATAAGTCATTTACTAGGAGGTTTGGCTAGGAACCGGGCTCTACAGCAATAGAACTTCTAAGCCGAAAGCTCTTCATCTAGAAGCCTTCTGGTGCTCTAGGACTCGCTTCTAACACTTAGGAGGTGTTAGAGAAAAGCTTAGAATGTTTGGGAGTAATTGGGAGAAGAGAAGTGGATAGGTGTGAAGAAAATGGGAGACGTGCGCCTCTATTTATAACGTGAGTTCGGTGAGAACACTGGGCATTCAAGAGCTGAATGCAGGGAATTCGTGAATGTTGGGCATTCCCTGGCTAAATGTTGGGCGTTCGTGTCTAGGTATCACCATTTGGTGGCAAGCCGTGGTGAGGAAGCAGTGGCTCAGATCACACCATGTGTCGCCTCTTGCTTATTCCAAAATCTAATTATCTTCTAACATCTATAATTTTTGCATACGAGCTCCATTTTTGATGTTATTTATATCCACACGTAGGTAGCAATGGGATCTATAACTTTCCATTTGACCCCATCGGCTAATTCTAGACCAATTTTAATTTTAATAATATGAGAAGATTACCTTGTTAACTACAATGCAAAATTCATAACTTTTACATACGAACTCCATTTTCTATTGTCTTTCTATTGTTGAACTCCTATTAATGAGATCTTTAATTCTAATTTAGGCTGTGTCTGCTAAAAATTGGTGGATCTAAAATTCAAATTTCGGGTTGTGCGCTGCTATGGTAAATCTTAGAAGAATCATAACTTCCTCTTACGAAGTCAGATTTGGACGTTCTTTTTATGCACGCTCTCAGTTTAACGTATACTACAAATTTTGTGTGGATCGCTAAGCTAAAAATTATTTTATCGTAAACTCACTTTTATGATTCCTAGTGTCGTTTCGGTTTTGCCGTAAAACATCGACAAGTCATAACTTCTTCCTCATAACTCGAATTTCAGCTAAGTCTAAAAAGTATTTTATCGTAAACTCACTTTTTACAGAACCCTTGTGACATATACTATAACGTATTTAAGATTATTTATTATAAATAATCTTCTATCAAAAAGTCATTTTTGATGTTTATTGTCTCTAAATTGACTCGCCCAAATATGTGGGCGTTACAATTATCTCCCCTTAGGATGATTACGTCCTGGAATCATCAACAAAACAGGGATTCATAATGAATCCATACATTATCTTTTCATCCTAGGTAGTAATCTTAACTCCTATGTTCCTTCGAAAGAATATCTAACTCTTGGCTTCTTGACTGCATGCGGTGCTCAATCTTGTAACCGTTATCTATCTCGTGTTGGACTATCAATTGTAACCTTTAAGTTACAAAATCAATCTTTATTGGAGACTCCTTCTCCTTCTTAACAAACTTAAGATAAGTTCCTTCTTTCGATTATTGTAATAGACCAATGGACCATGTTCTAATGACTAATCATTGTATGATGCAATGCTTAATTTGGTATGACCACTAGTGTAACATCCGGACTTCCAGGTATACTATCTATTATTTATTTATTTATCTTTGAGCTACTCGATGAGTCGGTGCTCCAACTCGTAGAGTAGAGTTGCAATGTGCCACGTGGGGTTAATGACCTACTCGATGAGTCCGAGAGCCGACTCACTGAGTAGGCGCTGGGATGAGAAACCCTAAATACCTGGGTTTGGCGCCAATTTAATGGCACTTACAGCCTCATTTGAGGCTACACTTCCCTTAGAGCAAACCGTAAGCAGCCATTGAGCTTAGAGAGAGAGAGAGAGAGAGAGTTTAGCTAATTTTGAATGTTTGGTGCATCTTGTGAGGAGAAGGGAAGAATTCCAAGCCAAGGAACAAGAAACTGTTGCTAGATCCAAGGTTGTTTCACTTCAAAGCTTCTGGGAAAGGTATAAATCTTTCACCTTTCTCATTATTTTAAATAGATCTCATGATTTTGGAAATCTAGGGTTTCTCCACCTAAATAATAGGACCTTGAGTGTTTTATGTTCATTGAGAGGTTTAGACTTCAGATCTGGACCGTGTGAGGTCCCTAAAGTTCAAAAGTCCCTGCTTTATCCAACCATAATAGTGATCTTGAGTGAAAACTCTTTTTGAGTTATGTTTTCGGCATTTTAAGCTCTAAATGCCATGAATGAACGTAAAGCCTGTGACTTTACGTGATAGATCAACCTTAGGAGTGTAGATCTAGAGTGTGGGAAGGTGCTCAGACTTGAAATCGACTGAATAAGATAAGAGTCTGAATGGACTCGCCGAGTCAAGGAGTCAACTCGACGAGTCGCATAGGGTTGTCCCAATGGTTTTGATTGTGCAACAACTTGACGAGTTGACAGGTCAACTCGGCGAGTTGAGCCGGGCTTTTCAGTGATTCTGAGTATGGAGAGCAGATTCGTCGAGTCTCATAGGTGCACTCGATGGGTAGGGTCAACATGGACTGTTGACTCGAGTTCAACTTCTGTTGACTTAGGGTTTGGTCAACCATGTCTTTGGGAAACCATGGAGGGGAAAATAGTATTTTTCCTATTGAGAGAGAGAGAGAGAGAGAGAGAGAGAGAGATAACTTAGTAAATGTATGATTTAAAGAGTTTTAGATATAATTATCTTATGTGATTAAGCGGAGGCTAGCCTTGCTAATTCGTGTGCGAGAAGTATTCATTCACTTAGCCTACTCACGAGGTGAGTCTTCTCACTATACTTTACCATGAGTGGTAGTTTGTGTAACTAAGATATATTATGTGCATTGTAATATCCTGCCTTATTTCGTTGTGATTTATGTCGAGTATTATTATGTTGAGCTTATCGAGCTAGGATTGGAGGGTCCCACTGAGACACATTGACTGTAGGGTCTTGTTGAGTTATGGCCTCGAGTGGCTAACGAGTTGTGTGGCAACCCAAAATTTTCATTGTACAAACTCTACAGTCAAACACTTCGATTAAAAGTCAAATTCATTTCTGCTAATTTTTAGCTCGGTTTAAAGTCCGTTTGGGTAGTTTTAAATATTTATTCTTCGAAAGAATAAATGAAAGGAAGTATATTGTAGGATTAATTGACAACATTTAAGTCACAAAACTCCAAGAGTTAGGAGTTTTCGGCCCAAATAGTGTTTGGACCAAATACCCTAAAGGGTATATAAATGACACTTAGTCACTTTTACCATTTTTTTCCATTTCCAAGTCAAGAACAATTCTCTCTCAAGTATCATCCAAAGATTTTTTGAGATCTTCAAGATTGTAAGTGTTTCCTTCATTGTTTAGTTGATCTCTTCCATTATCTAGTGATCTTACATGATTTCATCCATGAAATCATTCCATTTTCTTAGATCTTCAAGTGTTCTTCAAGAACACCTAGAACGCACACTAGTGTTTTAGGCCGAAAACACCTTTCTTTGCTTCCATATTGTAAGTATCTATCTCCTATACTTGTTATCTAGTAAGGATACTTGATTTAGAGCCTTGAAATCCTCCTTTTTCCAAGAACAAAAGGGGTTTTCGGTTAGTGCATCCCCTTAAACCGAAAACCCTAAAGAAAGGTGACATTAAGACCTTAAGCCTTTCCTAATGCTTATTATTGAATCTAGAACACTTCTTTGCTTGTTGAAAGCCCTTGGAAATCACTATATGCATCAAGATCATGAGTTTTCGGCTAACCATTTGGACCGAAACCTCTTGGACCGAAAACCATATGGACCAAAAACCATAAGAAACATACCACTTGGACCTAAAACTCCCTTAAGTGGCTATACAACCCTTAGATGCAACCCTTGGTACTTCTAGCACTTGAATCAAAGGACTTTCCATGTACTAGGATGTCTTAACTTGGTTAATTAATTGTTAAATGATTAATTGGTTACATATATGTGTTATTATATGTTATATAGTATCCTTGTGTGTGCTCAATTCTTCACTTGACACTTAGCATCCTATACCATCCGTTCTTCCAAACCACTAACTACAGGTGAGTTCAAACCCCTTAATCTATCTTTTAAATGATTTAAAATGCTTTTATGGGGAAGAATACAAGTTGAAACATTATAGTTATTATATCAATCACATGTGATTAATACCTATCAAACAAAGGATTTGCTATTCAATTAGCTATTTTATCGAGCAAACCTACTTCAATGGTTATCAAATGCTTTTACATGTTAAATACTTTTTATTCAAACTCCTTTAAACTTATACTTTGTCAAATGCATATATATATATATATATATATATATATATATATATATATATAGGATTGAAAGGACTTAGGACTGATAGCTCGCCTTGCTTCCTGTTCCTTGTTTGGTTGTGGACTTAAGGTATCGGTTATTTGGCCGAAAGTTGTTTGAGTTCTTAGTTATATATTATGTATATGTGTATAGATATAAAAGTTCCTTCATTCAGTTCAATACCTTTGGGTAGCAAAGGTATACAAAAATGTGCATACATACAAACAACATTGCTAGTAAACTATAATAGGTATAGTTTAGGAAGTTACAATACTATTACTAGAACAATGAAACATACAAAGAGTCAGTTCATACATGAGTCAATACATACTATAACGAGAAACAGAAAGAGAACATACATACATACTAGACAGTGAGAGAGAGAGAGAGAGAGAGAGAGAGAGAGAGAGAGAGAACATACAATACAACTATTACATACTATACATTATACAAGAGAACATACATACATACTCGATAGAGGGAGAACATACAATAAAGCTAGTACAAACAATACATATACAAGAACATTACAATAGTTATGTGAGCCACATAATGGGGCATGGCATCACCTGTCATGGCTCGTTTTGTATCTAGAATCTCCTTAAGTAGACAGTGTTAAGTTTTTGTATAGATCTATACTGGATTGACTATCCTACACCTTGCTGCTCGCTACAGTGGGACTTGCAAGTCTACGGGTGCCAAACGTCATTTCTTCCGACATCTTACCTCGTCGTGTTTATAATCAGTTGTATGGTACAGGGATATCACATGGTACTTAAACTAACAATTGGATTAAGGTAGTTAGTACAAAAGTAGTTACCTAATACAACACTGCATACTATTTTATTTCCCCATTGCATTCACTTGTGATCTTCTCACAATGAACAGTAATGTAAAAACTATATTTTTGGTTAATGATAGTCTGAATTGGGAAAATACATACTCTTATAAGAGATGCATACACACATTTGATGCCTTGGTAGAAGGCTACTTTTAGTAGAAAACATAGGGTTTTCTAGGAGAGTTCAAATATTTACAAACAATTGCAAACACTTACAAACATTTACAACCTTATACATCAAGTGCATACAATAACTTTGATACAAATAATGACACTAAAATACATATGATCTCAGCAACTTTAAAGTTGATCAACTCTTTCAAAATAACTTGTATTCTCATGTCATCAGTAGACAGGTACCGATGCCAGGCTTTTGAGAAGATCGAGCACATTCAGGACTCATCTCATATTTTGATTTACTTTTTGGTGTCTATTAAACTTAACAAAACACACTTGTATGAAATTATTCTATTAATGCAATGGATGATGTTGTTGCTTGTTTACTACTATGTATTGTTGTGATACTGAACATGACGTCCTCCACCCCTGAACGTTTCTGCCGTTTCGGTTTTTGGGTGTGACAAGCTGTGTATGGTATTTTTTTGAAATCACTAAGCTTTTTTCTTACCGTGTTATGTGTTATGTGTTTCAGGTACTTCTCAGGATCACGGGAAGGCGCCGGCTTGAATGTACACACATAGGAGATTGTTTTATGATTTAGAGGATCCTAGAGTTTTATATACATTTTTTCTTTTGAACATGAGTCGTGATGAATTGACATTGTGGCATTTTATAGTTTATTTATTAGAATTAATGTGTTTTGAAATTTAAAATTTTGGTCGAAAATTTACGTTGTTACAAGTTGGTATCAGAGGCTTGGTTTGAGGGATTCAGATGCAACTTCAGGTATGTTTGGACTCAAACAGAGGATTTGAGAAGAATTTTTCAAAATAAATGAATTTTGCTAAAACGAGAAAGTGTTTAAGAGAAAACGAGATGGAAGTGGTGTGTACAATCAGCCAGAGCCCGAATGGTGATTTCCCAAAATGCCTTACTTTATGTTATGATATATTTTACTAAAATTGCATGCTAGAGAGTAAGTTGGGCATTTCATATTATAGGGCTAGAGTTGTCTGATTTGTGATGCCTTAGCCAAGGAGATGCTTTTGATCAGTGTTATATGTTATTTCCTTGAGTATGTATTGAGTTTTGACTCAGGAGATAATCTAGGAAGGGATATTTAGATGAGTTTAATAGGGGTCTACTAAGAGAGTAGTCTGTGGTTCATGAGATATAGCGTATTTGTGATTAAGAATCCTAGGAGGAGGACTTGGGGTGACTACATATGGGTTGTGGAAGGTAGTATTGGGCCCGTACTACTTAAAGCACTTGATCTGCAGGAAATCCAAGTAAGAATCCTTAGGATGCTAAGTAACACGTAAGGATGAGTAGTTGATTGTGAGTATAATCGAGCGAGTCTCTGATGATTCCGTGTTGTGTTTCAGAGACATCACGTTGGGTACGCACCACAACCCCGAGAATAGTGGAGTGAGCGATGATGAGATTCGCAGGATGAATCATGATGAGGTGGTTGCAGCCATCCAAGAGGCTATTCCGGAGATGTTTGGGTCTATAAAGACCACATTGATCGAGATGTTTGAAGAGCAATATGATGTTGTTTCCGAGGCAGCTACTGTTGCAGCCACCACAGCTGTCTCTGTTGCCAAACCGCAAGGGGTGACTCGTTGTTGTACCGGGAGTTCAGCAACGCGAAGCCACCAGAGTTTCATGGGACTCGGGATCTGATTGCTGCGACGAGATGGATCTCTGATATTGAGGGATGTTTTTACACTTGCTCATGCCCAGAGCATTTGAGGGTGCAGTTCGCATTGAACCAATTTCGATTGGGAGCGAAGGACTAGTGGAAGTTTGTGACAACGAGTCTTACTTCTGCAGATCATGTTGTGGTGACTTGGGAGATGTATTTTGTGATGTTCCAAGATGAGTATGTTCCCTCGGTGAAGAGGGAACGGTTGGCCCTGGAGTTTCTGTCTATTATGTAGAAGACAGAGTTGGTGACTGTGATTACGCAGATGTTTCACGAGAGTGTAACATCCGGAATCCCATGTATCAAATTTTAATTATTTATTTTGTGTCAAGAAGAGGGAATCGGCGAGTTGACGCATAAACTCGTCGAGTAAGATCGCGCTTGTTGACTGGATTTAATGAATGGACTCAATGAGTCGGCGTGTCGACTCGATGAGTCTGCGCTGTGGGAGGAAACCTTAAATCTTCGGGCATGTGCCATATTTAAGGTAGCTTAATGCCCTCATTTGCGGCCACGTTCACCCTTTAGAGAACCAGAGCACCAGAGAGCATCGCGAGTGAGAGAGGAAGCCATTTTCATCATCTCTAGTGTGATTTTTCAAGGAAGAAAGAAGGAGGGCCGGCTAGGCGGGCTAAGCAGCTCAGATTTGTTGCTACTCTATCATAAGGTGCTACTAGAGGTATGAATCTACACTCATTCTCGTGTATATGGTGGACTACTTGAATCTAGGGTTTTCTTATCCCTTCTTTAGCTTGGATTTGAATCTTATGAGGTCCCATGGTGAAATAAGTCTTAGATTTGAACCTTAAGAGGTCCAAAGAGTCCCAACCATTCTGCTTTATGTTGTTCCATTAGAGATATGAACCTAGGTTGCCATTTTAGAAGCTATTTAACCAAAGGAAGTCTTATGTGTGTTGCATGGGTGTAAAGATTGGACCTTTACGTGATTATTGAGCATTAGGAAGTCAGATATATAGGTTAGAGAAACATATATGACCTCAGAAGGTCATTCGAGTGTTACCATGAGAGGAGCTCGCCTAGTCCATAAGGGGACTCGATGAGTCGAGTCGGGTTGCCCCAAAATTCGTGACCAGTGGTAACCCATCGAGTGAGGCCTTAGGAGGATTCATAGGAAACGCATGGACTCGCCGAGTCACCCAAGTACACTCGATGAGTCTGGTCAAAGTTTGAACGTTGATTAGAGTTGACTTTAGTTGACCTTAGGGTTTTGGTCAAGCTGGTTCAAGAGAGGTCAGGGAGGGGTAGAATAGTTTTCTACCCATCCTTTAGAAATGAGGACATGAGAAAGTATTGATTAGAGATGTTATTATGTTGATAGGAGGAGGCTAGGTCGGGTTATCGAGCACGAGAGGTTACCCAACATCATACGAGGTGAGTCTTCTCACTATACTTTACCTAGAGTGGTAATTATGTGTGACCAGAAGGTCTTATATGCTATGAGTAGAATGCGATGTATGCTGTTAAATGATATGTATGTGTTATGTTATGTTATGAGTAGTATGGTATGGACCAGAAGGTCATTATGATATGGTCCGGAAGGTCAACAGTGTATGGACCGGAAGGTCAAGATGATGAGGACCGGAAGGTCATTACGGGTAGAGTTGGAAGGTCTACCAGGGTTGGGATGGAAGTCCCCTAAGACACATGGACCGTAAAGTCCCATAGAACTATGGCCTTGAGTGGCGTATGTGTTGTATGTGGTATTTTGGGGAACTCACTAAGAATTTATGCTTACTATTTATGTGATATGTGTTTCAAGTACCAGCGAGGATCACGAGAAGGCGTCGGCATGATCTGTACACATTGATGGAGTTTTTATGTATTTGAGATCTTGGGATTGTTTCATTTGGATGACATGTGTTACATTGGATTTTGTTATTCTTGTGAATGAAATTATGTTTTAAAAATGAAAAATTGTTTTGGAAATTCACGTTGTTACAAAGAGGGCATTCTTTTACCCTGAGCATGTGTCGACTAAACAGGCACGCATGAGCCGGTACTTATGCATTCTGAGGAGGGATATTCGGGAGTTCATGGTGAACTTGTCTTATCGGACATTTTCTAAGCTCCAGGAAAATGCCAGCAGGAGGAAGATCGAGTTGGAGACTCTGGCGAGGGAGGACGCAGTGTCACAGGGAAGAGATCGGTGGCCAGCGCAATCGCAGTCGGCAGCCAAGCAAGCTAAGCTCACTGATTCGAGATCAGGAGGCCATATGGGCTGCACTTGTGGAAAGTGTAGAAAGTGTCATGAGGGATCTTGTCGGGCGGGGATTTGCTACAAATGTGGCAACGAGGGGCATATGGAGAAGGATTGCCCCAAGGGTTTGGCAGTCTGTTTTCACTGCAATTAGATCGGACATCGGAAGGCCGAGTGCCCTTAGCTTGTTCAAGGATCAGCACGGGGTTCCACTCATGCTGCATTGCGTGCTACTGAAGTTCGGCCGGTGAAGGCCGAGGTTCCGAAGGCTCGTGGCAGGGCTTTTCAGCTGACAACGAAGGAGGTTCGCGCAGTACCTGATGTCGTGGAAAGGGGTGATTCGATTCAGGAAATGGGGCAAGCTGGGGCCCCGATACATCAGTCCTTTCAGGGTGACCGCCAGACTGGGTAGGGTATCATACTATATGGAGCTACCTACGGAGTTGAGTCAGATTCATAACACCTTCGATGTGTCTCAGCTGAGGATGTGTGTAGCCGACGAGACGATAGTAGTACCATTAGAGGACACTTAGATGGTTACGGGCCTGAATTATATTGAGAGACCGATTGCGATCATGGATCAAACGGTGAAGGTTCTGAGGAACAAAGAGGTACCCCTGGTTCAGGTCCAGTGGCAACATCGGAGAGGGTTCGAGTTGACGTGGGAGATAGAGTTCGAAATGCAAGAGTAGTATCCAGAGTTATTTTCAGATCATGACTTCGAGGGCGAAGTCTGATTCTAGCGGGGGAGAATTGTAACATCTAGACTTCCAGGTATATTATCTGTTATTTATTTATTTATCTTTTGAGCTACTCGATGAGTCAGTGCTCCAACTCGTCTAGTAGAGTCGCGATGTGCCACGTGGGGTTAATGACCTACTCGATGAGTCCGAGAGCTTACTTTCCGAGTAGGCACTGAGATGAGAAACCCTAAATCCTTAGGTTTGGGTCCTATTTAAAGGCACTTATAGCCTCATTTGCGGCTACACTTCCCTGAGAACAAACCCTAAGCGGCCATTGAGCTTAGAGAGAGAAAGAAAGAGAGGGGGAGAGAGAGAGAGAGAGAGAGAGAGAGAGAGTTGAGTGTTTGGTACATCTTGTGAAGAGAACGTAAGAATTCCAAGCTAAGGAACAAGAATGTGTTGCTAGATCCGAGGTTGTTTCACTTCAGAGCTTCTGGGAAAGGTATAAAGTTTTCACGTTTCTCATTATTTTGAATAGATCTCATGATCTTGGAAATCTAGGGTTTCTCCACCCAAATATGAGGACATTGAGTGTTTTATGTTCAGTGAGAGGTTTTGACTTTAGATCTGGACTATGTGAGGCCCCTAGAGTCCAAATGTCCATGCTTTATCCAACCATAATAGTGATCTTGAGTAAAAACCCTTTTGAGTTATGTTTTAGGCATTTTAAGCTCTAAATGCCATGCATGAACGTAAATCCTGTGAATTTACATGATAGATGATCCTTAGGAGTGTAGATCTAGAGGTTGGGAAGGTCTCGGGCTTGAAATTCACTGACTGAGATAAGAGTCTGAATGGACTCACCAAGTCAAGGAGCCAACTCGATGAGTCAGATAGGGTTGTCCCGATGGTTTTGATCGTGCAGCAACTCGACGAGTTGACAGGTCAACTCGGCGAGTTGAGCCGGGCTTTTGAGTGATTCTGAGGATGGCGAGCAGACTCATCGAGTCTCATAGGTGCACTCGACGACTAGGGTCAACATGGACTGTTGACTCAAGTTCGACTTATGTTGACTTCGGGTTTGGTCAACCATGTCTTTGGGAAACCATGGAGGGGTAAAATGGTCTTTTTCCCATTTTGAGAGAGAGAGATACAGAGAGAGAGAGAGAGAGAGAGAGAAAGAGAGAGAGATAACTTAGTAAGTGTGTGATGTAAAGAGTTAATTAGATATAATTATCTTATGTGATTAGGCATAGGCTACATTTGGTGATTCGTGTGCTAGAAGTATTCATTCACTTAGCTTACTTACGAGGTGAGTCTTGTTACTCTACTTTACCATCAGTGGTAGTTTGTGTAACTGAGATATATTATGTGCATTGTGATATCCTGCCTTATTTCTTTGTGATTTATGTCTAGTATGATTATGTTGGGCTTATCGAGCTGGGATCGGAGGGTCCCACTGAGACACATTGACGGAGGGTCTTATTGAGTTATGGCCTCAAGTGGCTAACGAGTTGTGTATGGTATTTTAGGGAACTCACTAAGATTTGTGCTTACCGTGTTATGTGTTATGTGTTTTAGGTACTTCTTAGGATCATGGGAAGCCGCCGACTTGATTGTACACACACCGGAGATTGTTTTATGATTTAGAGGATCCTGGAATTTTATAAACATTTTTTCTTTTGAACATGAGTCTTGATGAATTGACATTGTGGCTTTTTATGGTTTATTTATTGGAATCAATATGTTTGGAAATTTAAAATTTTGGTTGAAAATTTTACATTGTTACAAGTTGGTATCAAAGCCATGGTTTGAGAGATACAAATGCACCTTCGAATGTGTTTGGACTCAAACTGAGGATTTAAGAAGACTTTTTCAAAAGAAATGAATTTTGCTAAAACACAAAAGAGTTTAAGAGAAAACGAGCTAGAAGCGGTGTGTACAATCAGCTAGAGCCCAAACAGTGATTTCCCAAAATACCTTACTTTGTGTTATGAGATATTTTACTAAAATTGCATGCTAGAGAGTAAGTTGGGCATTTCATATTATAGGGCTAGAGTTGCCTGATTTGTGATGCCTTAGCCTAGGAGATGGTTTTGATCAGTGTTATCTATTATTTCCTTGAGTATGTGCTGAGTTTTGAGTCTGGAGATAATCTATAAAGGGATACTTAGATGAGCTTAATAGGGGTCTACTAAAATAGTAGTATGTGGTTCGTAAGATTTAGAGTATTTGTGATTAAGAATCCTAGGAGGAGGACTTGGGGTGTCACACCCCGAAACCGATGGCGGAAACGTTTCGCGGCGGAGGACGTCATGTATAGCATCACAACGAATGAATAATAGCAATCATAGCAACATAACCATTACAGTGAATACTTAAGTAAAAATGTTTACATATGTTTTGAAACTTAGTTTGAAATACATCCAATAGTTTTGCAAATTAAAAACTTAAAACCTCTAAATGCTTCGGTTCCTTGAAAATCCAGCAAGTACCTGTCTACTGATTTCCTGTGAATACAAGCAGTTTGAAAAATATCAGCATAAAGCTGATGAGTTTATAAGCAATAATTTGTAATGGAAACTTATTGATGAGCGAGCCGAAATGATTATGTAGTTTCAAGAAAATCAGATATTTTCTTTAGTGAAAAACGTAGTATGATCGATTTCGTATACAACCATGAATGTTCGTTTCTAAAATCGTAGAGATATGCAAAATACTACTTCATGTGACTAGCTAAAGCTAATCATGAAGTATACGTATTTAAATGTAAAACCGTAGCATAAATGATTCGGTTTTGAAAACCCTGGATCGGCCAGTATGCATAGTGTGTTTAGTTCTATTTGGTATAAATAAAACTACTGAAGAAAACCGGGTTGGTAAACTATCGGTGATTTATACTTAATGTGAGTCGTATAACCATGCTTGATATATCTAGTGACCTTTCCAATGTTCTTCATGCGTTGATGTTAAAAGAAATTTGTACATCTCAAGCGTGCCTGCCTAACTGTAGCTAGCAGTCCAGATGTGGGATTGTCAATCCCGAATAGATCTATTCACAAACCTCATGCTCTCCCTCCAGGAGACTCTTGCACACCCAAAAACCGATAACGGCGGAATACGTTTCGGGGTGGAGGACGTCATGTACAGTATCATCACAATTTCATAATAGTAAAAACAAGAAACATACAACCATTTCATTTCATAGTAAGTTTAATTACAAGTGTGTTCTGTAAAGTTCAACAAACACCAAAAACTAATACAAAAATAAGGGATGGATCTTGTATACTCCATCTTCTCCAAAATGCTGCACCTGTACCTGTTTATCTTTGACCTGAAGATACAAGTTATTTTGAAAGCGAGTATCAGCATAAAGTTGGTGAGTTCATAAGAGTTTAGTGTGATTTTTTGTATAAAATGCATTAGAACACATAGTGTGTAAAGCTGAAATTTACAGTTAAAAATAGTAGAAAAACCCTAGAAAATCCTATATTTTCTAGAAACAGATCGTGAGTGAAAATCGTTAAGTTGCATATAAGTTTCGTTATTGAAAATCGTTTATTGTAAGAGTATATTAGTACTTTACCCAATACTTAGTGTGAATAAGAAGTTGTTATGTCTGTCATCTGAAATAGTGGTGCGAACTCCCATTAGTAACAGATACTTGTTTACTTCGGGATATTAATTTGCACTTTAGTTTTAGTATTTTAGTGTGGGTATAGCGTATTCTTTGTATGCGACTGATAGTGTGATTAATAGAGAACCCCATGACCATCCCGGTCATGCACAGTGTAGTGAAGTAGTGTCATCCCTGGGCTTGCATGGCTTGGACTGAAGTTAACAGTCGGGATGTAATGTCGTCTTCCTGTCGGAAAACTCTGGGCAAAGTATGTAGCGAATAGTGTATCTTGTAGTAAGTTAGTGTGTATCTTCCGAATTAGTGATTTATCTTGTATTATAGTGTAGAGGTCTTTCATCTTGTTCGTAGTGTGTTCTCTTATTCGTATTTTGACTCGTAATAGTGTGTATTATAGTGTGTAGAGTAGTAGCAGTAGCGAGTAGTAGTAGCCTTAACTATACCTATTATAGTTAAGTTAATGAGTATGGTTCTTGTCAATTTAGTGGTTTAGGCGTCAAATGGAATGAAAATACTCGTATCGAACACCAATATATATGATATATAACTAAGAAGTCAACGACAGTTGGACGGATAACAACTACCCTAAGCCCACAATCAAACAAGAACAGGAAATAAGGCAAGCTATCGGTCCTAAGTCCTTCAAGTCTTACTTATATAAATATATTAGTGTGGGTACATTTTATAAGAAAATTTATTTAAGTTTAGTAATGAGCATAACGTCCCTATTGTTCCGATGGAGAGAGGAACCTATGATTAGCTTTTCGGGAAATTTCCAAACGAACAATTTCAACGAAATCTTTCAATTTCTTATTTTACTATGTTCAACTCTATGTATTCCTCTATCCGTAGAGTACATTGAATGTACAGAAATGGCTATAACAAAGTTTCTCTTATTCGTATTAACAGCTACTATAGGAGGAATGTTTTTATGTGGTGCTAACGATTTAATAACTATCTTTGTAGCTCTAGAATGTTTCAGTTTATGCTCCTACCTATTATCTGGATATACCAAGAAAGATGTACGGTCTAATGAGGCTACTATGAAATATTTACTCATGGGTGGGGCAAGCTCTTCTATTTTGGTTCATGGTTTCTCTTGGCTATATGGTTCATCCGGGGGAGAGATCGAGCTTCAAGAAATAGTGAATGGTCTTATCAATACACAAATGTATAACTCCCCACGATAATTTGAAAAATACATATTTTTGTGACAAGTAAGATAAATCAAAAAAAATATCTGACTTTCGCTTACTATTTCTAAGATTATCAAAAGCCCTTTTTATAGTCATAGACAAAATAAAGTCAATTTTATTTTGTTTTGTTTTATTAATCCTTTCTTGATTTGTTTCATTATTGTTAATGTATTTATCATTATCAATAATTTTTTTTGTTGATTGGATAAAAAGTTGTAGAGGGATTCTGCGCATATTAATGATACATAGAAAGATCTCTATGTATATTTTTTCAATGAAAAATTTAACTAATAATTCAATATTTTTTATTTTTAATATTTTCAAAATTTTTTGGGATGATTCTGCATTATTAATTTTATTTTTTTTCATTATTTCTATTTCATTTCTGATTGTCTTTCTTCTATCAATCCTATGTTTCATTTCTTCTTCTACCTGTGAATAATTTGTCCAACCTGTAGATCGAATTTGACTAAGTGATTCATGAATTATCTGATTGCTGATTATGGAATCCTTTCTGTTTGAGTTTCACTTGATTCATATATTTCTCTCGGTAGAAATAATGGAATTTTATTTCCTTTTAAAAGTTCTTTTATTTTTTGTTTTATAAAGAAAAATGCTTTTGCTTCTTTCTTTTTTATTTTTTTTTTAATTCTTCGAACTCTAAAATTTAATTTTCTGATTTCGACTTTATAGTCTATATCTTTAAAAATGGGTTCAAAAAAGGAAGGTGTTTTTCGAGGAGGACCAAAAGGATGTTCCGTTTCCATTCCCAAAATTGTTAAAAAACAAGAATCAAAATCCTCTTGTTGCTTTAGATCTCTATCAGAATCATAGAGTCTTAGCTTAGATCTGTGCCAAGGTTTCAAATGAAAAGGATATAGGATTTTTATCTGAAAACCTCTGCTTAACCAATTTTTAGGAAATTTTGTTTTGGAGAATTGAAGACCATTAGAGCTGCATTTTAGATAAATTTCTCTATTCCAATCTCGGAAATCCTCATCCCATTCCGGAGATTGCCGTAATAAAATACGGACAATATTCTTAGCTATTATCAATAAAGGTAATTTAATATATTTTCTAAAAGTTGATTGAGCTAGTAACAGAATACCTCTTGTTTTGTGTCCATGTGGAATGGTCTCCCAGAATTCCATTATGTTTTCCTGGTTGTTTCTTTTTGGGGGGGATTGTTTATTTAAAATTTCGAATTCTGACTTTTTACCCAACCGATCTTTAATATTTAAAAAAAGTTTGATTAGGTCGGATATAGGAAAAGGGAAATCTTGCTTTTTTTCCAAAAAAAGCGGGGAATGAGGATTTCCTTGATACGGTCCCCAAATAACCAATTTACGCCTTTGAGCGCGCATAGATCCTTTGATTACGGATCGACGAAAATCTGGTTCTTCCAAATAACTTATAAAACCCAAATATTTATTTTTAAATTTTTTATCAATATTAGAAGTAGAATTATTTAAATTAGACTGTTTCAAAGTTTCTAAAGTTCGTCTCGAACGATTTAAAAAATTTATATATTTATATTTTCTTGTTCGAAGCTGGTGTCCCAGCCCTTGTATTATGCCTTGTTCTTTTCGTCGTTTTTTAAAATTTTGGTGTAACTCGTTTATTAATTTGTATGACCATCGAGGGGGTTTTTTACCGATTTCGTTTATTCCACTAGAGTTTTTCTGACCTCTAAGTTTAGCTATAATTGTGGTCCATAAAAAAATGAACCGATTTTTTAAATCAATTTGGGCTTGGATTTTTTCTAATTTCTGTTCATAGTCTGGAGAATTAGGATCTATTTTATGTTCATATTCTCGAGAATTAGGATAGGGAAGAAGGCTATAATGAATTTTATTTAGTTCATATGTTTTTGCACAATTTTCTATCGAAATTTGATTTATGATTGAAGATGAAAACAATTTATTGATTCTTCCACGATACATCCCAGTCAAAAAGGGATCATCCATTTTAACTAGGTAATTCTTTTTGTTAACTAGGCAATTCTTTTTTTTTTCAGTCTCAACATTACACAATCTAGTCTTTGTTTCAAGTATGTTTATAGAAAGAAATACTGTCTCTAAAGCCTCAATTCTATTTATAAATTTATTATTTAAGTTGTTATTTTTCTCTTTATTGGTATAAAGTCACTCGGTGTATAGTGCATCAGCGGAGAGTTTTTCTAATGTAGACAACGATATCCTTCTTGCTATCATTTCCCCAAAAGTTGACAAACTGGCAGGGTATGTAAAAGATATTCTTTTTTTTTTCCATCACTTTGACATGTATAAAAAAAATATTGTGACGTTTCTTTTCTTACAGACAATTTATAACAATCTTGTCCAAGTAAAAACATTTAGAAAATAGTTTGTTTACCCAAAGTAGTTTTGAAAACGCAAAGTTCTTTTATAAGGCATAGTGATAAATCACATGTGATTTGAACTACGGATAGTGAATCACATGTGATTAATTTTCATAAACATGTATATTTGACTTGTATCTCCCCCCTAAAACATATAAAAACATTTGAAAGGTTCATTAAAGGGGTATGAACTCACCTGAAACCGAGCAAATCGGGTAAATCGGGTGAAAGTGTCGGTTGAGCGTTTGGTGCCAAATAAGGACTTGTACACCTTTTAAGACCTATTAACATATGGAATATGTGTTTTACAAGGAATTAGCCATTTTATGCTTTTTACTAAAACATTTAGATATTCTAGCATTGATTCAAGGTCTTGGTGCTTAGAAGTGGTTCTCGGGGATTATACAAGGCCAACAAGGGGTTACGGGGGAGTCCGAGAGTTTACTCCCTTGGAGTTTACGGCCCAGAGGCCACTCCTTGGTAGTTTACGGCCGTAAGCCCCTAGGCTTGGCCGTGAACTCTTGTTCACTCCCAAAATGGATGCTATGGCCCTAAATCAATCCCCTATATTTTCTAGTGAATGTCTAGGACCAAATTTGGGGGTTTAAACCTTCATTTAGTGTTGTTTGGGGGAGTTTACGGTCCTAACTTATGCTTGGGCCGTAAACTCTATATTACCCCTCAAAATGTGTTGTTTAATGGCCCTAAGCATTCCCTAAATTCATATCTAAATTCTAACATGCGTTGGAAGAGTTTTTGGGGCCATTTTGCATGGAAAAAGGGTGTTTACGGCCTAAGCATGTGCTTGGGCCATAAACTCTTCTTAATGCCATAAAACTTATGGTTTTGATGTTAAAACACTCCTAGGTAAAACCCCTAACTAGGATCCAAGCTTTTAAGAAGGAAATTTGGGACTTTTTGGCACAAATTGGGTGTTTACAGCCTAAGGAGCTTCTTAGGCCGTAAAATCCTTTTCCATGTCTCAATCATGTGATCTTTGAGTTATAAAGACAATATTGTATGTTTAGAACAAGTTAGGGTTGAAGATCTTACGTTTAGGAGCCGGAAATTGCGGTTTTGGAGTCGAAATCGGGTCTAGAGAGAGAAAGTAGTGAGAGAGAGAGTGGGTTTTGGGTGGTAAAAATGTACAAAGTGATATACATTTCCTTTATATATGCCTCGGGTGTTGCACCCGATACACGACTACCCGATGTTGAAGTTCAACTGGGTTAAACTTTTTCCCTGGGTGAAGTGGTTGAAAAGTAATATAACTTTATTTTGTTTAACGAGATTAACATTAACAAGTTATATTTACTTATACTAAAGAATAATGACCTGAAATATAAATAGATCTTTATTTATTTCCGACTCCAAATATTACGGAACCTTTAATAAAGAGACGGATTTCGTTAGTGAAAACGGGATTTTATAACGGATTATTGTTGGGTTGTCACAACTCTGGTTATACAGTCGTAGGATTTATCTTTGTACACCTAAGGGTACCTTAGTGAAGTAGCACATGACAATATCGTACAATCTAGTTTACATGTAATGCAGTAGCATTCTACCGTAGTGAAAATCCAAATGTATATTGCGTATAGTAATAAGTTACAGTTATGAAAATCATGAATAAACAGTGATATAAAGCGTACACGGTTTCTGTTTCAGTGCATATGTTTAGTAGAGAAGTTTCTATGCTTGATAAGTTTTTAGAGAAATCCCAAACTATACCGATTATAGTTTACATGTATAACGTAGTGAACAGCGTATCTGTAAAAACTATGCAATTTTAGTGAAAACATCCCTTATGCTCAACATAGTACAAAAGGGATATAAAGTATGAAATTTGCATAAGTTTTATGTGCATTCCTGAAAACATTTATGTTTAGTTTATAAGAAAACATTTATGTTTAGCTTGTATTCCCCCCCCCCCCCCCCTAAAAACCTTAAAAATACGGAAAAATGTAGGGATATGAACTCACAGTTGTTGTGTGGGGTTGTTGACTGAAAAGAAGATTCATGAGTTGTTGCACGCGACACTTAACGAAATCCTATTATCAAATAAATACATATATGTATCTAAATTAGCGATTTCGATAAATAAAGTGTCAGAAAACACTTGAATTTGGTTGAGGAATGTTACCGAGACTTGCTTGAATCGAAGAAATGGGTTTTCAGCCAAAAGTACCACCATAAAGGTGTTTACGGCCGTGAACACGAGTTTATGGTCAAGCTAGCATTTACGGTTTCTGAAGACTCGGTGAGTTTACGGCCGTAAACTCAAGAACAGAGTTTACCGTATTTGAAGGTTGGACCGTAAACTTGGAAAATGATGTTGGGATGCTGATTTCGACGGGATAGGTGATTCCAGGCGTTCCAAAGGGCTCCAAACGGTGTTTTTCGATGTTTTTCCAGAGTTTGAATGTGTTTTTCGAGTTTACGGTTTGAGATTCTTAGAGAGAGGAGGAGAGAGTGTGGCCAAAAATGTCCTAAAGAAGTCGGAGGCATCGTATTTATAGGGGTGTGGTGAGGGGTCCACTCGTCACTGACCGTAAACAGGTTTACGGTCGTAAACGAGTTTACGGCCATAAACTAGTTTAAGGTCGTAAACGAGTTTACGGCCGTAAAGTAGTTTAAGGTTGTAATCCCATTTTAGACCAAAAATATGGTTTTCTCAAGATTTTCGGGTTGCCACGCGATTTTAGGTTCCACTTTGCAAATAATTTAATTAAATATAACTAGATTATTTTTAATAAACCAAAGAGTTTACGGAAAAGTTAATAAATTTGAATTTTTATTAACGGAATCGCGTAACAGAAACGGGATAAGTTTCGGGTTGTCACATCATCCCCCCGTTATAGGGAATTTCATCTCAAAATTCGAACCTAGATTAAAAATCATGGATTAGGAAAGAGATGCGGATACTTCTGTTTCATCTGATCTTCGCGCTCCCAAGTGAATTCAAGCCCCCACTTAGTATTCCAGTGAACCTTCACTGTAGGGATGCGACTTTGTTTCGTTCGTTTGACTTCCCGATCCATGATTTCGACAGGTTCTTCCACGAAGTTGAAGTTCTCATTGATTTCAGTCTCGTCAAGAGGAATCACATGTGTCTCATCGGACAGACACTTCTTTAGGTTTGATACATGGAAAACAGGATGAATGTTGCTGAGTTCTCATGGTAAATGGAGTTTATATGCTACGGGACCGATTCTAGCAAGGATTTTGAATAGTCCGATGTACCTTGGGTTTAGCTTTCCACGCTTTCCAAAATGTATCATGCCTTTCCAGGTTGAGACCTTCAGAAGCATGCGGCCACCAACCTGGAACTCCAAGGGTTTACGTCTTTTATCGGCATAGCTCTTTTGTCTATCTCGTGAGGCTTTCAGCCGTTCTCGGATTTGTACAATCTTCTTAGTTGTCTCTCAGATGATCATAGGACCAGTGAGAGTACTGTCGGGGATTTGACCCCTGTCTAGCTGCGTGTCGCCCACCTCATCCCAACACAGAGGGGATCTGCACTTGCGGCCATAGAGGGCTTCAAACAACACAACCTTAATGTTGGTATGGTAGCTGTTGCTATAGGAAAATTCAACCAAAGGAAGATGAGTGTCCCATGACGCGCCGAAGTCAATGACGCATGCTCTCAACATGTCTTCCAATGTCTGAATTGTCCTCTCACTATGTCCATCAGTTTGTAGATGATAAGTCGTGCTCATATCCAACTTAGTTCCAAGATCCTTCTATAAAGACTTCCAGAACCTCGATGTGAACCTACTGTCTCGATCAGAGATAATGGATGCAGGTAGACCATGAAGGAAAATTATCTCTTGAAGGTACATCCGTGTGAGTCTCTCCATCTTGAAGCTTTCTTTGATTGATAGGAAGTGGGCGGACTTCATCAACCGATCGATAATTACCCAAATAGCATCATGCCCACTTGGAGTTTTGGGTAACTTGGTGATAAAATCCATGGTTATCCTTTCCGACTTCCACTCAGGTATTTACGGCTGCTGAAGTAGACCTGAGGGCTTCTGATATTCCACTTTCACCTTGGCGCAAGTCAAGCACTTGCCCACAAAGGTTGCAATCTCCGCTTTCATGTTTGGCCACCAATAAAGCTGTTTGAGATCCAGATACAACTTATCTGAACCTGGATGAGTGAAGTATTTAGTCTTATGAGCCTCATTCATGACAACCTCTCTGTACCCGCTGAACTTTGAGGTCCAGATTCGGTTCATGAAATAGTACACTCCGTCTCCCATAACCTCGAAGTTCTTGTCCATTCCCCGCAAGGCTTCCCCTGTCACGTTCTCGGGTTTTAAGGCTTCCAGTTGAGCCTCTCTGATATGCGCAGATAGGTGGGAATGGATGGTCATTGTTAGTGCCTTCACCTTACACCCTGAATACTCCTTTCGACTGAGGGCGTCTGCTACCCTGTTGGCCTTGTCGGGATGGTAATGAATTTCGCACTCGTAGTCACTAAGTAGCTCGACCCATCGTTGATGTCTCATGTTTAACTCCTTTTGATCAAAGATGTGATGTAAGCTCTTATGGTCGGTGAAGATAGTGCACTTGGTTCCATAGAGATAGTGTCCCCAGATCTTTAACGCAAAGACCACTGCTCCCAACTCCAAATCATGAGTCGTGTAATTGACCTCGTGTGTTTTCAACTTTCTCGAGGCATAGAAGATAACCCTTTCTCGTTGCATGAGCACACAGCCTAGGCCCTGATTGGATGCATCACAGTAGACCACGAAGTCTTCTGTCCCTTCGGGTAGGGACAAGATATGTGTGCTGCACAGGGCCTGCTTCAATGTTTGAAATGCAGTGTCTTGCTTGGCTCCCCAACTAAAGGTTACCCCTTTTGCGTCAGGGTAGTTAAAGTCTTAGCGATTCTGGAGAGGATCTGGATGAATCTACGATAGTAGCCTGCGAGACCCAAGAACTGACGGACTTCTGTGGGTGCCTTTGGTGTAGACCAATTCTCAATTGCTTTGATCTTGGATGGGTCAACGTGTATCCCTTCCTTGCTAATCATGTGTCTAAGGAAATTCACCTTCCTAATCTAGAATTCGCACTTTGAGAATTTCGTGTATAGCTTTTCTACCCTTAAAGTTTCCAATGCCTGCCTTAAGTGTTGTTTATGGTTGTACTCACTTCGCGAATAGACAAGTATGTCGTCGATGAACATAATCACGAACTTGTCTAAGAAAGGACGGCACACCCAATTCATCAGGTCCATGAATGATGTCAGGCGTTACTTAGACCAAAGGGCATTACTATGAACTCGTAGTGTCCATAGCGAGTTTGGAATGTTGTTTTGAGCACATCATTCTCATGAACTCGCAACTGATGGTACCCTGATCTTAGATCGATCTTTGAGAAATAACTGGCTCCCTGCAGTTAGTCGAAGAGATCGTCGATTCTGGGCAAGGGATATTGGTTCTTGATGGTTAGCTTATTCAACTCTCGATAGTCAATGCACATCTGAAAGGATCCATCTTTCTTTTTCACGAATAAGATCAGAGCTCCCCAAGGTGAGGAACTCGGCCTTATGAATCCTTTGCTGATCAGCTCATTGAGCTGACTGGATAATTCTTGCATCTCCGCTGGCGCTAAACGGTATGGAGATTTAGCTATAGGAGTAGCTCCGGGGATCAAGTCGAAAGGAAACTCAACTTCACGGTTGGGAGGGATTCCTGGGAGATCTTCAGGGAAGACATCAGGAAAGTTACAGACTTCGGGGATGCTATTCAGGTCTCTAACTTTTTTCATTTAGTTAACAAAATGAGGTAGGAATGTATGGCACTCCTTCCGCAGATACTTCTGGGCCTTGACGCATGAAATGATACGGAGGTTCGAACTAAGCTTATCACCATAAATCATAAGGGTTTCTCCAGAAGGAAGATTGATATGGACAACCTTCTCGAAGAAAAGAATATCAGCATGATTGGAGCTTAACCACTCCATGCCGATAATGACGTCAAAGCTCTTGATGGACACAGGCATAAGATCGATAGGAAAAGAATAATTGTCTAGAGTAAGAGTGCATCCTATGAATACGTCGTTAGTGCTCTCCTTCTTTCTGTTAGCCATCTCGACGGTAAATGTTTCGGTTAGAGATTGGGATTTACACTTGATTAGATGTTTGAATGAACGACTAATAAAACTCCTCTCCATACCAGAATCGAAGAGTATGCATGCATAAGAGTTGTCAAGGAGGAACATCCCAGTAACAATGGTAGGATCTGCAACTGCTTCTTCCTGACCCATCACCAGAACTCTCACTGTGTTACCACCAGTCATTGCCTTGGGGCAATTTCTCCTAAAGTGTCCAGCCTCTCCACATCCATAACAAGTTTGACCAGCGCCCGCTCCCGGAGCCTGGTTAGTTGGTTGAGCCGGTGTCTTGCAGTATCGAACTGTTTGTCCCTTCTTCTCACAGTTGTTGCAGATCAACTCACGGCAGGGCCCGTGATGATGGAAGTTACCCTTGGTGTACAGGGGTAGTTTTCCAGCATAACCACCGGTAGGAGATTGGGTGGTTGGAACAGCAGCAGGAGCAGGAGCAGCATGAACTGCTACTATTTTTTGTTTCTTGGAGGGCTCCTATGACGACTGACCCCTTCGCTTGTTTCCAGACTTCTTCTTCTTCCCACTGCTATCCATTTGGGGTCCAGGGATAGTTGTCACTTCATCCAGATCGATTCCATGATCGATCAGAGTCTGTGCCAGATCCTTGGCGCTTTCAAACGTAGTTGGCATAGCAGCCAAGACATTTCCTTTGGTGGGTTGCGTCAGTCCCCAGATGTACCTCTCGATTTTCTTTCTTTCTGGGGTGACCATTCCAGGACAGAGAAGCGCCAGGTCACAAAATCTAGCAGTGTAGGCAGAGATGTCGGAACCCTTCATCTTCAAGTTCCAGAGTTCATGCTCCAACTTTTGCACTTCGCCCCTTGCGCAGTACTCTACGAGCATGAGCTCCTTCAGTCTATCCCAACCCATACCATTAGCCACTAGTAGGGTTAGGGTTTTGACTCGACCATTCCAATAGGTCAAGGCTCTGTCGGTGAAGGTGTAGGCGGTGAACTTCACTTTGTTTGCTTCAGAACATATGCAGATTTCGAAGATGGATTCGATCTTCTCAAACCATCGAGTCAGGGCGATGACGCCTTAATTTCGTCGAAGGACTTGGGTTTCGCATTCATGAAGTCCTTGTAGGAACACTCTTTCTGATGTCCATGACTTCCATCTTATCTCTGGGGGTTGGTTCCACCTCCAACTCCGCCAGCGTTTACTTGTGCCATTGCTGCAGTCACGGCATCGGTAACTGCTGCCTGGAACATGACAGGGTCGAACTGAGGGGGTGGTGGTGGTGGCGGAGTGTTGTTGTTCCTTCTGATTGGTCTTGGTTGGGAAGGCATCTTGTTCTAAAAACAATTAGGAAGAAGAGGATGGTAAGTCCTCGAGATATATATAAAAGAACAAAATATATCTCATCCGGATAATGAAAGTATTCTACCGAGCGATAATCATAGAAAGGTTACTAACACAAGTAAGTTATCGCTTAAGGAAGGAGAGGTAGCAATACTTAGAGTTAATCTGCGTACTAAGTTTGGCTCTAGCGAAAATACTCCTATATTATTTTATGTGAGATAATTCTAGTAAGTTTTAGGCCTGCTGTAGCACCACAATCACGCCCAAACACATGTTGGTCATGTCTCGGCTGAATATAGTTGATCAAGCTATATTCATCCTAGGCGTGATTACATAACTGCCCAGGTTTAACCGCAGCGTTCCAGCATCCAAATACTTTTGTTCTGCTCTACTAGTGATACGAATCGTGTTATGTATGCATGCCCATATACTTCTTATAAAAATACTTATATTTTGAAAGTATACTTTTAGCGTAGAGCACTTAGGCCCCTTAGTGCTTATAGTTGTATACCACGTAAGGTTCGGTATACTAGTTCGCTATAAACCTGGGCTTTGATACTAATCTATCACACCCCGAAACCGATGGCAGAAATGTTTTGGGGCGGACGACGTCATGTATAGCATCACAACCAATGAATAACAACAATCATAGCAACACAACCATTACAGTGAATACTTAAGTAAAAACGTTTACATCTGTTTTGAAACTTAGTTTGAAATACATCCAATAGTTTTGCAAATTAAAAACTTAAAAACTCTAAATGCTTTAGTTCCTCAAAAATCCAGCAAGTACCTGTCTACTGATTTCCTGAGAATACAAGCAGTTTGAAAAATATCAGCATACAACTGGTGAGTTCATAAGCAGTAATTTGTAATGGAAACTTATTGATGAGCGAGCCGAAATGATTATGTAATTTCAAGAAAATTCGATATTTTCTTTAGTGAACAACGTAGTGTGATCGATTTCGTATACAACCATGAATGTGCGTTTTGAAAATCGTAGAGATATGCAAAATGCTACTTCATGTGACTAGATAAAGCTAATCATGAAGTATACTTATTTAAATGTAAAATCATAGCAGAAATGATTCGGTTTTGAAAACCCTCGCTCGACCAGTATGCATAGTGTGTTTAGTTCTATTTGGTATAAATAAAACTACTGAAGAAAACCTGGTTGGTAAACTATCGGTGATTTATACATAATGTGAGTTGTATAATTATGAAAATAATGATCAAACAGTGATATAAACTGTAAACGGTTTATGTTTCAGTGCATACGTTTAGTAGAGAAGTTTCTATGCTTGATAAGCTTTTAGAGAAATCCCAAACTATACTGATTATAGTTTGCATGTATAACGTAGTGAATAGCGTATCTGTAAAAACTATGCCATTTTAGTGAAAACGTCTGTTATGTTCAACATAGTACAAAAGGGATATAAAGTACGAAATTTGCAGAAGTTTTATGTGTAATCCTGAAAACATCTATGTTTACTTTATAAGAAAACATTTATATTTAGCTTGTATTCCCCCCCCCCCCCCTAAAAACCTTAAAAATACAGAAAAATGTAGGGGTATGAACTCACAGTTGTTGCGTGGGGTTCTTGACTGAAAAGAAGATTCTTGAGTTGTTGCACGCGACACTTAACATAATCCTATTATCAAATAAATACGTATATGTATCTAAATTAGCGATTTCGATAAATAAAGTGTCAGAAAACACTTGAATTTGGTTGAGGAATGTTACCGAGACTTGCTTGAATCGAAGAAATGGGTTTTCAGCCAAAAGTACCACCAAAAAGGTGTTTATGGCCGTGAACACGAGTTTACGGTCGAGCTAGCGTTTACTGTTTTTGGAGACTCGGCGAGTTATGGCCATAAACTCAAGAACAGAGTTTACGGTCTTTGAAGGCTGGACCGTAAACTTGGAAAATGATGTTTGGATGTTGCTTTCGACATGATAGGTGATTCCAGGCTTTCTAAAGGGCTCCAAACGGTGTTTTTCGACGTTTGTCCGTGTAACAACGCAAATTTTCAACTAAATTTTTCATTTTAAATAAAGTGAGTTCATTCAACCAATAATATTTATTTCATGTTTCAAAACAAATACATATGTAAAATCCCCAAGATCTCAAATAGCAGCAATGTGTATGCATCATGTCGGCGCCTTCCCACGGTCCTCGCTAGTACCTGAAACACATACATAACAACTTGTAAGCATAAATGCTTAGTGAGTTCCCCAGTATACCACTTACACATATACGCCTTTCCAGGCCCGGACCTTCCGGTCCACAGTACAATGCCTTCCGGCCCATATGATAATCGCCTTCCAGCCCATAAGATAATTGCCTTCCGGCCCATAAGATAATTGCCTTCCGGCCCATAACATGATTGCCTTCCGGCCCATAAACATATATAACACATAATACAATTACTCTAACACATATATCACATATATCATATATCATACCTGACCTTCCTGTCACATAATACATTGCCTTCCGGCCCATAGAAACATACATAGCATGCATAGCAACTATTCCTTCCAATTATAGCATATATATAACACATAACATATCCGACCTTCCGGTCACACAGTCAAACCCTTCCGGGTACAGTATAGTGAGAAGACTCACCTCGTGGTAATGTAAGCTATCAACTCTTGAAACTACTCGCACTCGATCCGCCGATCTGCAGGCTCCCTACAATACCGTATACCCTTATTAATACTCTTATCATTCAAGACAACTGACCCTAAGAATTTACATGCAGGTCAACTCTGGTCAACGGTCAACTTGACCGGACTCGTCGAGTGCAAAGGCGACTCGGCGAGTCTAGACGTCCTCCCCAAATTTCCCGGTTGTTCCCCTTCTACTCGTCGAGTATCCCTCTTGACTCGACGAGGTCCTCGTGGAAGAATCGCGGGGCCACCCCGACTCCACTCGCCGAGTCTGAAGAACAACTCGGCGAGTCCCAGTGAATCTTCAAGCTACTCGCCGAGTCTGCTCGTCCGACTCGGTGAGTCCATGCCATGCAGTCGATCAACTGCTTCCTGAAACACGTATGGTCCCGAAATACACACTCATGAGACTATCTGGACCTCTAAACATCCTATTACTGGGGTATAAACACTTGGGTAACAACATAATAATCCCTCTAATCATCAAATGGGTTCTATAAACCCTAACTTCATATACACATCAATCACAGAAGAACGAAATCCGAGATATCACCTGATTGATGCACTTTCTATGTCCCCAATCCTCAGAAGTGATTCTCTTGCTGTTCCTTTAGCTAAACCTTCCTCTTCCTTGCACACAACTCTTCCAAACCCAACAATGGTCTTCAATCCTTGTTCCAGATGCACACAATCGTTCTAGGGTTCTTCCCAGTAAGCAAAAACGAACAATGATGGCCTAAGAGGCGTTATAAACGATCCAAAACCAAACGGCTAGGGTTTCTGCTGAACAGCGTCGACTCGCCGAGTCCCTAATGGACTCGTCGAGTCCAGTCACGAATCTGCGACCAAGTCTGTGGTCCTACTCGGCGAGTCAGGCACCAACTCGCCGAGTCCCCTCCTAAAATGCCCCAAAAATAGTTTTAAAACAATACTTGAAATTTCGGGCTGTTACAACTCTCCCCCACTAGAACTAGACTTCGCCCTCGAAGTCTCACTCTGCGAATAACTCCGGATGTTGCTCCCGCATTTCACGCTCCGGCTCCCAAGTCATCTCCGATCCCTTCCGATGTTGCCACTGAACCAACACCAGAGGTACTTCCTTGTTCCGCAGAACCTTGATCTTCCGATCCCTAATAGCTACTGGTCTCTCGGCGTAATTCAGGCTTGCATCTACCTGAATATCCTCTAACGGAACCACCACCGATTCATCGGCTATACAGTTCCTCAACTGTGATACGTGAAAGGTATTGTGAATCTGTCCCAACTCTGCTGGCAACTCCAACCGATAAGCTACCCGACCTACCCTTGCAATTACCCGAAATGGACCTATGAACCGGGGCCCCAACTTGACCCTCTTTCTGAACCGGATCACTCCCTTCCAAGGAGAAACCTTCAGGAGAACGAAGTCGCCGACCTGGAATTCCAGCTCGGACCGGCGTCTGTCCGCATAACTCTTCTGTCGGCTTTGGGCGGTCAATAATCTCTGCCTAACCTGCTGAATCTGCTCTGTCGTCTGGAGTACGATCTCTGTACTGCCCATCACTCTCTGACCCACCTCTCCCCAGCAAATGGGGGTCCGACACCTCCTACCATACAACAACTCAAAAGGTGGCATACCAATGCTCGAATGATGGCTGTTGTTGTAGGAAAACTCAGCCAAAGGCAAATGCGCATCCCAGCTACCCCCGAAGTCTAACACACACGCTCTAAGCATGTCTTCCAATGTCTGAATCGTCCGCTCGCTCTGACCGTCTGTCTGGGGATGGTATGCGGTACTAAAATGCAGTTTAGTACCCAGCTCCTCATGGAATTTCTTCCAGAACCTGGAAGTGAAGCGTACATCACGGTCTGAAACAATCGAGATCGGCACTCCATGCCGAGATACTATCTCTCTCACGTATAACTCCGCCAACTTCTCCGCTGATGAACTCTCGCTAATGGCAAGGAAGTGTGCACTCTTCGTCAACCTATCCATAATCACCCAAATTGCATCGACTCCTCTGGCAGTTCTCGGCAATTTGGTGATGAAATCCATCGTAATTTGTTCCCACTTCCACTCAGGAATCTCCAAGGGCTGCAACTTACCATGCGGTCTCTGGTGCTCGGCCTTAACCCTACGGCAGGTCAAACACCTCTCAACGAACCATGCGACGTCTCTCTTCATACAAGGCCACCAATATTCCTTCCTCAAGTCCAAATACATCTTCGTAGCACCGGGATGGATCGAGAATTTCGATCTATGAGCCTCCTCCATCAAAATAGTACGCGTACCGCCCACGAATGGTACCCAAATCCGACCCTGAAATGTCAAAAGTCCTCGTCCATCCTTAAAGAACTCTAAAATTAACCCAACAACTCTCTCTTTCTTCTGCATTTCGGATCTCACAGCCTCGGCCTGCGCCCCACGAATAGCATCCAATATCGGGGTCATCACTGTCAGTCTCAAACATACGTCTCGCAATGGAGTGCTCTCCGCTCTACGACTCAATGCATCGGCTACCACATTAGCCTTGCCTGGGTGGTATAGGATCTCACAGTCATAATCCTTAACCACGTCCAACCATCTCCTCTGACGCATATTTAGGTTGGGTTGATCCATCAAATACTTCAAACTCTTATGGTCCGTGTATATAGTACAACGAACCCCGTACAGGTAGTGACGCCATATCTTGAGAGCGAACACCACTGCCCCCAACTCTAAGTCATGTGTGGGATATCTCGCCTCCTGAGGCTTCAGCTGCCTCGACGCATAAGCTATCACATGACCTCTCTGCATCAACACCGCACCCAGTCCCGAAATCGACGCATCGCAATATACGACAAAATCCTCCATCCCTTCCGGGAGAGCTAATACCGGGGCTTCGCACAGTCTCTGACGAAGTGTCTCGAAGGAAGTCTGCTGCTCGGGTCCCCATGAGAATGTAACACCCTTCCGGGTCAATCTGGTGAGCGGTACCGCGATCTTGGAGAAGTCCCTAATAAATCTCCGATAGTACCCCGCCAACCCAAGGAAACTCCTGATCTCGGAAGGTGACTTCGGTGCCTCCCAACTCATCACTGCTTCCACCTTGGCCGGATCGACCAATATCCCTGCCTGATTAACAACATGTCCAAGAAATTGGACCTCCCGCAACCAGAAGTCACATTTGGAGAATTTTGCATATAGCTTCTCCGACCTCAGTACTTCAAGGACCTCCCTCAAATGTCTCTCATGCTGCTCTCTAGTTCGCGAATATACTAGGATGTCGTCGATAAATACAATCACAGACCGATCCAGCATCGGCCTGCATACCCTGTTCATGAGGTCCATGAACACTGTCGGGGCATTGGTGAGCCCGAAAGGCATCACCACGAACTCGTAATGCCCATACCGCGTCCTGAATGCTGTCTTCTGGACGTCCTCATCCCGCACTCTTACCTGATGGTACCCTGATCTCAGATCGATCTTGGAAAACCAAGATGCCCCTTGCAACTGATCGAATAGATCATCGATCCTCGGTAACGGATAGCGGTTCTTGACCGTCACCTTGTTCAACTCCCGGTAATCAATACACATCCGGTGTGAACCATCCTTCTTCTTGACGAATAGAATCGGTGCTCCCCACGGCGAGCTACTCGGCCGAATAAATCCCTTCCCCAGCAACTCCTGGAGTTGCGAGGACAACTCTTGCATCTCTGGAGGTGCAAGACGATAAGGCACCTTCGCAATAGGCGCAGCCCCCGGAACCAGATCGATACCAAACTCTACTTGCCTCGCAGGAGGTACTCCCAGCAAATCCTCAGGAAAAACATCTGGAAACTCGCGCACCACTGGAACCTCCTCCACTGTCCTCGGTCTCTCGGAAGCCTCCCACGTATCCATCACATACGCCACAAAACCTTTACATCCCTGCTGTAGACATTGCCTCGCCCTAGCGGCCGAACAAAAAGCTAATCCCGAACGGGTACCCTCGCCGTACACCGTAAGAACTCCCCCACTAGGGTCTCGTATAGTCACCAGCTGGCGCTCACAGTCGATGACGGCGCTGAATCGGCTCAACCAGTCCATGCCCACGATGACACAGACATCACCCATCGCAATAGGAATTAGGTCAATCGGGAACGCAACCCCAAAAATCTCTAGCACGCATTCCCGAAGAACCTCTGTAGCACAAACCACCCTCTCGGCCGCTATAGAAACGCTCAGAGGCCGACTTAACGGTTCACGACTAATGCTGATATGCTGACTAAAAGCTAAAGATACAAAGGATCTACTCGCACCCGAATCAAATAACACAAGAGCAGGCATAGATTTCACAATAAAAGTACCTACACATATATTAACATAAGCATAACATCTCAACTTTAAATAAATACGCGAATTACAGTATACCTACCACAACATCGGGTGCAGCGCGGACCTCCTCCGCAGTCAGCTGAAAGGCTCTCCTGCGAGCCCTCGGGGCCTCGACCTTCGCCGGTCGTGTCTCGGTAGTCCTGGTAGTAGGTGTAGATCCCTGACGAAGCTGCGGGCACTCGGCCTTCCGATGGCTTGTCTGGTTGCAATGAAAGCAAACCATAAACCTCTTAGGACAATCCCTGGCAATGTGTCCTTCCTTGCCACACTTGTAGCAACCACCCGCTCTACACGCCCCCTCATGACTCTTGCGGCACTTTCCGCAAGTGCGGCCCTTCGAACCTCCCGTCCTCGAATCAGCGGACTTGAACCGCTTGGCTGCCGGCTGAGACTGAGCCGGTCGCCGGTCCACCTGCCGAGACTCGGCCTCCTCCCTGGCCTGGGTCTCCAACTCGATCTCGCGCTTCCTGGCATTCGCCTGAAGCTCAGTGAAAGTACGATAGGTGGAGTTTGACACAAAATCCCGGATATCCCTCCTCAACACGCCCAAGTACCGGCTCATCCGTGACTGCTCTGTAGACACCAACTCGGGGCAGAACATCGCCCTCTCATGAAACTTCCGTGTAACCACCGCAACGGAATCAGTACCCTGCTTAAGGGTCAAGAACTCTTGGATCAATCGTTCCCTCTCCACTGGGGGAACGTACTCGTCCCTGAACATCTCAGTAAACCTCTCCCATGTCACCGTTGAAATCTCCGCATGAGTGAAGTTCGCCGTCACGAACTTCCACCAATCCTTCGCTCCCAGACGGAGCTGGTTCAAGGCGAACCGTACCCTCAGGTGCTCCGGGCATGAACAAGTGTAGAAGCACCCCTCAGTATCGGCGATCCACCTCATTGCAGCAATCGGATCCTGCGTCCCATCGAACTCAGGGAGTTTCGTGTTGCTGAATTCCCGGAATAGCAACGAATCACCCCCTTGCAGCCTAGCAGCAGCCACAGCTGCGGTAGCGGCAGCGACTGCAGCTTCAGTCAGTGCGACATACCGCTCCTCAAACTCCTCCATCAGGGTGGTCTTAATGGACCCAAACATCTCCGGGATCTCAGCCCGAACCGCCGTAGCTACCTCCTCCTGAATCATCTGACGAATCTCCTCGTCACTCATATTGCTCGAACTCGCTCCGTGGCGTGTCGTAACCATGATGTGTCTGAAATACAACATAAAATTATCAGAGACTCCATCAAGTACAATTGTACTCGATAACGCAACCCTACTCAGTCTCCGATATCCAGGGATTCTTACTTGGGTCTTCCACCGACCCGGTGTCTTCGGTAGTACGGGCCCAATACCACCGACCACACCGTGTCAGTATTCGTCCCAAATCTTCCTCCCCAAACCCCGAATAGTGAGTACTCTACTTCTCGTATGCACTATCTACCTGCACGCTACCGAATATCTCATACAAGCAACCTCCCTAGACTAAGGCATCACAAAACAGGCCATTCTAGTCCTATCATGTATACCTAGTCTTCTAGCATGCATAACAATTCATAATTCAGTGCATAACATAACATTGTAACGTATTCTGGGGATCTTTACCGTTCGGGCGCTGGCTGATCGTACACACTGCGTCATTCTTATTTACCACCTTACCATTTATAAAAGTTTATGTATTTATTATTTTTAAAAGATTTTTCCTCAAATCCTCGGTTTGAGTTCAGTTACACCCGAAGGTACACCCGAATCCCTCAAACCAAGGCTCTGATACCAATTGTAACAACGCAAATTTTCAAATAAATTTTTCATTTTAAATAAAGTGAGTTCATTCAACCAATAATATTTATTTCATGTTTCAAAACAAATACATATGTAAAATCCCCAAGATCTCAAATAGCAGCAGTGTGTATGCATCATGCCGGCGCCTTCCCACGGTCCTCGCTAGTACCTGAAACACATACATAACAACTTGTAAGCATAAATGCTTAGTGAGTTCCCCAGTATACCACTTACACATATACGCCTTTCTAGGCCCGGACCTTCCGGTCCACAGTACAATGCCTTCCGGCCCATATGATAATCGCCTTCCGGCCCATAAGATAATTGCCTTCCGGCCCATAAGATAATTGCCTTCCGGCCCATAACATGATTGCCTTCCGGCCCATAAACATATATAACACATAATACAATTACTCTAACACATATATCACATATATCATATATCATACCTGACCTTCCTGTCACATAATACATTGCCTTCCGGCCCATAGAAACATACATAGCATGCATAGCAACTATTCCTTCCAATTATAGCATATATATAACACATAACATATCCGACCTTCCGGTCACACAGTCAAACCCTTCCGGGTACAGTATAGTGAGAAGACTCACCTCGTGGTAATGTAAGCTATCAACTCTTGAAACTACTCGCACTCGATCCGCCGATCTGCAGGCTCCCTACAATACCGTATACCCTTATTAATACTCTTATCATTCAAGACAACTGACCCTAAGAATTTACATGCAGGTCAACTCTGGTCAACGGTCAACTTGACCGGACTCGTCGAGTGCAAAGGCGACTCGGCGAGTCTAGACGTCCTCCCTAAATTTCCCGGTTGTTCCCCTTCTACTCGTCGAGTATCCCTCTTGACTCGACGAGGTCCTCGTGGAAGAATCGCGGGGCCACCCCGACTCCACTCGCCAAGTCTGAAGAACAACTCGGCGAGTCCCAGTGAATCTTCAAGCTACTCGCCGAGTCTGCTCATCCGACTCGGTGAGTCCATGCCATGCAGTCGATCAACTGCTTCCTGTAACACGTATGGTCCCGAAATACACACTCATGAGACAATCTGGACCTCTAAACATCCTATTACTGGGGTATAAACACTTGGGTAACAACATAATAATCCCTCTAATCATCAAATGGGTTCTATAAACCCTAACTTCATATACACATCAATCACAGAAGAACGAAATCCGAGATATCACCTGATTGATGCACTTTCTGTGTCCCCAATCCTCAGAAGTGATTCTCTTGCTGTTCCTTTAGCTAAACCTTCCTCTTCCTTGCACACAACTCTTCCAAACCCAACAATGGTCTTCAATCCTTGTTCCAGATGCACACAATCGTTCTAGGGTTCTTCTCAGTAAGCAAAAACGAACAATGACGGCCTAAGAGGCGTTATAAACGATCCAAAACCAAACGGCTAGGGTTTCTGCTGAACAGCGTCGACTCGCCGAGTCCCTAATGGACTCATCGAGTCCAGTCGCGAATCTGCGACCAAGTCTGTGGTCCTACTCGGCGAGTCAGGCACCAACTCGCCGAGTCCCCTCCTAAAATGCCCCAAAAATAGTTTTAAAACAATACCTGAAATTCCAGGCTGTTACAGTCCGGTGTTTGAATGTGTTTTTAGAGTTTGTGGTTCAAGATTCTTAAAGAGAGGAGGAGAAAGTGTGGCTAGAAACGTCCTAATGAAGTCGAAGGCATGGTATTTATAGTGGTGAGGTGAGGGGTCCACTCGTCATTGACCATAAACATGTTTACAGTCGTAAACTAGTTTACGGTCGTAAACAAGTTCACGGCCGTAAACTAGTTTACGGTTGTAATCCCATTGTAAACCAAAAATGTTGTTTTCTCGAGATTTTCGGGTTTCCACGCCATTTTTGGTTCCGCTTCGCAAATAATTTAATTAAATATAACTAGATTATTTTTAATAAACCAAAGAGTTTGATGGAAAAGTTAACAAATTTGAATTTTTATTAACGGAATCGCGTAAAGGAAATGGGATAAGTTTCGGGTTGTCACATGGGGTGACTACAGATGGGGTGTGGAAGGTAGTATTGGGCCTGTACTACTGAAAGCACTTGATCTGCAGGCAATCCAAGTAAGAATCCTTAGGATGTTAAGTAACAAGTAGGGATGAGTAGTCGAGTGTGAGTATGCTGGAGCGAGTCTCTGATGATTTTGTGTTGTGTTTCAGAGACATCATGGTGGGTATGCGCCACAACCCCGAGAGCAGTTGAGTGTGCGAAGGTGAGATTCGCAGGATGATTTATGATGAGCTAGCTGCAGCAATCCGAGAGGCTATTCCGGAGATGTTTGGGTCTATAAAGACAACATTGATCAAGACGTTTGATGAGCGATATAATGTTGTTTCCGAGGCGGCTGCTATTGTAGCCACCGCAGCTGTCGCTGCTACCATACCACATGGGGTGACTCGTTCCTATACCTGGAGTTCAGCAACACGAACGCACCAGAGTTTGATGGGACTCCTGATCTGATTGTTGCGATGAGATGGATCTCTAATACTGAGGGATGTTTCTACACTTGCTCATGCCCAGAGCATTTGAGGGTGCGGTTCACGCTGAACCAACTTCTTTGGGAGCGAAGGATTTGTGGAAGTTTGTGACAGCCAGTCTTACTTCTGGAGAGGATGCTGCGATGTCTTGGGAGAGGTTTGTTGCGATGTTCCGAGATGAGTATGTTCCCCTGGTGGAGAGGGAATGATTGGCCCATGAATTTCTGTCTCTTAGACAGAAGACAGAGTCGTTGACTGTGATTATGCTAATGCTTCACGAGAGGCCGTTGTTTTGCCATGAGCATGTGGCGACTAAGCAAGCACGCATGAGCTTGTACGTGAGCATTCTGAGGAGGAATATTCAGGAGTTCGTGGAGAACTCGTCTTATCAGACATTATTTTGAATAGATCTCATGATTTTGGAAATCTAGGGTTTCTCTACCCAAATATGAGGACCTTGAGTGTTTTATATTTATTGAGAGGTTTGGACTTTATATCTGGATCACGTGAGGTCCCTAAAGTCCAAAAGTCCCTGCTTTATCCAACCATAATAGTAATCTTTAGTGAAAACACTTTTAGAGTTTTGTTTTTGGCATTTTAAGCTCTAAATACCATGCATTTACGTAAAGCCTATGACTTTACGTGATAGATGAGCCTTAGGAGTGTAGATCTAGAGTTTGGGAAGGTTCTCGGCCTTGAAAATGACTAAATGAGATAAGAGTCTGAATGGACTCGCCGTTTCAAGGAGCTGACTCGACGAGTCGGATAGGGTTGTCCCGATGGTTTTGATCGTGCAACAACTTGATGAGTTGACGGGTCAACTCGGCGAGTTGAGCCGGGCTTTTGAGTGATTCTGAGGATGGCGAGCAGACTCGTCGAGTCTCATAGGTGCACTCGATGAGTAGGGGCAACATGGATTGTTGAATCGAGTTCGACTTTTCTTGGCTTAGGGTTTGGTCAACCATGTCTTTGGGAAACCATGGAGGGGTAAAATGGTCTTTTTCCCATTTCAAGAGAGAGAGAGAGAGAGATAAAGACACAGAGAGAGAGAGAGAACATAGTAAATGTGTGATTTAAAGAGTTAATTAGATACAATTATCTTATGTGATTAGGCGGAGGCTAGATTTGGTGATTTGTGTACAAGAAGTATTCATTCACTTAGCTTACGTACGAGGTGAGTCTTCTTACTATACTTTACCATGAGTGGTAGTTTGTGTAACTGAGATATATTATGTGCATTGTGATATCCTGCCTTATTTGATTGTGATTTCTGCCGAGTATTTATATTGAGCTTATCGAGCTGGGACCGGAGGGTCCCACTGAGACACATTGAACGGAGGGTCATATTGAGTTATGGCCTCGAGTGGTTAACGAGTTGTGTATGGTATTTTGGAGAACTCACTAAACTTAGTGCTTACCATGTTATGTGTTTCATATACTTCTCAGGATCACGAGAAGGCGCTGGCTTGATTGTACACACACCGAAGATTGTTTTATGATTTAGAGGATCCTGGAGTATTATATACAGTTTTTCTTTTGAACATGAGTCTTGATGAATTGGCATTGTGAAATTTTATGCTTTATTGATTAGAATCAATGTGTTTTGAAATTTAAAAATTTTGTCGAAAATTTACGTTGTTACAACTAGGGTCAGAACAACAATCATCTTCTTAGTCATTACCGAAACGATGGTAACGACATACTTGAACAAAGCAGAATCAAGTACTAGCTTCTTGGGAACCTTATGACTTTTCCAGATCCAAGTGCGAGTCCTATGCTTCCAGTAGAATAGGCCTCTACTACCTTTCACACCTACTAATATTTGAAGGGTTTTTAGCATAACAACATATCCTATATTGATTGGATATAAGTTTTCTCTAGTTGAACATGCAAACATTGAACACAAAGAAGAAACCCTAGTATGCTCCTATAATTTTTGAAATCCACAGAAAATTAGGGTTTAGTTACATACCTTTAAGATTGGTATTGTAAACAATCTTGAATCCTTGCTTGAAAATCCTTCGAGAATTAAGGGTTAGCCAAAATTTCAGCCAAAGTTACTTAGAATCAAGGGTTAGCCAAAATTTAACCTTTAGTACGGTTTATATAGGTGTTAGGAAAGTGTTGGATAAGGTAGATGTATCCTAGATAACCAAAATCCCTTAACTTCCTCCCTAAGGCATCCAAGGCAACCTTAGAAATGTAACCCTAGGAACACCCTAGAATTCGTTCACCCCGTTTAGGGAGGTTCTAGAATTACCCACTGCTCAACTATTGAACATTATCACCTTTAGTCACTACAGTTTCAATTAATTCCTTTAATCCCAAAATTAATTCCAAATTAACTTCTAATTAAATATTAATTAAATAGTATGATTTCTAATTACTATATTATTTCCATAATACATTAATACATCATTTATTTTTATTTCTAATTAATTTATTAACCAAGTAATAAATTAATAAATCATTCTTCTCCCTCCAACAGTTATCCTATTCAATTGCCAGGTTTGAAGGAAACCTAAAAGGACATTGCTATTATCAATAAAAGTTTATACCAATTATAGTTATGGGCTTAGACATTTAATCCAATAGTCTCCCACTAGGATAAGTGTGATAACTATAACACCATGTACAACTACCAAATTGATCAGCAAATTGTAGCTGCCAAAAGCCGTTGTCGAACTTTGACCTAGTGAGTGACATGTCCTTAATTAGATAAGTGATCAAATATTCCTCCGTTGTACAAGATATCGTATGGACATGAAACATGGATTATAATCACTTTCTCTGTCCAAGATTTGTTTCCCGATTTCTAATTTATGACGACTTAAATCAGACTACTAATTGAACACATCAATTGAGTCCAGGATTGGCCAAGCACTTTAGATGCCATCATCAAATCATCGAGGGGCCCACATATGTCGCTTTTTCTTGTTTAGGGTAAAAGGAACTGATAAATTTCGACTCAAATGCTTGCACTATTCACTCATCTAATCACACACAACAATACGTTTTATAACATCTGTAAAACCCCTATTCTCAGGTATCAAATTAAATGAAATTTTATTTGGTTGAAAGATCTACTCGACGAGTTGGTTGCTCTACTCGTCGAGTAGCAGCGAAGTGGGATCGCGCATTTACGGGTCTACTCGATGAGTCCATAAAGGGACTCGACGAGTAGGAGCTAGCAAATGAAACCCTTAATTTCGGGGTATTTCACCTTATTTAAAGGATCATTGGCCATCCCCAGCTTCCCCTTCACTGCTTCTTGTCCCTTTACAGCCCTAATCGTGTGTGTGAGCTCATTTTGTGCATTCTTAAGCTTGGAGGAGGATTTTCTTGGAGAAAAGACCTTAGAGATCAAGTATTCAGAAGCAAGGAGCTTGAAGGACCAGAGATCCATTGTAGTTAGCATCTTCTAGAAGGGATAAATTGTTACCCTAACCTCATTCATTCTAGATACCCTCTTTGGCCAAATTCTAGGGTTTTCATAGTATGATTGGAAGCTATTCTTCTTTGCAATCCCAGATTTGAAGTTGTAACTTCAGAGTTGAGCTCCTTTGGGCTTCTTAGTACATAAAGTTTCCAGCTTGTGCAAGAATGAGACTCTCCCAAGATGTAAAGCTCCATTGGAAGCATATATTGGTCATTTAGGGCCTTTAGAACCTTGCATGTGCGTAAAGTTTGCAACTTTACGTGATAAACATGCCTTAGAAGATTGAATATGTAATCTAGAGCCTTACCATGGGTTAAAAAGCGTCTTCATGGATGAAGGTCTGCGAGGACTCAGCGAGTTGGATGAAAAACTCGGCGAGCCTGATGAAGATGGTCGTGAACTCGACGACTTGGATAAACAACTCGGCGAGTCCGTTGAAGTTTTCCTTGAACTCGGCGAGTCGACTAGGGTTCTCCCGATTCTTGGGAACGTATGAGCTAGGTGAGTTAAAGGAAAACTCAATGAGCCAATAAAGGATTTCACGACTTCTCGAGTTCAGGAAGGACTCAATGAGTTGGTGAACTGCACTCAACGACTCAAGTCAACATGGACGGTTGACTTTGACTGTGGGCGTTGACTTTGACCAAGAGTTGACCGGTTGACTACTGAGGGTATTCTGATAATTTGGAAACTTATGAAAAAGGGTTTTATGGTATTTATAGGTAGTGAAGTTTGTGTTGGTGATCCGGGAGTTGAAGCTTTCTAGTTTCTGATGTCAGTTGCGAGGTGAGTTATCCTCGCTATACTAAGGGGTCTAAGCTGATGGGTTTTGAGCATTCTAACACTTCCTAAGTGTACATGCAACCCTAATAAACCTTGGATCTATGTTTGTCTAAGATACATGCAAATAATTATTTTTCCAAGGTTCATATCCTAACTAGCATGGCATGGGGAACATGAATCAAATAAAGCTAGTAGAAATACTTACCTTGTAGTAGTAGTTGATTGCTTGGAGTTTTAGAGCCTAGTACCAATAGTGTGAATGCTTCAAATGGAAATCACAAATCACCACAAACTTGGAACTTTGAGAGAATATTCACTACTATCTTGAAATCGGCCCTCACCTCTACAAGTGTCAACTAGTATGATTACAAGAACCAAAGCCTCCTTTATATAGTGTGGTGGATTAGGGTTACATCCATGTAAACCGTAATACCCATGTCTCTTCATTTCCATGAGATCCATGGGTTAAAGCTCCATGGAGTATCCATGGACTTTTCCATGCAAGCCTAGCCCATTCCAAATACGCATTAGCCCACACTATATAACTATAGAAGCCCATATTTAATTAGTAATATCTTTGATCTCTAAATTAATCCTAGATTAATTATAGATCAATACTAATCAAATAATATGATCTTATATTAATATATTAGAACTTATAATATATTAATAAATCATAACTTGTACTATTCTCAAATATTATCCATAAATTGTTCGGGTGAAGTGCAACCCAAATGGACCATGCCGGGTCGGGTCAAGTACATACCAAATATAGTTATGGACTCAGACACTATATCCAATAGTCTCCCACTTGGATAAGTCTAATAACTATTGTTGCAAGTATGACTTCAGGAACCGTCCAGAAATCGTAGCTCTTTAAACTCTGTTGAACTAGAACGCGCCATTTTAGATAAGTGATCATATAATCCTCTGCTCAAGATATCAGCCGGACAAATACATGGAACATGGTCTTACTTATTGTCCAGCATTTGTTTCCCGATTTTCGATTTGTTTGACATAGAACTTAACTAAACACATCAATTTAGTTCTGACCGGGCCCAGTACATAGATCAAAACACAATCATCGAGGGGCCTAGATATCAGCTTCTAATCCTAGAAGGAACAGAGAAACTTCGACTCATATGTTTGTTCTACCACTCATTGAATTATACACAAAGGCACGTTTTATAACATCGAGTTACCAATGTGTTTTCGTACAATCAATGCATAATCAACTCGTAAGTAACAAATCATATCTCTAGGTTTGAAGACTTATATGATATTACCGTCTCATGATCACTCGAGATAAAATTCCATGAAGTGATTCTAGTGAGCGTGGGTTGAGTCCAATGCTCAGAACTTATGAGCACTCATGATTGTTGTAGCCATGTCCAACACCTTAGACCTCTGCAACCAATCATGACAGTCTTGATTCATACCTACTTCCTACATATGACCGACTGTGGAGGTTTGAATAATATGATATACCAAACATAATTATTCTGGAAGTCAAAACATGCAAAAGAAATATAGTAAACGATCGACAAGAGATAGCAACACTTTACTCATAAATAAAACACCTTTTATTCATCATCTAATGTCAATTACACTTTACACATTTCATAATTTATCTAACTACTAAAACTTATATCATCCTTCAACCCTTTGATCCGAGCATGCTGGAGATGCTTAACCCTACTCAGTCCCTTCGTAAGGGGATCTTTTGGGTTCTCATCCGATGATACCCTCTTTGCCACGAGGATTCCTTCTTCTATTCAATGTCGGATGAAGTGATATTTTCTGTCAATGTGTCTGGATCTCCCATGATCTCTTGGTTCCTTGGCTAAGGCAACCGCACTATTGCTGTCACAGAAAATCTCCATTGGCTCTTTTATAGCTGGTACAACTCCAAGGTCTCCGATGAAGTTCTTTAGCCATATAGCCTCCTTTGCTGCCTCGCTTGCTGCTATATACTCTGATTCACAAGTGGAATCAGCCACTGTCTCTTGCTTTGAACTCTTCCAACTGATTGCTCCTCCGTTTAAGGTGAAGACCCAGCCCAACTGAGAGCGGAAATTATCCCTATCAGTCTGGAAGCTAGCATCACTATACCCTACAACTCTGAAGTCATCACTCCCACCGAAGGTAAGGACCCAGTCCTTAGTTCTTCGCAGGTACTTGAGGATATTCTTTACCGCAGTCCAGTGTTCCTTGCTAGGGTTCCCCTGATACCTGCTAACCATGCTCAAAGCAAAGGCTACGTCAGGTCGAGTACACGTGATAGCATACATGATCGATCCTACAGCTGAAGCGTAAGGTAGTCGACTCATTTCTGCTATCTCAGCCTCAGTACTAGGGCTTTGTGTCTTACTTAATCTAGCGTTACTCTGAATGGGTAACTCACCTTTCTTGGAGTTATGCATGTTGAATCTTTTCAACACTTTATCCACATAGGTGCTTTGACTAAGTCTAATTAGTCTTTTACTCCTGTTTCTCAAAATCCTTATCCCTAGGATATAGGCAGCTTCACCAAGGTCCTTCATAGCGAAACACTTCCCAAGCCAAGACTTTACTTCCTGCAGGGTTGGGATGTCGTTTCCTATGAGTAGCATGTCATCCACATACAATACCAAAAAGCTAACTATACTCCCACTAGCCTTGACATAAACACAAGATTCATCTTCACTGCTAGAAAAGCCAAATTCCTTGACCTTTTCATCAAAGCAAAGATTCCATCTGCGAGGTGCTTGCTTAAATCCATAAATGGATTTCTTAAGCTTATACACTCTATTAGGGTATTCGTTGCTGACAAAACCTTCTGGCTGACTCATGTAAACATCTTCAGTCAACTTTCCATTAAGGAAAGCGGTTTTGACATCCATTTGCCAAATTTCATAGTCATGAAATGCAGCTATGGCTAACATAACCCTAATAGACTTAATCTTGGCTACTGGAGAAAAGGTCTCATCATAATCCACTCCAGGAATTTGAGAGAAGCCCTTTGCAACCAGTCGAGCCTTATAAGTGTGTACATTACCATCCATGTCGGTCTTCTTCTTGAAGATCCATTTGCACCCTATAGTCTTACAACCTGGTACATTCTCAACCAAGTTCCAAACTTGATTGTCATACATGGATTTTATCTTGCTATCCATAGCCTCTTTCCATTTAGTAGACTTGGGGTCTGCCATGGCTTCCTCGTAGCTATTAGGGTCATCCAGACCTACAAGTGTCCCATCACTAATAAGTGTCTCACCTTCTGCGGTAATATGGAAACCATAGTAGTGCTCAGGTGCACTCCTAACTTTCGTGGATCGCCTCAGAGGTACAGATTCGTCAATTGGCTCAACAGGAGTTTCCTCCTCAAGTTGAGGGCTAGTGTTTGAAGTTCCTTCACCACTTGACTCTTGAATTTCTTCAAGATCAATTTGCCTCCCACTGTCTCCTTGGCTTATAAAATCTCGAGAGAGAGAGAGACTCCTCTTCTAGCTACAAAGACCACATTATCACTAGGTCTGTAGAAGAGGTAACCAAAGGATCTTTGTAGGTAGCCGATGAAAATACACCTCTCGCTTCGGGGTTCTAGCTTGTCATGAGTCTCGCGTCTCACAAAAGCCTCGCAAACCCAAATCTTGATGTGGTCTAGTTTAGGTACTTTACCAGTCCACATCTCGTGAGGAGTTTTGGCAACTTTCTTTGTAGGGACTAGATTAAGAATATGGGGGGCAGTCTCTAAGTCATACCCCCAAAATGAGATTGGTAGCGAAGCTCGACTCTTCATGAAACGAACCATGTCTAACAAGGTTCGATTATGCCTCTCAGCCACACCATTCAACTGTGGTGTCCTGGGAGGTGTCAATTGTGAGACAATCCCACATTCCAATAGATAGTCCAGGAACTCTGAACTAAGATACTCACCACCTCGATCGGATCGAAGCATCTTAATGTTCCTGCCCAATTGATTCTCGACTTCCTGTTTAAATTCCTTAAACCTTTCAAAAGTCTCTGACTTATGCTTGATTAAGTGGACATATCCATATCTACTATAATCATCAGTAAAAGTCAAATAATAACGATTAGCATCCCTTGTGGCATGTTTGAATGGTTCACACACATATGTGTGTACAAGGTCCAACAAACCTTCACCCCTCTCACAAGAACCTGTGAAGGGTGACTTTGTTATTTTTCCAAGTAAGCATGATTCGCAACTATCATCTGACTTTAGGTCAAACGACTCCAAGACTCCATCCTTATGGAGTTGGCCTATGCGTTTCTTGCTTATATGTCCAAGATGACAATGCCATAACGATGCTTTATCCAAGTTATTATTATTAACAGAATCAATACACAATACAGTATTTCCTAGGTAATCAAGCACAGATACTGTTTCATACACGCCATCACAAGGTAATGCTTTAAAATAAAGAACATTATTAAAGAAAGCATCAATAGAACCAACTTCATTATTAAATGAAAAGGTAAACCCTTGTTTATACAATGCATGAAAGGAAATAATATTTCTTGCCATTTCTAGCGAATAACAACATTTATTCAAATCTAAACTTAACCCACTACTTAGCGACAACGTATAAACTCCAATCTTGGTGACAGGTGTAACTTTCCAATTCCCCATGATTAAGTTTATCCTTCCTTGCTCCACATTCTCACTTCTTCTTAGTCCCTGTAAATCACAACAAATATAAATACCACAACCGGTATCAATGACCCAAGACTTAGAATGGGGTGAGTTATTAGAAAATATAGTGTAAATACCTGCATGGTTGGGTTTAACTTTCCCATCCTTCACATCTTGCTAGTACTTTGGGCAGTTCCGCTTCCAATGTGCCTTTTCATGGCAATAGAAGCATTCAGCCTCTTTTGGGTCTGAAGAAGGAGTGATGAAACCTTTCTTGGTTCCACTTGAAGAAGAGCCATCAAGGGTCCTAACCTTGGTACCCTTCGAAGAACTCTTTCTCTTCTTCCCTCGTCCTTTCCCGATTGCCAAGACAGGGGCGGAGTTGATAGGAGTAGGAGTAGTAACAACCGACTTACCCTTAAGACCACTTTCCGCGGTCTTTAAGAGTCCTTGAAGTTTGCTGAGTGTGACCTCTTCCTTGTTCATGTGGTATGTCATGCGGAATTTATCATTACATGAAGGTACGCGCAAAATTATATCTATTGCAAGCTCCTCAGGGAAGTTCACATTTAGCTTCAGCAATCGATCCACATACCTTTTCATTTTCTACATGTGGCTCGTGACGGAATCCCCGTCCTTCATCAAGGTTTTTATCATGGAGCAGATGATTTCATACCTCTTTTTTTGTGCACTCTGATGGTATCTTTCCATCAAATCTTGGTGCATTTCATAAGGGTAGAAATCATCATAGGACTTTTGGATTTCCGCTGTCATCGTGGCCATCATGATGCATGCCACTTTCGTAGCATCCCTTTCATGTGCCTGAAAGTCAGCGATCTCTTGAGGAGTTGCAGTGGTCTCATCAATCTCCTTAAGCTCCTTGTCAAGGACATATTCTTTGTCCTCGTAGCGGTTACTCATCCTGATGTTTCTGATCCACTCATTGAAGTTGGATCCATCAAAAGTGACTTTCCCGCACAAGTTCATAAGGGTAAAGGAGCCATTAGGATTAGAGCCAGAAGCAGCATTGTTTGAAGACATCTGAAGGAAGAGGACAAGATTAGTTTCGATATTAAGAGAGTCCATAATAAAACACCCAAATGTAATATTAAGGCTAGGATCCAATCACAATATATTATAACTTAGAAGAGGTATGACGTAATCCAAGCTATAACATATTTGAAAGGTAGGTGAATGACGATTCACCAATTTCCACCACGAAAACCGAAATATCAAATATTAGGTTTTTGATTGGTTCTTAGAAATTCCTAGATTCTTTGAGATTCAATGAACTTTTCAAAGTCATGTTTCAATCTCGAGTGTGCCCTCCAGGTTTTGTGACTGGGATGTCAAGGATCACAAAACGAGGTGTGAAGTAACCATGCAAATTACTTGGTACCCTTAATAAATTACCTCTCAATCGATGTGCCGGTTAACCACACACGCTCCATCGATACTATGATAAATATTAAGTAACCCTTTACCTACCTTGTTAAGTCCAAGTTAGTGTGCCGGTTAACCACACACGCTCCACTAACGACTTAGACAAAGTGTAAAGTTTAATTTCATGGATTAGCACCTTATTCACATTTATCCTAAAGTAACTAAGATTGGGAATTTAATAAAACATTTAGTTACTTTATAACATTCATCATACTTTTAATGAGAATTTATAAGTCCTTGTCTTACCCGTTCGGCTAACGACCCTCCACTAGTCAAGCAAGCAGTGGGTGAGAGTGGAGACCCATTAAGTTGCCATTTTATAGGCAACAACCTTATACCCACCTTATAGACTAGCTTCGTGAATGAGGCGTACTAGCGGTAAGACGACTTTGATCTTATACATACATATATATATATATATATATATATATATATATATATATATATATATATATATATATATATATATATATATATATATATATATATATATTATTAACTTATAATATTATAAGTATAAGGGTTGAATTTTAACTTTTAAAATTCTAAGGGTTGGAACTAAAGTTTAGTATGACTTTACTTGTAACAGCCCGGATTTCTAGGTATCTTTTAATTTCATATTTTTGGTATTTTGTGAGGGGACTCGGCGAGTTGGAGGTCGAACTCGCCGAGTCGGGTCGCGGTTTTGTACGAATGTTCGCGTCTGGACTCGACGAGTCCGCGTTGTTTCATGAAACCCTAATTTTCCGGTCTTAAGCCCTATTTAAAGGACCTTATGGCCCTTCATTGCGGCCACCTAGATCCTTGAGTGCACCAAAGCAGCTAAGAGTCCTTGTGAGTGAGATAAGAGGCTATTTGTTCACCAATTTGTGTGATATTGCAAGAAAGGAAGGAGAAGATCAAGCTAGAAGAGTTGGGGAGCTTGGATCCGCTTCTATTTCGTCAAGGGAGGCTTCTTGAGGTAACTTTCAGAGCTAATCTTCATGTTTTGGTTGATATGTCAAATCTAGGGTTTCTTCTTGCCTTATTTGACTTGTATTTGAAGTGTGAAAGGTCCCATGGAGATATGGAACCTAGATCTGGACCTTAGCAGGTCCAGAAGGCCCCAAATGATATGCTTTATGTCCATTCTTTTGAGTTGGAGACTAGGGTTGCCATATTAGAGGTTATTTCCCCAAAAAGAGCCTTGTAAGTGTTGCATGGCGGCCAAGACTGAGACTTTACGTGATAAATGAGCTTGGGAAGACCAGATCTATGTGTGTATGGAACGGATCTGATCGCGGAAGAAAGTTTTAGCTGATGCATGGCATGGACTTGCCGAGTCTAAAGAACAGACTCGACGAGTAGCTTGAAGATTGTCCTTAAAACCACCCAGTGAGTAGTCCTGCCGAGTTATGGGTAACTCAGTGAGTCACAGAGAGTTAGAGAGGGATTGACAGGTGGACCGAGTCGAGTTGGGACTCGCCGAGTTGCCCTTACGACTCGGCGAGTTGAGTCGCGGTGGCCCCGTGATTCATGACCAGGTGAACTCGTCGAGTCAGGAGAGTACTCGACGTGTCAAAGGGAAATCCTTGCGAGTTGGTGAAAACGCGTAGACTCGCCGAGTCGCTCTAGTGCACTCGCCGAGTCCGGTCAAATTGACCATTGACTGTTGACCAGTGTTGACTTGATAGGGATGGTCAACCTTAGTGGTACAAGTATTAATTATAGATATATGATGTTATAGGAGGATTATAGCTCGGGGGTTCGAGCACGAGTGATTTCCAGGGTTCGCGAGTCATCGAGATATACGAGGTGAGTCTTCTCACTTTACTGTACCCGGAAGGGTTTGACTGTGTGACCGGAAGGTCGAATATGATATGAGATATATGCATTATGTGTGATAAGTTAATCGTTATATGTGCCATGTATGATATGCTTGATATGGGCCGGAAGGCATTATGTTATGGGCCGGAAAGCGTTGTAAAATGGACCGTAAGGTTGACGTGGGTAGGACCGGAAGGTTTACCCAGACGGGACGGAAGTCCCCTGAGACACATGGACCGGAAGGTCAAGGCCTGGAAAGGCGTATGTGCGTAGGTTGTATTTTGGGGAACTCACTAAGCATTTATGCTTACAGTTGTTGTGTTATGTGTTTCAGGTACTAGCAAGGACCGTGGGAAGGCGTCTGGGTGATCGTACACACACACTCGGGGGAAACTATTTTGTGATCTTTGTTATGTAATCGGTCGTGACAATATTGTTTACATTGGAACCTAAATTATTACTCGATGTTTTTGATGTTTGTAAAAATGAAAAATTGGTTTAAAATTTACGTTGTTACAAGTTGGTATCAGAGCCTTGGTTTGAGGGATTCGGGTACACCTTCGGGCGTAACTGAACTGAAACCAGGGATTTGAGAAAATTTTAATTAATAAATCAATAAAATTTGATAAGTGATTTTGAAACAACCAAAGAAGAAGGAGTGTGTACGGTCAGCCAGCGCCCGAACGATAAAATCCCCAAAATACTCTTACAATATGTGTTATGAGATATGATATGATATGATACGCATGCTAGTAGACTAGGTATTCATATTAGGACTAGAGTGGTCTGATTTTGTGATGCCTAAGTCTAGGGAAACCTGCTTCTATGAGGTGCTTTGAGAGCAAGTGGGTATCTAGTGCATGGCAAGAATAGAGTACCCAGGATTCGGGGCTTGGGGAGGAGGACTTGGGGTGAATACTGACGCGGTGTAGTTGGTAGTATTGGGCCCGTACTACTAAAGACACCGGGTCAGTGGGCAACCCAAGTAAGAATCCCTGGGTATCGGAGACTGAGTAGGACTGTGTTATCGAGTGCGATTATGCCCAATAGAGTCTCTGATATTTTTATGTTGTATTTCAGAGAAATCATGGTTGGACCACGCCACAGACCTGGTACGAGTAGTGTGACTGACGAGGAGCTTCGTCAGATGATTCATGAGGAGGTAGTTGCAGCGATCCGGGCTGAGATTCCGGAGATGTTTGGGTCTATTAAGACCACCCTGATGGAGACATTTGATGAGCGGTACGCCGTGTTGACTGAGGTCGCCGTCGATGCAGCTACCGCAGCTGTGGTCACTGCTAGACCACAGGGAGGTGACTCGTTGTTGTTCCGGGAGTTCAGCAACACGAAGCCACCTGAGTTTGATGGGACGCAGGATCCGATCGCTGCGATGAGATGGATTGCTGATATCGAGGGATGCTTCTACACTTGTTCATGTCCGGAGCATCTGAGGGTACGGTTCGCCTTGAACCAGCTCCGTCTGGGAGCAAAGGATTGGTGGAAGTTTGTGATGGTGAACTTCACTCTGGTAGAGGTTTCAGCTGTGACTTGGGAAAGGTTTACTGCTATGTTCAGAGACGAGTACGTTCCCCAGGTGGAGAGGGAACGGTTGGTTCAGGAGTTCTTGACCCTCAAGCAGGGTAATGATTCTGTCACGGTGATCACGCGGAAGTTTCATGAGAAGGTGATGTTCTACCCCGAGCAGGTGTCCATGGAGCAGGCTCGGATGAGTCGGTATTTGGGAGTGCTGAGGAGGCATATCCGGGAGTTCGTATCGAACTCGTCATATCAGACTTTTGCTGAGCTTCAGGCGAATGCCAGGAAGCGTGAGATCGAGTTGGAGACCCAGGCCAGGGAGGAGGCCGAGTCTCAACGGGTGGATCGGTGGCCGGCTCAGTCTCAGCCGGTATCCAAGCGGACCAAGTCCGCTGATTCGAGATCCGGAGGTCACAAGGGCCGCACTTGCGGAAAGTGCGGCAAGGGTCACGAGGTGGCATGTCGATCGGGTGCTTGCTACAAGTGTGGCAAGGAGGGGCACATTGCTAGGGATTGCCCCAAGGGATTCATGGTTTGCTTTCATTGCAACCAGACCGGCCATCGGAAGGCCGAGTGCCCCCAGCTTCGCCAGGGATCTACGCCTGCTGCCAGGGTTACCGAGATTCGGCCAGTAAAGGCCGAGGCTCCGAAGGCTCATGGGAGACCTTTCCAGTTGACTGCAGAGGAGGTCCGTGCGGCGCCTGATGTCATAGCCAGTATGTATTCTTTCATGTATTTACCCTTATACTGATATATTGTGCTTATATTATGATATGTGTAGGTACTTTTCTTGTGAATTCTGTGCCTGCCTTGGTATTATTCGACTAGGGTGCGAGTCGGTCTTTTGTATCGTTGGCTTTTAGCCAGCACATATGTATTGATCGGGAGGTGATGAGTCGACCCCTGCGAGTTTCTATAGCAAATGAGAAAGTGGTATACGCCACTATGGTGATTCGAGGATGCGTGCTCGAGATTTTTGGGGTCGAGTTCCCTATAGACTTGGTTCCTATAGCCATGGGGGATGTCTGCGTTATCGTGGGCATGGACTGGTTGAGTAAGTTTGGAAAAGTCATTGACTGCGAGAGAGAGCTGGTGACGATTCGAGACCCTAGTGGGGGAGTGCTTACAGTTTATGGTGAAGGGACCTAGTGTGGGTCGGCGTTTTGTTCGGCTGCCAAGGCAAGGCAGAGTTTGCAGTAGGGCTATAATGGATTCATAGCCTATGTGGTGGATACTCGAGTGGCCGCGGGGAGGCCCAATTCGGTTGATGGCGTTCCTATTGTATGCGAGTTTTCGGATGTGTTCCCCGAAGAGTTACCGGGTGTGCCTCCGGAGAGGCAAGTGGAGTTTTGTATCGATTTGGATCCGGGAGCGGCGCCCATCGCCAAGGCGCCTTATCATCTCGCTCCACCGGAAATGCAGGAGTTATCCTCGTAGCTTCAAGAGCTGTTGGGAAAGGGGTTTATTCGACCGAGTAGCTCACCTTGGGGAGCGCCGATTTTGTTCGTTAAGAAAAAGGATGGTTCACACCAGATGTGTATCGATTACCGGGAGTTGAACAAGTTGATGGTTAAGAACCGGTATCCGTTACCTAGGATCGACGATCTGTTCGATCAGTTGCAGGGGGCATCTTGGTTCTCCAAGATTGACTTGAGGTCGGGGTATCATCAGATGAGGGTTCGAGAGGAAGATATCCAGAAAACTGCTTTCAGAACTCGTTATGGATATTATGAGTTTGTGGTGATGCCTTTTGGGCTCACCAATGCCCCGGCTGTGTTCATGGATCTTATGAACCGAGTGTGCTGGCCGATGCTGGATCGGTCGGTGATCGTATTCATCGATGATATTTTGGTGTATTCGAGGTTTAGGGATCAGAATGAGGAACATTTGAGGGAGATTCTTGGGGTTTTGAGATCGGAGAGACTGTATGCCAAGTTCTCCAAGTGTGATTTCTGGTTACGAGAGGTCGAGTTCCTCGGGCATCTTGTTAACCAGAAAGGGATATTGGTCGACCCGACCAAGATTCAGGCGGTGTTGAGGTGGGAGGTGCCGAGATCACCCACCGAGATCAGGAGTTTTCTGAGTTTGGCTGGATATTATCGCAAGTTTATCAAGGACTTCTCCAAGATTGTCGTGCCGCTTACTAGGATAACCCGGAAGGGTGTTACGTTTTCATGGGGACCGGAGCAGCAGTCCTCATTCGAGACGCTTCGTCAGAAATTGTGCGAGGCTCCGGTGCTTACACTCCCGGAAGGGATGTAGGATTTTTTGGTGTACTGTGACGCCTCTATATCGGGTTTGGGGGCGGTGCTTATGCAGAGAGGTCATGTGATAGCGTATGCTTCGAGGCAGTTGAAGCCTCATGAGATGAGATATCCTACCCATGATCTGGAGTTGGGGCTGTGGTTTTCACCCTCAAGATCTGGCGACACTATTTCTATGGGGTTCGGTGTACGATATACACGGACCACAAGAGCTTGAAGTACTTGATGGATCAGCTAAATCTGAATATGCGACAGAGGAGATGGTTGGATGTGGTGAAGTTACAATTGTGAGATCCTGTACCACCCGGGCAAGGCTAATGTGGTAGCCGACGCGTTGAGTCGTAGGGCGGAAAGCACCCCGATCCGAGATATTTGTATGAGATTGACGGTATTGACCCCGATTTTGGATATTATTCGAGGAGCTCAGGCAGAGGCTGCTAAGCCAGAACATCAGAAGAGGGAGCGGGCTGTAGGTCAGGTATCAGGATTCGTCACGGATGGTCGAGGGCTTATGACTTTTCAGGGTCGGATTTGGGTACCGTTTGTGGGCGGTGCGCGTACTATTTTGATGGAGGAAGCACATCGATCGAAATTGTCGATTCATCCCAGTGCTAGGAAAATGTATTTGGATCTAAGGAAGGAGTACTGGTGGCCCTGTATGAAAAGGGATGTCGCATGCTTTGTCGAGAGGTGCTTGACTTGTCGGCATGTCAAGGCCGAGCACCAGCGACCGTACGGTAAGCTGCAACCGCTAGATATTCCCGAATGGAAGTGGGAACAAATTACTATGGATTTCATCACCAAGTTGTCGCGGACTGCGAGGGGAGTCAATGCGATTTGGGTGATCGTGGATAGATTGACAAAGAGCGCTCATTTTCTAGCCATCAGTGAGAGCTCTTCTGCGGAGAAGTTGGTGGAGTTATATGTGAGGGAGGTAGTATCGCGGCATGGAGTGCCGATCTCGATTGTTTCAGACCGTGATGTGCGTTTCACTTCCAGGTTCTGGAAGAAGTTTCATGACGAGTTGCGTACTAGGCAGCATTTTAGTACCGCATATCATCCCCAGACAGACGGTTAGAGTGAGCGGACGATTCAAACGCTCGAGGACATGCTCCGGGCATGTGTGTTGGATGTCGGGGGTAGCTGGGATGCATATTTACCCTTGGCAGAGTTTTCCTAAAACAACAGCCATCATTCGAACATTGGTATGCCACCCTTTGAGCTGTTGTATGGGCGGAGGTGTCGCACCCCCATCTGTTGGGGTGAGGTAGGGCAGCGGGTTATAGGTAGCACGGAGATCGTACTCCAGACGACCGAGCAGATTCAGCTGGTCAGGCAGAGGTTGTTGACTGCTCAGAACCGATAGAAGAGTTATGCAGACAGACGCCAGTCTGAGCTTGAGTTTCAGGTCGGTGATCTTGTACTCCTGAAGGTCTCTCCTTGGAAAGGAGTGATTCGATTCAGGAAGAGGGGCAAGTTGGGCCCTTGATATATTGGTCCTTTCCGTGTGATCGCGAGGGTGGGCCGGGTAGCCTACCGTTTAGACTTGCCAACAGAGTTGGGGCAGATTCACGACACTTTCCATGTGTCGCAGTTGAGGAAGTGTATAGCCGACGAATCGGCAGTGGTTCCATTAGGGGATATTCAGGTAGATGCGAGCCTGAATTATACCGAGAGACCAGCAGCCATCAGAGATCGGAAGATCAAGGTTTTGAGGAACAAGGAGGTACCCCTGGTGTTGGTTCAGTGGCTGCATCGGAAGGGGTCAGAGATGACCTGGGAGCCGGAGCGTGAGATGCGTGAGCAGCATCCGGAGCTATTTGCAGAGCCAAACTTCGAGGGCGAAGTCTAGTTCTAGTAGGGGAGAATTGTAACAGCCCGGATTTCCAGGTATCTTTTAATTTCATATTTTTGGTATTTTGTGAGGGGACTCGGCGAGTTGGAGGTCGAACTCGCCGAGTCGGGTCGCGGTTTTGGACGAAGGTTCGCGTCTGGACTCGGCAAGTCCAAGGGATGGACTCGGCGAGTCCGCGTTGTTTAATGAAACCCTAATTTTCCGGTCCTAAGCCCTATTTAAAGGACCTTATGGCCCTTCATTGTGGCCACCTTGATCCTTGAGTGCACCAAAGCAGCTGAGAGTCCTTGTGAGTGAGATAAGAGGCTATTTGTTCACCAATTTGTGTGATATTGCAAGAAAGGAAGGAGAAGATCAAGCTAGAAGAGTTGGGGAGCTTGGATCTGCTTCTATTTCGTCAAGGGAGGCTTCTTGAGGTAACTTTCAGAGCTAATCTTCATGTTTTGGTTGATATGTCAAATCTAGGGTTTCTTCTTGCCTTATTTGACTTGTATTTGAAGTGTGAAAGGTCCCATGGATATATGGAACCTAGATCTGGACCTTAGCAGGTCCAGAAGGCCCCAAATGATATGCTTTATGTCCATTCTTTTGAGTTGGAGACTAGGGTTTCCATATTAGAGGTTATTTCCCCAAAAAGAGCCTTGTAAGTGTTGCATGGCGACCAAGACTGAGACTTTACGTGATAAATGAGCTTGGGAAGACCAGATCTATGTGTGTATGGAACGGATCTGACCGCGGAAGAAAGTTTTAGCTGATGCATGGCATGGACTTGCTGAATCTGAAGAACAGACTCGACGAGTAGCTTGAAGATTGTCCTTAAAACCACCCAGTGAGTAGTCCTGCCGAGTTATGGGTAACTAAGTAAGTCACAGAGAGTTAGAGAGGGATTGACAAATGGACCGAGTCAAGTTGGGACTCGCCGAGTTGCCCTTACGACTCGGCGAGTTGAGTCGCAGTGGCCCCGTGATTCATGACCAGGTGGAACTCGTCGAGTCAGGAGAGTACTCGACGTGTCAAAGGGAAATCCTTGCGAGTTGGTGAAAACGCGTAGACTCGCCGAGTTGCTCTAGTGCACTCGCCGAGTCCGGTCAAATTGACCATTGACTGTTGACTAGTGTTGACTTGATAGGGATGGTCAACCTTAGTGGTACAAGTATTAATTATAGATATATGATGTTATAGGAGGATTATAGCTCGGGGGTTCGAGCACGAGTGATTTCCAGGGTTCGCGAGTCATCGAGATATACGAGGTGAGTCTTCTCACTTTACTGTACCCGGAAGGGTTTGACTGTGTGACCGGAAGGTCGAATATGATATGAGATATATGCATTATGTGTGATAAGTTAATCGTTATATGTGCCATGTATGATATGCTTGATATGGGCCGGAAGGCATTATGTTATGGGCCGGAAAGCGTTGTAAAATGGACCGTAAGGTTGACGTGGGTAGGACCGGAAGGTTTACCCAGACGGGACGGAAGTCCCCTGAGACACATGGACCGGAAGGTCAAGGCCTGGAAAGGCGTATGTGCGTAGGTTGTATTTTGGGGAACTCACTAAGCATTTATGCTTACAGTTGTTGTGTTATGTGTTTCAGGTACTAGCAAGGACCGTGGGAAGGCGTCTGGGTGATCGTACACACACACTCGGGGGAAACTATTTTGTGATCTTTGTTATGTAATCGGTCGTGACAATATTGTTTACATTGGAACCTAAATTATTACTTGATGTTTTTGATGTTTGTAAAAATGAAAAATTGGTTTAAAATTTACGTTGTTACAAGTTGGTATCAGAGCCTTGGTTTGAGGGATTCGGGTACACCTTCGGGCGTAACTGAACTGAAACCTGGGATTTGAGAAAATTTTAATTAATAAATCAATAAAATTTGATAAGTGATTTTGAAACAACCAAAGAAGAAGGAGTGTGTGCTGTCAGCCAGCGCCCGAACGATAAAATCCCCAAAATACTCTTACAATATGTGTTATGAGATATGATATGATATGATACGCATGCTAGTAGACTAGGTATTCATATTAGGACTAGAGTGGCCTGATTTTGTGATGCCTAAGTCTAGGGAAACCTGCTTCTATGAGGTGCTTTGAGAGCAAGTGGGTATCTAGTGCATGGCAAGAATAGAGTACTCAGGATTCGGGGCTTGGGGAGGAGGACTTGGGGTGAATACTGATGCGGTGTAGTTGGTAGTATTGGGCCCGTACTACTAAAGACACCGGGTCAGTGGGCAACCCAAGTAAGAATCCCTGGGTATCGGAGACTGAGTAGGACTGTGTTATTGAGTGCGATGATGCCTAATAGAGTCTCTCATATTTTTATGTTGTATTTCAGAGAAATCATGGTTGGACCACGCCGCAGACCTAGTACGAGTAGTGTGACTGACGAGGAGCTTCGTCAGATGATTCATGAGGAGGTAGTTGCAGCGATCCGGGCTGAGATTCCGGAGATGTTTGGGTCTATTAAGACCACCCTGATGGAGACATTTGATGAGCGGTACGCCGCGTTGACTGAGGCCGCCGTCGATGCAGCTACCGCAGCTGTGGCCGCTGCTAGACCACAGGGAGGTGACTCGTTGTTGTTCCGGGAGTTCAGCAACACGAAGCCACCTGAGTTTGATGGGACGCAGGATCCGATCGCTGCGATGAGATGGATTGCTGATATCGTGGGATGCTTCTACACTTGTTGATGTCCGGAGCATCTGAGGGTACGGTTCGCCTTGAACCAGCTCCGTCTGGGAGCAAAGGATTCGTGGAAGTTTGTGATGGCGAACTTCACTCTGGTAGAGGTTTCAGCTGTGACTTGGGAAAGGTTTACTGCTATGTTCAGAGACGAGTACGTTCCCCAGGTGGAGAGGGAACGGTTAGTTCAGGAGTTCTTGACCCTCAAGCAGGGTAATGATTCTGTCACGGTGATCACGCGGAAGTTTCATGAGAGGGCGATGTTCTACCCCGAGCAGGTGTCCATGGAGCAGGCTTGGATGAGTCGGTATTTGGGAGTGCTGAGGAGGCATATCCGGGAGTTCGTATCGAACTCGTCATATCAGACTTTTGCTGAGCTTCAGGCGAATGCCAGGAAGCGTGAGATCGAGTTGGAGACCCAGGCCAGGGAGGAGGCCGAGTCTCAACGGGTGGATCGGTGGCCGGCTCAGTCTCAGCCGGTATCCAAGCGGACCAAGTCCGCTGATTCGAGAACCGGAGGTCAGAAGGGCCGCACTTGCGGAAAGTGCGGCAAGGGTCACGAGGTGGCATGTCGATCGGGTGCTTGCTATAAGTATGGCAAGGAGGGGCACATTGCTAGGGATTGCCCCAAGGGATTCATGGTTTGCTTTCATTGCAACCAGACCGGCCATCGGAAGGCCGAGTGCCCCCAGCTTCGCCAGGGATCTACGCCTGCTGCCAGGGTTACCGAGATTCGGCCAGTAAAGGCCGAGGCTCCGAAGGCTCATGGGAGACCTTTCCAGTTGACTGCAGAGGAGGTCCGTGCGGCGCCTGATGTCATAGCCAGTATGTATTCTTTCATGTATTTACCCTTATACTGAGATATTGTGCTTATATTATGATATGCGTAGGTACTTTTCTTGTGAATTCTGTGCCTGCCTTGGTATTATTCGACTAGGGTGCAAGTCGGTCTTTTGTATCGTTGGCTTTTAGCCAGCACATATGTATTGATCGGGAGGTGATGAGTCGACCCCTGCGAGTTTCTATAGCAAATGAGAAAGCGGTATACGCCACTGTGGTGATTCGAGGATGCGTGCTCGAGATTTTTGGGGTCGAGTTCCCTATAGACTTGGTTCCTATAGCCATGGGGGATGTCTGCGTTATCGTGGGCATGGACTGGTTGAGTAAGTTTGGAAAAGTCATTGACTGCGAGAGACAGCTGGTGACGATTCGAGACCCTAGTGGGGGAGTGCTTACAGTTTATGGTGAAGGGACCTAGTGTGGGTCGGCGTTTTGTTCGGCTGCCAAGGCAAGGCAGAGTTTGCAGTAGGGCTGTAATGGATTCATAGCCTATGTGGTGGATACTCGAGTAGCCGCGGGGAGGCCCAATTCGGTTGATGGCGTTCCTGTTGTATGCGAGTTTTCGGATGTGTTCCCCGAAGAGTTACCGGGTGTGCCTCCGGAGAGGCAAGTGGAGTTTTGTATCGATTTGGATCCGGGAGCGGCGCCCATCGCCAAGGCGCCTTATCATCTCGCTCCACCGGAAATGCAGGAGTTATCCTTGTAGCTTCAAGAGCTGTTGGGAAAGGGGTTTATTCGACCGAGTAGCTCACCTTGGGGAGCGCCGATTTTGTTCGTTAAGAAAAAGGATGGTTCACACCGGATGTGTATCGATTACCGGGAGTTGAACAAGTTGATGGTTAAGAACCGGTATCCGTTACCTAGGATCGACGATCTGTTCGATCAGTTGCAGGGGGCATCTTGGTTCTCCAAGATTGACTTGAGGTCGGGGTATCATCAGATGAGGGTTCAAGAGGAAGATATCTAGAAAACTGCTTTCAGAACTCGTTATGGACATTATGAGTTTGTGGTGATGCCTTTTGGGCTCACCAATGCCCCAGCTGTGTTCATGGATCTTATGAACCGAGTGTGCTGGCCGATGCTGGATCGGTCGGTGATCGTATTCATCGATGATATTTTGGTGTATTCGAGGTTTAGGGATCAGCATGAGGAAGATTTGAGGGAGATTCTTGGGGTTTTGAGATCGGAGAGACTGTATGCCAAGTTCTCCAAGTGTGATTTCAGGTTATGAGAGGTCGAGTTCCTCGGGCATCTTGTTAACCAGAAAGGGATATTGGTCGACCCGACCAAGATTGAGGCGGTGTTGAGGTGGGAGGTGCCGAGATCGCCCATCGAGATCAGGAGTTTTCTGAGTTTGGCTGGATATTATCGCAGGTTTATCAAGGACTTCTCCAAGATTGTCATGCCGCTTACTAGGATAACCCGGAAGGGTGTTACGTTTTCATGGGGACCGGAGCAGCAGTCCTCATTCGAGACGCTTCGTCAGAAATTGTGCGAGGCTCCGGTGCTTACACTCCCGGAAGGGATGGAGGATTTCTTGGTGTACTGTGACGCCTCTATATCGGGTTTGGGGGCGGTGCTTATGCAGAGAGGTCATGTGATAGCGTATGCTTCGAGGCAGTTGAAGCCTCATGAGATGAGATATCCCACCCATGATCTGGAGTTGGGGGCTGTGGTTTTCACCCTCAAGATCTGGCGACACTATTTCTATGGGGTTCGGTGTACGATATACACGGACCACAAGAGCTTGAAGTACTTGATGGATCAGCCAAATCTGAATATGCGACAGAGGAGATGGTTGGATGTGGTGAAGTTACAATTGTGAGATCCTGTACCACCCGGGCAAGGCAAATGTGGTAGCCGACGCGTTGAGTCGTAGGGCGGAAAGCACCCCGATCCGAGATATTTGTATGAGATTGACAGTATTGACCCTGATTTTGGATATTATTCGAGGAGCTCAGGCAGAGGCTGCTAAGCCAGAACATCAGAAGAGGGAGCGGGTTGTAGGTCAGGTATCAGGATTCGTCACGGATGGTCGAGGGCTTATGACTTTTCAGGGTCGGATTTGGGTACCGTTTGTGGGCGGTGCGCGTACTATTTTGATGGAGGAAGCACATCGATCGAAATTCTCGATTCATCCCGGTGCTAGGAAAATATATTTGGATCTAAGGAAGGAGTACTGGTGGCCCTGTATGAAAAGGGATGTCGCATGGTTTGTCGAGAGGTGCTTGACTTGTCGGCATGTCAAGGCCGAGCACCAGCGACTGTACGGTAAGCTGCAACCGCTAGATATTCCCGAATGGAAGTGGGAACAAATTACTATGGATTTCATCACCAAGTTGTCGCGAACTGCGAGGGGAGTCAATGCGATTTGGGTGATCGTGGATAGATTGACAAAGAGCGCTCATTTTCTAGCGATCAGTGAGAGCTCTTCTGCGGAGAAATTGGCGGAGTTATATGTGAGGGAGGTAGTATCGCGGCATGGAGTGCCGATCTTGATTGTTTCAGACCGTGATGTGCGTTTCACTTCCAGGTTCTGGAAGAAGTTTCATGACGAGTTGTGTACTAGGCAGCATTTTAGTACCGCATATCATCCCCAGACAGACGGTCAGAGTGAGCGGACGATTCAAACGCTCGAGGACATGCTCCGGGCATGTGTGTTGGATTTCGGGGGTAGCTGGGATGCATATTTACCCTTGGCAGAGTTTTCCTAAAACAACAGCCATCATTCGAACATTGGTATGCCACCCTTTGAGCTGTTGTATGGGCGGAGGTGTCGCACCCCCATCTGTTGGGGTGAGGTAGGGCAGCGGGTTATAGGTAGCACGGAGATCGTACTCCAGACGACCGAGCAGATTCAGCTGGTCAGGCAGAGGTTGTTGACTGCTCAGAACCGATAGAAGAGTTATGCAGACAGACGCCAGTCTGAGCTTGAGTTTCAGGTCGGTGATCTTGTACTCCTGAAGGTCTCTCCTTGGAAAGGAGTGATTCGATTCAGGAAGAGGGGCAAGTTGGGCCCTTGATATATTGGTCCTTTCCGTGTGATCGCGAGGGTGGGCCGGGTAGCCTACCGTTTAGACTTGCCAACAGAGTTGGGGCAGATTCACGACACTTTCCATGTGTCGCAGTTGAGGAAGTGTATAGCCGACGAATCGGCAGTGGTTCCATTAGGGGATATTCAGGTAGATGCGAGCCTGAATTATACCGAGAGACCAGCAGCCATCAGAGATCGGAAGATCAAGGTTTTGAGGAACAAGGAGGTACCCCTGGTGTTGGTTCAGTGGCTGCATCGGAAGGGGTCAGGGATGACCTGGGAGCCGGAGCGTGAGATGCGTGAGCAGCATCCGGAGCTATTTGCAGAGCCAGACTTCGAGGGCGAAGTCTAGTTCTAGTAGGGGAGAATTGTAACAGCCCGGATTTCCAGGTATCTTTTAATTTCATATTTTTGGTATTTTGTGATGGGACTCGGTGAGTTGGAGGTCGAACTCGCCGAGTCGGGTCGCGGTTTTGGACGAAGGTTCGGGTCTGGACTCGGCAAGTCCAAGGGATGGACTCGGCGAGTCCGCGTTGTTTAATGAAACCCTGATTTTCCGGTCCTAAGCCCTATTTAAAGGACCTTATGGCCCTTCATTGTGGCCACCTTGATCCTTGAGTGCACCAAAGCAGCTGAGAGTCCTTGTGAGTGAGATAAGAGGCTATTTGTTCACCAATTTGTGTGATATTGCAAGAAAGGAAGGAGAAGATCAAGCTAGAAGAGTTGGGGAGCTTGGATCTGCTTCTATTTCGTCAAGGGAGGCTTCTTGAGGTAACTTTCAGAGCTAATCTTCATGTTTTGGTTGATATGTCAAATCTAGGGTTTCTTCTTGCCTTATTTGACTTGTATTTGAAGTGTGAAAGGTCCCATGGAGATATGGAACCTAGATCTGGACCTTAGCAGGTCCAGAAGGCCCCAAATGATATGCTTTATGTCCATTCTTTTGAGTTGGAGACTAGGGTTGCCATATTAGAGGTTATTTCCCCAAAAAGAGCCTTGTAAGTGTTGCATGGCGGCCAAGACTGAGACTTTACGTGATAAATGAGCTTGGGAAGACCAGATCTATGTGTGTATGGAACGGATCTGACCGCGGAAGAAAGTTTTAGCTGATGCATGGCATGGACTTTCCGAGTCTGAAGAACAGACTCGACGAGTAGCTTGAAGATTATCCTTAAAACCACCCAGTGAGTAGTCCTGCCGAGTTATGGGTAACTCAGTGAGTCACAGAGAGTTAGAGAGGGATTGACAGGTGGACCGAGTCGAGTTGGGACTCGCCGAGTTGCCCTTACGACTCGGCGAGTTGAGTCGCGGTGTCCCCGTGATTCATGACCAGGTGGAACTCGTCGAGTCAGGAGAGTACTCGACGTGTCAAAGGGAAATCCTTGCGAGTTGGTGAAAACGCGTAGACTCGCCGAGTCGCTCTAGTGCACTCGCCGAGTCCGGTCAAATTGACCATTGACTGTTGACTAGTGTTGACTTGATAGGGATGGTCAACCTTAGTGGTACAAGTATTAATTATAGATATATGATGTTATAGGAGGATTATAGCTTGGGGGTTCGAGCACGAGTGATTTCCAGGGTTCGCGAGTCATCGAGATATACGAGGTGAGTCTTCTCACTTTACTGTACCCGGAAGGGTTTGACTGTGTGACCGGAAGGTCGAATATGATATGAGATATATGCATTATGTGTGATAAGTTAATCGTTATATGTTCCATGTATGATATGCTTGATACGGGCCGGAAGGCATTATGTTATGGGCCGGAAAGCGTTGTAAAATGGACCGTAAGGTTGACGTGGGTAGGACCGGAAGGTTTACCCAGATGGGACGGAAGTCCCCTGAGACACATGGACCGGAAGGTCAAGGCCTGGAAAGGCGTATGTGCGTAGGTTGTATTTTGGGGAACTCACTAAGCATTTATGCTTACAGTTGTTGTGTTATGTGTTTCAGGTACTAGCAAGGACCGTGGGAAGGCGTCTGGGTGATCGTACACACACACTCGGGGGAAACTATTTTGTGATCTTTGTTATGTAATCGGTCGTGACAATATTGTTTACATTGGAACCTAAATTATTACTCGATGTTTTTGATGTTTGTAAAAATGAAAAATTGGTTTAAAATTTACGTTGTTACATTACTTGTTCCAAAACTTGAGGGCAAGTTTTGTAAACTTTCAAAACTTTTCATTTCTTGTAACTTATGAGTTAAATAGTGTAATGAAAAAGAAGACTCTTCATTTTTCTAACTCTTGTGTTCTTTTAATGGTTTTAATTCAAGTATGACTCTTGGTTTTCCATAACTTGAGGACAAGTTATGGACTCCATTAAAACACATTATGATCATGAATTAAACTACCACATAGGTTACAAATAATTCCTATGATCATCTAACATCATAAGATCAAGAACACGAATATGAACACTTTCATGAATCAAGAATTACACATAAAACTTTGTAATTTTGATAACAAGTTGTTGTAAATGGATTAGCAAAGACATTACACCTTCTAAAACAAGTTTTCAAGTACCAAAACAGTTTAGGGTAATGTTTCTAGTCCATTTCCAGCAACTAAAGTCGAAAATCTGCACCCTGTCGCTCCTACTCGTCGAGTGCATAAACCTACTCGCCAAGTAGGTTGAAGATACACATGAACTCGGCGAGTCCCCCATGGACTCGGCGAGTTCAACTGGTAGACAGCAAGTTTTTCGACTTTTTCAACTATATTGCATCAAGTATCAAACAAACAAGCCTAGGCTCTGATACCACTGATGGGTTTTGAGCATTCTAACACTTCCTAAGTGTACATGCAACCCTAATAAACCTTGGATCTATGTTTGTCTAAGATACATGCAAATAATTATTTTTCCAAGGTTCATATCCTAACTAGCATGGCATGGGGAACATGAATCAAATAAAGCTAGTAGAAATACTTACCTTGTAGTAGTAGTTGATTGCTTGGAGTTTTAGAGCCTAGCACCAATACTGTGAATGCCTCAAATGGAAATCACAAATCACCACAAACTTGGAACTTTGAGAGAATAGTCACTACTATCTTGAAATCGGCCCTCACCTCTACAAGTGTCAACTAGTATGATTTCAAGAACCAAAGCCTCCTTTATATAGTGTGGTGGATTAGGGTTACATCCATGTAAACCCTAATACCCATGTCTCTTGATTTCCATGAGATCCATGGGTTAAAGCTCCATGGAGTATCCATGGACTTTTCCATGCAAGCATATCCCATTCCAAATAAGCATTAGCCCACACTATATAACTATAGAAGCCCATATTTAATTAGTAATATCTTTGATCTCTAAATTAATCCTAGATTAATTATAGATCAATACTAATCAAATAATATGATCTTATATTAATATATTAGAACTTATAATATATTAATAAATCATAACTTGTACTATTCTCAAATATTATCCATAAATTGTTCGGGTGAAGTGCAACCCAAATGGACCATGCCAGGTCGGGTCAAGTACATACCAAATATAGTTATGGACTTAGATACTATATCCAACATAAGGCACCAAGGCCGGACCATTTGATATGTTACCTTGAGCTATGTTAGATGCTGAGTATGAGTTAGTGTTCCATGCTAGTGGTTATGCCTGTTAGATAGGTCTATAGGATTACCTGTGATGTTATATGATTATTGCATGCTCGATTCTTATGATTTATGTGTTTGTTATATGTGATGGGTTGAGGTTGTACTGCTTCGTGTGGTAGCCAACAAACCCTAGGAGCATTCCAATTACGGGCTAAGGGAGACTCGTACTGTGGGCTCAGGAGCATTCCAGTTACGGGCTAAGGGAGACTTGTATTGTGGGCTCGGGAGCATTCCAGTTACAGGCTAAGGGAGACTCGTACTGTGAGCTCGTGGGTATTACACTTTGTAGGGATATGGACCCGTTATGTGTTGTTCTATTCAGTTGTTATGATATGTTATTGCTGACATGGTTATGTGGACTGTATGTGTATCGGTATTTTGGGGGTAACTCATTAAGCTTTCGAGCTTACAGTTTCAGTTTATTGTTTCAGGTACATCAGGGGATCGCAGCAAGGCGAAGGCGTGATCGTACAGCTCCTCCTATTATGTGTATGTTTCTGGGAAAACTATGATAATTAACATTTTGAAAACAAATACGTATTTCTTGATGAATTTGACCTGTCTATTGAAAAAAGTTTAAGTTGGTTTGAAATTCTGGGTGTTACAATTTGGTATCAGAGCGTTTATTTGAGTGAATTGGAGGAACATTCGTGTGAATCCAGTTTCAAATCATGGAAAGATTTTTGAAAAGGTTTTAAATGGTTTTCAAAATAAGTAGAGGAGGATGCAGGGTGTACGATCAGCCAGAGCCAGTAAGTGACCCCAAGATACGATACAGTATTTGATTTTGTGATATGTTAGAACAACATGCTAGTATGAGGCTATGGATCTTCGAGAATTGCATGATAGAATTTCTTGATTATATGATGCCTGATATCATAGGGTTTTTCCTTATATGAAATTGACATCATTACTGCAATTGCTTAGTGTATGCATCACGGCCGTAGATAATTAAGATGTTATATCCTGAGAATGTTTGATTTGGCCTTATGTTCTGTTCTTGTTTGATTAGGAGCTTAGGGTAGGATTGGATATTCGAATGTATATGGTGTCCAGCGTTATGTATGGCTAGCATACACTAGTGTTGCAGGGTTGGTGGAAGTTTCATGGTTGGGTGGGTTGTATGAGGTTGGGAGGCCAGTTATGAGATATTTAGCATTCCTCTATTAGTGAGGATTGAGCGCTCTCCATGTTGTGTATTCAGTTAGGGCGTTGTGATGATACTTGAGACAAATATGGGTATGTGTGGAAGGTAGTAGGGTCCCATACTACTGAAAGCACATGACCCATACGTGTAGCAAGGAAGTCACAACCCCTAGGGTGAGTCGGGACTTGGCTCCCAAAAATCTATGCGGATTATCTGACATCTTCTGCTATGTTTCAGAATGGTGATGACGAAACTCTTTGTGGCTAGATCCGGTTCGGGGTCAGGATCAGGAGACAGAGTCCAGGTGGGGCCAACAGCACCTGAGCAGGTGGTGCAGATGAGTACAGAGGAGTTGGATGCTAGGATTCGAGAGATTCTACATGATGAGGTTGTTGCAGCGTTCCGAGCACAACTGTCGGAGATGTTCCGGTCGATTAAGACCGCCATGGTGGAGTATTTTTATGAGTGTTATGCATCCCTTGCAAAGACATCCGCCGCAGCAACTACATCAGCTGTATCCGCAACATGGGGAGGAGTTGGTAGGGGTTTTTAGTACAGGGACTTCGATAACATGAAGCCACCTAATTTTGATAGGACGTAGGATCCCATTCCAGATTTCAGATGTGGAGGGGTGTTTCTTCACCTACTTGTTTCCTGCTAACCAGAAGGTCAAGTGTGCTCTGAACCTGCTTAGGTCCCAGGGCAAGGGCTCGTGGAGACATGCAACTGGGTCGTACAGTGATGATCAGAGAGCTGTAGTTACTTGGGAGCAGTTCAGGGATATGTTCCGCGCCCGTTACATTCCGCGGGTTGATGGGAACATTTGGCACAGGAGTTTCTGAGTTTGAGATAGGATGGGGAGTCGGTGACGGAGATTACTTCTATGTTCATTAAGCGAGCGATGTTTTGCCCAGAGTTTGCTTCCGAGCAGTCTCAAATGACCCATTATCTAAGTATGCTCAAGACTGATATCCGACAGTTTGTATCTACCTAGCGATGTGATACTCTTCTGGAGTTGCAGGAGGCCGCCAAACGGCGGGAGCTAGAGATTAAGTTGCAGCTGAAGGAGCAGTGGTCGGCCCCGACCCAGTCACAGCCGACACCGAAACGGTCTAAGACCGCGGACTAGAGGTCTGGGAATCAGCAGAGCCGCTTTTATGGGATGTGCGGTAGGATTCATTTGAGGACTTTCAAGCCAGTAGTGGGTGCCACAGGTGTAGCATGGAAGGGCACTATGCGAAGGATTTTCGCCATCCTGCTCCGATACCGAGTATGAAGTTATGTTACCATTGTGATCAGGTTGGTCATTTGAAGGCCAACTGCCCGTTACTCGACACCAAGCCGGTGTAGGCTACATCGCCGACTACTTTCAGGATCGCGGATGGGAGACCACTCAGGGCAGAGCCTCCAAAGGCTCAGAGTCATGCTTTCTAGCTTACAGCGGAGGAGGCCAGAGCAGCACCAGATGTGGTTGCTGGTATTTTTCTATCCTCATCATGTTTAATTTATCTGTTATATGCGTATCTGTTGTACTTGTAATTAGGTACGTTTTTGGTGAACTATTTGCCTGCTTTGGGCTTATTTGACTCGGGGGTGAGTCGGTCCTTCGTATCTCAGTCTTTTAGTAAGGAGTTCAGTGCGCTAGTGGGCGAGTTAGAGTGTCCGTTGCGAGTGTCTGTCACCAACGAGCACATGGTTTCTTCTTCTTCAGTTTATCGATGGTGTGACTTGGAGATTTTTGGGGTGTCTTTTCCGATAGATTTGATGCCGATCCCCATGGGGGAGGTGTGCGTGATTGTGGGCCTGGATTGACTCAGTCAATCTGGTGCTATGATCGATTGCGAGGGCCAGTGAGTGGTAGTTCGAACCCCAAGTGGGGGAGAACTGGTTGGATATGGTGAGGGCACCAGAGTAAGATCAGGGTTTTGTTCAACTGCCAGGGCTCGACAGTACATTCAACATCGGTGTACGGGTTATCTAGCGTATGTGGAAGATACACGAGTCAAGGACCAAATTTCGGTTTTCCGATTTACCAGTGGTCAGGGAGTTTGCAGATGTGTTTCCGGAGGAGTTGCTAGGGATACCTCCGGAGAGGCAGGTCAAGTTCATGATTGACTTGGTGCCAGGTCTGGCCCCTATAGCTAAGGCACCGTACCGATTAGTGCCACCAGATATGCAGGGGTTATCGTAGCAGCTATAGGAACTGTTGGGCAAGCAGTTCATTCGACCTAGCAGTTCTCCATGGGGAGCGCCGATTCTTTTGTCCAGAAGAAGGACGGCTCACACTGGATGTGCATTGATTACCGGGAACTAAACAAGTTAACAGTGAAGAACTGTTGCCCACTCCCAAGGATAGACGATCTCTATGATCAGTTGCAGGGCACATCTTGGTTTTCCAAGATAGACTTGAGGTCCGGGTATCATCAGGTTAGAGTCAGAGAGTAGCACAAGGAGAAGACCGCATTCCGAACTCGTTATGGACATTACGAGTTCGTGGTGATGCAGTTTGGGCTCACCAACGCGCCAACAGAATTTATGGACTTGATGAATTGGGTCTGTATATCGATGCTTGACCGCTCGGTCATAGTGTTTATAGATGATATATTGGTGTATTCCAAGACCCGAGAGCAGCATGAGAAGCATATGCGAGAGCTGTTGGGAGTCCTGAGACGAGAACGGCTGTAGGCCAAGTTCTCGAAGTGTGATTTTTGGTTGCGAGAGGTCCAGTTCCTCGAACATCTCGTTAACTAGGAAGGGATTTTGGTCGATCCGACCAAAATCAAGGCGGTTATGCAGTGGGAGATCCCGAAATCTCCCTCAAATATTATGAGTTTTCTGGGATTGGTAGGGTACTACCGGAGGTTCATACGAGATTTTTCAAAGGTTGCAGTACCCCTCACTCGTCTGATGAGGAAGGGGGTGGATTTCCGGTGGGGCCCTGAGTAGCAGAGGGCATTTGAGACCCTCCATCAGCATCTATGTGAGGCATCAGTCTTCACACTTCCAGAGGGATTTGAGGATTCTGTAGTGTTCTGTGATGCATCCATCACAGGTTTGGGGGCGGTCCTCATGAAGAGAGGGCGAGTGATAGCTTATGCATCACGGCAGTTGAAGCCGCATGAGAAGAGTTACCCTACGCATGACTTGGATCTGGGGCGGTGGTGTTCACCCTCAAGATATGGAGACATTACCTTTATGGGGTCCGTTGTACCATTTACACAGATCACAAGAGCCTGAGACATATCATGGATCAGCCGAACCTGAACATGAGGCAGCGCAGGTGGCTGGATGTATTCAAGGACTACGATTGTGAGATCCTTTACCACCCTGGTAAAGTGAATGTGGTTGCGGATGCTTTGAGCCGCAAATCAGCTGGGTCTTCCGCGCCAACGATATGTACGAGGATAGAGGTGGATTCTCCACTGGTGAGTTTGATCAGAGATGTTCAGGTGGAGGGCATGCGACCAGAGAACTAGAAGCTGGAGAGGATCAGGGGCAAGAAAGCCCGGTTTGTGCAATATAGTCGGGGCTTGTTGACCCGATGCGGTCGAGTATGAGTTCCGATGTCTGGTGGAGTCAGACAAACAGTCATGGAGGAGGCTCATAAGTCTCACTTCTCTATTCACCCGGGGGCCACCAAAATGTATCGGGATTTGAGTTTGAGCTACCGGTGGCCGTGCATGAAGCAAGAAATCGCTTGGTATGTCGAGAGGTGCTTGAACTGTAGGATGGTTAAGGCCAAGCATCAGAGGCCGCATGGAAAGTTGCAGCCCCTGGAGATTCCCATGTGGAAATGAGAACAGATCACGATGGACTTTATTACCAAGTGTTGAGGATGGCGAAGGGGTTTGATGCCATTTGGGTCATCAAGAATCGATTGACCAAGAGTGTGCATTTCTTCGCTATACGGGAGAGTTCATCGGCCGATAAGTTTGCCGATGTGTACGTCCGCGAGATCGCTGCTCGCCATGGGGTTCCGATCTCCATTGTCTCCGACTGGGATGTTATATTTACCTCTTGTTTCTGGCAAAAATTCCACGAGGAACTCGGCACGCGATTGCATTTCACCACAGCATTTCATCCCAGACAGACAGTCAGAGCGAGCGGACCATTCAGACCCTCGAGGACATGTTGAGGCCGTGTGTCATTGACTTCGGTGGGAGCTGGGATTCCCACCTACCGCTTGTAGAGTTCACCTATAACAACAACTATCATGCTAGCATTGGCACCCCGCCTTTCGAGATGATGTATGGACGGAAATGCCGCACACTAGTTTGTTGGGGTGAGGTCGGACACAGTGTGATGGGACGGATGGAAGTAGTCATGCAGAACAGTTACGCCGCCAGACGTCAATCTGAGTTGGAGATTCAGGTGGGAGATATGGTTCTCCTGAAGTTCTTACACTGGAAGGGTGTAATTCGCTTCAGGAAGAGGGGGAAATTGGGTCCCCGTTACATTGGGTTGTTCAGGATCATTGCCAGGGTTGGCAAGCTAGCTTACATGTTAGAGCTGTCGAAAGAGCTTAGTCGGATCCACAACACTTTCCACGTTTCACAACTGTGAAAGTGTGTTATGGATCAGGAGGGGGTAGTATCATTGGATGATATTCAGGTCGATGAGCGCCTGAATTACGTGGAGAGGCGTGTGGCCTTTTTGGACAAGAAAAAGAAGATTTTGCAGAAAAAAGAAATACCTTTAGTGAAGGTGCATTTGGAGCATCGGAAAGGGTCTGAATGGACATGGGAGCCGGAGGTGGAAATGCGCGAGCATTACATGGAGTTATTCTTTGCAACAGACTTCGAGGACGAAGTCAAGTTCAAGTGGGGGAGAATTATAACACCCCGATTCTCAGGTATGGAATTAAATAAAATCTTATTTGGTTGAAAGATCTACTCGACGAGTTGGTTTCTCTACTCGTTGAGTAGCAGCGAGGTGGGATCACACATTTAGTGGTCTACTCGCCGAGTCCATAAAGGGACTCGACAAGTAGGAGCTGGCAGATGAAACCTTAAATTTCGGGGTATTTCACCCTATTTAAAGGATCATTGGCCATCCCCAGCCTCCCCTTCACTGCTTCTTGTCCCTATAAATCCCTAATCGTGTGTGTGAGCTCATTTGGTGAATTCTTAAGCTTGGAGGAGGATTTTCTTGGAAAAGAGAGCTTGGAGATCAAGCATTCAGAAGCAAGGAGCTTGAAGGACCTAAGATCTATTATAGTTAGCATCTTCTGGAAGGTATAAATCATTACCCTAACCTCATTCATTCTAGATCCACTATTTGGATAAATTTTAGGGTTTTCATAGTATGATTAGAAGCTATTCTTCTTTGCAATATCAGATCTGAAGTTGTAACTTTAGAACTGAGCTCCTTTAGGCTTCTTAGTACATAAAGTTTCCAGCTTGTGCAAGAATGAGACTCTCCCAAGGTGTAAAGCTCCATTGGAAGCATAGATTGGTCATTTAGGGCCTTTAGAACCTAGCATGTGCGTAAAGTTTGCAACTTTACATGATAAACATGCCTTAGAAGCTTGAATCTGGAATCTGGAGCCTTGCCTAGGCTTAAAAAGCGTCTTCATGGATGAAGGTCTGCGAGGACTCGGCGAGTTGGATTAACAACTCGGTGAGCCCAATGAAGATGGCCGTGAACTCGACGAGTTGTATGAACAACTCGGCGAGTTCGTTGAAGTTTGCCTTAAACTCGGTGAGTCGTTAGAAGACTCGGCGGGTCGACTAGGGTTCTCCTGATTCTTGGGTACGTATGAGCTCGGCGAGTTAAAGGAGAACTCAACGAGCCAATCAAGGTTTTCATGACTTCTCGATTTCAGGAAGGAATCGACGAGTCGGTGAACTGCAATCGATGAGTCTAGTAAACATGGACTGTTGACTTTGACTGTGGGCATTGACTTTGACCAAGATTTAACCAATTGACTTCTGAGGGTATTCTAATAATTTGGAAACTTATGAAAAAGGGTTTCATGGTTTTATAGGTAGTGAAGTTCGTGTTGGTGATCCGGGAGTTGAAGCTTTCTAGTTTATGACGTCAGTTGTGAGGTGAATTATCCCCACTATACTAAGGGGTCTAAGGCACCAAGACCGGCCCATTTGATATGTTACCTTGAGTTGTGTTAGATGCTAAGTATGACTTAGTGTTGCATGCTAGTGGCTATGCCTTTTAGCTAGGTCTTTAGGAGTACCTATGATGTTATATGATTATTGCATGCTCGATTCTTATGATTTGTGTGTTTGTTATATTGGATGGGTTGAGGTTGTACTGCTTTGTGCGGTAGCCAACAAACCCTAGGAGCATTATAGTTACGGGCTAAGGGAGACTCATACTATGGGCTCGGGAGCATTCCGGTTACGCGCTAAGGGAGACTCGTATTGTGGGCTCGGGAGCATTCCAGTTCTGGGCTAAGGGAAACTCGTATTGTGGGCTCATGGGTATTACAGTCTGTAGGGTTGTGGACTCGTTATTTTGCAGTTCTGTTCAGTTGTTATGATATTTTATTGTTGACATGGTTATGTGGACTGTATGTGTATCGGTATTTTCGGGGTAACTCACTAAGCTTTTGGGCTTACAGTTTCAGTTTATTGGGGGTAACTCACTAAGCTTCCTCCTATTATGTTTATGTTTATGGGAAAACTCTGATAATTAACATTTTGAAAACAAATATGTAATGCTTGATGAATTTGACCTGTCTCTTTAAAAAAGTTTAAATTGGTTTGAAATTTTGGGTGTTACAACATCAAGTTACTGATGCGTTTACGTATTATCAATGCACAACTAGCTTGTAAACAACAACTCATATGTCTCTGTTTCAAGAATATAAGATACTATTGTCTCAAAATTACTCATGATAAAATCAATGAAGTAATTCTCTAAGCGTGCGTTAATCTAATACAAAGTACTCATGAATAATGCAGCAAACTATTGCCATGTCTAAACCCTTAGGCAATCTACAGTATGATTCAAGACAGTCTTAATTCAATACTTACTTCCAAAAGTATGATCGACTGTGGATGTTTGAATAATCCAATTATTTGGGAAGTAAAACATGCAAAGTGAAACACAATAAGAACCTAATTAACTATGGTTTCAAAACTATGCAATATAAATAAAACACTTATTATATAATCAACATAATAATTAGACTTTACTAATTATATAATGTTTCGATTAATAAACTAAATACTTGAATTATACATCAGTCATGCCATGTTCCAAACATGCATACTATGTTTCTTTATGGTCCTTCCTTTGTGAACATATCAATTAGACACAATTCCAATGATGCTCATTCCATAATTCCAAATCCTTATTATAAGTGTAAGAATTCCAAATTCTTGCCACTAATAAACGTGTTAGAGTCTAACCTTTCATGCAATATCCTTTTGTGATGACGTGGCGTTAAAGACACCAAGACTCAATCATCCATTTCATAAAATACTCCATTGAAACTTTGTTACTTAAAATAATTTCATGGTAATGAAGTATCAAATTCAAGGTAACTCCTTGAATACCTTCCTTGCATTAAGGCTTCTAACTTACATCAACTCCCATTATGGAAACATTTCCATATCCCCATATGACTATCAATTCTTATCAAGAATTATCCAAATCTGAAACATGTCACTATGGTCCTTCCAAATTTATACTTCCAACTGTCTACAAGCAACCAATCTTTAGTGAATCACAAACAGTTCTTGATAGTTCTTTAACAACTTTAGTCACCTCTTGTTCTAGTCCTTTTTCCCTTTCAATGCCCTAGGCATTTGGAAAAATCAGAACAAGAGAATATTATAGCATATGCAATCAATCCAATATTTGAGACATATGGGACTCGACACATAATGTCTCAAATAAAGACATGATACCTAATCAGTCTCTTGCTATAATATTTCCATATATTGAATTTCTGTGTTGAATCATTTCAACATGATATCCATATATGTTCATGACTACGTTCAATTAAAATTCATCAATCTAAACTTTTATATTTGAAATGAAGTATAAGTGTCCTCTCCCCTACATCCTTTTGTAGTAAAACAATCTCCAAACATGCAACTTGAAAATTTGTAATCGTTGTTTCCTAAGAATAGTATTGCCTACTTGCAACACTCAGCATGACAATTATGATCCCACTAGTATAACAATTATACTCTTTCCAGCAAAACAATTATGCTCCGATTAGCTTTGAAATATATTCAAAACTCAACGGGACCTCCAGAAATCAATAGTTTTTGACTTTCTTACTAAAGTGTAGATTTCTGATACGTACTGCTTAATAAGTCTTCAACTAGACTTCTCAAGCTCATACACCTTCATTAGATAGCATATGTGTGTGTTTAAACCATTTCAGAACTTATGGCAATAAGTCCCGAATGTTCAAACTATTTCTTGCCATTGCTCATAATTCGAACTATGAAAAGGGATGTCGTAATCATATACAAATTTGAGAATGCAATTATCACAACTGCTAATCGTAATGATATCAATCAGATTTAAAATCTACTAGCAAAAGTGTTTCCTCATAATCATTTTCATGAATTAGAGTGAAACCTCTTGCCAACTAGATTTTATGGTGTTTGTATTCTGATCCATGTGAATCTTATCATTTACAACCTACAATCATAAGATCAAGTTGAGGAAAAACCAAAATCAAATTTAGGTTTCCTTTCATGGATTGAACTTTAGTTATTCTTCATTTCTTGCTCTCTGGTAGCACAAGGGCCTACCAATGCTTCCAAGTTGTCAAGTAGCTCACTCCCATTGACCAATGTACTATCATTAACCAATGTGCTCCAGCTTTTGAAGTCAATATTGAACTCACATGCATAGTCAACTTTATTGGAAGGTGCACAAAAAACAAGAATGTGTCAACACAATTGGTTATAAACTTCAGGTCATGTGCTAGTGATAACTAAAAGATTTATTGTCGATTAACTCTTGAAACTCTTCAAGATTAACAAGACTCCTTGTAACATCCATAAAATCATGCGAAATTTAAAATTTTTAAAACATTTCAAAATCATTAAACATTACAAAGTTTGTTTTCAAAATGGTATAATATCAGAGTATCCCAGAAACATAAACACAAATAAAAGGATGGAATCCCCAGGCCTGTTGACTAACGCACGAAACAACCCAGTCTCACCGTATACAATGACAAATATGTCGAGTCCAAGTTGGAATACCCCAAGCGCAATCAACCTTCGGGTCCAATCATCCCTCTAGATGGAATACCCCAGGTTGGAACGCCAATATATATGTATAATGGGTCCAATCGTCTTCGGGATGGAATACCCTCGGCCCACCTCCATCTGGTTGGGATACCCACATACTACGAGTCCAGTCATCCTCGAGATGGAATACTCACGGCCCACAACCATCGGGTTGGAATGCCCAAATCTATTGGCTCTAACACAAAGTAGATAAGTCTCAACCACTAAACAAACATGTGCACATGTATCAGATAATCACATAACAATCTATAGACAAACAAACCGATCTAACAGATCACAATAGCATAATAACATCCTACCTACTGGGATACCGATCTAACCGATCATAATAGCATACTCAAATATCAGAACATAGACCTAATAGATCACTACTGCATAACAGCATACTAAATATCATCAATCCAAGGAATGCATAACTGTATATACTCAGAGGTGAGATAGTTACACAAATAGGTGATACTACTCTAAACCACAACCAAACAAGGAAAAGGTAAGAGAGCTTAGATCAAGAGTCCTCAGTCTATCCTACATGACTATATACAACCTGTAGGGCATCCCACTACTAGCAGATAATCAATACTAGTTTGTCATTATTGGTGGCTTCAACCCACGGTATAGTGAGGCGAAACTGACCTCGCAAATGTTGAATTGAAGACATAAGCTCAAATCTCGAATCTCAACCACGTGCTCCACCACCTATATTAACCATGTAATCATTCTATAAATTTCCCAATTTACCAAAATGCCCCTGGAAGTCAAAATGGTCAACCCTTGGTCAAAGTCAAAGTCAATGGTCAAGGTTAATAGTCAATGGTGGCCCTACTCATCGAGTGTAGTTCACTGACTCGTCAAGTCCTTCCCGAAATCAAGAGTTTGTGAATCCCCCAGTTGACTCGTCGAATTCCTTGCAACTAATCGAGTCCATGCATTTCCAAACATCGGTAAAACCCTGGTTGACTGTCGAGTCGTCCTACAGACTCACCGAGTCCATGCAGAAATCCTTACATAACAGTCTTCATCGTACTCACCGAGTTGACCATGCAAATCGTTGATTCCCTTCAGTTCTTTCTCTATTCAAATGCTTTTTAAGCCATTCCAAATCCCCGTAACATAGATCTAAGCTCGTAAGGCATACTTCTTACGTAAAGTTGCAAGCTTTACGTACTTGTAAGGTGATAGTGACTTAAATCAAGCTAAAGAAGAGATTATAAGCAAGGGAAATTCACTAGCATGCTAAAGACAGAGACTTTATGATTATAAGGACCAAGATAAGCCTAGATCTAAAGTTGCAACCTCAGATCTTGGTTCATCACTCGAAATGAAGTACCAGCACACCAAAATGGCCCTTAAACTCAATCATAGAATGATCTTGCTAGAAGAAGATCAAGGTAACTACTTGATACCTTCAAATGATGCTAAATTGGGATAGATTTCAGATCCACACACGTTCCTTGATTCAAACAACTTGATCTTCAAGCTCCTCTCACCAAGATCCACCATCAAAGCTTAACACACACAAATATGGAGAGAGAAAATGGCGATTTAGGGTTTCTGGACTCACAAGGGGTTGTATGGGAGGCTAAGGGAGGCTAATGACCCTTTAAATAGGGTGCAAAGCCTTGGAAATTAGGGTTTCATCCTCCATCTCCAACTCGTCGAGTCGTGTCTCCGACTCAGCGAGTTGGTTATTTAAAATACGTGGTCCCAAAGTTCCTACTCGACGAGTCAGGGCATCAACTCGTCGAGTAGACCTTCTAACATGAAAAATAAAGCTGTAAAAATTATTAATTGACAGTCGGGGAATTACAATTCTCCCCCAATGGAGCTATACTTCACCCTCGAAGTCCGTTGTGGTGAACATCTCCAGGTAGTGTTCCCGCATCTCAGCCTCTAGCTCCCACATCCACTCAGACCCTTTTCAATGCTCCTACTGTACTTTTACCAAAGGTATCTCATTTTTCCGCAAAACCTTCACATTCCTTTCCAGAATGGCCATGGGACTCTCCACATAATTTGGGCGCTCATCAATCTGAATGTCCTCAAATAATATTATGGCCTCCTCGTCCAATATGCACTTTCGCAATTGCGAAACATGAAAAGTGTTGTGTATCTGATTGAGCTCCTCAGGAAGATCTAGTCTGTAAGCTACCTTGCCCACCCTTGCAATAACCCTAAATGGTCCGATGTATCAGGGACCCAATATCCCCCTCTTCCTGAAGCAGATCACTCCCTTCTAGGGCGAGACCTTCAGGAGTACAATGTCACCGACCTAGAACTCTAACTCTAATAGGTGTCGGTCAACGTAGCTCTTCTATCTACTATATGTAGTCTGTAACTATTATCTAATCTGTTGAATCTTCTCAGTAGTTTATAAAACTACCTCTATCTGCCCCATCACTCGGTGACCAACCTCCTCCCAACAGACCGGTGTGCGACATCTCCACCCGTACAACGGCTCAAAAGGTAGGGCACCAATAATGGAATGATATTTGTTGTTGTAGGCGAACTCTAAAAGGGGTAGGTGGGAATCCCATCTCCCACCGAAATCAATGACACAAGCCCTCAACATATCCTCGAGGGTCAGTATAGTCCGCTCACTCTAGCCATCAGTCTGCGGATGATAGGCTATGCAAAAATGCAATCACATGCCCAGCTCCTTGTGGAACTTCTTCCATAAGCAGGAGGTGAATCTAACATCTCGATCGGAAACAATAGAGACCGGAACTCTGTGGTGAGCAACAATCTCGTGGACATACACATCAGCCAGCTTCTCGGTCGACGAACTCTCCCGTATGGCCACGAAATGGGTACTCTTGGTCAATCAATCCACGACGACCCATATAGCATCATATCCATTTTCCATCCTAGGCAACTTGGTAATGAAGTCCATTTGTTCCCATTTCCACATGAGAGTCTCTAGAGGCAGCAGCTTTCCATGCAGCCTCTGATGCTCGAACTTGACCATCCTGCAAGTCAAGCACCTCTCGACGTACTAAGCGATTTCTCGCTTCATGCACGGCCACCAATAGCTCCAACTCAAATCCCGGTACATCTTGGTGGCTCGCAAGTGAATAGAAAAGTGAGACTTATGAGCCTCCTTATAACCGTCTGCCTGACTCCACCATACATCAGTACCCATACCCGACCACAACAGGTCAACAATCCCCGGTTATCCTGCACAAATCGGGTGTTCTCACCCCTGATCCTCTCTAATTTCCAGTTCTCTAGTTGCATACCCTTAGCCTAAGATACCTAATCAAGCTCACGAGTGGAGAATCCACCGATATCCTCATACATACTGCTGGTATGGAATACCCAGCTGACTTACGGCTCAGAGTGTCCGCCACCATGTTCACTTTACCTGGGTGGTAAAGGATCTCATAATCATAGTCTTTGACTACATCTAGCCACCTGCGCTGTCTCATGCTCAAGTTCGGCTGATCCATGATGTGTCTCAGGCTCTTGTGATCTGTGTATATGGTACAACGGACCCCATAGAGGTAATGTCTCCAAATCTTGAGAGTGAATACGACCGCTCCCAACTCCAGATCATGAGTAGGGTATCTCGGCTGATGCTGCTTCAACTGTCGTGATGTGTAGGCTATCACCCATCCTCTCTGTATAAGGATCGCCCCTAGTCCTGTGATGGATGCATTACAGAACACCACAAAATCGTCAACTCCCTCTGGAAGAGTCAATATTGAAGCCTCACATAAATGTTGTCGGAGAGTCTCAAACACCCTCTGTTGCTCAGGGCCCCACCGATAATCCACCACCTTCCTCGTCAGAAGAGTGAGGGGGTACTGCAATCTTGGATAAATCCTCTATGAATCTTCGATAGTATCCTGCTAACCCTAGAAAACTCCTAATGTCTGAGGGAGATTTCGGAACCTCCCACTGCATGACTACCTTGATTTTGGCCGGGTCGACCAAAATCCCCTCCTGGTTAACGAGATGTCCAACGAACTGGACCTCTCGTAACCAAAACTCACACTTCCAGAACTTAGCATAAAGTTGTTCCCGCCTCAAAACTCCTAGTAACTCCGGTAGGTGCTCCTCATGCTGCTCTCGGGTCTTTGACTATACTAAGATATCATCTATGAACACTATCACCAAGAGATCAAGCATTGTTCTACAGGTGTGTGTCTGACTCACTCCTAAGATTCGCTCGATGTGCCCCGGTTATGTTTAATTAAAATTTTAATAAGTTATTGATACTAATGAGTCTACCCTAAGTCCACAACCAAACAAGGAACAGGTCCTAAGGCGAACTCCCTATTTCTAAGTCGATTACTGCTTTAATTACACATAACAACGAGGTACATTTAAAAATCTTAGAGTTATCAGTTGTAAATTGTTTGTAATACCACATAGTAAAATCTCATGTCAACATCCAATGAAGTAAAATGCATGCGAAATCCATTGATAAGTTTTTAGTACCTATTGTTTTGAGAAAATTTTTCCTCATAAGGGTCTACATTACATCAATGTAAAAGATAGTTTTGACAGTACAAAAGCCCTTTGAATAGTGTAAACACTTAGTCGCGGGGTCAACCTACATACAAAAGAGTAGCACCAACGCATGCTCGAAAACCTATACTACGAAGATGTGTGAGTAGTAATGAGTTCTACTCACGATGATCCTTCCATGATGGAGCTTGGGATGATGTCAATGTGCCTTGTAGTTTTGCCAACCTCCGTTCGGTTGCAACCATTCTCTCCTCAAGCCACATGTATCTTTCCCGATACTCCCTTGCTTCTGCTCGAGTAGCGAGAAGGTCCTGAATGAGTTGGTCTCTGTAGTGGGAGTCTCGTTCCAGGTCTCTGGTGTGAGCAGTGGTAGACACAATGATGGCACTTAGCTCCTAGACCTGATCGGTCGTCGTCCTACTGTGATCATCCATAATCGATATATTTCGAGTCATGACTGGGAGGGCTCTATCAGCCGGTCCCCCATGGCTGAGGTCGTAGTAACCACGTTGGTCGCCGTATGGTGACCGTTGGCGTTGTTTTCGGCTCCACTTCTCGATCGTTGTTGCCCAACGGGGCTCAGGCCCGTTGTAGCCAAAGCGGTTTGCAGGCACCCTGACGATGTAAGGAGGGTTAAAGCCTTCTGGTTCTTCTTCACTTTCTTCCTCATCCATGTCTACGTCGACGTCTTCCTCTTCTTCTTCTTCATATTCCTCCTATTCTTCTTCCTCGGGTTCCTCTTTGGGTTCCTTTTCGGGATCCTCTTCAGGATCTTCTTCGATTGGTTCTTCGGGCTCTTCTTCAATCCATCCGGCATTTCCCTGATTGGGAAAGTATGGGTCTCGTGGCAGATGAAATCCTGCCATGTCGTCTGTGCGAGAATAGGTGTGTAAGTAGCATGTAACGGTTGATAATAATATTGTGCTATAGCAATCATACAAATACTTCTATAGTATATTAAATGTTGAGATTTGGTTCTTAAAGCGTTCTTTGTAGAGTGAAGTTAGGTTATTAGATTTGTTGCCCACTACGACTATCCCCTAGTATGCGTAAATCAATCCTCAGATAGATATAGTTGATTAGGCTATATCCCTCCCAGACATGATTCACATATACCAAGGCATACTCATGGTGTACAACTCCTCTTCTTTTACTTTATGTTCTCCTAGTTATGACACTACGTGAGTATGTAATGCATGTAGGTATACTTTTAAACGAGAAAACTATTTATTTTCTAAAAGTATAAGCCATTAAAATGTTTTAAAATCAGAGACTTTTAGTCCCAAATGTATTTATAGTTTGTATATCTTATGTGGTTTGATATACTTAATTCACTATAAACCGTGCTCTGATACCAATCTGTCACACCCCCAAACCAAGGATGGCGGAAATATCCGGGGGTGGAGGACTTCATGTATAGTACCATAACCACAATTACAACAGTAATTTAACCAAACACAAGCAACATATATATAACTGAAAGAGTTAGATCATTGTATAAATTACATGTTTCCAAATCAATTACAATATGTTGACAAAATATGAAATGTTGACGCCTTAACGTCCCATCCTTAAAATGCACTTGGTTACCTGTTTAATGATTTCCTGAGAATACAAGTTGTTTGAAAAAGTGTCAACACAAAGGTGGGTGAGTTCATATGCTTTTGTTTTAAACTTGATAAAAGTCTTTCTCCTGTAAATGTCATGTTTGTCCCAGAAAAATCCGATATTTTCCTTAAAATGTGTAATATAGTCTTATATCCGAAGACCGAAATGTATAAGTAACCTTTCATACTTATAGAAAATAATGTAAGTTTAAATCAACATAAACGCGTTTGAATTCAATGAAATTCCCATAAATTCTTATGTTTGTTAATACTTTCTGTGAGTTATTATAACCATGTTATGACCTAGTTGGCCTGAAACGACGTTCTTCAGGCGTTAAAAATGTTATGACATTTATCACCCCAGACCTGCCGGTCTAACTGTTGCATGCAGTTAAGGTGTGGGTTTGTCAAACCCAATATATATCTATATACAACTATCACGCTCACCCTCCAGGAGACTCTGGTTACAATGCAGGACTTATTGGTAAATGTGAAGCGAATGTCTCACAAAGTCATTAACGAATTTACGTGTAATGTGATGAAAATCCCTTTTTGTATAAATGTACTCTTTTTGTATGAGTGTGTTGTGTAATTTATCATAAACTATACCTATTATAGTTTATCAAAACAAGGGTAGTAGTGATAATGTACGTAAACTATATTTAACATAGTTTATTCGAGTGTTTGTGTGAAATGGATGTACTTTGATTATAACAATTTGTTATCTTTTATATATATATATATATATATATATATATATATATATATATATATATATATATATATATATATATCAAAATCCATTTATTAACTGATGCATGTCTATATACCAAGACAAAATGTCATTTATTTGCAATAACATATATTCACATAAAGATGTACACCTTACTCGACATGTTACAAGGTGAAATGAAATTGTTAGTATTTTTCTTTTATTAACAAATTCCATTACTGTTCTTAGAAAAATTATATAAAATTCATAATAGATCAAAATCAGAATCCGTAAATTCTGGGAGTTTGGAAAATTAGTCTAGTTTGTTCATAAAACTTCCCATGATTTTTAGTCACCCCAAACTTAGGTGAAAACATCAATAAATACAAACTGGTCCAGATTGGTTCTTGAAATGATAGGTAGTTTTGTAAAAATCACCATAAATTGTAGAAAAATTGTATGGAAATATGCAAGTAGCCATTTTAAATCTAAGAACTAGAAATACTTGAACCTTGTACATTTTTGAAAACTAAATGTTTTAGTTGACCAAAACAGTCCGTGAATGGAGTCCAACTTTTCTGATGAAAGCTGTTAGAAGCATTTAGTTGTGTTCTTGGTGATTTAACTTGTATTCCCCCCCCCCCCCCCCCCCTCTCTCTCTTAAAAGTTAAGAAAATATGAAACTGTAGGGGTATGAACTCACATTGAGTGATTTTTCTATATGGATGTTGGAGAAGAGAAGTGTTCAACTCAAGAACACTTGAAGGATTACTTTGAAGATTCAAGAATCTAACACAATAATGATGGAGTTTGTGTAAGCAATCAATGATTTGAGTAAAATGAAGTGTAATTATCACGAGGAAGAATTATACTTACCAAGAGTGTAATAAATCTTGATGATCAGCCTTGAATCTCGAATTTTTAGAGAGAGAAAGTGGGAGGAAAGTTGTGTTTGATTTTTGGTAAAATGAGAGAAATGAGTGAAGTGAGGAGTGTGGAGTGATGTTCCAGCTCTAATAATGTAGGAAAAGGTTGTAAATGATGAAAAACTACATTGACATGACCTAGGCATGGTAGAAAGAGTGTGATTGGTCAAGGAGTGGGTGTGGGGGGTTGCTTGTGCCATAAGCAAAAGGAAAGTCAACACTCTACCTTTATTACTCCAACCACTAAATCTTGGATAAGATTTGCATTAAAATCGTGAATAATTAAGATATATGGGTCTTAATATATTGAAATAAAGTTTTGGGTGAAAATCCTGCTTTAAAATGATGAAAAACGAGCTTAAAATGCTAAAAATATTGAAAATTGGGCAAAAATGGTAAAAATCCAAAATTTTGGCTGAGGTTGCGAGGTCTCGGCTCCTAAGAAGCTTAGAACCAAACGTGGGGTTTCGGTTGTTCATGGGACCGAAAGTAGGAGAGGGACCGAGAGAAGGGAAAGAAGGAACCAAAGGTGTGAAGGGAGCCGAAGGTGCGAGGTTTGGTCTCGGTTGGTTTCGCTTCTGACAGGTTCGGTTCACTGCTTCAGAGGTTTCAGTCCCCAAGTTTCGGCTGCTTCAGAGGTTTCGGTCCCCGGGTTTCGGCTGCTTCAGAGGTTCGTTCCTAAGGGTTTCAGCTGCTTCAGAGGTTTCGGTCCTGGGGTTTCGGCTGCTTTAGAGGTTCGGTCCTAGGGGTTTCGGCTCCTAAGAGGAGTTTCGGCTCCTTAAGGCTGTTTTACCCGTTTCAAATCCGTTTTTGACCCGGTTAAGGGTCGGGATGGCCCGAAAGACTATGAAAAGTTACGGGAACTTTTGAGAGTTTAGGAGAGATTTAAAATAGAGAGAGATAGAGGAAATACGTCTGAGAGAGGCTTCATTTGTGACATTTTTGAGTGTCCGGCTTCGCAATGCAAGGTCCGTAGACCCCATTAAGCCATGTTTTAGTGTCCTACACACTCCCGATGAGTGTGTAATTGTGTTTTATCGCTTTGGTTCAATATTTAGCATTATCACGGTTATGGAAATTCAAACGTACGAATTTTCCAATTGATGTTTTCTTATTAAAATAGCGGGTTGTTTCGTAATTACACAATGTAAACCCTAATATACAAGGGCTAATTGAGTCATCCGGTTTGACTTGTTGACTTTGTTTGCCTTTGACTTGACCCGAAATTGACTATTGTCACATGTAATGATATATCATATATAGTAACCTGAAAATGAAGGATTGTAGGTTTCATTGATCTTGTATTATGAAAGAAGTCATAGTAGTTACAACATTTGGACTTCTGTTTGCATTTCTGTAAACAACAACAACAACAAATTTATCAGAATATGAAGAATGGAAAAAATAATTGTATTTATGAAAGTAGATATTGTATTTGTAGTACCTTATCAATAACATCACTCAATTAGCTTTCTTTCATTCATGAACCTCTACCTGCACCACCATTGCCACTTACAATAGTTAGTTCCGGCTTGAAAAGATGGTTGAGAATGAAAATTTAGAAACCTGGGTGAAGCATTTCATCCGGTAGTGGGTGTCTCAAATATCAACATAAACAGGTTTGCATATCTGAAAAAATGACAAAATCAATATTTCTTATGTGTAAAATGAAACACGTAAGACCTACAGATTTCCGGAATTGTAAATCAAACATGTTATATTAAGCAATTGAGTCTTCATTTTAATTTGGGTTTTGGGGGAAATCTTAAATCAAAATCAAAATCACTAAATACTCAATCTGTCGTCGCCGATGCCAATCCAACAATCCTATAAGGGATTTCAAAAAAATTATGATGCGTTTGGATATAATAATGTTTTTTCTTATGATGTTGATTCTAAAATTAAACAAAAACTTCACGATTATCATGGTAATCAATGTTAAATTCTTACTCTCCATGTTTGTGACTTCAATTTCCATCCTAATTTAGATTCATTGATTCACTTATTCTGTTACATAGATTTGCAGCCCTGGTTATTAATTTTATATGAAATTAGTGTTATCATTGGATATCTAATCAAGTCCTACAAAATATAATAGAAACCACACAGTTCATCAAACCCAATAGAAAAGAAACCAAAAAATGAAAACTTGGTTAATAATCGAAGAAATTGGAAGCACCTGTTACTTTACTTACCCCCTTTTACTACTTGTTTGTCCCAACCTTCCTTTTGATTTTAGCACCAGTGCCCTGCCTCCCACCTCGCTGCGGATCCTGAGCGTGACCCAGGCCGGTCGGTTTCCATGATGGAGATGGCCCAAGCCTCTGAATCATTTACCTACAACACAATACCACCAACCCACAACGTGTATGTTTGGTCAGATATGCATTCCTGTTTTTGTTCAATAACCATTCTTCCCTAGTAATCCATGTCCCTAAAAAAATATGAGATATCAAATTAGTAAAAATCTACCTAATAATAAAATACACAAACAACAATATAAAAGTTATCACCTTCACCATCTACATGAACGTTTCCATCTTCAAGAATCATGGATTGTGGAAAACGGGGAATCCTCTCCATTGAAAGAATCTAACATGAAAAAGCAAAACCAAAATTAATGGAAATTTTTTAAGAAAAATTTAAGAGGATGGAAATTGGGGTGTTATTTTTTTATACATGATGTAAATCTTTTGAAGCTTCAAAAATATGTATCGATAATATTTATTATTTGATAAAATAAAATATGCAAAATTATTAAAATAGAAAGCCTACCTCGCCAACTATTGAAGTTCCAATTAATATCAGCAACATTATGTCCTGAACTTGATTTCCACTCAATTACAACAAACTATAGAGTAAAAGAAAAGGATTATTTAATAAGAAATTAAAAAGTAATACAGAAAATCGATCAAAAGAAAGGTGAAATGGAAAAGGAAGTTAACAGTTGCACCACTGTCACGAAACCAAGAATCATTCATACTCATTTCAGCAACAAACAATTGGTCTGCAACATGAATCCATCAAGTCATTTTGAAAAAACTATTAAATCCTTTAATGAATTATACAAGCTGGAACATTAGCTTTTGAGAGATATGTAGTAACAAACAACAGTTGTGGAAAATTTTTATGGGGTTTTAAAAAGAAAATAATAATAATAAGATTTGGTTCAGGCGTTTAATCGAGCAGGTGTTGTGCATCAAAATTATTTTCAACTTCCTGTGACGATTAGATACAATGAAGAAAACCCCATTTCATCTAACATCTTACAACTTCAGTAAAATTACTTAAATGACCTTTAGACCTCATAGGTGACTGTTCCACCAGATGTTGTTGTTGCTGCCGCCGACGACCTGTATCTGCCGTCGCCGCTGCTTCTACCATCGCAGGTAACAATCGCCGCCCTCCCTCATTGATTTCCCGATGATTGATCAGGCAAAACCAAGAGACTTATCGGTGGCCGATGGGTGACGATGGGTTAGCAACATCTCATACCTGCAATCTGGGTTTTGGACTCGCTATCTCCGACTGCATCAATCTCCCCCACGGTTTGTTCCTAACTGTTTCTTATACTCTCATGCTTTGTGTAAATCTGTTCCCGTTCAGCAGCCATATAATCACGAAGGCGCCAAAATGACCGGAGGCATGGAATTCCAGTGACGGTGAGATTATTTGAGCTGGAGCCAGAGGCAGTGGTCATTTTTTGCAATAACCCGATGGAGGATTGTGTGTGTCACACACTTCGGAAGCCGGTGTAGAAACGGAAGGGTGAGGAGATGGATATCGATTGTACGACGTTGACTCTCTAAAGCTAATGAGTTTAGAGGGAGACGAGTGTTTTCGAAAAGCAGTGGAATCTGAATATGACTGGATGACAAAGAGTAATGAGTCGATCGTCTGGTGGCTGTGTCTAAAAGTGTCGTTCAGAAATGTAAGGAATTTAGAAAAAAAAAACTTAGGAAGCACAGGAACCGAGGCAGAACCAGTGGGGGAGACGTGGGAATGACACGTATCAGTGTTCATATCTTTACACCACTATTAATAATTTAAGGAAGCAAATTACCAACATTACAAACTTTAGTGCCAAAAGACCAATTTTGCCAACCACTTAAGCAGTTTACTGTTTATAAGGTTACACAACTTTATTATATATATATATATATATATATATATATATATATATATATATATATATATATATATATATATATATAGGGTTAAGTTTATGTGAGACGATCTAATTTTGTGAGACGATGAGACGTATTTTTTTTATTTAATTCAAGTTCCGAAAATAATATTTAAAAAAAACAAAAATTTGGATTTTTGCATTTATTTTGCATTTTAAAATTATTTTTTAGAATATGTACAGTGTAATATTGTATTAGAATATTTCACGTATTTTTCAAAATAAATAGATTTTTTTTAGTTAATTCAAGTTCCGAAAAAAATTTAAAAAAAGAATTTTTAGATTTTTCCATTTATTTTGCATTTTAAAATTATTTTTTATAATATGTTAGTGTAATATTCTATTAGAATATTTCACGTATTTTTTAAAAAAAAAACGGGATTTTTTTTTATTATATTTTATTTTTTTTAGTTAATTCAAATTCCGAAAATAATATTTAAAAAAAGAATTTTTGCATTTTTGCTTTTATTTTGCATTTTAAAATTATTTTTAGATTTGATCTCACGGTCTCAAGAAATTAGAATGGTTTCAAATGAACATAAACCTATATATATATATATATATATATATATATATATATATATATATATATATATATATATATATGTGTGTGTGTGTGTGTGTGTGTGTGTATATATATATATATATATATATATATATATATATATATATATATATATATATAATTGTCATAAAAGTCTTAATATTTTTAGAAAAGTTACGATTAAGCCCCAAAAAAAATTTGAACATAAAAGTCCTGATTATTTGATTTGGGCTTAAATTAATTAGCAAATTTTTTTTATTATCATGTAAAATCAAATATTCTGTACTTTTATATTAAAAAATTAGACGGAATTGTAACTTTTCAAAAAACATTGTCCCAAATATTATCTACTCAAACTTTTTTGAAATTAAGCAGTATAACAACACACTCAAATGTCATTTATGATGAACATGAAAATATTTAATAAGAAAGCTGGTAAAAAGAAATATAAACAAATTATCATGCGTGTTTGCGAAAACAGTGTCATACAAGTTATACTCAAATAGTATAATTGGGTAGATTTTTAAAATTTTAATGCCCTCCTAAGAAAAAAAAAAACCCTCAAAGTACAATGTTATACTTGTGTAGATTGTTTATATTCCAATTCCTTAAAAAGAATATAAGCTTACAAAATTGCCATGCAAAGGAATGAAAAAATAGCTTGGGAGAATGATGCCCAATATGTATTCAATAAAAAGACAAGATAATCCATAACATCAGATAAGAATTTTGTTCTCAGCATGTACATATAGATAACTAAATCATAGATAGGATAGTGTCAATAAGATTAGTCAAAGAAAACCAAATATAAAGTCCAAATAATCACCAATAATCTCTACAAGAACAAACTCCATTTTAAAAATGATGGAACCTCCTTTCATCACGTGCAACGATTGATCTTCCAACCAGCTTTGAAATAATCTTGAACGCATCATGGCAATTAGCACAAATACGATGATTGTTTATTATTCTTATTGGTGCCCGGGCCGGACTAATCAAAAGTGCTTCGGATAAAGCAAGCATGCGACTATGTGATAAAAGATATTCTTCTCTACTTTCATGATCCACATCATGGAGTACCAATCTAGTCCGGGCCACATATCCGACTTCTACCATGTGTTGTTTTAGACACCTAAGTTGACTGTATAACTTCTCATGATCAGGGGGAGATGTATCCCAGGCCCTAAACGAAAATGTTTCGGTTTTAATTTTTAGGAGATTCAACGTTGATGATTTATTTTTTCCTTTTTCTTTTTGTTTTGCAATATTTGCAGGCTTTATTGGTATGAAGGCTTTCTCTAGTTGTTTATCTAAACAAGAAGGGTCTAGTAGGTTAACAATCTCAGCACAATGGTCTTCGAGTTCTAAATCACCGTGAACCCTAGATTGATTCATCATAATTTTCCAAATTTCTACACTTGGCTTCATGGGCATCTTTTCTACAAATTCTAATGCTTCATTCAAGTAGCCTGAACTCCCGAGCATATCAATTACAGGGAAATAATCATCCATGGATGGGGCAAGATTGTAAGTCTTGATCATTGACTCCAACTGCAATAACCCTTGTTTCATGTCTCCTAAGACACTACATGCAACAAAAACACCATGAAACATCTGATTATCAGGTTTTAATCCGATCTTTTTGAATTCGGAGAACATTTTGATTGCGTCTTCTCCATGGCTGTTTTTAGCAAACCCTGTTATCATGGTGTCCCAAGAAGTAAGATTTCTTTTGGGCATTTTATCAAACACTTTATATGCGCCTTCCATGGAACCACATTTCGAATACATCTCCAAGATTTGGTTGCAAATGTGAACATCAAAATAATGACCTGACCTTGTGAGGTGGTTATGGACATCTTTAGCTTCTTTAAGTGCCTGAGATTCTCCGCATGCTTTCATCAAGAATAGATATCTAGGCATTTCAACTGTTACTTTCTTCAGCTCAAGTAAACCTAAAACCTCAACAGCTTCCTCTAACTTCTTGTCCTTGCATAAAGCATTAAGCTCCTCAAGTAATCCTTTTCCCTCACCAGCTTTATGTGACTTCTCGTTAGGTTAAGAATTTACCATGCCACTATAACACCTATTTGAGATTTGAAAATTTGCTGCAGTATAAGACCCATTGACGTTATATTGGTTGTGACAATGTAAACCATGATCACCCATGTAATAGCTCTGCCCATAAGCCCCACACCCACTTAAACTTCTATGAAAACCCATGGAAGTTTCTCTATAAAATCCATTAGGGTGTTGGCTATATTCAATATGACTTTCTCTAGAAGACCAGTCCTGTCCACTCCCAGTGCGTGGGAACTGATTAGGGTTTTGGGGATCAAAGATCTCATCGATGGTATCAGAATTGAGCGTGCAATTTTTTTTAGCAAAAGGAAGGGCTTTGAAGGAACTATCTATGCAATAACTGCGTGAAGTATTTGTACCATTGCATACCTTATAGATACGATTTAGAGATTTCATCGTTTGGAGTGACCTCACTGTTGATTTAGACATGCTTTGCTTGTCGAAGTTAATCGGCGTCCGTCTGTGTTTTCGGCGGCGGCCACAAGGGGAGCGATAGGCCGTTACCAATCCAGGTTCTCTAATCGACCAAGGCTACTTCATACCATATATGATATGATATGTACTATGTAGAATAATATGAAGAGAAAATGTCGTATATTTACATGTTTATCTCATTCGATTTAAATCTTATAAAATTGGAAAAACGATTAGTTGGGATGTATCCTAACAACCCAACAAGAAAGTCGAATACAATACAATTTATATCTTATATAGAGTAAACTACAAAAATGGTCACTGTGGGTTGGTTACATTCAAATTTGGTCACTGATCCAAAATATTAAATAGGTTTTCATGAAAATTATATCGAAGGTAATTTACCCTTCCTATTTCTTTTTTTACTTTTACTTTTCCTCTTTCTATACTCATCTTACAATGACTTTAATATAAAAATAAAAAGATTCCACCCTCCACCCATCTTCTTCATCTCCTTTGTAACCCCCACCCTCCCACAATCCAACTATCACTACCTCTTTACAGCACACACCCCAAAGGATTTTAGGACGTGAAACATAAAGGCTCACGACGTGAGATGGGTTGCATGAAGACCTTTGTCCGGGACTGAGCTCACAACGTGAGCAATAAGAGCTCATAGTGTGGGAGCTGCTGCAGCCCAAGTCCATGATCTTTTAGGGTTTCATTCGTATTTAAGCATCCCTAACCTCATTTTTGGGTTTCTTATCAACCCCAAACCCTCTTTCACCTCAGAAAAACCCTATAGCTCATCCTTGCTTGATCTTTGGTGGTTTTGGAGCTTTTCTTGGTTTGGAATAAGGAGAAAATAAGAATAAAAGAAGGTGGTCTTATGTTGTGGCTTGTAAGGAATCATCATCAACATCACCTTACATTGTTTTGTTTCTGGATCATTGTAAGTGATAAAGCTCCTACCTTTATAGTTATATCAGGCTAGATCTAAGGTTTGTCCCACTTTTCTTCTTTGATTTGCATGTTTGAATGAATAGAAACCATAAAGTTGGCAACTTTATGGGTTATGAGGGCCTTAGGGATGTCTTGGAGTTCAAATCTAGAGAATGGTTGAGTTTTGGAACCTTGCATGAAAGTTGGATGCCTATTTCTTCAACTTTGGACCTTAATGAGATCTAGACATGTATTAGACATATATGTCTTAAAAGCATCGACTTTCTAGTGTATTAAGAGGTTATAAGACCTTCTGGAAAGTTAGAGTTTAAGGCTTAATGGATTAAGGACTTAAAAGTTGGATTTTTGGCCTCGGACTGTTCTCACGATGTGAGACACAAGGTCTCACGGTGTGAAGAGTGGTTGATCTTATTTCTGATGAGATTATTGGTTCTCATGATGTAAGGAAAATATGCCCACGTTGTGAGGTCAGCTTAGGTGTCATTCCTTAATTGAGTTAGCTAGGTTGAGTTGTGATGACATGGGATCAGATCGAGTGAGCTCTCATGACGTAACCAAGGACTGGTCACAACTTGAGATGTGGTTTTAGGCTTTTGGGCCTTAGTTTTCTGTCTTTGGGCCTTCTTGTGCTTGGACCCATCTGGATCTTTGGTTTTCTTTTAGGAATTTAGGCCTTCTTGGATTAGGCCCATGACGGGTTTTGGGCCCAATTAGGAAGTTGGGCCATATTGGACTTTTTGGTGCTATTGGTTTGGGCCTTGGATTTTAGGCTAAGTAAGGAAAGGGTAAAATTGACTTTTACCCTAAGTGTTGGACAACCGGACTAGGATTCCAGTTATGGTTTGTGGACTAATTATTAATTAGTTATTAATTGATGATGCTAGTGCGGGGATTTTTTGGATCAACGATCCGAGCTTTTAGCAGCTTTTGGTGAGTCTCATCACTATACTATGGATCGAAGGCACCAATGTCGACCCATTGGCTTATGATATGTAGGAAGACCATGGGGTGGACCTTAGCATTTATATGAAAGACTTGGAGGGGGCTCCCGGCAAATTGTATGCAAGACCAGGGATCGAACCCTGGCAGATAGGTATATATATATATATATATATATATATATGTGTGTGTGTGTGTGTGTGTGTGTGTGTAGATAGTATGCTAGTTGTATTTGTGATACTTGCATGGAAGACTAGGAGGTGGTCTTGGCACTTGTCCGTAAGACCTAGGGTTTTGGCCCCCGGGCTTAGCAAGGAAAAACCATGATGTTGCACATGGCATAATGACTAGAATATGGTTGGCATATAACAAACTCTATTGTATGTATGGTATGTGGTATTTTGGGGAACTCACTAAGCTTTGTGCTTACGGTTTATTGTTTATGGTTTCAGGTACTTCTAGTATAAAAGAGAAGGGCTCAGCATGACTGCACTGTATCCACCCATGTTTCCGCTACTTTGTATTTTGGGATTATAATCTAATAAATATTTTTACTTTGTTACACTTTTGAATGATTGGAAATGTTAAATGGTGTTTATGGTTGAATTAAAAATGAAAATTTTGCCTTACCACTTTTAGGATGTTACAAGTTGGTATCAGAGCCATGGTTTGAGGGATTTGGACACACTCTCGGGTGTGTCTGAACTCAAACTAAGGGTTTGGTAATTTTTTTATAAAATAAATGTTTTAATAAAGGATTCTCTAATAAAATAAAGTGGCGATGCGTACAATCAGCCGATCTCGTGTAAGTGATTCTCAGAATACTCATGCATGTTTTTTATGATTGTATGTTATGAGAATTGCATGCTAGATTAGGACTAAGGATCTACTCATAATTTCATGTTAGGAGAGATGCCTTTGTGTCACACCCCAAAACCAAGAACGGCGGAAACGTTCTGGGGCGGAGGACATCATGTAAAGTATCACAACACAGTAAATGTAAATAAGCAAACAACATCATCCATTGCATTAAATATATAATTTTAATACAAGCGTGTTCTGTACAGTTATAAACACCAAAAATAATGTAAATCAAAATAATAAGATGAGTCTTGGACGCGCTCCATATTCTCAAAAGCTGGCCTCGGTACCTATCTACTGATGACTTGAGAATACAAGTTATTTTGAAAGAGTTTATCAGCATTAAGCTGGTGAGTTCATAAGTATTTTAGTGTCGGTATTTGTCATCCAAAAACGTTTGAACATGTATCAAGTGTAAGTTTGTAAAATGTAAGTAAGTGTTTGTAAGTGTTTGTAAGTGTTTGTACAAGTTTGAATCTCTCAGAAAAACCTATATTTTCTATTAAAGTAGCCTTCTACCAAGGCTTAACTGTTTTGTATGCTCGTTTGTTGTAAAAGTGTGTAATTTCCCAAGTGTAACTATCATTTAACAAAATATAGTTTGTACCTTAAACCGGATTTATATTAAGGTATCATGTGATAAATTGCACCATACTATCGACTGGTAAAAACGACATACGAATGGTCGTAATAACGGAATGACGTTTGGCACCCGCAGACCTGCAGGTCCGACTGTAGCTAGCAGCAAGGTGTAGGATAGTCAATCCAGTATAGATCTATACGCAAACTCACGCTCTCCCTCCAAGAGAATTCTGGCTACAACTCGGGCAATGACAATTAAGGCATGCTCCGATACAGTGGATCACAATTGTTAACGTATTCTTGTATTTGTAATATAATGAACTGTTCTAGTATAGTTGTATATGTTTTTTCCTCTAGTATAGTTGTATATGTTCTCTGTCTAGTATAGTTGTATAAGTTCTCTTTCTAGTATAGTTGTATATGTTCTCTTTCTAGTATAGTTGTATAAGTACTCGTAGTAATAAGTATTAACTCATGAATAAACTTACTCATTTATCTAGAAATTGTAGTAGTATGATCCTATGTTACCCCGATGGTAACTTACTGATGATGTACTGATAAGTATGAATATGGAAGTACTTTTATGTCTATACCTGTATATTTGATATATAACTAATATAGAAACGACCTTCGGATGGTTATCCAAAATCCCACCAGACCACATCCGAATTGAGAAAAAGGAAATAGGGCGGATGGCCTTCCTAAGCCCTTTAAACATTTCTTATATATCTATACATATATGGGCATGCAATTTATAAGAAGTAAAACAAAGTTTAATAAAAGCATTTGATAAGTAAAAGAGTTTGTAAAACATTTTGAAGTAAAATAGTTTGATAAACAGTTTAAACAGTGATAAAATCATTGGTTTTCTAGTTATTAATCGCATGTGATTAATGTAATCACATGTGATTGATGTAATAACTATAAGTATTTAACTTGTATCCCCCCCCCCCATAAAGTATTTAAAACATTTAAAAGCATTTCAAAGGTTAATTAAAGGGGTATGAACTCACTTGTGGTGAGTGGATTGGATTGAAGTATCGGATACCGTGCTAGGTGGCAAACAGAGACTTGTTCACACGCACGAGCCTAGTTATCATATAATGGGCATATATATAACTAATTAGCCATATAATAACTTAATAAAATAAGTTGGGACACTCAGGAACATGTAAACAGTTTGTATAAGTGTTATAGGTCCTAAGGGTTGCTTCTAGGTTGTTATGGGACAAGGCTAAAGGGCTTTAAAGCTTCCAAGGACCTTGTATAAGTGTTTATGTCACACCCCCAAACCAAGGATGGCGGAAACGTCCGAGGGTGGATGACTTCATGTAGAGTATCACAACAATGAGTATAATAGTGATCAAAGTAAATACAACCAACACAAATATAATTGAAAACGTTACATCAAAGCACATGTTTACATGATTCACATCAATTACATTATGATACAAAATGAACTGTTTGACGATTTATCGTCCCATCCTCAAAACGTTGTAGATTTCCTGTTTTCACTGAATTCCTGAGAATACAAGTAGTTTTGAAAAGTGTCAACACAAAGGTTGGTGAGTTCATAAGAGATTTCGTTAGAAAAGTAAATCGTTTTCCTTGTAAAAGCGTTAGAATATGTATCTAGAAAATCCGATATTTTCTTTAAAATCTGTGTAATGTAGTCTTATGACTGAAGATCAAAATGTATAAGTAACCTTTCTTATTAATAGAAAATGTTATGTATTTAAATGGACATGGACGCTTTTGAATTAAATGAAATTTCTGTACGTTCTCATGTTTGTTAATACATTATATATATGTAGTCCTAAATTAGAGGACCGAGTAATAACAAGTATTGACCATACTTAAAAGTATAAATGTGGTTTCAAATGATGTGTAGTCGTAACTACCAAAACCAAAAGTGTACAGTAATTATCTGTACTCATAGAGATAAAAAGTGATTTTAAATCAACATAAAACTCATTTAGGTTTTAAAAATAAAATCCCGTAAACTTATGGATTGTTATATCCCTATGTGAGTCGCTATAATCATACTATGACTATGTGAACCTGCCACGACGTTCTCAGGTGTCGCGAAAATTAAAATGACATTTGTCACCCGTAGACCTGCAGGTCCAACTGTAGCTAGCAGCAAGGTGTGGGGTGTCAAACCCAATATAGATCTATATACAAGTATCACGTTCTCCCTCAAGGAGATTCTGATTATAACTACAAGGAATTATATCCCGCACTCGGACGTACGGGGGGGGGGGGGGGGGGGGGGAGAGAGAGAGAGAGAGAGAGTCTCACAATATAGGATAACAAGTTTACGTGAAATGTGTGTGAATATAAATCTTTCTTGTATGAATGTACCCTTTTTGTACGAGTGTGTTGAGTGATGTATCATAAACTATACCTATTATAGTTTATCTAAAATGTATGTAATATGTATGAACTCTTTTATGGAAATGTATTAGTGTTATGAATTTATCAAACTATACATTTATAGTTTAATATACGTGTTCTAAAATGAATGAATAATATTTATTATAAATGACTTAGTTTCAGTTCATGATGATAAACTAACAAAGAAACACATTCAGTAATTAGAACTTATGATTATACACTTTGCTCAACATAATACAAAGTGTTATGATATTTACAGGCTGTTGGCTAACTTTAGCCATTCTGCCCTGTTTTGTAAAAATCATAGAAAAATCATACAAAGTCGAAAACTAGATCCGTAAATTCTGAGAGTTCACAAAATGTGTCTAGTTTACTCATAATTTTTATCACGATTTTTAACGACCTCCAACTTAAGTGAAAAAGTCCATAATCACAGACTGGTCCGGATTGTTGTTTGAAATGATAGGCAGTTTTGTAAAAATCACCATAAATGGTAGAAAAATCGTATGGAGATGTGAAAGTAGTCATTTTAAAGCTAAAAACTTGAACTATTTGCACCATGTACAGTTTTGAAAACAAAAATGTTTAAGATGCCCAAAACAGTCCGTGAATGGAGTTGAACTTTTCTGATGAAGGCTGTTAGAAAAATTTAGTTATGTTCTTGGTGTTTTAACTTGTATTCCCCCCTAAAAACTAGAGAAAACATGAAAATGTAGGGGTATGAACTCACCTTGAGTGATTTCAGTAGATAAGTGTTGAAGAAGAGAAGTGTTCAACCCAAGAACACTTGAAGAATCACTTGAAGATTCAAAGCTCTAACACAAATATAATGGTGTTTGTGTAAGATATCCATGATTTGAGTGGAAATAAGTGAGATAATCATAAAGAGAATGGATTATGCTTACCAAATGTGGAGGAAAAACTCAAGATCATCCCTTGAATCTCGAATTTCTAGAGAGAGAAAGTGAGAAAGGAAAGAGTTTGATCTTCTTGTGAAATGAGAGCAAATGAGAGAAGTGAGGAGAGAGGATGCATATTCAGCTCTCAAAAACGTGGGAAAGAGTGATGATTGAGTGGAAAGGACATTGATGTGACCTAGGTAAGGTGGGGAGGTGTGGCTGGTCATAGAGTGGGTGTGGGAGTGGTTGCTTGTGTCATAAGGTAAAGCAAAGTCAACACTCCACCTCTTTGTACTTTACCCACTTGCTTTTATTATTTAAATAAAGATTTTTATGAAAATATGATTAAATTGTGAATATTTAGGGTTTATTATGTTAAAATATGATTTTGGGTGAAAATCCCGCGTTAAAATAATTAAAAACGGGCCTTAAACGTAAAACTACGCGAAAACCAGGAGAAATTGAGTTCCCAGCGAGACCTCTCGGTCCTAGGCCGAGGTTCGGTCCCTAGGCCGAGACTCGGTTCACGCTGAAGATTGTAGCCGGAAACGAACAGAGGGAAACGAAGGGCGAGGAAGTGAGAGGAGAAGTGAGAGGCGAAGGCGAGGGTTCGGTCCGGAGTGAAAGGCGAGAAGTCAGACCCGAAATGGATCGAATGAACAGTAGTGAACAGTACCTTCGGGTTCGGGTGCTTCCTTTTAAGCGAGGTTCGGTTCCTCCTGGGCTCGGGTTCGGTTCCACCTGCTCTCAGGTTCGGTTCCTCCTAGGCTCGGGTTCGGTTCCTCCTGGGCTTGGGTTCGGTTCCACCTGCTCTCGGGATCGGTTCCTCCTGGGCTCGGGTTCGGTTCCACCTGCTCTCGGGTTCGGTTCCTCCTGGGCTCGGGTTCGGTCCTCTTGCTCTCGGTCCCTAAGAGGACCTTCGGGTCCTAAGGAGCTTCGCCTCTTATAAGAGGGTTTCGGTTCCTAAGGTCCATTTTTCTCGTTTTTACCCCGTTTTAAGCCGTTTTTGACCCGGTTAAGGGTCGGAATGACCCGAATGATTCTAAAAAGTTACTGTCACACCCCCAAACCAAGGATGGCGGAAACGTCTGGGGGTGGAGGACTTCATGTACAGTATCACAACAACGTGTATAATAGTGCTCAAAGTAAAAACAACCACCATAAATATAATTGCAAAAGTTACACCAAAGTATATGTTTACATGTTTCAAAAGCAATTACATTATGATGACAAAATAATTTGTTGACGGTTTAGCGTCCCATCCTCAAAGCGATGAAGTTTTCCTGTTTCACTGATTTCCTGAGAATACAAGTAGTTTTAAAAGAGTGTCAACACAAAGGTTGGTGAGTTCATAAGAGTTTTGTTTGAAGTAGAAACCGTTTTTCCTTGTAAAATCGATTTAGTTTGATTTCCAGAAAATCCAATATTTTCTTAGTTAAGTATGAATAGAAATAATCCTACATGATGCTGTAATGAACCCTAGAGTAATCCGTAGAGTTCCTCTATAATCGTCCAACATATAAAGTTATATAAGGCTTAACTTAGATAAAACGTTGAATATAGTGGGTCTGCCCTAGGTCCACAACGCAACGAGGAACAGGAGATGAGGCGGGCACCACCAATTCTAGGCCAATCAAGACTAAATTCTTATATGACTCAACATATACGCTCAGCGACTATAGTTGAAGTCTAACAATTTTAGAGGATGTGTAGTTTTAATATCATAATAGCTTTGTATAGAGACCCGGCACTTTGTATTTGTACCCCTTTTTGTATAGAGACCCGGTACTTTGTATTTGTACCCCTTTTTGTATAGAGACCCGGTACTTTGTATTTGTACCCCTTTTTGTATAGAGACCCGGTACTTTGTATTTGTACCCCTTTTTGTATAGAGACCCGGTACTTTGTATTTGTACCCCTTTTTGTATAGAGACCCGGTACTTTGTATTTGTACCCCTTTTTGTATAGAGACCCGGTACTTTGTATTTGTACCCCTTTTTGTATAGAGACCCGGTACTTTGTATTTGTACCCCTTTTTGTATAGAGACCCGGTACTTTGTATTTGTACCCCTTTATGTATAGAGACCCGGTACTTTGTATTTGTACCCCTTTTTGTATAGAGACCCGGTACTTTGTATTTGTACCCCTTTTTGTATAGAGACTCGGTACTTTGTATTTGTACCCCTTTTTGTATAGAGACCCGGTACTTTGTATTTGTACCCCTTTTTGTACGAGTGCGTTGAGTGATGTATCATAAACTATACCTATTATAGTTTATCTAAAATGTATGTAATATGTATGAATTCTTTTATGGAAATGTATTAGTATTGTGAATTTATCAAACTATACATTTTATAGTCTAATAATACGTGTTCCAAAATGAATGAATAATATTTAATATTTAATATGAATGTCTTAATTCCAGTTCATAATGATAAACTAACACGGAAACACATTCAAATATTAGAACTTATGATTATACACTTTGCTCAACATAATACAAAGTGTTACGATATTTACATGCTGTTGGCTAACTTTAGCCATTCTGCCCTGTATTTGGAAAAATCATAGAAAAATCATACGAAGTCGAAAACTAGATCCGTAAATTCTGAGAGTTCACAAAATGTGTCTAGTTTGCTCATAAATTTTATCTCAATTTATAATGACCTCTAACTTGGGTGAAAAAGTCCAAAATCACAGACTGGTCCGGATTGTTGTTTGAAATGATAGGCAGTTTTGTAAAAATCGCCATAAATTGTAGAAAAATCGTATGGAGATGTGCAAGTAGCCATTTTAAAGCTAAAGACTTGAACTATTCGCACCTTGTACAGTTTTGAAAACAAAAATGTGTAAGATGCCCAAAACAGTCCGTGAATGGAGTTGAACTTTTCTGATGAAGGCTGTTAGAAAACTTTTGATAGGTTCTTAGTGTTTTAACTTGTATTCACCCCCTGAAAACTTGAGAAATCATGAAAATGTAGGGGTATGAACTCACCTTGAGTGATTTCAGTAGATGATTGTTGAAGAATGGAAGTGTTTAATTCAAGAACACTTGGAGATGCCTTGAAGGTTTTCGAGAATCTAACATCATAGTTAGGGAGTTTGTGTAAGCAACCAAAGATTTGAGTAGAATGAAGTGAAATAATAATAGGGAGGATGAATTTTTACTTACTAAGTGTGGAAGAACACTTGAATCCAGCCTTGGATCTCGAAAATTTGTGTAGAAGAGTTTGAGAGAAAAAGTGATGTTTGTTACTTAGTGGAATGAGAGAAATGAGAGAAAATGAGGAGTGTGGTTGATTGTTCCAGCTCAAAAACGTGGGAGTGAGTGAAATTTGAGTGTAAGGGGACATTGAAGTGACATAGGTAAGGTGGGGAGGTATGGCTGGTCATAGAGTGGGTGTGGGGTGGTTGATTGTGACTTTGATTTTTTTTATTTTTTTAACTTGCAGGGCACAATGGAATATATTACTCCTATAAAGGAAATTGACTCAATCAAGGACGATTTCACAATTAAAGTTCGGATCATACGTCTTTGGACTCAAAAGTCAAGAACGATGTCTTATAATTGTCTATATCCCATTTTTAGTTTAATTTTCTAAATATATGTGTGGTTGTCTATGTGTGTGTATCTCTTTAAAATTCTGCAATTTCATCATTTTATGACCCCCATTTGCGAAGTTGAGTATTTATTTCCAAAAATGCGAAACTCCAGGGACAATATTTGAAATCTTCTGTTTTCTTCCCCAATTCGCATTCTACTGTGAAATACTTCGCATCTTCATTCTTACACCCTTCGCATCCCTTCGCATTAATCACCTTCGCATTTTCATTCTTACACCCTTCGCATCCTTTCGCATTAATCACCTTCGCATTTTCATTCTTACACCCTTCGCATCCCTTCGCATTAATCACCTTCGCATTTTCATTCTTACACCCTTCGCATCCCTTCGCATTAATCACCTTCGCATTTTCATTCTTACACCCTTCGCATCCCTTCGCATTAATCACCTTCGCATTTTCATTCTTACACCCTTCGCATCCCTTCGCATCCCTTCGCATTTTAACCTAATTAATCAAATGCGATTCACAAAATTTTTCATTCCAGATGCGAACACAGTTTAGTTCTTGAACTCTAACTTGCGAAATCAAAATTTTCATATGTTGAACCCATATGCGAATATTAACCCAATTGACTTCAAATTGATTCATAGATGCGAACACTCGATTGTTTTACTTTCGCAAAATGAGCATCAACAACTCCACAATCGAGTTTTTAAATTCTTGCAACCAACAATTTCATAGTCCTTGACTTCGCGTTTTTCTTCACGAATCATCCCTCAATCATCAATCCAAATGCGAATCAAAAATTCATATGTTCTTGCTTTATCGATTCATCGACTACACTCATACAAATGCGAACATAACACTAACCCTAATACACAAGGTTTAATAGAGTTGACCGGCTTGACTTGATGACTTGACTTGACTCAAGATTGACGATTGTCACAAATTGACCCGAAAATGACGGTTGTCACATCATCCCCCCGTTAAAGGGAATTTCGTCCCGAAATTTGCACTTCGAATGGGGATCCAGGAATTTAGAGGAAAGATGGGGATGACTTTTCGTAGTACCAGAATTTGATTATGGCGAGGAATAACTCGCCCGATGTCACATGATTACTACTATGCATGCTTTAATCGATGCTAGATTTATCATATAAAGAAATTCGGGATTTAAATGTCGATGTTAGAAACACGTACTGATATTTGCGGGCAGTTCCGGAGTGGTTTCTCCCTCGGTGATTGCAAACACCCTCCCGCCACCACCAGCATCTCTTGTTCTTGGGCATTCCCTTTTAAAGTGCCCTGTTTCTCCACACTCGTAACAGGTTGGGCTTACTCTAGAGCCGGGTACCTGGTTGATAGGTCGTGCTGGTGCCTTACAGAAACGAGCAGTGTGCCCCTCTCTGTCGCAGTTTTTGCAATGCATCTTTCGGCAAGCCCCAGTGTGATGGAAGTTACACTTGTTGCATTTTGGAAGTGTTCCAGCGTATGGTTTCATGGGAGTTGGTGTGGTGAGGGTTGTGGCAGCATGAACAGCAAGGATCTGTTGCTTCCTAGCGAGGCCTTGGGTTGATTGGTCCTTCTTGTTGTCCCAAAACTTTCTTTCGTTGTTCCCTCCTCTTGCTTGGGTAAGGGTGGTTGTCATAGTGTCATGGTGGGCATGATGGTCAATGAGTTGTTGTGCTAACTCCTTGGCGCTGTCGAAGGTAGTTGGTCTTGAGGCGAGCACGCTATCTTGAATTTCGGGGGACAATCCCCAGAGGTAACGCTCCAACTTTTTGTCTTCCGGGGTGACCATAGCGGGACAAAGGAGTGCTAGATCACAAAATCGGTTGGTGTAAGTTGTAAGGTCGGAGCCTGCCATTCGGAGATTCCATAGTTCTTGCTCCAGCTTTTGCACTTCACCTCTTGGGCAATATTCCTTCAACATCATCTTCTTTAAGTCCTCCCAACTTAACGAGTTAGCCACTGCAAGCGTAAGCGACTTAACTTTGCCGTTCCACCAAGTGAGAGCTCTTCCGATGAAGGTGAATGTCGCGTACTTGACTTTGCTCGCTTCGGGGCAAGCACAAATCTCAAAGATTGCTTCGGTCCTTTCGAACCATTGAATTAGTGCGAGGACACCCCCTCTTCCATCAAAGGAATCAGGTTTGCCATTTGTGAAGTCCTTGTAAGTGCATTCCCTTGTGCGTCCTGCACTATCCCCGTGGTTAGGGTTTGTGGCTCCAGATCCAGCACCACCATTGCTATTTGTGCCAATTTGTGACATTGCAGCTACCACGGCTGCTGTCACTGCAGCTTGGAACATTTCAGGATCAAACTGGGGAGGTGGCGTCGGAGGTGGTGGCGTTGTGCTGCCCGAAGGTCTGGGTCTTTTCCTTGGTGGCATCGTTCTGTCATGAGTTTGCAAAAAGGAAAACTGATCAGATGGTAAGTTCCTACTAGTAAAGACAAGTCAGTTGTTATAGAATTTGATTTTTCCTGCGTTATTCTTCGATTTAAGAATTCCTTATATATAATTCATAAAGGAAGTCCATATTAATGAACTTCACGAGTTAGTGGGTTTTGTGGTCTCTCTTAGATTTTTCGCGAGTGTGCTCAAGGCGATTGGTGCGGATCGTATGTATTCTTGTATTTGCATCAACCTCTGCGATACTATGGAGAGTTGTTCTACTCTGAATCTCGTTTCGGGCAACTCTATAGACTAGGATTGGGGAAAAAAAAATTTATCTGCTGAGTTTCCTTCGTTTATGTTGTAGAAGCTTCGTTCTCTATTAAACGACATATGTTGGTCTTGTTCTTTGCTCCAGGTTTCCAAGCACTCTACCCAAGGAGGCATCGGGCCTTGAAAGCCGGTCAAGGGTTGGGATTCGGAACAAGAGTCATCGGGGTTAAGTTCTCCACTTCAGGGTCGGAGTCAGAACCATCAGCATAGCCTTCAGCTTGGTGACCATCTACAGGGGTTGGGTAATCATTCTCTGGCTCCTCTCCGAGCCATTTGGTATTGTAGTGGTTAGGGTAGTACGGGTCGTCGTGTGGGTGGAATCCAGCCATGATATCTTCGCGAGAAATGGGGATATAAGAAATGATTAAGCAAACGTACTAATTTGCTAATTATACGATGATCTTTATCAGGTACTTCAACAAATTGTTTAGTGCATACTAATTATATGTATTCGGGACAGGATAGACCTTCGAATAAGCGACCCTAACTCTAAATCCCCAATCCAACGAGAACAGGAAGTAGAGCAAAGATCCACAGATTCTAAGTCTATGACGTCCTGGATACATAAAATTTTAATGTATCCACTAAGCAACTATTGACCTATTGATAAAGATCTACTTAGTTCTTGCAGATGTAATTTTTTTTTTTAATAATGCCAAAATACCCCTATGGTATTTCATTGTGGTAGTGTTGGTAAGTTTTTAGACTTGTTGCCACATCACAACCATTCTTGGGCATATGCTAATCACTCCTCGGACCAGCATAGTTGATCAGGCTATGCTATTCCCAAGACTGATCATACATCCCCAGGCTTAACTGTGATATCCAACAATCATTACTTTTGTTTTGTCCTAAAATGATGCTGACCTTAGTATGTATGCGTGCATGTATACTTTTAACAAAAGTTATATATTCTTAAAGGTATAGTGGTTTTGAAATCTTAAAATCAGAGACCTTAGTCCCAATGCATTTATAGTTTGTATATCTTATGTGGTTCGATATACTTAGTTCACTATAAACAATGCTCTGATACCAATCTGTCACACCCCCAAACCAAGGATGGCGGAAACGTCTGGGGGTGGAGGACTTCATGTACAGTATCACAACAACGTGTATAATAGTGCTCAAAGTAAAAACAACCACCATAAATATAATTGCAAAAGTTACACCAAAGTATATGTTTACATGTTTCAAAAGCAATTACATTATGATGACAAAATAATTTGTTGACGGTTTAGCGTCCCATCCTCAAAGCGATGAAGTTTTCCTGTTTCACTGATTTCCTGAGAATACAAGTAGTTTTAAAAGAGTGTCAACACAAAGGTTGGTGAGTTCATAAGAGTTTTGTTTGAAGTAGAAACCGTTTTTCCTTGTAAAATCGATTTAGTTTGATTTCCAGAAAATCCAATATTTTCTTAGTTAAGTATGAATAGAAATAATCCTACATGATGCTGTAATGAACCCTAGAGTAATCCGTAGAGTTCCTCTATAATCGTCCAACATATAAAGTTATATAAGGCTTAACTTAGATAAAACGTTGAATATAGTGGGTCTGCCCTAGGTCCACAACCCAACGAGGAACAGGAGATGAGGCGGGCACCACCAATTCTAGGCCAATCAAGACTAAATTCTTATATGACTCAACATATACGCTCAGCGACTATAGTTGAAGTCTAACAATTTTAGAGGATGTGTAGTTTTAATATCATAATAGATTTGTATAGAGACCCGACACTTTGTATTTGTACCCCTTTTTGTATAGAGACCCGGTACTTTGTATTTGTACCCCTTTTTGTATAGAGACCCGGTACTTTGTATTTGTACCCCTTTTTGTATAGAGACCCGGTACTTTGTATTTGTACCCCTTTTTGTATAGAGACCCGGTACTTTGTATTTGTACCCCTTTTTGTATAGAGACCCGGTACTTTGTATTTGTACCCCTTTTTGTATAGAGACCCGGTACTTTGTATTTGTACCCCTTTATGTATAGAGACCCGGTACTTTGTATTTGTACCCCTTTTTGTATAGAGACCCGGTACTTTGTATTTGTACCCCTTTTTGTATAGAGACCCGGTACTTTGTATTTGTACCCCTTTTTGTATAGAGACCCGGTACTTTGTATTTGTACCCCTTTTTGTACGAGTGCGTTGAGTGATGTATCATAAACTATACCTATTATAGTTTATCTAAAATGTATGTAATATGTATGAATTCTTTTATGGAAATGTATTAGTATTGTGAATTTATCAAACTATACATTTTATAGTCTAATAATACGTGTTCCAAAATGAATGAATAATATTTAATATTTAATATGAATGTCTTAATTCCAGTTCATAATGATAAACTAACACGGAAACACATTCAAATATTAGAACTTATGATTATACACTTTGCTCAACATAATACAAAGTGTTACGATATTTACATGCTGTTGGCTAACTTTAGCCATTCTGCCCTGTATTTGGAAAAATCATAGAAAAATCATACGAAGTCGAAAACTAGATCCGTAAATTCTGAGAGTTCACAAAATGTGTCTAGTTTGCTCATAAATTTTATCTCAATTTATAATGACCTCTAACTTGGGTGAAAAAGTCCAAAATCACAGACTGGTCCGGATTGTTGTTTGAAATGATAGGCAGTTTTGTAAAAATCGCCATAAATTGTAGAAAAATCGTATGGAGATGTGCAAGTAGCCATTTTAAAGCTAAAGACTTGAACTATTCGCACCTTGTACAGTTTTGAAAACAAAAATGTGTAAGATGCCCAAAACAGTCCGTGAATGGAGTTGAACTTTTCTGATGAAGGCTGTTAGAAAACTTTTGATAGGTTCTTAGTGTTTTAACTTGTATTCACCCCCTGAAAACTTGAGAAATCATGAAAATGTAGGGGTATGAACTCACCTTGAGTGATTTCAGTAGATGATTGTTGAAGAATGGAAGTGTTTAATTCAAGAACACTTGGAGATGCCTTGAAGGTTTTCGAGAATCTAACATCATAGTTAGGGAGTTTGTGTAAGCAACCAAAGATTTGAGTAGAATGAAGTGAAATAATAATAGGGAGGATGAATTTTTACTTACTAAGTGTGGAAGAACACTTGAATCCAGCCTTGGATCTCGAAAATTTGTGTAGAAGAGTTTGAGAGAAAAAGTGATGTTTGTTACTTAGTGGAATGAGAGAAATGAGAGAAAATGAGGAGTGTGGTTGATTGTTCCAGCTCAAAAACGTGGGAGTGAGTGAAATTTGAGTGTAAGGGAACATTGAAGTGACATAGGTAAGGTGGGGAGGTATTGCTGGTCATAGAGTGGGTGTGGGGTGGTTGATTGTGACTTTGATTTTTTTTATTTTTTTAACTTGCAGGGCACAATGGAATATATTACTCCTATAAAGGAAATTGACTCAATCAAGGACGATTTCACAATTAAAGTTCGGATCATACGTCTTTGGACTCAAAAGTCAAGAACGATGTCTTATAATTGTCTATATCCCATTTTTAGTTTAATTTTCTAAATATATGTGTGGTTGTCTATGTGTGTGTATCTCTTTAAAATTCTGCAATTTCATCATTTTATGACCCCCATTTGCGAAGTTGAGTATTTATTTCCAAAAATGCGAAACTCCAGGGACAATATTTGAAATCTTCTGTTTTCTTCCCCAATTCGCATTCTACTGTGAAATACTTCGCATCTTCATTCTTACACCCTTCGCATCCCTTCGCATTAATCACCTTCGCATTTTCATTCTTACACCCTTCGCATCCTTTCGCATTAATCACCTTCGCATTTTCATTCTTACACCCTTCGCATCCCTTCGCATTAATCACCTTCGCATTTTCATTCTTACACCCTTCGCATCCCTTCGCATTAATCACCTTCGCATTTTCATTCTTACACCCTTCGCATCCCTTCGCATTAATCACCTTCGCATTTTCATTCTTACACCCTTCGCATCCCTTCGCATTTTAACCTAATTAATCAAATGCGATTCACAAAATTTTTCATTCCAGATGCGAACACAGTTTAGTTCTTGAACTCTAACTTGCGAAATCAAAATTTTCATATGTTGAACCCATATGCGAATATTAACCCAATTGACTTCAAATTGATTCATAGATGCGAACACTCGATTGTTTTACTTTCGCAAAATGAGCATCAACAACTCCACAATCGAGTTTTTAAATTCTTGCAACCAACAATTTCATAGTCCTTGACTTCGCGTTTTTCTTCACGAATCATCCCTCAATCATCAATCCAAATGCGAATCAAAAATTCATATGTTCTTGCTTTATCGATTCATCGACTACACTCATACAAATGCGAACATAACACTAACCCTAATACACAAGGTTTAATAGAGTTGACCGGCTTGACTTGATGACTTGACTTGACTCAAGATTGACGATTGTCACAAATTGACCCGAAAATGACGGTTGTCACAGTTACGGGAAGCTTTTGAGAGAGATTTGGGAGAGATTTCACATACTTTGAGAGATTTGGGAGAGATTTGACATTCTTGGAGAGATTTCTCATACAAAGAGATATTTGAGAGAGGTTTCACATACTTGGAGAGATTTGGGAGAGATTTGACATTCTTGGAGAGATTTCTCATACAGAGAGATATTCGAGAGAGATTTCACATACTTGGAGAGATTTGGGAGAGATTTCTCATACTTAGAGAGGTTTGGGAGAGATTTCACATACTTAGAGAGATTTCTCATACAAAGAGAGTTTTGGGAGAAGTTTCACATACTTAGAGAGATTTGGGAGAGATTTCACATACTTAGAGAGATTTGGGAGAGATTTAACATACTTATAGAGATTTCTCATACAAAGAGAGTTTTGGGAGAGGTTTCACATACTTAGAGAGATTTCAAATAGAGAGAGGTAGGTTGAAAACGATTGAGAGGGGTTTCAAGTGTGGCATGTGTGAGTGTCCGGCTTCGCAATGCAAGGTCCGTAAACACTGTTAAGCCTTGTTTAAGGATCTTACACACTCCCGATGAGTATGTAACATTGTTTTATCGGTTTGGCTCGCCACGTACCACAGTTTTAGGTTAAGGAGATCTAGGTGTTCGCACTTTTTGCTTTATGATTCCTCATTAGAATAGAGAGTTATGTAGAAGTTTCATAATGTAAATTCTAGTACCCAAGGGAAAATTGAGTCAAACGGTTTGACTTGTTGACTTTAGTTGACTTTGACTTGACCGAAATTTGACAGTTGTCACATCATCCCCCCGTTAGAGGGAATTTCGTCCCAAAATTTGAATTTAGGCAAGGAGTAGGCATGAATAATCAAGCCGAGAAGTGAGGATACTTCCTAATCGATTGACTCACGCGCTCCCATGTGACTCTAGGTCCTTGGTTAGTATTCCAGCGAACTTTCACTAATGGGAAGTGGCGTTTTTTCATCCGCTTAACCTCGGTCCATGGTCACCATGGTTCTTCCAAGAAGGTGAGGCTCTTGTGGAACTCAATCTCATCGAGGGGAATTGCTAGAGTCTCGTCGGATAGATACTTCCTATAAATTTTGGGACGTGTTGGGTAGGGTGTACTTTACCAAGCTCGTGGGAGTAGATTGAAGTAGCGAGTTATAGGGCAGATTCTGACAGAATCTCGAAAGGCATAATTATCTTGGGTATTGGCTTTCCATGCCTTCCGAAGCGTACTAAGCTTTCCCAGAGTGAGTGTTTCTAGAGGAATTTGGTCGGTTATACTGGAGCTCTAAAGGTTTCTTCTTCTTGCTTCTCTTCCTGTCAAGGGTTGCTCCCTTTAGGGTCAAAGTTGGGAGGGGGGTCCGTATTTTTCGAGAAGTTCCAAAGGAACTAAGACGGTAGATCAGCGAGACCCAGAATTTTGGCGTATTTCTGCTAACGCCTTCGGTGCTGACTGTTTCTCAATGGTTTTGATCAATTGAAAGGGTCCTTATGAATTTCCACCTTGGTAACGATGTGTCTTGCGAATTGAACTCCTCAATTCTAAAACTCGTATCTAGAGAACTTCGGGTAATACTTCTCTGATCATATTGCTTCTGTGGTTTGTTGTAGCTGCTCTCCTTGGTTTCCTTCTTACTACGAGGGTAGACAAGTAAGTCGTGTGCAATGACGATGATGAACTGATCCTAGCAAGAATGGCATATCCTATTTATTACGTTCATGAATCCTACGAGTGGGTTTGATCCTATCCGAGGGTATCACCACTAACTTTCATCGTCCGCATCGAAATTGGAGGATTGTTCTCGGACATCCTTCTTCAATACTCATGATTGGTGATATTCAGATCTCAGGTTCAATTCCCGAGGGGTACCTCGTTCCCTGCGGTTGGTCAGCCTATACGTCTATGCGAGGCAGATAGTAAAGGTTTCTATTGGAGATGTTGTCGGGGCCTCTGAAATCGACGGAATTATGAGCAATTTGCTTTTCTATTTGAAAAATAAGACCAGAGTTTTCCAGGGTGAGAAGCTTGGTTCTTCAATTTCATTGTTGAGTAGTTCGACAGGTTTGACGTGACAGCTCTTGTAGCTCGGTAGGAAGCATGTGGGTTTGGTTTACGTGACTAGGACTTTTTGAATGGTAGGACATTTACTCGTCCTTCTGGGCAACCTTAGCCCGAAGCTCATGGCAGGACTCGTACCATATCTGTCCCAAGCTTCTATGCTTGAATCTTGTCTGATACATGCATGACATTCCCGAAGGTCTCCTGTAAATACATGTGATAAGGCTTCGGGAAGTATGACACTTCTCTGGTTCGTGTTTTGGAGTTCCACAGCGAGAGATGACCCAAAGGTCCGTGCTGGATGTTTATGAGATACGATAGTTTCGATATTCAGGGGTTAGGCGAAAGGCCCTTTTGTAGTCGTTTAATCAGGAAGACGAGGGCAATATCAATCAAAATTGGAATACGACAACACTATCTTTTTAGATAACATGAGATAAGTTGTATTCGAAGGAAGAGATCACTAGAGTGATAGAGTGTCCTGTATTTCTTTTCTGCGTGTTCCGTTTTGTTTGATGTTATGATTATTGTAGATGTTTCATACCACAATGTCTAGCATTGGTAGTGCGTGTGTTTTCGATAGCCAGTAATGATATTTGATATCATGATTCCTGACAGGTCTCCTCACGATCGAGCGGTATATGATCGCCGTATGTAAATTGATATCGTGCAATCGTCGAGTGGGTGACCCCACTCAACCCCTAATACTAGACATGGAATCGGAGTCAGGATGGAATTATCTATTTCAAGACTTAAGTATTTTGATTTTAAATTAACCCCGATGTATGGACAAGGTCATCACAACTTACAGGTAATGCTCCTAAGGTCACATATGAACGTCTTTGATTTGATTTGTATGAGAGAGAAAATGTTTTAGCTACTTTTTAGAAGGAAGGTTACTTTAGTAAGCGTACCAAATTTATTACAAACATATAGTACTTAAACGTTTTGTCGTTGGGAACATTACAAAAGTCCTAACATGGTTCCCTTGCTGCTCCTGTTGGTGTGTTCATCACATTCCTCCTGTTCCTTCGTCGTTCTTCTCAGTTGGACATTCTCTCTTGAAGTGTCCCGTTTCACCGCATAGGTAGCATACTGGGCCTACCTTGGTGCAGGTGATTGAAGGGAGGTGATGGGCCGAGGCCCTACAGAAACGGATGGTATGCCCTTTCCTGTTGCAGTTTTTACAGTGCATCTCCCGGCAAGCCCCATGGTGATGAAAGCCACATTTGTTGCACTTTGGGAGTGATCCCTCATATGGTCTGGCAGGCATTTGGGTGGCAGACCGCGTGGCTAGTGTCGAGGCATGCGTCATGACTGCTATTGTAATGGTAGGGGTGTCCCTAGGTTGTTGTCTTTTAGTGTATCCTTTAGATTGGTGGCGCTCTTTCATGTCCCAAAACTTTCTCTTCTTGTTCGTAGGTTCGTGGCCTGAGGTATTTTTGTTGGTAGGTACCCATTGGTGTCCCTGATTGTTACCACAATTTGTATTGTTAGTACCGCTTCCACCCTTGCTGACGTTGTTAGTATTGAATTGCGCCATGACGGCTGCCACGGCTGCCGTGACTGCAGCCTGAAAAGTAGTAGCGTCTATCTGCAGTGTTGGCGCCTTGCTAGTGGGTTTGTTGCCTCTTGGTGAAGACATAGTTCTGTTTCATGTTGAAAAACGACTTCGTTAGTGGAAATGATTGTCTTAAGTGCATCCTTACAATTTATATTTACGCATATAAATTTTTGCACATTACTGTACTATTCTTAGTGTTTCTGCTAACGCTCCCGAGATGGAGTTATGGTAGTAGGTAGGAGTAGGTTGCATATGGACGTTAGGCTTTACTCCTCTTAGAATCATGTTTGTCCGAACACCTTGGCTGAGGAATTTTGATGGGATCCGGTGCATTAGTGCTGGTATGATCGCACCCATAGGTCTATGAAGAAGAAACTTCTCAACAAATGTTTAAAGGTGAGACGATAATGAGTTTCTAGAATGGCTATATGTCGCGAGTTTTCTAACTAAGTTTATCTCATATCGATTTGTATCAAAGTTCGGTTGTTTAGGGTGTTCTGAAAACAATTTATAACGAGATTCTTTGTATAATAAACTCATGTATTTTAGTAGTTCAGTATCCAAGCGAAACCTTATACTTGACCCAAGCTAGCTCCTTATCACGACCTATTGATGTATGCTTAGTTATATAATTAAGGCTAGATAGACATTCGAGTCGGATAGGTACATCCTAAGCCCATCTTGTTAATGTGACTCTAGAAATCATGGTTTTAGTGAAAATTTTGACCTCGATGCAGGTTTACTTCACATTTGTGCATGGACGGGCTTTGATAGTAGATAGATTTCTCGATTAGTATGACCACTTAATTTGTAGTGTCGTGATTTTACTTACAATAGAGTAGCACCAGCGCATACTTATGAAGCTAATTTACCAGGTCTGGTGAGTGGTACGAACTCTACTTACGATGATCCATCCCTTGTGATGCCTGAGGCAAGGTCGATGTAGTTTTGTAGCTTTGCTAATCAACGCTTGGCTCTAATCATCCTTTCTTTGAATGTTGTGTGTCCTACCCTTTTACTCTCTTTCCTCTTCACGAGTGGCGATAAGGTCCTGAAAAGAGAGTTGGTCTCGGGAATAGTAGTATAATTCTGAGTCACCGGTACATGAGATGGTGGGGTTTATAGTAGCGCGTAGTTTTCTGAACTCAGATTGTAGTCTTCCTGTTTTGATCCCCGATGATCGCGATCCGCCGGGTCTTTGCTGGGAGGGCTCTATCCGTCAGTCCCCCGTGGTTGAGGTCATAGCACCCTCGTTGGTCTCCACATGGTGGTTGTTGTCATTGTTGTCGACATTCAACCCTCAATCACGATTGCCCAACGGGTCACAGGTTCGTTATAGTCGAAACGGTTCGCGGAACCCTTGCTATGCATGGAGGATTGATTACCTCCGGTACCGCTTATGATTCTTCTCATAACCATTCACCATTCCTCGAGTTCGGATTAGGAAAGTAAGGGTCGTCTGGTAAGTAGGATTTTGCTATGCCGTATTTGCGAGAATAGAAGTGGAGGAGATAAGTACTATGCGTCTAACTCTATTATCACTTACTTATAGGGGTGATCCTTATTAGTTACTTTTGTAATGACATAGTGCATACTAATTACATATAAGAATATATGATAGACCTTTGAATAAGTGATCCCACTCTAGGTCCACATCCAAACAAGGAAAAGGAAGTAAAGTAATGACCACAAATTCTAAGTCTATAATTTCTAAGTTATATATAACCTTAAAGTATCCACTTAGGGACTATAGACCTATTATTAAGGATCTATTTAGTTTTCATATAAGTTATGATATTTCAAAATACTCCTATAGTATTTTTAAACTCATGCTCTATTCTAATGTTCTCATTGTGGTAGTGTTGGTAAGTTTTTAATAGTGTATCACAACAATGAGTATAATAGTGCTCAAAGTAAATACAACCAACACAAATATAATTGAAAACGTTACATCAAAGCACATGTTTACATGATTCACATCAATTACATTATGATACAAAATGAACTGTTTGATGATTTATCGTCCCATCCTCAAAACGTTGATGATTTCCTGTTTTCACTGAATTCCTGAGAATACAAGTAGTTTTGAAAAGTGTCAACACAAAGGTTGGTGAGTTCATAAGAGATTTCGTTAGAAAAGTAAATCGTTTTCCTTGTAAAAGCGTTAGAATATGTATCCAGAAAATCCGATATTTTCTTTAAAATCTGTGTAATGTAGTCTTATGACTGAAGATCAAAATGTATAAGTAACCTTTCTTATTAATAGAAAATGTTATGTATTTAAATGGACATGGACGCTTTTGAATTAAATGAAATTTCTGTACGTTCTCATGTTTGTTAATACATTATATATATGTAGTCCTAAATTAGAGGACCGAGTAATAACAAGTATTGACCATACTTAAAAGTATAAATGTGATTTCAAATGATGTGTAGTCGTAACTACCAAAACCAAAATTGTACAGTAATTATCTGTACTCATAGAGATAAAAAGTGATTTTAAATCAACATAAAACTCATTTAGGTTTTAAAAATAAAATCCCATAAACTTATGGATTGTTATATCCCTATGTGAGTCGCTATAATCATACTATGACTATGTGAACCTGCCACGACGTTCTCAGGCGTCGCGAAAATTAAAATGACATTTGTCACCCGTAGACCTGCAGGTCCAACTGTAGCTAGCAGCAAGGTGTGGGGTGTCAAACCCAATATAGATCTATATACAAGTATCACGTTCTCCCTCAAGGAGATTCTGATTATAACTACCAGGAATTATATCCCGCACTCGGACGTACGGGGAGAGAGAGAGAGAGAGAGAGAGAGAGAGAGAGAGAGAGAGTCTCACAATATAGGATAACAAGTTTACGTGAAATGTGTGTGAATATAAATCTTTCTTGTATGAATGTACCCTTTTTGTACGAGTGTGTTGAGTGATGTATCATAAACTATACCTATTATAGTTTATCTAAAATGTATGTAATATGTATGAACTCTTTTATGGAAATGTATTAGTGTTATGAATTTATCAAACTATACATTTATAGTTTAATATACGTGTTCTAAAATGAATGAATAATATTTATTATGAATGACTTAGTTTCAGTTCATGATGATAAACTAACAAAGAAACACATTCAGTAATTAGAACTTATGATTATACACTTTGCTCAACATAATACAAAGTGTTATGATATTTATAGGCTGTTTGCTAACTTTAGCCATTCTGCCATGTTTTGTAAAAATCATAGAAAAATCATACGAAGTCGAAAACTAGATCCGTAAATTCTGAGAGTTCACAAAATGTGTCTAGTTTACTCATAATTTTTATCACGATTTTTAACGACCTCCAACTTGAGTGAAAAAGTCCATAATCACAGACTGGTCCGGATTGTTGTTTGAAATGATAGGTAGTTTTGTAAAAATCACCATAAATGGTAGAAAAATCGTATGGAGATGTGAAAGTAGTCATTTTAAAGCTAAAAACTTGAACTCGGTCCCTAAGAGGATATTTGAGAGATTTGACATTCTTGGAGAGATTTCTCATACAAAGAGATATTTGAGAGAGGTTTCACATACTTGGAGAGATTTGGGAGAGATTTGACATTCTTGGAGAGATTTCTCATACAGAGAGATATTCGAGAGAGATTTCACATACTTGGAGAGATTTGGGAGAGATTTCTCATACTTAGAGAGGTTTGGGAGAGATTTCACATACTTAGAGAGATTTCTCATACAAAGAGAGTTTTGGGAGAAGTTTCACATACTTAGAGAGATTTGGGAGAGATTTCACATACTTAGAGAGATTTGGGAGAGATTTAACATACTTATAGAGATTTCTCATACAAAGAGAGTTTTGGGATAGGTTTCACATACTTAGAGAGATTTCAAATAGAAAGAGGTAGGGTGAAAACGATTGAGAGGGGTTTCGAGTGTGGCATGTGTGAGTGTCCGGCTTCGCAATGCAAGGTCCGTAAACACTGTTAAGCCTTGTTTAAGGATCTTACACACTCCCGATGAGTATCCAACATTGTTTTATCGGTTTGGCTCGCCACGTACCAAAGTTTTAGGTTAAGGAGATCTAGGTGTTCGCACTTTTTGCTTTATGATTCCTCATTAGAATAGAGAGTTATGTAGAAGTTTCATAATGTAAATTCTAGTACCCAAGGGCAAATTGAGTCAAACGGTTTGACTTGTTGACTTTAGTTGACTTTGACTTGACCGAAATTTGACAGTTGTCACAGTTTACTACTCAATAAACTCCACACAAGGAGTTTACAGTCGTAAACCCTTGAGTTTATGGTCGTGAACTCAAATCTTGGTGGTTATGTGTGTTTTGAAGTGCTAAATCATTTCTAGAATAAGCCTAGCTTGGTGGTTTAATCCTTTGGGTAGTTTAGGGCCTTAAGATACTCCTTTGAGGAGTTTACGGCCAAAAGACCATTTCTTTTGGAGTTTACAACCGTAAACTCTCAAGGGATGGGTGTTTTAATTCTTTCAAGTCTCTTGCACAAGTAGGATAACTTCTAGGCTTTTGTTTAAGGCTAAAGGGGACCTTAGGCACACTTTGGTGCCCTTATTTAGAGCTTACGGCCCAAGAGTATTCCTTGGCCGTAAACTCCCTTTAAGGGGTGTTTTTGATGTGTTAATGTCCCCATATTAGCTAGAAGTAATTGAGGGTTAAAGTCTAAAGTCTTTAGGAGTGATTAGGGCATGTTATGTCCCTTGAATTTGGAGTTTACGGCCTAAGACTTTCTTGGGCCGTGAACTCTTAAAGCTATGTGTTCTTGATTGTTTTCTAGCCTTAAATGTACATACATATTATCCTAAGCTAGTTACCTAACAAGGAAATGGGACTAGATAGCCTTTAAGCCTCGTTTTGGAGTTTACTCCCCAAGAACGTTCTTGGGCGGTAAACTCTTGAATCTCACATATTTGACATCTAATCTATGTTATTAAGCATATAACAAGCATTAAATAACAACTAGAGAAGTGTACTCACGATTTGGGATGAAAACCGAAGATCCGTGAGAGAGAAAATGGCTTTTCTCTAATTGGAATTGTGAATAATGAATGAATTTAGTTCATAAATCTATTTATAGTCCTGAGATATTTTTGACAGAAATATTTTTATTCCTGAAATGATTTCAAATATAACAGGGTGTTGGAATAACAGTGTTGCACAAAACCGTAGTGCATCCACTCTCCTGATATTTACTGAAGTGTAAACCCTAAATTACTCCAACTTATACGAAAAGTCTGAAATCGACTATGACTGTTATAACTTCTACTGAAGTGATACTGTTTGTATAGAATGGAAATTTCGGGTTGTCACAACATCCCCCCGTTAGAAGGAATTTCATCCCGAAATTAGAATTTAAGCAAATAAGAAGTTACAAATAACTAAGCAAAAAGATGAGGGTATTTCAGTTTCATCTGATCCTCGCGTTCCCAAGTGAATTTCGGTCCTCGCTTGGTGTTCCAGCGAACCTTCACAATCGGGATACTGCTTTGTTTCGTCTGCTTGACCTCACGATCCATGATCTCTACAGGTTCTTCCACGAAGTTGAGGCCCTCGTTGATCTCGATCTCATCGAGTGGGATTACAAGAGTCTCGTCGGATAGACACTTTTTCAAGTTAGATACGTGGAATGTAGAATGTACGTTACGAAGTGTGTCAGGTAGGTCAAGTTTGTAAGCTACTGGGCCGACTCTTGCGAGAATCTTGAAAGGCCCTATGTACCTCGGATCAAGCTTCCCACGCTTTTCGAAGCGTATCAATCCCTTCCAGGGTGAGACTTTGAGAAGGACTCGGTCTCCTACCTGAAATTCCAAAGGTTTTCTTCGCTTATCAGCGTAGCTCTTCTGTCAGTCTCTAGAGGCTTTCAATCGTTCACGAATCTGAACGATTTTCTCTGTCGTTTCCCGAATGATCTCCGGACCGGTGAGAGTACTGTTAGAAACTTGCCCCCTGGCTAATTGGGTATCACCCACTTCAGCCCCGCATAGAGGGGATCTGCACTTTCGGCCGTAGAGGGCTTCAAATGGTGCTGCCTTTATGCTCGTGTGATAACTGTTGTAGTAGGAAAATTCGACGAGGGGTAAATGGGTATCCCACGCCTTCCCAAAGTCAATCACACAGGCTCGCAACATATCTTCCAGTGTTTGGATGGTCCTCTCACTCTGTCCGTCGGTCTGTGGATGGTAGGCTGTGCTCATGTCTAGCCTTGTTCCTAGGGAATGTTGTAGTGATTGCCAGAATCTTGAGGTGAACCTACTATCTTTATCGGAGATAATGGATATAAGCACACCATGTAGCCGTACTATTTCCCTAATGTATGTTCTCGTAAGTTTCTCCATCTTTTCGGTTTCTTTGATAGGCAGGAAGTGTGCAAATGTGACATCCCAGAATTTAGGTCTGAATCTATAGACAGTCAAGTTGTTGCGAACCTTTTGTACCTCGACCGATTGAATATTAATGCATATTTTAGTAGAAATATAGTGTCATCTCAATTACAAATAGATATGAAATGGTATCTTATCTCGAACTATGGAAAATGTTGAACGAAACTCAAAGCACAAACTGTAACTCTATTTAACGACTGAAAAACAGAAATTTTGTATTAAGCGTCTGTGAACAAAGAAAATATTTTAGACTCGTAGTACATGTTTCCCTGATCGCAGATATATAAAGAGTGTCCAAAACGGAGTTCGTATGCAAAAGATATGACCGTTTTAAGAAACCAAACCGGTATAACCCTGACCTTATCTGATTTCATAAACTGTATCGATTCGTTAATCCACTTGCATACCTCAGACAGAAATTGTAAGAGTCTTTTTTTTGGACTCAGGCTAGAGTCTAATATTTTATTTAATACTCGATATATTTTTAGTAAAAATATTTATAAAATTCAGAAAAAAAATCGAACGCTTCAGATCAATTAGACGCGGAACTTCAAACACGATTCTTCCGGCGTTCTACAACTCGGAAAAAATATTCCATTCAGGTTTTTAAAACACAGGAATTAAAATTTATCATTCGACACAATTGGAAAAATTACGCGACATAAAAAATCGAAACCAAAATAATTTATATGACATTTTAAATGTCAAAAGAAATATTACACTTTTTGGTCAAAGAAAAAAAAAGAAAAATAAATAATAATATATGTATATACATGAGATACGAGTCATCGTGATCTCTCTCTCTTACTCTTATGTCTCTACCTCTCATGTACCTATACTTCTTTGACTTGTGAAAGTCAGATGAGTTTATTAAGAAACATGCTTAAATTACTTTCCTTCTGGATCAGATGGTAATATACGAAAATATGAAGCTTTTGTTTTCTTCTTCTTAAACCTATTCCAAACTTCATCACCCAGCATCATAAGAACGGCTGTGTACAACTCATTTGAACGCCAAAGTCAACACTCCAAGGTTTTGTTATTTATCTGTTCATGAGTGAACAAGACCACCTCCTTGGGTTTCTTTTTCATTTTCTGGCAATCCAAACCACCACAGTCGGCCACCACTGTACTTCCACCATTGTTAGAACAAACATCACCAGCCTCCATCCTTCCCCTTGGACTGTGACTAGCAGCCACCAAAGACCACCCACAGCCACCACCGAGCTGGTGCCAAGCTGCATCTCCGCTCCTTCCCTCTTTTTTGTTGACCGAAGCAAGAAAACCCAGCAGTGGGGCAGTGGGGCGGCTACCCACTGCCGTCGAAAAACACCACCACCGAGGGTGGCTAAGGACCACAGAAAGTGAGGCCACCGGAAAACCACTAGGGACTACCGGAACATCACTGCGGCCACACCCATCTACTCTCCGGCCATCGCCAATCAACCCACCACCCACAACCCTTTCATTCTACTTCTCTCTCGTCAAACCCGTCGGAGCAGGAAAGCAAAAGCAGCAGTGCTGCCATCGCCGTCCTCCGGCGCCGCTGCTGTGGAATCCCGTCAGCCACCACAAACCTCTTGACACCATTACCATTTTCTGCCGCCATTGGTAAGCCACTGCCATTCTCTCTCTCTCTCTCTCTCTCTCTCTCTTTATATTCTTGCTTCGAGTCCCATTGTTGATTACACTAGACGTCAAGAGACCCAGCAAATGAGTCTCGTATTTGTTCCATGCTCGAACTGTAAACGCGATGGAAGTAAACAAAATGGTCTCGTGTTCTTTGTTTCTTTCTTCCCGCTCACGATTTGAAGATTGAACCAGGGAGACAATCACAATTCAAACATTGACTAATTTTATTTAAAATAAACCGTCAAGTTGTTGATTTGTACGATAATGGCCCTTCCACCCGAAAAACCCGGCAAACCAAGTCTTGGAACCTTAAATTAGGTTAAAATGTGCATATTAGACCCCTGGTTTGAGACCTGACTGCAAGATCAGTCCATCAAGTTTGATTTTGGCAAAATCAGCCCTTGGAATTTATTTATTTTAATCAAGGCCACCCTATACTTAATAATTAATACCAAACCTACCCTTTTGGTTTATTAGGTAAAATTAAATAGAACTTGTGATTCGTTTTAAGAGTACGGAACGTCACAAAACGAATTTCACGACAAGTTTCACCCTCAAGACTCGTTCACGCTTCAAGGGTGAGTGTTACGGCCCCTTTTTATGTTTTAATATTTTGGGGGGGGAATACATGTGAAATATATATAAATATATTTTTCAGTTATGAAATGTGTTTATAATCATGCTGAATATATATATCAGCTATGGAATACGCATATAAAACATATATCTAGTTTTAATATTTAATATTGTCAAAATAATATATTATAAACCGATTTCTTTACGATGTACATGCGTTTAAAAATATTATTAGTCATGTGCATAATTTATTTCACTTACATCGAGCATGTACAAACATATTTGTCAATTATATATGTACAATTTATAACAATTATATCTTAGAAATAATTCATGCATGTGAAGAATCATTTTATCTATTTAAGCGAGTGACATACATTTTTACGGATTTATCGATCTTATTCAGCTTTTATAGTGAAACTTTACCGTATAACCTAGTTAATGGCCTCTATAGTGAGACAATATTCATTACCTAAGTTTAAACACTAAGTATTCCCATTTAACTATAACCGTTAATCCTCAGAGCGAGATACGTATGTATAGATCTATACGGGTTGACACCCCCACCTGCGGTTGCTAGCTACAACCTCGACTGATCAATCGAAGCAGGTTCATATTTATCTTTAGTATAACTACAACGTCTAATGAAGCGTCGTGCAGGGATTATAACTGGTCACATAGCTCGATTATAGGACTCACTATAGTCATTAACCAGACTCTTTAACTAGAAACCACTGATTCGGTTTCTCTGTGTATCAAGCATTTTAAGTATGGATTTACTTATGGTATAACTCTTTATCAAGCATTTTATGTATGGACTTACTTATGGTATAACTCTTTATCAAGCATTTTATGTATGGATTTACTTATGGTTTAACTCTTTATCAAGCATTTTAAGTATGAGTTTACTTATGGTTTAACTCTTTGTCAAGCATTTTAAGTATGTGTTTACTTATGGTTTAACTCTTTATCAAGCATTTTAAGTATGAATTTACTTATGGTTTAACTCTTTATCAAGCATTTCAAGTATGGATTTATCTATGGTTTATCTATTTATCAAGCATTTAAAGTATGGATATACTTATGATTTATCTTTTTAACAAATATTTCAAGTATAGATATATTTGTGATTTAACTCTTTATCAAACATGGTTTTAACCACAAAAGAAATACTTTCTAGACTTATAAAGTATCATTACTGCGGTTAGCAGAAAACCTATAACTCTCACCAACCTTTGTGTTGACCCTCAAATCACATGTATTCTCAGGAGATCAGTAAACCGGCGTTTAACAGAAGATTTTTTCATGGATTCTCGGGCAATCTAGTCTTATTTAGTTTTTGTTATGTCGACCTACTTGTTAAGGTGAATTTATGAACCTATTAATATATGTATGAAACTTGTATTTGAACTTTAAATTTGAATGTAACTGCTATGTTGTTAGTGTTGTAACTTGTGATGTATATTCAATTTGCTTGGGATCCATGAACTAAGTCGCACAGCCCGGCGTATTCTGCCGCCTCGCCCGTGGGTGTGACAGCAGACTTGGTCAATCTATCGACGATGACCCATATGGTATCAAGTCCACCCGTTGTCTTGGGCAACTTGGTTATGAAATCCATAGTGATCCGCTCCCACTTCCATTCTGGAATCTCTGGTTGTTGCAGTAAACCAGAGGGCTTCTGATACTCGACCTTAACCTTTGCGCAAGTAAGGCATTTACTTACGAAGGTAGCAATCTCTGCTTTCATATTAAGCCACCAGTATAGCTTTTTAAGATCCAGATACATCTTATCTGAACCTGGGTGGATGGAATACTGAGTGTTGTGCGCCTCGGTCATGACCAAGTCTCGGAAACCACCGTGCTTTGGTGTCCAGATCCGGTTCATGAAATATAAGGCTCCGTCACCCTTGGCTTCTAAATTCTTGTCCTGACCCGCGATGAGAACACTTAATAAAAATTCTGACATGCCTTCAACTAAAGCTACCAACTCAATCCTTTAGGTCAAAAGCCTTAACTAAGGTTAGTATCGTGCATAGGCCATACCATAAATAAACTAGGAACGTGCGCCTATGTTATTTATGGTCGGGCTGGTAAACAACCAACCTTGAGCAATGAGTTTGACAAACTACAATGGTTGAGAGTTTTAGAGATTGAAGGATGTTCTAAGGACTCGATGCAAATATCTAGTATCAAAAATCCTTATATCAACTCGCAAAAAACATATACATCAAAAAAAATTCATAAAAAAATACTTAAATATCTGGGATGACGTCCGGATTTTCCTGATTTACCTAAATCCAAAAAAAAAAGAACCAGTAGCTTCGCTACTCTCATAGCAGAGAAATTGTAGTCCCAAGTATATCGTTCAGTATTCTCCAAACTTCTATCTCCCCTATCTTCCAAAGACGACAAGGATCTTTCCAAATACGAACCATCTAAAGAACTTTTTTTTAAGGGGAGGAATCTGAAGAAGAGAATGGAACGATCGAAGATGAGAAACCAGTTTAAAAAAAACATGAAATGAGAAGGACTAACAGATGCAGAGACCACCATTCAAAGGCCACCAGTGTACTACCTATATTGATTAATTTCAGGTGGAACGCTCCCCACGGATACCCCTAAGAAGAGGATTCCCCCTCATTCCCAATGTGGTACTTCCACCTAAAGGAAGCTAATGTCATCACAAGAGTCGGGAAGATTCGCAAACACTCTCAAAGAGAACTAATAGCCTCAAGCAACAAGAATGACAAGTCATCACTCCCTAAGTCCGTTCTGATTATCGACAAGTCTATCAATAAAGTTGTGATTCTCCTAATTGAACAGAGTGTTTGAATTAAAACAACAAATTGAATCCAAGATAGACAACATGAATATAGTAAAATACGCCACTTGCACCCTAGGTCAGAGAGCCAGAGAACTCAAGAGAGGACAACATGATGAAAATGGTACAACCCATCATGTCAATTAACCAAAGAAGGGTTACTACCCGTGGCCACAAAATATAGACTATAGAATGTAGAGCGCAACTGACCTAAAGCATACTGGGTACCAAATGATTATAACCAATCAAAGGATGTGTGAAAAGCCTAATCAGCTCAAAGAGCTATTCAACCTATTAATCGAACATTTTAAACCTCTAACAAGTTTACCTAGGGCGTTGGCACCCTTAGGTTAAGGGTAGGAATCATGGGAAGAAAAATATTATAGGTAAACATTTATCCTTGCTATATCTCTCAGTGGATGTAGCTTTCCCATTTCTAATCCCATTCATGTTTGGAAACTGGGTGTAGCAATATGTAACTGAAATACAAGCATTTATGCTATCGAGTTGTTTCAAAGGTCGTAAATAGTAACAGTTTGTAACAGCTCAAATTTTCAAATAAAATTTTCATTTAAAACAAAACATCATTATTCGACAAAAGAGTTTATTCCAAGTTTATTGCAAAAGTATAAATAATAAATCTCCCAGATCTTCAACAATGGCAGTGTGTACGTGTCACGCCGGCGCCTTCCCACGGTCATCACTAGTACCTGAAAAACATAAACACAACTAGTAAGCATAAATGCTTAGTGAGTTCCCCAGTATACGACTTACCCACATACGCCTTCCGGCCCGGACCATTCGGTCCACATAACATTGCCTTCCGGCCCGTAACATAATCGCCTTCCGGCCCATAATATATCGCCTTCCGGCCCGTATTAAATTGCCTTCGGGCCCATAGTATTTTGCCTTCCGGCCCATAGTAGTATAAAACATAACACATGTAACATAACGCACATAACACATAAGTCATACATCATACCGTTCTTTCTATCACATAAAGTCTCGCCTTCCGGCCCGTATAAGCATACATCACATATAAGCATTCATCACATATAAAGCATCTACCTCTCTAGACATAGCATAAATATAACACATACGACCTTCCGGTCTCGCAGTCAAACCCTTCCGGGTGAAGTATAGTGAGAAGACTCACCTCGTAGTGTGCAAGCTATAAACCCTTCGAGCTACTCGCACTCGATCCGCTAATCTGCAGGCTCCCTATAATACCACATACCTTAATTAATGATCTTATCAAACAAGGCAACCGACCCTACCAAATTACACACAGGTCAACGGTCAACTTGACCAGACTCGTCGAGTGCAAAGGGCAACTCGGCGAGTATAGACACCCCGACTCTACTCGCCGAGTCTAAAGAACGACTCGACGAGTTCTAGTAGATCTTCAAGCTACTCGCCGAGTCTGAAGAACAACTCGGCGAGTCCTAGTGAATCTTCAAGCTACTCGCCGAGTCTGATCATTGGACTCGGCGAGTCCTCGCCATGCAGTCAATCCGCTGCCTCCTGTATTCGCATGATTTCGAAGTATATAGATATGGGGCTTCCTGGACTTTCACATATACTATTACAGGGGTTTTTAAACACTTATAACAACACTATAATCTAACAATTCCTTAAATGGGTTTCCTAAACCCTAAATTCGCATACAACGTAAAAGCTACAGATTATGATCCGAAGATTACCTGGAAACGTGTTCCCTGTGTCCCCAACCTCCAGTACTCGACTCCTTGGACTTCCTTTGATCACCACCTTGCCCCTCCTTGTCTAACAATCTCTTCAAGCTTCCTCTAGTCCTCACTCTTGCTCCAGATGCCCACAAACTCCCAAGGTATCTTCAATCGACCAAAAGACGCGACATGACGGCCATAAGATCATTATATACGATTCAGAATCGAAACGGCTAGGGTTCAGCTGAATCAGCGTCGACTCGCCGAGTCCCTATTTGGACTCGTCGAGTCCAGTCGCGTATCTGCGACCAAGACCATGGCCCTACTCGGTGAGTCATGCACCAACTCGCCGAGTCCCCCCCTAAATGTGCCCCAAAAATAATTTAAAGAAATACCTGAAATTCCGGGCTGTTACAACTCTCCCCCACTAGAACTAGACTTCGCCCTCGAAGTCTCATTCTGCGAATAACTCTGGATGTTGCTCCCGCATTTCTCTTTCCGGCTCCCAAGTCATCTCCGATCCCTTCCGATGTTGCCACTGAACCAACACCAGAGGTATCTCCTTGTTCCGTAGAACCTTGATCTTTCGATCCCTGATAGCTACTGGTCTCTCGGTGTAATTCAGACTCGCATCCACCTGAATATCTTCTAACGGAACCACTGCTGCCTCATCGGCTATACACTTCCTCAGCTGTGATACGTGGAAAGTATTATGAATCTGACTCAGCTCCGCTGGCAACTCCAACCGATAAGCTACCCGACCTACCCTTGTAATTACCTGGAATGGGCCTATGAACCGGGGCCCCAATTTGCCCCTCTTCCTGAACCGGATCACCCCTTTCCAAGGAGAAACCTTTAGGAGAATGAAGTCGCCGACCTGGAATTCGAGCTCGGACCGGCGTCTGTCCGCATAACTCTTCTGTCGGCTCTGGGCGGTCAATAACCTCTGCCTCACCCGTTGAATCTGTTCGGTCGTCTGAAGTACGATCTCTGTACTCCCCATCACTCTCTGTCCCACTTCTCCCCAGCAAATGGGAGTCCGACACCTCCTACCATACAACAACTCAAAAGGTGGCATACCAATGCTCGAATGATGGCTGTTGTTGTAGGAAAACTCAGCCAACGGCAGATGCGCATCCCAGCTACCCCCGAAGTCTAACACACACGCTCTAAGCATGTCTTCCAATGTCTGAATCGTCCGCTCGCTCTGACCGTCGGTCTGGGGATGGTATGCGGTACTAAAATGCAGTTTAGTACCCAACTCCTCATGGAATTTCTTCCAGAACCTGGAAGTGAAACGTACATCGCGGTCCGAAACAATCGAGGTCGGCACTCCATGCCGAGATACTATCTCTCTCACGTATAACTCTGCCAACTTCTCTGCTGATGAACTTTCGCTAATGGCAAGGAAGTGTGCACTCTTTGTTAGCCTATCCACAATCACCCAAATCGCATCGACTCCCCTGGCAGTTTTCGGCAATTTGGTGATGAAATCCATCGTGATCTGATCCCACTTCCACTCAGGAATCTCCAAGGGTTGCAACTTACCGTGCGGTCTCTGGTGCTCGGCCTTAACCCTACGGCAGGTCAAACACCTCTCAACGAACCAGGCAACGTCTCTCTTCATGCAAGGCCACCAGTACTCCTTTTTCAAATCCAAATACATTTTCGTAGCACCGGGATGGATCGAGAATTTCGATCTGTGTGCCTCCTCCATCAAAGTAACACGCGTACCGCCCATGAATGGTACCCAGATCCGACCCTGAAATGTCAGAAGTCCCCGCCCATCCGTAACGAACTCTGAAATCAACCCGACGACCCGCTCCTGTTTCTGCATCCCAGACTTCACGACCTCGGCCTGTGCCCCACGAATAGCATCTAATACCGGAGTCATCACCGTCAATCTCAAACACACGTCCCGCAATGGATTACTCTCCGCCCTACGACTCAATGCATCAGCTACCACATTAGCCTTGCCTGGGTGGTATAGGATCTCACAATCATAATCCTTAACCACGTCTAACCATCTCCTCTGACGCATGTTTAGGTTGGGTTGATCCATCAAATACTTCAAACTCTTATGGTCCGTGTATATGGTACAACGAACCCCGTACAGGTAGTGACGCCAAATTTTGAGGGCGAACACTACTGCCCCCAACTCTAAGTCATGCGTGGGATATCTCGCTTCGTGAGGCTTCAGCTGCCTCGATGCATAGGCTATCACATGGCCCCTCTGTATCAACACTGCACCCAGTCCTGAAATCGATGCGTCGCAATGTACGACAAAGTCCTCCATCCCCTCCGGGAGAGCTAATACTGGTGCTTCGCACAGTCTCTGACGAAGTGTCTCGAAGGAAGTCTGCTGCTCGGATCCCCATGAAAATGTAACACCCTTTCGGGTCAATTTGGTAAGCGGCACCGCAATCTTGGAGAAGTCCCTAATGAACCTTCGATAGTACCCCGCCAACCCAAGGAAACTCCTGATCTCCGAAGGTGACTTCGGTGCCTCCCAACTCATCACCGCTTCCACCTTGGCCGGATCGACCAATATCCCTGCCTGATTTACAACGTGCCCCAGAAATTGAACCTCCCGTAACCAGAAGTCACATTTGGAGAATTTTGCATATAGCTTCTCCGACCTCAGTACCTCAAGGACCTCCCTCAAATGTCCCTCATGCTGCTCCCTAGACCGCGAATACACCAGAATGTCGTCGATGAATACAATCACAGACCGATCCAGCATCGGCCTGCATACCCTGTTCATGAGATCCATGAACACTGCTGGGGCATTGGTGAGCCCAAAAGGCATCACCACGAACTCGTAATGCCCATACCGCGTCCTAAAGGCTGTCTTCTGGACGTCCTCATCCCCCACTCTTACCTGATGGTACCCTGATCTCAAATCAATCTTGGAAAACCAAGATGCCCCTTGCAACTGATCGAATAGATCATCGATCCTCGGTAACGGATAGCGGTTCTTAACTGTCACCTTGTTCAGCTCCCGGTAATCGATACACATCCGGTGTGAACCATCCTTCTTCTTGACGAACAGAATCGGTGCTCCCCACGGCGAGCTACTCGGCCGAATAAATCCCTTCCCCAACAACTCTTGAAGTTGCGAGGACAATTCTTGCATCTCTGGAGGTGCAAGACGATAAGGCACCTTCGCAATAGGCGCAGCCCCTGGAACTAGATCGATACCAAACTCCACTTGCCTCGCAGGAGGTATTCCCGGCAAATCCTCGGGAAAAACATCTGGAAACTCGCGCACCACTGGAACCTCCTTCAATGTCTTCGGTCTCTCGGATATCTCCCGCGTATCCATCACATACGCCACAAAACCGTTACACCCCCGCTGTAGGCATTGCCTCGCCCTAGCGGCCGAACAAAAAGCTGATCTCGAACGGGTACCCTCGCCGTATACCGTAAGAACTCCCCCACTAGGGTCTCGTATAGTCACCAGCTGACGCTCGCAGTCGATGACAGCGCTGAATCGGCTCAACCAGTCCATGCCTACGATGACACAGACATCCCCCATCGCAATAGGAATTAGGTCAATCGGAAACGCGACCCCGAAGATCTCTAGTACACATCCCCGAAGAACCTCCGTAGCACAAATCACCCTCTCAGCCGCAATAGAAACGCTCAAAGGCCGACTTAACGGCTCACGACTAATGCCGATGTGCTGACTAAAAGCTAACGATACAAACGATCTACTCGCACCCGAATCAAATAACACTAAAGCAGGCATAGAGTTCACAAGAAAAGTACCTACACATACATTAACATAAGCATAGCATTTCGACCTTTAAGTAAATACGTGAATGATAACATACCTGCCACAACATCGGGCGCAGCGCGGACCTCCTCCGCAGTCAGCTGAAAGGCTCTCCCGCGAGCCCTCGGGGCCTCGACCTTCGCCGGTCGGGTCTCAGTAGTCCGGGTAGTAGGTGTAGCTCCCTGACGAAGTTGCGGACACTCGGCCTTCCGATGGCCTGTCTGGTTGCAGTGAAAGCAAACCATAAACCCCTTAGGGCAATCCCTGGCAATATGTCCCTCCTTGCCACACTTGTAGCAACCACCAGCTCGACACACCCCCTCGTGACTCTTGCCGCACTTCACGCAAGTGCGACCCTTCGGACCTCCCATCCTCGAATCAGCGAACTTAGTCCGCTTGGCTGCCGGCTGAGACTGGGCCGACCGTCGATCCACCTGCCGAGACTCAGCCTCCTCCCTCGCTTGAGTCTCCAACTCGATCTCGCGCTTCCTGGCGTTCGCCTGAAGCTCAGTGAAAGTACGATAGGTGGAGTTTGACACAAACTCCCGGATCTCCCTCTTCAAAACACCCAAATACCGGCTCATCCGCGACTGTTCCGTAGATACCAGCTCAGGGCAGAACATTGCCCTCTCATGAAACTTCCGTGTAATCACTGCCACGGAATCAGTACCCTGCTTAAGGGTCAAGAACTCCTGAATCAATCACTCCCTCTCCACCGGGGGAACGTACTCGTCCCTGAACATCTTCGTAAACCTCTCCCATGTCACCGCCGTAATCTCTGCCTGAGTGAAGTTCGCCGTCACGAACTTCCACCAATCCTTCGCTCCCAGACGGAGCTGGTTCAAGGCGAACCGTACCCTCAAGTGCTCCGGGCACGAGCAAGTATAGAAGCACCCCTCGATGTCGGCGATCCACCTCATAGCTGCAATCGGATCCTGCGTCCCATCAAATTCAGGGGGTTTCGTGTTGCTGAATTCCCTGAATAGTAATGAATCACCCCCTTGCGGCCTAGCAGCAGCCACAGCTGCGGTAGCGGCAGCAACTGCAGCTTCAGTAAGTGCGGCGTACCGCTCCTCAAACTCCTCCATCAACGTGGTCTTAATAGACCCAAACATCTCCGGGATCTCAGCCCGGACCGCCGCAGCTACCTCTTCCTGAATAATCTGACGAATCTCCTCGTCACTCGCACCGCTCGAACTCGCCCCATTGCGTGTGATGACCATGATGTCTCTGAAATACAACATAAAATCATCAGAGACCCCACCAAGTACAATGGTACTCGATACGCGCCCTACTCAGTCTCCGATTTCCAGGGATTCTTACTTGGGTCTTCCACTGAGCCGGTGTCTTCGGTAGTACGGGCCCAATACTACCGACCACACCGTATCAGTATTCGTCCCAAGTCTTCCTCCCCAAATCCCGAATAATGAGTACTCTACCTCTAGTATGCACTATCTACTTGTATGCTGCCAAACCTCCCATATAAGCAATCTCCCTAGACTAAGGCATCACAAAACAGGCAATTCTAGTCCTATCATGTATACATAGTCTTCTAGCATGCATAACAATTCATAATTCAGTGCATAACATAACATCGTAAGGTATTCTGGGGATCTTTACCGTTCGGACGCTGGCTGCTCGTACACACTGTTCCATCCTTGTTTTACCGCCTTACCATTTATAAAATGTTGTGTCCTTATTATTTAAAAAGGTTTTTCCTCAAATCCCCGGTCTGAGTTCAGTTGCACCCAAAAGTACACCCGAATCCCTCAAACCAAGGCTCTGATACCAATTGTAACAGCTCAAATTTTCAAATAAAATTTTCATTTAAAACAAAACATCATTATTCGACAAAAGAGTTTATTCCAAGTTTATTGCAAAAGTATAAATAATAAATCTCCCAGATCTTCAACAATGGCAGTGTGTACGTGTCACGCCGGCGCCTTCCCACGGTCATCACTAGTACCTGAAAAACATAAACACAACTAGTAAGCATAAATGCTTAGTGAGTTCCCCAATATACGACTTACCCACATACGCCTTCCGGCCCGGACCATTCGGTCCACATAACATTGCCTTCCGGCCCGTAACATAATTGCCTTCCGGCCCGTAACATAATCGCCTTCCGGCCCATAACATATCGCCTTCCGGCCCGTATTAAATTGCCTTCGGGCCCATAGTATTTTGCCTTCCGGCCCATAGTAGTATAAAACATAACACATGTAACATAACGCACATAACACATAAGTCATACATCATACCGTTCTTTCTATCACATAAAGTCTCGCCTTCCGGCCCGTATAAGCATACATCACATATAAGCATTCATCACATATAAAGCATCTACCTCTCTAGACATAGCATAAATATAACACATACGACCTTCCGGTCTCGCAGTCAAACCCTTCCGGGTGAAGTATAGTGAGAAGACTCACCTCATAGTGTGCAAGCTATAAACCCTTCGAGCTACTCGCACTCGATCCGCTAATCTGCAGGCTCCCTATAATACCACATACCTTAATTAATGATCTTATCAAACAAGGCAACTGACCCTACCAAATTACACACAGGTCAACGGTCAACTTGACCAGACTCGTCGAGTGCAAAGGGCAACTCGGCGAGTATAGACACCCTGACTCCACTCGCCGAGTCTAAAGAACGACTCGACGAGTTCTAGTAGATCTTCAAGCTACTCGCCGAGTCTGAAGAACAACTCGGCGAGTCCTAGTGAATCTTCAAGCTACTCGCCGAGTCTGATCATTGGACTCGGCGAGTCCTCGCCATGCAGTCAATCCGCTGCCTCCTGTATTCGCATGATTTCGAAGTATATAGATATGGGGCTTCCTGGACTTTCACATATACTATTACAGGGGTTTTTAAACACTTATAACAACACTATAATCTAACAATTCCTTAAATGGGTTTCCTAAACCCTAAATTCGCATACAACGTAAAAGCTACAGATTATGATCCGAAGATTACCTGGAAACGTGTTCCCTGTGTCCCCAACCTCCAGTACTCGACTCCTTGGACTTCCTTTGATCACCACCTTGCCCCTCCTTGTCTAACAATCTCTTCAAGCTTCCTCTAGTCCTCACTCTTGCTCCAGATGCCCACAAACTCCCAAGGTATCTTCAATCGGCCAAAAGACGCGACATGACGGCCATAAGATCATTATATACGATTCAGAATCGAAACGGCTAGGGTTCAGCTGAATCAGCGTCGACTCGCCGAGTCCCTATTTGGACTCGTCGAGTCCAGTCGCGTATCTACGACCAAGACCATGGCCCTACTCGGCGAGTCATGCACCAACTCGCCGAGTCCCCCCCTAAATGTGCCCCAAAAATAATTTAAAGAAATACCTGAAATTCCGGGCTGTTACACAGTTCTCACTCTATCATTTGAAATCGGTAGGATTTCAATTCTCTCCCCCTTATTTGAAAACGGTAGGACTTCAAATCTCTCTCTAACAATTAGAAACATGTAGGATTTCGGAAATCGACCGCTCTCTCTATCAATAGGAAATCTATAGGATTTTAGGAACAAGTATGTTATCATATAATACGACCCATACGTGCTCGTTTATAACAAAATTGTTATTAGTACATTTCCTATCATCGAAATTCATGCATATCTGCTATTTGATACTAGTATCGATGGAAGCTTAATTGACTATAAGTTTAGAATCATACTAAACCATGAATCCTGCAACGAAAAGTAGAAGGCATCTTAGGAGTACTTTCCAATTGCCATCTCACCTTGAATAACCACGTCTTTCCCATCAACCTTATACCCATGACCATTAGAAGTTTCGATGAGTTTATCAGAATGGACTAATTATCGCCTCTCCGAGCCAAAGTTATATACTATGGGAAAGACATTCGACTACCTCCACCTAACGACGAAACCCTTGTGATTTACGAAGATAAATATAGGAAGAACCTAAGGGTCATTTCTTGCATGAAGGCGAGAAAGTGCTTATAGAAAAGATGCTTCGCTTTCTTAGCCCACATGATAGATAAGCAAGACAAGGGTAAGGAAATCAAAGATATTCCACAAGTTTGCGATTACCCAGGCATATTCCTAGAGGATCTACTGGGACTACCCTCAATCAAGCAGGTCGAATTCCAAATTGACTTAACCTCGGGTGTAGCGCTAGTGGCAAGACCTCCTTATTGCTTGGCTCCATCAAAAATGCAAGAACTGTCCGACCAACTCCAAGAACTAATTGACAAAGGATTTATCTGGCCAAGCTCCTCACCATGGAGTGCTCCGATGTTGCTTGTCAAAAAGAAGGATGAATCGTTCAGGATATGTGAGTTGAACTGATACCCACTCTCGAGGATCGATGACCTATTCTACCAGTTGCAAGGATCTCGCTACCACTTGGAAGATCAAACTAAGATTCGATATTCCTCAACTCAGAGTACAAGAAGAAGACACCCCCAAAACGACATTCATGACCTAGTACGGTCACTACGAGTCCCTGGTGATGCCCTTTGGGTTGACCCGTGCACGGAAAATATTCATGGAACTTATGAGCGGAGTTTGCAAACCCCATTTGCACATGTTCATGATCGCCTTTATTGACTACATTTTTAATATACTCTCGAACCAAGGAAGAACACGACCAACACTTGCGATTGATTCTAGAACTACTAAGGAAGGAGAAACATCATGTAGAATTCTCAACAAAGTGCAATTCCTTGGTCATGCGGTCAACAACAAAGGGATTAATGTTGACCCTACAAATATTGAAGAAAATACGGATTGGAAAGAACCAACGACACCAACCGAACGCTAATCATTAAGGCTTATGGGCTATTACCATAGATTCATTGAGAATTTCTATAAAATAGCCAAGCCTCCAACTGATCTGCCCAAGACGATAAGAAATCTGATTGGGGAGACAGTCAAGAGTCTGCCTTCCAGAGACTGAAATAATCGTCGCACGGTGCACCTATCCCGCCTTTCCTCAAAGGGAACGGAAGACTTGGCAGTATTCTATGATGGCTCTTGACAAGGATTAGGATGCATGATGATGTACAGGAATGAAGCCATTGTACACGCATCTAGACAACCTAAGCCAAACGAGACAAACTACCTTACCCATAACCTGGAATTAGGAGTGGTAGTGTTTTCCTAAAAGATTTGGAGGCACTACTTATACGGAACGAAGGGCGTCGTGTTTGCCAATCACAAAAGCCTCCAACATATCTTCGATCAGAAAGAGCACAACATGAGACAACGAAGGTAGGTAGAATTGGTAAATGATTACGAATGTGAAATTCATCGTCATCTTGGTAAAGCAAATGTTGTAGCAGATGCTTTGAACAAGAAAGAATGAGTAAAACCACTTTGTGTAAAGGCTCTAACCCTAACGATCCACTCTAATCTCACTACCCAAATTCAAGATGCCTAGTTGGGAGACTTCAACCCGGAAAATATCATGGGATAAAACCTGCAAGGTATATACAAGCAGATCAACGTCAAGGAAGATGGAACACAATAAACCAGGAACCGAATTTTGACCCCAAGGTTTAGTGAAGTCGGGAACTTAGTGTTAAACGAAGCTTATAAGCTGAGATATATTGATACATCTTAGGATCCGATATGATGTATGTTGATCTTAATAAGTTTAATTGGTGGCCTAACATAAAGGCGGAGATTGCCACGTACATTGTTCAATGGTTGACTTGCGTTAAGTCAACACAGAGTATCAAAAGCCAACAAGATTACTACAACAACCATCGATTCCGGAATAGAAATGGGAGCAGATAACCAAGGACTTCATAACAAATTTGCCAAAGACTTTGATGTGATTATGACACCACTTGGGTAGTGGTCGACCATCTAATAAAGTATGCTTATTTTCCAGTCATTGAAGAAATTGACAAGATGGAGAAACTCGCTAGGGTGTACATCAAGTAAGTAGTCAGACTGCACGAAGTACTAACATCTATTATCTTAGGACCGAGATAGCATATTTGATGTTAGATATTGGCAAACATTGCAAAGATATCTTAGAACCAAACCAGACGTGAGTATTGCGTATGATCCTCAAATAGATGGACAAAGTGTAAGGATGATACAAGCTATGGAAGTCATGCTCCATGCTTGTGTGAATTACCGCGGTAATGCGTAGCATATTTATTTATCGCTAGTCGAGTTTTCGTACAACAATAGATATCATACTAGCATACATGCTCCCTCATTCAAGGCCTTGTATGGACGCAAATGTTGTTCTCCGTTATGCTAGGCAAAAGTTGGAGATATCCAACTAGCTAGAAAGCATATTGGAGATACTTTACGTATTGGCCCCGAGATCATTCAGGAATCATGGGGAAGATCGTTCAGATCAAAGGAAGGTTAAAGGCTGCACACCTACAGTAAAGTTCCGATGGAACTCTCGTAGAGGGCCAGAGTATACTTGGGAACACAAAGATCAAAGGAAGCAGAAGTACCTGCAACTAAACAAAGATTCTCCCTCTACTAGTAGACCAAAATAATAGTAGAAACAATATAATTTCGGGACGAAATTTCCTTTAACGAGGAGGTAATGTGACATCCCAGAATTTAGGTCTGAATCTATAAACAGTCAAGTTGTTGCAAACCTTTTGTACCTCGACCGATTGAATATTAATGCATATTTTAGTAGAAATATAGTGTCATCTCAATTACAAATAGATATGAAATGGTATCTTATCTCGAACTATGGAAAATGTTGAACGAAACTCAAAGCACAAACTGTAACTCTATTTAACGACTGAAAAACAGAAATTTTGTATTAAGCGTTTGTGAACAAAGAAAATATTTTAGACTCGTAGTACATGTTTCCCTGATCGCAGATATATAAAGAGTGTCCAAAACAGAGTTCGTGTGCAAAAGATATGACCGTTTTAAGAAACCAAACCGGTATAACCCTGACCTTATCTGATTTCATAAACTGTATCGATTCGTTAATCCATTTGCATACCTCGGACAGAAATTGTAAAAGTCTTTTTTTTTGGACTCAGATTATAGTCTAATATTTTATTTAATACTCGATATATTTTTAGTAAAAATATTTATAAAATTTAGAAAAAAAATCGAACGTTTCAGATCAATTAGACGCAGAACTTCAAACACGATTCTTCCGGAGTTCTAAAACTCGGAAAAAATATTCCGTTCAGGTTTTTAAAACACAGGAATTAAAATTTATCATTCGACACAATTGGAAAAATTACGCGACATAAAAAATCGAAACCAAAATAATTTATATGACATTTTAAATGTCAAAAGAAATATTACACTTTTTAGTCAAAGAAAAAAAAAAGAAAAATAAATAATAATATATGTATATACATGAGATACGAGTCACATGATCTCTCTCTTACTCTTACGTCTCTCTACCTCTCATGTCCCTATACTTCTTTGACTTGTGAAAGTCAAATGAGTTTATTAAGAAACATGCTAAATTACTTTCCTTCTGGATCAGATGGTAATATACGAAAATATGAAGCTTTTGTTTTCTTCTTCTTAAACCTATTCCAAACTTCATCACCCAGCATCATAAGAACGACCGTGTACAACTCATTTGAACGCCAAATTAAACACTCCAATGTTTTGTTATTTATCTATTCATGAGTGAACAAGACCACCTCCTTGGGTTTCTTTTTCATTTTCTGGCAACCCAAACCACCACAGTCGGCCACCACTCTGTACTTCCACCATTGTTAGAACAAACATCACCAGCCTCCATCCTTCCCCTTGGACTGTGACTAGCAGCCACCAAAGACCACCCACAGCCACCACCGAGCTGGTGCCAAGCTGCATCTCCGCTCCTTCCCTCTTTTCTGTTGACCGAAGCAGGAAAACCAGCAGTGGAGCTGCTACCCACTGTCGTCGAAAAACACCACCACCAAGGGTGGCTAAGGACCACAGATAGTGAGGCCACCGGAAAACCACCAGGGACTACCGGAACATCATTGCGGCCACACCCATCTACTCTCCAGCCATCGCCAATCAACCCACTACCCACAACCCTTTCATTCTCCTTCTCTCTCGTCAAACCCGTCGGAGCAGGAAAGCAAAAGCAGCAGTGCTGCCATCGCCGTCCTCCGGCGCCGCTGCTGTGGAATCCCGTCAGCCACCACAAACCTCTTGACACCATTACCATTTTCTGCCGCTATTGGTAAGCCACTGCCATTCTCTCTCTCTCTTTATATTCTTGCTACGAGTCCCATTGTTGATTACACTAGACGTCAAGAGACCCAGCAAATGAGTCTCGTATTTGTTCCATGCTCGAACTGTAAACGCGATGGAAGGAAACAAAATGGTCTCGTGTTCTTTGTTTCTTTCTTCCCACTCACGATTTGAAGATTGAACCAGGGAGACAATCACAATTCAAACATTGACTAATTTTATTTAAAATAAACCCTCAAGTTGTTGATTTGTACGACAATGGCCCCTCCACCCGAAAAACCCAGTAAATGTGTTTATAATCATGCTGAATATATATATCGGCTATGGAATACGCATATAAAATATATATCTAGTTTTAATATTTAATATTGTCAAAATAATATATTATAAACCGATTTCTTTACGATGTACATGCGTTTAAAAATATTATTAGTCATGTGCATAATTTATTTCACTTACATCGAGCATGTACAAACATATTTGTGAATTATATATGTACAATTTATAACAATTATATCTTAGAAAAAATTCATGCGTGTGAAGAAGCATTTTATCTATTTAAGCGAGTGACATACATTTTTACGGATTTATCGATCTTATTCAGCTTTTATAGTGAAACTTTACCGTATAACCTAGTTAATGGCCTCTATAGTGAGACAGTATTCATTACCTAAGTTTAAACACTAAGTATTCCCATTTAACTATAACCGTTAATCCTCAGAGCGAGATACGTATGTATAGATCTATACGGGTTGACACCCCCACCTGCGGTTGCTAGCTACAACCTCGACTGATCAATCGAAGCAGGTTCATATTTATCTTTAGTATAACTACAACGTCTAATGAAGCGTCGTGCAGGGATTATAACTGGTCACATAGCTCGGTTATAGGACTCACTATAGGCATTAACCAGACTCTTTAACTAGAAACCACTGATTCGGTTTCTCTGTGTATCAAGCATTTTAAGTATGGATTTACTTATGGTATAACTCTTTATCAAGCATTTTATGTATGGACTTACTTATGGTATAACTCTTTATCAAGCATTTTATGTATGGATTTACTTATGGTTTAACTCTTTATCAAGCATTTTAAGTATGGGTTTACTTATGGTTTAACTCTTTGTTAAGCATTTTAAGTATGGGTTTACTTATGGTTTAACTCTTTGTCAAGCATTTGAAGTATGAATTTACTTATGGTTTAACTCTTTACCAAGCATTTCAAGTATGGATTTATCTATGGTTTATCTATTTATCAAGCATTTAAAGTATGGATATACTTATGATTTATCTCTTTAACAAATATTTCAAGTATAGATATATTTGTGATTTAACTCTTTATCAAACATGGTTTTAACCACAAAAGAAATACTTTCTAGACTTATAAAGTATCATTACTGCGGTTAGCAGAAAACCTATAACTCTCACCAACCTTTGTGTTGACCCTCAAATCACATGTATTCTCAGGAGATCAGTAAACCGGCGTTTAACAGAAGATTTTTTCATGGATTCTCGGGCAATCTAGTCTTATTTAGTTTTTGTTATGTCGACCTACTTGTTAAGGTGAATTTATGAACCTATTAATATATGTATGAAACTTGTATTTGAACTTTAAATTTGAATGTAACTGCTATGTTGTTAGTGTTGTAACTTGTGATGTATATTCAATTTGCTTGGGATCCATGAACTAAGTCGCACAGCCCGGCGTATTCTGCCGCCTCGCCCGGGGGTGTGACAGCAGACTTGGTCAATCTATCGACGATGACCCATATGGTATCAAGTCCACCCGTTGTCTTGGGCAACTTGGTTATGAAATCCATAGTGATCCGCTCCCACTTCCATTCTGGAATCTCTGGTTGTTGCAGTAAACCAGAGGGCTTCTGATACTCGACCTTAACCTTTGCGCAAGTAAGGCATTTACTTACGAAGGTAGCAATCTCTGCTTTCATATTAAGCCACCAGTATAGCTTTTTAAGATCCAGATACATCTTATCTGAACCTGGGTGGATGGAATACTGAGTGTTGTGCGCCTCGGTCATGACCAAGTCTCGGAAACCACCGTGCTTCGGTGTCCAGATCCGGCTCATGAAATATAAGGCTCCGTCACCCTTGGCTTCTAAATTCTTGTCCATTCCTCTAAGGGATTCACTCGTCACATTTTCAGGTTTCATGGCTTCAAGTTGGGCTACCTGAATTTGCTTAGACAAGTGTGAATGGGTGGTTATTGACAATGACTTGACTCTGCGACCATAATATTCCTTCCGACTTAGGGCGTCTTCTACTACGTTGGCTTTACCCGGATGATAACGAATATCGCATTCGTAGTCACTGAGTAGCTCGACCCACCGTCATTGTCTCTTGTTGAGGTCCTTCTGATCGAATATGTGTTGTAAACTCTTGTGGTCGGTAAAGATAGTGCTTTTCGTTCCATATAAGTAATGTCTCCAGATCTTCAGAGCAAACACCACTACTCCTAGTTCAAGATCGTGGGTCGTGTAGTTAACTTCATGTGTCTTCAACTGTCTGGAGGCGTAGGCGATGACCTTACCTCGCTGCATCAGAACACACCCGAGCCCTTGGTTCGATTCATTACAATAGACTATGAAGTCCTCTATCCCTTCGGGAAGAGATAGTATTGGTGTGGTGCACAAGGCTCGCTTGAGCGTTTGGAACGCTCTTTCTTGTTTCTCTTTCCAGTCAAAGGCCACGCCTTTCTGGGTCAGGGTTGTAAGAGGTTTCGCTATTCGGGAGAAGTTCTGTATGAATCTGCGGGATTAGCCAGCGAGGCCTAGAAATTGACGAATTTCAGTAGGGGTCTTCGATGCTGACCAGTTCTCAATGGCTTTAATTTTGGATGGGTCCACGTGGATTCCCTCTTCGCTCACCACGTGTCCTAAGAATTCGACTCTTCGGATCCAAAATTCACATTTCGAGAACTTCGCATAAATTTTCTCCTTTCGTAAAGTTCCTAGAACTTGTTTCAGGTGATCACCATGCCCTTCCTTACTTCGGGAGTAGATCAGGATGTCGTCAATGAAAACGATGACGAACTGATCCAAGTAAGGTCGACATACTCTGTTCATCAGGTCCACGAAAACTGCGGGCGCATTGATCAATCCTAATGGCATCACTACAAACTCGTAGTGTCCGTAACGAGTTCGGAAGCCTGTCTTTGGAACATCCTCCTCTAGTACTCGTAACTGGTGATATCCAGATCTCAGATCAATTTTGGAGAAGTAATTCGCCCCTTGCAGTTGGTCAAATAGATCGTCTATGCGAGGCAGAGGGTAACGATTTTTGACCGTCAGTTTGTTGAGTTCTCTGTAGTCAATACACATACGGAATGATCCGTCTTTCTTCTTAACGAAGAAGATCGGTGCTCCCCAAGGTGAGAAACTCGGTCTTATAAAGCCCTTGATGAGTAGTTCGTTAAGTTGACCAGAGAGTTCCTGCATCTTAGCTGGTGCTAAGCGGTAGGGAGACTTGGCTACCGGGGTAGCTCCTGGGACTAAGTCGATTCTGAACTCGACCTGTCGTTGCGGAGGTAATCCAGGTAGCTCTTTTAGGAAAATGTTGGGGAAGTCGCTCACTACCGGAATGTTCTTTAGTTCTTTCGTTTCGAGGTTCGTGTCAACAATGTGAGCAAGGAATGCATGGTATTCTTTACGCAGATATTTTTGTGCTTGAATACTTGATATAATACGGAGACTCACACCGGGTTTGTCACCGTAGACGATAAGAGTTTCGTTAGACGGGAGGTTTAGGCGGACTGCTTTCTCGAAGCACATGATGTCGGCGCGATGAAGACTCAACCAATCCATGCCGATGATAACGTCGAAGCTTTTAATCGAGACCGGCATAAGGTTGATTGGGAATGAATGGTTATCTAGTGTTAGGGTACATCCTAAGTATATGCTACTGGTGTTTTCTGTTTTTCCATTAGCCATTTCTATTGTGAATTGTTCTTTAAGTGCGTGTGGTTCACGAATCTTCGCTCCGCTCCACTATCGAACAGAATGCATGCATAGGAGTTATCGAGGAGGAACGTATCAGTCACCATTGTCGGGTCAGCAACTGCTTCCCCGTGGCCTATAGCTAGTACCCTCCCTGCTCCTCCAGCATTCTTCGCTTTGGGGCAGTCCCTCTTAAAGTGGCTTGCTTCGCCACATCCATAGCAGGTCGGGCTTGTACCAGAGCCGGGGACTTGGGTGATCGGTTGTGCCGGGAACTTACAGAAACGGACGCTGTGTCCTTTCCTGTTGCAGTTAGAGCACTGCATTTCACGGCAGGGGCCGTTGTGGTGGAAGTTGCATTTGTTGCACTTAGGCAAACTTCCAGCATTCTGTCTCACCGGAGCAGTATCAGCAGCAGGGGTTATCGCGGCATGAACAGCCACAACTTGCTGCTTTTTAGCAGCTCTCTGTTTCTTCTTGTCTTCCCAGAATTTCCGCTTAGTGTCAGTGGGTTTGGAGGGTTCCGGGATGGCTAGGGTTGTTGTGGTTACAGGGGTTTTGACTCCATGGTCAATGAGTCATTGTGCCAATCGCTTGGCACTGTCGAAGGTAGCGGGGTTTGATGATAGGACATTCCCCTGATACAGAGGCACTAGCCCCTATATGTACCTTTCGATCTTTTTCCCTTCAGTGGGAACCATATTGGGGCAGAGGGCCACCAGTTCGCTGAATCGGGCAGTATAAGCGACAATGTTGGTGCCCTTCATGGTCAGGCTCCAAAGCTCCTTCTCCAATTTTTGGATCTCGCCCCTCGGGCAGTATTCCTCAATCATGAGGTCCTTCATCGTTTCCCATCCTATTTCGTTGGCTACGACGAGGGTTAGAGCTTTAACGTGGCCGTTCCACCACGTCATGGCCTTTCCTTCAAAGGTGCATGCGGCATATTTGACTTTGCTCGCAGCAGGGCATGAATAAATTTCGAAGACTGATTCAGTCTTCTCGAACCATTGCGAGAGGGCAATGACTCCGCCGGTCCCATGAAAGGACTTCGGCTTGCAGTTGGTGAAATCATTGTAAGAGCACTCTCTCGAGCGCATAGGAGTTTCAACCGGAATAGAGTTAACAGGGGTCCCACCTTTGCTGGCATCAGTAGAGTGATACTGTGCCATGGTAGTTTCCACTGCTGCAACTACAACAGCATTTAGGGCTGTTGTATCGATGATCGGAGGTGGAGGAGGCGGTGTAGGTGTAGGGTTATTCCGGGGAGATTTGCGAGGAGGCATCTTTTAGCTATAAGTTTATAAAGATAAGCAAGGTGGTAAGAATCAATTTGTAAGTAAGGTGTGAGTGACACATGGACTAACTAACCATAGCCCAACAGTTGAATGAGTGTTTGAGATCATAACAAGGGAGATTAGTAGGAAAACACAAGTGTAAAGATTCTTCCCACAGAGTAGGTAGTTGTCAATAATACTGGTATTACTGATGTAATGAGTTCAATGAAAATTGACCTAACAGTAGGTCTTACATCATACCATACAGAAAGTTTGACAGTTCTTAGATTCCTAATTAGAGTACTGAAAGTTAGGAATATTTTACAGACAAGTGCTACTTAGAGCACAGATGTTAAAGGCTAATCCTTAACCAAAAAGATAAAGATGTACTAGACATCATCTAACGGCGATGAGTATTCCTCGGGAGAACCCTGAGGTCTTTCATTTGACGGATCACCTCTTGAAGGTGTCGTTCATGAACCCTTTGACGAGCTCGAAGTTCCATGACCTCTGCTTAAGAGGCAACCAGATGTTGCTGCAGGGTTTCATTGGTTCTCCGGGTCCGTTCCATGTCTTCTTCGAGACGGCGGATGCGGACTGTGTTGACACCAGAGTTGGCATCAATCTCCACGACCCGGTAGATGGCCGCTCAACCTTGTTCGTCATTGCGAGCTATTCTGCGGATTATGACGGGCAAAGCTCGATCCGCAGAGCCACCATCGCTAACGTGGTAAAAGGTTCGGTCCCCAAAGTAAGGTAAGGGTTGACCTTGTTCGTCACTCCAGTGATTCAAGTTATTTACCCACAAGGGAGTGGGACCTAGAAAAGCTGGTCGAGGGTTGTTGTTTGGGGCTTGTCCTACTAGAGGTAGGTTGTTGACTTCGGGCTCAGAGTCCGATCCATCCGAGAAGCCTTCAACTTGATGATCATCCAACGGAATTTGGTGCTCATCATCGGAATCTGCTTCGAGCCATCCTGCGTTTCCTTCATTTGGAAAGTACGGGTCACCGTGATGGAATCTAGCCATTTAAATCTACGCGAGAAGAGAGGTATAAGGATATAGTATATATGTAGCTAGTAGTACAAAATACACCTATAGTATTTTAAGTTTAGGTTCTACTGATCTTCTTGTGGTTTTGTTGGTAAGTTTTTAGACTTGTTAACACATCACAACCATTCTAGGGCATATGCTAATCACTCCTCGGACCATCATAGTTGATCAGGCTATGCCATTCCCAGGATTGACCATACATCCCCGAGCTTACCTGTGATATTTAACAATCGTAATACTTTTGTTCTTGTCATTGTGACACTGATTTCAGTATCAATGCAGACTAGTATACTTAATTAAATATCTTAGTATTTAAAGTATAGACTCTTGGTCAGAGTGTTTTAATCCCAAATGGGTTTATAGTTTAGTATATCTTTTATGTGTTGATAGTTGATTCACTATAAACAATGCTCTGATACCAATCTGTCACACCCCAAAACCAAGAACGGCAGAAACGTTCTGGGGCAGAGGACGTCATGTAAAGTATCACAACACAGTAAATGTAAATAAGAAAACAACATCATCCATTGCATTAAATATATAATGTTAATACAAGCATGTTCTGTACACTTATAGACACCAAAAATAATGTAAATCAAAATAATAAGATGAGTCTTGGATGCGCTCCATCTTCTCAAAAGCTGGCCTTGGTACCTGTCTACTGATGACCTAAGAATACAAGTTATTTTGAAAGAGTTTATCAGCATTAAGCTGGTGAGTTCATAAGTATTTTAGTGTCGGTATTTGTCATCCAAAAACGTTTGAACATGTATCAAGTGTAAGTTTGTAAAATGTAAGTAAGTGTTTGTAAGTGTTTGTACAAGTTTGAATCTCTCAGAAAAACCTATATTTTCTATTAAAGTAGCCTTCTACCAAGGCTTAACTGTTTTGTATGCTCGTTTGTTGTAAAAGTGTGCAATTTCCCAAGTGTAACTATCATTTAACAAAATATAGTTTGTACATTAAAGTTTAAGTGAAACAATCACTAAAAGTATGTAATGGGTAAATTATTGTAGTACTGTAGTGTTGTATTATAGGAACTACTGCTGTACTAACTACCTTAAACCGGATTTATATTAAGGTATCATGTGATAAATTGCACCATACTATCGATTGGTAACAACGACATACGAATGGTCGTAATAACGGAATGACGTTTGGCACCCGCAGACTTGCAGGTCCGGCTGTAGCTAGCAGCAAGGTGTAGGATAGTCAATCCAGTATAGATCTATACGCAAACTCACACTCTCCCTCCAAGAGAATTCTGGCTACAACTCGGGCCATGACAATTAAGGCATGCTCCGATACAGTGGATCACAATTGTTAACGTATTCTTGTATATGTAATGTAATGAACTGTTCTAGTATAGTTGTATATGTTCTTCCTCTAGTATAGTTGTATATGTTCTCTATCTAGTATAGTTGTATATGTTCTCTTTCTAGTATAGTTGTATATGTTCTCTTTCTAGTATAGTTGTATAAGTACTCGTAGTAATAAGTATTAACTCATGAATGAACTGACTCATTTATCTAGAAATTGTAGTAGTATGATCCTATGTTACCCCGATAGTAACTTACTGATGATGTACTGATAAGTATGAATATGGAAGTACTTTTATGTCTATACATGTATATTTTATATATAACTAATATTGAAACGACCTTCGGACGGTTATCCGAAATCCCACCAGACCACATCCAAATCGAGAAAAAGGAAATAGGGCGGATAGCCTTCCTAAGCCCTTTAAACATTTCTTATATATCTATACATATATGGGCATGCAATTTATAAGAAGTAAAACAAAGTTTAATAAAAGCATTTGATAAGTAAAAGAGTTTGTAAAACATTTTGAAGTAAAATAGTTTGATAAACAGTTTGAACAGTGATAAAATCATTGGTTTTCTAGTTATTAATCGCATGTGATTAACGTAATCACATGTGATTGATGTAATAACTATAATTATTTAACTTGTATCCCCCCCATAAAGTATTTAAAACATTTAAAAGCATTTCAAAGGTTAATTAAAGGGGTATGAACTCACTTGTGGTGAGTGGATTGGATTGAAGTATCGGATACCGTGCTAGGTGGCAAACGGAGACTTGTTCATACGCACGAGCCTAGTTATCATATAATGAGCATATATATAACTAATTAGCCAAATAATAACTTAAAAAATAAGTTGGGACACTCAAGAACATGTAAACACTTTGTATAAGTTTTATAGGTCCTAAGGGTTGCTTCTAGGTTGTTATGGGACAAGGCTAAAGGGGTTTAAAGCTTCCAAGGACCTTGTATAAGTGTTTACTACTCAATAAACTCCACACAAGGAGTTTACAGTCGTAAACCCTTGAGTTTACGGCCGTGAACTCAAATCTTGGTGGTTATGTGTGTTTTGAAGTGCTAAATGATTTCTAGAATAAGCCTAGCTTGGTGGTTTAATCCTTTGGGTAGTTTAGGGGCTTAAAATACTCCTTTGAGTAGTTTACGGCCAAAAGACCATTTCTTTTGGATTTTAAAACTGTAAACTCTCAAGGTATGGGTGTTTTAATTCTTTCAAGTCTCTTGCACAAGTAGGATAACTTCTAGGCTTTTGTTTAAGGCTAAAGGGGATCCTAGGCACACTTTGGTGCCCTGATTTAGAGTTTACGGCCCAAGAGTATTCCTTGGCCGTAAACTCCCTTTAAGGGGTGTTTTTGATGTGTTAATGTCCCCATATTAGCTAGAAGTAATTGAGGGTTAAAGTCTAAAGCCTTTAGGAGTGATTAGGGCATGTTATGTCCCTTGAATTTGGAGTTTACGGCCTAAGACTTTCTTGGGCCGTTTACTCCTAAAGCATGTGTTCTTGATTTTTTTCTAGCCTTAAATGTACATACATATTATCCTAAGCTAGTTACCTAACAAGGAAATGGGACTAGATAGCCTTTAAGCCTCGTTTTGGAGTTTACTCCCCAAGAATGTTCTTGAGCGGTAAACTCCCGAATCTCACATATTTGACATGTAATCTATGTTATTAAGCATATAACAAGCATTAAATAACAACTAGAGAAGTGTACTCACGATTTGGGATGAAAACCCGAAGATCCGTGAGAGAGAAAATGGCTTTTCTCTAGTTGGAATTGTGAATAATGAATGAATTTAGTTCAGAAATCTATTTATAGTCCTGAGATATTTTTGACAAAAATATTTTTATTCCTGAAATGATTTCCAATATAACAGGGTGTTGGAATAACAGTGTTGCACAAAACCGTAGTGCATCCACTCTCTTGATATTTACTGAAGTGTAAACCCTAAATTACTCCAACTTATACGAAAAGTCTGAAAATCGACTATGACTGTTATAACTTCTATTGAAGTGATATTGTTTGTATAGAATGGAAATTTCGGGTTGTCACACTTTGTATGTCTGTTGTTTGAGCTTAAAAATTGAATGCAAATATTGATTTCAGATGATTGGATAGAATGGCTTGATTAGTTGGTACACTGATTAAACCTCCTGATGCCCAAATGTTGCTTGTGTTGTGTTCTGTGGGACTCATACTAATGTGAGCTAATTATTTCATGAATATGTTAAGTTGAATGTTGCTAAGGTTAAATAATCTCAGACTAATGGATTTGGCCCTATTGCACAACACTTGTCTGAGTCCAAAACGTTGCCAGGATGACTCTTTTACTCAAAGGATTATCTAAGTTTTGTCGTATGTGATTGTATTCATGAGGTAGTTAGCTGATGTTAGTGGCCGTCCATTTAAGTGTTGGTATATTTAAGTGTTGGAAAACTATCTATGTGTTTACTAAGTGTGATAAAATTACATGTTAATGTAATAGCGTCATTTAAGGCAAAAATAAATTTTAATTCGAGAATAAAATCATTAGATTTTACATATTCGAGATTGATATTAATCTGTGGGATATCATATTTCATACTATAGTTACCTGCAAAGTCTAGAAATTGAATACCTGTTGGTTCCAAGTAATGTGTGATAGTTATTAATCTGTGTTCGATTGTTCTTGTCATTAATTTATATGATAACTCTTTGTGATATAATTTTGGTGCTAGATGATAAGATATAACACTTTTAGTTGCTCCTGTATCTACTAATGTTGTTAAATCTAAAAATGTATTATTTTCTAACCATAATCTACATTGTAGGTTTATCATGTTAGGTGATCCATCTGTTTGTATTAATGTATGTTCATTTGTTATTAGAGACATTTGGTTTATTTCATTTACTTTGTTTTCCTCAATATTGATCTTTTTCTTTTCATCTAACAAATCTTCTAAAATACTCATTTTATTTTCTAAAGTTTGTATTTTAAATTTATGTAATTCGGCTATTATTTCTAATTTTTCTATTTTTTCCGATTGTAACCCGATTTTTACTCCTTTATTTTTTTTTTCTGTTTTTTCTTTATTTATTTCTAAATTATATAGCTTTTTAAGGCATATATAACATATTTCTGTGAAACATATGTTACATTGTGATATTTTTTCTATACTAGGGTAATATCCATAATTATAACATTTTATATAGTTATTTCCTCGTTTATTTATCTAATTGTGTTGACATTCTTCTTGTTTTGTATTTACGTATGTATATGTTATTTTTGTTAAATGTTTATCATTATCACTATCACTATATATAGTGTACATTGATTCATTATCAGAATTTAGAGGTTCTATATTATATTCTCTTATTTGTTCTATTAAGTTGCTTTTTTTCTATATTTTTATTTTTGTTTGAGCATTTATTATCTAAATGTTTAACATCACCACAAATAAAACATTTACAATTTCTTGTTTGTGGCATTTTTACATATTTATTTTTATAGTAAGGTTTATTTCCTTTTTTATATGATGTGCTTTTGCGTAATTTCTTTTTTCTTTCATAATATCCATATGCTTGAGGTGTATAAATTGCTGATTTACAAAATGCATAAACATTTTTCTTTAATTGTTCTTGTAAAGCTACCTATTTACACTTATCTTCTAATATAGCAAATTATATGTAATCCTAGGTCCTATTCCTAGGTTTTTCTGTTCTCTATATTATTGTTTCCATGTTTCATGTATATACCTTCCTAAATCTCCTGGAAGTTTTATAAAATATTTATCACATAAATTATCATCCATTGCTTGCCCAGTTTGTGATGATAATCTAGTAAAATCTAATGTGAATTCATTAATATATTTCATATCTGATATACTTAATTGTTCAAGCTTTCTAATAGTTGTATCTTGTATTAATGTATTATTTTTTGTTGGGTCTACTTCTAAAGTTAATGTTCTTATTTTACTAGTAAAATTATATCGTTTATCACATTAGGCTTTTAACTTATTAATTTCATCTGGATCTTGGGCTTTTTTACTTTGCCAAATACCCAAGGCTATTGGGCCTAATGTTGTTTCTAAATAAGCAAACATGTTCATACTATCTTTTTTATTGGTTTCCCACATTCTAACAACTACTTGTTCCCATGAAAAAATTTCATCCATCCAAAGTTGTGGTTTTTGTTTTTCTAATAATAACATGCTTCCACTATATATATTTCCAATTGGTAATCGGCTACCTTTTCCTTTATAACTAGACTCCCCGGTATATGTAATTGTTGGCTGTGACCATATTTCTCGTCCTACAAAGCTAGATTGAAAATAATATTTTGAAACAAAAAATAAAAATTCTTGAAGCAAAAAATGTACAGGTTATGCAAAGGAATGAGAAAAAGATGAAAATTTAAAAACAACTATATATAGAAATTATGAATGTTTTAAAACTCGTATTTTAGATCTCCATTGGAGACAAATGTTAAGACCGGTACTTGATCAGTTCAAAGAATTTGAGCAAATGGTATCTCAAAAAAATTGTATAGAATTTCCAGTAATTCTATATAAATTACAGCATAAGATTGTACAGATTGCTTTTCAAGAAATCAATTATAAAGGAGTTACAGTAATCCAAAGATTGAATGATGAAGGTGAAGATACTCCCATACTCTTGTTACAAATAAACCTAAAGACTACAGACATGCCGGAAGAATAGATAATTAATTTTTATCACAATGGAATGATCGATTACTTAGAATTTTGCCTCAATAGCAACACAGAAAGTCTTCTTAATAAATTAAGAAAAAAAATTTATTTTAACAGTCGGAAACATCGCCTCTTACAGCATCAGTCCAATTATTGAGTGCAATTTTTTTTCCTTCTTTTCCAGCGGCAGATGAGTATACATACAAACCTGCTAGAAAAATGATCTCCATCACCCAAAGAACAGTACAACATGGTTATCTTAAAAAGTTATCACGCAAACAAGAAATTGAGTTTGGAACTCTACAGAATCTTTCAAATGAAGATATATGCACAGCTCAAAAAACACCTTTACTATCAGCAAGTTTTCGTTGGGAAAATTATAAACTCCTGGCAGAAGGACACTACTTACAAATTTGGTCTCATCAAAATTGGCATATGCTCTTGCCATTCAATGGTGAAGGAGATACATTATTGAGACTAGAAGATATCTTGAACAATGGAAAAAAGATTGACACAGACCCAGGATCACCAGTTTCTATTGACAGTACTCATTGGGATTTCTAGCAAGTGATGATTTTTCAACAGAGGATACAAAGAGATAAGTATGAACATATTTGAGGGCTATTCATGAAATTATAGTTGTTGTATAGAATTATCATTTCCTACTTTTTACAGATGTGCAATCATTTTCTTTCAAATATGTAATCATAAGATCTGTAGTCGTTTTCTACTTTATATGATCTATACGATTTGTCGATCGAATATTTTGTCATTGTAAATATTATGCTACCCTTTGCCCATATAAAGGGTTGCAGACGATTGTAAAATGCATCGAATATCCATAATAAAATTTTGGTTTTATCAAATTCCACCATGTCTCTCTAAACACTCTCTTTCCAATTCTCTTAACCTATCTCTTACATTCCTAATTCTTTCAAGCACTTCATATTATATCCCTTATATATATATATATATATATATATATATATATATATATATATATATATATATATATATATATATATATATATATATATATATATATATATATATATATATATATATATATAAAGAAGCTATCGTTGCACATACAACTCTAGTTGCTTTTCCTAGCCTTGTAAGTCTACTCTTCTTGATTTTATTTTATGTTTATATTTCGTTTATGGTTTAACGGTAAACCCGCAAAAAAACCGTCATACCCCTTAATTTGGAATATATATATATATATATATATATATATATATATATATATATATATATATATATATATATATATATATATATATATATATATATATAGGGTTAAATTCATGTGAGACAGCCTAATTTTGTGAGGCCGTGAGATGCAATCCTAGCCACTCATTTATTAGATAATACAAAAACATTTTTAAAATGCAAAATAATTGAAAATTTTTGAAAATTTTTTTCCAATATTATTTTCGGAAAATATATTTTCCAAAAAAAAATACCAAAAAAATAAAAAATAAATACAAAAAAATACATTTTTTTACATATTTTAGTAGAATATTTAGAATATTCCACATATCTGGCAAATCTAGTATAATATTCTAAACATTTTAAAAATCATATTAAAATATGCACAGTGTAATATTCTATTAGAATATTTCACGTATTTTAAAAAAATGTAATTTTGTTTATTTTTTTATTTTTTTAGTTAAATAAAGTTCCGAAAATAATAATTAAAAAAAAAGAATTTTTGGATTTTTCCTTTTATTTTGCATTTTAAAATTATTTTTAGAGTTGGTCTCACGGTCTCATAAAATTAACATGATCTCAAATGAACCTGAATATATATATATATATATATATATATATATATATATATATATATATATATATATATATATATATATAGGGTGATGTTCAATAAAGAACCATAAATAACCAAAAAACCAATCTTTTTTTCAACTTTTAGAATTTAGTTTTTATAAAAAAAAGAAACTAAAAATACAAAAAATCATAACTTTTTATTCTTTCTCCAATGATATAAAATTCGATTTTTTTTACGTCAAATTCACAGTGTGAATCTTTGAAAATTCACAACGTGAATCCGAATTCACACGGTGAATCCGAAAAATATGTTTCACATTCACTATGTTAATATATGAATTTAGATATTTTTAGATTTTTTTTTTCGATAAAGAATAAGCTCTAGAAATTGAAAAAAAAAATTGATTATTTGAAAAACCAATAATTATAGTTCTATATTGAACTTTTCCATATATATATATATATATATATATATATATATATATATATATATATATATATATATATATATATATATATATATATATATATATATAGGGGAGGGTTCATGCGAAAATGCAAATAATTTGCGAAAACGCGAAAACAAGAAAAACCTATGATATTATGTCACCTCAACATTATATTTTGGAAAATAATTCATCCAAAATTTGAAATACATGATGATAATCGATGATAGATGATAAACTGTTTCATATTACCAAAGTATGATTTTTAACATTTTTATTATGAAAACATGAATTTAAAAATGATTAAGGACGTGAAAAAAATATAATTATAAAAACCGTCTTTAAATCTATATTACCATAACACCATCCAATGTAAACTTACTATCTTTAATTTATTGCTAATAAAATTATTTTTTTGTAGTACATGTGTTTAATTTTCATAAGATAAAATCTGTTTTCGCGTTTTCGCAGAATATTTATATTTTCGCATGAACTTACTTCTATATATATATATATATATATATATATATATATATATATATATATATATATATATATATATATATATATATATATATAAGAGTATCGGTAGGCCTGGCAATGGACCGAGTTTTGACTCTGATCCGATCCAAACCCTTAAGAATTATATGGGTTTGGAGCATAGTTTTTGATTCATTTACCCGTTAACGACCCATACCCGCTAACCCTTTTATTAAAAGGGTCGGGTATGGATCATCACCGATCCACTCTGTTTATAACCCGCCCCGTATAATTTTTGAATTATTGCTTTATATTTTATATTGCTTAAAGTTTAATTTTAATTCCAATCGAAAGTCCGAAGGGAAAATGCTAAAGTCCAAACTGTTTATATATAAGAATTAAGGAGTCGACTTCTAGACTTTCAGTCTTCTACGAAGAATTTTATGATGTCATTTCATTTATATTTCATCAAGAAATCATCATATTTCATTCATAAATCAATAAATTCATTCATCAACTCAAAGAAAGTTTGTCATTCTATTTTATATCACTATAATTGACAGTAAAAAATAAATCAGAAATTACTACAATAATGATTTTTAATTCCAATCGGAAGTTCTCGAGTACATAATGTGGTTTCTAAATCAACCTTTGTTTTATTTAAGAAATATTATTTTATGAATTAAGTAAAATGTGTTTAATAATTCAAAAAGCCAATGGGTTATGGGGCGGGTTTGGATATCCATTGATTCGGTGGATAAGAGTATGGATTTGATTATTCAAAACTCTGCGGGTTACGGAGCGGGTTTGGATCGGATTTTGAAATTTGTTAAAAGGGTTTAGATCAAGGTTGATTCGCTCCAAACCCACCCCATTGCCAGGTCTAAGTATCGGACTAAAAATAATATCGTGAATTGTGATATGTTTTCGTTTAATGATATGATGATCGGTCATTTTGATCTATACGTAGATCAATTTGGGTGTTATTAACAACCTCCACAGTAATCTCGTTAACTTTATTTTCTTTTCTTTTTGTTACAAAAACCATATTTTCTTTACAATAAATCCGAAAATGGTGTTTAAATACTAAAAATATCCCTGTTAATTTTATTTATAATATTTCCCTAAATACATCATAAAAATTAAAAGTCATAATTTTTTACCTCAAAACTTAATACCCGTGAATAACGAATCCAATAAAATAGATACTGTAATTTCCATTTTTTTCTATAAAAACGGGCTAAGCATTCTCTTTGGACTAATAAAGTTGTGGTCTAACCACTTGTTAAACCCCAATAAATAATTTTACTTTACTTTTACAAAATCAATAACAGCCCAAGTGCCCAACTCCATTTATTTTCCATCTACATAAAGAGATAAAATTCAATAATACATATTATCAATATCATACGATTTTATTGGCTTTTCCAAGATAATTATCTACTTCGTTCTTGAAGTTTTGAACGTTTCAAAAGTTTCATGTTTAAGCCTACGGGTGTTCGACATAGAACATTTGAGAGCGTTTGAGAGCTTCTAGCTTTTTGCGTTTGACAAAGCGTTCTGTTTTAAACAGAATGTCACGTTTCATACTATAAACTTCTAACGTTTAGTTGAAACAAAACAATCAAAATCCAAAAGCTACTTCACGTAGCGTTTAGCAAAACAATATCAGCTATCCGCTACCAACTATTTTTGTCGAACACATCTTATATCTAATGAACTCTTCAGTAGACAAATCAAAAGCCTATAAACGATTATAGAACTGTATCTTCTCGTAACCATTAAAAGGTTGGAATTATTGAGCACTGAATGACTCAGTTTTATTCCACAACCCTAACCCCAAATTCTTGGTAATAAGCTAATTGTCTCGCCTTTAGGAAATTTCTTATGATCATCTATGTTGCCTTAGGAAATTTCTTTTCATTATTTTCCTTTTGACAGTTTTTTTCATACGTGCACTCCATTAACCGCATTCTTTGGATTATTTTCACTACTCTTTTGCTCTTTAACAGGTGTGTCGCATGATATTGTGTCACTTCATCTTCCTTTCTAACACAGGAACCATTTTTTATAACTTTCTTTCTTACAAAAAATTTAACACAAAAAGAGAGCTTGGTTTTCATGATACATTGGCATTTGGGAGTAATGTTTAGAAGATCATAGTCTTTAACGGTTGCAATTTTTGACTCTTGTTTTCCTTCTCCATGTCACACCACTTTCCTATATCTAACATGAAATTTCTTTAAAAGTTCCTTTGTTGTAACTTGCTCTTCATACCAGATTTTTTTTTTCGAACAAACTATGAGCTACCCAGATGATGCTTAGTTGTACCGTATGCTTAAGTTGTAGTACTTCATGCTAAGATACTCAGACTTTGTGCATAATAGTTGTATTAAACAAAAATGAACCCAAATGTGCAAAGTATATTAGGGCATATATGGTACCAAATGTTTTGGGGTTTGATTATAAAGAAAAACTAATCTTGATTGCAATTGTTACAAATTTTAACAATTTGACTTAATACATACAGAACATCTTTATCTGAAAAAAGAAACATTCTTAATTCATAGAGCATACAAACATTTATCCATTCAAAACTCAATGGAAAAAAGAAGCAACACTAAGAGGCCTTGTAATATGATTCTTACAAATTAAAAAAAATATATGAAACAACTACAAGTTGCGCCTGGTATCTATTGAGATAATCCATAAATAACTTACTCATACATGTGAACAAAACACCAACTATCAAAAGTATTCACTATAAAAGCCGAATCATCACCAATAATCTTTACAAGAACATACTCCATTTTGAAAATGATGAAACCTTTTTGCATCACGTGCAACGATTAATCTTCCAACCAGCTTTGATATAATCTTGAGCGCCTCATGGCAATCGCCACAAACACGCAGATTTTTCATTATCCGTATTGTTGCACGGGGTGGACTGTTCAAAAGAGCTTGAGATAAAGCAAGTCTTTCACTATGTGATAAAAGGGCTTCTTCTCTACTTTCATGGTCTAAATCATGGAGTACAAATCTAGTCTGAGCAACATACCCAACTTCTATCATGTGTTGTTTTAGACACCTAAGTTGACTGTATAACTTCTCATGATCAGCTTGAGATGTATCCCCAGCCCTAAACTGAAAAGTTTTGGCTTTGATTTCTAGGAGATTTAACGGTGCTGATTTATTTTTTTCTTTTGCAATATCCAAAGGCTTTATTGGTATCAAGCCTTTCTCTGATTTTTTATCTAAATGGGAAGGGTCTAGAAGGTTTACAATCTCAGCACAACGGTCTTCGAGTTCTAAATCACCATAAACCCTAGATTGATTCATCATGATTTCCCAAATTTCTACATTTGGGTTCATGGGCATCTTTTCTATGAATTCCAATGCTTCATTTAAATACCCTGAACTCCCGAGCATATCTACTACACTTGCATAATCATCTATAGATAGAACAAGATTGTAATTTTTTGTCATTGATTCAAAGTGTAATAGCCCTTCTTTCATGTCTCCTACGACACTACATGCAGCAAAAACACCATCAAACATCTGATTATCGGGTTTTAATCCGACCTTTTTGAATTCCGTGAACATTTCGAGTGCGTCTTCTCCATGGCCGTTTTTAGCAAGCCATGTTATCATGGTGTCCCAAGAAGTAAGATTTCTTTGGGGCATTTTATCGAACACCTTATATGCGTCTTCCATGGAGCCACACTTCGAATACATTTCCAAGATTTTGTTACAAATGTGAACATCAAGATGATGCACTGACCTTGTGAGGTGGTTATGGACTTGTTTAGCTTCTTTAAGTGCCTGAGTTTCTCCGCATGCTTTCATCAAGAATAGATATCCAGGCATTTCAACTGTTACTTTCTTCAGCTCAAGCATACGCAAAACCTCCACAGCTTCCTTCAATTTCTGTTCCTTGCAGAAAGCATTAAGCTCCTCAATCGTGCCAAGTAATTGCTTTTCCTCACCAGGTTTATATAACTTTTCTTTAGGTTGAGAGTCAATTGGCACTTCATAATTTACCAAGCCACTACTCTGTTGATTACTTGATGCATTACCACCATAAGATCCATTGATGTTATATTGGCTTTGACGATGTATACCATCTTTACCCATGTTATGATTACCTTGATTTCCTTGAAAATGTCCATTATATTTTGGATATTCATCATTTCCACCTCCTATAACTTCTTTTGATACTCCACTATTCATCCAATATGAACTCTGGACATTTCTACCTTCTTCATATAACGTATTTGAACTCTGTTCCAATATCTTATTCTCATAATTTCGATCACAGTTATAACTCTGCCCATAAGCCACAGTAGGTTTTTTCTGGACAACCAATGGATTTTTTCTATAAACCCCATCAGGGTTTTGGTCAAATTGATTATTACTGTCTCTAATTGACCAATAATTGTTTTTGACATTAGCAGGAAACTCGTTAGGGTTTCGGAAATGAAAGCTCTCATCGGTGGCCGCAGAATTGAGAGTGCTAAAGCTTTTAACAAAAGAAAGGGCTTTGAAGAAACTAACTGAGAAATAACTGCGTGAAGCGCTTGTACAATTGCATACCTTATAGAGATAATTTAGAGATTTCACCATTTCGAATGACCTCGCTCTTGCTTGAGACATGCTTTAATCGTCGAAGTTAATAGCGACACATAAAATCGGCGTCCAGTGTGCTTTTGGTGGCGGCCGAGAGGGGAGCAATGGCTGAGGGAGGGTCCGGTACACCCTAAATGTCGAAAAACGAGTTCAAACTCTACAACTGCATCTGGTTAAGCCGCACAGACTTAAGGTGGTTTTTTTTTCTTGTTTTGTTAAAGGCTTGTTAACATAAAAGTGTTTGGTTCCTGTGACCAACTTATGTGCCGTAATCTTTTTTATTTATTTATTTTTGTTACAAATGCGGTTTAGCAGGTTTTGAGTTAATCTCACATAACCTTCCCACCCATTAAACCATGACCCTATATAAAAAACCCAATGTATTTCTTCATCATTTATGTAGCCCAAATTCTAGCCCAAATTCATTGATTCACAGCTACACGCAACAATGACATCTTTTCTACAAATTCAACGACTTCACGCGTGAGATTGAAACCAGTCGTTAAATGCTATTGTGGTGATGTCTGCTGCTCCATATAAGTGTCAAGGATACCACACAACCCGGATAAAAGATTTTGGAATGCCTTAATTTTAAGGTAATTTGCAATTTCATCTTAAATTCTTAATTTTAAGGTAATTTGCAAATTCATCTTAAATTGAAATGAAATTTGTTACTGAGGTATTAGGGTTGTAATTACATATTTTTGTTTCATATTCTTAGAGTTGTGATTACACATTTTTTGTTTCATATTCTCTTCCCTTTCAATTTTTTGGACTCTTTAAGGTGCCATTTTTTCAGATGTGTTTTCCCGTCGGGTTTAGGGTATCTTATCTGGTTTACAATAATTCATAACGAAATCCATATTCCGTTTAAGGGTACCCCGATGTCTTAAAAAAATACATGTTCTACCCTTCCTTTTAAATTAAAAATATGATGAATCACTTTAATAAAATCAACTCGACGTTATACTAAAACTTATTTGATTTAAGTTTAGTGTAATACGTTAAAACATAAAAAAAGACCATTCACACCGGATTGTTAATAACTAAAAAGATTGTACACAATAAGTATTTTATCTTTGAATGCGTGCAATTAATATATATATATATATATATATATATATATATATATATATATATATATATATATATATAATCGGGGCGGGTCGGGTTGGGGTGAGGATAACCTACTCCCTGCCCCGAACCCGATAAAAAACCCGATAGCGATCCGTTACCCGATCCGAAATAATAGGGTTTCGGGTTTCCCCGTCGGGTTCGGGTTTTTTTGCCATCCATAGACGAGTTTGTTAAAGATAGTTGTAGGGTTGTTAATATATATTGCATTGTTGGTTTTACCTTTTGTCATCAAAATGTTATTTAAGCAGTGTACTTTTGCAATGTGCTTGGTAATATTATGAATTGGTATCCCTATATTGGAAGTATATATTTTGTAATTTGCAAGGTGGGAAATGGTAATCCAATGGTAATCTATTTGTGCAGCCTTTGAAATTTGGTTTGTGCAAAGTTGGAAATGCTAATCTAATTGTGCATATATGTCCTGGAAAAGGGCAATTTAGTTATTGCATAATATGAACATGGATAATTTCGTATTGACCAATATGTACATGGCAAAACAAGATGCTATAAACCAAACCAAAATAAGATGTTATATGTCTAAAACGGAATGATGTATGCGGAATAAGAATCGAAATCATGAATCAAACACACTAATGCAAGTAATCTCGTGAAGGTCTTTTATATTATTGATTAACAAATGGAGCATACAAAGAGATTTTTGTTTTGCTAAACTAAACTAACATTGATGCAAAATGGGAGGTTTTTTTGGGGGAATCTTACCTAACAAGCTAAGCTAAAGGATATATATATATATATATATATATATATATATATATATATATATATATATATATATATATATATATATATATATATATAGGGTGAGGTTCAATAGAATACTATAATCAACCAAGGAACCAATCTTTTTTTCAACTTTTAGAACATATTTTTTAGCATATATATATATATATATATATATATATATATATATACATATATATATATATATATATATATATATATATATATATATATATATATAAATTCATAACTTTTTATCCTCTTTCCATTGATATCAAATTCGATAAAAAAAATTATTTTTTTCATCAAATTCATAACGTGAATCTTTGAAAATTCACAATGTGAATCTAAATTCACACGGTGAATCCGAAAAATATATTTTACATTCACAATGTTAAGTTATGAATTTAGATATTTTTAGTTATTTGTTTTGATAAAGAATAAGCTCTAGAACTTGTAAACAAAATTTAGTTCCTTGGAGAACCAATAATTATGGTTCTCTATTGAACTTTTCCCTATATATGTAATGGTTAAATACATCACATGTCGAATAAACTAAGAAACCACTAAACAAGAGATAGTCCTTGAGATGTTTTCAAAATAGGCTTCTCAAATGCCAACATCAGCTTCAATATTTTCTACTCAACACTTTAAACCAAACCAAAGCAAGATGTTATAAACCAAACTAATTTAAGATGTTATAAATCAAACCAAAGAAACATGTTATAAGCCATATAAACCAAAGTATGATGCTATAAACCATATAAACCAAAGTATGATGCTATAAACCATATAAACTAAAAGTAGGATAATATAAACCATATAAACCAAAAGTCAAATGCTATAAAATATACCAAATTAAGATGTTATAAACCAAAAATATTAGCATAAACTAGATTTCATAGAATATGAATGCGCATTACATTATATTTCATGTCGCAATCATCCAATTGTGCCAAAGAGCCTATTAAACAAACCTACCAAGGCAACATATGTGGGAACATATGGAAATTGGATGTTTGTTGCATTTAATGGGAATAACAAAAAAATATGTACAAAAATAACGCAATATATGTCGGTGATTAACATCTCACTTCACCCTTTTTCGCAATCCATACCCAACTACTCTAAATTGATAGGTTTAGTAGGACTAGAACCACTACCATATTTTTCATATATAAGGTTCTTCAACTTAATTTTCAATATCCTCTCAGAAGGTTTCCTTTTCCTATACACATGTAAGTTATTAAGTCCTTCATCATCTTCCTCATGCCCATCACCCATACCTTCATCAACTGTTTTTTTCTTGCTTCATCCCATGCATCCACTCCTTCATCATCAACTTCATTGCATACATCCACTCATGTATCATTAGCTTCATTCTATGATTCATCCCCTATATCCATTCCTTCAACATCAACTTCATTCCCTGCTTCATTAACTCCTTCATCATCAACAAACACCTCACTATCACCTGGATGTCCATCTTTATCTTTTAGTTCACGTTAAGCCAAAATGTGACATGTATTTACACTGCAGGAAAAATAAAATAAATTGCATTTATGAAGAATAAGTAGGAGATTAATTACCATCTCAACAGGTTCCATTTCACCTAATAACATTATTATCCATTTACTACTTTCAATTTCGATTATGGTGCATCTTGACTCTATTATCATGGCTACATCTTTTTCATTAAGTTGGATTTTCTTAAGTATGAAATCCTCTAGATTACCTTTAATAAACTCAGGTTCATCATCATGAATGTATATAAGACTTTCATTTATACCAGACTCAACATGATCAAGAATTTGACTAAACTTCTTGTTAGATTGTCCTTCAACAACAACTTCATTTATAACTTAACTGGCCATATCCTCATCAAGCACTTATCCAATTTCATTAAAATATTCATTAACATTTTCCTAATTTTGTCCCTCATCCATAGCTTGGTCAATTTTCATTCACATTGTTGTGTCCATCTTGGTGTCCATCATCCATAGCTTCCTATCCCTTATGCATAACTTGTCTAATTTCAACCACATATTCAACTTCTTGTCCCTTATTCTCAACTTCATGTTCTTTATTCACATCATGCCCATTATCCATAGGATGTTGTCCTTCAGCCACACCTACATGTTATTTATCTTCTACACCACTTTCAGCTCTGCCTCCACCTATTTTAACATTTATTTTTCTCCTTTTACCGGATGGTTGATTTAGATAATTAGCAATTTTTCTAGTCCTAGTTCTACTCTTACTCTTAGAACTAGATGCTTGATTAGGATCCATATGTGGAACTCTTAGACTTGCTTAATTTGTGGCACATTCATGTTCCACTTAATTTTTTCTTGGCCTACCCATCGTTTTTGGTACATATACCACTCTTGGCCTTGTTTTATTTATGCAAAGTTATTTGTTATGTCCAAAATAAAAGAAATTACAATACCTTATAATTTTGGATACATTAACTCTTATAATAGAAAACTTAATCTTATTTTTACTTGCATGCCTTCTACTTTTGGTGGTAGATATTCTTGGATTCTCCTTGCTTTTGGTGGAAATGGATTTTGTTCCCACAAATTGTTCTCGTTGATATGTATTATGTTTGTTTGGTAGCATTCAATAAACCTGTATTTTGAAAAGTACTCATTAGCATATCCATCATATGTATTATGGACATAGTTAATAACAACAATTATGTGAACACAATGGATCCTAAAAATATCCTATAGCTTGCAAGTACAATGACTAGTCTCCAAGTCCAACGTGAAGCTTTCATAATTAAATTTAGCTTCAAATGCTAAACCTTGACTATGAACAATCAACCAAAACCTACAAATGGCATATATTTTTAGAAAACATTAATATAAGAGAATTGATATATAAAATACAACTACAATTGGCTCACCAATACTTACCTCATATACTTCCTAAATAGATTTTTTTTCACACAACTAAGTACATAATGGACTTCTATTTAGTACATTTTTCAGACATGTGAACAATCCTATCCATTATGTAAACTCTTATATGGTCAAGCGTTGTTATCAAAGGATTTCTCCTAGCTTCTACTATGATGGAGTTCAAGCATTCTGAGATTTCATTCTTAATAGCTTCAAATGCATACCATGTGAAGGGCTCAATTAATGGTTTGGTCTAGGCTTTCAATTTGTAATAGTTATTTTGAGCATTTTTGGTATAATAGTAGGTCAAAGTTGTGTTCTCAGTCAATGGAAAGTTTACGGGCGTAAACCCAGTTTCCGACCGAGGTTCTGTTTGCGGTAATTATCCATTATAAATAGGGGTTGTGTAGGTCATTATTGGTTGTTGATGCTAGACAATTCACGGCCAAGTGTAACGAGTTGTACCTGATATTTTTCAAGTAATAAACGTGTGCAAGCTTGTTCCGATTCTTATTCTACTCAATTTCTTGTCTCTGTGATTGTGTGATTGCTTGATCATTGGTAAAGATCCGTTTTAGGACCTTACAATTGGTATCAGAGCAAAGCCAATGTCAAAGCATCTTGCAATCGAGTTTTCGTTCGTATTCCTCACTGTTTGAGATTGGAATTGGTGTTTTTACTACTAAAGGGGATCGAATCTACTCCAAAATCGTGTTTTCGTGAACTGCTGGGAGTTTACTGCTAGGAGATTACGACCATAAACCCTGTTTACGACCGTAAATTCAAGAACATTCTTGGACCATAATCATTGTTCTTGTACCGTAAACAAAGCATCTTAAATAACCGTAAAAATTGTTCTTGGACCGTAAACTAAGCTGTAAACATTGACCGTAAACTAAGTTTACAGCGACAAACTCACCGACCATAAACTCAGATTTAAATCTAAATTTTTTGTTTTTTATTTTATCTTAATCTTTGATTTAATATAATAAAGAAAATGGATTCTCAAAGTCAAACACACCATCATGAGCTGGATTCTGTCAAGGGCACTACTACACACATTCCGAGACTGATGTCTGCAGATGCTTTTCTTGAATGGGAATACAGCATTGAAAAGTATATCAAAATGAAAGACTTTAAAGTCTGGCGAAGCATAGTCAAGGATCCTGTCAAAAATACAACCACCGTTGCTGGACAATTGGTTGAAAAAGCAATCGAAAATTATACAGATGAGGATTTTGAAAAGGTTGAAGAGCAGGAAATAGCTTTGACTACTCTGACAATGGCATTATCTCCTAATATTGCTCAAGGTTTCAGAGACTATAAATCAGCTAAAGATTTATGGGAAGCCCTGATTGAGGTGTATGAAGGAAATGAAGATATGAAGGAAAGCCGCCAGGATATGCTGCGTCAAAAATTTAATATGTTCAACTATATTCCTAGAGAAACCCTTGAGGCACAGCTGCAACGATTCACCACTCTCACTACTGAGATGAACATTTCCGGAATCTTCTTGATAAAGTCAGAAATTAACAAAAAGCTAATGAATGCTCTTCCTAAGTCATGGGATATGAATGTAGCAGTTATTAAGAAGAACAAAGATTTGAATCGTCTAACTCTTGCTGAAACAATGGCGATCATCAAAGCGTGTGATATTGATGATAAACAGCGAGAGATTAACCATGTGAATTCGTACTCAACTGCAAATCTCATAATTTCCTCCAACAGTGCTTTTTCATCAACCATTCCTTCCTCGGGTTAATCATTTGCTGTTCAACAACCCCAGCTTCAAACCATTACTGCTGCGTCATCCACGCCCTACTCGCAGAGCCAACTGCATGTCAATCCTCAAGCTGCTTTTTCCTCCAATGTACCAGCTGTGGTCTCTTCCTCAAACACAAATGATTGTGATGACAATCTTGCCCTTTCCACATGACAAGTGAATTGCTATAATGCTCTTCTTGCTGGAGATCTTCCACCCCAGTTGTGATTCACTGATTTGGATCAGATTCATCCAGAACATATTGAAGAGATGGACATCACATGGCAGATAGCCATGGCTGTATTCAGAGCTAAGAAGTTTGCCAAGAAGACCGGGAAGAATAACTGGGATATGAATCCTAATAAAAAGGTGGGGTTCAACAAAGGGAAGCTGCAGTGTTTCAACTGTCATGAGCTAGGACATTTTGCTCATGAGTTCCCGAAACCGGATAGACGATTGCATAATGACAGGACAATGGTTGCGGTGAGAAACAATTAGGGAGGTGCTCAAGTCAACGGTAAGAAGGCTATGGTTGCTCGGTCATTTGACGGGGAGGACCAGATTGATGCCTTGAACATTTCAAAACCTGAAAATGCTCACCTGGACAAAGTTAAGGATGAAGCTTCCGTGGAGAGTGTTGCAGCTGAAGAAAAGATGATGGAGTTGCAGTTTACGCTGATGGTATCTTCTACTTCTGAACCGAAGAAAAATGACGTAAGTTTGCCTTCCTGTTCTCAAGCTTATATTGATTACATTAAAATTCTTCGTGATGAAATAGAATGTTTATGTAGAGAAGTAGAGGACCTTAGGTATGAGGGTTACCAACTTAGAAAAGGACAAAAACCTCTAAAGGCCCAATTAGAGACAAAAATAAAGGACTTAAGGAAACTTCAGGAAGACTACAGTAATAAATGTGAAAACTATGACTATATCAAGAGACAGGATGTTGAGTTAAGTATTGAGCTTGATACATTAAAAGGCAAATTTGAAACTTCAAACTTTGATTTTAAAAAGTATGATGTATCAAGCGAGGTAGTTGCCAACATGATTGACCATTGCCTGCAATTCAAACAAAACCAGAAGAAGGGTTTGGGATATGATAAAGTACCTCCTCCTTTCAATCACAATTATCAATATCACCCTGTCTCTAATGAGGAGATTGCCAATGAATCTTTCATGGTTTATGGCAAGCCAACGGGTTTTGTTTCAGTAGGAGTTATTAATGTTGAAAGTACTAACGTTTCTACTTCCCCGCAGATCAATCCTTAAATCAGTCAAAGCATGAAGTTAAAGGATCTGTTTTTTATTATAAAACTGAGTCTGAACATGAAGTTTTAGTTTTAAATAAAGATTTTATTGTTTCTGATGTTAAAGAAGACAATGTTTTTCATGATACTTTTGCATCTGCTGATACTGAATTAAACTTTTTTGAAGTGTTTGATGAATTGTTTGATAATTCTAATGTTTGTGACGCTGCTAATGAAAACACACCAATTCCACAACTTACACCAACTGAGGCACCCTCACTTATCTCACAACCTGCTTCTTGTACATGTTCTTGTGGGAAAAGTAAGGATGTAAGAAAAGAAAATAAATCTGAGAAAAGCAGTACCAATTTTAATAATAAACATATTTGTTTTAATTGTGGTATTGGTGGTCATATGGTTAGGAATTGTTCCAATAGGATTTTTGTACATTATATGTCTCCAAGATAAAAGAACAAATCTAGAGGAAGCTCTTTAACTAGAAAGTCCTCTAGAGTTCATTCAGAGCTAAGAAGTTTGCCAAGAAGACCGGGAAGAATAACTGGGATATGAATGCTAATAAAAAGGTGGGGTTCAACAAAGGGAAGCTGCAGTGTTTCAACTGTCATGAGCTAGGACATTTTGCTCATGAGTGCCCAAAACCGGATAGACGATTGCATAATGACAGGACAATGGTTGCGGTGAGAAACAATTAGGGAGGTGCTCAAGTCAACAGTGAGAAGGCTATGGTTGCTCGGTCATTTGACGGGGAGGACCAGATTGATGCCTTGAACATTTCAAAACCTGAAAATGCTCACCTGGACCAAGTTAAGGATGAAGCTTCCGTGGAGAGTGTTGCAGCTGAAGAAAAGATGATGGAGTTGCAGTTTACGCTGATGGTATCTTCTACTTCTGAACCGAAGAAAAATGACGTAAGTTTGCCTTCCTGTTCTCAAGCTTATATTGATTACATTAAAATTCTTCGTGATGAAATAGAATGTTTACGTAGAGAAGTAGAGGACCTTAGGTATGAGGGTTACCAACTTAGAAAAGGACAAAAACCTCTAAAGGCCCAATTAGAGACAAAAATAAAGGACTTAAGGAAACTTCAGGAAGACTACAGTAATAAATGTGAAAACTATGACTATATCAAGAGACAGGATGTTGAGTTAAGTATTGAGCTTGATACATTAAAAGGCAAATTTGAAACTTCAAACTTTGATTTTAAAAAGTATGATGTATCAAGCGAGGTAGTTGCCAACATGATTGACCATTGCCTGCAATTCAAACAAAACCAGAAGAAGGGTTTGGGATATGATAAAGTACCTCCTCCTTTCAATCACAATTATCAATATCACCCTGTCTCTAATGAGGAGATTGCCAATGAATCTTTCATGGTTTATGGCAAGCCAACGGGTTTTGTTTCAGTAGGAGTTATTAATGTTGAAAGTACTAACGTTTCTACTTCCCCCGCAGATCAATCCTTAAATCAGTCAAAGCATGAAGTTAAAGGATCTGTTTTTTATTATAAAACTGAGTCTGAACATGAAGTTTTAGTTTTAAATAAAGATTTTATTGTTTCTGATGTTAAAGAAGACAATGTTTTTCATGATACTTTTGCATCTGCTGATACTGAATTAAACTTTTTTGAAGTGTTTGATGAATTGTTTGATAATTCTAATGTTTGTGACGCTGCTAATGAAAACACACCAATTCCACAACTTACACCAACTGAGGCACCCTCACTTATCTCACAACCTGCTTCTTGTACATGTTCTTGTGGGAAAAGTAAGGATGTAAGAAAAGAAAATAAATCTGAGAAAAGCAGTACCAATTTTAATAATAAACATATTTGTTTTAATTGTGGTATTGGTGGTCATATGGTTAGGAATTGTTCCAATAGGATTTTTGTACATTATATGTCTCCAAGATAAAAGAACAAATCTAGAGGAAGCTCTTTAACTAGAAAGTCCTCTAGAGTTCATTCAGAGCTAAGAAGTTTGCCAAGAAGACCGGGAAGAATAACTGGGATATGAATGCTAATAAAAAGGTGGGGTTCAACAAAGGGAAGCTGCAGTGTTTCAACTGTCATGAGCTAGGACATTTTGCTCATGAGTGCCCAAAACCGGATAGACGATTGCATAATGACAGGACAATGGTTGCGGTGAGAAACAATTAGGGAGGTGCTCAAGTCAACAGTGAGAAGGCTATGGTTGCTCGGTCATTTGACGGGGAGGACCAGATTGATGCCTTGAACATTTCAAAACCTGAAAATGCTCACCTGGACCAAGTTAAGGATGAAGCTTCCATGGTGAGTGTTGCAGCTGAAGAAAAGATGATGGAGTTGCAGTTGACGCTGATGGTATCTTCTACTTCCGAACCGAAGAAAAATGACGTAAGTTTGCCTTCCTGTTCTCAAGCTTATATTGATTACATAAAAATTCTTCGTGATGAAATAGAATGTTTACGTAGAGAAGTAGAGGACCTTAGATATGAGGGTTACCAACTTAGAAAAGGACAAAAACCTCTAAAGGCCCAATTAGAGACAAAAATAAAGGACTTAAGGAAACTTCAGGAAGAGTACAGTAATAAATGTGAAAACTATGACTATATCAAGAGACAGGATGTTGAGTTAAGTACTGAGCTAGATATATTAAAAGGCAAATTTGAAACTTCAAACTTTGATTTTAAAAAGTATGATGTATCAAGCAAGGTAGTTGCCAACATGATTGACCATTGCCTGCAATTCAAACAAAACCAGAAGAAGGGTTTGGGATATGATAAAGTACCTCCTCCTTTCAATCACAATTATCAATATCACCCTGTCTCTAATGAGGAGATTGCCAACAAATCTTTCATGGTTTATGGCAAGCCAACGGGTTTTGTTTCAGTAGGAGTTATTAATGTTGAAAGTACTAACGTTTCTACTTCCCCCGCAGATCAATCCTTAAATCAGTCAAAGCATGAAGTTAAAGGATCTGTTTTTTATTATAAAACTGAGTCTGAACATGAAGTTTTAGTTTTAAATAAAGATTTTATTGTTTCTGATGTTAAAGAAGACAATGTTTTTCATGATACTTTTGCATCTGCTGATACTGAATTAAACTTTTTTGAAGTGTTTGATGAATTGTTTGATAATTCTGATGTTTGTGACGTTGCTAATGAAAACACACCAATCCCACAACTTACACCAACTGAGGCACCCTCACTTATCTCACAACCTGCTTCTTGTACATGTTCTTGTGGGAAAAGTAAGGATGTAAGAAAAGAAAATAAATCTGAGAAAAGCAGTACCAATTTTAATAATAAACATATTTGTTTTAATTGTGGTATTGGTGGTCATATGGTTAGGAATTGTTCCAATAGGATTTTTGTACATTATATGTCTCCAAGATAAAAGAACAAATCTAGAGGAAGTTCTTTAACTAGAAAGTCCTCTAGAGTTCATTCAGAGCTAAGAAGTTTGCCAAAAAGACCGGGAAGAATAACTGGGATATGAATGCTAATAAAAAGGTGGGGTTCAACAAAGGGAAGCTGCAGTGTTTCAACTGTCATGAGCTAGGACATTTTGCTCATGAGTGCCCGAAACCGGATAGACGATTGCATAATGACAGGACAATGGTTGCGGTGAGAAACAATTAGGGAGGTGCTCAAGTCAACAGTGAGAAGGCTATGGTTGCTCAGTCATTTGACGGGGAGGACCAGATTGATGCCTTGAACATTTCAAAACCTGAAAATGCTCACCTGGACCAAGTTAAGGATGAAGCTTCCGTGGAGAGTGTTGCAGCTGAAGAAAAGATGATGGAGTTGCATTTTACGCTGATGGTATCTTCTACTTCCGAACCGAAGAAAAATGACGTAAGTTTGCCTTCCTGTTCTCAAGCTTATATTGATTACATAAAAATTCTTCGTGATGAAATAGAATGTTTACGTAGAGAAGTAGAGGACCTTAGATATGAGGGTTACCAACTTAGAAAAGGACAAAAACCTCTAAAGGCCCAATTAGAGACAAAAATAAAGGACTTAAGGAAACTTCAGGAAGAGTACAGTAATAAATGTGAAAACTATGACTATATCAAGAGACAGGATGTTGAGTTAAGTACTGAGCTTGATATATTAAAAGGCAAATTTGAAACTTCAAACTTTGATTTTAAAAAGTATGATGTATCAAGCGAGGTAGTTGCCAACATGATTGACCATTGCCTGCAATTCAAACAAAACCAGAAGAAGGGTTTGGGATATGATAAAGTACCTCCTCCTTTCAATCACAATTATCAATATCACCCTGTCTCTAATGAGGAGATTGCCAATGAATCTTTCATGGTTTATGGCAAGCCAACGGGTTTTGTTTCAGTAGGAGTTATTAATGTTGAAAGTACTAACGTTTCTACTTCCTCCGCAGATCAATCCTTAAATCAGTCAAAGCATGAAGTTAAAGGATCTGTTTTTTATTATAAAACTGAGTATGAACCTGAAGTTTTACTTTTAAATAAAGATTTTATTGTTTTTGATGTTAAAGAAGACAATGTTTTTCATGATACTTTTGCATCTGCTGATACTGAATTAAACTTTTTTGAAGTGTTTGATGAATTGTTTGATAATTCTGATGTTTGCGACGCTGCTAATGAAAACACACCAATTCCACAACTTACACCAACTGAGGCACCCTCACTTATCTCACAACCTGCTTCTTGTATACGTTCTTGTGGGAAAAGTAAGGATGTAAGAAAAGAAAATAAATCTGAGAAAAGCAGTACCAATTTTAATAATAAACATATTTGTTTTAATTGTGGTATTGGTGGTCATATGGTTAGGAATTGTTCCAATAGGATTTTTGTACATTATATGTCTCCAAGATAAAAGAACAAATCTAGAGGAAGCTCTTTAACTAGAAAGTCCTCTAGAGTTCATTCAGAGCTAAGAAGTTTGCCAAGAAGACCGGGAAGAATAACTGGGATATGAATGCTAATAAAAAGGTGGGGTTCAACAAAGGGAAGCTGCAGTGTTTCAACTGTCATGAGCTAGGACATTTTGCTCATGAGTGCCCGAAACCGGATAGACGATTGCATAATGACAGGACAATGGTTGCGGTGAGAAACAATTAGGGAGGTGCTCAAGTCAACAGTGAGAAGGCTATGGTTGCTCAGTCATTTGACGGGGAGGACCAGATTGATGCCTTGAACATTTCAAAACCTAAAAATGCTCACCTGGACCAAGTTAAGGATGAAGCTTCCGTGGAGAGTGTTGCAGCTGAAGAAAAGATGATGGAGTTGCAGTTTACGCTGATGGTATCTTCTACTTCTGAACCGAAGAAAAATGACGTAAGTTTGCCTTCCTGTTCTTAAGCTTATATTGATTACATTAAAATTCTTCGTGATGAAATAGAATCTTTACGTAGAGAAGTAGAGGACCTTAGATATGAGGGTTACCAACTTAGAAAAGGACAAAAACCTCTAAAGGCCCAATTAGAGACAAAAATAAAGGACTTAAGGAAACTTCAGGAAGACTACAGTAATAAATGTGAAAACTATGACTATATCAAGTGACAGGATGTTGAGTTAAGTACTGAGCTTGATACATTAAAAGGCAAATTTGAAACTTCAAACTTTGATTTTAAAAAGTATGATGTATCAAGCGAGGTAGTTGCCAACATGATTGACCATTGCCTGCAATTCAAAGAAAACCATAAGAAGGGTTTGGGATATGATAAAGTACCTCCTCCTTTCAATCACAATTATCAATATCAGCCTGTCTCTAATGAGGAGTTTGCCAATGAATCTTTCATGGTTTATGGCAAGCCAACGGGTTTTGTTTCAGTAGGAGTTATTAATGTTGAAAGTACTAACGTTTCTACTTCCTCCGCAGATCAATCCTTAAATCAGTCAAAGCATGAAGTTAAAGGATCTGTTTTTTATTATAAAACTGAGTCTGAACCTGATGTTTTAGTTTTAAATAAAGATTTTATTGTTTCTGATGTTAAAGAAGACAATGTTTTTCATGATACTTTTGCATCTGCTGATACTGAATTAAACTTTTTTGAAGTGTTTGATGAATTGTTTGATAATTCTGATGTTTGTGACGTTGCTAATGAAAACACACCAATTCCACAACTTACACCAACTGAGGCACCCTCACTTATCTCACAACCTGCTTCTTGTACATGTTCTTGTGGGAAAAGTAAGGATGTAAGAAAAGAAAATAAATCTGAGAAAAGCAGTACCAATTTTAATAATAAACATATTTGTTTTAATTGTGGTATTGGTGGTCATATGGTTAGGAATTGTTCCAATAGGATTTTTGTACATTATATGTCTCCAAGATAAAAGAACAAATCTAGAGGAAGCTCTTTAACTAGAAAGTCCTCTAGAGTTCATTCAGAGCTAAGAAGTTTGCCAAGAAGGCCAGGAAGAATAACTGGGATATGAATGCTAATAAAAAGGTGGGGTTCAACAAAGGGAAGCTGCAGTGTTTCAACTGTAATGAGCTAGGACATTTTGCTCATGAGTGCCCGAAACCGGATAGACGATTGCATAATGACAGGACAATGGTTGCGGTGAGAAACAATTAGGGAGGTGCTCAGGTCAACAGTGAGAAGGCTATGGTTGCAAAGTCATTTGACGGGGAGGACTAGATTGATGCCTTGAACATTTCAAAACCTGAAAATGCTCACCTGGACCAAGTTAATGATGAAGCTTCCGTGGAGAGTGTTGCAGCTGAAGAAAAGATGATGGAGTTGCAGTTTACGCTGATGGTATCTTCTACTTCCGAACTGAAGAAAAATGACGTAAGTTTGCCTTCCTGTTCTCAAGCTTATATTGATTACATTAAAATTCTTCGTGATGAAATAAAATGTTTATGTAGAGAAGTAGAGGACCTTAGATATGAGGGTTACCAACTTAGAAAAGGACAAAAACCTCTAAAGGCCCAATTAGAGACAAAAATAAAGGACTTAAGGAAACTTCAGGAAGACTACAGTAATAAATGTGAAAACTATGACTATATCAAGAGACAGGATGTTGAGTTAAGTACTGAGCTTGATACATTAAAAGGCAAATTTGAAACTTCAAACTTTGATTTTAAAAAGTATGATGTATCAAGCGAGGTAGTTGCCAACATGATTGACCATTGCCTGCAATTCAAACAAAACCAGAAGAAGGGTTTGGGATATGATAAAGTACCTCCTCCTTTCAATCACAATTATCAATATCACCCTGTCTCTAATGAGGAGATTGCCAATGAATCTTTCATGGTTTATGGCAAGCCAACGGGTTTTGTTTCAGTAGGAGTTATTAATGTTGAAAGTACTAACGTTTCTACTTCCCCCGCAGATCAATCCTTAAATCAGTCAAAGCATGAAGTTAAAGGATCTGTTTTTTATTATAAAACTGAGTCTGAACCTGAAGTTTTAGTTTTAAATAAAGATTTTATTGTTTCTGATGTTAAAGAAGACAATGTTTTTCATGATACTTTTGCATCTGCTGATACTGAATTAAACTTTTTTAAAGTGTTTGATGAATTGTTTGATAATTCTGATGTTTGTGACGCTGCTAATGAAAACACACCAATTCCACAACTTACACCAACTGAGGCACCCTCACTTATCTCACAACTTGCTTCTTGTACATGTTCTTGTGGGAAAAGTAAGGATGTAAGAAAAGAAAATAAATCTGAGAAAAGCAGTACCAATTTTAATAATAAACATATTTGTTTTAATTGTGGTATTGGTGGTCATATGGTTAGGAATTGTTCCAATAGGATTTTTGTACATTATATGTCTCCAAGATAAAAGAACAAATCTAGAGGAAGCTCTTTAACTAGAGAGTCCTCTAGAGTTCATTCAGAGCTAAGAAGTTTGCCAAGAAGACCAGGAAGAATAACTGGGATATGAATGCTAATAAAAATGTGGGGTTCAACAAAGGGAAGCTGCAGTGTTTCAACTGTCATGAGCTAGGACATTTTGCTCATGAGTGCCCGAAACCGGATAGACGATTGCATAATGACAGGATAATGGTTGCGGTGAGAAACAATTAGAGAGGTGCTCAAGTCAACAGTGAGAAGGCTATGGTTGCTCAGTCATTTGACGGGGAGGACCAGATTGATGCCTTGAACATTTCAAAACCTGAAAATGCTCACCTGGACCAAGTTAAGGATGAAGCTTCCGTGGATAGTGTTGCAGCTGAAGAAAAGATGATGGAGTTGCAGTTTACGCTGATGGTATCTTCTACTTCCGAACCGAAGAAAAATGACGTAAGTTTGCCTTCCTGTTCTCAAGCTTATATTGATTACATTAAAATTCTTCATGATGAAATAGAATGTTTATGTAGAGAAGTAGAGGACCTTAGATATGAGGGTTACCAACTTAGAAAAGGACAAAAACCTCTAAAGGCCCAATTAGAGACAAAAATAAAGGACTTAAGGAAACTTCAGGAAGACTACAGTAATAAATGTGAAAACTATGACTATATCAAGAGATAGGATGTTGAGTTAAGTATTGAGCTTGATACATTAAAAGGCAAATTTGAAACTTCAAACTTTGATTTTAAAAAGTATGATGTATCAAGCGAGGTAGTTGCCAACATGATTGACCATTGTCTGCAATTCAAACAAAACCAGAAGAAGGGTTTGGGATATGATAAACTACCTCCTCCTTTCAATCACAATTATCAATATCACCCTGTCTCTATTGAGGAGATTGCCAATGAATCTTTCATGGTTTATGGCAAGCCAACGGGTTTTGTTTCAGTAGGAGTTATTAATGTTGAAAGTACTAACGTTTCTACTTCCCCCGCAGATCAATCCTTAACTCAGTCAAAGCATGAAGTTAAAGGATCTGTTTTTTTATTATAAAACTGAGTCTGAACCTGAAGTTTTAGTTTTAAAGAAAGATTTTATTGTGTCTGATGTTAAAGAAGACAATGTTTTTCATGATACTTTTGCATCTGCTGATACTGAATTAAACTTTTTTGAAGTGTTTGATGAATTGTTTGATAATTCTGATGTTTGTGACGCTGCTAATGAAAACACACCAATTCCACAACTTACATCAACTGAGGCACCCTCACTTATCTCATAACCTGCTTCTTGTACATGTTCTTGTGGGAAAAGTAAGGATGTAAGAAAAGAAAATAAATCTGAGAAAAGCAATACCAATTTTAATAATAAACATATTTGTTTTAATTGTGGTATTGGTGGTCATATGGTTAGGAATTGTTCCAATAGGATTTTTGTACATTATATGTCTCCAAGATAAAAGAACAAATCTAGAGGAAGCTCTTTAACTAGAAAGTCCTCTAGAGTTCATTCAGAGCTAAGAAGTTTGCCAAGAAGACCGGGAAGAATAACTGGGATATGAATGCTAATAAAAAGGTGGGGTTCAACAAAGGGAAGCTGCAGTGTTTCAACTGTCATGAGCTAGGACATTTTGCTCATGAGTGCCCAAAACCGGATAGACGATTTCATAATGACAGGACAATGGTTGCGGTGAGAAACTATTAGGGAGGTGCTCAAGTCAACAGTGAGAAGGCTATGGTTGCTCAGTCATTTGACGGGGAGGACCAGATTGATGCCTTGAACATTTCAAAACCTGAAAATGCTCAGCTGGACCAAGTTAAGGATGAAGCTTCCGTGGAGAGTGTTGCAGCTGAAGAAAAGATGATGGAGTTGCAGTTTACGCTGATGGTATCTTCTACTTCTGAACCGAAGAAAAATGACGTAAGTTTGCCTTCCTGTTCTCAAGCTTATATTGATTACATTAAAATTCTTCGTGATGAAATAGAATCTTTACGTAGAGAAGTAGAGGACCTTAGATATGAGGGTTACCAACTTAGAAAAGGACAAAAACCTCTAAAGGCCCAATTAGAGACAAAAATAAAGGACTTAAGGAAACTTCAGGAAGACTACAGTAATAAATGTGAAAACTATGACTATATCAAGAGACAGGATGTTGAGTTAAGTACTGAGCTTGATACATTAAAAGGCAAATTTGAAACTTCAAACTTTGATTTTAAAAAGTATGATGTATCAAGCGAGGTAGTTGCCAACATGATTGACCATTGCCTGCAATTCAAACAAAACCAGAAGAAGGGTTTGGGATATGATAAAGTGCCTTTTCCTTTCAATCACAATTATCTGTATCACCCTGTCTCTAATGAGGAGATTGCCAACGAATCTTTCATGGTTTATGGTAAGCCAACGGGTTTTGTTTCAGTAGGAGTTATTAATGTTGAAAGTACTAACGTTTTTACTTCCCCCGCAGATCAATCCTTAAATCAGTCAAAGCACGAAGTTTAAGGATCTGTTTTTTATTATAAAACTGAGTGTGAACCTGAAGTTTTAGTTTTAAATAAAGATTTTATTGTTTCTGATGTTAAAGAAGACAATGTTTTTCATGATACTTTTGCATCTGCTGATATTGAATTAAACTTTTTTGAAGTGTTTGATGAATTGTTTGATAATTCTAATGTTTGTGACGCTGCTAATGAAAAGACACCAATTCCACAACTTACACCAACTGAGGCACCCTCACTTATCTCCCAACCTGCTTCTTGTACATGTTCTTGTGGGAAAAGTAAGGATGTAAGAAAAGAAAATAAATCTGAGAAAAGCAGTACCAATTTTAATAATAAACATATTTGTTTTAATTGTGGTATTGGTGGTCATATGGTTAGGAATTGTTCCAATAGGATTTTTGTACATTATATGTCTCCAAGATAAAAGAACAAATCTAGAGGAAGCTCTTTAACTAGAAAGTCCTCTAGAGTTCATTCAGAGCTAAGAAGTTTGCCAAGAAGACCGGGAAGAATAACTGGGATATGAATGCTAATAAAAAGGTGGGGTTCAACAAAGGGAAGCTGCAGTGTTTCAACTGTCATGAGCTAGGACATTTTGCTCATGAGTGCCCGAAACCGGATAGACGATTGCATAATGATAGGATAATGGTTGCGGTGAGAAACAATTAGGGAGGTGCGCAAGTCAACGGTAAGAAGGCTATGGTTGCTCGGTCATTTGACGGGGAGGACCAGATTGATGCCTGAACATTTCAAAACCTGAAAATGCTCACCTGGACCAAGTTAAGGATGAAGCTTCCGTGGAGAGTGTTGCAGCTGAAGAAAAGATTATGGAGTTGCAATTTACGCTGACGGTATCTTCTACTTCTGAACCGAAGAAAAATGACGTAAGTTTGCCTTCCTGTTCTCAAGCTTATATTGATTAAATTAAAATTCTTCGTGATGAAATAGAATCTTTACGTAGAGAAGTAGAGGACCTTAGATATGAGGGTTACCAACTTAGAAAAGGACAAAAACCTCTAAAGGCCCAATTAGAGACAAAAATAAAGGACTTAAGGAAACTTCAGGAAGACTACAGTAATAAATGTGAAAACTATGACTATATCAAGAGACAGGATGTTGAGTTAAGTACTGAGCTTGATACATTAAAAGGCAAATTTGAAACTTCAAACTTTGATTTTAAAAAGTATGATGTATCAAGCGAGGTAGTTGCCAACATGATTGACCATTGCCTGCAATTCAAACAAAACCAGAAGAAGGGTTTGGGATATGATAAAGTACCTCCTCCTTTCAATCACAATTATCAATATCACCCTGTCTCTAATGAGGAGATTGCCAATGAATCTTTCATGGTTTATGGCAAGCCAACAGGTTTTGTTTCAGTAGGAGTTATTAATGTTGAAAGTACTAACGTTTCTACTTCCCCCGCAGATCAATCCTTAAATCAGTCAAAGCATGAAGTTAAAGGATCTGTTTTTTATTATAAAACTGAGTCTGAACCTGAAGTTTTAGTTTTAAATAAAGATTTTATGTTTCTAATGTTAAAGAAGACAATGTTTTTCATGATACTTTTGCATCTGCTGATACTGAATTAAACTTTTTTGAAGTGTTTGATGAATTGTTTGATAATTCTGATGTTTGTGATGCTGCTAATGAAAACACACCAATTCCACAACTTACACCAACTGAGGCACCCTCACTTATCTCACAACCTGCTTCTTGTACATGTTCTTTTGGGAAAAGTAAGGATGTAAGAAAAGAAAATAAATCTGAGAAAAGCAGTACCAATTTTAATAATAAACATATTTGTTTTAATTGTGGTATTGGTGGTCATATGGTTAGGAATTGTTCCAATAGGATTTTTGTACATTATATGTCTCCAAGATAAAAGAACAAATCTAGAGGAAGCTCTTTAACTAGAAAGTCCTCTAGAGTTCATTCAGAGCTAAGAAGTTTGCCAAGAAGACCAGGAAGAATAACTGGGATATGAATGCTAATAAAAAGGTGGGGTTCAACAAAGGGAAGCTGCAGTGTTTCAACTGTCATGAGCTAGGACATTTTGCTCATGAGTGCCCGAAACCGGATAGACGATTGCATAATGACAGGACAATGGTTGCGGTGAGAAACAATTAGGGAGGTGCTCAAGTCAACAGTGAGAAGGTTATGGTTGCTCAGTCATTTGACGGGGAGGACCAGATTGATGCCTTGAACATTTCAAAACCTGAAAATGCTCACCTGGTCCAAGTTAAGGATGAAGCTTCCGTGGAGAGTGTTGCAGCTGAAGAAAAGATGATGGAGTTGCAGTTTACGCTGATGGTATCTTCTATTTCCGAACCGAAGAAAAATGACGTAAGTTTGCCTTCCTGTTCTCAAGCTTATATTGATTACATTAAAATTCTTCGTGATGAAATAAAATGTTTACGTAGAGAAGTAGAGGACCTTAGATATGAGGGTTACCAACTTAGAAAAGGACAAAAACCTCTAAAGGCCCAATTAGAGACAAAAATAAAGGACTTAAGGAAACTTCAGGAAGACTACAGTAATAAATGTGAAAACTATGACTATATCAAGAGACAGGATGTTGAGTTAAGTACTGAGCTTGATACATTAAAAGGCAAATTTGAAACTTCAAACTTTGATTTTAAAAAGTATGATGTATCAAGCGAGGTAGTTGCCAACATGATTGACCATTGCCTGCAATTCAAACAAAACCAGAAGAAGGGTTTGGGATATGATAAGGTACCTCCTCCTTTCAATCACAATTATCAATATCACCCTGTCTCTAATGAGGAGATTGCCAATGAATCTTTCATGGTTTATGGCAAGCCAACAGGTTTTGTTTCAGTAGGAGTTATTAATGTTGAAAGTACTAACGTTTCTACTTCCCCCGCAGATCAATCCTTAAATCAGTCAAAGCATGAAGTTAAAGGATCTGTTTTTTATTATAAAACTGAGTCTGAACCTGAAGTTTTAGTTTTAAATAAAGATTTTATGTTTCTAATGTTAAAGAAGACAATGTTTTTCATGATACTTTTGCATCTGCTGATACTGAATTAAACTTTTTTGAAGTGTTTGATGAATTGTTTGATAATTCTGATGTTTGTGACGCTGCTAATGAAAACACACCAATTCCACAACTTACACCAACTGAGGCACCCTCACTTATCTCACAACCTGCTTCTTGTACATGTTCTTTTGGGAAAAGTAAGGATGTAAGAAAAGAAAATAAATATGAGAAAAGCAGTACCAATTTTAATAATAAACATATTTGTTTTAATTGTGGTATTGGTGGTCATATGGTTAGGAATTGTTCCAATAGGATTTTTGTACATTATATGTCTCCAAGATAAAAGAACAAATCTAGAGGAAGCTCTTTAACTAGAAAGTCCTCTAGAGTTCATTCAGAGCTAAGAAGTTTGCCAAGAAGACCAGGAAGAATAACTGGAATATGAATGCTAATAAAAAGGTGGGGTTCAACAAAGGGAAGCTGCAGTGTTTCAACTGTCATGAGCTAGGACATTTTGCTCATGAGTGCCCGAAACCGGATAGACGATTGCATAATGACAGGACAATGGTTGCGGTGAGAAACAATTAGGGAGGTGCTCAAGTCAACGGTAAGAAGGCTATGGTTGCTCGGTCATTTGACGGGGAGGACCAGATTGATGCCTTGAACATTTCAAAACCTGAAAATGCTCACCTGGACCAAGTTAAGGATGAAGCTTCCGTGGAGAGTGTTGCAGCTGAAGAAAAGATGATGGAGTTGCAGTTTACGCTGATGGTATCTTCTACTTCTGAACCGAAGAAAAATGACTTAAGTTTGCCTTCCTGTTCTCAAGCTTATATTGATTACATTAAAATTCTTCGTGATGAAATAGAATGTTTACGTAGAGAAGTAGAGGACCTTAGATATGAGGGTTACCAACTTAGAAAAGGAGAAAAACCTCTAAAGGCCCAATTAGAGACAAAAATAAAGGACTTAAGGAAACTTCAGGAAGACTACAGTAATAAATGTGAAAACTATGACTATATCAAGAGACAGGATGTTGAGTTAAGTACTGAGCTTGATACATTAAAAGGCAAATTTGAAACTTCAAACTTTGATTTTAAAAAGTATGATGTATCAAGCGAGGTAGTTGCCAACATGATTGACCATTGCCTGCAATTCAAACAAAAGCAGAAGAAGGGTTTGGGATATGATAAGGTACCTCCTCCTTTCAATCACAATTATCAATATCACCCTGTCTCTAATGAGGAGATTGCAAATGAATCTTTCATGGTTTATGGCAAGCCAACGGGTTTTGTTTCAGTAGGAGTTATTAATGTTGAAAGTACTAACGTTTCTACTTCCCCCGCAGATCAATCCTTAAATCAGTCAAAGCATGAAGTTAAAGAATATGTTTTTTATTATAAAACTGAGTCTGAACCTGAAGTTTTAGTTTTAAATAAAGATTTTATTGTTTCTGATGTTAAGGAAGACAATGTTTTTCATGATACTTTTGCATCTGCTGATACTGAATTAAACTTTTTTGAAGTGTTTGATGAATTGTTTGATAATTCTAATGTTTGTGACGCTGCTGATGAAAACACACCAATTCCACAACTTACACTAACTTAGGCACCCTCACTTATCTCACAACCTGCTTCTTGTACATGTTCTTGTGGGAAAAGTAAGGATGTAAGAAAAGAAAATAAATCTGAGAAAAGCAGTACCAATTTTAATAATAAACATATTTGTTTTAATTGTGGTATTGGTGGTCATATGGTCAGGAATTGTTCCAATAGGATTTTTGTACATTATATGTCTCCAAGATAAAAGAACAAATCTAGAGGAAGCTCTTTAACTAGAAAGTCCTCTAGAGTTCATTCAGAGCTAAGAAGTTTGCCAAGAAGACCAGGAAGAATAACTGGGATATGAATGCTAATAAATAGGTGGGGTTCAACAAAGGGAAGCTGCAGTGTTTCAACTGTCATGAGCTAGGACATTTTGCTCATGAGTGCCCGAAACCGGATAGACGATTGCATAATGACAGGACAATGGTTGCAGTGAGAAACAATTAGGGAGGTGCTCAAGTCAACAGTAAGAAGGCTATGGTTGCTCAGTCATTTGACAGGGAGGACCAGATTGATGCCTTGAACATTTCAAAACCTGAAAATGCTCACCTGGACCAAGTAAAGGATGAAGCTTCCGTGGAGAGTGTTGCAGCTGAAGAAAAGATGATGGAGTTGCAGTTTACGCTGATGGTATCTTCTACTTCCGAACCGAAGAAAAATGACGTAAGTTTGCCTTCCTGTTCTCAAGCTTATATTGATTACATTAAAATTCTTCGTGATGAAATAAAATGTTTACGTAGAGAAGTAGAGGACCTTAGATATGAGGGTTACCAACTTAGAAAAGGACAAAAACCTCTAAAGGCCCAATTAGAGACAAAAATAAACGACTTAAGGAAACTTCAGGAAGAATACAGTAATAAATGTGAAAATTATGACTATATCAAGAGACAGGATGTTGAGTTAAGTACTGAGCTTGATACATTAAAAGGCAAATTTGAAACTTCAAACTTTGATTTTAAAAAGTATGATGTATCAAGCGAGGTAGTTGCCAACATGATTGACTATTGCCTGCAATTCAAACAAAACCAGAAGAAGGGTTTGGGATATGATAAAATACCTCCTCCTTTCAATCACAATTATCAATATCACCCTGTCTCTAATGAGGAGATTGCCAATGAATCTTTCATTCAGAGCTAAGAAGTTTGCCAAGAAGACCAGGAAGAATAACTAGGATATGAATGTTAATAAAAAGGTGGGGTTCAACAAAGGGAAGCTGCAGTGTTTCAACTGTCATGAGCTAGGACATTTTGCTCATGAGTGCCCGAAACCGGATAGACGATTGCATAATGACAGGGCAATGGTTGCGGTGAGAAACAATTAGGGAGGTGCTCAAGTCAACAGTGAGAAGGCTATGGTTGCTCAGTCATTTGACGGGGAGGACCAGATTGATGCCTTGAACATTTCAAAACCTAAAAATGCTCACCTGGACCAAGTTAAGGATGAAGCTTCCGTGGAGAGTGTTGCAGCTGAAGAAAAGATGATGGAATTGCAGTTTACGCTGATGGTATCTTCTACTTCCGAACCGAAGAAAAATGACGTAAGTTTGCCTTCCTGTTCTCAAGCTTATATTGATTACATTAAAATTCTTCGTGATGAAATAGAATGTTTACGTAGAAAAGGACCTTAGATATGAGGGTTACCAACTTAGAAAAGGACAAAAACCTCTAAAGGCCCAATTAGAGACAAAAATAAAGGACTAAAGGAAACTTCAGGAAGACTACAGTAATAAATGTGAAAACTATGACTATATCAAGAGACAGGATGTTGAGTTAAGTACTGAGCTTGATACATTAAAAGGCAAATTTGAAACTTCAAACTTTGATTTTAAAAAGTATGATGTATCAAGCGAGGTAGTTGCCAACATGATTGACTATTGCATGCAATTCAAACAAAACCAGAAGAAGGGTTTGGGATATGATAAAGTACCTCCTCCTTTCAATCACAATTATCAATATCACCCTGTCTCTAATGAGGAGATTGCCAATGAATCTTTCATGGTTTATGGCAAGCCAACGGGTTTTGTTTCAGTAGGAGTTATTAATGTTGAAAGTACTAACGTTTCTACTTCCCCCGCAGAGCAATCCTTAAATCAGTCAAAGCATGAAGTTAAAGGATCTGTTTTTTATTATAAAACTGAGTCTGAACCTGAAGTTTTAGTTTTAAATAAAGATTTTATTGTTTCTGATGTTAAAGAAGACAATGTTTTTCATGATACTTTTGCATCTGCTGATACTGAATTAAACTTTTTTGAAGTGTTTGATGAATTGTTAGATAATTCTGATGTTTGTGACGCTGCTAATGAAAACACACCAATTCCACAACTTACATCAACCGAGGCACCCTCAGTTATCTCACAACCTGCTTCTTGTACATGTTCTTGTGGGAAAAGAAAGGATGTAAGAAAAGAAAATAAATCTGAGAAAAGCAATACCAATTTTAATAATAAACATATTTGTTTTAATTGTGGTATTGGTGGTCATATGGTTAGGAATTGTTCCAATAGGATTTTTGTACATTATATGTGTCCAAGATAAAAGAACAAATCTAGAGGAAGCTCTTTAACTAGAAAGTCCTCTAGAGTTCATTCAGAGCTAAGAAGTTTGCCAAGAAGACCGGGAAGAATAACTGGGATATGAATGCTAATAAAAAGGTGGGGTTCAACAAAGGGAAGCTGCAATGTTTCAACTGTCATGAGCTAGGACATTTTGCTCATGAGTGCCCGAAACCGGATAGACGATTGCATAATGACAGGACAATGGTTGCGGTGAGAAACAATCAGGGAGGTGTGCAAGTCAACGGTAAGAAGGCTATGGTTGCTCGGTCTTTTGACGGGGAGGACCAGATTGATGCCTTGAACATTTCAAAACCTGAAAATGCTCACCTGGACCAAGTTAAGGATGAAGCTTCCGTGGAGAGTGTTGCAGCTGAAGAAAAGATGATGGAGATGCAGTTTACGCTGATGGTATCTTCTACTTCTGAACCGAAGAAAAATGACGTAAGTTTGCCTTCCTGTTCTCAAGCTTATATTGATTACATTAAAATTCTTCGTGATGAAATAGAATCTTTACGTAGAGAAGTAGAGGACCTTAGATATGAGGGTTACCAACTTAGAAAAGGACAAAAACCTCTAAAGGCCCAATTAGAGACAAAAATAAAGGACTTAAGGAAACTTCAGGAAGACTACAGTAATAAATGTGAAAACTATGACTATATCAAGAGACAGGATGTTGAGTTAAGTATTGAGCTTGATACATTAAAAGGCAAATTTGAAACTTCAAACTTTGATTTTAAAAAGTATGATGTATCAAGCGAGGTAGTTGCCAACATGATTGACCATTGCCTGCAATTCAAACAAAACCAGAAGAAGGGTTTGGGATATGATAAAGTACCTCCTCCTTTCAATCACAATTATCAATATCACCCTGTCTCTAATGAGGAGATTGCCAATGAATCTTTCATGGTTTATGGCAAGCCAACGGGTTTTGTTTCAGTAGGAGTTATTAATGTTGAAAGTACTAACGTTTCTACTTCCCCCGCAGATCAATCCTTAAATCAGTCAAAGCATGAAAATAAAGGATCTGTTTTTTATTATAAAACTGAGTCTGAACATGAAGTTTTAGTTTTAAATAAAGATTTTATTGTTTCTGATGTTAAAGAAGACAATGTTTTTCATGATACTTTTGCATCTGCTGATACTGAATTAAACTTTTTTGAAGTGTTTGATGAATTGTTTGATAATTCTAATGTTTGTGATGCTGCTAATGAAAACACACCAATTCCACGACTTACACCAACTGAGGCACCCTCACTTATCTCACAACCTGCTTCTTGTACATGTTCTTGTGGGAAAAGTAAGGATGTAAGAAAAGAAAATAAATCTGAGAAAAGCAGTACCAATTTTAATAATAAACATATTTGTTTTAGTTGTGGTATTGGTGGTCATATGGTTAGGAATTGTTCCAATAGGATTTTTGTACATTATATGTCTCCAAGATAAAAGAACAAATCTAGAGGAAGCTCTTTAACTAGAAAGTCCTCTAGAGTTCATTCAGAGCTAAGAAGTTTGCCAAGAAGACCGGGAAGAATAACTGGGATATGAATGCTAATAAAAAGGTGGGGTTCAACAAAGGGAAGCTGCAGTGTTTCAACTGTCATGAGCTAGGACATTTTGCTCATGAGTGCCCGAAACCGGATAGACGATGGCATAATGACAGGACAATGGTTGCGGTGAGAAACAATCAGGGAGGTGTGCAAGTCAACGGTAAGAAGGCTATGGTTGCTCGGTCATTTGACGGGGAGGACCAGATAGATGCCTTGAACATTTCAAAACCTGAAAATGCTCACCTGGACCAAGTTAAGGATGAAGCTTCCGTGGAGAGTGTTGCAGCTGAAGAAAAGATGATGGAGATGCAGTTTACGCTGATGGTATCTTCTACTTCTGAACCGAAGAAAAATGAGGTAAGTTTGCCTTCCTGTTCTCAAGCTTATATTGATTACATTAAAATTCTTCGTGATGAAATAGAATCTTTACGTAGAGAAGTAGAGGACCTTAGATATGAGGGTTACCAACTTAGAAAAGGACAAAAACCTCTAAAGGCCCAATTAGAGACAAAAATAAAGGACTTAAGGAAACTTCAGGAAGACTACAGTAATAAATGTGAAAACTATGACTATATCAAGAGACAGGATGTTGAGTTAAGTACTGAGCTTGATACATTAAAAGGCAAATTTGAAACTTCAAACTTTGATTTTAAAAAGTATGATGTATCAAGCGAGGTAGTTGCCAACATGATTGACCATTGCCTGCAATTCAAACATAACCAGAAGAAGGGTTTGGGATATGATAAAGTACCTCCTCCTTTCAATCACAATTATCAATATCACCCTGTCTCTAATGAGGAGATTGCCAATGAATCTTTCATGGTTTATGGCAAGCCAACAGGTTTTGTTTCAGTAGGAGTTATTAATGTTGAAAATACTAACGTTTCTACTTCCCCCACAGATCAATCCTTAAATCAGTCAAAGCATGAAGTTAAAGGATCTGTTTTTTATTATAAAACTGAGTCTGAACCTGAAGTTTTAGTTTTAAATAAAGATTTTATTGTTTCTGATGTTAAAGAAGACAATGTTTTTCATGATACTTTTGCATCTGCTGATACTGAATTAAACTTTTTTGAAGTGTTTGATGAATTGTTTGATAATTCTGATGTTTGTGACGCTGCTAATGAAAACACACCAATTCCACAACTTACACCAACTGAGGCACCCTCACTTATCTCACAACCTGCTTCTTGTACATGTTCTTGTGGGAAAAGTAAGGATGTAAGAAAAGAAAATAAATCTGAGAAAAGCAGTACCAATTTTAATAATAAACATATCTGTTTTAATTGTGGTATTAGTGGTCATATGGTTAGGAATTGTTCCAATAGGATTTTTGTACATTATATGTCTCCAATATAAAAGAACAAATCTAGAGGAAGCTCTTTAACTAGAAAGTCCTCTAGAGTTCATTCAGAGCTAAGTTTGCCAAGAAGACCGGGAAGAATAACTGGGATATGAATGCTAATAAAAAGGTGGGGTTCAACAAAGGGAAGCTGCAGTGTTTCAACTGTCATGAGCTAGGACATTTTGCTCATGAGTGCCCGAAACCGGATACACGATTGCATAATGACAGGACAATGGTTGCGGTGAGAAACAATTAGGGAGGTGCTCAAGTCAACGGTAAGAAGGCTATGGTTGCTCGGTCATTTGACGGGGAGGACCAGATTGATGCCTTGAACATTTCAAAACCTGAAAATGCTCACCTGGACCAAGTTAAGGATGAAGCTTCCGTGGAGAGTGTTGCAGCTGAAGAAAAGATGATGGAGTTGCAGTTTACGCTGATGGTATCTTCTACTTCCGAACCGAAGAAAAATGACGTAAGTTTGCCTTCCTGTTCTCAAGCTTATATTGATTACATTAAAATTCTTCGTGATGAAATAGAATGTTTACGTAGAGAAGTAGAGGACCTTAGATATGAGGGTTACCAACTTAGAAAAGGAGAAAAACCTCTAAAGGCCCAATTAGAGACAAAAATAAAGGACTTAAGGAAACTTCAGGAAGACTACAGTAATAAATGTGAAAACTATGACTATATCAAGAGACAGGATGTTGAGTTAAGTACTGAGCTTGATACATTAAAAGGCAAATTTGAAACTTCAAACTTTGATTTTAAAAAGTATGATGTATCAAGCGAGGTAGTTGCCAACATGATTGACCATTGCCTGCAATTCAAACAAAAGCAGAAGAAGGGTTTGGGATATGATAAGGTACCTCCTCCTTTCAATCACAATTATCAATATCACCCTGTCTCTAATGAGGAGATTGCCAATGAATCTTTCATGGTTTATGGCAAGCCAACGGGTTTTGTTTCAGTAGGAGTTATTAATGTTGAAAGTACTAACGTTTCTACTTCCGCCGCAGATCAATCCTTAAATCAGTCAAAGCATGAAGTTAAAGAATATGTTTTTTATTATAAAACTGAGTCTGAACCTGAAGTTTTAGTTTTAAATAAAGATTTTATTGTTTCTGATGTTAAAGAAGACAATGTTTTTCATGGTTCTTTTGCATCTGCTGATACTGAATTAAACTTTTTTGAAGTGTTTGATGAATTGTTTGATAATTCTGATGTTTGTGACGCTGCTAATGAAAACAAACCAATTCCACAACTTACACCAACTGAGGCACCCTCACGTATCTCACAACCTGCTTCTTGTACATGTTTTTGTGGGAAAAGTAAGGATGTAAGAAAAGAAAATAAATCTGAGAAAAGCAGTACCAATTTTAATAATAAACATATTTGTTTTAATTGTGGTATTAGTGGTCATATGGTTAGGAATTGTTCCAATAGGATTTTTGTACATTATATGTCTCCAATATAAAAGAACAAATCTAGAGGAAGCTCTTTAACTAGAAAGTCCTCTAGAGTTCATTCAGAGGTAAGAAGTTTGCCAAGAAGACCGGGAAGAATAACTGGGATATGAATGCTAATAAAAAGGTGGGGTTCAACAAAGGGAAGCTGCAGTGTTTCAACTGTCATGAGCTAGGACATTTTGCTCATGAGTGCCCGAAACCGGATAGACGATTGCATAATGACAGGACAATGGTTGCGGTGAGAAACAATTAGGGAGGTGCTCAAGTCAACGGTAAGAAGGCTATGGTTGCTCGGTCATTTGACGGGGAGGACCAGATTGATGCCTTGAACATTTCAAAACCTGAAAATGCTCACCTGGACCAAGTTAAGGATGAAGCTTCCGTGGAGAGTGTTGCAGCTGAAGAAAAGATGATGGAGTTGCAGTTTACGCTGATGGTATCTTCTATTTCTGAACTGAAGAAAAATGACGTAAGTTTGCCTTCCTGTTCTCAAGCTTATATTGATTACATTAAAATTCTTCGTGATGAAATAGAATCTTTACGTAGAGAAGTAGAGGACCTTAGATATGAGGGTTACCAACTTAGAAAAGGACAAAAACCTCTAAAGGCCCAATTAGAGACAAAAATAAAGGACTTAAGGAAACTTCAGGAAGACTACAGTAATAAATGTGAAAACTATGACTATATCAAGAGACAGGATGTTGAGTTAAGTACTGAGCTTGATACATTAAAAGGCAAATTTGAAACTTCAAACTTTGATTTTAAAAAGTATGATGTATCAAGCGAGGTAGTTGCCAACATGATTGACCATTGCCTGCAATTCAAACAAAACCAGAAGAAGGGTTTGGGATATGATAAAGTACCTCCTCCTTTCAATCACAATTATCAATATCACCCTGTCTCTAATGAGGAGATTGCCAATGAATCTTTCATGGTTTATGGCAAGCCAACGGGTTTTGTTTCAGTAGGAGTTATTAATGTTGAAAGTACTAACGTTTCTACTACCCCCGCAGATCAATCCTTAAATCAGTCAAAGCATGAAGTTAAAGAATATGTTTTTTATTATAAAACTGAGTCTGAACCTGAAGTTTTAGTTTTAAATAAAGATTTTATTGTTTCTGATGTTAAAGAAGACAATGTTTTTCATGATACTTTTGCATCTGCTGATACTGAATTAAACTTTTTTGAAGTGTTTGATGAATTGTTTGATAATTCTGATGTTTGTGATGCTGCTAATGAAAACACACCAATTCCACAACTTACACCAACTGAGGCACCCTCACTTATCTCACAACCTGCTTCTTGTACATGTTCTTGTGGGAAAAGTAAGGATGTAAGAAAAGAAAATAAATCTGAGAAAAGCAGTACCAATTTTAATAATAAACATATTTGTTTTAATTATGGTATTGGTGGTCATATGGTTAGGAATTGTTCCAATAGGAGTTTTTTACATTATACGTCTCCAAGATAAAAGAACAAATCTAGAGGAAGCTCTTTAACTAAAAAGTCCTCTAGAGTTCCTTCATAGTTAAGAAGTTTGCCAAGAAGACCGGGAAGGATAACTGGGCTATGAATGCTAATAAAAAGGTGGGGCTCAACAAAGGGAAGCTGCAGTGTTTCAACTGTCATGAGCTAGGACATTTTGCTCATGAGTGCCCGAAACCGGATAGACGATTGAATAATGATAGGAAAATGGTTGCGGTGAGAAACAATCAGGGAGGTGCTCAAGTCAACGGTAACAAGGCTATGGTTGCTCGGTTATTTGATGGGGAGGACCAGATTGATGCCTTGAACATTTCTAAACCTGAAAATGCTCACCTGGCCCAAGTTAAGGATGAAGCCTCCGTGGAGAGTGTTGCAGCTGAAGAAAAGATGATGGAGCTGCACTTTACGCTGATGGTATCTTCTACTTCTGAACTGAAGAAAAATGAGGTAAGTTTGCCTTCCTGTTCTCAAGCTTATATTGATTACAATAAAATTCTTTATAACGAAATAGAATCTTTACGTAGAGAAGTAAGGGACCTTAGATATGAGGGTTACCAACTTAGAAAAGGACAAAACCTCTAAAGGCCCAATTAGAGACAAAAATAAAGGACTTAAGGAAACTTCAGGAAGACTATAGTAATAAATGTGAAAACTATGACTATATCAAGAGACAGGATGCTGAGTTAAGTACTGAGCTTGATACACTAAAAGACAAATTTGAAACTGCAAACTTTGATTTTAAAAAGTATGATGTATCAAGCGAGGTAGTTGCCAACATGATTGACCATTGCCTGCAATTCAAACAAAACCAGAAGAAGGGTTTGGGATATGATAAAGTACCTCCTCCTTTCAATCACAATTATCAATATCACCCTGTCTCTAATGAGGAGATTGCCAATGAATCTTTCATGGTTTATGGCAAGCCAACGGGTTTTGTTTCAGTAGGAGTTATTAATGTTGAAAGTACTAACGTTTCTACTTCCCCCGCAGATCAATCCTTAAATCAGTCAAAGCATGAAGTTAAAGGATCTGTTTTTTATTATAAAACTAAGTCTGAACCTGAAGTTTTAGTTTTAAATAAAGATTTTATTGTTTCTGATGTTAAAGAAGACAATGTTTTTCATGATACTTTTGCATCTGCTGATACTGAATTAAACTTTTTTGAATTGTTTGATGAATTGTTTGATAATTCTGATGTTTGTGACGCTGCTAATGAAAACAAACCAATTCCACAACTTACACCAACTGAGGCACCCTCACTTATCTCACAACCTGCTTCTTGTACATGTTTTTGTGGGAAAAGGAAGGATGTAAGAAAAGAAAATAAATCTGAGAAAAGCAGTACCAATTTTAATAATAAACATATTTGTTTTAATTGTGGTATTGGTGGTCATATGGTTAGGAATTGTTCCAATAGGATTTTTGTACATTATATGTCTCCAAGATAAAAGAACAAATCTAGAGGAAGCTCTTTAACTAGAAAGTCCTCTAGAGTTCATTCAGAGCTAAGAAGTTTGCCAAGAAGACCGGGAAGAATAACTGGGATATGAATGCTAATAAAAAGGTGGGGTTCAACAAAGGGAAGCTGCAGTGTTTCAACTGTCATGAGCTAGGACATTTTGCTCATGAGTGCCCGAAACCGGATAGACGATTGCATAATGACAGGACAATGGTTGCGGTGAGAAACAATTAGGGAGGTGCTCAAGTCAACGGTAAGAAGGCTATGGTTGCTCGGTCATTTGACGGGGAGGACCAGATTGATGCCTTGAACATTTCAAAACCTGAAAATGCTCACCTGGACCAAGTTAAGGATGAAGCTTCCGTGGAGAGTGTTGCAGCTGAAGAAAAGATGATGGAGTTGCAGTTTATGCTGATGGTATCTTCTACTTCTGAACCGAAGAAAAATGACTTAAGTTTGCCTTCCTGTTCTCAAGCTTATATTGATTACATTAAAATTCTTCGTGATGAAATAGAATGTTTACGTAGAGAAGTAGAGGACCTTAGATATGAGGGTTACCAACTTAGAAAAGGAGAAAAACCTCTAAAGGCCCAATTAGAGACAAAAATAAAGGACTTAAGGAAACTTCAGGAAGACTACAGTAATAAATGTGAAAACTATGACTATATCAAGAGACAGGATGTTGAGTTAAGTACTGAGCTTGATACATTAAAAGGCAAATTTGAAACTTCAAACTTTGATTTTAAAAAGTATGATGTATCAAGCGAGGTAGTTGCCAACATGATTGACCATTGCCTGCAATTCAAACAAAACCAGAATAAGGGTTTGGGATATGATAAGGTACCTCCTCCTTTCAATCACAATTATCAATATCACCCTGTCTCTAATGAGGAGATTGCCAATGAATCTTTCATGGTTTATGGCAAGCCAACGGGTTTTGTTTCAGTAGGAGTTATTAATGTTGAAAGTACTAACGTTTCTACTTCCCCCGCAGATCAATCCTTAAATCAGTCAAAGCATGAAGTTAAAGAATATGTTTTTTATTATAAAACTGAGTCTGAACCTGAAGTTTTAGTTTTAAATAAAGATTTTATTGTTTCTGATGTTAAAGAAGACAATGTTTTTCATGATACTTTTGCATCTGCTGATACTGAATTAAACTTTTTTGAAGTGTTTGATGAATTGTTTGATAATTCTGATGTTTGTGATGCTGCTAATGAAAACACACCAATTCCACAACTTACACCAACTGAGGCACCCACACTTATCTCACAACCTTCTTCTTGTACATGTTCTTGTGGGAAAAGTAAGGATGTAAGAAAAGAAAATAAATCTGAGAAAAGCAGTAGCAATTTTAATAATAAACATATTTGTTTTAATTATGGTATTGGTGGTCATATGGTTAGGAATTGTTCCAATAGGAGTTTTTTACATTATACGTCTCCAAGATAAAAGAACAAATCTAGAGGAAGCTCTTTAACTAAAAAGTCCTCTAGAGTTCCTTCATAGCTAAGAAGTTTGCCAAGAAGACCGGGAAGAATAACTGGGCTATGAATGCTAATAAAAAGGTGGGGCTCAACAAAGGGAAGCTGCAGTGTTTCAACTGTCATGAGCTAGGACATTTTGCTCATGAGTGCCCGAAACCGGATAGACGATTAAATAATGATAGGAAAATGGTTGCGGTGAGAAACAATCAGGGAGGTGCTCAAGTCAACGGTAACAAGGCTATGGTTGCTCGGTTATTTGATGGGGAGGACCAGATTGATGCCTTGAACATTTCAAAACCTGAAAATGCTCAACTGGCCCAAGTTAAGGATGAAGCCTCCGTGGAGAGTGTTGCAGCTGAAGAAAAGATGATGGAGCTGCAGTTTACGCTGATGGTATCTTCTACTTCTGAACCGAAGAAAAATGAGGTAAGTTTGCCTTCCTGTTCTCAAGCTTATATTGATTACAATAAAATTCTTCATAACGAAATAGAATCTTTACGTAGAGAAGTAGAGGACCTTAGATATGAGGGTTACCAACTTAGAAAAGGACAAAAACCTCTAAAGGCCCAATTAGAGACAAAAATAAAGGACTTAAGGAAACTTCAGGAAGACTACAGTAATAAATGTGAAAACTATGACTATATCAAGAGACAGGATGCTGAGTTAAGTACTGAGCTTGATACACTAAAAGACAAATTTGAAACTGCAAACTTTGATTTTAAAAAGTATGATGTATCAAGAGAGGTAGTTTCCAACATGATTGACCATTGCCTGCAATTCAAACAAAACCAGAAGAAGGGTTTGGGATATGATAAAGTACCTCCTCCTTTCAATCACAATTATCAATATCACCCTGTCTCTAATGAGGAGATTGCCAATGAATCTTTCATGGTTTATGGCAAGCCAACGGGTTTTGTTTCAGTAGGAGTTATTAATGTTGAAAGTACTAACGTTTCTACTTCCCCCGCAGATCAATCCTTAAATCAGTCAAAGCATGAAGTTAAAGAATATGTTTTTTATTATAAAACCGAGTCTGAACCTGAAGTTTTAGTTTTAAATAAAGATTTTATTGTTTCTGATGTTAAAGAAGACAATGTTTTTCATGATACTTTTGCATCTGCTGATACTGAATTAAAACTTTTTTGAAGTGTTTGATGAATTGTTTGATAATTCTGATGTTTGTGATGCTGCTAATGAAAACACACCAATTCCACAACTTACACCAACTGAGGCACCCTCACTTATCTCACAACCTTCTTCTTGTACATGTTCTTGTGGGAAAAGTAAGGATGTAAGAAAAGAAAATAAATCTGAGAAAAGCAGTAGCAATTTTAATAATAAACACATTTGTTTTAATTATGGTATTGGTGGTCATATGGTTAGGAATTGTTCCAATAGGAGTTTTTTACATTATACGACTCCAAGATAAAAGAACAAATCTAGAGGAAGCTCTTTAACTAAAAAGTCGTCTAGAGTTCCTTCATAGCTAAGAAGTTTGCCAAGAAGACCGGGAAGAATAACTGGGCTATGAATGCTAATAAAAAGGTGGTGCTCAACAAAGGGAAGCTGCAGTGTTTCAACTGTCATGAGCTAGGACATTTTGCTCATGAGTGCCCGAAACCGGATAGACGATTGCATAATGACAGGACAATGGTTGCGGTGAGAAACAATTAGGGAGGTGCTCAAGTCAACGGTAAGAAGGCTATGGTTGCTCGGTCATTTAACGGGGAGGACCAGATTGATGCCTTGAACATTTCAAAACCTGAAAATGCTCACCTAGCCCAAGTTAAGGATGAAGCCTCCGTGGAGAGTGTTGCAGCTGAAGAAAAGATGATGGAGCTGCAGTTTACGCTGATGGTATCTTCTACTTCTGAACCGAAGAAAAATGAGGTAAGTTTGCCTTCCTGTTCTCAAGCTTATTTTGATTACAATAAAATTCTTCATAACGAAATAGAATCTTTAAGTAGAGAAGTAGAGGACCTTAGATATGAGGGTTACCAACTTAGAAAAGGACAAAAACCTCTAAAGGCCCAATTAGAGACAAAAATAAAGGACTTAAGGAAACTTCAGGAAGACTACAGTAGTAAATGTGAAAACTATGACTATATCAAGAGACAGGATGCTGAGTTAAGTACTGAGCTTGATACACTAATAGACAAATTTGAAACTGCAAACTTTGATTTTAAAAAGTATGATGTATCAAGCGAGGTAGTTGCCAACATGATTGACCATTGCCTACAATTCAAACAAAACCAGAAGAAGGGTTTGGGATATGATAGAGTGCCTCCTCCTTTCAATCACAATTATCAGTAGCACCCTGTCTCTAATGAGGAGATTACCAATGAATCTTTCATGGTTTATGGCAAGCCAACGGGTTTTGTTTCAGTAGGAGTTATTAATGTTGAAAGTACTAACGTTTCTACTTCCCCCGCAGATCAATCCTTAAATCAGTCAAAGCACGAAGTTTAAGGATCTGTTTTTTATTATAAAACTGAGTCTGAACCTGAAGTTTTAGTTTTAAATAAAGAATTTATTGTTTCTGATGTTAAAGAAGACAATGTTTTTCATGATACTTTTGCATCTGCTGATACTGAATTAAACTTTTTTGAAGTGTTTGATGAATTGTTTGATAATTCTGATGTTGGTGACGCTTCTAATGAAAACACACCAATTCCACAAGTTACACCAACTGATGCACCCTCACTTATCTTACAACCTGCTTCTTGTACATGTTCTTGTGGGAAAAGTAAGGATGTAAGAAAAGAAAACAAATCTGAGAAAAGCAGTACGAATTTTAATAATAAACATATTTGTTTTAATTGTGGTATTGGTGGTCATATGGTTAGGAATTATTCCAATAGGATTTTTGTACATTATATGTCTCCAAGAGAAAAGAACAAATCTAGAGGAAGCTCTTTAACTAGAAAGTCCTCTAGAGTTCCTTCATAGCTAAGAAGTTTGCCAAGAAGACCGGGAAGAATAACTGGGCTATGAATGCTAATAAAAAGGTGGGGCTCAACAAAGGGAAGCTGTAGTGTTTCAACTGTCATGAGCTAGGACATTTTGCTCATGAGTGCCCGAAACCGGATAGACGATTGAATAACGATAGGAAAATGGTTGCGGTGAGAAACAATCAGGGAGGTGCTCAAGTCAACGGTAACAAGGCTATGGTTGCTCGGTTATTTGATGGGGAGGACCAGATTGATGCCTTGAACATTTCAAAACCTGAAAATGCTCACCTGGCCCAAGTTAAGGATGAAGCCTCCGTGGAGAGTGTTGCAGCTGAAGAAAAGATGATGGAGCTGCAGTTTACACTGATGGTATCTTCTACTTCTGAACCGAAGAAAAATGAGGTAAGTTTGCCTTCCTGTTCTCAAGCTTATATTGATTACAATAAAATTCTTCATAACGAAATAGAATCTTTACGTAGAGAAGTAGAGGACCTTAGATATGAGGGTTACCAACTTAGAAAAGGACAAAAACCTCTAAAGGTCCAATTAGAGACAAAAATAAAGGACTTAAGGAAACTTCAGGAAGACTACAGTAATAAATGTGAAAACTATGACTATATCAAGAGACAGGATGCTGAGTTAAGTACTGAGCTTGATACACTAAAAGACAAATTTGAAACTGCAAAGTTTGATTTTAAAAAGTATGATGTATCAAGTGAGGTAGTTGCCAACATGATTGACCATTGCCTGCAATTCAAACAAAACTAGAAGAAGGGTTTGGGATATGATAAAGTGCCTCCTCCTTTCAATCACAATTATCGGTAGCACCCTGTCTCTAATGAGGAGATTGCCAATGAATCTTTCATGGTTTATGGCAAGCCAACGGGTTTTGTTTCAGTAGGAGTTATTAATGTTGAAAGTACTAACGTTTCTACTTCCCCCGCAGATCAATCCTTAAATCAGTCAAAGCACGAAGTTTAAGGATCTGTTTTTTATTATAAAACTGAGTCTGAACCTGAAGTTTTAGTTTTAAATAAAGAATTTATTGTTTCTGATGTTAAAGAAGACAATGTTTTTCATGATACTTTTGCATCTGCTGATACTGAATTAAACTTTTTTGAAGTGTTTGATGAATTGTTTGATAATTCTGATGTTGGTGACGCTTCTAATGAAAACACACCAATTCCACAAGTTACACCAACTGATGCACCCTCACTTATCTTACAACCTGCTTCTTGTACATGTTCTTGTGGGAAAAGTAAGGATGTAAGAAAAGAAAACAAATCTGAGAAAAGCAGTACGAATTTTAATAATAAACATATTTGTTTTAATTGTGGTATTGGTGGTCATATGGTTAGGAATTATTCCAATAGGATTTTTGTACATTATATGTCTCCAAGAGAAAAGAACAAATCTAGAGGAAGCTCTTTAACTAGAAAGTCCTCTAGAGTTCCTTCATAGCTAAGAAGTTTGCCAAGAAGACCGGGAAGAATAACTGGGCTATGAATGCTAATAAAAAGGTGGGGCTCAACAAAGGGAAGCTGTAGTGTTTCAACTGTCATGAGCTAGGACATTTTGCTCATGAGTGCCCGAAACCGGATAGACGATTGAATAACGATAGGAAAATGGTTGCGGTGAGAAACAATCAGGGAGGTGCTCAAGTCAACGGTAACAAGGCTATGGTTGCTCGGTTATTTGATGGGGAGGACCAGATTGATGCCTTGAACATTTCAAAACCTGAAAATGCTCACCTGGCCCAAGTTAAGGATGAAGCCTCCGTGGAGAGTGTTGCAGCTGAAGAAAAGATGATGGAGCTGCAGTTTACACTGATGGTATCTTCTACTTCTGAACCGAAGAAAAATGAGGTAAGTTTGCCTTCCTGTTCTCAAGCTTATATTGATTACAATAAAATTCTTCATAACGAAATAGAATCTTTACGTAGAGAAGTAGAGGACCTTAGATATGAGGGTTACCAACTTAGAAAAGGACAAAAACCTCTAAAGGTCCAATTAGAGACAAAAATAAAGGACTTAAGGAAACTTCAGGAAGACTACAGTAATAAATGTGAAAACTATGACTATATCAAGAGACAGGATGCTGAGTTAAGTACTGAGCTTGATACACTAAAAGACAAATTTGAAACTGCAAAGTTTGATTTTAAAAAGTATGATGTATCAAGTGAGGTAGTTGCCAACATGATTGACCATTGCCTGCAATTCAAACAAAACTAGAAGAAGGGTTTGGGATATGATAAAGTGCCTCCTCCTTTCAATCACAATTATCGGTAGCACCCTGTCTCTAATGAGGAGATTGCCAATGAATCTTTCATGGTTTATGGCAAGCCAACGGGTTTTGTTTCAGTAGGAGTTATTAATGTTGAAAGTACTAACGTTTCTACTTCCCCCGCAGATCAATCCTTAAATCAGTCAAAGCACGAAGTTTAAGGATCTGTTTTTTATTATAAAACTGAGTCTGAACCTGAAGTTTTAGTTTTAAATAAAGAATTTATTGTTTCTGATGTTAAAGAAGACAATGTTTTTCATGATACTTTTGCATCTGCTGATACTGAATTAAACTTTTTTGAAGTGTTTGATGAATTGTTTGATAATTCTGATGTTGGTGATGCTTCTAATGAAAACACACCAATTCCACAAGTTACACCAACTGATGCACCCTCACTTATCTTACAACCTGCTTCTTGTACATGTTCTTGTGGGAAAAGTAAGGATGTAAGAAAAGAAAACAAATCTGAGAAAAGCAGTACGAATTTTAATAATAAACATATTTGTTTTAATTGTGGTATTGGTGGTCATATGGTTAGGAATTATTCCAATAGGATTTTTGTACATTATATGTCTCCAAGAGAAAAGAACAAATCTAGAGGAAGCTCTTTAACTAGAAAGTCCTCTAGAGTTCATTCTCAGAATGATGATTGGAAGGATGATCGTAGTAGAAAATGGGTAGTTTTTCAAAATTTAAAAGGGTTTTTTCATAACAAAGTCACCAATTGTTGGCTAAAACCGAACAAGGCTCCGACAAGATCAGTTTCGTCAAGGAGCAGCTCTGGGTCTTCAACCACTTCTGGTAGAAAACCCAAGTGCTTAATGCAAACTGATAAGAAACCTATTTTAAAATCACCAGTAACTATTAAAAAACCCAACTACCAATGGATGCCCAACATAAATTCCAATCCATCATTAGCATCCTATGAAAAGGTTGTAAATAATGATACATCTTTGAAAGTGAAGGGTCAACCCGGGAAAGTGATGACCTGGGTTCTCAAATCTAATCGATCCCGCTCATTTTGCAGGGACAGTTATGGAGGAATTTCATCAGACCTTGGTTCGTCAACAGTGGCTGCTGCCGGCATATGATAGGAGGCATCTCCCAAATAAACAACATTCAATCTTTTAATTGGGGGATATGTTTCCTTTGTGGGTGGAGAAGGTGGAAAGATCACTCATAGGGGAACCATTAAAAATGGGGTGCTAAGTTTCGAGAATGTTAAATTTGCTCCCGAGTTCAAACATAGTTTGTTGAGTGTGTCTTAGATATGCAACAAAGGTTATTCTACACATTTCACTGACAAGGAGTGCATGATTCTCAAGCCAGACATTGTCATCCCGGAAGAGTGGATTCTCGTCAAATCTTAGTAGGATGGAAATGCTTTCACTATTGATATGAATAGCAACATTCCAGAACAAATCACTTGCCTCTTCTCAAAGGTCTCCGAACAAAACGAAATGTTATGGCACCGGAGACTCAGTCATGAAAATGCTAAAAACCTAAATCGACTTGCAAAGAATGAGATGGTCTAAGGCTTACCCGTCAGAGACTTCATAACTTTTGAGAAGTGTGTGCCAGGTGCCTAAGGAAAGCACCATAGAAAACCACACCTGCCAAAACAGGTTAACTCAATCAGTGAGGTGCTCCAGTTATTACATATGGATTTATTTGGTCCAGTCAACGTCCTCAACATCAATAGAAATTCATACTATCTGGTTGTGATTGATGACTTATCTCGTTTTACGTGGGTTTTCTTCTTATCCAACAGAGTTGGGGCTGCAGATCCGATAAAGAAGTTCATAGTGTTGATTGAGAACCAAACCAATATCCGGGTGAAGGCTCTTCATACCGACAACATAATAGAGTTCAAGAATTCTATTCTAGATTATTTTTGCACAGAAAAGGGGATTATGTGTCAATACAGCTCCACTCACACACATCAACAAAATGGTGTTGCTGAAAGGAGAAACAAAACTTTAAAAGATGCTGCAAGCACGATGCTATATGACTCCAAGTTACCCTTTTTATTTTGGGCCGAGGCGATTAACACTACTTGCTACATTCAGAATCGTGTGTTGATCAACAAAGCTCAGATGAAGACACCGTACGAGATTCTATAGGTCACAAGCCATCAGTCAGTCATTTCCGTGTATTTAGCTGCCCTTGGAACTTTCTTCACCTAGAGTCCAACACAAAGTTTAATGCTAAAGCCGATGATTGTTACTTCATAGGGTATTCTGCACGCACCGCATATAGGGTCTACAATAAGAAGACAAAGCAAATTGTGGAATCCTATGATGTACGCTGGTTATAGGAGAATGAAACGGATGCTCGAGTGGGTCCGGATTGGTTATTTGATTACACATCGCTCTTCAAGTTATAAATGTGTCTTCAGATAGTTCATCTGGGTCTTCCTCTGGTTCTAAGCTTGTTTCTGAAGACAAAGATGAAGAAGTTATTTACAGACCTCCAACGGTAACCTCTTCACCATCTAAGGGGGAGTCATCTATTCCTCTTGGTAGTCCAAAGTCTCCAGTTCAAGACGTTACTCTAGATGCTGATGCTACACCTCTTACTCTTGTTGAAAGAGAGTTCATGTCGAGAGATGCTTCCGCTGTCACTTCAACGTTTATGGAACTACTCTTTCCGGAAGATGGAGGTGTCAACATTCATAATCTTCCCATCTCACTTAATGTTATCAGCTAGGAGATACCCTCAAGAATTCAACACGATCATCCGATCAAAAATATCATTGGTCAACTGGGCGACGGAGTTAGAACCAGAAGTCGGAATGGATATGTCAACACATGTCTTTTTTCTTGCTTTATCTCTCAAATAGAGCCCAAGAATGTTGAAATGGCTTTGAATGAGCCCAACTGGGTAGATGCCATGCATGAAGAGCTAAATCAATTCAAAAAGCTCGGGGTTTGGAAATTAGTTGAGTTACCAAAGGGCAAAAAGTCTCTTGACAAACTTTGGATCTATCGAAACAAGCAGGATGATTCGAGAGTTATAGTACACAATAAAGCAAGATTCGTGGTTCGCGGGTTTTGACAAGTCGAGGGTCTTGATTATACTGAAGTTTATGCTTCAGTGGCTCACTTGGAGGCTATTCGTATCTTCCTTGCATATGCTTCTTACATGAACTTCACTATTTATCAGATGGATATCAAGACAACTTTCTTTTATGGCAAAGTGAAGGAAGAGATCTATGTTGATCAACCCCTTGGGTTTGTTAACTCGAAGTTTCCTAACCATGTCTACAAGTTAGACAAGGTGTTGTATGGGTTACATCAAGCTCCTCGAGCGTGGTAGGCGACTCTCACAAATCACTTGCTCGAGCATGGTTACTCTCGTGGTACTATTGATCAAACTTTATTCATCAAGCATGTGGATAATGATCAGATTCTAGTTCAAATCTATGTTGACGACATTATTTTTGGGTCAACCAGTCCACAACTTTGCAAAGAGTTTAAAGGTATAATGAAGAAGAGGGTTGAGATGAGTTCATTGGGAGAAATGACCATGTTTCTGGGGCTTCAGGTCAAACAAAGTTCAACCGGGATTCTGCTACATCAAGCTAAATATGTGGAGGATATTTTTGAGAAGTTCAGGTTTCAAGACGCTAAACCTACATCGACACCGACGGCCGAAAGGACCCTGCTAAATCCAGATACTGATGGCGAATCCGTAGATCAGACTCTCTACATATCGATGATCGGATCGTTGATGTATCTCACTTCAAGTCATCCAGACATCATGTTTGCAGTGTGTCAAATGCAGCCCGAAATTGGGTCTATGGTATCCGAAAAATTCTAAATTTGATTTATATGCTTTTGCTGATAGTAATTATGGACGCTGTGAGCTTGACAGGAAATCTACATCAGGAGGGTGTCAATTTCTTGGAGATAGGCTGGTGTCAAGGCAGTGCAAGAAACAACATACCATCTCAACCTCAATAGCAGAAGCGGAATATGTTACTGCATCTGCTTCTTTCTCTCAAGTTATCTGGATCCAACATCAACTGTTGGATTACGGTTTGAATTATCTAGAAACCCCCATTTACTGTGATAATGAGTCTGTGATTCAAATTGCTAAAAATTATGTCCTACATTCTACAACCAAGCACATTGACATCAAGATTCATTTTATCAGAGATTGTTATGAGCGTTCGCTCATCTGGCTGGAACAAGTTCCCACTGCTAATAATGTGGCGGATTTGTTCACCAAGCCATTTAACAAAGCTTGATTCGATGTGCTTGTGGGGTTTTTTAAAATGATTCGTTTTGAGGATTAATTTTTATTTTTTAATTTTTAATTTTTTATTATTGTATTTATTTTATTTTTTATTTTATTTTTATCTTATTTTATTTTAGGATAAATTAGTTTAAATTTGCGCATTGTTTTATTCAATTCTCACTCATGCACAAATTTAGGGGGAGAAATAAACAAAAACAAAACAAAAAAAAATGAAAATTTTAATAATCCAAAAACATTAAAAAATCAGAAAATCAAAAAATATGTTGCTAATTCTTTTGGTTGTAGGTGATGTGATTGGAAGTGATATATTATCAAGTGATAACATGCAATTGAATCCCCGTAATGTACCAAAATTAAATTGTCTACGCTCTGTGTTCGATGCGCTGGTAGGCACGAAAGATTCTAATTGGACTTGACTAGGAAGAGTTGAATTTATGGAATTCAAGGATTTGACAAATCTTGAACTAGTTAGATCCGTTTAGACTGACAATATGATGCTCGGATAAGTTGACCAGGGAGATATATATGGGAATCTACTGGTCACATTAAAAGAACCCGTATCTAGAACTGTGGATTAACTTTTCCTTAATGTGCGAATTCTATCCTTAATTCCGGTATTGATGGGGTGACTGGGGAATTCCGATAAGTTAGGTTTGTAGAAATTTATTTTCTTTCTTTCTGTCTGTTAGTCATATGTTGTCTCCTCTGTGTGATCGAAAGATCCAACCTGAACTGTAACATATGCAACTCTATCTCTCTACATCTTCTATCTATGCAATTCTTTCTATCTATTAGCCATATACTGTCTCCTTTGCGTGACTTAAAATCCGACCTGGTACACAGTATATGCATTATTCTTCTTCTCAATCCCTCTAAAACTTCAGTTAGTCATATGTTTCACCCTCTGCATGATTGGAAGAGATCCGACCTGGGTGTATAGCATATGCATTCTAAATCTATCTTCTCTCTTAATAATTGTCTGCTCACCCAGTGTAAGGAATATTCTGGAAGTCCTTGATTGCTAGAGCATATCAGAAAGCGGGAAACATGTTCTAGTACATTTAAAATTGAACAATTGCAGATTGTCTGTAGATCTCGCTGCTCAATTTAGGTGGACAACAATATCCCTGGTCGTCGTTAGATAAATGGTCCCTAGGAAATTTATTTAAGAATATAGGATCAAAATATCTTGTCATTATTAGTCGGTCCTGATTCATCACAAATTCTTCGTATTTAAGTGGACCACAATACCGACGATTGATCAGACATGGACATGAAGGTAGAGGTAGTGACAAGTGGACTAAGGCTGTTTAATAACTTTGATCCCAGTGTCACAAAATTACTTTAAGCATTTGTTAAGATAAGTTCAGTCTTATTTTAATTTTAATTTTATTTTATTTTTAAAATTGTTGAATTAAAAAAAAAAAATTAAATTTTCGAAATTATTTTATTTTATTTTTAATTTATTTTAACTTTAACTTTAATTTTTAAATCCTCAAAAGTTTTATTTTTGAAAATTATTTGGGATTTGGATTGTGCCTTATACGGTGTGGAAGACAGGTAAATTTGAATAGGGTATATAAAGAGAGTTTACTGCCGGAAACCCTTTTCTCTCTTCACTTCTCTATTTCCGACCGCAAACCCTCTCTCCTCTCTCTCATCTTCGAAAAAATTTCTTTGTTTTGTGAAATTGCTCGGTTAATCTCGCAGGTATGGCAAAATCGACCGTGGAAATGTATTTTGTTCATCAAATCGACAAATTTTGGAGCTTTAATCGAAGGAAAAAGGTTTTTGAGAGTTTACGGTCGAAGCTTATGGCCAAGGATTTTACGGCCGTAAACTCCGTTTGCGACCATAAGCTTACTGCCATGGGTTTACGGCCGTAAACCCTTAAATGACCATAAACTCAATTTGACCAAAACAATTTTTGGGCCAAAATTAAATTGATTTAATAAGAAAACTTAAAACATTAATTGCTCAAATATCTTTGTTTTCTTACTTGGCTTGTTTTAGTGCAGATAAAATGGAAAATTGAAGTTCGCTGACATGCATAACTTGGCAATTGTACAGGCTGATCATCCTGCTGTTCATGGACAATTTAGGTCGATGAGCCACATGTTGAGGGAATGCTGCTTGGTGTCTACTATTACTGTGAACCCCATGGTTTATCAGAATATAATCCGGGAGTTCTGGAAGACTGCTAAAATTAGAAGAGATGATAATGGAGCAGTCACTGTTGATGCCGTTGTGAAAGGATGCAAGATCATGATTAATGAGCAATTTATCAGACAAGCACTGCTAATTGATGACCAACCAAATTTTCCGACTGGATGCTCAGAAGGTACTTAAGAAGATGGGCTACGAAGGCACTTTTCCTCCCACCGTGAAGAAACTCCTGCCACCATATTGGAGATTCCTGGCTCATGTCTTTGTGAGCTGCATTTCTGGGAGGAGGTCCAGCGCTGATGATATTTCTCTAAGGAACACTGGAGCTATTTCATCTCTAGCTGCGGGGATACACTTCAACTTTTCGAGGTTTATCCTGGACGAGCTCGTGGTGAACATCAACGCAACAACCCAAGATACTTTCTTGATGTATCCAAGGTTCATCCGGATGTTTATCAACACTCAATTCCCTGAGATGGTGAAGGAGGGTGAAACCCTAGATATGAAGTCACTAGGCCCTCATACTGTTGGACTCATAAAGTAAAATCACAAGGGTAAATTTATTTTCCAGGGATTGCATCCACTTGTCAAGTTTGGAAAATTTGCTGAATTAAACGAGAGCTCTGAGTCTCATGGATCGTCTGATTAAATATTCTCCGATCCTGCTTCTTCAGAAAGGATGATTTTTGAAGATGAAGTGATCACGGTGTCGGAACATGACGAAGAAGAAGAAGATACAATAGTTCCCATTGCAGTTGTGGCTGAGGAACATTATCTGACATCAGTTCCTGTGCAAAGTGATTACAATGAGGGGTCTTCAAAGAGTGCAACTGAAACTGACTTATATGAAGATATTGATCTCACTAGTTTTGATAGAGATGAAATTGCGATGAATTTTGGAAGCAATGATGATTACTTGTCAACTGAAAATCTCAACTCGCTACTAGACAATATCGATGATGTTGCTCACCCAGCAACGGAGATACGGGACTCTGATGAAGTTATCGAATCAACGCCTCCTACTACCAAACAAGTGGTTGAAACAGCAACTCCTATGGTGACGGTGTCAGGGAATCATCCCCTTGACATTGTATCTCCTACTACAGAACCACTTCAACGTGATCAAACAACAACTCCAACCTCTCAACCTCCTATGAATAAGATAAAGTGCCTTCCCCCAGAGCCAAAGGAATTTCTTTTTTGGGGAAAGTATCACAGGAGAAGATAATCCTTCTATCGTTGAGCTCTAAAAGGAAATAGGTGTGATAAATCAAAAGAATATTGAGCTTGACATCAAGGTGGCGGATCTCATGAGTGAAAATATCATGCTCAAGACTCAAGTGTTTGATCTTGAAGAAGATAAGGCATTAAACACCAAGCAGATCTCAAATCTTCAGACTTACTTTGGTCTCCTCACAGCTTATTATTTCGATCTGAAGAAGAAACTGACAGAAGAACTTGGTGACAAGTTTAAGCCCTCTATTGACGAGTCGAATATGTTTCTGCCATCTCAAGATCCTCTGGTTGTACCACCATCTGCTTAATCATCCTGTGTTGTAGATCGTTTTGAGGTAGATCCTGTTCAAGCTCCTAACATCGTTGCTCTTAAACGTGCTAGACTTGCTAAATCTGCCGAGAAGGGATAACTTTTGTTTAAGAAAAGCTCGGATCAAAATGCACTTGGTGATCAACCAAAAATTACTGTTACTAATTTCGAAGAAAGATGTTTTAGAGATACGTACGGTGATAGGTCCGGAATTATTTCTTGGGGGATTTCATGACACGTTGAATATGTGGATTGTGAGAAGAAAGAGTGGCAACAATGAATTATACAAAGACTGTCATGACTTCCATTCATGGACTAGGGTGGATCTTTTAGAGTTATCTCAAGCTCCTTTTACGAATCCCTCACAAGATCCAAATGTGTCACACCCCAAAACCATGAATGGCGGAAACGTTCTGGAGCGGAGGACGTCATGTACAGTATCACAACAATGAAAAGTAGTAAACAAGCAACAACATCATCCATTGGATTAATAATATAATTATTATACAAGTGTGTTCTGTCAAATTATAATACACACTAAAGCATAAATCAAAATGAAAGATGAGTCTTGAACAAGCTCCATCTTCTCTAAACCTTGCATCGGTACCTGTCTATTGATGACCTGAGGATACAAGTTATTTTGAAAGAGAGTATCAGCTTTAAAGCTGGTGAGATCATAAGTATTAATGTGTCTTAATTTGTATGTAAGTACTTGTATGTATTTGAAATGTAAGTATTTGTACGAATGAACGGTAAGTATTTGTATGTAAATGAACATCCAAGAAAACCCTATGTTTCCTACTAACTGTGTCCTTCTACCAAGGCATCTAGTATCCATGTGTGTGTCTTTTGTAAGAGTGTGTATTTTCCCAAATATGACTATCATTAACCAAAAATATAGTTTCTACATTACCATGCATCGTGTGAAGGTTCACGAAGTGAATGTAATGGGAAAATGAAATATTACTATGGTGTAGTATCAAATAACTATAACCGTACTAACTACCTTAAGTCTATTGAAATCTTGAATGTACTGTAGTATTTGTAATAAGTGAATACTGTTGTACTAACTACCTTAAAACCAAAAGGTATTCAATATAACATGTGATCGACCTGTATGCTGCTACCGACTCTAGTAAAACGACGATGTAAGACGTCGTAAGAAATGACATTTGGCACCCGTAGACTTACAAGTCCCACTGTAGCGAGCAGAAAGGTGTAGGATAGTCAATCGAGTATAGATCTATATGCAAACTCATACGCTCCCCAATTAAGGAGATTCGGGATACAAGAGCGGTCATGGCAGGAAGTGCCATGACCCGCCCAATGGTTCACATAACTGCATAAATGTATATGTAATGAATGTGCTAACTGAAAGTGAAATCTTTCTCTGTCTAGCCTGTATGTACTGAAATGTTCTGCCTGTACTAGCTGTAATGTATGTTCTCTCTATCTAGCATGTATAGTAATGTACTGTGTGTACTAGCTGTAATGCATGTTCTCTCTCTCTCTCTCTCTATCTGCCATGTATAGTAATGTACTGTGTACTACCTGTAATGTACGTTCTCTCTCTATCTAGAAAGTATTGACTCATGAATGAACTGACTCATTGTATGATATCGTGTATTAGTAATAGTTCTAGTATTTTCCTGACTACCCCTATGGTAGCTTATGTTGGGTTTTGAGCAATCTAACACTTCCTAAGTGTGCATGCAACCCTAATAAACCTTGGATCTATGTTTGTCTAAATACATGAAAAATAATAACTTTTCCAAGGTTTATAACCTATCTAACATGGCATGGGGAACATTTCAACATAAAGAGTTAGAAGAGATTACATACCTTTTTGATGAGTTTGGTTCTTGAGGAGTTTGAGGGCCAAGCACCAATAGTGTGAATGCCTCAAATGGAATCACAAAACACCACAAACTCTTGGAAAACTTTGAGAGAGTGTATACACTTGTATATTTCGGCCACACACAAGCTCACACACACTAGTTCACTAGTTACACTTAGGCACCATTTCATTCTCCATAAGCATGCTTATATAGTGTGCATGGTTAGGGTGAAACCCTAATAACCCATGACCTTTCCTTTCCAAGGATCCATGGGTTAAAAGCTCCATGGATCATCCATGGACTTCCATATAAGCCTAGCCCATTAACAAAAGAGCATTAGCCCACACTATATAAAACCAATAGCCCATAATCTAATTAGTCTTCCTTTTAATCTCTAAATTAATTCATAATTAATTTAGGACTAAAACTAATTAAATAACATAATATCATATTAATATATTATAACTTATAATATATTAATAAACATATGTGTATAACTCTCATAAAATTATCCATAAATAGTTTGGATGAGATGCAACCCAAATGGTCCATGCCGGGTCGGGTCAAGTACATACCAAATAAGTTATGGACTTAGACACCTTATCCAACAGACTCCCACTTGGATAAGTCTAATAACTATATTTGCGTATGTTACTTCAGAAACCAACCAGCAATCGTAGCTCTCGAAAACTCCGTTGAACTATGAAGACTCTGTTGAACTATGAAGCGCCATTTTAGATAAGTGATCATATAATCCTCTGTCCTCATGATATCAGCTGGACAAATACATGGAACAATTTCGTACTTATTATCCAACAGTTTGTTTCCTGATTTCCGATTTGTTTGACAAAGAACTTAATCGAACACATCAATTTAGTTCTGACCGGCCGGTACATAGGTCACAAAAAAATCATCGAGGGGCCCAGATATCGCTTCTATTTCTAGAAGGGACCGATAAACTTCGACTCATATGCTTGTTCTACTACTTGTTGAATTGTACACAAAGGCATATTTTATAACATCAAGTTACTGATGCATTTACGTGCAATCAATGCACAACCAACTCATAGGTAACAACTCATATCTCTAGGTTTGAAGATTTATATGATATTACCGTCTCACGATCACTCGAGATAAATTCCATGAAGTGATACAAGTGAGCGTGGGTTTATTCCAATACTCATAACTTATGAGCACTCATGAATGTTGTAGCAACCATTGCCATGACTAAACCCATTTAGCCATCTACAAACTCGATTCATGACAGTCTCGATTCATACCTACTTCCAACATATGAACGACTGTGGAGTGTTTAAATAACTTAGTCATTCGGAAAGAATAACCTAGCTATTTTGGAAGTCAAAACATGCAAAGTGAAACACAATAATAATCGAATCCAATATGGTCTCAGAACCCTTTTGAATATAAATAGAACCACCTTTTATTTATCACCATATTGATTACACATTATTCATTGTATAATGTTTCAAACAATCAACTTAAGACTTGAATAAAAACAACAGTCGTCCCATGCTCCTAGCATGTACACTCTGTTTTTCTAAACAATAGTTATGCCATACTCCTAGTATGCACACTATGTTTGTCTATGATCTTTACTTTGTGAAATAGATCAATTGAACATGATTGCAATGATACTCATTTCACAATCCCAAATCCTTATTGTAAATGTGAGAATCCCCGATTCCTATCATTTGCCAAAAAATCTGTTAGATTTTAAACTTTTATGCAATGTTCCTCTTGTAATGATTATGCACAAAGTCACCAAAACCTTGTCACCAGTCATTACAGAGTATTCCAAAGAAGGTCAACTTCTATGGAACGAAAGTCTCATATTCAAAGTACATTGCTTTGAACATCCTTCTTGCATTAAGGTTTTCTAATCTTACATAGATTGAATAGCTTCCACCTATGGAGACATTTCCATAGTCCCATTTTGACTATCACTTCCGAACAAGAGTTACTTCTTTTCAGAACATGTCAATACGGTCCTTTCCGACAACTTACATCATACTTCCAACTTTCCCTGAGCAACCAATCTTTGGTGAACCTCAGATTTGTCCTCGATAATTGCTTAATCACTTTAGTCATATCAAGTTCTAGACTTTTCCCTTCTCAATGCCTTAAGCATTTGGAAAATTTAGAAAGGATGAATATTATAGCACATGAAATCGATCCTATATCTGAAGCATATGGGATACGATTCATGATGTCTCACATAAAGACATGATACTAGACCAGTCTTTTGCTATAATATTTTTTTTTATTTGCCATGTTTCCAAAATTTAACAATGAAGAGGGATGCCGTAATCATAATCGAATTTTGAAAATGCAATATATATAGAATTTCTTCAAGTTGAACCATTCCCACACAAAATTCATATATATTCTTGACTAAAGATGATTAAAATCTCAATCTAAGCTTTAGAATTGAAATGAAGTATAATTTCCTCTCCCTTAGTTATGGCAAAACAACTTTTCAACCCCTACAACTTTACGAATTGAAACTTTGGTTTCTATAATTAACATTGCTAACTTGCAACACTAAACGTAATAATCATGCTCCCACTAACATGATGATTATCAACATAACACTTATGCTCCCACTAGCTCTGACATATTTCCAGAAATCTGCTGGGCTTCTAAAATTTAGATTCATACACCCTTTCTCAGATAGCTCACATGTGTGTCTAAATAATTTTCAGAACTATGAAAAGGGATGCCGTAATCATAGTCTCAATTTCTTAGGCATTTTCCATTTCTCACAAGTCCGTGTTAGTGTGCCGGTTAACCACACGCGCTCCACTAACGACTTTTGAAAATGCAAATAACACAATTGCTATCTACTTAAAATCTACTTAGTGAAAGCGTTTCCTCACCATCATTTTCATGAATCGGAGAGAAACCTTATGACACTTAGATTTTATAGTGTATGAGTTCCTATCCATGTGAATATGTCAAAACCATAATCACAAGATAAGGTTAGTAACAAATTCAGCCTTACATGGATTAAACTTGTTCAATCTTAGTTTCTCGTCACCTTGGTAGCACAAGGCCCACCAATGCTTCCAAGTTGAACTCTGATAACTCACATACAAATTCAACTTATTTGAAGTAGGTACAGAAATAAGAATTATGTCAACACGATAGGTTGCAAACCTTAAGTCGTGTGCTAGTGATAAATTACAGGTCTTACTCTTGATTAAATCTTGAAACTCTTTCAGGATCTTTAAGGCTCCCACTATCTCCTTGACATATAAGTTTCCCCAGTCAAGAACCATTCCTTGACAAAACAAATATTCAAGGGTTAGTGCGGATTCTTATCAAGACTAGCACTTCACACAATTGGTCTTAGTTGGTCTTTGTCTCATCCAAGACATCACAACTTATCAATCTCAAATGTACAAGAGTAGAAAACATTTTACTCTTACATTTGACTAGTGTTAATAAATCTTCCTTTATGTCACTCAAGGTTACAATCTTGGAGTGTGACTCTAAGAATTGTTTTGGAACGAAGTATGACTCATCTTCTTGATTTTAACCAATCCAACAATTCATGATCTCTCTTCTTAGTCATAACAATGCACTAAGACATCCTTAGACTATGAATTTGTGATATGGTTTCATAATCATTAAGATGATCTAAAGTACTCTCCCATCCTTTAAGATTTGAGAAACTTTTATCTTTTTGCCTAATTTGATTCTTCTCATTTGGTTTGTCATACATAGTAACCTTTCCAATGTTACAGAATTATACTTAACCTCATAAGTATAATCATATTTACTAATCTTTCGTAAATCATGACAAATCAATCTTTGTGGTGGACCTTGACCAGTGCACACCCAGTGTACCTAATTTCTTAGTCCTTCAATTGACTCACATATACATGTGATCAAAGAATTAGTCTTAATTTTCAAAGATGAAAATTCTCATTCATCATACAATACAACTTGTATGATTCCAAGTTTCTGTCCAATTGAAACTTGGGTGATGAAAAACTTTCTTCATTTGGTAAATTCAGACACTACCACAAATGAAGGAATCAAATCCACTTTCCAATATTGCTATTACTGGAAACATATAAGCAACAATTTTCCACAGATTCCATTGTAAGGATATTTTTTTAAAATAAATAAATAAAATTAAAACCTTTTTTTTCTTTTATTTTAAAACTTTGCGGAAAAACTTATCCTTACAATCCACATGAAAACCTTGTTGTTATCTATTCATAAGCAATATATTATAACTCTTAAGCAACAACTCAAGATTTTGATTACTGAACCATGCGATCGAAACCCACCTTCGCAATCAGAATCAACATATACTTACTTTAAGCTTCCTATCTTTTCTTTGATTCTTAAAAACATCAACATGTGACCCATTCACATTATGTAATAAGAATCTCCAAATAGGAACTTAATAGAGTTATACAGTGGACTTTACCCGAAGTAGAGTCAAACTTTTTGACTTGATCAACCTTATGACCTTTCAGGTGAATAGGGCAACTTCGTAACCAATGCTCCTTCCTTTGGCAACAAAACATTAGACCCTTTGGTAATGGCACATGAGACTATCTCAGACTTAGCCTTTCTCTTTACCATTTGGTCAACCGAGTTAACTATGGCCGATCCCTTTCCATTGGGAAGAGAAATCCTTTTCTAGATATCCAATGCTACCATTGCCAATGTCCATTTAAGGTTTGGGAAGTTGATCTTCTAATTTGCTTTACTAGTGTTCCGAATCATTGCTGAATCTGCAGCACTGAGCAAATAGATAAGATCATTAAGGCTCGTGTCATAGTCTGTCTCATGGTAGTCCCAAAGAGACTCACTATGTTACTAAGAAAGTGATTGAACATCCAACTTTCACGAGACTTTGACATCCAACTCTCCCGGCTTGTCAATATGCGACTTTATCTCCAAGATGTGAGCACACATAGACTATGCTTGCCAATAGGGATTGAGTGACTTTAAACATTTCAAGAACTTGTGGGTGAGGGAGAATAATTGGAGAAGGTGGAGGAAGTAAAGCATGATGTTGAGGGACACCATCTTCAAGAGATTTGGGAAGATCATAGTTGTCTGAACCAGACATCTATAATGGGAGAAAATCAAGTTAATTGATTCAAAATCCTTAATATAACACCCAATATGAAATATTAAGGGTAGGACCCAACACAATATTTTATAATTTGGAAGAGGGACGCCGTAATCCAAGCTATAAAATATTTGAAGGTAGGTGAATGACGATTCACCAATTTCCACCATGAAAAACGAAATAATTTATTAGGTTTTAATTGGATTTGAAATTCCTAGATCTTTTGAGATTCATTGAACTTTTCAATGGCATGTTTCAATCTCGAGTGTGCCCTCTCAAATTTTGTGACTGGGATGCCGAGGATCACAAAACAAGGTGTGAATAACCATACCAATTCACTTGGCACCCTTAATATTATCACCTAATCAATGTGCCGATTACCCACACACGCTCCATTGATCTGTGAAAAACATTAAGTCACCCTTCGTGATCCTTACTAGTCCAAGTTAGTGTGCCGGTTACCCACACACGCTCCACCAACGACTTGGTAAGGTACAAAGTGTGAATTCCATGGGCTAGCACCAAATTCACATTTGAATAAGTGACATTAACTCCAAATTCACACAGAATAGGGGTAAAGTAAAAATTTTCACAGATTCTAAGTCTATAAAATCGTAATTACATACAACCTTGGTGTATCCAGTTAGCAACTATCAACTTAGTAATGAAGATCCCGTTTTAGTTCGAAAGTATAAAGTACTTATAGTAACACCAAATACTCCTATAGTATTTTAAGTTTAATGTTATGTTCTACTGTTCTCATTGTGGTAGGGTTGGTAAGATTTTAGACTTGTTGCGACCACACAATTAAACTTAGGCACATGCTAGTCAACCCTTGGATAATATAGGTGATCAGGCTATATCTTCCCAGTTTTGACCATACGTCTCTAAGCCCACCTGTGTTGCCCAATAATCGTAATTCTTTTGTACTGTCCTAGTGACACTAATTTTAGAATGAATGCAGACACGTATACTTAATTAAATATTTTATTATTTAAAGTATAAACTCTTGGTCAGAGTATTTTTAATCCTTTATGTATTTATAGTTAGTATATATTTTATGGGTTGATATACTTAATTCACTATAAACAATGCTTTGATACCACTCTGTCACACCCCAAAACCATGAACGACGGAAACGTTCTGGGGCGGAGGACGTCATGTACAGTATCGCAACAATGAAAAGTAGTAAACAAGCGACAATATCATCCATTACATTAATAATATAATTATTATACAAGTGTGTTCTGTCAAATTATAATAGACACTAAAGCATAAATCAAAATGAAAGATGAGTCTTGAACAAGCTCCATCTTCTCTAAACCTTGCATCGGTACATGTCTATTGATGACCTGAGGATACAAGTTATTTTGAAAGAGAGTATCAGCTTTAAAGATGGTGAGATCATAAGTATTAATGTGTCTTAATTTGTATGTAAGTACTTGTATGTATTTGAAATGTAAGTATCTGTACGAATGAATGGTAAGTATTTGTATGTAAATGAACATCCTAGAAAACCCTATGTTTTCTACTAACTGTGTCCTTTTACCAAGGCATCTAGTATCCATGTGTGTGTCTTTTGTAAGAGTGTGTATTTTCCCAAATATGACTATCATTAACCAAAAATATAGTTTCTACATTACCGTGCATCGTGTGAAGGTTCACGAAGTGAATGTAATGGGAAAATGAAATACTACTATGGTGTAGTATCAAATAACTATAACCGTACTAACTACCTTAAGTCTATTGAAATCTTGAAAGTACTGTAGTAATTGTAATAAGTGACTACCGTTGTACTAACTACCTAAAAACCAAAAGGTATTCAATATAACATGTGATCGACCTATATCCTGCTACCAATTCTAGTAAAACGACGATGTAAGACGTCGTAAGAAATGACATTTGGCACCCGTAGACTTGCAAGTCCCACTGTAGCGAGCAACAAGGTGTAGGATAGTCAATCGAGTATAGATATATATATGCAAACTCATACGCTCCCCAATTAAGGAGATTCAGGATACAAGAGCGGTCATGGCAGGAAGTGCCATGACCCGCCCAATGGTTCACATAATTGCATAAATGTATATGTAATGAATGTGCTAACTGAAAGTGAAATCTTTCTCTGTCTAGCCTGTATGTACTGAAATGTTCTGCCTGTACTAGCTGTAATGTATGTTCTCTCCATCTAGCATGTATAGTAATGTACTGTGTGTACTAGCTGTAATGTATGTTCTCTCTCTCTCTCTCTTTCTCTCTCTCTCTCTCTATCTGGCATGTATAGTAATGTAATGTGTGTACTACCTGTAATGTATGTTCTCTCTCTATCTAGCAAGTACTAACTCATGAATGAACTGACTCATTGTATGATATCGTGTACTAGTAATAGTTCTAGTATTTTCCTGAACTACCCCTATGGTAGCTTACTAGTAATGTAACTGGTACGCATGAACATGGATGTACACCCTTGCTACCCAAGGTATTGAATGAACTAGAAGAACCTTTATGACTATATATGTACACATGATATATAACTAATATTTAAACGACCTTCGGACGGGTACCCGATATCCCACCAGACCACATCTCAAGCACGAAAAGGAAATAGGGTGGATACCCTTCCTAAGTCTTTTAAACATTTCTCATATAACTATACATATATAGACATGCAATTTATATTATAAAAGCATAAAATAAGTTTTGTAAAACCTTTTGAACAGGATTACTATCTAAGAAAAGATCGACTTGATGTCAATCTATAAAATGGGTTGGAGGTATTTATCTAACAAAATAGTTTTAAATACAAAGAAACATTTGTTTGAAACACAATTGTAAATGAGTTTGAATTGAAACATACAACGTATAATGAACAATTAAATCAGGAGTTTTAAACATATAAAACGTATATGAAAATCCTTTTAATAACAACTATTTGGTAAAACAGCTAATGTGTAGTAAATCATTTGAATGCTGCTTATTAATGACATGTGATTTGATATAATAACTAGCATGATTCTACTTGTATCCCCCTAAAACATTTAAAACATTGATTAAGGGGTATGAAATCACATGTTGCGAGTGGATCGGAAGGATGTGTTAGATAAGTGCTTGGTATCAAGTGAAGACTTAGACACGCACAAAGATCCTAATTACATATAAGGACATATGTATATAAACAATTAGTTTGTAAACAAGTAATAAAGGAGTCAAGAAACTCTAGGACATGACAAACACTTTGTATAAGTGTTATAAGTGCTAAGGAGTGCATCTAAGTGTTGTAGGGAAAGGCTAGTGTGTTTGGGGTTCAAGAAACACTCCTAAAATGAGTTTACTCCCTAAAGACGAACACCCCTTGAGTTTACGGTCATAAACTCTTGAATTTACAGTCGTAAACTCCTAACCTTTTGACCATTTGTTGATTTGAAGTCTTCTAAGCTATTCCAAGCATTCCTACTTCATGATTTAGCGTTAGGAAGTGTTGTGTGGCATCAAAACACTCCTAAATGGAGTTTACGGTCTAAAGACCATTTTTCATGAGTTTACTACCTTAAACTCATGAGTTTACTACCTTAAACTCCTAAGTTTATGGTATTTGGGGATTTCAAGTCCTTAGCTCAATCATGGCACTAGTCTAGGTTAGATTTAGGCTTAAGGAACAACTATGGGACATTTACACACCTTTTGGGGTGTTTACGGTTTTGGGACATCCCCTAACCATAAACACATGAAAATGGAAGGTTTTGGTGCTTTTTGTGCGATAAACTCTTTAAGGATGAACCTAGACAAGTCCCTAAGGCATTGTGAAGCATTTAGGCACTTTAACACACCATTTTGGCCCTATACTTGGTGTTTACGGTTTTGGGACCTCCGCAAACCGTGAACACCTTTATCTAGGTGTTCTTCAGACTTTTCTTTGGTATAACCATGTATATCAAGCTTAAAATGACTCTGGGATAGAAGTACTTACATTGTGGAAGCTTGAAATGAACTTTAAGTCCAAGAACACTAGTGTGTGTTCTTGGTGTTTTGGAAAAACTAATCAAAACACAAACATGGATGGATTAAAGGATGTACAATCACTATATTAAGTGATATACTAACTTGAAAGGGCTAGAAACACTTACTAGATTGAAGATTTTGAATAAAAACTTGGATTATACTTGAGAGGATATTTTGGAGTTTACTCTTTTGGTAAATGGGGAGTAAACACAAAATGGCTAGTTTTTGGGGAGTAAACTCATGCTTAAGGCATGAGTTTACGTTTTTGGATGATTTTTTGACCCAAACCTAAAAGTTTGGTCCTGAACTTCTAAGACACAAGGTGTTTGCGGTTTTTAAATTTCAAAACCCGAGACGACACTTTCTTTCACCCGTTCGCTTAAAAATAATATTAAAATAATCCAACGAACTTTAAATTTCTTAAAAATAAGAAATAATGATATTAAATTATGACAAGAGGTGGTTGATGTTTAGGGTTTGACCGAATGAAAATTTCAAGTTGTCACAAAAGGCAAGTCACTTCAAGCACTTCTTGGAAGACCAAGTGAAGAAAGGCTTTCCGGTGATGAAAACTGTAGAGTCCATTATCAAACATTATCCTGATGTGATTGATCCTAAGACTGGTCATCCACTTCAAGTTGTGATGTGGCCTGCTAGCAGTCAGGTTAAGATAATCCCAGTCCTTCAAAACTATCCAGATGGATCTTTAAGCTCCACGCTTTATTGAATATTTAACGAGACAACAACCTCCGCGATCATCATGCTCAAAGATGGATGTATTTGTCTATATAACTGGAGAGATCTGTTCTAGTTCGGGAAATGGGATATCCATCAACTGAGTCTTCATCAAATTAAAGTTGCCAAGGAAATTTTTGAGCAAGCTGCCAAAGAGTATACGTCGATGGTTGCAGATATTATAAACAAGAAAATGTGGAACGGAGCAATACGGAAGTCAGATGTGCTGGTGATCGACAAAGATTGAATACAAGCTAGCCCCAAACCAAAGGGGAGATTGAAGGGATCAATTAATGGTTTGGTCTAGGCTTTCAATTTGTAATAGTTATTTTGAGCATTTTGGTATAATAGTAGGTCAAAGTTGTGTTCTTGGTCAATGGAGAGTTTACGGCCGTAAACCCAGTTTCCGGCCCAAGTTCTGTTTGCAATCATTGTCCATTATAAATAGGGGTTGTGTAGGTCATTATTGGTTGTTGATGCTAGACAGTTCACGATCAAGTGTAACGACTTGTACCTAACATTTTTCAACTAATACACGTGTGCAAGCTTGTTCCGATTCTTATTCTACTCATATTCTTGTCTCTGTGATTGTGTGATTTCTTGATCATTGGTAAAGATCCGTTTTAGGACCTTAGACAATGCACTAAAGTAAGCTCTATACTAAGTTCTATGTTGTTTAGACATCAAATATTCATATGCACCAGGGCTTAGCTTCTTTGTTTCATCCATATTTTTTTTTGAAGTCACCTTCTACACAACTTATTGTTGCAGCCTAGGAAAGTCTTTCGAGTTTTAATCATGTGTAAGCCTTCCTGAAGTTTGCATAAATGTGTCTAATACATTTCACGTGCTCTACATGTGGCAAAATGTCTTTTAAAGATTCTAGCAAACCCTGAAAGATATAAGTACATTATTTATTAATAGAAAACATATAAATTATATTGTATGGTTAATATAAAATAAAAGTACCTTATGTTAATATGATAAGATTGCTAACCCTCTACCAACTGAGTTCTATGGTTTCCATGTAACTACAGAGGGTGACACGTTTGTCAGTAATCGTACACCAGTAAATTTGGATCAACCAACTAACTGCAAGGAAGCAGTGGCAGGCCCTGAAGCTTCCAAATGGAAAGAGGCAATGTATAGCGAGATCAAGTTAATATATGATAACCAAGTTTGTAATTTGGTTGATTAAGAACCTGGTTGAAAGACAGTTGGTTGCAAATGGATCTTCAAGAAGAAGACCGACATGATTGGAAATGTACAAACTTTGAAGGCTCGACTGGTTATGAAAGGCTTTACTCAAACCCCACGGATTAGACTTACTCACTAGTAGCCAAGATAAAGTCTATTAGGATAATGCTCACCGTAGTTGCCTTTCATGATTATGAAATATGGTAGATGGATGTCAAAACTGCTTTCTTTAATGGAAAGTTGATAGAAGATGTTTACATGAGTAAGCCAGAGGGTTTTGTAGAATGAAAACTTCCTAATAGAGTGTGTAAGCTTGAGAAATCCATATATGGATTAAAACAAGCATCTTGTACCTGGAATCTTTGCTTCCTTGAGAAAGTTAGATAATTTGGTTTCTTTAGGAGTGAAGATGAGCCCTGTGTGTATGTCAAGGCTACTGGGAGTAAAGTAACTATTCTAGTATTATATGTTGATAACATACTCTTTATAGGAATCATCATTCCAACTTTGCAAGAAGTAAAGTCTTAGCTTGGAAAGTGTTTTGCTATGAAGGATCTAGGAGAGGTGACTTGTATTCTTGGGATAACAATCTTAAGGGATAGAAAGAAAAGACTAATTGGTCTTAGTGAAAGTACATGCTTGGATAAGCTACTAAAACATTTTTGTATGGAAAGTTCCAAGAAATGAGAGCTACCTATTTAGAGTAATGCCAAGTTAAGTAAGACTCAAAGCCTTAGTATAGATGAAAGGATAACAAAAATGAGTCGAGTCCCATATGCTTCACCTGTAGGATTGATCATGTACGCTATGACATGTACTCGCCCTGATGTGTAATTTGCTTTAAGCATGGTCAATCGATTTCAGGGAAATCTTGGCAGAGCTCATTGGACATCAGTAAAGAATATTCTCAAGTATCTATGGAAGACAAAAGATCTGATTCTAGTCCTTGGTGGCAGTGATAAGTTGATAATAAGTGGGTACAGTGACACCAACTTTCAAACTGTTAGAGACAATGTTCCTTCTCAATCTGGTTGGGTGTTTCTGTTAAATGGAGGAGCAGTCACTTGGAAAAGTTCAAAGAATGACACAATGGTTAATTCTACTTATGAATTAGAGTACATAGCAGCGAGTGAAGCATCCAAAGAAGAGACTTAGCTGAAGAATTTCATCGGTGATCTCGGAGTAGTTCTGACCATTCAGGAGCCAATATAACCTTTCGGTGATAATATAGGAGTAGTTGCATTGACCAAAGAACCAAGATATCATGGTAAATCAAGACATATCGACAAGAACGAACATTATATTAGACATTGAGTTGAAGAATATCATCTCATAGTATAGAGAGTTTCATCAGAAGACAATCATGCAGATCCTCTCACAAAGGCTATGAGTAGGGTTAAACATAGTCAACATTCTAGAAGCACTGGTTTGAGAGATGACATTAAATTTACTAGTTAGATGATTAGTTTGAAACTTGTAATAGAATAAATGTAATTGATTTTGGTGATTGAATAATAGAGAATATTTATGAGTTTGTTACTGCCTTTATCGATTATTTATTCTTGTTTTTCGTTTTGCATGTTTTACTTTCTGAATAATTTGATTATTCGAAGTTTCACAGTCGCTCATACTTTAAAAAGGAAGTAGTGAATGGAGATTGTCATGAATTGGAATGTAGGTTGTCTAAGGATTTTAGACATGGAAATTGTGTTGCTACAACGTTCATGAGTACTTAGAAAATGGAGATTTGAGTATTAGATAAACCCACGCTCAGAGAATTACTTCATGGATTATATCAGAAGCAATTACGACACGATAGTATCTTTTATGCTTAAAATGGAGATATATGAGTTGTAATTTACTAGTCGGTTATAAAATGGTATTGCAAAAACGCATCATTAACTTGATGTTATAAAATGTAGTGTCGTGTATGATTTGGTGAGTAAAGGATACAAACATATCAATTAAAGTTTATTCGTTCCTTTTGCCCTAAAAGGAAAAGCAATATCTTTAGGCTCCTCGGTGATTTGGTGTTGACTTATAGTGTTAGGCCCAACCAGGACTAAATTGATGTGTTCAATTAGAAGTCTTATGACATCATCACAAATCAGAAAATCGGGAAACAAAATTTTTGACAATGACATTGATTCTAATCCATGTCTCATATCCATATGATATCTTGTAAATTTAAGGAATATTTGATCAATTATCTATGGACCTATATCTAATCAGATCATAGTTCGACTGTTGCTTTAGAAAGCACACTTTGCTATTGCTTTAGAAAGCACACTAAATTAGTATAATCTTGAATTATTAGAAAAGTCCTTTTGGGTTGCCCTCAAACCTAGTAATTCACTAGAATGCTTCTCGGACACACACACACACAGACTAATTTATTAATTTATTCTATGATTAATAAATTAATTAGAAATGAAAACAAATGAAATATTAATATATTATGAGAATAATATATTAATTAGAAATAGTATTGTTTAATTAAAAATTAATCAGAAATTAATAGGATTTAATTTCGGGATTAATTGGATTAATTAAAAGTGGAATGACTAAAGGTGATAATGTTCAAAAGTTGAACATTGACCAATTTTAGAACCTCCTATAGAGGGGACGGTTTGTAGAGCTTTTCTTGGGCTCTAAGGAAGCTTGGATGCCTTAGGGGGAAAGCAAAAGGATTAGGGTTATCTAAAAGGAATATGCCTTATCCTAACTCCCTTACTTACCTATATAAACCTCTAAGGGGTTATGGTTTTTAGCCATCCCTTCTAAAAGAGCCCTGATTCGAAAATTTCCTTCTCTTTCCTCTCTCTTATTAAGCCTCCAACTTTCTAGGGTTTGGGTGTGAGTCATTAGAGGCACAAGACTTCTAGAGTTTGCTTTATGAAGACCAACAAATAAGGAACATTCGTTTATTTTCTACAATAAACTAAAGTTATGTATTTTCTAATAACCCTTTGTTAATTTCGAAAATAGAAATCTACTTCTAGGGTTTTTGATATTCAATTGTTAGTTGCAAATCATAGTGAGAATATAGATCCTTTAGGTTGCATGTGAACTTAGGGTTTAAATTTTTCTGCCAAAATAAGATTTTTGTAACCTATAAAACTCATCACCAACTAGGTTCAAAGCGATTTTGGTGGCAAATGGGTTCTCCCGGAAAGAAGATATCAATTATCACGATGTATTCTCTTTGTGTTCTTTTCACCATGGTGAGTGCACTTAATATGGGGCTTGAACAACTTGATGTAAAAACAACATTTCTTTATGGAAATTTAGAGGAGAAGTTGTGTATGTCTCATCCAGAAGCTTTCCTTGATTTTAAGAAGGATCGTGTATGTTTGTTAAAGAATTCCATGTATGTCTTGAAGCAATCCCCAAGAAAATGCTACAAGAGGTTTGATTCATTTATGATCTTGGATGTCTACATTCGAAACCTGTTTGACAACTATATTTACTCAAAGGAATTGTTATCTAATTCTGACATATATATGTTGCTATACGTTGATTACATGCTCATCGTAGACATATACATTGGTGGAATAAATGACTTGAAGGCTCTTTTTAAGAATAAGTTTGAGATGAAGGATTTGGGAGCTACAAATATGATACTAGGTAGGGAGATTCGAAGGGATTTAAGGGCAGGGCAGTTATGTATTTCTCAAGAAAAGTGCATTGAGAAAATCTTGTAAACATTCTACTTCGATCGTTCCAATCTGATTAGAACTACTTTGGCGACACACTTTAAACTAGATCGAAGTACTTGATGGGTTTTGAGAAAAGCATACAATCATATGTGTACATGCAACCCTAATGTTTTGGATCTATGTTTCTCTAATTAAACATGCAAACTTGAACATGAAAGAAGAAACCCTAGTATGTTACTATAATTTTCGAAATCCACAGAAAATTAGGGTTTAGTTACATACCTTTAATATTATTATTGTAAATAATATTGAATCCTTGCTTGAAAGACCTTTGGTAGCAAGCGCTACAAGTGTCGCGCCTTTAATGGCTCACAAACAAACTCAAGCAACCAAGGATTACTATATAGATAGAGAAGGGAAGAATATGTTTGGCTCTAAGCCTTTATGAGGAGTGCATGGATGAAATCTAACCATAGATAGGTGTAAGGGTAAAAATGTTGTAATTAGTCGAAGGGTTTAGGTCTTCATACGAAAGGCTTCGTATCTTCATATGTTATATAATGTATTTTTCTAAGGCAATGTATTTGAAGCTTAATGTTCAGTCCTTAGAATATTTCTGTACGCTTTCCTCTCCTATAAATAGGAGTGTTTTATAGAGTCTTAGTGAGGAGTCTTTACAGAATATTCACTTGTACTCTGTAAAACTTGAGAATCATAATAGAGCTGAATCAGAAATTATATTTACATTGGTGTTCTTATCTTGTTAATAGTTGTTTGGTCATTTAAAACTCTGATTGATTTCATACTCGATTCTTTAATTCTAGAACTGGTATCAGAGAAGGAATCATTTCTCTGATCTAATTTTCATCTTTTCTAATGTTTTTAAATCTATTGTCTGATTTAAAAGTTTTCGTACTTTTGTGAAAAGTAAAAAATTGCATTAGATCTCTTTCTATGATTAGATTCTGCTATTGAATCATTAAATCGAGTGTTCTACTAGTGATTCCGACTTGCATCGTATAGTTTGTTGTCAATTCCTCAAAGTTTTCTTCAAAATCTCAAAGTTTTTCTTTAGTACATCAATGGCATCCTTCAATTTGAATTCAATGACTTCATTCTCTCATCTTCTAGGGTCATCTACTAAAATTTCTATGCTAATTCCTGAATATTTCAATCAATGGGCTGATCGTATGCAGGATTATCTTAATGGTCTGGATGAAGAACTATGTAATTGTATTTCTGGTGATCGTAATCCTCCATCAAATGTTCAACCAATTGGTGCATCATCTGGAAATTCCGAGGTAGAAAATCAATCCACTCGTCTTAACAAACTGGAGAAAAGATGTATGAGGGAGTCGCGGGTGCTTTTCCTCTTGTAGTGTACAATTATGTGAGATCATGTACTACTGCAAAGGAATCTGGAACAACTTGAAGGATAAATTCCAAGGAAGTGAAAAGACAAAAATCAGTTCAGTCAAACAATGTCTGGTGGAGCTGAATGATTTTAAGCAAAAAGATGGTGAAACCATAGAAGTTTACTATGATCGTCTTAATGAATTGATATATCGATGCAATCGATATGGTATCACCAGGTCAACCATGGAGCTCAATTTGATTTTTGTGATGGGTCTTCGTAAAGAATGGCGTAGTGTGAGCACGATGGTTAAGAATCAACAAAGCTTTGATACGTCAACTCTGAATGATGTTTACAACCAGCTGAAGTCACACGAAAGTGAAGTGAATGAAATTGCTGAAGAATCAAAGGCAAGCCTAGGAGGTCCACTAGCATTGGTTTCAAAGATCTCTGAAAGGGAAGCTGAGAAAGACGGTTCTGATGATGACGAAGTGTTTATCATGAACTCTGATGATGAAGCGATTTCTTTCTATTCTAACAATCGTGTGAAAAAGTTTTTCAAAAAGCCATTCAATCCAAAGGTAAAGTCATCAGATACAAAAGGAAAATTCGCAAGTAAGAGTGTTGTGGATGAGAAGAAGAAAGATGAAAAGAATGATATGAAGCTTACTGAAGGAAAAATTGTGAAAAAGTTAAAAGGAGATATTGGGTTGGATTGTCATTATTGCAACCACCCTAATCATTTAGCAAATGACTGCATGTTAAGGAAGAGGGATGAGAAGAAGAATAAGACGAAGGATGAAGCGTACTATGTGGAGAAGCTTGAAGAGCTACAAATTAAGGCAAAGAATATTTCATTGGTTGCTCATGGTGAACAAGAAGGGGATGGAACATATCAAATCTGGTCATCTGGATCAGATGATGAAGAGATGAGACATCCGACTCATGGAGCAATGTATGCGAAACTGGAAGAAGACTCAGATGAGGAAACATACGAAGCTTATGGGAGATGCTTCGTATCAAAAACAGCTGACAAATCAACAATGACTACAAAGGTATGTAATATTCTTGAATCCTTTAATATTCCAATACATGCTTATAATTCTGAATTACTCTCTTTTGATGAAACTGTTACATATTTCGATTCAATTGTGGTATCTGCTAGCAATGAGGCTAAGAAGTTGTCTGATCAATTGCTAGAGACACAAAACAAATTAGATTCAAAAATGGCTAAAATAGAGTGTTTAGAACTTCAAATCACTAATATCATGGTTGATAGTGATAATTTGTCTAGTGATTCGAAGTTGTTGTTAGCCCAAAGAAATATCTACTGTAATTCGGCTAAACGATTGTATGGAAAATGAACGGAACTTCATCATTCATGTGAAATTAGCAAAGAACAACATAGAAAATTATTGCCTTTTTTAGCTTACGAAAGAGCTACAGTAGATAACATTTCGTATGATTGTGAAAAAGAAATTACTGATTTTAACAAAGTTCCAGATGATAGATATAAATATGGAATAGTTAATGTAGATGAATTTCTTGATTCAAATGAATTGGTTAACATTATAAATGAAACTTTGACTAAGGCTGAACAAATTAACATCTTGAAAAAGACTGAGAATTCAACATCTGATTGTCAATCAATTTTTGTTGATATTGAGGATAATTCTGACAATATTAGTGAAATAAGTGATCTTGAGGATATTGATTGTTCTCAGTTGGCTATTATAAATGTTGCATCGTCATTCAAAGGACAAGAAAAAGTTAAGGAATTATTGGTTGAAAATGACATTGATCAACCTTCAACCTCAAAAGTTTGTGATGAGAACTTCGTAGAAGTCAAAGACAGTCAAACCGATGATAGTGATGATGAACAAAAATAATAACATACGAAGAAAAACGAAGTTTTAAAAGAAGAAGAAATTCCATGAGTTGTTGTTGCACAAGTGTATGGAGATACACAACAGTTTGAAAAAGTGCTAACTGAGAAAGGGGCTCATTTCTGAGAAACGAATACTATGGTTTACCCAATTTTCAAATGTTCTAATAAGGTTGTTTTTTCCAAACCAAGTCTTTGTGACAACTGGAAATGTCGAAAATATTAAACCAGAATTCAAGCAAATGGTAGAACAAGATAACACAAAATCATCCGAAGAAGGATTTTTCGCAAATCAGAGCACAACTGAAAACAATTTAACCTAGAATACGTATTTTTTTCAAAGACAAAAACCAAAGAAAAAATGGGTTGAAAAGCATTAAGTTGAAAAAGAAATCATTCAGCCTTCGGTTGAGGAAATTAAACAAGGATCAAAACTTAATTCTAAGGAATTCAAAGAGCAAATTGTCAAACTTTCTAAAGTAAATAACATTTCAGAAAGACAAGCAAGAAAGAAACTCTTTTGGCAAACAATTGAAAATTGGAAATTGAAACAAGAGAAATCAAACCCGGTTGAGTATAAGAGTTCAGAATGTTTTTCACACAAAAAGAAGAATTTTAATCCAATAAACAAAAAAGGAATTGATTTTAAATTGCCAAAACTTGTTTACAAAGTGAAAAGCTCTCAAAAGATTTTGAATGAGTCATAACCAAATGTTTCAAATAAATTCTCAGAAAAATCAAATACTCCAAAGAATTTTTCACAAAGACAACATTTTAAAACCACTGTGAATACTTCTTATGCTGAATCTTTTCTATCTAAACCAAAAGTTGATTTTGTTCTTAAAAAACCAAAATTTCCAAATTATACGAAGAAACAAACATTAAAGGCTTCGCATGAAAAATGCATCACTTCTAAGAAAAATAAAGATCATTGGCTTGAAGGTCGTGGTAAAGTTTATCAGTTTAGCAAATTCTCAGAAGAACAAATCAAAGAGGCTTATGAAAAGTATGTCAATCATTCTTTAAATGGTAGTTCATCATCAAAAGATTTGAACATTTCAATCAAAGCTTGGAAACCAGTTACAAAACCGAAGATAGATTAGTCACAATCTCAGAATGTGAAGGGTAAAATCAGTGGACATTCGAAACCAACAAAATCCTTTGTTTTAATTCCTTCGAATTATAATGTAGACATAATTGATAGTATCAAGACTAAATTTTGTGACTGGGTCAAACATTCTTCATTCAATTATTTGTTAACATCTAATTTCCAAGAACCCAAAAAGCCTTGGGTACCTAAATTCTTTCAATGATTACAGGTACTTTGTGACGAGCAATATGATAATAAATGGTACATTGACAGTGGTTGCTCTCATCACATGACTGGGAAGAAGGAGAATCTTTAAGATTTTCGAAGTTTGAAGAATGCAAGAGTTGTTAAATTTGGAAACAATCAGAGTGCGAAGTCAAAGGATATGGAAAAATCACGAATGGTACATTCACAGTAAGTCGAGTGGCGTATGTTGAAGGATTGCAACATAACTTGATAAGTGTTTCTCAACTTGTTGTGGGCACTGGCAATCAAGTGCTTTTTAACGAAGAAGGAAGTATCATTTCGAATGTTGAAACCAAAGAAGTTTTGATCAAATCCAAGAGGAAGGGAGATATGTTTACATTGGATATAAATCCAATTGTAGGCAAACGTGTTGTTTGTCTTCTTTCAAAAGATACATCAGATCTAAGTTGGTTATGACATCGACGACTTTCACATCTTAACTTTTGAAACATCAATAAACTTGTTGTTCAAGATTTGGTAAGAGGTTTATCTGTACTTAAATTTGATAATGATTCTTTATGTGCAGCTTGTGAAGTTGGCAAGAAACATAAACAAGGTCATCCAATTACTATTGATTCGAAGATTGTTGAACCATTGGAGCTTTTACATATTGATTTATGTGGTCCTTCAACAATTTCAACACTAAATCATAAACGGTATATCTTAGTTATTGTTGATGATTTTTCAAGATTTACGTGGGTTTATTTTCTCAGGTTAAAATCTGAAGTTGCCCAAATCATGATTGACTTCATCAAACAAATGGAAACAACTCTGAAAAGGACGGTTCGAAGGATAAAGAGTGATCATGGAACTGAATTTAAAAACAATGTTCTTGATTCATTTTTGGTGGATAAAGGCATTTCGCATAATTTCCCATCTCCATATACACCACAACAAAATGGTGTAGTTGAAAAAAGAAATAGATCTTTATGCGAAGCTGCACGAACAATGCTGGCCTATGCGAATCTTCCATAATATCTGTGGGCCGAAGCAATTTCAACGACTTGTTTCACTCAAAATAAATCTTTCATCCATCGATGTTTTAATATTACTTCTTATGAAATCATCAATAACTGCAAACCTAATGTGAAATTTTTTCATGTTTTCGGATGCAGGTGCTTTATCATGAATCTAAAGGATAATCTTTCGCAATTTCAAGCTAAAGCTGATGAAGGGATTTTCCTTAGATATTTGCATAATTCAGTTGCCTATCGTGTGCTAAATAAACAAACTCGAAAAGTGGAAGAAACATTTAATGTTACTTTTGATGATTACTATATCAAGCAACCTGATAAGAAATTTGAAAATCATTCCATAATGCAAAAAAATCAAAATGAATATGATGATAAACAATCAATGCATATTGATTATGATCTGATTTTTCGAATTTCAGATAATACTGCGACTGCTGAGTGTAATGCTCCTGACAATCATGTCAATGAAATTTCAAAACTAGTTGATGAATCAACATCATGTTCTCAACAATGGGCGAAAGCATGCATGATGATCCAGTGGAGGGGGAGCACATGGATACGCACACTCCACTTGAGGGGGAGCATTCTTTCGAGGGGGAGAATGAAAGAACATGTGATGATGTTGAGGGGGAGCAAATAAATGATCATGTTGAGGGGGAGTTAAATCAAAATAATGAATATTTTCATGATATTAATGATGTGTTCAATTGCAGGATTTGAAAACGATGAAATGTACAAAGATGCAGCTTTAGACTTCAATCCAACTTATCCACCAGTGGAAAAATGGACAAAAGATCATCCGAAAGAACAAATAATTGGTAATTACCAAGGAGTTTTAACAAGAGCTCAAATTCGTGCGAAGAATGAGGTATTAAATGCTCATCAAGAAGTTTGTATGTTCAACGCTTTTTATCTCTAAAATTGGACCAAAAACAGTTAAGATTGCAATGGAACACTCAGATTGGGTTGTTGCAATGCAATTTGAATTATATGAATTTGAACGAAATAAGGTTTGGCGATTAATTCCTAAACCTAAAGATGTTTCGATTGTCGGATTAAAATGGATTTTCAAAAATAAAACCGAAAAAGATGGAAATATCGTTCGAAACAAAGCTAGACTTGTTGTAAAGGGTTATTCACAATAAGAAGGAATTGATTACGAAGAAACTTTTGCCCCTGTTGCAAGACTCGAGGCAGTTCGTATATTTTTGGCTTATGCAGCTCACAAAGATTTTGATGTATATCAAATGGATGTGAAGTGTGCATTTTTGAATGGAGAACTTGAAGAAACAGTGTATGTGGAACAACCTCCAGATTTTATAAATGAAGAACATCCATATTATGTTTATATTTTAGATAAGGCAGTTTATGGTTTGAAACAAGCACCATGAGCATGGTTTGCAACTTTTACTTCATTTTTGAAGCAATCTAAATTTAAACAAGGAGCAGTTGACCCCACATTATTTTGTAAGAAAGTTGGGAATCATCTAATGCTTGTTCAAATTTATGTTGATGATATTATTTTTGGCTCAACTGACCCTACTTTGTCTAAAGAATTCGAAGATTTGATGAAAAGTGAGTTCAAAATGAGCATGATGGGAAAAATTAACAATTTTCTTGGTTTAAACATTCGTCAAAACAGAGAAGGCATTTTTATAAATCAAGAAAAATTCATGAAGAATCTGCTCAAAAAGTTTGGCTTGGTGAATAGCATGAAATTACGCATTCGAATGGCAACTGGCATTAAACTCACTCCTTCATTAGATAAACCTTCTGTTGATATTACTCTACACAGAAGCATGATTGGATCTTTACTCTATTTGACTGCAAGTAGACCTGATATCATGTTTTCTGTTTGTAATTGTGTCAGGTATTAATCAAATCCTCGAGAACCACATCTAACTGATGTAAAGAATATCTTTTGTTATCTCATAGGAACATCTTCGCATGGATTATTGTATCCTTCGAATACTGGGTTTTTCAGACAAGCATATTCGGATGTTGATTTAGGAGGATGTAATCTGGAGAGGAAAAGTACAAGTGGTGGATGTCAATTACTTGATGGTAAATTGGTAAGTTGGCAATCAAAAAAGCAGACATGTGTTTCTATCTCAACAGCCGAAGCTGAATATGTTGCTGTTGCTGCTTGTACATCTCATATAATATGGATTCAAAGCCAATTACGTGATTATGCAATTAATATGAAAAAGATTCCTTTATATTGTAATTCACAAAGTGCAATAAGAATTTGTCATAATCTTGTGGAGCATTCGAAGACCAAACACATTGCTCTTCGTTATCACTTCATAAAAGATCATGTAGAAGATGAGAATATTGAAGTTCATTTTGTGAAAACTACTGATCAATTGGCTGATATTTTCACGAAAGCATTTGATGAAAAATCATTTGTAAGAATTTTAGAAGGACTTGGAATGGTTGATGGTAATTCTATTTCATGCGAAAAAGAAGATTGACAGTTCACAGACACGTCTTTAATGGATAAGGTTACTGTTCATATGTCACTCTTCGGATACTTCATATTCGTATGTTTGATAAAAAAAAATTCTACAAACAAGTAACTTTAGTAAGATTTGTTTTTTGTTCTTTATTTTCTAAAAACACAAAAACATCAAAAAGATTTTCATTTTATTTTGTTCTTTATTTTCGAAAAATCAAAAACAACAAAAAGATTTTTTTTTGTTTTTTCTCTTTAAGCACTTTGTTGTCGATATTCTTGAAGAGATGAAGAGGCAAATGTTTGCAGATTCTAGGTTCAGGTATAAATCTCTACTTTTTGAATTTCAAATTTTGAAAACTAGTTAAGATGTCCCAAGAAGCATGCTGCAACATGTTGTCCAAAGCCTCAAATTGACTCAATGTTCGAAAGCCTTAATGAAATTATTCATGCAAAGATTTCTTCCCAATAAGGCTTACATTCACATTAGTTTAATGAGCTACCTTACTCTTCTCACACGAGTTAAGAGTTTTCTGTTTGGTCCAATATAACAAAGGTACATTCTTTCTAAGGAACCAATCTTTTTCATCTTAAAATTCTTACACTTGCACACACGAAGACATATATCCATGAGGTTTCTGATCAAAACCAATCGAAATCTAGGTATATCACAAATCTGTGTTAATGATCAATCGTCATGATTCCGTGATGATAGTGAAACCCAAAATTCTTTCCAAGTTAAGGAATTGACGGGGAACTACATTCCAGCTTTAACGAAACTTTTGTTTCAGTACCAATCTTCAAAACTCCAAATCATATTCATTTCGTATGAGTGATCTTGATCAAATTTTCGTAACCCGTGATATTTGTTACCCAACAAGATCCAGCATAATTTTTTTTTATGAATATGTTTTCTGTGTGAGATTACTTCGAATTCCAAAGTTACTTTCACTATTTTTCAAAACACACTTGTCACTGACTACACTGGTCATACAAGTAATTTCTGTTACAATTACTCACCTTATGTTAAGGCTGATATGTAACGAAATTGTTTTTAGCCACCCATGTAACCTTACAAAAGATTCCCTTTGAAACTTATCTACAAGTATTCGATTGTATTTCATAGGAACATACACAAGCTGTTGATTATCTCTCTTGATAATTAATCAAGCAACCTTTGCCTGGCGTTTAACTGCCTTCGTGTCAAATTTATTTTTGACATCACAAATATCCAAAATTTTATTAATTTTCTTCTGATCTTAATTCTTTGACACAATGCACACATGAAATCCTTGAGGTTCTGAGTAATACCCACTCAGGCTGATGATTTCGAATCTCTGGCAAATGAATTTACTTTAAAACCTAAAAGTAAAAGAGCCTAACCTCCATCCGAAGGGTTCTAACGGTTACAATGCGATGTGACAGTTACTTTTTGACGCATGGTTACTTTATCATCATCATGATGTGCTTTTCTCGGTGACACGTCATCAAACATTAAATGCTTTTTCCGCTTTGATTTCAAATTGAAGAGTTACATATAGAAGGGGATTCAAGGGGTATTCATCCATTTAAGTTTACATTATCTCAAATACTCTTTGCAACTCAAAATTTCTGTATTCTTCATCTTGTTCAAAACCCTAAAAATGGCAAATGCGGAGAATGTTGCGGCTGAACCTTCACACACCACGGATGATGTTACTTCAGTACCAATCATGAAACACTCTGTCAGTACCAATCATGAAACACTCTGTCCAATGTGTCATTGTATGCGAAGAACTTAAGATGCTGATCGTTGCTCTGCAATACTCTGTCCTATCAACAACAATGTTTAACTCTTTTGTTGTTCCTATTTCCTGGTTATCACAAGCTGGATCAACTGCTACTTATTCAAAGGCCTTGGATGCAGTTACATTTAACCTAATCAATGACAAAAAGGTTCGGTTGACTCAAAAGCTTTTTTTCAAAATTCTTGCTATCCCAAACTCTTCACCATATGTGTCATTCACATTTCCACAAATAGTCCACATGTTCAATGAAATGGGACATCAACCACAGTTAACCAAAATCAGTGATTTCAAGAAATCAGGACTTCCTTGTGTGTGGAATTTTCTGTTTGGCATTTTTCTTCGTTGCTTGACTGGCAGAACGGTGGGTCTTGATAAAGGAATAATGGAGGTATACGCCATGGTAGTAGGACTATATTATGATCTTCAAGTGGACTATTCAACTCAATTATGAAAGGAATTTCAAAAGATTATGGAGAATATGAATGTTGTTCAGGGCATTTCGTGTGCTGGATATTGGAGCCTGATCTTACAATATTTTTATGACAAAGAAGGGATATTGGTACCAGTTGATGAGGAGAAAGCTGTCTTTCATACATACCATTGTCCAAAGGATTCAATGGATGACCTGGATGAGTTTCCGTTTGCAGCTCGTATTCCTGATGTGATGCTCAAGACAATTGATCCTTCGAATTCCATCTTGGTTTCTTACTTAGAAACTATTGATACTTCTATGGAAACTAGGATTCTTCTACCACAGCCATCTGAGAAGAAATCCAAGAAGATGAAGAAACCTGTTGTTGGGTCTTCAGATACCAAAGCCAAGTCTTCGAAGAAAAAAACTCGGTTCTAGTGATTAAACCTGAACTAGATCAGCCAAAGCTTGTTGTTTCTGATACCCAGGTCATTGAAAACGGAATAATTCCTTCGAAGACTGGTGTATTCAAGCGTATTAAGATGAAATCGAAGACAAAGAGAAGATCATTGGGTACGAAGATGGTTCTTAAACCACAAGTTTCTCACCAAGGAGTAATTTTTAGAGAAGTTCCTGCTCTTGTGTCTCCTTCAACAAAGAAGAGAATTGCTGCTGACATGACCAAACATATTTCTCAGAAGAAGAAGAGAAAATTGATCATTTCTTCTGATTCCATCGCTGATGACACAGAAATTATTCGTGAAACTCCTGAAGCAACTCTAATTCTTGATTCTTCTACTATTGATACTTTAGTGACTCAACCACTCGAAGTTTTGTTTGCTAAGATAGTTTCTATGGAGGCTTGAACTTCAGACATCACTGTAAACATATCTGATATGGGTACAAATGTCATTATGGGTGAGAATAATTCGAAGATTGCAGATCAAGGTATTTCTTTATCTCCACAGATTACTCCCATTGTTCCCATAACATCTACCACTGATTCACCCACTTTCCAACATGTCATCAATACTCCTTTCACTTCAATTATTTCATCTTAATCTACTGATCCACCAAAACCAAATTCACCTATTGATGATACCCTGCAATTGGAGATTGAAACTGATACTGAAGGTTTTGGAGGAACCTTTGAAGATTTGAAGTTTGATGCAGAAGAAGAAGATTTTCCTGATCACATGTTAATTACCATGAAGCAATTTAAAATTTTAAATTCAAAGTTGAATTATATTCTTCAATCTCAAGCTGATATTAGGGGGGGGGGGGGGTTCCGTCTCAAGTTTAGAGGTTGATTCTCTGCTAAAGGTCTTCGAATCCAAGGTCACAAGCAAATTTTCTGGCATGATAAGGGATTTTGAAGGACGGTTTTTGGAGAAAGTTGATTCTATTGATCAATTGAATGATCTTCGTATGACTTCTCAGCATCAGGATTTCTTGCATGAAGTGAAAGACTTGAAACTTGTAACCAAGGAAAGACATGTGCTGTTTGTTCAAGAAGTAGAGAAAGTTCGAGAAGATGTCAATTTACAAATACGCGAACTTCGGGAAGATTTGCAGAATGATGTTCAAGCTGTCCAACAAGATTATGCTTCGGTGAATCTAAAGATTGACATTATCTATGATGCAGTTACCAGATTTGTTAAACTCTTCAAAAGTATGAGTCCTCAATTTACTCTTCTTTCTAAAAAAGAAAATAAGCATTTTGGTGACTTGCTTTGGTTATTAAAGGAATTGAAGGAATTATCTTTCAAGCCTGTTCCTTCTTCGTTGATTACTTCTGAATTCTTGTCACATAAATTTTTTGCAGTTTGGAGCAATTTTACACAAACAACTGTCCCCTCTTACTCGCATATCCAGCCTTTTTCCATTTGTGTCAGATGCACATGTTGTCACAGGGGTGCAAGGGGGAGAAATGAAGCTTGATTTTACGAAGGCTGGGGAACATTCAAAGGTGGAGGGAAAGAAAATTTCTGCTGCAAAACCAATTGTTGTTTCAGCTGGTCCAGTTTTTTCTACTGTGGTAACAACTGTCCCGTTAACAAAGCCAATACTAAAGGGTGTTGTAATTGCAGAAGCATGTGGGAGTGCTTCAAAGACGAAGAGTGTGATGACTGATACAACTTCGAAAGATAGAGGGAAAGGAATTTTGATTGAGAAGACTAAAGAAGAAAAGAAAGCAGAGGTAGAGGTTGAAGTAGAAAAAATGAGACATTTACAAAGTATTATGACTCTTTGTGCTCAAGATCCTTCAAATTTAGATAGAGGAGATCTTTCGAAGCAATACAAGTATGAAAAAATTGAGGATGAAGTTATGTTTGATCACATGCACTCTTTTGAGAAGATTCCAAAGAAAAGTTATGTGGTTACAAACTCTGATTCAAGTCAGCTAGATTTTCCAATGAATGAGATGATGTTTATCATGCCTCAGGTTCGAGCTGAAGTCAAGTGCAAGGATGTAGATGAAGGGAAGAAGATGAAAATTCATTTCATGTAGTATTGGGGAAAGCTCCTGAAGAAGTCTGGTCACTGGAGAAAATAAAGAAAGTAATCAGTATAAAAAGAGATGTGATTTTCAAAAATGTCATCCAAAATCTCAGATACTCAGTGATCAGATCAAGTGGAAAAACTTGTGACTTCACTATAGCAGACTTTCCGTTGATGAACTTGTATGATCTTATACAATTTGCATTATTGCTAAGGGACAAGTTATTTTCCTTTGTTCAAGATACCGAATCAGATGTATTCAAGCTTGGTTGTCAACACATCAAGATCTTTATAGAAAATTATTTTGAGTGTCTTGCTCAGACTGATGTTGAGTTGGCTACAGCAAAAGGAATTGAAATTACTGCTCCAATGGCTCCCACGAAGAAACAAGCAGAACTGAAGAAATTCGAAGATGGTGAAATCTGCTTAAAACCATTGGGTATTGTTTTTGCTGGGTAAGATAAGGCAGGAAGGGCAAAACATTTTTTGTTTCAAACTTATGAAGTTGAGTGATATTCAACTTCTCAATATAGAAACTTGATTGTTCGTATGAATCATTGTAAAAAGAATAACAGAGGAGACAAGAAGGAGATTAAGAAGGTCATAACATGATATACTGAGATAAGAAGGGTTATGATGTATTCAATTCAATTATTGACCAACTGAAGACTTCGACTTTAATCACAAAGGGGGAGATTGTAAGGGTAAAAATGTTGTAATTAGTCGAAGGGCTTAGGTCTTCATACGAAGGGCTTCATATCTTCGTATGTTATTTAATGTATTTTTCTAAGGCAATATATTCGAAGCTTAATGTTCAGTCCTTAAAATATTTTGTGTACGCTTTCCTCTCCTATAAATAGGAGTGTTTTATAAAGTCTTAGTGAGGAGTCTTTACAGAATATTCACTTGTACTTTGTAAAACTTGAGAAGTGTAATTGAGCTAAATCACAAATTATATTTACATCGGTGTTCTTATCTTGTTAAAAGTTGTTTGATCATTTAAAACTCTGATTGATTTCATATTCGATTCTTTAATTCTACAATAGGGTTTATATAGGTGTTAGGAAGGTACTGGATAAAGCAGGTCTATCCAAGATAACCCTAATCCCTTAACTTCCTCCCTAAGGCATCCAATGCATCCTTAAAGCCCAAGGAAACCCTAGGAGCATCTAGATTTTGTTTCCCCTCTTTACATAGGTTCTAGAATGCTTAATGCTCAACTATTAAACATTGTCACATTTAGTCCATGCAGTTTAAATTGATTCCTTTAATCCTAAAATTAATTCTAAATTAATTTCTGATTAAATATTAATTAAAAAATATGATTTCTAATTAATATATTATTTCCATAATACATTAATAAATCATTTATTTTAATTGCTTTATTAACCAAGTAATAAATTAACAAATCATTCTTCTCTCTCTAATAGTTATCCTATTCAATTGCTAGGTTTGAAGGCAACCCAAAAGGACTTTGCTACTATAAATTCAAGTTTATACCAATTATAATTATAGGCTTAAAAACCTAATCCAACAGCCTCCCACTTGGATAAGTCTAATAACTATAACTACAAGTATAACTTCAAAAATTGACTAGCAAATTATAACTACCAAAAGCCGTTGTCGAACTCTGACCTAGTCAACAACGTGTCCTTAGATAAGTGATCAAATATTCCTCCGTTCTATAAGATATTGTATGGACATGAGACATGGATTATAATCAATCTCTTTGTCAAAAATTTGTTTCCTGATTTCCGATATATGACGACTGAAATTAGACTACTAATTGAACACATCAATTCAGTCTAGGCTTGGCCAAGCGCTTTAGATGTCCTCACCAAATCTTCGAGGGACCCCCCAGATATCTCTTTTTCCAGTTTAAGGCAAAAGGAACGGATAAACTTCGACTCACATTATTGTACTAAATCATGCACAACAATATGTTTTATAACATCAAGCTACCGATGCATTTACATATTATCAATGCACAACTGACTCGTAAACAACAACTCATATATCTCCATTTCAAGAATATAAGATATTATCGTCTCAAAATTACTCATGATAAAATCCATGAAGTAATTCTCTAAGCGTAGATTTATCCAATACTTAAATCCCCATTTCAAAAGTAGTCATGAATACTGCAGGAAACCATTGCTATGTCTAACCCCTTAGACAATCTACATTCTGATTCATGACAGTCTTGATTCACTACTTACTTCCAAAAGTATGATTGAGTGTGCATGTTTGAATAATCTAATTATTCGGGAAGTAAAACACTCGAAGTGAAACACAATAATAACCTAATTAACTATGGTCTCAAAACTATTGAATATAAATAAAACACTTATTATTTAATCACCATATTAATTACACTTTATTAATTGTATAATGTTTCGATTAATCAACTAAACACTTGACTCAAACATTAGTCATGTCATGTTCTAAACATGCATACTATGTTTCTCTATGGTCTTTCCTTTGTGAACAGATCAACTGGACATAACTCCAGTGATGCTCATATCACAATTCCAAATCTTTTTTACAAATGTAAGAATTCCGAATTCTCATCACCACCAAATGTGTTAGAGTGTAACCTTGCATTCAATATCCTTTTTTGATGACATGGCCTGAAAGTCACAAAGACTTTTCCGATGATGTCACAAAATGCTTCATTGAAATTTTTTTACTTAAAACAATTTCAAATTCAAGGTAACCCCTTGAACACCTTCCTTGCATTAAGGTTTCTAACTCATATGTAGATTTCAATAACCAACTCCCATCATGGAAAGATTTACATATTCCCATATGACTATCAATTTTGATGAAGAATTATCCCAATCAGAACATGTCAATATGGTATGTCCAAATATTACTATACTTCCAGCTGTCCACAAGAAACCAATCTTCAGCGAACCCTAGATTGTTCTTGACAATTGTTTAACAACTATAGTCATATCTTTTTCTAGTCCTTTTTCTCTCTCCATGTCCTAGACATTTGAAAAATCAAACCAGGCAAATATTATAACATATGTAATCAATCCTATATCTAATGTATATGGGATTCGACACATAATGTTTTACAAAAAGACATTATACTTGATCAGTCTTTTGCAATAATATTTCCATATATTGAATTTCCTATTTTGAATCACTTCAATATGATATTAATATATGTTCATGACTAGGTTCCATTAAATCCTTCAACCTAAACTTTTTGATTTGAAATGAAGTATAAGTGTGCTCTCTACTAAATCCTTTCTATAGTTAAACAATCTCTAAACTTGCAACTTGCAAATTTGTGAACCTTGTTTCCTACAAACATTATTGCCAACTTGCAACACTTAGCATAACAATTATGCTCCCACTAGTATAACAATTATACTTTTTCCAGCATAACAATTATGCTTCTATCTACATAACAATTATGCTCCCACTAGCTTTGACATATACCTATAAATCAACTGGACTTCTAGAAATCAATGACCTTGACTTTCTTACTAAAGTTCTGATTTCTACTAAAGTTCTGATTTCTGATACCTGATGCTTTGATAAGTCTTCATCTAGACCTCTCAAGCTCATACACTTTCATTAAATATCATATGTGTGTGTTTAAACCCATTCAGAACTTATAGCAATAAGTCGTGAATGTTTAAACTATTTATTGCCTTTTCTCATAATTTTGAACTATGAAAAGGGATGTTGTAATCATATACAAATTTGAGAAGACAACTATCACAACTGCTAATGATAATAATCAGATTTAAAATCTATTAGCAAAAGTGTTTCCTCATAATCATTTTCATGAAATAGAATGAAACCTTTTTCCACTTAGATTTTATGGTGTATGTTGTCCCATCCATGTGAATCTTATCATTTCCAACCTACAATTATAAGATAAGGTTTATGACAAAACCAAAATCAAATTTACTTTTCCTTTCATGGACTGAACTTTGCTTATTCTTAGTTTCTCACCCTCTGGTGGCTCAAGGGCCTACCAGCCCTTCCAGGTTGCCATGCAGCTCACTCCCATTGAACAATATATTATCACTGACCAACGTGCTTTGCCTTTTGCAGTTAAATAAGATCTATACAACTCACATGCATAGTCAAATTAATTAGAAGGTGCATTGAAACAAGAATGAGTCAACTAACACGATAGGTAATCAACCAAAGCCTGTGTGCTAGTGTCATCTAACAAGTTTATTCTTGATTGACTCCTGAAAGTATTCAAGATCATTAAGACTCCCAATGACTTCTTGATATATAAGTTTCTTTGCTAAGGAACATTCCTCGACAAGCAAAAACAAATATTCAAAAGTTAGAGTGAACTCTCGACAAGAAAATATCTCATGGAATTAGTCTTAGTTTATCTTTGTTTTAACCAAAACATCACAACTACCAATTTCAAATGTGATCGAGTAAGAAAACATTTCTACTCCACATTTCATGAGGTGTTATAAACCTACTTATTTTCAAATAAGCTTCAAGATATGATTTGAAGTTACTAGAGTATGACTCTAATACTTGATTTGATACGAAGTATGACTCATCTCTCGATTAAACCATTTCATCGATATCTGATTCCTCTTCTTAATCATACAAATGCACCAAGATGTTCTTAGAGTACCAATCGTGACATTGTTCCATCATCATTAAGATGATCACAAAACATCACACTAAAGTACTCTCCTCTCTTTTCAGATTGGAGAAACTTTTATCTTTTGCCTAATAGATTCTTCTTATTCATTTTATTACTCTTTGAAACTTTTCAAAGTCTTAGAATTATGCTTTATGTGAATATTCAATGCACTAGTTTTTGTTTATAATTTCTAGTTTATCGCATCTAAATCGCACCTTACAGGCAGTGAACTCAGTCGAGTATAGTAGAGTTTTGATAAGCAAATGTGTTGAACTCAAGGGGAATGGTAGTGAATTAAATTATAATGTTTGATTATAGGTTACACAAAACACACGAAAGTAGTAAAGAAAGGTTTTATGGAATTAAATCTAAAACAATTGAAGAAACAATAAATCTCGATAAACCGACCGAAGACAAATCTCTTTACGTACTTTAGTTTAGATAAATTACATCTTAAAATCATAGATAATTGCACCCACAAATTTATTTATTCATGTTCACCGGTTTTTAAAATAATTAGGTTCATGTTAACTATTACTAATCCTTTAGCAAACAAGTCAATTCAAGAAGTGATCAGTTGATTAAACTAACATATTTCCTAGTCTTCATTTCGTATCAAGCAAGACTTGTAATAACAGTTAATCAAATTGGTTGGTTCAATTAAATCATATGTTTTTGGTCATCACACATGCTCACACATTAATTTTCTTATTTTCTAATTAACTCTAGGTTATGTTCACAACACTAGGCTTACAATCTTGATGATCATCAAAATCATAAGAGTCAAGCAATCAAGAAAATGTTTATACAGCTCAATATACTTAGTAATTAATAGAAAATAATTGTCACTAACACATAAGGATCTTTTAACAAGCTTAACAAGATAAATTAAACACAAATAAAACAATCCAAATAGCAATTAATCCACAAAATCTAGGTTTCATCTAATCTTAAACACAAAGCAAAGGGTTTTAACACCCAAATCAGAAAGTAATTACATATAGAATCATGTTTGAAGGTTAATATTGGTCATTATAGTGAATTATATGATTACCATCATGAATCATCTCTCCAATTCTTCAGATCTTCGCTCATGTTAGCTTAACGGCCTTCCGACCGCCTTCTAGACCCTCAAAACGACTTCTAGGGGGTTTATAATCACATGAATCAATCTAGGGTGTAAGATCTCTTTTTAGGGATAACTTTCGGCTATTTATAGTTGTCAGCGTCAAATCGATGTGTTTAGATACCAACTCAACGAGTTCTTCATTAAAATCCCGTATTCCCCAAGTCAGCATTAAGAATTGCGAAGCATCCATTCAACTCGGAGAGTTTGTTTTAAACTCGATGATTTTGTTGGGAATCACCATTTTCTCAAAACAAAAAAGTCATCCAAAATTGTGTCTAGTTTTCATACCATTTTGAATCTTCTCAATTAGAGTTATGAGTCATGAGATATAGCCAAAACACCGACAAGTGGTCAAGCTGTCCAACAACTTCCTTTTGTGTTTTAGCTCATTTCTCCTCCTTTTGCATTCCAGTTCCCATTTTAAAAATAATTTAACATTTCAAAGCTTGTTAGGTATCTTTTAGTTCTAAATAACATAAAAATATAGCATAAAATCATCAGAAAATGTCATAAATATATACATAAAATAGACATTATCAAACTACACACACTAGCCTTTTGCTTGCCCCCAAGCAAAACTGTTTTTATTATTATTATCATATTAAGAATTTAGCTACCAACATCGCATAAAACAATCCATTTTGAGATTCTCCATTACTTCAAGACCATAATGTATGTATTTGTGTCTAAATTTTTCTTAAGAACCTCCCCAATTGTAAATACTCACTATCTTCATAAACACTATCCCACTTCTTTTGAACAACACCCATTTTATGCATCCCTCCGAATCCATCCCCGAAAAACTTTTTTAACCTCAAGGTATTTCTGGTTAAACCCCCAAGCATACATATGATAAAATAACCTAGAAAATAAAATTGCAAAAATAAATAAATAACATAACAACTGCTGCCTTGAATCTTTGATGATGGTGTTTCTTCGTTTTCATATCTCTGTAGATTCTTCAAACTTGGCAACTCTTTTTTCTTTTTCAACTTTTTTCACAACTTTTTTATGTTTTTTTATTTTTTTTTTCAAACTCACTTTTTTCACTCAAAACAAAATTCCTAGAAAAACATATGCTTAAGCAAGGGGATTTAACTTCAACCTTTATTAGTTTGAGACATTAGTCTAGTGTGCAATGACTACATAAGCTTACCTAGACACATTTCTAGTACACGATGCTAAACATATTGTGACCCTCAAACTAATCAAGGTCGTGTTTTTGTTCCATGATTTCATTAGGATAGGGAAGCCACAAATACACTATAACATATGTTGGCTCAAATGAACATTGAAACTCACATCAGATCGTCCCACACAACGCTAGCAACCTAGATCTCAACACAAATTTTTTTTTTCACTAGATTCAATTTTAGATTATCGTTTCAAATCTTTCTAATAATTTTTTAAAATCCTAGTTATTAGTGATTTTTCAAAGTCTAATTAGAATGCTTATTTTCCTATATTTGACCCCTTACCCCACACTTATTTGATGTAATGTCCTCATTGCATGCTAAAACAATTAAGGAACATAAATGAGAGAGAGAGAGAGAGAGAGAGATTTGGAACATACTCCCCTGGGTAATAGTGGCAAGATCGTATGGGGTTGCTAAAAGTTACTCCGAAAATTATTGGAAGACTAGAAATTGGATTGTTACTTCTGAATGTGCCAGAAAATAAGACCAAGAACACTGACTTCTGAAATGTGGTGCAAATGATTGTGAATTAATGCAATATACAGTGACCATGACGTGGGAAGTGTTGACCACGTCGTGTCGTCGAGTAAGGAAAAATTTGTATCGCAAATAACAATGTGGTCACGATATGGGTAGTATCGACCACGTTGTGGTATCTAGAATGGCAGCTTCCTTCTTGCGATGAAAAACTCCCACACGATATAGGAAAGTGTTAACCATGTTGTGGCATCCGGGACAATAATTCTGCATCGTGTAAAAAAAACCTCCATGGTGTGGGAACATCTCTTCCATGCCATAGGAATCAATGTATAGTTGGAAATGCCACTCTTTGAAAACAATAATCTCTCACGAAATCGACGTGCACCCCACACATATTGAAAGTCATGGCTCTCGATTGTCAACTTCAAACTCTCTCATGGCTTTTTTTGCGTGACAAATCAATATTAGACCCCAACTTTTGAACTTTCTGAAAACATCCGAAGGGCAAAAATTCTGCAAAGATTTGAAACATCAAGAGCATCAACACGGAAAACAAATTTTAAACAAACTAACAATAAAAATAAAAACTCACTAAAATAAGTAAAAAATACCAAACCAAAATAAATAAAAAGGATATCACGATCACTCGTCTTCATCGAAATCAAGATACAATTGTTGATTAAATCCTTTGCATGCAAGAGGTGGTTTGTGAAAACAAAAACTTTCGGGGCCTATCAGACTATTTCCTTTGTTTTCTTTGCACCATTAACTAATAAGTAGAACAAGAGTTGACCCAAACTAGTCAAGAGTAGCAAGTGTTTGGTCTTCCACTTAATCACCTCGATACGCCTTGCTATACTACACTTTGAAGATTGAGTTGGACAAGTCACCAAAGTAGTAGAGTAAAGAAGTCAAGAATTCCCTAATCGCTTACAATCTCGAAACCCATGCAAAAAGTAAAACCAAGCAATACATATGATCACGAATTCTTGCACATAACAACAAAAACCTTCTGGACAAGTGACATGATAGCAACGAAAATAAAATAAAAATAAAAATAATAAACGAAAAATAATGAATAATCAAATAAACCAAATTAATTGATAATTGTTCCTTGGCAATGACGCCAAAAACTTGATGTGAATATTCAATGCACTAGTTTTTTATTTATAATTCCTAGGTTATTACTTCTAAAACACACCTTACAGGCAGTGCACCCAATCAAGTATAATATAGTTTTGATAAACAACTGTGTCGAACTCAAGGGGAACAATAGTGAATTAATTTATAATGTTTGATTATAGGTTACACAAAACACAGGAAAGCAGTAAAGAAAGGTTTTTTTTTTAATAAATCTAAAACAATATAATAAACAATAAATCTTGATAAACTGATCGAAGACAAATATCTTTAGGTACTTTGGTTTAGATAAATTACATTTTAAAATCTTATATAATTGCACACACAAAAGTCATTCTAAGGGGTTTATAATCACAGGAATCAATCCAGGGTGTAAGATCGTTGATAGGCTGACCAAGTCCGCACACTTCCTACCAATGAAGGAGACTGACAAAATGGAGAAGCTGACCAAGACACACATCAAGGAAATCGTGAGGTTGCATGGGGTGCCTAAGTCCATTATCTCCAACATAGATAGTCGATTTACCTCGTGATTCTGATAGTCACTCCAGAAATCCTTGGGAACTAGGGTGGACATGAGTACAACTTATCACCCACAAACTGACGGGCAAAGTTAGAGGACCATTCAAAAGCTAGAAGACATGTTTAGGGCGTGTGTGCTGGAATTTGGTAAAACTTGTGACACCCATTTACCACTTATCGAATTCTCATACAATAACAGTTATCACACTAGCATCAAGGTTGCCCTTTTGAAGCCCTCTATGGCCGAAAGTGCAGGTCACCACTGTGTTGGGCTTGATACGTTTTGGTTAACGAGGAAAGTTAAATCCGGGATATATTAGACCATTCGAGATCCTTGGTAGGATTGGCCCAGTAACATACAAGCTTCGACTACCGCAAGAATTCAAAAATGTACATCCTACCTTCCATGTGTCCAACCTAAAGAAATGCTTGTCCGACGAGACTCTTGTTATCCATCTTGACGAGATTGAAATCAATGAGAGTCTCCACTTCATGGAAGAACCGGTAGAAATCATGGACCGTAAAATCAAAAGAACAAAACAAAGTCGCATTCCCATTGTGAAGGTCCGTTGGAATGCTAAACGAGGACCCGAGTTCACATGGGAACGTGAAGATCAGATGAAACAAAAATACCCACATATTTTCCCCAACTCTTGAAGTCCCAATCAAAACACTATTTCGGGTAGAAATTTTCTTCTAACACGGGGATGATGTGACAACCGTCAAATTTTGGTCAAGTCAAAGTAAACAAAATTCAACAAGTCAAACCAATAAACTCATATAGTGCTTGTATGATAGGAAATATTCTATGTCTTCTTAAGTACATCCTTCCATCATAATGCAAAGTATCAATCAGAAGTTTTTAAAGTTTGGGAATTCTAAACCCTAACCAGGGTAACTGAGGTAATGACTCTATAAACCACTATTAAAGATCCTTCGAGGGTGTTAAACACTCATGACATGGTATAATGGGGTTACGAACCTTGCATTAAGAGGCTAAACTCTAACAAAGGTCATAAACAAGGACTCTCTCACTCACTCTCACTCTATATCTCTCTCTCCTAAATCTCTCTCAAAATCCCCTCTTAACTTTTTATAATTCCTCGGGGCATCCTGACCCTTAATTTAGTCAAAAACCGCTCGAAACGGGAAGTTTATTTGAAAAACAACCATATAGGGCCGAAGCCCCCCTTAAGGACCGAATCTTCCTAGAACCGAAACCTCTGGAGCTGAACCTACTTAGATTGAACTACATAGCACTAAAGACTGAACCTGTTGTGAACCGAACATGCTTAAGAACCGAACCTTCGGTCCGAGAGGCCTACCTTTGGTTCTGCAACTTTCGCCCCCCCCCCCCACCCACTTTCGGTCCCTCCACTTCAGTTCCACCTACTTTGGTCCCTAGACCTGACAACTAAACTTTGCTTCTGACCCCTAGACTTTGTAGGTTCGCTCCTTTCTTCCCGGTTTTTGACCACTTTCGCGTTTTAAGCCCATTTTTGATGGGGAATTTTCACCCAAACTCATATTTTGACATATAAGACCCCATAGATTCATATTTTAATCATATTTTGGGAAAACTTTATCATAGATAATATATTTTGTACAAGAAATTATCTAAGGGTTGGTTGACTTTTCCAAGAAGTTATGACACCATACCTACTTTATGTCACTATTCACTCCTTACCATATCAAATCATAGTTCTTCAAGCATATTCCAACACTCCATTTGACTTACTTAAACTAAATCCACCTAAAAGATCTATATCTCACTCACTCCCCAAAAGAATCATTCACCACATTCTTAAAACAAATACTCTCTTTCTCTCTCTCTCTCTCTCTCTCTCTCTCTCTCTCTCTCTCTCTCTCTCTCTCTCTCTCTCTCTCTTTCCTTCTCAATTTTCCTCCCTGGAACCAAGAACTCCAGGAAGTCATGATCTCTTCCTCCATTGTTGGTAAGTTCTTCATTTCCACTCTTGAATATTCTTCGCTCCTACACTCAAATCATGGATTTCTTATGCAAATATCGTCATATTTGTTCTTAGATCTTCAAATCCTCAAGCATTCTCCAAGTGTTCTTGACTTGGAAAACCCGTCTAATCAACATCCATCTCAAGGAATCACTCAAGGTGAGTTCATACGCCCTTCTTTTCACATTTTTATCAAGTTTTATGGGGAAGAATACAAGTCACAACATCAAAAACATGCTTAAACTTAAATGACAACTTTCAACAGAAAAGTTATGGTTAAAGCCATAACTTTCAAAACTATTCAATATGTAAATAGTTCAGGTTCATACATTTAAAATTATGTACTTGCACATGTTCATACAATTTTTCTACAATTTATGGTGAATTTTACAAAACTTCCTATCACTGTAGCAAAGATTTCGGATCAGTCAGCGAAAATGGTCACTTTGGCCCTATTTAAGAATCATTAAAAATCATAATAAAAATTGTGGGTATACTAGACACATATTTTGAACATTCAAAGTTTACGGATATAGATTTCGTCTCACGATGATTTTTCTATGATTTTTACAAAACAGTGACATAATAGTAAAACTTGTTACAAACAGTTTACAAATTGATCAACACTTTGTAATGTGTTTAGCAAAGTGTTTATCTAAGATAACTATATATTTACTTATGTTTTATGTTAATTTACACCTAAATAATAGAAATACTCATTCATTATATGGGTTATTAATCATTAGAAACATACAAGATGAACTATACCGTGTATAGTTTATGATTTGCTATATTACCATTCACTATGAAAAGATTCAAATCACACTACAAACGAGTTTTCATTCACTACAACCATGGATGATAAACTATAAAAGTTATATTTTATGGTTCCTTACACTAAAAATACAATACTAAAAGGGGTTCAATTTCACTACAGAAAAGGTTTTTCACCCACTCTACGCGTAAACTCGTTAATGTAAATTGTGAGACACTACTTTATTGTACTCTTAGAGTAAGGGTTAAAATTCCTGAAAGTTATAACTAGAGTCTCTTGTAGGGAGATCATGATAGTTGTATATAGATCTATATTGGGATTGACAACCCGCACCCAAGCTGCTTGCAACAGCCCGACCGACCGGTCTGGGGTGACAAATGTCATAACAGTTTCCGACGCCAAAAGAACATCACAGCAGGTCTACTATGTCATAGTATGGTTATAATAACTCACATAGGGACATACCGACACATATAGTTTATGGGAATTTCCACCTTTAAATAAAGGGTTTTAATTTATAAAATTGCATATACTACTATAAGTATGTTAAAATACTTGTACATTCTAGCCTTGGGTATTAAGGCTACAAACCATTTTATAAGGAAAATATGGGATTGTTCTTGTGCATACTTCACATTTTCAAAGAAAGGATTTCTACTCTATATACAAAGGCTTATGCAATCAACAAATTAATTGTTGACACTTTTTCAAATTTACTTGTAATCTCAGGTAATCAATAGAAATTGGTGACTACCAGCTTTTGAGGATGGAACGTTTCGGCGTTAATCAAAACCTTTTGTCATTATATTGTAATCGTTTTGAAACATGTAACTTGTGAAATCATGTAACTTTCTCGATTATATTTATAATGGTTGTATTTACTTTGAGCACTATTATACTCATTGTTGTGATACTATACATGAAGTCCTCCACCCGTGGACGTTTCTGCCATCATTGGTTTGGGGGTGTGATAGATTGGTGTCAGAGCATTGTTCATAGTGAACTTAGTATATCAAACCATATAAGATATACATACTACAAACGCAATGGGATTAAGATTCTCTAATTAAACCGTTTTCATACAATTATACTTTTAAAAATAAAACATTATATTTATGTAAAGTATAAGTACATACATGCATGCTGGTATAGTGTCACATCTAGCAAAATCAAGAAAAGTAAAAATGGATGAGTTTTACACTAACATAATGCCTTTGGGATATATAATCAAGTCTGGGAGGAATACAGTCTGATCAACTATATTCATCGGAGAAGTGACTAGCATGTGCCAGGGGATAGTTATAGTGGGCAACAAGTCTATCAACCTACCAACACTCATGCGAGAACTACATTAAGAATCAAGCAAAACATTTAAAATACTATAGAAATATTTTATGTTACTATAATAAAATACCTCTAGATTCATTATGTGCCTCTTACACCCCTATTCTCGTACAGACGTCATGGAAGTATTTCATTTACCCATAGACCCCTACTTTCCGAAACAAGGAAATAGTGGTTGGATAGAAGAAGAACCAAAAGAAGATACCGATAAAGTCTTCAAGGAGGAAACCAATGATGATCCCGAAGAGGCTGAAGAACAAGAACCCGAAGAAGAAGAGCTTGAAGAAGAATTGGAGGAGAAAGAAGACAAGGAAGAGTCGGAGAAGGAACCGGAGGTCATCAAACCTCCTTACATAGCCTAGGTCCCCGCAAGCCGATTTCATTACAATGGACCTGAGCCCCATTGGGCAACAGAAATCGAAAGGTGGAGTCGTCAACAGCGACAACAGTCACCATTTGGCGATCAACGAGGTTACTACGACCTTAACCACAGAGGACTGGCTGACAAGGCCCTCCCAGTTGTAATCCAACAAATCACGAACCTTAGGAATTAGATTAGTTAAACTGCAACCGTGTTTGGGAGCTGAGTGTTACTGTGGAGGTTGCTAACGTGAGCACTCGAAACCTGGAAAGCGACCACTGTCCTAGGGATCGACTTATTGAGGACCATGCCATCGCACGGGCGGAGGTAAGGGAGTATCGGGAAAGGCACCTGGCTCTTAAAGAGAAAGTAGTCATAGCCGAGCATCGATTAGCGAAGTTACAGGGAGCCTCGACCTCGTCTCAAGGTCCGTAAGGGACTAGTCGCCGTGAGAAGTGTCCACACTACTTACAAATATTTATAAGTTAGGTTTATGAGTATGCATTGGTGCTACTCTTTTCTATGTGTATGTACAATCCTGCGATTATGTGGTTACACTGATTGAAGGAGCTTAATTCATTCAAAAACTTATTTTCACAATGATGTGATGTTGACCTTTGTCAAGGTCAAATTTTCCGAGCTCTATGTACAAAAATCATATCAATGAAAATTATCATGCATATTATATTTCATTAGGAGTGTTGTCACTAAATTCATAAACAATACATGTTGTTGCTTAGGGTGAGTCTACAGCTACTTGGTAGAGGAAATAAAGTTGTATGCAATTAAGATTCTATCGGTTTAGAAATGGTGGTTCCGCTTTAGGTCCTGTTCCTTGTTTGGTTGTGGACTTAGGGCAGACCCATTAGATTTAACGATCTATTCGATCTTAATTGCATATAACAAGCATACACTAAGCAGATGTAGAAAGACTTGGCATGGATCAAGTCACAAGTTTGCACTTAGACACTACTAAATTCATAGGCTCACAATCATATGAACTCTCCAGCATGAACTACTTGCACATACTTTAAAAGTTGGAACATAACGCAAGTAATTTTAGTTCAATAAAAACTGACTATTCACTTTTATTAAAGGCTTACCAAAATTTTCAAATTTGTGGCAGAATTATGCTACCGCGGAAAAATCCCAGGCCTTCTCACAGTATACCACTCCTCCGCCACCATCTCCACCACCACTTCCACGGTTTGATCCCACCATGTTCCAAGCTGCCGTAACAACAACCGTGGCAGCCACAATGTCACAAATTGGTACAAACGGCGTTGGTGGTTCGGGAAATGGTGCTACTACCTCCAATCATGGGGACAATCAGGTACGTTCAAAGGAATGTTCCTATAAAGGTTTTTCAAATGGAAAATGGAAAGACAGAAAACACTAATGACATATACTCAGGGTGAACCCTCACCCTAGACAATCACTCATTCAAAATTGATCTATTGCGTGTCTCAATAAAAAGCTTTGACATGATCATTGGCATGGATTGGTTAAGTTCTAATCGTAATGACATTTTGTGCTATGAAAGGGTCGTTCGCCTTAATCTACCAAGTGGCGAAACTCTCGTCGTCTACGACGGCAAACCTAGTGCGGACCTATAAATCATCTTTTGTGTCAAAGCACAAAATTATCTATGCAAGGAATACCACGCTTTCCTAGCCCACGTAGTCGCTAAGAAGCAAGAGGAGAAAGACATCAAGGACGTTCTGGAGGTCTGTAATTTCACAGACGTATTTCCTGAAGACCTTCCTGGACTCCCACCCGCACGACAGGTTGATTTCCGAATCAATCAAATACCTGGGGCTACCCCCGTAGCCAAAGAGCCATATCGTTTAGTGCCAACCGAGATGCAGGAACTGTCCAATCAACTAAAAAAATTTCTAAGCAAAGGGTTCATCAGATCAAGCTTCTCGCCTTGGGGAGCACCAGTTGTGTTCGTGAGGAAGAAGGATGGATCATTCCGCATGTGCATCGATTATCGCGAGCTTAACAAACTAACCATCAAAATCCGATACCCTCTACCCCAAATCACCAACTTTTTCGACCAACTCCAAGGAGCGATGTACTTGTCAAAGATCAATCTGAGGTCGAGATCCCATCAACTATGTGTCCATAAGGAGGATATTCATTAAACAACTTTTAGAACCCGGTACGGTCACCACGAGTTCGTAGTGATGCCCTTCGGACTAACAAACGCACCCGCTGTGTTCATGGATCTAATGAACTGGGTGTGTTGGCCTTACTTAGACAAGTTCGTAATTGTCTTCATAGATGACATTTTGGTCTACTCGAGGAGTAAGGAAGAACACGACCAACATCTACGACAAGTATTGGATACTCTAAGGACGAAGAAATTGTATGTGAAATTTTCAATGTGCGAATTTTGGATCCAAGAGGTGAGCTTTCTTGGTCATGTAGTTAGCAAGGAAGGGATACATGTGGATCCTTCCAAAGTCAAGGAAATTGAAAACTGGTCGGCACCAAGGACGCCTAAAGAAATCCGCTAGTTCTTAGGCCTCGCCGGCTACTACAGGAGGTTCATCCAAAACTTCTCCAAAATCGCTAAACCACTTACTACCCTGACCCAGAAGAGAGTAACCTTCGACTGGGGAGAAAAGCAAGAAGCTGCGTCCCAAACGCTAAAGAAGGCTCTGTCCAACGCTCCAATTCTATCCCTACCAGAAGGAACCAAAGATTTCGTGGTCTTCTATGACGCATCAAACCAAGGTGTCTGGTGTGTGTGATGCAAAGTGGAAAGGTGATTGCCTACACAACAAGACAAAAAAAACATGAGTTCAACTACGTCCCGCACGACCTCGAACTAGGGGAAGTGGTGTTCTCTCTAAAGATCTGGATGCACTACCTCTACAGGACGAAATGTACCATCTTCACCGATCATAAAAGCCTTCAACGCATCCTCAATAAAAAGGAGCTTAACATGAGGCAAAGACGATGGGTGGAGCTACTAAATGATTAAAAATGCAAAATTTTATATCACCCAGGCAAAGCCAATGTTGTAGCTGACACCCTCAGCCGAAAGGAATACTCGGGCCGTCGAGTAAATTTGTTAACCATGACAATCCATTCACACCTATCTACACAAATTAAACAGGCCTAACTGGCAGCCCTGAAACCAAAAACCGTAATAGGTGAAGCTTTAAGAGGAATGGATAAGAACCTAGAAATCAGGGGTGACAGGATACGCTATTTCATGAATCGCATCTGGACACCCAAGTTTGGGGGATTCAGGGATATTGTTATGAACGAAGCTCACAAAACTCACTACTCCGTTCTTCCCAGTTTATACAAGATGTACCTGGACCTCAAGAAACTCTATTGGTGGCCGAACATGAAAGCCGAAATTGCTAGCTTCGTGGGTAAGTGCCTCACTTGCGCCAAAGTCAAGGTCGAATACCAAAAACCATCGGGTTTGTTGCAAAAACCGAAAATACCTGAGTGGAAGTGGGAGAAGATCATAATGGATTTCATAACCAAGCTGCCTAAGACAACGGGTGGTCCCTATACAATTTGGATCGTTGATATGCTGACTAAGTCCGCACACTTCCTACCAATGAAGAAGACCAACAAAATGCAGAAGCTGACCAAGACATACATCAAGGAAATCGTGAGGTTGTATGGTGCTAAAGTGCATTATCTTTGACAGAGATAATCGATTTACCTCGCAATTCTGACAGTCACTCCAGAAAACCGTGGGAACTAGGTTGGACATGAGTATAGCCTATCACCCACAAACCGACAGGCAAAGTGAGAGGACCATTCAAAAGCTAGAAGACATGTTTAGGACGTGTGTAATAGACTTTCGTAAAGCTTGGGATACCAATTTACCACTTATCGAATTCTCATACAATAATAGTTATCACACTAGCATCAAGGTTGCTCTTTTGAAGCCATCTATGGCCAAAAGTGTAGGTCACCACTGTGTTGGGCCGAAGTGGGGGACACGCAACTAGCAAAGGGTCAAGTCCCTAATAGCACCCTCACTAGCCCAAAGATCATAAGAGAAACCACCGAGAAGATTATCCAAATCCGAGAACGATTAAAGGATTCTAGAGACAGACAAAAGAGTTACACGGATAACAGATGAAATCCCTTGGAATTCCAGGTTGCAACTCGAGTGTTGTTAAAAGTCTCACCCCGGAAAGGCTTGATACATTTTGGTAAATGAGGAAAGATGAATCCGAGATATATTGGACAATTCGAGATCCTATGTAGTATTGCCCTGGTAGCATACAAGCTTCGACTACCGCAAGAACTCAAAAATGTACATCCTACCTTCCATGTGTCCAACCTAAAGACATGCTTGTCCAACAAGACTCTTGTTATCCCTCTTGACGACATTGAAATAAACGAGAGTCTCCACTTCATGGAAGAACCGGTAGAAATCATGGATACGAAATTAAATGAACAAAACAAACTTTCATTCCCATTGTGAATTTTCGTTGGATTTCTTCGCTCCTACACTCAAATCATGGATTTATAATGCAAATATCGTCATATTTGTTCTTAGATCTTCAAATCCTCAAGAATTATGCAAGTGTTCTTGACTTGGAAACCCCCTCTCTTCAACATACATCTCAAGGAATCACTCAAGGTGAGTTCATACCCCATTCTTTTCATGTTTTTATCAAGTTTTATGGGGGAGAATACAAGTCACACCATCAAAAACATGCTTAAACTCAAATGACAACTTTCAACATAAAAGTTATGGTTAAATCTCGATCTGTTTTGAAAATCTTAGACTCAATAACATTCAAAACTGTTCAATAAGCAAATATTTCAGGTTCATACCTTTAAAATGACTACTTGCACATGTTCATTTGCTTTTTCCATAATTTACGATGAAATTTACAAAACTGCCTATCACTATAGCAACGATTTCGGATCAGTCAATGAAAATGGTCATTTTGGCCCTAGTTAATGATCATTAAAAATCATAATAAAAATTGTGGGTATACTAGACACATCTTATGAACATTCAAAGTTTACGGATATAGATTTCGAATCAAGATGATTTTTTGGTGATTTCTACAAAACAGTGATAGAAAAGTAAAGCTTGTTACAAACAGTTTAAAAATTGATCAACACTTTGCAATGTGTTTAGCAAAGTGTTTATCTAAGATGAATATATGTTTACTTATGTTTTCTATTTAGTTACACCTAAATAACAAAAATATTCATGCATTATATAGGTTATTAGTCATTACAAACATACAAGATGAACTATACCATGTATAGTTAATGGTTTGCTATATTACCATTCACTATGAAAAGGTTCAAATCACACTACAAACGAGTTTTTATTCACTACAACCATAGTTGATAAACTATAATAGGTATAGTTTATGGTTCCTTACACTACAAATACACTACTAAAAGAGCTTCAATTTCACTACAGAAAATGTTTTTCATCCACTCTACACGTAAACTCGTTAATGTAAATTTTGAGACACTACTTCATTATACTCTTAGAGTACGGGTTGAAATTCCTGAAAGTTATAACCAAAGTCTCTTGTAGGAAGAGCTTGATAGTTGTATATAGATCTTTATTGGGATTGACAAACCACACCCAAGCTGCTTGCAACAGCCCAACCGGCTGGTCGGGGGTGACAAATTTCATAACAGTTTCCGACGCCTGAAGAATGTCGCAACAGTTCTACTATGTCATAGTATGGTTATAACGACTAATATAGGGAGATAATGACACATATAGTTTACGGGAATTTCCACCTTTAAATAAAGGGGTTTTATTTTATAAAATTGCATATACTACTATGAGTATGGTAAAATACTTGTACATTTTAGCCTTTGGGTATTAAGGCTACAAACCATTTTATAAGGCAAATATGGGATTTTTCTTGTGCATACTTTACATTTTCAAAGAAGGGATTTCTACTCTATATACAAAAGCTTATGCACTCACCAACTTAATTGTTGACACTCTTTCAAATTTACTTGTATTCTCAGGTAATCAATAGAAATTGGTGACAACCAACTTTTGAGGATGGAACACTTCGACGTTAATCAAAACATTTTGTCATTATATTGTAATTGATTTTGAAACATGTAACTTGTGAAATCATGTAACTTTCTGATTATATTTATAAAGGTTGTATTTACTTTGAGCACTATTATACTCGTTGTTGTGATACTATACATGAAGTCCTCCACCCCCGGACATTTCCGCCATCCTTGGTTTGGGGGTGTGACAATACATACCAGCCACGACATCAGGTGTGGCACGGACCTCCTCCGCTGTCATCTGAAAAGCTCTCCCATGAGCCTTTGGAACCTCAACCTTCACTGGTCGAACATCAGTAGCACGTAATGCAGCAAAAGTGGAAGCTTGGGATGATCCCTATACAAGCCGAGGGCACTCGGCCTTCTGTTGGCCGGTCTGATTGTAGTGGAAACAGAATGCAAAACCATTGGGGGAATCATTCGCCATATGGCCCTCCTTGCCACATTTGTAGCAAATCCCCGCTCATCAAGATCCCTCATGACTCTTGACTCACTTGCCACAACTGCGGCCCTTCTGGCCTCCTGATCTCGAATCGCAGGCTTAGCCCGCTTGGTAGCCGGTTGCGACTGTGTCGGTTGCTGGTCTCTCCCCTGAGACTCCGCGTCCTCACTCGTCTGAGTCTCCAGCTTGATCTCCATCCTCCTGTAATTTTCATGGAGCTCAAAAAATGTACGGTAAGACGAGTTTGCCACGAACTTCCGAATATCCCTCCTCAGAATGCTCAAGTGCCGGCTCATGCGTGCCTGCTTAGGGCAAAACAACACCTTCTCGTGAAACATTTGCGTAATAATAGTCACCGACTCTATCTTCTAGTTAAGAGATAGAAACTCCTGGGCCAGTCGTTCCCTCTCCAGCAGGGAACATACTCATCTCGGAACATCGCAACAAACCTCTCCAAAATCACCACAACATGCTCTGCAGGAGTAAAATTGGCCCTCACAAACTTCCACCAATCCTTCGCTCCCAAGTGAAGCTGGTTCAACGCGAACTATATCCTTAAATGATCTGGGCATGAACAAGTGTAGAAACATTCCTCAATATCAGAGATCCATCTCATCGCATCAATCAGATCCTGTGTCCCATCAAACTCTGGTGGCTTTGTGTTGTTGAACTCCCGGTACAGCAACGAGTCACCTCCCAGAGGTCTGGTAGCAGTGATAGCTACGGTGGTTGCAGCAGCAGCCGCCTCAGAAACTGTAACATATCGGTCGTCAAATGGCTCGATAAAAGTGGTCTTAATAGACCCGAACATCTCCAAAATAGCCTCACGTATGGCTGCGACCACCTCGTCGTGAATCATCCTACGAATCTCTTCATCGGTAACTCCACTGCTCCTGGGGTGTGCTGCGTACCTACCATGATGTCTTTCAAACACAACACAAATAATCAGAGACTCGCTCGAGCATACTCACACTCGACTACTCATCCTTACTTGATCCTTAACATCCTAAGGATTCTTACTTGGGTTGACTACAAATCGGGTGATTTCAGTAGTATAGGTCCCAATAATACCTTCCACACCCCACCTGTAATCACCCCAAGTCCTCCTCCTAGGATTCTAATTCACAAATACTCTATATCTCATGAATCACAAACTACCTTCTCTGTAGATCCCCTATAAGCGCATCTAAGTATCTCTTCCTAGATTATTTCCTGATTCAGAACTCATCACATACTCAAGAAAATAACAGATAACACTGATCAAAGCATCTCCTAGGCTAAGGCATCACAAATCAGGCAACTCTAGCCCTAGAATACGAAAAGATTAGAAGTGGAATACACATACTCAAGAAAATAAGTCTTAGATTAGTTTGTAAAGATTAGAAGTGGAATGCACAAAAACCGAGGAATCTCGCTTGAGAAGTTTCCCCAACCGAAAAATCTCGCATGAAGTCTTTTCCTCAGACTGCAAACATGTGAAGCAACTAGTTTTCGGCCAAGAACCTTAGGACCGAAAATGAGCCTTCGGCCGCAAACGCATAGACCGCCTTCTAACCGCAAACTTCTTCGGATAGTAAACCCTTCTCAGTGACTTTCCTTTTTCGGCCGAAAACACTTACCTCAGTTTGAGTTCCCAACCAAAAAACCCTTTGTATATATTTATGTTAGTCCGAAAACAAGCATCATTCCTCCATCTTTTGGTCGAAAACCCTCCTATTTTCTCTCAACTATCATCGAGTTCATCATCCTCTTTCTTTCAAGTATCAACCGAAGGCCTTGAAAATCTTGCCGAAATCTTTTATATATTCATCCAAAATTGCGAGAATCATCAAATGTCCTTAACATCTTTAGTAAAAATCATCCAATCTCCTTAACTTCCAACAGAAAACACCCTATCTTCTTAATTACACCAAGAACACGAAGAACACCAGGAACACCTACAAACTAATCTAAGACTTATTGTAAGTTTTCTTATAATGATTAAATCTTGTTTAACACTTTAAACTTAGTATTTAAATTTTACATTTGATTTAAATACGTTATTATGTATTTAAAATTGTTAGGATACGATTTATTATACGAGTTCTAACCCAGATATCTACGCGACCATAATACAACCAGTCGAGAACTCACACATAAGTTGAGTTCATACCCCTACACTTTTCCAAACCTTTCTATGTTTTTTTTGGGTGGGGTGGGGGGGGGGATACAAGTAAAAACACTAGTAATATTGTGTCTAAAATACAAATTGTTTATTTCACTCTTTGATATACTTTATAAATATTGTACGTAAAAATACTAACTAAACGTTTTTGTTACCAAACCTATAAACTCTTAGGGTTGCTAGATTACAAAAGGTTCATATTTCGAAATTTGCATGTATATAAACTATAATAGGAATAGTCTATGGAACTTATGGACTATTTTACTAGGTAAGGAAAATTATAAGAAAACATACATAGGTATAATTTATGGGTCAATTCACAATATCAATCATCTTAAACATATATATGGAAAATTTTCATCTTTATTTGTTGACAGGTTTTTCCACTGAATTACTCGTAATCTCGTTGAAACAATAAATTTGTGAGACACTTCTTTGTGTACTCATCTAAGTATGACCGTAAGTCCTAACATATTAACCAGAATCTCTTGAAGGGAGAGCGTCAATATGTGTATAGATCTATATGGGACTGACAATCTCGCACTTTAATTGTTCGCTGCAGTTAGGTGGCATCAGGCATATCCGTCATATAATATTGTTATAAGAACTCACATGGAGAAAACAACGGTTAATTTACGTAGTAATATACTTCTTTTAAAGAAGTAAGACAAGGTATTTACATCATATGTATTTTACATGCCAAATATACTTTCAGTTAGTTTTACTTATGAATAAAACTATGCGTCATGAAATTAAGTATGGCAATTATACCTGTACTTTTGGTTTTGGAATGTTTAAAACTACAAATTGGTATTATGGAAAATATAGGATTTTCCAGGATAAACATCATTATTTTACAAGCAAACTGTTTACAAATCAACTTTCTTGAAATGGATACCATTACTTATCGAAAGCAATACTTCACCATAGATTAGGTGGAACTAGGGACATATTCATAAAAGGTTCAACACCTATAAATAAACTAGTATAACCTAAGGGACTCTTATTTGTTAATTCTATGATTTCTTAGCTTATACATCATAGTTATATATAAGGAATAATTGATAGACAGGGGAATGTATGATTTCCGCCTTACTTCCTTTTCCTTGATTGGATGTGGACATAAGGAAGAACCACAAAAATGATCGTCCGTCCGTTATTGATTATATATAACATATATAAACTAAGAAATCATAGAAGGAACTTGTATAGTTACAATGCTTATTAAGAAAATATATGATTTTCAGGAAACACTCACGAACATTCTCAAATAACAAGGAATATACTTTATATAACAAAAATGCTTATGAACTCACCAACTTTAATGTTAACACTTTTTTTCATAACACTTGTATTCTCAGGAAAGTTAGTAGACAGGTACCTCCTGAGGCGTTTAGAAGATGGGGCATAGTAGCATCACGTCTTATCTTTTGCTATAGTCATAATATTTATCAAGTAACATTTTGAACACACTGTAAATAATATGTTATCAATATAATGGTTGTTACTTTGATTACTATTATACATTTGTTGTGATATTGTACATGACGAACTTCTCCCCGAACGTTTCCATTGTTCCGGTTTGGGGTGTGATATAAGATCTCGTTTTATGGATAATTTCAACTCTATTTATATTTTTCAACGTCAACTCGATGAGTTTGGACACCAACTTGGTGAGTTCTTCATTAAAATCCCGTATTCCCCAAGTCAGCGTGAAGAATTTTGAAGCTTCCATTATAATCGACGAGTTTATTGGGAATCACCATTTTCTCAAAACATGAAAGTCATTCGAAATTGTGTCTCATTTTTAGAACATTTTGAATCTCATAAATCAGATTTATGAGTCATGAGATATTTGCAAAACAATGACGAGGGGTCAAGATGTCCAACAACATCCTTTTGTATTTTTTTTAGCTCATTTCTCCTATTTTTGCATTCTAGCTCCCATTTTAACTGTAATTTAACATTTCAAAGCGTATTAAGTATCTTTTAGTTCTAGATAACATAAAAATATAGTATAAAATAATAAGAAAACTTCATAAATATATGCATAAAATAGACTTTATCAATGCTTAATATTATAAACACAACCATATTTGCTAAACCATTAGTATATTATGACGAATAGACTTATCGTCCTTTGCCGTGGATCTGACCAATCCACATCAATGTGTACTATATCCTTTAGTCATTCACTTGAGTCACATAAAACATGCGATTAAGGAATTAGTCTTAATCTTCCAATGATCAAGATTCTCATACATCACACAATCAAATTGTATGATTCCAAGTTTCTGTCCAATTGAAACTTAGGTGATGAAAAATCCTTTTCACTTGGTCAATTATGACATTACCACAAATGATATAACAAAGAATCAAATCTACTTTTAACATTGCTAGAAATATAACCACCAATTTTCATAAATACAATTGCAATGAAATATACAGTAAATAAGATAAATCAAAAAAATTTACTTTATTGATAATGTGCAGAAAAATTTGTCCTTACATTACACACACACACACATACATACATACATACATATATATATATATATATATATATATATATATATATATATATATATATATAAACTATGTTTTTAGATATTTCCTAACCAATCGATTAATCTATTATAACTCCTAAGCTCCCAATTCTGATCATCGAACCATGTGATCGAAATCCATCTATCACAATCAGAATTAGCCTTTTTCTTCTTAAGCTTTGTTCTTTCTCTTAGATCCTGGAAAAAAATCAAAATGTGAATAACACATCATATATTAAGAATCTGTGAATAGAAACTTAATGGAGTTACATAATGGATATACCTGAACTAGAGTCATACAACTTGACTTTCTTATCTTTGTGATATTTCAGGTAGACATGGAAGCTTTGCATCTCATTTCCCTTCAATATGCAATAGAAACATATGGAATCTTCAAGAATGGAACATGGGTCAGGGAGAATCACTGGAGGTGGTGGAGGAAGAGTTGGGGAAGCATGATTTACAGTTCCGCCATTTGAAGAAGGGAATATCCTTTCACCTTGATCAACATGTGGAAGATCATCTTCAGAAGGAAATTTTTTTTGAGGAGAACCACTGTTTTCCGAACTCGAAATCTATAAAGGGAGAAAAAATTCAAGTTAGTTGATTTATTTAATCCTTAATTATTAACCCAAAATTTAAGTTAAGGTTAGAATCCATATTTTCGGTTTGAATTCTGAATTGGGATGCCTTAATCAAATTTGAATCTATTTTAGGTAGGTAAAACATTTACCAATTTCAATCTTATGAAACTTCTAGATTTTGAGATTCATTGAACAATTCAATGACATTTTTAATCTCGATTATGCTCTCACTTTTGTAACTGGGATACCGAGGATCACACACAAGATATGAATAACAATGCAAAATTGCTTGGTACTCTCGATGTTATTTATCATCTAATTAATGTGTCGGTTAACCACACACGTTCTATTAATCGATGATAATTTACGAGACACCTATTGCTGACAATATTAGTCCATATTAGTGTGTCGGTTAACCACATACGCTCCACTAATGACCACTAAGGTGCAATGTGCAATTTCATGGGTTGGCATCAAATTCACATTTTTCCTAAAGTAACTAAGAATAGGATTTTAGAAAATGGTTTAGTTACTAAGAATAGGATTTAGGTCATATTTAATTATCTTGTATTACCAAAAATTAGATTATGGCAGAATAAATAAAAGATAATTAACAAATATTAACATACTAAATCAAGTTAGGCAAGAAAATCTGAGATAAGCATCAGACGCACCAACTCGACGAGTTGGAGGACCAAACTCGACGAGTTCATGCAACTCGACAAGTTCTAAGAACAACTTGATGAGTTCATTCAACATAATGTCGATTATGTTCCCTTCTCCTTTGAACAATTCACAATTGCATTATATTTAATAGAAAATTAATCCTAGGCTCTGATACCACTGATGGGTTTTGAGAAAAACATACAATCCTATGTGTGCATGCAATCCTAATGCATAAGGCAATAGAAAACTAACCATAAGGAGGTTTTATATAGGTGTTAGGAAGGTGCTAGATAAGGCAGGTATATCCAAGATAATCCTAATCCCTTAACTTCTTTCCTAAGGCATCTAAGGCAACCTTGGAGCCCAAGGAAACCCTAGGAGCATCTAGATTTCGTTCCCCCTCTTTAGGTAGGTTCTAAAATGCTCAATGTTCAACTATTAAACATTTTCACCTTTAGGCCCTGTAGCTTCAGTTAATTCATTTAATCCCAAAATTAACTCCAAATTAATTTCTGATTAAATAATAGTTAAACAATATATTATCTAATTAATATATTATTCCCATAATACATTAATAAATCATTTATTTTGATTTATAATTAATTTATTAACCAAGTAATAAATTAATAAATCATTATTCTCTCTCTAACAGTTATCCTATTTAATTGCTAGGTTTGAAGGCAACCCAAAAGGACTGTGCTACTATTAATTCAAGTTTATACCAATTATAGTTATGAGCTTAAAATCGTAATCCAACGGTACTATATCCACAACCAATGAGGAAAGAAGTACATAAGTAGGGTTCCTTACTCAAATGTTGTTAAGTCTCATGTATGTGATGCTTTGTACTAGACCTGATTTGGCTCATTCAGTTAGTGTCACAAGTAGGTGAAAACTCTTTATGCCCAAGAGGAATTATAGAATGATATTTCTAATGACATACGATCCTATATGGTCACACCTTATAGCAAGTTACTACCAATTGATTATCTATTAGAGTAATTTTGATTATTAATAAATATCAACACTTGTGTTTAATTGGAAAACATTATTTTATGAAAATAATATTTTACTAAAATAATGGGAATTATTGTTTCTAGCAAATATAACAAAATAGAATAAAAACTAGCTAATATTATATGGTATGATTATTTAATGTTTTGTACAACATTTTGGCCATTTTGAGCAACCATAGGTTGAAGAAGGCAAGAAAAGGCTTGCTTGTCGTCTTGTGTCTTTGCTCCCATACTTGTCCTTTTGGTTCTTGCTTTGACTAATTGATTGTATGGTGCTTTGTACTCTTATGTTGGTATATAAAGGAGACTAGGTAATCAAAAGCTAGTGAGTTTTTTTTACCTTCATTTCCTCTAAAATGGATTGCAATTTTCGTGGTTTTCTCATCTATTTCTCCCTTCCTTCTTCATGTATTTTGGTGCAATATTAAAGATGTTATATTTTCCTTCTCTTTAAGGTTCATTTGGTATAAAATCTTTACGATTATCAGCAACACATTTACAAGTGAAGACTAGCATCTTTGGTGGTTGATTCTTGCTTGGTGGATTTATTGTAGAGAGCTTCTACTTTGGAGTTTAATGTCATATTTATCAACTTCCTAATTGCCAAAAGGAACCAAAGTATTTAAAGATTATAAATTTATTCCTTTCTATGGTTGTGTTAATCTTCCTAACCTTTGAAAAATGATCATTAGTGGGTAAAATGGTTTTAGTTCATTCAAATGTAAATGTGTTTTCGTTGCTAATTACATTGAATTTGTCTTTATAGTCTGACTATTTTTTGAATAAAACCCCACAATTGGTGCCAGAACCATTTTTACAAGATTTTGCTAGATTATTTGATAATACATTATTATCTTTGCTTATGAAAACATGGATGATTTTCTTTTTCGTAAGAAATTACTTAAATATTTTCTATGATAACTTTATAACGGTTATTTTTAGTGACAAATGTTTACATGCATTTTTTGTTACCTAAAGTTGTCTTAAAAAAACAAAGTGTTGTTTTTTATAATGTGGACTACACACACACACACACACACACACACACACACACACACATATATATATATATATATATATATATATATATATATATATATAAACTAGACATAGACCTCTTATGAATGTGTTTGTGTTGATTTGTTAAAGTGGTTGTAATATTTATTTATTCATATAATTTGTAATAATTACGTAGATAATTTTCATTTTGTTTATTTTTGAAAGCAATAGATTAGTTGTAGAAATAATTATTTTTATAAAAATATAACAAGAATGATGGTGTCCATTTTGAAGATCAAAAGTGTATAAACTTAATATTATTAAAGTTTCTCGGACTTTATGAATTTTATTTTTTAAACTTGCTACAAGGTGTTGACGCAAATGAGAGAATGAAAACATTACAAGATTTTTGGTCCCTTATGTCCCTTTAGGAATGGACCTGACATTTTTGTGATGAATCACAAAAATATCACTGAGTTTTCACTTTGTTCGGATGTGCTATCACTTGTAAGTCAATGTTATAGGATATTGTTGGCTTGTCTACAAATGAATCACAATACATGTCTATGTTGGGAGGAATAAAGGAAGATATATGGTTGCACGAGATTATTTAGAGTCTTGGTTTGAAGGGGGAGGAGTTTGTGTTATGTTGTGAGAGTCTGAATGCATTGACTCTTGAAAAGAACATGTGTGTCATGAGAAGATGGAACCCCTTGTGTATCATGAGAAGATGAAGCACATGGATGTCAGATTGAACTTCATTCGTGACATTTTAGAAGAAGATAATTTTTTATTCTGAAGATTGATACGAAGTTGATTCCAGAAGACATGTTGGTAAAGTCATTATGTACATAGAAGTTAAAAAGGGTACCTTCATCTTTAGAAACATGCACCATAAACAGTATACCTATTTATTATTGGACTAAGGTGTCTAAGGTTTTAACTAAATTGTTATAATCTTGGTAAATAAAAGTAATATCCTTTTTGGGTTGCCCTCATAACCAAAAGATACCTAGGATTGATTTTAATAGAGAGATAAAATGATTTGTTAATATATTATATGATTAATATATTAATTAGAAATAGTTAATAATTAATTAAGAATTAATCAGATTTAATTATGATGTGTTTATATACACTAACAATTTTAAATTTATAAGTCCTATCAAATCGAAACCAACTAAATACAAATAAACAGTGTACCTAGTCACGGAATACTATAGTAAAGGTAAGAAAGTGAGTCGAACACTAGGGGAACTTGATTATTCTAACAAAAACTATTGATAATAATTAAACTAAAAATATTGTAAATTGTGGGTTTTTAAATAATTTTGCAAGTTCATAAAAACTTAAATTATGAACTAAACAACTATAACTAGCAAGAATTACTTAGACTAAAGCAAACAAAATAGAAACGAACTTTAACCCAGATTAAAGAGCACTTTCATTTAGCTTCGAATCATCTTTACCCTAGGGTTCATTTTTATGCAATGGATTATTTAGTTGGTTACCGAATTCTAAGGTTACTAGTTATCTTGTTCCAATTTCCTAGCATTTACCAGTTCATGAACTACCATTATAATGATCATGCAACAAGTGAGCAACTAATTGATTTAATAATATTAGGAGTATGAATGAAAAGATCTAGTGATTTCCTTATCTATGATCCAGACATAAATCAAGCACATAGCTGATGGGTTTTGAGCATAACAATCAATCCTATGTGTGCATGCAACCTTAGATAATTTGATCTATGTTTTCTCTAAATGAAAATACAACTTGAACAACAAAATAGAAAACCATAGCATGCTACTATATATTTCATAACTCATAATTATAGTTAGTATAATCATACATTGATCACTATATAGTAATAGGAATCCAAATCCTCGTGTTGTTAAATCCTTGAGAGCGAGCATCAAAAATGTCACGCCTCTAATGGTTCACACCCAACACTAGCAAGGGAAGATGATTGAGAAGTAGGTGGGAGACTAGAAATTTTGGTTGGATCTCTTCTAAAGAGGGTTGCCCAAAAATCATAGTGTTGTACCCTATTTATAGCGTAGTGAGGAAACCCTAGATAAGCCCAATTCCAAGATTATCCTAAACCGGGTAATTACCTACTTTCTTGTTTATCCACTAGGGATTATTCTAGAAACCCTTGGGCTCCAAGAAGTCATCCCCACATATGGACGGTTCTAGATTTCCTCTTTTTCAACTATTAAACAATTACAACTCAGTCGCCACATATGGATGGTTCTAGATTGCCTCTTAACCTATTAAAACATCCAAATTCATGCACAGAAGGGAAATAACGACCAAAGCCACATTATAATGCATTTAGACACTCAAAAACATCGGAAAGGATAACTTAAATGGATTGGAGTAGATCAAACTCATAATACCAAACTAATGGGACCAAAAGAACACAAACTTCATGGCCAACCTAGATCTAAGCATAACTTCATCAAGTTCATAGCTTTTTACCTTCAAAGGGTGTCCAATGATGGTCTGATTTTGGATCCAATATGCTCCACACTTCTAGGATGATCTCCTCTTCTTTCTTCCTCCTTTAATTTCACCAATACACACACACCAAGCTCAAAATGGGCTCACAAGGATTAGGGTTTACAAAGGGGTAGAAATGAGGTTGGAGGCTGATGAAAGTAAAGAGACTTGGGACTTAAGGATACTTAAATAGGGTATAAAACCTAAAAAATAGGGTTTAGGATCTTGCCACATATGCCATGTGTATGCTATGCACGCCCAATGTACGTGTCCCTCGCCCAAAAATTACAAAATTGCCGATATGGGCCATTTTGCACCAATCTTCACACATTAGGGCTAAAATGCAATTAATTCTCATACCTAGAGTTAAAATGGAAATACATCAACATCAAGATGTTACAATTCTCCCCCACTTGAACTAGACTCTGTTCTTGATGTCCATTATTGCAAAAAAATCAGGGTAATTTTCCCTCGTCTCCGACTTGGGTTCCCACTTTCACTCGGAATGCTTCAGATGCTGCCACTGAACCTTAACCAAAGAAACCACCTTGTTGCGTAAGGTATTCATCTTCCGATCCAAGATCGTCATTGGTCTCTTAACATAATTCAGGTGATCATCAACCTGAACATCCTCTAAAGGAACAACCACTGAATCATCAACCACATACTTTCGAAGCTATGAAACATGGAAGCTGTTGTAGATCTGATTATGGTCCTCTGGTAGATCTAACCTATATGCTACCTTTCCAAGCCTAACAATCACTCGAAATGACCCAATATACTAGGCCTCCAACTTGCCCCTCTTCTTGAAGTGTATTAAACCCTTCCAAGGTGATACCTTCAACAAAACAATGTCGTTGACCTGGACCCTAACTCATATTTAGACTGACATTTTTCAATATAACTCTTTTGCTAACTCTAGGTTGTCTGTAGTTTCTACTTAATCTGCTAAATAAGCTCTATCATCTGAAGGACTAACTTAGTCCTTCCCATGAATCTATAACCCACCTCTCCCCAACATACTGGGTACGACACTTCCTCCCATAGAGAAGATCGAACGGCGGTGCACCAATACAGGAGTGATAACTATTGTTGTAAGAAAACTCAACCACAGGAAGGTAGGAGTCCTAACTCCCATCAAAATCAATCACACATGCTCACAACATATCCTCGAGCGTCTGAATGGTCTGCTTGCTCTGAGAATCTGTCTGCCGATGGTAGGCGGTGGCTCCGGGTTGTATAAAAAATATGGACTTGTATGCCTCCTCCAGCATAGCCTGTCTGAACCCACCAAAATCTGGTACCCATACTAGACCATACTGGGTCAATAATCCTTGGTTGTTAGTAGAAAACCTATCAATCTCACCTCTGATTCGCTCTTGCTTTCAATTCTCCTTCTTGACTCCCTCAGTCTGAGCCTCTCTAATCATACCCAACAATGGCGAATCAATCTAAATCCTCATACACAGTCCCCCAAAAGCAAAACTAGTTGTCTTATGGCTCAAAGAATTAGCGACCACATTCGTTTTCCCTGGGTGGTACAAAATATTGTCGTCATAATCCTTAACCACATCAAGCCACCTATGCTACCTCATGTTCAGATTCAGCTGATCCATTAGATAACATAAACTATTGTGATTTGTGAATGGACCCCATACAGATAATGCTGCAAAATCTTGAGAGCGAACATTACTACTCCTAACTCCAAATCACGAGTCAGATAATGAAACTCATGCGGCTTCAGCTGTCGAGAAGCATAAGTGATAAACCTACATCGCTGCATAGGAACTGCTCTGTTGAGAGAAAAACTTGAACAAACGTTAGTCACAAGATAATATAATGCAGAATAATAAAATAATCTCGAAGTATCTTGTTAGCTCAACAATAACAAGTTAGACGAGTTAGATTGCATAAATATAAAGGAAATAAATAACAAGAAGTTATATCAAGTAGACACCAAGTTAATTCATAATGAGTTTTTCATTCAACCACAAGTTAGTAAATGCGATCAACTTAAAGTGAAGAGGGACTCGGTTTATTAGAAGATAACAGAGATAGAGATAAACGATCTTTGTATTTCAAATCAAAGTTCAGGAAGTTGTAGTAGTACATAAAGAGGGATGCTCTATTTATAGAGTCCTGAAAGTTACATTTAGGAGCGAACTAATTTTAAACAAATGACTTGTCACAACTAGAAATTTTGTGCCTTGTAACTTCAACACTTAAGTAAGAATTATGAATCAAAGTCTTAAAAGCATGTATGACGCTTACTTTATGACAACAAAAATTTGCAACCAAATACACCATACAAGCATTACAAAATACTCAACAAGCAACTGCGAACCCTAGAAGTTCTTGTTTAGGTCCATTTTGTTCTAGGACTTCCTTATTGGGCCCAATGGACCAATAACTCTTAAATGGGTTCTAATTGGACCCACTTTCATTTATTTCAACATTTTGGGCCATATTGGGCCTAGAATGAAATGAATTAAATATTATGAACTATTATGGACCATAATTAACCTAATCTAGCCTAATAAAGCATAAAAATCACACTTATATTTTATAAGGGCTAAAAATCACCCAACCTAACTATAACATGGGCTTAAGGACAAAAAGCCCAAAAATCCCCTCTCTCCCCTCTCCATTCTCGGCCCAAGCCCACAAAGAAGGAAGGTTGACTTTGTTGGGTGACACCTCACTTTTGTACCTAGGATTTCCATGCAACACACATATCTCCATGCAAATATCTTGTCAAACCTCTCTATCTCCCCTCTCTTCTTTTTCTCGACCGGTTTCAAGCACACACACACACATTTCACTCTATTTTTCTCTCAAGAAACTCTCTCATTTCTCCTCCAAAATTCCGAGATCTAAGGAACTTTCAAGAAGATATCTCCACAAATTCTTCACCTAAGGTAAGATCAAGTTTGGATCTATGATTTAGGTACTTTGTTTTATCAAAATCTCCTCCTAATCCATGTAAAAATCTTGATCACTCTCCTAGAAACTCTTTAAGTTCGAGATCTTCCAAGGAGAGGTACTAAGGCCAAATTTTCTTCTCACTTTCTTCCAAAAGCCAAAACCACACCCAAAGGTGAGCTTCATACCCCCTATTTTTCGGGTTTTTATAAGTTTTGTGGGGGGAGAATACAAGCAAATGTGTAGATCTATGAGTATATGTATGTTTTGTGTGATTTCTATGCTTATATATATGTTCTTATGTGATTGTGATGTTGGATCTAGTCAAAAAGAGCTTAGAAATCCAGATCTATAATGTGTTGAATGAAATAAGTATAACTTATGTTATTTTACACAAATCATTTCTAGAAAAGTAACCAAGTTGGTTAATATGAACCTCTTTGGGCTTAAAACCCATTTTTGGGCTCAAAATGCTAAAAATATAAAACTAAAGGGCCCGAAATGACAAAATACAAATTCTAAGGGTTGAGATGAGTCAAAACAGTTTCAAAAATGTATTTTCTGAAAATTTACTCTTTTGAAGGATTAAAATGTGAATTTTTAAACCTAATGGGCCAAAAATGAATTTTTCGGCCCAATAAAGCCCAAATTGCGAGATTTTTAATTTAGAGGGGCTGAAACTGCACTTTTCTATAAAACAGGGGACTACTAGTGTACCAAGTCCATTTCAAAGGTTAAAATTACTTTTCAAATTTAAAAAGGACCAAAATTGCAAATATTTTCCATTTTGGGTCAAAAGTGTTAAAATTGCGAAAATAGAGGTTTCAGCTGAGAAAACTTCATTTTTTAGGGACTAAAATTGTTTTCCAAAAAAATTTGAGCTGAAAAATACCTTTTCAACAAGTTTTGATACTAAAGTGTCAAGAAAAATGGTCTAAGGACTAAAATGGAAATTCTTGTATACAAAGGGTCAAAAGTCTAAATTATCTATAAGAAAGGGGCTGTAAAAAGTAAAATTCTAATGTGTTAAACAATAAATCCGTTATGCTAAAATACTAGTACCACGACTACCGACGAAACATAATACACCTTCAACACCAAAAATCGTTATCAAACGAATTGATTCGGTCTTGAATCAATACCGAATCAGAAATCTATACATGACGATACTACAATACACACGCTGAAATTACGAGAAGTCAATACACACGTGGGAATTCACCAGACGTCGATATACCATCTTTGGGCCCGAAAGTTTCAAATCGTGCTTGTTGGGCCTAGCTAGCCCAATGACATGATCTTTAGGCCCGAAGGAAACTCGCTTACATGTTGTTGGGTCTTTTATGACCTAATTCCGTGTAAAAGGACTTTCAATGGCTTTGGTGCTGTTGGGGCCAGGGTCCTTTGGTACTTCCAGTAAAGTTAAGAATTCACCAATGCGGGCCGGGCCAAGGGCCCTTCGCATTCACGATAGCCTTGAACGACTTATGGAATTATCGAGGGCTTCGTGCTCTTTTTTTCTCCTCGGTTGTGGAGCTATGAGAAGTTAGGGTGATTGGATTAAGTGAATAGTACGGACGATGCCTAAGGGATCGTTTGTATAGTTGTAAACTAGTCGTTTTCATTAATGCGTGTTTACAACAATTCACAACCCATAATTAATCCAACATCACCTGGAATTATCGAATACACACGTCACAACGGTATAACAAAATAGAAAATGCATAATTCAAAGTATTAGGAAAACATCGGGTTTTCCTCGGGTTTTTTTTTTCAGGTCATACACCGAAAAGATGCATACAAAGTCTAACAATTTTTTTTTTTTAGAAACAAACAAGCATACTTACGGATCTTCACACTTTTTTTAGTACGATACTCTTTTCAGAAAATATCGGATTTTCTGGTGGTTTTCAAAACAATACAAAACATTATATTTCAAACATTACTTATGAACTCACCAACATTTCATATGTTGACGTTTTCAAAATACTTATATTCTCAGGTAACAGGTAAATCGAAGGGAAAAATGTACTCAGTGATGTCTTGTTGTTTGTTTATCCAGTATCGAACATTTTACTTTTTGGGAATGTAATGTTATGAAACAATGTACTAAATGTAAACACTACCAGTTGTACTATTTCAATGCATGGTGATGAATGATGTTATGTTTCATGTATATTCACTGTGATGGTATTCAATTGAGTCACAACAGCCCTCGGACGTTTCCGTCGTCTAGTTCGGGGGTGTGACATGACTACAGTGACAATGAAAGGTTCACTGGATAATACAAAGTAAACAAGCAATGTCAGTTAAAGTAACAAAAGAGTCTTCATGTGTTGTCCATCTCTACAGTTGGTCTTCAAGTTTGTGGTAGACATACGACAAAAACCAATCTCCATTCTAAGTCTTCTCTACAGTACAACCAAGTCTTCAGGTCTGCGGTTCCTTAGCTAAAAGAGGGCCACTTTTTGTTTCAACAATTTCCCCCAAAGTGACCTCTCAACTATTTTCTTCATCTATGCATTTTGAGGAACCTAATGATAATGCACCAAAATTTTCTCACTTCAAACAGCCATTGGGTTATCCTTGAAATTTCAAACTTGACTTCATCGGTTGTGTGCTTCGATCTTTGCACGAAGCCAAGGTGACATCCAGTTGATTCTTTCTTAGTTGGTGGATTGAGCATGCATGAATGAAGTACTTGGCACTATCTATAGCTTTGTTGTAAACAACCCTTAGCTCCGGGTAACTTGTTGCTACATGGGACATGTCTTGAAATCATTCAGTGTAGTCTGGTACATGCCTGAATGGTGGAAAATTGAATTTGTTGACGAGTACTGGATGTATTTTTGCATCAATTTTTCCGAAGTCACAAACCACAGCCTATAGAAATTCAGAAGCCCTTTTGAAGGTAATCTTCATTTTGGGATATTTTTCATCCATAAATTAAAATACCCAAGCTATCAAAAATATCTCTTCGAGGTTCTTACTCACAAAATCTACTTGGGTTCTGACATACTCACTATTTCTTCTAGTCAGGGTGTATTGAAAAATTCACTTTTCATGAAATGTCTTTCTTTGCAGTTCTTTACCCCGTTTGGTCTATCATTGGACCAAATATTCTCAAATTGGGACCCATGCTTGGCGTTGAAGAGGTTTAAATGCTCGAACTCCTTTAGGAGTCTTCTTTCATCCGAGAGATTGAGATCAAGTGGCTGAAAAACTGGGAAGAACTTTGAGTTGGGAGAAATGGGGATATCCCAATAGCCATGTGATGGTGGTTCTGTGTATCTGAGCTGAGGAGTGTAATCAACATCCAGAAGTCTATGGGTTAGGTTCACCCAAGAGTTTATAAAGGTTTTTCCAAATGAAGTATCAAACCCTTGTTCCTTCTAAATTATTTCCACAAGCTTAGCAGCTCTCCAGTCTCTTTTCCTATGAGTTATGGCTAGAGAATCATCAAAATGATTCGTAGACATTACTTCTTCTTCTTCTTCCCTGTGCTTGGAGTGGTGTGAAGGTGATTGATGAGAAATTGATTTTTGTGGAGACTGTTGTGGAGACTTTTGAGGAGACTTTTTTGGTAAGGAACGAGGATTTGGTTCTCTGTAGAGTTCTACGGTAGGGGTTTGATCCCGTGGAGGACTTTGATGAAGATTAATAGATGGAGTTTTAGACTTGGAAGGTTCTTGCTCTCTGTTTTCTTGTTCTTGATTTGGATCACTTTCACTTCCCTCTTTTGAGGAAGCAGGCTCTAGCTGCTCCTCAAACCATTGTTCTAATCCATAAACCTTTTGAAACATCTCATTCAATTGGTTTTTCATTTGATCACAGACTTGTTGGTTGTTAAGGATCTCTGAGTTGAATAGTGTTGGATAAGGTGTCTAAGTCCATAACTTATTTGGTATATACTTGACCCGACCGGCATGGTCCATTTGGGTTGCATCTCATCCAAACTATTATGGATAATTTTATGAGAGTTATACACATATGTTTATTAATATATTATGAGTTATAATATATTAATATGAAGTTACGTTATTTAATTAGTTTTAGTCTTAAATTAATCATGGATTAATTTAGAGATTAAAAGGAATACTAATTAAATTATGGGCTATTTGTTTTATATAGTGTGGGCTAATACTCATTTGTTAATGGGCTAGGCTTATGTGGAAGTCCATGGATGATCCATGGACCTTTTAACCCATGGATCCTTGGAAAAGGAAAAGACATGGGTTATTAGGGTTTCACCCTAACCATGCATACTATATAAGCATGCTTATGGAGCACGAAATGAGCCCTAAGAGAAAGCTAGTGATCTAGTGTGTGTGTGCATGTGTGTGGCCGAAAATACAAGGTGTATATTCTCTCTCAAAGTTTTCCAAGAGTTTGTGGTGTTTGTGATTCCATTTGAGGCATTCACACTATTGGTGCTTGGCCCTCAAACTCCTAAGAACCCAACACACCAAAAGGTATGTAATCTCTTCTAACTCTTTTATGTTGAAATGTTCCCCATGCCATGTTAGATAGGTTATAAACCTTGGAAAATTATTATTTTGCATGTATTTAGACAAACATAGATCCAAGGTTTATTAGGGTTGCATGCACACTTAGGAAGTGTTAGATTGCTCAAAACCCAACAGTGGTATCAGAGCCTAGGCTTGCTTGTTTGATACTTGATGCAAAATAGTGAAAAAAGTCGAAATCGTTGCTGTCTGCATGCTAGACTCGCCGAGTCCATTGGGGGGACTCGCCGAGTCCAAGGCAAACTTCAACCTACTCGACGAGTCCGTTCGTGCACTCGGCGAGTAGGATCGAAAGAATGCAGAATCTCGACTTTTGCTGCTGGAAATGGACTAGAAACATTACCCTAAATTGTTTTGGTGTTGTAAAACTTATTTAGTTGGTGTAATGGTTGTTCTAATCCATTTACAATAGCATATATCAAAATTCCATGATTTTATGTGTTCATATATTTCTTGAATTTTGATGATCATGTTCATGTTCTTATGAATTTAGAAAATGATAGGAATTATTTGCTGAATTGTTTAGGATTAATTCTTTATCATTTATGTGTTTTAATGGAGTCCATAATTTGTCCTCAAGTTATGGATTACCAAAGGTCACTTTCATTTAACACACACTTAAAACACATAAGTTTCATGAAAATGAAGAGTCTTCATTTTTATGAACCTTTAATTCATAAGTTATGAAATGAAGAGTTTTGCAAAGTTACAAAACTTGCCCTCAAGTTTTGGAATTTGTAAAGTTTCACACACTTTAATAAACTTTAATTCCAAACCTTAGAGTTTTAATAGTTAAAATTCAACCCTTATACTATTTATAACATTAATGGTTAATTATTATATATATGTATAAGAATAAGTCGTTTTACCGTTAGTAGGCCTCATTCACGAAACCGGTCTATAAGGTGGGTATAAGGTTGTTGCCTATAAAATGGTGACTTAATGGGTGTCTACTCTCACCCACCGCTTGCTTGACTGGTGGAGGGTCGTTAGCCGAACGGGTAGGACAATGACTTTAAATTCTCCCTTCATTAAAAGTATTAATGATAAATACTAAAGTAACTAAAATCTTAATAATTCCCAATCTTAGTTACTTTAGGAAAAATGTGAATTTGGTGCTAACCCATGGAATTCACACTTTGTACCTTACCAAGTCGTTGGTGGAGCGTGTGAGGTTAACCGGCACACTAACTTGGACTAGTAAGGACCACGAAGGGTGACTTAATGTTTTTCATAGATCAATGGAGCGTGTGTGGTTAACCGGCACATTGATTAGGTGATAATATTAAGGGTACCAAGTGAATTGGTATGGTTATTCACACCTTGTTTTGTGATCCTCGACATCCCAGTCACAAAATTTGAGAGGGCACACTCGAGATTGAAACATGCCATTGAAAAGTTCAATGAATCTCAAAAGATCTAGGAATTTCAAATCCAATTAAAACCTAATAAATTATTTCGTTTTTCATGGTGGAAATTGGTGAATCGTCATTCGCCTACCTTCAAATATTTTATAGCTTGGATTACGGCATCCCTCTTCTAAGTTATAAAATAGTTTGTTGGGTTCTAGCCTTAATATTTCATATTGGGTGTCATATTAAGGACTTTAAATCAACTATCTTGAATATCTCCCAAAACATGTCTGGTTTAGACATTTATGATCTTCCCAAATCTCTTGAAGATGATGTTCCTCAGCATCATGCTTCACTTCCTCTATCTCCTCCAATTATTCTCCCTCACCTACAAGTTCTTGAAAAGTTTAAAGTCACTCAAGCCCTATTGGCAAGTTAAGGTCTTGGTGTGGTCACATCTTTGAGATGTAATCACATATTGACAAGACGGGAGAGTTGGGTGTCAAAGTCTCGTGAAAGTTGGATGTTCAATCACTTTCTTAGTAACATAGCGGGTCACTTTGGGACTACTATGAGACAGACTATGACACGAGCCTTAATGATCTTATCTATTTGCTTTGTGCTGTGGAATCAGCAATGATTTGGAACACTAGTAAAGCAAATTTTGTTAGAAGATCAACTTCCCAAACCTTAAATGGACATTGGCAATGGTAGCATTGGATATCTAGAAAAGCATTTCTCTTCCTAATGGAAAGGGATCGGCCATAGTCAACTCGGTTGACCAAATGGTAAAGAGAAAGGCTAAGTCTGAGATAGTCTCATGTGCCATTATCAAAGGGTCTACATGTGTTTTGTTGCCAAAGGAAGGGGCATTGGTTGCAAAGCTGCCATAATTTACCTAAGGATGTTAAAGTTGATAAGATTGACTCTACTTCAGGTAAAATACACTGTATAACTCTATTAAGTTCCTATTTGGAGATTCTTATTACATAATGTGAATGGGTCACATGCTGATGTCTTTTAAGAATCAAAAGAAAAGATAGGAAGCTTAAAGAAGTATATGCTGATTTTGATTGTGAAGATGGGTTTCGATCGCATGGTTCGGTAATCAGAATTTTGAGCTGTTGCTTAAGAGTTATAATATATTGCTTGTGAATAGATAACAACAAGTTTTTCATGTGGATTGTAAGGATAAGTTTTTCCGCAAAGTTTTAAAATAAAAGAAAAAAAAGGTTTTAATTTTATTTATTTTAAAAATATCCTTACAATGGCATCGGTGGAAAATTGTTGCTTATATGTTTCCAGTAATAGCAATATTGGAAAGTGGATTTGATTTTTCATTTGTGGTAGTGTCTGAATTTACCAAATGAAGAAAGTTTTTTTTTTTTTCATTACCCAAGTTTCAATTGGACAGAAACTTGGAATCATACAAGTTGTATTGTATGATGAATGAGAATTTTCATCTTTGAAAAATTAAGACTAAATCTTTGATCACATGTATATGTGAGTCAATTGAAGGACTAATGAATTAGGTACACTAGGTGTGCACTGGTCAAGGTCCACCACAAAGATTGATTTGTCATGATTTACTAAATATTAGTAAATATGATTATACTTATAAGGTTAAGTATAATTCTGTAACATTGGAAAGGTTCCAATGTATGGCAGAGCGAATAAGAAGAATCAAATTAGGCAGAAGGATAAAAGTTTCTCAAATCTAAAAAGATGGGAGAGTACTTTAGTATCAGTTTTATGATCACCTTAATGATTTAGAAACCATATCACAAATTCATACTCTATGGACGTCTTAGTGCATTGTTATGGCTAAGAAGAGAGGTCATGAATTGTTGGATTGGTTAAAATCAAGAAGATGAGTCATACTTCGTTCCAAAACAATTCTTAGAGTCATACTCCAAGATTGTAACATTGAGTGACATAAAGTAAGGTATAAAACACTTATCAAATGTAAGAGTAAAATGTTTTATACTCTTGTACATTTGAGATTGGTAAGATGTGATGTCTTGGATAAGACAAAGACCAACTAAGACCAATTGTGTGAAGTGTTAGTCTTGATAAGAATCCGCACTATCCCTTGAATATTTGTTTTGTCAAGGAATGGTTCTTGACTGGGGAAACTTATATGTCAAGAGGACAGTGGGAGCCTTAAAGATCCTGAAAGAGTTTCAAGATTTAATCAAGAGTGAAACCTGTAATTTATCACTAGCACACGACTTAAGGTTTGCAACCTATCGTGTTGACATAATTCTTATTTCTGTACCTACTTCAAATAAGTTGGATTTGCATGTGAGTTATCAGAGTTCAACTTGGAAGCATTGGTGGGCCTTGTGTTACCAAGGTGACAAGAAACTAAGATTGAATAAGTTTAATCCATGTAAGGATGAATTTGTCACTAACATTATCTTGTGATCATGGTTTTGACAAATTCACATGGATAGGAACTCATACACTATAAAATCTAAGTGTCATAAGGTTTCTCTCCGATTCATGAAAATGATGGTGAGGAAACGCTTTCACTAAATAGATTTTAAGTAGATATCAATTGTGTCATTTGCATTTTCAAAAGTCATTAGTGGAGCGCGTGTGGTTAACCGGCACACTAACATGGACTTGTGAGAAATGGCAAATGACTAAGCAATTGAGACTATGATTACGGCATCCCTTTTCATAGTCCTGATAATTGTTTAGACACACATGTGATTTATCTAAGAAAGGATGTATGAATCTAAATTTCAGAAGTCCAGTAGATTTCTGAAAATATGTCAGGGCTAGTAGGAGCATAAGTGTTATGCTGATAATCATCATGTTAGTGGGAGCATGATTATTATTATGATTGGTATTGCAAGCTAGCAATGTTAATTATAGAAAAGTTGCAGGGGTTGAAAAGTTGTTTTGCTATAATTAAGGGAGAGGAAATTATACTTCATTTCAATTCTAAAGCTTAGATTGAGATTTTAATCATCTTTAGTCAAGAATATATATATGAATTTTATGTCTGAATGGTTCGACTTAAGGAAATTCTATATATATTGCGTTTTCAAAATTCGATTATGATTACGGCATCCCTCTTCATAGTTAAATTTTGAAAACATGGCAAACAAAAAATATTGTAGCAAAAGAATGGTTTAGTATCATGTCTTTATGTCAAACATCATGAATCGTGTCCCATATGCTTCGGATATAGGATCGATTTCATGTGCTATAATATTCATCCTTTCTAAATTTTCCAAATGCTTAAGGCATTTAGAAGGGAAAAGTCTAGAACTGGATATGACTAAAGTGATTAAGCAATTGTCGAGGACAATCTGAGGTTCGCCAAAGATTGGTTGCTCAGGGACATTTGGAAGTCTAGTGTTAATTTTGGTAGGACCATATTGACATTTTCTGAAAAGAGGTAACTCTTGTTCGGAAGTGATAGTCAAATGGGACTATGGAAATGTCTCCATAGGTGGAAGTTATTCAATCTATGTAAGATTAGGAAACTTAATGCAAGAAGGGTGTTCCCAAGGAGCTGATCTCCTTTGGAATGCTCTGTAATGGTTGATTGTCAAGTCTTTCAGACTTCGTGCATAATCATTACAAGAGGATCAATGCATATAAGTTTAGAATCTAACAGATTTCAGTAAATGACATGAATTTGGAATTCTTGCATTTACAATAAGGATTTGGGATTGTGAAATGAGTATCAATGGAATCATGTTCAATTGATCTACATCACAATGTAAGGATCATAGACAAACATAGTATGGCATAACTATTGTTTAGAAAAACAAAGTGTACATGCTAGGAGCATGGGACGACTGTTGTTTTTTATTCAAGTCTTAAGTTGATATTTGAAACATTGAATAATGTGTAATCAATATGGTGATAAATAAAAGGTGGTTTTATTTATATTCAAAAGGGTTCTGAGACCATATTAGATTCGATTATTATTGTGTTTCACTTTGCATGTTTTGACTTCCAAAATAGCTAGGTTATTCTTTTCGAATGACTAAGTTATTTAAACACTCCACAGTCGTTCATATGTTGGAAGTAGGTATGAATCAAGACTGTCATGAATCGGGTTTGTAGATGGCTAAATGAGTTTAGACATGGCAATGGTTGCTGCAACATTCATGAGTACTCATAAGTTATGAGTATTGGTATAAACCCACGCTCACTTGTATCACTTCATGGAATTTATCTCGAGTGATCGTGAGACGATAACATCATATAAATCTTTAAACCTAGAGATATGAGTCGTTACCTATGAGTTGGTTGTGCATTGATTGCACGTAAACGCATCAGTAACTTGATGTTATAAAACGTGCCTTTGTGTACAATTCAACAAGTAGTAGAACAAGCATATGAGTCGAAGTTTATTTGTTCCTTCTAGAAATAGAAGCGATATCTGGGCCCCTCGATGATTTTGTTGTGACCTATGTACCGGCCGGTCAGAACTGAATTGATGTGTTCGATTAAGTTCTTTGTCAAACAAATCGAAAATCGGGAAACAAACTGCTGGACAATAAGTACGACGTTGTTCCATGTATTTGTCCGGCTGATATCATGAGAACAGAGGATTATGTGATCACTTATCTAAAATGGCGCTTCATAGTTCGACAGAGTCTTCACTGTTCGAGGGAGTTTTCGAGAGCTACGATTGTTGGTTGGTTCCTGAAGTTATAGGCAAATATAGTTATTAGACTTATCCAAGTGGGAGTCTGTTGGATAAGGTGTCTAAGTCCATAACTTATTTGGTATATACTTGACCCGACCGGCATGGTCCATTTGGGTTGCATCTCATCCAAACTATTATGGATAATTTTATGAGAGTTATACACATATGTTTATTAATATATTATGAGTTATAATATATTAATATGAAGTTACGTTATTTAATTAGTTTTAGTCTTAAATTAATCATGGATTAATTTAGAGATTAAAAGGAATACTAATTAAATTATGGGCTATTTGTTTTATATAGTGTGGGCTAATACTCATTTGTTAATGGGCTAGGCTTATGTGGAAGTCCATGGATGATCCATGGAGCTTTTAACCCATGGATCCTTGGAAAAGGAAAAGACATGGGTTATTAGGGTTTCACCCTAACCATGCATACTATATAAGCATGCTTATGGAGCATGAAATGAGGCCTAAGAGAAAGCTAGTGATCTAGTGTGTGTGTGCATGTGTGTGGCCGAAAATACAAGGTGTATATTCTCTCTCAAAGTTTTCCAAGAGTTTGTGGTGTTTGTGATTCCATTTGAGGCATTCACACTATTGGTGCTTGGCCCTCAAACTCCTAAGAACCCAACACACCAAAAGGTATGTAATCTCTTCTAACTCTTTTATGTTGAAATGTTCCCCATGCCATGTTAGATAGGTTATAAACCTTGGAAAATTATTATTTTGCATGTATTTAGACAAACATAGATCCAAGGTTTATTAGGGTTGCATGCACACTTAGGAAGTGTTAGATTGCTCAAAACCCAACAAATAGAAGTTGATAAATATCCTTTGTAAGGAAGAGAATTTCATCAACACTTTGATTTGTTGTGAGTGATCTTCTTAAACCTTTCATGGTTTCTTGGAGTAATGCATACCCTGATTCATACGTAGTGTGGGTTTCCTCAATAAGCTTTTTAGAGTTGCTTTCTTGAGTCTATAGTGTGAGTTGGAGATCGTCTTTCAACTTCTTTACATCTATGATGAAGGCTCAGCTTTGGACATGAAATCCTTGTGGTTTATGGTTCTTCGATTATCAAGTTCCCATATACCCATCACAACCCTCAGAATAATCCACTCTGTGGCCATTCTTTCCCTTGTTTCTGTAACAGCCGGATTTTATCAGGTATCTTGTTTATTGTATTTTGTTGATTTGTGGGGGGACTCGGCGAGTTGGAGCTCAGACTCGCCGAGTAGGGACGCGGATCTGGACGCGGGATCGCGCCTGGACTCGACGAGTCCAGCATATGGACTCGGTGAGTCAGCGCTGTGTAATGAAACCCTAATTTCTCGGGTTTGAGACTTATTTAAAGGGCCTAATGGCCGTCATTTGTGCTCACCAGCCCCTTGAGTGAAACCCTAGTCGAGTATGAGCATTTGGAGCTAAGTAGGACGCCATTATTGACCTTGGAGGTGCCATTGTTGCAAGGAAGGAGAAGAGCTAGACAAGGGAAAGTAAGAGGAGCCACTTCTGTGGGTTTGGAGTCCAGAGCATCACTTTTGTGGTAATAAATCCGAGTTACCTTCTTCCTTGTTGTTGTTTATCTAGATTTAGGGTTTGTTGAACCCTTTTATGGCAAGATTTAGTGTCCTCTTGGTCCCTTATGAGGTTTGAACCATAGATCTGGACCCTTAGAGGTCCAAAGTGTCCCTTTACCCAAGCGTTTTGGGAATCAATGGAGGCTTTGGATTGGAATCCTCATGCCTTAGGTCAAAAACTCCATTTAGGAGCTATAGGGTGTGTTATGAGCACCAAGATAGGAGCTTTACGTGATGAATCAGTCGAGGGAGGCCAGATCTATAGTTTTTGGAAGCAGATCTGACCTTAGAAGCAAGTTGGAGTGGTTACATGGCATGGACTCGCCGAGTCTGTTCATCCGACTCGGCGAGTAGCTTGAAGATTGCCTTGGGACTGCTCAGCGAGTGGTCCAATCGAGTCATGGGTAGACTCAGTGAGTCAAGGTGAGTTGGAGAGGGATGACGAGTGGACTGAGTCAAACTTGGACTCGCTGAGTTGTCCTTGAGACTCGGCGAGTTGAGTCGGGGTGGCCCCGCGATTCATTCAGGTGAAACTCGTCGAGTAAAGGGGAGGATACTCGACGTGTAGTAAGGGGATTTCAGAGGGTTGGTGAAAACGTCTAGACTCGCCGAGTCCGTTGACCGTTGACCGTTGACCGTTGACCAGAGTTGACCTGTGTTGACTTCTTATGGATAGTCAACCTTAGAGATATAAAGTGTTAATTAGAAACATATAATGTTATAGGAGGATTAGAGCTCGGAGGATCGAGCACTAGGGATTTCCAGGATTCGTGAGATACCGAGGTGAGTCTTCTCACTATACTATATTACCTTGAGTAGGTAACCAGAGTTATGTGATAGAGTATTTGTATGCTATGTATGTTATGTGTTGTACTGCATTATTTCTATGTGATTTATGTAGTGCATGTTTATCAGAGCTAGAACCTGAGGGTTCACAGAGTTTGGGTGCATGGACCCACAGAGTTATAGCCTCGAGTGGCTAATATGTGTTATATGTGGTATTTTGGGTAACTCACTAAGCCTTGTGCTTACAGTGTTTGATGTTGTTGTTTCAGGTACTAGTGACGACCGCGGGAAGGCGCCAGCTTGATTCGTACACACACACACTCGGAGTTTCTACATTGTGATCTTGAGATTTTGTATTAACCTATATTGGATAATTAATATGGTTGTTTGATGAATATTAATCAAATTATGTTTTATAAGAAAATTGAAATTTTTTTTTTTGAAATTTACGGTGTTACAGTTTCTAACCTTTCAAGTCTTTCAATGAGTGACTGCGGTGATGGAACTTCAGTGCTCTGCTGTTCTTTGGTAGTGACAATGGCCGAAATTTGATCTAATCTGGGCTGAAGGTTGAGGAATTCTTTCCTTGGAACTGCTATCTTCTTTTTCTTCTTGGGCTTGGGCTTCGAAGTGGAGTGTTGGGATCCACTTTATTCTTAACCATCAATAACCACGATAATATCATCGGAAAGAGGAGGCTACTGAACATCATCGAGATTGTCCTGGTTAGGACCAAACATCGGGGCTGAACTGATCTCGGTTGTGGTACCATCATCATTTGAATCTTAAGCTTCATCATTTTGAGGAGGATTAAAAGGGCCAACTAAATTATATATGTTTTGAGCTTATTGAACAATAAGCTCCATTCCGCACATCCATTGCTGAATTGCCAAAATATCATGAACTATTTTGGCATTATTGATCATTGTAGCCTAGTATTTTGCTACAAATTGGAGGGATTCTTCTTTTTGTTATTGTTGTTGTACCTGTTGTGCCTTCCTTGGTTGCAATGCTCTTTTAAAAGCTTCAAAATTACGTAACCCTGACTCTGTTGTTGGATAATATTGAGTCCAAGAGTCATCCAAAGTGTATCTGTCAAGTCCTTGGCGCACCTAGGTGCCCCTCTGGTTCATGGATCCCTACATTGTGCTCACCATGCCTAAACCGCTTGACTGAAATATTGGCGGTACAGGGTTTTGAGAGCTTCCTTGGCCTCCTTGATGTAAAATTAAGTTTGGGCTCTACTTTGTTCTATAAAGGGCTGAGAAAGAAGTGCCCTGCGGTGCAACATGTGTATCTAGTGTATGTGTGACTCGAAGAAAAGTGGAGTGCAACTCCTCGGGTTCAAAAACATGCAATCTTGAGGCCCTAGAGACCTTAGGGTGAGAAGTAACAATTGGTTCCACTTAGGATCCAGTTGGGGCCTATCTCCATGATGAGATGAAACATATACACTTGTTGTATCTGAGTGGAGAGTTGGGGCACTTTTAGTTGAGTCTGCAGTGACTCGAATGATTGTGGTAGTCTTTTGAGAGACTCCTGCATGTGCCTTGGAATGCATTTGGCCAGGTTTTGGGATGATCTTCAATTTCTTTCTCCTAAATACATCTTGAGATTTTGAATACTCAACTCGATGTTCATCAATGACATTAACAGGAATGTCATGAGCTTGGGAAGAAAGTGGGACAGTGGGAGTAGGCTCTACGGTCTTAGCCTTTCTTTTCTTGGGAGAACCATCTCCCTTGACAACAACATTCCCAAGAGTTTTGCGTGCAATGGTTTTGACTCTTTTGGGTTTTGGTTGCGGGACCTAGTCTTCGATGAGTTGAATGGATCTAGGCGTGGAAGAGTGATATGGGGAAATATCACACGTAGCCATCATGTGATCAACTACCTCTATAGTAGTGAGTCCAATGGACTCTAGAATGTACATAGGTAATCTACAAATGGGACCAAAAATGGATTGATCCTTGGAAGGATTGTACTTCTTAAGATCACGACTTGAGAATAAATTTGGTGTCATTGCCCATGCTAAGCTTGGCATCATTTTGTAGATCAACAAGGCACAATGATTAGAACCTTGCAAACATGAGCTCTATCATTCCTTCTTTTGGTGCATCCTTGGAGATATATTGCAGAAAGTCATCCCAAATAGTTTGATCGTAGTTAACAGTGTTTCCAGTGTAGATACTCCAAACAATGTCTAAGAGTTATTTTCCCATGTTATTAGTCCCTCCTCTCCTACCTGAGAAGCATCGGATCACAAAGTGAGAAACAAATTGCCAAACAACATGCAATTTTCTTTTCTTGAACTCTCCCATGCCTTTGAGTTTTGCTTGATATCTCATTTGATAGAGTGCAGAGAACACATCTGTAGATCTTGGGTAATAGAACTTTGTAGAAGGTAGAATCCTTAGGCTAATTGTAGAAAGGAACTTCCCTTTGGTCAGGACCACCAAGAGTCATCAACAAGATTAAGATGAACTTCATGAGGATTGTGGCTAGGTCTAAACACCGAAAAAGCACACTTGTATAGAACTGCCAATGGAAGCACTTCAGTGAATGAATCACATACTCTGAACAAAGGGTGTGTTGGTAGAAACTGTTGGATTAATGTCTAAGTCCATAACTATAATTGGTAAGACTTGACCCGACCCGGCATGGTCCATTTGAGTTGCATGGCATCATGCACTTGGATATACTAAAATGAGAGAAATAACACTTAAGGTTTGTTAATATATTATAAGTTCTAATATATTAATAAGGTTATTTAATTAGTATTGATCAAGAATTAATTTGGAATTAATTAAGTGATCAAAAGGAGACTAATTAAATATATGGGTTGATTGTGTAAATCATTCATTCTTATATATGTGGGCTTGTGATCCAAGATTCCTTATGTTGGACTAAGTCCATGGGGTGACCCATGGATACTCCATGGAGGTTAAAATCCATGGAGCATAAGGAATGGGTAAAGTCATGAGTTACATGGTGTAACCCTAATAGCCACCATATAAAAGAAACCCATGGCTCAAGAAATTGTGACTATGTATGTGTATGAGGGCTAGACGATTTCATGAAGTGTTCTAATTTCTCTCTAAGTTATTCCAAGTGCTTATGGTGTTGTGTGAACCATTTGAGGTGTCACACTTGGGGCACTAGGCACTCAAGCTTCATGAAGACAAGCACTATCAAAGAGGTATGTATTCTATCTTGCTTTATTGATTGTTTTGTATGCTAGATTAGGATAATATCTTGGATGCTCATATTTGCATGTATAATAGAGAAAACATAGATCCAAGGTATTTAGGGTTGCATGTACACTTAGGAGTGTTAGAATGCTCATAACCCAACAGTGGTATCAGAGCCTAGGCTTGTTTTCTTGTTATACCTGCAATAGAAGCTGAAAAATCGAGTTTTGATGCTGTCAGCCCAGTAGACTCACCGAGTCCATGAAGGGACTCGACGAGTCCAAGGCAAAATGCATCCAACTCGCCGAGTTGTGTTCATGCACTCGACGAGTTGGACCCCAGACAGCATACTTTCGAGGTTTTTGGCTAGAAATGGACTAGGAACATTACCCTAAGTTGTTTTTGAACTTATAAACTTGTTTTTTGATGTGGTAATGTTCATGCTAATCCATTTTCAAAGATAATTGTCAATAGATTCATGTTTTGTATTAGTTTAAAGGTTAGACTAATTACATGAAAAAGTTTGATTTGAATTATCTTGTTCTTATGAGTTTCTTAGATTAATAGAAAAGTTGAATGAAATAGTTGTTTTCAATCCATTTTAATCTAAGAGTTGAGTATAAAATGTGTTTGTGTAACTTATCCTCAAGTTACATGAAGAGTCACATTAAAGACTCATAAAACTCATAAAGTTGGCAAAGGTTACAAAAAATGAAGAGTCTAGTTCTAATTAATTGGAGTTATGACTCCATAATTTGTCCTCAAGTTATGGAGGACCAAGAGTCTCTTCATTAAATAAATATAAAAAAAATAATGTAACCTTAATTAATTTCATAAGTTATAAAATAAAGAAAAAGTTAATTCTTTATTAGTTTAAAGTCTTCCATAATTTGTCCTCAAGTTATGGAACTTGAAGAGTTTTTGGATTAAAACTACTTTAAACACATAAGTTATGGAATTAATTAGTTTTGAATAGTTTCAAAACTTGCCCTCAAGTTTTGGAATTTGTAAAGTTTTCTCTTATGAATACTTTAATTCCAAGTTAGCCCTTAGAATTTTAAAAGTTAAAATTCAACCCTTATACTTTATAATATTATAAGTTAATAATATATATATGTATAAGAGTAAAGTCGGTCTTACCGCTAGTACGCCTCATTCACGAAGCCGGTCTATAAGGTGGGTATAAGGTTGTTGCCTATAAAATGGCAACTTAATGGGTGTCCACTCTCACCCACCGCTTGCTTGACTGGTGGAGGGTCGTTAGCCGAACGGGTTTGACAGGACTATAATTCTCCCTTCATTAAAAGTATTAATGATAAATACTAAGTAACTAAACTCTTAATAATTCCCAATCTTAGTTACTTAGGAAAATGTGAATAAGGTGCTAATCCACGAAATTACACTTTAAACTTTGTCTAAGTCGTTAGTGGAGCGTGTGTGGTTAACCGGCACACTAACTTGGACTTAACAAGGTAGGTAAAGGGTGACTTAATATTTATCATAGTATCGATGGAGCGTGTGTGGTTAACCGACACATCGATTGAGGGGTAAACACTTAAGGGTACCAAGTAATTTGCATGGTTACTTCACACCTTGTTTTGTGATCCTCGGCATCCCAGTCACAAAACCTGAAGGGCACACTCGAAATTGAAACATGCCATTGAACATTTCAATGAATCTCAAAAGATCTAGGAGTTTCCAAAACCAATTAAAACCTAATAATACATTTCGTTTATCTTGGTGGAAATTGGTGAATCGTCATTCACCTACCTTCAAATTGTTTTATAGCTTGGATTACGGCATACCTCTTCTAAGTTATAAAATAGTTTGTTGGGTCCTAGCCTTAATATTTCATATTGGGTGTCATATTAAGGACTTTAAGATCAACTATCTTCAATATCTCCCAAAACATGTCTGTTTTAGACATTTATGATCTTCCCAAATCTCTTGAAACAAGCTTTCCTAAATGAAGATGATATCCCATGGAAATCATACTTCTTTCACCTCCTCCAATTATTCTCCCAACCCCACAAGTTCTTGAAAAGTTTAAGATTACTCAAGCCCTATTGGCAAGGCAAGGTCTAGGTGTGATCACATCTTGGAGATGTAGTCACATATTGACAAGCCGGGAGAGTTGGGTGTCAAAGTCTTGAGAAAGATGGTGGTTCAACTACTTTCTAAGTCACATAGTGAGTTCTTTTGGAACACCTATGAAACAGACTATGACAAGACCCTTAATGATCTTATTTATTTGTTAAGATCAACTTCCTCAAAACTTGATGGACATTGACAATAGTGACACAGGAAATCCAGAAAAGCATTCTCTTCCCAATGGAAAGGGATTGGCCATAGTCAACTCGGTTGACCAAATGGTAAAGAGAAAAACTAAGTCTATGATAGTCCCGTGTACCATTATCAAAGAGTCCATATGTTTATATTGCCAAAGGAAGGGTCATTAGTTGCGAAGCTGCCAAGTTTACCTAAGGATGTTAAAGTCAATAAGGTTGACTCTACTTTCAGGTAAAATCCACTACTCTAACTCTGTTAAGTTTCTATTCTGAGATTCCTTATACATGATGTGACTAGGTCACATGGTGATGTTTTAAGAATCAAAGAAAAGTAAAGGAACTTAAAGAAAGAATATGCTGAATCTGATCGCATAGATGGATTTCTATCGCGAAGTTTGAAAAATCGGATTCTTGAGCTAATTCTTAGGAGTTATGAGATATTGCTTAGGGAATAGATAACAACAAGTTTTCATATGGGTTGTAAGGATAAGTTTTTCCGCATAGTTTTAAAATAAAAGAAATTTTTGATTTTATTTTAAATATCCTTACAATGGCATTTGAGGAAAAATTGTTGCTTATATGATTCCATTAATAGCAAGAGTGGAAGTATGAAATTGATTCTTTCATTTGTGGTAATGTCTAAATTTATCAAATAAAGGAAACATTCTCATCACCCAAGTCTCAATTGGACCGAGACTTGGAATCATGCAAGTTGTATAGCATGATGGATGAGAACTTTCAAGTATTGGAAAAAAATTAAGACTAATTACTTGTTCACATGGATGTGTGAGTCAAGTAATGGACTAAGGGATCGAGTACATGGTCATGTGCACTGATTAAGTCCACCACAAAAGATATAAGGCTATTCGTCATAGTTTACTAAAGCTCAGTAAATATGATTATACTTACAAGCTTAAGTGTAACTCTGAGACATTGGAAAAGGTTCTAATGCATAGCAGAGCGGATAAGAAGAATCAAATTAGGCAGAAGGATAAAAGTTTCTCAAATCTGAAAAGATGGGAGAGTACTTTAGTATCAGTTTTGTGATCATCTTAATGATTAAGAAACCATATCAAAATTAGTTCTCTAAGGAAGTCTTAGTGCATTCTTATGACTAAGAAGAAGGGATCTTGAATTGTTGAAATGGTTAAATCAAGAAGATGAGTCATACTTCGTCCCAATACAAGTCTTAGAGTCGTACTCCAAGATTGTAATTTGAGTGACATGTCTTAAAGAAGGTTTAAAACACTTGACAAATGTAAGAGTAAAAGTTTTTTACTCTTGTACATTTGAAATTGGTAAGTTGTGATGTTTTGGATAAAACAAAGACCAACTTCGGCCAATTGTGTGAAGTGTTTGTCTTGATTAGAATCCACACTATCTCTTAGATGTTTGACAAGGGAGTCTTATAGGTCAAGAGGACAGTGGGAGTCTTAAAGGTCTTGAAATTCTCAAGAACTAATCAAGAATGAAACCTTAAGTTCTTCACTAGCACACGACTTAAGGTTTATAACCTATCGTGTTGACATATTATGTGCCCATTCCAGTTAAAGTTGGCTTTGCATATGTGTTCTTAGAGTTCTCAATGTGTTGCACAACAACTTGGAAGCAATGGTAGGCCCTTGAGCTACTAGGTGGCAAGAAATTAAGATTGAGTTCAGTCCATATGAGTTTGGATTTGTCATTATCCTTGTCTTGTGACTATGGTTTTGACAATTCACATGGATAAGAACACATACACCATTAAATCTAAGTGTCATAAAGTTTCTCTCCGATTCATGAAAATGATGGTGAGGAAACACTTTCACTAAGTAGATTTTAGTTAGATAGCAATTGTGATATTTGCATTCTCAAAGTCGTTAGTGGAGCGTGTGTGGTTTACCGGCACACTAACCTGAACTTGTGAGAAGTGAAAAAAACAAGGTCTAACCATTATGATTACGGCATCCCTCTTCATAATTGTTTAGACACACAAGTGTGCTATCTAAGGGAAGGTGTATGTTTTTGATAAAGTCTTATCAAAACAATCTAGTCTCAGAAATCTGAACTTTGGTAAGAAAGTCAATAAAGTATTGATTTCTAGAAGTCCAGCTGATTTCTGAGTACATGTCAAAGCTAGTGGGAGCATAAGTGTTATGCTAATAATCATCATGTTAGTGGGAGCATGATAATTATGATAAGTATTGCAAGCTAGCAATGTTAATTATAGAAAACAAAAGGTTTCAATTGTGAAAAAGTTGTTTTGCTATAATTAAGGGAGAGGAAATTATACTTCATCTCATAATATAAATTATGAGAACTTGGCAAATAGAAATGGAAATGTTATAGCAAAAGACTGGTTTAGTCTTTATGTGAGACATCATGAATCGTGTCCCATATGCTTCGGATATAGGATCGATTGCATGTGCTATATTCATCCTTTCTAAAAGTTTCCAAATGCCTGGGGCATTAAAAAGGGAAAAGGTTTAGAACTGGATATGACTAAAAGGATTAAACAATTGTCGAGGAAAATCTAAGGTTTACCAAAGATTGGTTGCTCAAGGACAGTTGGAAGTATAGTGATAATTCTGGAAGGGCCATATTGACATAATCTGTAAGGAGGCAACTCTTGTTCAGAAGTGATAGTCAAAATGAATTTGGAAATGTTTCAAAGTTAGAATTTTCAATCTGTGTAAGATTAAGGAAACTTAATGCAAGAAGGATGGTTCCAAGGAATTGATCTCCTTTGGAATGCTTTGTAATGATTGTTGTCAAGTCTTTCTGACTTTGTGCATAATCATTACAAGAGGATCAATCCATATAAGTTTAGAATCTAACAGATTTCAGTAAATGACATGAATTTGGAATTCTTGCATTTGAAGTAAAGATTTGGGAGTGTGAAAAGAGAATTATTGAAGTTATGTTCATTTGATCTAGTTCACAAAATAAAGATCATAGACAAACATATTATGCATACTTGGTGTATGGCATGACTAGTGTTTAGAAAACATAGTGTGCATGCTTGGAGCATGGGACAACTATTGTTTTAAATTCAAGAATAACGTTGATAGCTGAAACAGTATACAATGAATAATGTGTAATCATATGGTGATAAATAAAAGGTGTTTTATTTATATTCATAAGTTCTGAGACCATATTGGATTCAATTATTATTGTGTTTCACTTTGCATGTTTTGACTTCCCGAATAAACTAGGTTATTCTTCCGGAATGACTACGTTATTCAAACCATCCACAGTCGGCCATATGTTGGAAGTAGATATGAATTAAGACTGTAATGGGTTGGCTTGTAGAGGTCTAAGTTGTTGGACAAAGGGCTACAACACTCATGAGTGCTCATAAGTTCTGAGTATTGGATTCAACCCGCGCTCATTGGAATCACTTCATGGATTTTATCACGAGTGATCATGAGACGATAATATCTTATATTCTTCAAACCTAGAGATATGAGTTGTTACTATGAGTTGGTTGTACATTGATTGCACGAAAAATGCATTGGTAACTCGATGTTATTAAACGTGTCTTTGTGTATGATTCAATAAGTAGTAGAACAAGCCATATGAGTCGAAGTTTATCCATTCCTTTTACCTTCGGGATAAAAGCGATATCTGTGGGCCCCTCGATGATTTGATGATGACAAATGGAAGTGCTCGGCCGGGCCAGGACTGATTTGATTTGTTCAATTAGTCAGTCGTCATAAATCGGAAATCGGGAAACAACAAATGGACAGAGAGAATGATTATAATCCATGTCTCAGTCCATATGATATCTAGAATGGAGGAATATATGATCCCTTGTCTAATGGACAAGTCATTGACAAGTTCAGAGTTCATCTACAAGGTCAGAGTTCGACAGAAGCTTTTGAGAGCTACGATTGCCAGTTGGTTCCTGAAGTCATACGCAATAATAGTTTTAGACTTATCCAAGTGGGAGACTGTTGGATTAATGTCTAAGTCCATAACTATAATTGGTAAGACTTGACCCGACCCGGCATGGTCCATTTGGGTTGCATGGCATCATGCACTTGGATAGACTAAAATGAGAGAAATAACACTTAAGGTTTGTTAATATATTATAAGTTCTAATATATTAATAAGGTTATTTAATTAGTATTGATCAAGAATTAATTTGGAATTAATTAAGTGATCAAAAGGAGACTAATTAAATATATGGGTTGATTGTGTAAATCATTCATTCTTATATATGTGGGCTTGTGATCCAAGATTCCTTATGTTGGACTAAGTCCATGGGGTGACCCATGGATACTCCATGGAGGTTAAAATCCATGGAGCATAAGGAATGGGTAAAGTCATGAGTTACATGGTGTAACCCTAATAGCCACCATATAAAAGAAACTCATGGCTCAAGAAATCGTGACTATGTATGTGTATGAGGGCTAGACGATTTCATGAAGTGTTCTAATTTCTCTCTAAGTTATTCCAAGTGCTTATGGTGTTGTGTGAACCATTTGAGGTGTCACACTTGGGGCACTAGGCACTCAAGCTTCATGAAGACAAGCACTATCAAAGAGGTATGTATTCTATCTTGCTTTATTGATTGTTTTGTATGCTAGATTAGGATAATATCTTGGATGCTCATATTTGCATGTATAATAGAGAAAACATAGATCCAAGGTATTTAGGGTTGCATGTACACTTAGGAGTGTTAGAATGCTCATAACCCAACAAAAACTTGATCATCAGTTTAATGGCTTCGTTTTACGATTGATGATCTTCAAAAATCCCTATGTAATTGCTGAGAGTAATCGACGGAGTTAGGTGTTTGATGGTGGAATCAGACCTTGTTGGTCGTGTTGAGCATGATGCTTTTGATTGCTTCTTTAAATTGCCAAATTTCACCATGATTTCAGAAAGAGTTTGAGAAGTTGCTGGAAAAGGTTTTTAGCAAGAAGATGAAGAAGATGAAAGAGTTTGTTGAGAGAGTTCAGATAGCGTGAAAGCTATCTTGGGAAGAAATAGGGGTTTTTATACTTGTAGATTGCAAAAGTTATTGATATTAATTTAATTACAACTATTAAAGGTAAAAACCATTGGGTTTTTACCTTTATATATGAAATAAAATAAATCAAAAGAAATTTTTTATTCCAAAAAAGCTGGGGCATTAAATGTGTTGCAGGTCCATGATGACGAGTCGGTCAAACATAGGGTGTGACATGTTTTTATCCGTTGTAAAAATAGGGAAGTGGAACGTATTAGACCCCAAAGGTTGTGTGACATGACGAGAAGAGAAAAAGGATCTTTCAAAAGATTTCTTTTACAGAAAATCAACTTATTTTATTTTTTATCCGAAAATAGACCCGACTGAGGAAAGTTTTAAGGATTACTAAAAAAGTTATGTGCAACAAAATGAATGTTTGAAGAATGTTTTTTTGTTTGTTTTTCAGGTTCATTAAGTAGCACACATCGCCATTTAAAGAACCTGTGAATTAATGATTGCGAGTTCATTCAATGCATCCGCAGTAGTGGAAGCTGAAAATCAAGTAGATCATGAAGGTTGGAAATAAAAGAAATAAAGAGACCCGAAGAGTATATGGATCATAAGTGATTTCAGTGTATAAAATATACTGAGAATCAAATATGAAGAATATACTAATCGGTTATTCTAGAAGGGCACCGTAGTGAGTAAATTGCTTAAAGAGTTTTCTTTTGAAAAGAAAAGAAGCAGTTTATTCACCCTCGAATATCTAATATGGGCCACGGTACCTATCCTTTAAGGAAGAACTGCGGGTCTAGATTCATCATTCCTAGCATTTCAAAAATCCATTTAACTTTGTGGAGTCGAGTGGCTTAGTAAAAATGTGAGCTATTTCTTCATGAGTGGGCACAAAAATAAGTTCAATGGTACCTTTGAGGATGTGGTCTTTGATGAAGTGATACCAAAGTTCTGTGTGTTTCGTCTTAGAGTGATGAATAGGATTATGAGAAATTGCTATTGTACTCTAAGAATCACAATAGATAGGTACCCGTAGCATCCTGTAACCATAGTCCATAAGTTGAGTCTTCATCTAAAGGACTTGGGAACAACAGCTGGTTGCGGCCACATATTCCACCTTTGCGGTAGACAAAGTGTTAAGAGAAAAACTTGGGAAACACACTTGAACAAACGTTAGAACAAGTTATAGATTGCAGAATAAAGTTAATCTTAAAGGATCATAAAACTCAACAATAATAAGAAGCTATAGTTGTTAGAAAGTTAGTTGCGGAATATTTAAGTGCGGAAAAGTAAGGAAATATAAATGACAGCAAGTGATATATCAAGTAAACACCAAACTGTTTCTTAACAAGGTTTGCAATAAAACACAAGTTACTATATGCGATCTATTTAAAGTGAATGAAGTCATAAGGACTTGCTCTGAAGGAGAGTTACATCTTAATATATTTGAGAGTAAGTTCAGTAAGATCTGAGAAGAAAAGAAGATACGAATTCATAGAGAAATTCAGATATGGAGAGAATAGAGATGTAATTGAGAGGTAAGAGGTGATTTCATTCAGAAGAAGAGAACTCTATTTATAGAGACTCAAGAAATTACATGGAGAATAAACAAAGACTAAATTTATGATAAAGTGTCCGCACATGCACATTGGATAATACAATGTAAACAGATAAGTTAAGAAACATAAAAACTAAGTATTTGTTATTGATGAAGACATTGTGGATGACAGAGGTTGACTGTGGTTAGGAAGTTCATTGCGGTTGAGGACATTCCTTCAAATTGACATGTTAAAGAGGGTCACTTTCTTGCTTCAACAATTTCCCCCTAAGTGACCTCTTAAACTTGTTCATTTGTCGATCTTTAAGAATTTGATGAGGACCCACCAGAATTTCCTGACTTCTCCTAGCCATTTGAATCTTCTTGAGGTCTCAAACTTCACTTCTTATGTTGTATGTTTTGATTTGTGAACCGAAGTCTGTGTGATATCCAGTTGTCTATGGGTCCGACGATGCATGGCTATGATTGGAATAAAGTACTTGACATCACTGTTTACCCGTTTGAAGATGACACCAAGCTCAGGAAAGTTTGTCGCTCCTAAGGATCTTTCTGTTGGGTTTTGGTCCTAAGAACATCCTATGTGCTCATACAAACCCTAAAGCTTGGATCTAGGTTTCTCTATTGTACATGCAAGTTATCCAAGACTATAAACCGTAATTCTAGCATTCATATAATTATATTAGCCATAAGAATAAGTTTATAATGTTACCTTGATTGTTATGTAGCAATAACAATCCCAAATCTCCTTGAATTGACTTTGGAAGGCTTAGAGTCACAAGTGTCACTCCTCTAATGGTTCACAAACACCATAAGCAAGAGGATGAAGAGGAGAGAGGTTGGAGGCTGCCCAAAAACGTGTGAAACCCTAGAAAGAAGATTAGCCACGTTTTTGGGTCATAAAGGATCTTTATATAGTAAGGCTATTAGGGTTATCTAACAAGGAAACCCTAAATTGGATGCTTAAGCCCTAAGCAACCCATGGAGCCCTTTCCTTAAGGCCTTGGATGATTTCATATGGGCTTCCCCCATAGAATTTGTCCACTCCTTAATACAAGGCAATCCATGGCCCAAATTGCAACTATCTTATAATTACAATTCCAGTCCCTTAAGTTTAATTAATCTCTTTTAGTCACAAAACTAATTACCAATTAATTATTGACTAATATTAATTAAACAATATGATTTCTCCTTTAATATATTATTCTCATAATACATTAATAAATCATATTTAATCCTTTCTCTCCATAATTCATCCTATCAAGTTGCTTTGGTGAAGGCAGCCCAAAAGGACCATGCACCATCGGGTCAAGTACATACCAAAATAGTTATGGACTTAGACACTAATCGAACAGTCTCCCACTTGGATAAGTCTAATAACTATTATGCGTATAACTTCAGATCCTGATCTACAATCGTAGCTTTCCAAAGCCGCTGTCAACTCTGATCCTATCAGATACGTGTGTCCTTAGATAAGGGACCATATATTCCTCCATTCTAGATATCGTAAGACATGATTTCTAATCATTCTCTTTGTACTATTTCTCGATTTCCGATTTATGACGACTGACTAATTGAACAAATCAAATTAGCCCTAGCCCAGCCGAGCATGTACGTTTATCATCACTAAATCATCGAGGGGCCTAAAGATATCGCTTTTATCCTTCTTTGGATAAAAGGAACGGATAAACTTTGACTCAATGTTCGCTTGCACTCACTCACCGAATCACACACAACAATATGTTCTATAACACCAAGTTACTAGTGCATTTTCATATTATCAATGTGCAACAAATTAGCAAGATACAACTCACACATCTCGGTTTCAAGAATATAATATGTTATCATCTCACCAATCACTCGTGATACAATTCATGGAGTGATCCAAATGAGCGTGGGTTTGATCCAATGCTCAAATTCATATTCATAAGCCCTCATGAACGTTGCAGCAAACATTTACTTATGTCTAATGCCCTTTAGACAATCCACACACCAATTCACGACAGTCTTCATTCATATCTACTTCCAACATATGAACGACTGTGGCCCGTTTGAATAATTTGATTATTCTTAATAAACTCAATTATTCTGGAAGTCAAAACCTGCAAAGTAAAACACAAGAATAATACTAATCCTATATGGCCTCAACCCTTTCAGTATAAATAAAACTCATTTTATTTATCACCACATCGATTACTGATTATTTGACGTTTTGGGTAATCAACTTCTTACTTGAATTACAACACTTATCCCATGCTCCTAGCATGTACACAATGTTCACCTATGGTTCTTACTTTGTGAAATAGAACACATTTCCAATCATTCTCATTTCACAACTCCAAATCCTTTTTCATAAGTGAAAGAATATTAAATTCTTGCTACTTATAGAATATGCTAGATTCTAACATTCTATGCAATGATTCTTTCGTAATGTCACTGCACCAAAGTCACAAAGACTATTGCCAATGATATTACAAAGTCCTCTATCGGAGATTGTTACAAGACAATTCCTTAGATACGATGTCTCTCACTCAAAGTAGATTCCTTTGAACATCCTTTTTCATAAAGGTTTCTAATCTAGACATAGATTTTCAATATTCAATTCCCAATATGGACACGTTTCCATAGTTTCCATATGACAACTTATTCTTAATAGAATCTTTTCTATTTATAATAATGTCGATATGGTCCATTCAATACCATGCTTCCAACTACCCATAAGCAACTAATCGTCGTCGAACTTTGGATTGTCCTTTGATAGTTGTTTAATTATTTTAGTCAAAACCGATCCTAGTCCTTTTTCCCTCTAAATGCACTAGACATTTGGAAAATTTTAGAATGGTCAAACATTAAAACATTTTCAATCGATCATATACCCGAAGCGTATGGGACACGATGCATAATGTTTTATTTGCTATGTTCTCAAAATTCGAATTGTGAAGAGGAATGTCGTAATCATAATCGAAATTTTTAAGAACACGCTATGTACCTTTGACTAAATTTATCAACATTTCTCAACCTAATCCTTTAGATTTGAAATAAAGCATAATATTCTCTCCCTTAATTATAGCAAAACAACTATTCCATCCTTACAACTTTGCAAAGAATGACTCTTGTTTTCTATAAGTAATATTGCCAACTTGCAATACTTAGCTTAATAATCATACAATCATAACATTTATGCTCCCACTATCATTATGATTATTATAAAACATAACACCTATGCTCCCGCTAGCTTCGACATGTATTCATAAACATCTTAACTTTCAGAAAACAATACCTATTGAATTTCTTAAGTCAATGTTTCTAATACTTAGTACTTTGATAATCCTTTATCAAAGCTCCTTAAACTTATACACCTTTGCCTTAGATAGTTCATATGAGTGTCTAAACAATTAAGACTAATTGCCAAACCTCACAACTCAAATCATGGAAAGGGATACCGTAACCATAATCGAATTTGAGAATGCAATTTTACAATCACTATCTTTTTAAAATCTTTCTTAGTGAAAGCATTTCCTCACAATCATTTTCATGAAGGAGGAAATCTTATGACACTTAGATTTTAATGGTGTATATGTTCCTATCCATGTGAATTTGTCAAAACCAAAGTTTACGAAAAATTCAAACTCATATGGACCGAACTTTCTTAATCTTGATCTCTTGCCTTATCGTAGCACAACTGCCCACCACATCTTCCAAGTAGTTAAGCAACTCACCTTTTCCTATCAATGTACCTTTCATTGATTAAGGTTCTTTGCCTTTTATGCATTCAAAATGAGAACTCATAGTACTCATATCCATAATTAACTCAATTGGAACAGCACAGAAACAAAATAATGTCAACACGATAAGTTGAAAACCTCAACTTGTGTGCTAGTGATGATCGATAAGGTTTATTTGATTTGTTCTTGAAACTTTTCAAGACTATTAAGACTCCTACTGACTCCTTGACATATAAGATTCTCTGGTCAATAAACATTTCTTGACAAACAAATATTCAAGAGTTAGTGTAGTTTTTATCAAAACACTTTATAAATTTGTCCTACTTGGTCTTTGTCTTATCCAAGACATCACAACTTTCCACATTTGATGAATGTGATAAACCTTCTTAATACTTGTCACTTGACGTCACAATCTTAACTTTAAGACTTGTTATTGGAACAAAGTACGATTGACCTTTTGATGTAACCATTTCTTCAATTCTTGATTCCTCTTCTTAGACATACAATTGTGCTAAGACTCAGTAAGAGGATCAATTAAGATATGGTTTTTAATCGTTAAGACCTATCATAAAGCATAAAAGGTACTCTCCCTTCTTCTTAGAATGGAGAAACTTTTATCTTTCTGCCTACTTGATTCTTCTTATTCGTTTTGCTATTGATTTAAACCTTTTTAATCAATTCTGAATTACACTTAATCTTATAAGTATAATCATATTTACTAAACCTTTAGTAAATCATGACGAATATCTTTGTTACTCTTATGGTGGACTTGATCAACACGTAACTTTGTGTACTCGATCTCCTAGTTCTTCACTTAACACTTTGTCAACGAATTAGTCTAATTTCCAAATATGAAATTTCTCATTCATCATGCAACCAAGTTGCATGATTCCAAATTTCTGTCCAATTAAAACTTGGGTGATGAGAAACTCTCCCTATTTGGTAATTTCTCGACCTTACCATAAATAATAATCATATCCATTTGTTGTAGAAATATTTAAACATCAATTTTAATAACGATTTCATTGCAAGGAAGTAAACAAATAAATAAGTCAAATGAAAATTTATTTTATTTATAGAAGCAGCGGAAAACATTTGTCCTTACAATGCAAAATCCATTGAAAACTATGTAGAAGGAAAATTTCTAACAACTCTATCATAACTATCTAAGCTCAAAATCTAATCTTCAAGTCCATGCGATCAAGATCCATTTCTTGTGATTAAATTCATCTTGCTCTTTCACCAAGCTTCCTTTCTTTTCACCGATCCTGCAAAATATTCAAATGCAATCTTATCACATCATGTATTTTGAATCAATGAATAGGAACTTAACGAAGTTAGATAGTGGATTTTACCTGGAGCGCAGTCATACTCTTTGACTCTCCCATCTTTGGAATTTTCAGGCTCTTGGGGCAGACTTCTATCCAACACCCTTTCTCTTGGCAGCAAACGCGGGTCGCTTCTCTTAGAACGTCCTCGGAAGTATGGTCAGTTGACTCTCCCAACAAATATGCTCCATTGCTTCGCCAAATCATTTCTAATTCAGCAGCAATGAGCATGTAAGTTAGGTAAATGAGGTTGTCGTCATGATCCATCATATAATACTTTCTTTTGAACTCATTATATGATTCAGGAAGTGACTGCAAAACCCAATTTACAGCCAACTCATTCGGGAATGACACACCCAACATTATCAACCTATCAATGTGTGATTTCATTCCTAGAACGTGGGCACACACGGGCTTACCATCTTCATGTTTCATTTCCAATAGGGCCTTAGTGATATTGAACCTTTCAATTCTTCGATCTTGTGGGTTAGGGAGAACAATTGGAGGACAAGGAGGAAGTGAAGCATGATTTCTTGTTCCTTGATCGAATCATGGAATATCATCTTCATGTGGAATGCTTGTTCCACGGGATTTGGGAAGACCATAGTTGTCGAACTTTGACATCTACAAAATGGGAGAAACAAATTCAAGTTAGCTGATTGATTGATTGAGTCCTTAGTAAATCACCCAAATGAGATACTAAGGCTAGGACCCAACACAATACGCTACAACCTAGAAAAGGGATGTCGTAATCTAATTGCAGAATATTTGAAGGTAAGTGAATGACGATTCACTAATTTCCACCATGAAAAACGAAAAAGAAATTTAAGTTTTAAATCTATGAAAACTCCTAAATCCTTTGAGATTCATTGACCATTTCAATGGCATGTTTAAATCTCGATATGCCCCTCTTGTTTGTGACTGGGATACTGAGGATCACAAAGCGGGTGTGAATAACCATGCAAACTTACATGGTGCCCTCACATGTTACATTCACCTATTTGATGTGCCAGTAAACCATACACGCTCCACCAAACTATGACAAACATTGAGTCACCCTTTGCTACCTTTGCTTAGAACCATTTAGTGTGCCGGTAAACCACACACGCTCCACTAACGTCTTCGCAAGGGCACAAAGTGTAATTTCATGGAATTGCATCAATTCACATTGCCTAAGTAACTAAGATTGGGAATTTGTAAAAACATTTAGTTACTTTTGTATTTCATTATACTTATAATGGAAGGTTTCATCATATCCTACACGTTCGGCTAACGACCCTCCACTAGTCAAGAGTGCGGTGGGTAAGAGTGGATACCCATTCAATCGCCATATTATAGGCAATTTCCTTAAACACCCCTTATAGACTAGCTTCGTGAATGAGGCCTACTAACGGTAAAACTGACTTTTACTCATACATATATATAATGTTAGACTTTTAATGTTATATATAGTATAAGGTGCATTTTACACTTTTAAAATATTAGGTGATCCAATTTAACAATTATACTTTTAATTCAATTAAATTGTAAACCTAAACTTTTATGGATTTATTAAACTTCTTTTCATTATACACCTTAATTAATTAATAAAACCATAAGGGTGTGATTTGAACTTTTCAAAACATTACTACGGTTTTAAAATTTAACATTCCTAATTAAACTTTTAATCAACTTTTAAATTCCAAAACTTGAGGGCAAGTTTTGAAACATTTCAAAACATTAGGGTTTAGAATTTAAATATATATCACAATTAAACAACTAATCAAAAATTTAAATTCCAAAACTTGAGGGCAACTTTTGAAACCTTTTTCAAAACATTAGGGTTTTAACTATTTAAATTTCAAAACTTCAAAACTTTTGGGTTCAAGTTTAAACTATAAAACCTAAAGGGGAAAATATGAAACTTTTCATAACAATAAGGATCAAATAACAAATAATCTAAATTAACATTTAATCACATAATTATCCATATTTGATTTATTTAATGATTTCTTGCAAAACAATTTATCAATTTACTCAAAATAATTAATCAATTATCACATAAGGAAACAATTATCTTATTAATTGATAAATATCTTCAATTAGATCAAAATTATAGCCAAATATATCATATAATCGGATTAATATTGATCTAACATGATAAGGTAACTATCCATAAGAAAAAAACAGCAAGAAAACCCGAGATACCCTCCATCTGACGAGTTGACTCATCGAGTCAGGCTTTGACTCGTCGAGTCTGCATGGACTCGGCAAGTTCAGCTATGGACTCGGCGATTCCAGCCTCCAAAACACCAAAAATCTAATTTTTCAAACATATAATGCATCAATACAATAGAAAATAGTCTAGGCTCTGATACCACTGTTGGGTTTTGGTCCTAAGAACATCCTATGTGCTCATACAAACCCTAAAGCTTGGATCTAGGTTTCTCTATTGTACATGCAAGTTATCTAAGACTATAAACCCTAATTCTAGCATTCAAATAATCATATTAGCCATAAGAATAATTTTATAATGTTACCTTGATTGTTATGTATCAATAACAATCCCAAATCTCCTTGAATTGACTTTGGAAGGCTTAGAGTCACAAGTGTCACTCCTCTAATGGTTCACAAACACCATAAGCAAGAGGATGAAGAGGAGAGAGGTTGGAGGCTGCCCAAAAACGTGTGAAACCCTAGAAAGAAGATTAGCCACGTTTTTGGGTCATAAGGGATCTTTATATAGTAAGGCTATTAGGGTTATCTAACAAGGAAACCTTAAATTGGATGCTTACGCCCTAAGCAACCCATGGAGCCCTTTCCTTAAGGCCTTGGACGATTTCATATGGGCTTCCCCCATAGAATTCGTCCACTCCTTAATACAAGGCAATCCATGGCCCAAATTGCAACTATCTTATAATTACAATTCCAGTCCCTTAAGTTTAATTAATCTCTTTTAGTCACAAAACTAATTACCAATCAATTATTGACTAATATTAATTAAACAATATGATTTCTCCTTTAATATATTATTCTCATAATACATTAATAAATCATATTTAATCCTTTCTCTCCATAATTCATCCTATCAAGTTGCTTTAGTGAAGGCAACCCAAAAGGACCATGCACCATTGGGTCAACTACATACCAAAATAGTTATGGACTTAGACACTAATCCAACAGTCTCCCACTTGGATAAGTCTAATAACTATTATGCGTATAACTTCAGATCCTGATCTACAATCGTAGCTTTCCAAAGCCGTTGTCAACTCTGATCCTATCAGATACTTGTGTCCTTAGATAAGGGATCATATATTCCTCCATTCTAGATATCGTAAGACATGATTTCTAATCATTCTCTTTGTACTATTTCTCGATTTCCGATTTATGACGACTGACTAATTAAACAAATTAAATTAGCCCTAGCCCAACCTAGCATGTACGTTTGTCATCACTAAATCATCGAGGGGCCCAAAGATATCGCTTTTATCCTTCTTTGGATAAAAAGAACAGAGAAACTTTGACTCAATGTTTGCTTGCACTCACTCACCGAATCACACACAACAATATGTTTTATAACACCAAGTTACTAGTGCGTTTTCATATTATCAATGTGCACCAGATTAGCAAGATACAACTCACACATCTCGGTTTCAAGAACATAAGATGTAGTCGACACCTCTTCTTGTCAGTGTGTACTCGACCAAGTCTGTTTTCATGAACTTCCTGACCTTGTAACTCTTAATTGCGGAGGGTTTATCACTGGACCAGATATTCTCAAATTTAGATCAATGCTTAGCATGAAATCTGTTTTGTCGCTCAAATTCAAGAGGTAGCATTTGATCATTAGGGAAGCTAAGGTTGAAGGGTTCAAGCACAGTGAAAAACTTGGAATTTGGGGAGATGGGGATACCCTAATAACCATCAGAAGGAGGTTTCGCATAGGTGAACACATGCCGATAGTCTTAATCTGGTAATCTTCTTGTAGGATTAACCCAGGAGTTAATGAGGGTTTCATCCATAGTAGTGTCAAATCCATGATCTCTCCATATGATTTCAACAAACTTTGCTGCTTTCCAATCAGCTTTCCATTGTTTGGTTGCGGGAGAGTCATAGGAGTGTTCTGATGCCATACTTGGCTCCATATTTTTTTTGAAGTGTGGCGGGGTTTCTTGACAAGGGGAAGAGTGATGTTGATCATTTTGATGCGGAGAAGGATGCTGTGGTGGAGAATGGTGAGCTTACACCGGAGTGAGAATCTTGACTTGATCCGCAGTTGGAGGTACTTCTTGAGTTGGAGACTAATGAGATTGATCCGCAGTTGCAGTTGGAGGAGATTGATGACGTGTGTTTTCGCTTCCCCCTTTTGAGGAAGAAACTTCTTGTTGCTCCTCAAACCACTGCTTAAGACCATGTTTTTTAGAAGACGTTATTAAACTGTGACTTGAGTACATCACTTAGTTGCTGATTATTGGGGATTGAGGTGTTGAAAAGGAGTTTGTGGATTTCCTTTGTGAGCTTTAGAATCTCCTGGCCATGTGAGCATGCAGATAAAGAGCGTCTTAAGTGTTTGATTGTGGATTGAAGGACCAAAATTGTGGAAGCATAAGCATTGTGAGTTTCCTCAACAAGCTTCTTTGACTGGACTACTTGATCTGAAATTGTAGATTGGAGTTCAGCTTCGATTTCGGATACTTGGATCAGGCGTTCAGCAGTTGCCATGAATTCTTTGTGATCAGCAGTTTTGTTATTATCTAGGGATCTAATACCCATTTCAACTTTCAGAGAAATCTTCTCACCAACCATTCTTTCACGTGCTTCCAATCATTCGACACGTTCTGCTAGAGATTGCAGTCCATGCATATCATCAGACTACGGTTGGCTAATTGTGACTGCTGCCGTGATTTGATCAACTTTTGCATGCAGGTTGAGAAATTCTTTTCTTGTCATAGCTATCTTCTTCTTTTTTCTTTTCGTTCGGCTTGGATGTGGAATGCTAAGATCCACTAGATTCTTCTTCATCAAATATCATCATGAAGTCATCGGACTTAGCTGGCTGATCAATTTCATCAATTTCCAAATCATCCAGACCAAATGTTGGTTTAGAGTTAATCTCAATTGCGGTTCCATCTTCATTTGAACCTTGTGTTGCAGAAGTGAGGGGAGGTTTAGATGAACCAATAGCATGAAGATTTTTAGCGTTTTGCGCCGTTGCTTCCATGCGAGACATCTAATCTTGAATTTGTAGAAGATCATGAACAACCTTGGCATTGCTGAAAGTGTATGCCCAATATTTTGCTACGGTTAACAATTCCTGTTCCTTTTGTTGATGTTGCTTTGTGTGTTAATCTTTGTGAGCCGGAAACGCTCTATGGAAGGCTTTGTACTTCCTGACTTCAGACTCAGTGTTTGGTTGATACCGGGTCCAGGAGTTATCTGAAACATAACCGTCAAAACCATGAGTTCGCACCAGGGCGTCCCCCGGGTTCATGGATCCTTGCACTACTATGCTGACCACGCCTAAACTACTTGTCTGTAATGTAGACAGAGTAGGATTTCCTGAGCTTCCTAGGTCTGCTTGACCCGTAGTCAAGTTTGGATTCAGCTCAGTTCTGGTATGTACAAAAGAGGTGCCCTGCGGTTGGTTAGGTGTTTGAAGTGTTTGGGTGACGAAAAAGAGGATGGAGCGCAACTCCTCTAGATCAAATGTATGAAGATGGGAAGCCCTGGAGACCTTAGGGAATTTTGAACCAATGGGATCCTTTTGATATCCAATCGGGGGAGTGTCTCCACTGTCAGATGAAACACACACACTTGCTGTGTCTGAATAGTTAGATAGGATTGAAGCGAATAAGCTTGTGGGGGCTCCAAGGACTACCGGAGTCTTTTAAGAGACTATGGTATCAGTCCGGTCATGCATATGGATCGGGCTAGGGATGGTCTTCTGCCTTTTATGTCTAATAACTAGACCAAATTTATTGTCAGAATCTTCTTCAACATTAACTGGAATGCTTTGAGAGTTAGATGGGGAAGCAGGAGCTTCATCTGAGGATACGACAATCCTGGATTTGCATTTCTTTGAAGTTTCTCCATGTGTTGATCTTACTGCGGGGAGCTTTCTTGGATGACACTAGTTTCTTGAGTCGTTTGGATTGCGTTTGACTTAACTGAGCTTTGGATTGTGAAAGAAATGTAGAGGTAGGAGTTGTGGTAGTCATTGGACCTTGGGTTTTTGTAGTGGCTAGAATGGACTGACTGGGGTGAGGCAGGGAAGAATAGTATGGGTCACTACCATCTGTAGCCTCCATATGATCAGTGACTTCTCTTGTTTCAAGTGCAATGGTTTTCAGAATATGTGTAGGCAGTCTCCTAAGTGGTCCAAAAATTTGATGGATCTTTTGAAAGAGTGTACCTTTTAAAGTCGTGGGTGACAAAGAGGTTGATATCATTGCCCATATCAAGTCTTGCATCCTTGTGTAGATCCAAGATGCACAGAGACCAGAAGCGTGCAAATGTGAGTTCAGTTGGATCCTCTCTTGGGTTCTCCTTGGGAACATATTATAGAAAATCATCCCAGAGTATCTGACCGTAGTTCATAGCATTGCCTATGAAGATGCTCCACATGATTTCCAACAGTTTAAGACCCATGTTATCTGTGCCTCCAGTTCTGCCATGGAGACTACAGATGACAAAATGGCAAACTAATTGCCAAACAGCAGGTAGTTAGTTCTTCTTGAATCCACCAATCCCTTTCATCTTCTTTTGATAACCCATCTGGTATAGGGTTGAGGTGATATTATTGGCACTCGGAGAGTAGATTCTAGTTGAACGAAGAACACGAAGATTAATTGCTTCCAAGAACTTGGCTTTAGTCAAAATAACTAAAGAATCATTAATCAAATTCAGATGAACTTCTTGAGGGTTTGAGTTTGGGCGAAAAATGGAGAAAGCACATTTGAATAGGGTGGGTAGAGGAACGATGTCTGTGAATGATTTGAATGCCCCAAACAGAGGGTGAGATGACATGTACTTGATCATCAAGTGGATTGAATCATTGTATGATAGGTGATCTTCAAAAACAGCCCTAAAATTGCTTGAGGCTATTATTGGTGATTGATTTGTGTTGGTTGATTTAGAACCAGTTGGTTGCACTAACCCAGATGCCTTGGATTATTTCCATGAAATACCAGATTTCACCATTTTGGAAAAAAGGTTGAAGAACTTGCAGAAAAACTATGAGTGCGAGAAGATTAAGAGAATGAAGATCATCTTAAGGGTTCAGAAAGCGTAAAGCTTTCTTGGGAGAGAAAAAGAGTTTATGTAGCATCGAATTTCAAACGATTATCAGATTTACCTTATCTACAATTGTTAATTGTAAAAACCCTTGGGTTTTAACCAATATCAGCCACAAATAAAATTGAATAAAAAAGAAATATTTATTTTTTTCTAAAATGGATCATTTAACGAAATGTCGAGCCCATTATCACACATTTGGAGAACGTGTGATGTTGGGCGTTAATCCGTTGAATAAAGATAGAAGTTGAAACGGATTAGACATCTTGGGGGCAAAGATATTTGGCAGTTTAAGGAAAAATATTTCTTTTATGGAAAAAAGATTTATTTGTCATATAACCTAAAATAGGTCTGACACAAAAAGTGATTTTGAAAAGAACAGAAACGTTGTATGCTACAAAACGAATTTTTTTATTTAATCAAGAATTTTTATTTAATGAAGATCATTAAATGGCACACAAAGTTTCGGGAATTTATGAAGTGATCATTTAATGTGACTACAGATAGATTTGTTATTGCTGATGGATTCTTCATTACGGTGGAAGGTAATATGATTGTGGTAGGAAGAACTAAAAGGACAACTAGATAGACAGTTAGAAATAACAAAAAGGTAAAAGACCAAAAGCATATAAATATTATATATGATTGCGATATACCAGGTATACCGAAAGGATATATGATATAAATTCTTCTAGGACCGCAACGGAGACCAGGAGTGGTCTACGGTACCTATCAATTCAAAAAGAACTATGGGTATGGATTCATCATCCCTAACATTTCTAGAAAACTGTTCAGTTTTGTTGCATCGAGTGCCTTTGTAAACACATCAATAATCTCTTTGTGATTTGGGACAAAAATTAGTTCAATGTTACCTTTAAGAATGTGGTCCTTGATGAAACGGTACCAAAGTTCAATGTGCTTCATCTTTGAGTGGTGAATAGGCTTTTGAGAAATTGCTATAGCACTCTCTGAGTCACAATAAATCGGTATTCGCAGCATTCTGTATCCATAGTCTATCAGTTGGGGTTTCATACATAGGACTTGAGAAAAACAACTAGCTGCGGCCACATACTCGGTTTCTGCGGTAAACAAAAAGACGCAATTTTGTTTCCTTGAAAACCAGCTAACCAGTCTTCCTCCAAGAAATTGACAACCACCAGAAGTACTTTTCCTATCTAATCTGTATCTATCATGATCCGCATCTGTGAAGGCTTAAATGCTAAAATCATTCCCCGCAGGATATTAGAGGCCAATAGCTTTTCTTCCTTTGAGGTATTGAAAGATTTGCTTAATTGCGGTTAAGTGTGATAACTTTGGATTGGTTTGGTATCCGGCATATAAGCATGTTGCAAATATAATGTTAGGTATGCTTGCAGTGAGGTACATCAGAGACCTAATCATTCAACGATACGTTTTGTGGTCGACGGATTCTCCAGTTGGACCTACAAAAATCTTGTATCCGAAGGCCATAGGGACCTTGGCTGCGGAGCAGTTATCCATAGAGTATTTCTTTAGAAGCTCGGAGGTGTACTTCTCTTGATGAATGAATATCCCTTAAGGGCCTTGTTTCACTTGAATACCTAGGAAGAAGTTAATCTCTCTATTCATGCTCATTTGAAATTTGTTTGTTATGAGCTTTGCAAAGTCATTCACCATACCCTGATCTATTGATCCGAAGATGATATCATCTACATAGATTTGGACAAGCATCATGTGATTATCATTTGCCTTTCTAAACAAAGTGGGATCAATCACACCTCTTTTATAACTGGAAGTGATGAGAAATTCTGAAAGAGTCTCATACCATGCCCTTGGAACTTGTTTTAGACCGTAGACTACTTTTTCAAGCTTGAAGCAGTGATTTGGGAATTCTACACTCTTGAAGCCTGGAGGTTGTTGCAAATAAACCTCTTCTTTCAGTTCACCATTCAGGAATGCACTTTTTACATCCATTTGATGTACTTTAATGTTTTTCTGTGGCGCATATGCTAAGAAAATGTGTATTGCTTCCATTCTGGCTATTGGGGCATAAGTTTCATCATAGTCAACACCTTCTAATTGACTGTACGCCTTAGAAACTAATCTCGCCTTGTTTCTTACAATCGCACCAGATTCATCAAGCTTTTTTGTACACCTAGCTCGTTCCAACAATAGTGTGATCATTTGGATTCAAAACGAGTTCAATACTTTGTTTCTTTCAAACTATGCTAGTTGTTTTTGCATGGTAGTGATCCAGTCGAACACTAGAAGAGATTCCTTGATGGATCAAGGCTCGACTGTGGACATGAAGGCTGCGTAGTGGCAGTGGTATGTTAAATCACGGGAAGATCTAGTTTGTACTCCTATAGATGAGTTTTCGATGATTTGATCCGGTGGGTGATCTTTCGTCCAAACATGTAGATGAGTTAGTTGGTGATCAACAGCTGCGGTGGAAGGAATGTTAACAACATCAGAGGATACTACGGATGGAGAAGGCAGTTCCCCCTTGACTTGTGAGTAGCCTACATAAGTGTCTTGGTCTTGGACAGTAGGATTAAGAACAAAAATTTAGTGAGGTTCCCATTGGATTACATATGGGAGTTCCTCTTGAACTAAAGATGGTTCCCCCTCGATTGAAGAATGAGTGACAACCCTCAGATCAGTTCTTATGTCTATGTTTTCTATTTCTTCAGTGAAGTCTGAGGAAGCATTTGATGAAGTTGTGGCACTGCGGGTAGATACCGGAACTACGTCTTCAATAACTGGAACCTCGATGGTTGTCGTTTGAACCAGAGTTGTGATTTCCCCCTTAATCGGCAAGCTGGAAGTTCTGTGCGACAAATCGTCAGACATTGATGGCCTTTATACCTCTACATATTGTAATTGAGCTTCCTGAGACACAAGAATTTCAGATATATTAGTAGTCTCTATGGGGTCAAAAGGTCATCATAGTTAACTTCAACTATGTTAAGAGGAGCCGAAGAGGCTGGGATATCACTTTCCAGGATAGCTTTTATTTCACTTGATGGAGTAGTGTTGCGGACGTAATAGTCATCAAATCTAACATCGAAGGTTTCGACTATTAGTATTGTGCGTCTGAAGAGAACCATGTAGGCCACCTTGTTTGTTGAGTAGCCAAGAAAAATGCCTTCATCTGACTTCGGTGAAAATTTGTTAAGGTGATCCTTGTTGTCGATCACAAAACATCTACACCAAATATGTGAAAGAATCTGACATTCGGTTTTCGATTGTTGAGGCCCTCATAAGAATTTTGTTGAGACACTTGCAAACAATGCTTCAGTTTTGGACAAAGCAAGCAGTTGTCACTGCTTCAGCCCAGAAGTATAAAGGAGGGTTTGTAAAATTTAACATGGATCTGGCTGGTTCGACTAGAGTACGATTCCTTCACTCTACTACTCTATTTTGCTGCGGTGTGTAGGGAGCAGAGAAGTTGTGACTGATACCTTTGGAAACCAAGAAACTATTCAAGAGATGATTAGTGAACTCGGTTCCATTGTCACTTTGGATTCTGCAAACTGGTAGCTTGATTTGGAATTCAATTTCTTTTATGAAGTTTATTAGGACCTGTGGTGTTTCAGATTTGATTCTTAGGAAGAAGACCCATGTGAAGCGAGTAAAGTCATCAACTATAAACAATATATATACTTCTTGTGATGGAGACTGGCTACGGTGGATGGACCATAGCGATCAATATGCAACAGCTCAAGGGGTTCAGAAATGGATGAATTAATAACTAGTGGATGACTTCCTTTTGATTGTTTTCTACACTCACAAGTAGGGCAGAGTGTATTATTATTGTACTTCAGAATTGGAAGACCTCGGGCGAGTTCTTTTGTGACAAGGTTGTTGATATACCGGAAGCTTAGATGAGCTAGCTTGCAATGCCATAACCAGCTAACTTCGGATACTACTTTGGACAAAAAGCACATCTGCGGTTTCCCAATGATCAATAAGACATATAAAGGGTACATGGTCCCCTATGACTTAGATTTGATCAAATAGGTGCTTCTGTCGCTTGTCATGATGTAGCAATATTCGTTATCAAATTCAAATATGTGACCAGCTTTGCACAATTAACCCATGTAGATCAAATTATGCTTGAGTCCTTCAACATACTATACCTTTTGAAGGGAGAAGTTGCCCGTAGTCAAAACACTATAACCTCGGATGATGCCATTTGCACTGTTACCAAATGTAACATGTCCACCATTGCATATAGGCCTGAAATCCTCAAGGTACTCTAACCTTTCAGTCATGTACACAGAGCAGGCACTATCGATCATCCTCTCCTCTTCTTGTTCCTCCTTGCACATTGCCTACACAAATTAATGGGTTAGTTTGGGCACCCAAACTAGTTTGGAGCCCGGGGACAAACAAGAACTTTTCTTACTAGATGCATGAATACAAGGTTTAGGGACCGGTTTCGTGTCAATCTTGAGACCTGGACCTAGGTGTTTGTGAACTTTTGGAGTGTTATGAGGTTTTGGAGGATTACCAGGTTGGACTTGATATGAACTTTTCTGAGGATAAAATACAAAGGTAAGATTTTCTTATTTAGCCAGACAGTGTACCTGGTCAGCGGCCCAGAGGGTGTGGTGTGAGGCTTGTGACCAGTCTGAGAGTTAAACTTGACTGAGGTTCCCTTGGGATTTGAAAAAGTTTGGGCATTTGATTTCCTCCTAGGTTTTGTCCTTTTGACGAATTGACGTAACTTAAAAGGTGTAGAAGTCGGCAAAATTCCTTTCCATTTTGGATTGTCCAAGGAATAGTTTTGAAAACAATATTTTTGAAAAGATTTAACTTTCCTTTGGGATTTGTCAGAAGAGTTAGAAAAAGTTTTTTGTACTGTACAATTCCTTTTGTCTGATACCTTAACTATAGTGCCTTTAGAAAAATGATTGGAGGAAACAGCTTTTTCAAGACTCTTTTGTTTTGAAACTTTGGTTTGTTTGAGGGTTTTGTTTTTTAAATCATTTTCCTTCTTGTTACCACGGGATCTAAGTTCCTCTTTGAAAGACAGTTTTGCTTGAGTTTTTGGAGAACCGCAGTCAGTAGTGTTCAATTGCGGTCTCATGGAAAGCTTTGATTGTTTTTCAAAACGTGGACTCGAGTCTTCTGAACTAGAAGATTCAGGGTTCTGTGAACATTGACTGTATTCAAAATTTTCTATAGGTAACCCATGGAGAATGGGTAGAATGGTCACAATGCTCTTGAGTAGGGTCTGCGGTAAGGAAGACTGGACTACCACAGAGTAAATCAAAGATGGTTCCTTAGCCAATCCATCCCTACTATCACGCACACACCTTCCATGGGAATGGGAATCAGGTCAATCGGATAAGGGACCCCAAAAATCTCTAATACACAAACCTGATAAACACTCGATATAGGGACCCCGTGTTCGCTGGCGATAAAAACCCACAACAGACACTCTAACTCTACTAGAGTCACATCAAAACCCATACTAACAGTCTGAGATATAATAAAGCATGTAAGGAGTTCACTAAGAAGGTACCTAATAAAATAAAAAACATAAGCATACCATACAGTAACCGACAGATTAAAAAATGGAAACATACCAATAACGATGTTCAACGCCGCCTTGGCATCCTCTGCAGTGAGCTAGAATGCACGAACTTGAGCCCTCAGAGGCTTCGCCCAATCTAGGAGTCTATATGTAATCCTAGGGGTAGTAGTAACTACCGCATGCACAGGTCTGACAGCAAGTAAGGGACACTAGGCATTCATATGACCCACCTGCTCACAATAATAGAAAATCATACTACTTAGTAGTTGAGACTGCTAACAACAGTCCTTTGCAAAGTGTCCCACCTGTTGTAATTGCAACATGCAAAAAAAGAAGACCGAAAAACCCCCTCATGACCCTTGCCGCATTTATCACAAGTACATCCCCTCTATACCCCAGATTGTGAATCAGCGGGCTTGAACCGCTTTGCTGTCGGTTGTGACTGAACAGGAGCTTGCCCTGACTCCTTCATCTAAATCTCTATCTCAATCTTCCGCCTCCCGGAGACATCTTGAGGCTCAGCAAGGGAACCATAACGTTGGGTGGAAACGAACTTCTAAATATCCATCTTGAGAATTCTCAAGTTCCTGGTTATCTGAGCTTGTTCTGAAGCAGGGAACTCAAGACAAAATAGAGCCCTCTCAGTGAACATCTTTGCGATCTCTGTTACCATCTCAGTCGTCTGTCTCATATCTAAGTAATCTCAATCCAACCTCTCCCTCTCCACCAAATGAATGTATCTCGTACGGAACATCTCTGAGAACTACTCCCAAGTAACAACAGCTCTCTGCTCAAAAGTCTATGCACTCATCACCAACCTCCACCAATCCTTCGCCCCCAACCTGAGAAGGTTCAGGGTGTACTTGACCTTATTGTCAGCAGGGAAAGAGCACATGAAGAAACAAACCTCCATATCAGATAGCCACCTCATCGCTACAAGCGAGTCCTTGACCCCATCAAACTCAGGGGGTTCGTATTGTCGAAGTCTCGATACTAGAAAGTTCTCTCCCCATGAACCTCTGTAGCAGCAACAGCTATCGTAATTTCGATGACAACAACCTTAGTAAGAGCAACATAACTGTCATCAAAGAGCTCAATCATGGTGATATTGATAGACCCAAACAACTCAGTGATCGATCCCTGGATAGCAGTAGCCACCTCAATGACAATCATCTCATGTATTTGATCATTAGTCAAACCTGGCCTATCATGGCCACTTTCTCCAGATCCAGAAGCAAATCCTCTTGTAAACACCGTACTGAAAATAAACCAGACAATATCAGAAAATGTAATAAGTAATACCATCATAACCACTCTAGACAAACGAAACCCTTGGGGTTTGCAACTATTCCCCTGCGTGTATAGGTCCTATGCTTTCAGTAGTACGGGCCCATACTACCTTTCATACCTATACGTATTTGTCTTAAAGGATCATCACAAACTGCCCAAACAAGTACATAGCTAGGATACACACACATCCTATCCTCATTCTAACGATATTGGCTAATCATTCCTTATTTGGCCCTCTGCTCACATACATAACGTTGGATCATAAATAACGTTGGATCATATATATAGTCGAATACTTGCTTCTACCCTAAGCCCACAACCAAACAAGGAACAAGAAGTAACGCTAAATCAAACATTATCAGGCTATAAAATCTTTGTTATGTATAACTATGATGCATACACTAAGCAACTACAGTAATGATTTTAATTTCATACAACAAGTCCTCCTTGGCTATCATGCATCATATATCAGACAAATCTATCACACAATTCTGGAACATCCCTACCCTATTACTAGAATGCAGCTCTATCATATTATAACAAATAATAGTGTGGTAACTTGTTGTTGGGTTATGAGCATTCTAACACTCCTAAGTGTACATGCAACCCTAAATACCTTGGATCTATGTTTTCTCTATTATACATACAAATATGAACATCCAAGGTATTATCCTAATCTAGCATACAAAAATATCAATATAACAAGATAGAATACATACCTCTTTAATGGTGCTTGTCTTCATGAAGCTTGAGTGCTTAGTGCCCCAAGTGTGACACCTCAAATGGTTCACAATCATCAAAACACTTAGAATAACTTAGAGAGAATTCTACACTTCATGAAATCGGCTAGCCCTCTCTTATTCTCACTAGTGGCCGATTTTGGTCAAGAATAATATCTATATATAGTGTTACAATTAGGGTAAACTCTAATTGTCATGACTTTCCATTTCCTTGGATCCATGGGTTCAAATACACCATGGAGCATCCATGGAGTATCATATGGGTTTTGGCCCAACTAGATAATCCATGGAGCATTAGCCCACTATACAAGTATGGATGATTTACACAATCAACCCATATATTTAATTAGTCTTCTTTTGATCACTTAATTAATCCTAGATTAATTCTTGATCAATACTAATTAAATAATCTTATTATTCTTATTATTAATATATTAGAACTTATAATATATTAATAACCGTAAGTGTCTTATTTCTCTCATTTAGTCTATCCAAGTGCATGATGGTATGCAACCCAAATGGACTATGCCGGGTCGGGTCAAGTCTTACCAATTATAGTTATGGACTTAGACATTAATCCAACAGTCTCCCACTTGGATAAGTCTAAAACTATTATTGCGTATGACTTCAGGAACCAACTGGCAATCGTAGCTCTCAAAAGCTTCTGTCGAACTCTGACCTTGTAGATGAACTCTGATCTTGTCAATGACTTGTCCATTAGATAAGGGATCATATATTCCTCCATTCTGGATATCATATGGACTGAGACATGGATTATAATCAGTCTCTCTGTCCATTTGTTGTTTCCCGATTTTCGATTTATGACGACTGACTAATTGAACAAATCAAATCAGTCCTGGCCCGGCCGAGCACTTCCATTTGTCATCATCAAATCATTGAGGGGCCCACAGATATCGCTTTTATCCCGAAGGTAAAAGGAATGGATAAACTTCGACTCATATGGCTTGTTCTACTACTTATTGAATCATACACAAAGACACGTTTTATAACATCGAGTTACCAATGCGTTTCGTGTAATCAATGTACTATCAACTCATAGTAACAACTCATATCTCTAGGTTTGAAGAATATAAGATATTATCGTCTCATGATCACTCGTGATAAAACCCATGAAGTGATTCCAATGAGCGCGGGTTGAATCCAATACTCAGAACTTATGAGCACTCATGAGTGTTGTAGCCCTTTGTCCAACATCTTAGACCTCTACAAGCCAACCCATGACAGTCTTAATTCATATCTACTTCCAACATATGACCGACTGTGGATGGTTTGAATAACTTAGTCATTCCAGAAGAATAACCTAGTTTATTCGGGAAGTCAAAACATGCAAAGTGCAACACAATAATAATTGAATCCAATATGGTCTCAAAACTTATGAATATACATAAAACACCTTTTATTTATCACCATATGATTACACATTATTCATTGTATACTGTTTCAGCTATCAACTTTATTCTTGAATTTAAAACAATAGTTGTCCCATGCTCCAAGCATGTACACTATGTTTTTCTAAACACTAGTCATGCCATACACCAAGTATGCATACTATGTTTGTCTATGATCTTTACTTTGTGAACTAGATCAATTGAACATAACTTCAATGATTCTCTTTTCACACTCCCAAATCCTTATTGTAAAATACAAGAATTCCAAATTCATGTCATTTACTGAAATCTGTTAGATTCTAAACTTATATGCATTGATCCTCTTGTAATGATTATGCACAAAGTCAGAAAGACTTGGCAACAATCATTACAGAGTATTCCAAAGGAGATCAGCTCCTTAGAAACATCCTTCTTGCATTAAGTTTCCTAATCTTACACAGATTGAAATTTCTGAGTTTGAAACATTTCCAGATTCATTTTGACTATCACTTCTGAACAAGAGTTTCCTCCTTACAGATTATGTCAATATGGTCCTTCCAGAATTATCACTATACTTCCAACTGTCCTTGAGCAACCAATCTTTGGTAAACCTTAGATTTTCCTCGACAATTGTTTAATCCTTTTAGTCATATCCAGTTCTAAACCTTTTCCCTTCTTAATGCCCTAGGCATTTGGAAAATTTTAGAAAGGATGAATATAGCACATGTAATCGGTCCTATATCCGAAGCATATGGGACACGATTCATGATGTCTCACATAAAGACTAAACCAGTCTTTTGCTATAACATTTCCATTTCTATTTGCCAAGTTCTCATAATTTATATTATGAAAAGGGATGCCGTAATCATAATTGAATTTAAGAACGCAAATAATGGACCCATATACAGAATTTCCTTATGTTGAGCCATTCCAACATGAAATTCATATATATCCTTGACTAAATGATTAAAACCTCACGATCTAAGCTTATAGATTTGAGATGAAGTATAATTTCCTCTCCCTTAATTATAGCAAAACAACTTTTTCCCAATTGAAACCTTTTGTTTTCTATAATTAACATTGCTAACTTGCAATCTTTATCATAATTATCATGCTCCCACTAACATGATGATTATTAGCATAACACTTATGCTCCCACTAGCTTTGACATGTACTCAGAAAGCTCGACTTCTAGAAATCAATACTTTATTGACTTTCTTACCAAAGTTCAGATTTCTGATACTGGATTGTTTTGATAGAACTTTATCAAAATCATACACCTTCCCTTAGATAGCACACTTGTGTGTCTAAACAATTATGAAGAGGGATGCCGTAATCATAATGGTTAGACCTTTTTGCCACTTCTCACAAGTCCAGGTTAGTGTGCCGGTAAACCACACACGCTCCACTAACGACTTTGAGAATGCAAATAACACAATTGCTATCTAGCTAAAATCTACTTAATGGAAGTGTTTCCTTACCATCATTTTCATGAATCGGAGAGAAACCTTATGACACTTAGATTTAATGGTGTATGAGTTCTTATCCATGTGAATTTTCATAACCATAGTCACAAGACAAGAATTATGACAAATCCAAACTCATATGGATTGAACTCAATCTTAACTTCTTGCCACCTGGCAGCTCAAGGGCCTGCCATTGCTTCCAAGTTGTTGTGCAACCAATTGAGAATTCTAAAAACTCATATGCAAAGCCAACTTTGATTGGAATGGGCACAGAATATGTCAACACGATAGGTTATAAACCTCAAGTCGTGTGCTAGTGAAGAACTTCAGGTTTTATTCTTGATTAGTTCTTGAGACTTTCAAGACCTTTAAGACTCCCACTGTCCTCTTGACCTATAAGACTCCCTTGTCAAACATCCAAGAGATAGTGTGGATTCTAACCAAGACAAACACTTCACACAATTGGCCTAAGTTGGTCTTTGTTTTATCCAAAACATCACAACTTACCAACTTAAAATGAACAAGAGTAGGACACTTTTACTCTTACATTTGACATGTGTTTTAAACCTTCTTAAAGACATGTCACTCAAATTACAATCTTGGAGTATGACTCTAAGACTTGTATTGGAACGAAGTATGACTCATCTTCTCTATTTAACCATTTCAACAATTCAAGATCCCTTCTTCTTAGTCATAAGAATGCACTAAGACTTCCTTAGAGAACTAATTTTGATATGCATTCTTAATCATTAAGATGATCACAAAGCTGATACTAAAGTACTCTCCCATCTTTTCAGATTTGAGGAACTTTTATCCTTCTGCCTAATTTGATTCTTCTTATTCGCTCTACCATGCATTGGAACCTTTTCCAATGTCTCAGAGTTACACTTACGCTTGTAAGTATAATCATATTTACTAAGCTTTAGTAAACTATGACGAATAGCCTTATATCTTTTGTGGTGGACTTAATCAGTGCACATGACTATGTGCTCGATCCCTTAGTCCATTACTTGACTCACACATCCATGTGAATAAATAATTAGTCTTAATTTTCCAATACTTGAAAGTTCTCATTCATCATGCTATACACCTTGCATGATTCCAAGTTCCGGTCCAATTGAGACTTGGGTGATGAGAATCTTTCCTTTATTTGATAAATTTAGACATTACCACAAATGAAAGAATCAATTTCATATTTCCACTCTTGCTATTAATGGAATCATATAAGCAACAATTTTTCCTCAAATGCCATTGTAAGGATATTTAAAATAAATAAAATCAAAAATTTCTTTTATTTTAAAACTATGCGGAAAAACTTATCCTTACAACCCATATGAAAACCTGTTGTTATCTATTCCTAAGCAATATCTCATAACTCCTAAGAAGTAGCTCAAGAATCCGATCTTCAAACTACGCGATAGAAATCCATCTACGCGATCAGATTCAGCATATTCTTTCTTTAAGTTCCTTTACTTTTCTTTGATTCTTAAAACATTGCCAAGTGACCCAGTCACATCATGTATCAGGAATCTCAGAATAGAAACTTAACAGAGTTAGATAGTGGACTTTACCTGAAGTAGAGTCAAACTTATTGACTTTAACATCCTTAGGTAAATTTGGTAGCTTCGCAACTAATAACCCTTACTTTGGCAATATAAACATATGGACCCTTTGATAATGGTACACAGGACTATTACAGACTTAGCCTTTTTCTCTTTACCATTTGGTCAACCTAGTTGACTATGGTCAATCCCTTTCCTTGGGAAGAGAATGTTTTTTCTGTATTTCCAGTGTCACCATTGTCAATGTCCATAAAGTTTCAGGAAGTTGATCTTAGCAAATAGATAAGATCATTAAGGGTCTTGTCATAGTCTGTTTCATAGGTGTTCCAAAAGAACTCACTATGTGACTTAGAAAGTAGTTGAGCCACTAATTTCTCAAGACTTTGACACCCAACTCTCCCGGCTTGTCAATATGTGACTACATCTCCAAGATGTGATCACACCTAGACCTTGCCTTGCCATTAGGGCTTGAGTGATCTTAAACTTTTCAAGAACTTATGGGTTAGGGAGAATAATTGGAGGAGGAGAAAGAAGTATGATATCCATGGGACATCATCTTCATTAGGAATGCTTGTTTCAAGAGATTTGGGAAGATCATAAATGTCTAAACCAGACATCTTTTGGGAGATATTCAAGATAGTTGATCTAAAGTCCTTAATATGACACCCAATATGAAATATTAAGGCTAGGATCCAACAAACTATTTTATAACTTAGAAGAGGTATGCCGTAATCCAAGCTATAAAACAATTTGAAGGTAGGTGAATGATGATTCACCAATTTCCACCAAGATAAACGAAATGTATTATTAGGTTTTAATTTGATTTGAAACTCCTAGATCTTTTGAGATTCATTGAACTGTTCAATGGCATGTTTCAATCTCGAGTGTGCCCTTCAGGTTTTGTGACTGGGATGCCGAGGATCACAAAACAAGGTGTGAAGTAACCATGCAAATTACTTGGTACCCTTAAGTGTTTACCCCTCAATCGATGTGCCGGTTAACCACACACGCTCCATCGATACTATGATAAACATTAAGTTACCCTTTGCCTACCTTGTTAAATACGAGTTAGTGTGCCGGTTAACCACACACGCTCCACTAACCGACTTAAACAAAGTGCAAAGTGTAATTTCATGGATTAGCACCTTATTCACATTTTCCTAAGTAACTAAGATTGGGTATTATTTAGAGTTTAGTTACTTAGTATTTATCATTAATACTTTTAATGAAGGGAGAATTATAGTCATGTCAAACCCGTTCGGCTAACGACCCTCCACCAGTCAAGCAAGCGGTGGGTGAGAGTGGACACCCATTAAGTTGCCATTTTATAGGCAACAACCTTATACCCACCTTATAGACCGGCTTCGTGAATGAGGCGTACTAGCGGTAAGACCGACTTTACTCTTATACATATATATATTATTAACTTATAATATTATAAAGTATAAGGGTTGAATTTTAACTTTTAAAATTCTAAGGGCTAACTTGGAATTAAAGTATTCATAAGAGAAAACTTTACAAATTCCAAAACTTGAGGGCAAGTTTTGAAACTATTCAAAACTAATTAATTCCATAACTTATGTGTTTAAAGTAGTTTTAATCCAAAAACTCTTCAAGTTCCATAACTTATGGAAGACCTTAAACTAATAAAAGAATTATCTTTTCTTTATTTTTATAACTTATGGAATTAATTAAGGTTACATTATTTTTTTTTATTTATTTAATGAAGAGACTCTTGGTCCTCCATAACTTGAGGATAAATTATGGAGTCATAACTCCAATTAATTAGAACTAGACTCTTCATTTTTGTAACCTTTGCCAACTTTATGAGTTTTATGAGTCTTTAATGTGACTCTTCATGTAACTTGAGGATAAGTTACACAAACACATTTTATACTCAACTCTTAGATTAAAATGGATTGAAAACAACTATTTCAATTAACTTTTCTATTAATCTAAGCAACTCATAAGAACAAGATAATTCAAATCAAACTTTTTCATGTAATTAGTCTAACCTTTAAACTAATACAAAACATGAATCTATTGACAATTATCTTTGAAAATGGATTAGCATGAACATTACCACATTAAAAACAAGTTTATAAGTTCAAAAACAACTTAGGGTAATGTTCCTAGTCCATTTCTAGCCAAAAACCTCGAAAATATGTTGTATGGGGTCCAACTCGTCGAGTGCATGAACATAACTCAGCGAGTTGGATGCATTTTGCCTTGGACTCGTCGAGTCCCTTCATGGACTTGGCGAGTCTGCTGGGCTGACAGCACCAATTTCGATTTTTCAGCTTCTATTGCAGGTATAACAAGAAAACAAGCCTAGGCTCTGTTACCACTGTTGGGTTATGAGCATTCTAACACTCCTAAGTGTACATGCAACCCTAAATACCTTGGATCTATGTTTTCTCTATTATACATACAAATATGAACATCCAAGGTATTATCCTAATCTATCATACAAAAATATCAATATAACAAGATAGAATACATACCTCTTTAATGGTGCTTGTCTTCATGAAGCTTGAGTGCTTAGTGCCCCAAGTGTGACACCTCAAATGGTTCACAATCATCAAAACACTTAGAATAACTTAGAGAGAATTCTACACTTCATGAAATCGGCTAGCCCTCTCTTATTCTCACTAGTGGCCGATTTTGGTCAAGAATAATATCTATATATAGTGTTACAATTAGGGTAAACTCTAATTGTCATGACTTTCCATTTCCTTGGATCCATGGGTTCAAATACACCATGGAGCATCCATGGAGTATCATATGGGTTTTGGCCCAACTAGATAATCCATGGAGCATTAGCCCACTATACAAGTATGGATGATTTACACAATCAACCCATATATTTAATTAGTATTCTTTTGATCACTTAATTAATCCTAGATTAATTCTTGATCAATTCTAATTAAATAATCTTATTATTCTTATTATTAATATATTAGAACTTATAATATATTAATAACCGTAAGTGTCTTATTTCTCTCATTTAGTCTATCCAAGTGCATGATGGTATGCAACCCAAATGGACCATGCCGGGTCGGGTCAAGTCTTACCAATTATAGTTATGGACTTAGACATTAATCCAACACTTGTTGTATCACACAAGTCCTCCTTGGCTATCATGCATCATATATCAGACAATTCTATCACACAATTCTTGAACATCCCTAGCCTATTACTAGAATGCAACTCTATCGTATTACAACAAGTCCTGCTTGGCTATCATGCATCATATATCAGACAATTCTATCACACAATTCTTGAACATCCCTAGCCTATTACTAGAATGCAGCTTTATCGTATTATAGCAAATAATAGTGTGGTAACTTGGGGTATACGTTCTTGCTCCAACTGATCGTACATATCTCCTCCTTCCTGGGTTACTTTTGAAAATAATTTGAATTTAATTTGAAAATTATTTTGAAAACTTTTACAGATCCTTAGTTTGAGTCTGGATTCACATGAATGCTCATCCAATTCTCTCAAACCATGGCTTTAATACCAACTTGTAACAACCCAAAACATGATAAAAAATTTCATTTTTAAATTAAAAGAAACCATTGTTTTCAATCCCAAAATCATATAAATTCAAGTGTTAAATACAAATATGCTACGAGCTTCTGTTTTTGATTTTGTTAGATATGAAACTCATTTGCCGTTAGTTGAATTTGGCAGCCATAATAACTATTGTGAAAATTTAAAACCTTCTTCAATGAGGCTTTATATGGTGGGATGTGTGCCCACTATGTTGGAATGAGGTGGGGGAGAAACAATTGGCTAGACCGAGTTTATTCAACAAACTATCTATAAAAATCCAAGGAATTAGGGATAACATTAAGATTGCTCAAGAGCGGTAGAAAAGTTATGCAAATAAATGAAGAAAGCCAATAATGTTTTAGGTTGGAGATAAAGTCATGTTAAAGCTATCCCCATGGAAGGGTGTTGTGGTTATTGGTAAGTGAGGATAGTTAAGTCCCCGCTATGTTGGACCCTTCTTAATTAAGGAACGGGTTAGAGATGTAGTGTATCGATTAGAGCTACCCAGGGAGATCTAGGGAATTCATAGCACGTTCCATGTTTCTAATTTAAAGAAGTGTATAGCAGATGATGCCATGGAAGTGCCATTTCAAGAAATTAAAGTTGATGGAAATCTATGATATACAAAAGAGCCTATCACAATTATAGATCAAAAAGTCAGGAAATTAAGGAATATGGAGATGCCACTAGTGAAAGTTCAGTAAAAGTATCATAAATGGTCAGATGCGATATAGGAAACCAAGCGGGATATGAAAAACAAATACCCCTGTTTATTTGCTTAATTCAAATTCTGAGTACATAATTTTTCTAAGGTGAGAAGTTTGTTATAACTCAAATTTTAAAATTTAGATTATATTATTATACTAAAATGATTAGTTCAAAATTAATGAGTTAATTAAAGGCAAATAGTGAGGTATGAGTAAGTAAATTCGAGCAAATGAAAGGGTTTCACCGGTTAAGCAATATAAATAGCTTGAGAAATTGAGTGAAAACACCACTAGAATTGCAAGAAAAGGTTAAGAATCAAGAGATAAATTGGAGTTGGAAGTCCTTGAAGATTTTCGGTGTTTTCTTAAAATTAAGGTATATTATTATTTGATTTAAGCTTGATATAGTTGCTTAAATAGGTTTATATACATAGATAGATTTATATCCATGCTAAACATATTTTGGTTCAACCTACCGTTTCAATTTGATCCACCTAGTACCAAATCGACAAAGATTTATAAGGAACGTTTTTTTTACAATAATTTATTTAATATAGTGAAATTCAAATAATTGTTTATGAATTATTGTTAGACAGAGGTGGAGATAAATTGTGGTCATTTTTATTGAATTATTTGATATTATTTTAGGAAAATTTGAAGCTTTGTAAGTTCATAAATGGTAGAAGGATTTTTTTTTTTTTTTTTTTTTTTTTTTTTTTTTTTTTGGGTGAAAGAGGAGATGATATTGGTTTGGGTATAACTTATTTTTATGAGGGGGTTAAAAGTCAATTTTGCTTTAAGAAGGAAAAAAAAAAAGAGAGAGAAATGGTTTCAATTTTTAAAGACCATGATAAGTGATAACCCAACTTGATAAAAGGATGGACGATGGCAGTCGAGTTTCTGTAACACTTTTGCTTTCAACTTAAACGTGTCATCTTCTTTCAAGAAATCAGAAAAAAAACAGTTTTAACCCTTCAACTTTAAGTTTTATTTATTTCAAGCTAGAATTAAAGGAAATAAAAAATCACAGGAATAGTCCCCGAGTTTTATAAACTTGCTGATTTAGTTGAAGTTTTTGGGAGTTTAATATATTTCGGCTTGAGCACCTGTACCTTTGTATTTTATGGATCTAAACGAAAGGTGTCATAAAACATTTTAGCTTCGGATTATTGATTTATTTATTTATTTGGAGTATTATTTTAAGGAGAGAATTATACCATAAGTATTAGTATTAGTTGGTCGGATGAGATACGAGGATGATTGAACCAAAAGAATCGCATAGGGTGTTTTCTAGAATTGTGGTCTTAGAAAAATATGTTGGTTAAATGTCCGGTGTGTATATTATAACAAGCTTCAGTTAAGACCTAACGCTAACAACATGAGTTTCATGTGAATTTTGTAGTTGATTGCATGAAAAATTATTTTTAAATTATTTGCAATTACATGTTATTGTTGTTATTGCTAGAAATATTTACGTGGACTTTAGGAACGATTTCATGTAAAAATGTGAAAATGGTGGGTGACATATGTATAGGAAATCAGTGTATTAATACATAATTTATTAATAGTCGTGGTATAGGGTGTGAGTACATGGTGGAGAGCTTAAGCTCTAATTAAATAGTCGTAAGCATATTTGTTATGATGGGCAACGGACTTGTTTCTTGAAAATGATATGGTGGAGAGCTTAAGCTCCAATTAAACAGTCGTAAGCATGTTTTAAAAATGGTTTAATGTCAGAGTATCCCAGAATCAAATCATAAAAACATAGGGAGATGCACGATCACGCATTCGTCTTCTCGTAATCATCAGAAGTACCTGAAACACAATCAACAACCGTAAACTCAAAACTTAGTGAATTTACCCAAAATACCAACACCATACAATCATAATCATATCATATAAACAAACATGATGCATAGTGAGCCATCAGCCTGACTGGACTGTGACATCCCGAAATTTCTATTATGTACAATCATTCACTTCAATAGAAGTCAGAACTGTTTCTGCCAACTGTTAAACATTTTGGAGTCAGTTTGAGAGTTTTAAAGCTAAGTAATTCAAAAGATAACAGGAAGGAGAATGCCCTAGGGTTTATTGTGCAACAATAAAGTCTCAAAACTCCAAGAGTTTGGAGTTTACGGCCTAAACATGGTGTTTACGGACGTCAACCCCAAGGGGTATAAACATGTCACTTAGTCATATTTATCACTTTTTCACATTTTCAAGAACTAGAACTCGAAATCCTCTCAAGTATCATCCGATTTTCCTTCTTGATCTTCAAATTTGTAAGTGTTTCTTGCCCTAACTAGTTGATATCTTACTTGATCTAGTGATCTTACATGATTTCATCCATGAAATCATTCCATTTGTGTAGATCTTCAAGTGTTCTTAGTTTCAGCAAGAACAACGAGAACACACACTAGTGTTCTTGGACCTTAAACACCCAATCAAGCTTCTACCTTGTAAGTACCCTTGCCCTAGCTTATTGTGTGCTTGAAATGAACTTGTTTACACTTGGAAAACAACAAGAAACACATGATCAAAGGTGTTTACGGCCAATGGATGTTTTTACGCCGTAAACCCTTATAAGTGGGGTTAAACGAACCATAGTCCCTTCCTAAGCCTTGGATGCTAGTCTTGATCCTTCCTTGAAGTGTTTACGACCTTAAACATCAAAGAAACCATGTCCTCATAAGAGTTTACGGCCGTAAACACATAAGGAAATGGTCCTTAGGCCGTAAACTCTATAATGTGGTGATATTGTGCCCCTAATGCTTCTTAAGGCTTCGACATGATCAATGGATGCTCAATCTTGACTTGTAAGACCTAAAAACACCAAATGGCACTTAGTACCATGAGTTTGCGGCCATAAACTCATGGGGGAAATGACCTTGGGCCATAAACTCGATAAGGAGTGGTCCTTGGGCCATAACTCCAATGCCATGCCATGCAACCCTTTGGTACCTATAGCACTTGAATCAAAGTGTTTCCATGTCCTAGGGTGTCTTAACTTGGTTAATTAGTTGTAAAATGACTAACTGGATACATATATGTTATTATATGTTAACTAGGATCATTGTGTGTGTTCAAGTCTTCACTTAACACCTTGCACCTTGTTCAACACTTCCGTACAATCCACTCACTACAGGTGAGTTCATACCCCTTAATCAACCTTTTAAATGATTTTAAATGCTTTTATGGGAGGGGGGGAATACGAGTTGAATATCATAGTTATTATATCAATCACATGTGATTAATTACTATCAATCGATGGATTTAATATACTTTCAAATTGTTTTACTAAACATATGACTTCAAACTGCTTATCAAACTATTTTACATGTTAAACTCTTTATCAAATTCACTTTTGTATACCAAAACTTTCTTTTACAGTTTTCAAACTTATATATTGTTAAAACCATGTCTACTGCATATATAATTATATAAATAAGGTTTGAAGGACTTAGGACTTATAACTCACTTTACTTCCTGTTCCTTGTTTGGTTGTGGACTTAAAGTACCCGGTTGTTTGTCCGAGGTTCGTTGAATCCTTTGTTATATATTATGTATATATGTATAGATATAAAGACTTTTATCTCAGTTCAGTACATTCAGTCATACAAACAAGTGTACTAGTAAACTATAATAGGTATAGTTTAGGGTTATACTACTTACTACTTCTAGTCCAATGAAGCATACAAAGAGTCAGTTCATTCATGAGTCAAGACTTACAATTATGAGAAACTATACAACTATACTATGAGGAGAAACTATACAGAGATACTATTACGAGAAACTATACAACAATATTATGATGAGAAACTATCCATTCATTACACAAGTACATACATTACATATACAATTATACTATAACATAAATGTGATCCACTGTATCGGATCGTGTCTTCATTGCCATGGCTCGAGTTGTAACCAGAATCTCCTGGAGGGTGAGCATGAGTTTGTGTATAGATCTATACTGGATTGACTATCCTACACCTTACTGCTAGCTACAGTGGGACCTGCAGGTCTTCGGGTGCCAAATGTCATTTCTTTTGACGACTTACATTGTCTTGTTCATAGTCGATAGTATGGTACAATTAATCACATAATACCTTTATATAAATCCGGTTTAAGGTAGTTAGTACAACAGTAGTTATTATAATAGAACACTACAGTACTACATTAATTTACCCTTTACATTTATTTGGTGATCACTTCACTTAAACATTAATGTACAAACTAAATTTTGATAATGATAGTTACACTTGGGAAAATTACACACTTTTACAAGAAAGAAACATACAAAACAGTTGTGCCTTGGCAGAAGGCTACTATTAGTAGAAAATATAGGATGTTCTAGGAGTTACAAACTTTTACAAACACTTACAAACATTCACACACATTTACTACAAACGTTTACAAACTCGAACTTCAAACACTATTTCAAACATTTTGATACAATCATAGAAACTAAATACTTATGAACTCACCAGCTTTAATGCTGATAAACTCTTTCAAAGTAACCTGTATTCTCAGGTCATCAGTAGATAGGTACCAATGCCAGCTTTTGAGAAGATGGAGCGCATACAAGACTCATCTTTTATTTGATTCATATTTTGGTGTCTTATACACTACAGAACACAATTGTATTAAAATTATATATTTAATGCAATGGAGGATGTTGTTTACTTGTTTACTATTATACTGTGTTGTGATACTATACATGACGTCCTCCGCCCCAGAACATTTCGGCTGTTCTTCATTTTGGGGTGTGACAGATTGGTATCAGAGCATCGTTTATAGTGAATCTAATATATCAACCCATAAAGGATATACTAACTGTAAACACAATGGGATTAAAACACTCTAACCAAGAGTCTATACTTTTAAATAATAAAATATTTAACTAAGTATACAAGCTTGTATTCATACTAAAATCTGTGTCACAATGACAAATACAAAAGTATTGTGATTGTTAAATATTACAAGTAAGCTCGGGGATGTATGGTCAGTCCTGGGAGTGGCATAGCCTGATCAACTATCCTGGTCCGAGGAGTGATTAGCATATGCCCAAGAATGGTTGTGATATGGCAACAAGTCTAAAAACTTAACAACACTACTACAGTGAAAACACTGGAATAGATCATAAGTTTAAAAATACTATAGGAGTATTTTGTGTTACTATAATCACTCATCTGAGAACTAAAAAGGTCTCTATCAAGTAGGTAAATAGTCGTTAAGTGGATACGCTAAGGTTATATGAAATTTAGGTGTTATACACTTAGAGACTATGATCTTTGCTTTACTTCATGTTTCTTGTTTGGTTGCGGATTTGGAGTTAGGGTCACTTATTCGAAGGTCTATCCTGCTTTGATTTGATATAACTGGTAGACACTATACAATTATTGACATAACTAATAACGATCATCCTATAATTATCTTAAATAGTGCGCTTATTTATATAAGACTTTTATACCCCTTTTCTCGCGTAGATATCATGGTTGGATTCCATCATCATGGCGACTCGTAGTTTCCACCCCACTGCAATGTTGGATGCCTTGAAGAAGAGCCCGAAGACGAGCATCAAATCCCTCTGGATGATCATCATGCAGAAGGATTCTTGGATGGATCTGACTACGAGCCTGAAGTCAACAACCTACCCCAAGTAGGTCAAGCCCCAATTAACAACCCCCGACCAGCGTTTTAGGGTCCCACACCCTTGTGGACAACAAAATTGAAGCACTGGAGCGACGAACAAGGTCAACCCTTATCCTACAACGGGAACCGAAGCTTTTACAACATAAGTGGGGGTGGCTCGGCTGACCGAGCCCTACCCATCATGGTTTGTAGGATTGCTCAAAATGTAGAGCAGGTCGGATAACCATCGACCGAGTCGTGGAGATTGATGCCAACTCTGGTGTCAACCCGGTCCACATTCGCCATCTCGAAGAGGTGATGGAAAGAACCAGAAGGACCAATGAGACTCTGCAGGAACAACTAGCTGCCTCCCGAGCTGAAGTCATAGAACTTTGAGTTTGCTAGAGGGCTCATGAACGACACCTTCAAGAAGTGGTTCGTCAGGTGGAAGACCTTAGGGTTCGCCCGAGGAATTCCCATTGCAGTTAGAAGATGTCTAGCACATCTGTTCTTTTGATTAAGGAATAGCCCTTCGTATCTGTGCTCTATGAAGTACTTGTCTGTAAAATATTCCTATCTTTCAGTACACTATCTAGTCTTCTAAGGTGTCAAACATTTTCCCTCATATGGTTTGATGTAAGACCTACTGTTAGGTCGTTTTTCCCGAACTCATGTACATCAGTAATACCAGTAATATTGACAGTTATCTAATCTGTTGGAAAAATTTGTACTCTTGTGTTTTTCCTACTCTCCTATTATACTGCGATTTCAAAACATACACTCATTCAATTGTTGGACTATGGCGATTTAGCCCATGGAACACTCTCACTATGCTTACAATTAACTCTAACTATTCCATTCATCTTTATAAACTTATAGTTGAAGGATGCCTCCTCGTAAATCAACAAGGCGTAATCCTCCACCTCCTTCTACAATCGATACGGCAGCTCTGAATGTTGCAGTAGCTGTGGCAGTGGCAACTGTCATGGCTCAGTATCACTCCACCGATGCCAGCGGAGGTGGAACGCTGGTTCACTCTACTCAAGGTGAAATCCTTGTGCGCTCGAGAGAGTGCTCCTACAAGGACTTGACTAACTGCAAGCCAAAGTCCTTCAAGGGGACTGTCAGATTCATTGCCCTCTCGCAATGGTTCGAAAAGACGGAGTCAGTCTTAGAGATTTTCTCCTGTCCTACCGTGAGCAAAGTTAAATTTCTTGTGTGCACCTTCGAAGAGAAAGCCTTGACATGGTGGAATGGCCATGTCAAGTCACTAACTCTCATCGTCGCAAGCGACATGGGCTGGGAAACTTTGAAAGACCTCATGATTGTGGAGTACTGCCCGAGGGCGAGATCCAGAAGTTGGAATAGGAGTTGTGGATCCTAACCACGAAGGGCTCCAAGATAGTCACTTATACCACCAAATTCAACGAACTGGTGGCCCTCTGTCTCAACATGGTTCCCACCGAGCGGAAAAAGATCAAAAGGTACATCTGGGGGCTGGTGCCTCCGTATCAGGGAAATGTCTTATCTTCAGACCCTGCTACCTTCGACAGTGCCAAACGGTTGACACAACAACTCATCGATCATGGAGTCCAATCCTCGTCATCAAAAACAACCCTGGCCATCTCAGAACCCTCCAAACCCGCTAATAACAAGCAGAAGTTCTGGGATGACAAGAAGAAACAACAAGATGCTAAAAGTCAGAGAGTCGTGGCGGTTCATGCTGCGATAGTACCTACCGCTGCTACTCCAATAAGGCAGTACATTGGAAGTTTGACAAAGTGCAACAAATGTAACTTCCACCATAATGGACCCTTCCGTGAAATGCAGTGCTCTAACTGCAACAAGAAAGGACACACTATCAATTTCTGCAAATCTCCGATAAGGCCAATCACCCAAGTCCCCAACGCTGGTGTGGGCCATGCTTGCTACGGTTGTGGCAAAGTGGGCCACTACAAAAGCGACTGCCCCAAAGCAAGAAATGTTGGTGGAGCGGGAAGAGTTCTTGCTATAGGCCATGGGGAAGCAATTGCTGACCCTGCGGTGGTGACTAGTACGTTTCTCCTTGATAACTCTTATGCATGCATACTGGTTGATAGTGGAGCGGAGAGAAGCTTTGTAAATCATAAATTTGCTCGCCTACTTAGACAAAAACCACACATACTTAAGGAACCATTCACTGTAGAAATAGCTAATGGGAAAACTAAGAGCACTAATACATATACATAGGATTTACCCTAACTCTAGATAGCCATTCATTTCCAATCGACCTCATGTCGATCTCGATTAAAAGCGTTGACGTCATCATCAGCATGGATTGGTTAAGTTTTCATCGCGCCGACATCATGTGCTATGAGAAAGCAGTCCGTCTAAACCTCTCTGCTAACGAAACTCTCATCATCTACGGTGACAAACCCGACATGAGTCTTCGTATCATCTCAAGTATTCAAGCACAAAAGTATCTACGTAAGGAATATCGTGCATTCATTGCTCACGTTATCGATACGAGCCTAGAAACGAAAGAACTAAAGAACATTCCGGTAGTGAACGACTTTCCCGACATCTTTGAAGAAGAACTACCAGGATTACCTCCGCAAAGATAAGTCGAGTTCAGAATCAACTTAATTCCAAGAGCTACCCTAGTATCCAAATCGCCCTACCGATTAGCACCAGCTGAGATGCAGGAACTATCTGGTCAACTTAACGAACTACTCAGCGAGGGCTTTATTAGACCAAGCTTCTCACCCTGGGGAGCACCAGTCTTATTCGTTAAGAAGAAATATGGATCATTCCATATGTGTATCGACTACAGAGAACTCAACAAACTGACGATCAAAAATCGTTACCCTCTGCCTCACATAGAAGATTTATTTGTCCAACTGCAACGGGCGAGTTACTTTTCCAAAATTGATCTAAGATCCAGATATCACCAATTACGAGTGAAAGAGGAGGATGCTCGAAAGACAGCCTTCCCAACTCGTTAAGGACACTACGAGTTCGTGGTGATGTCATTCGTATTGACCAATGCGCCTGCAGTATTCATGGACTTAATGAATAGAGTATGTCGTCCTTACTTGGATCAATTCGTTATCGTCTTCATTAATGAAATACTGAGCTACTCTCGAAGTAAGGAGGAGCGTGGCGATCACGTGCGAAAAGTTCTAGGAACTTTACGATCGGAGAAGCTCTATGCGAAGTTCTCTAAATGTGAATTTTGGATCTGAAGAGTCAAATTCTTAGGACACGTGGTTAGCCAAAAGGGAATCCACATGGACCCATCCAAAATTAAGGCCATTGAGAATTGGTCAACACCAAAGACGCCTACAAAAATTCATCAATTTCTAGGTCTCGCTGGTTACTACCGCAGATTCACAAAGAACTTCTCTCGAATTGCGAAACCTCTTACTACACTGACCCAGAAAGTCATGGCAGTTGACTGGGAAGAGAAACATGAAAAATCGTTTCAAACACTGAAGCGAGCCTTATGCACCGCACTGATATTATCCCTCCCCGAAGGGATAGAAGACTCCGTTGTATACTGCGATGCATCCAACCAAGGGCTTGGTTGTGTTCTGATGCAACGAGGTAAGTTCATCGCCTATGCCTCGAGGCAGCTGAAGACACATGAAGTCAACTACACCACACCTGATCTTGAGCTGGGAGCAGTTGTGTTTTCCCTGAAGATCTGGAGCCTTTACTTGTATGGTACGAAAAGCACTATCTTTACAAACCACAAGATTTTACAACACATATTTGATCAGAAGGAGCTCAACCTGAGACAAAGACGGTGGGTCGAGCTATTCAATGACTACGAATGCGAAATTCGTTATCATCCGGGTAAAGCCAACGTAGTAGCAGACGCCCTAAGTCGGAAAGAATATTCTGGTCGAAGGGTCAAATCTCTGACTATGACTATCCATTCACAATTATCCACACAAATAAAAGAAGCTCAACTTGAAGCCTTGAAACCTGAAAACGCGGTGAGTGAATCCCTTAGAGGATTGGATAAGAACTTGGAAATCAAGGGTGGCGGAGTGTTATATCTCATGGACCGGATCTAGACACTAAAACACAACACGGGATATTCCGTTCACCTAGGTTCAGAAAAGATGTATATGGATCTTAAAAAGTTATACTGATGCCTTAACATGAAAGCAAAGATTGCTACCTTCGTGAGTAAATGCCTTACTTGCGTAAAGGTTAAGGTCGAATACCAGAAACCCTCCGGTTTACTACAACAACTAGAGATACCAAAATGGAAGTGGGAGTGGATCACTATGGATTTCATAACCAAGTTTCCCAAGACAACGGGTGGAGTTGATACCATATGGGTCATCGTCGATAGATTGACCAAGTCTGCACACTTCCTGCCTATCAACGAAATGGACAAGATGGAGAAGCTTACGAGAACATATATTAGGGAAATCATATGACAGCATGGTGTCGCTATATCCATTATCTCCGATAGAGATAGTAGATTCACTTCAAGGTTCTGGCAGTCACTACAAAGTTCCTTAGGAACAAGGCTAAATATGATCACAACCTACCACCCTCAGACCGATGGACAAAGTGAGAGAACCATCCAAACACTGGAATATATGTTGCGAGCATGTATGATCAAATTTGGGAAGGCATGGGATACTCACTTACCCCTTGTCGAATTTTCCTACAATAACTGTTATGCCACGAGCATCAACGCTGCTCCATTTGAAGCCCTCTACGGACGGAAGTGCAGATCCCATTTGTGTTGGGCTGAAGTGGGTGACACCCAATTAGCTAAAGGACGAGTTCCTGACAGCGCTCTCACAGGTCCGGAAATCATTTGGGAAACGACAGAGAAGATCGTTCAGATTCGTGAATGATTGAAAGCCTCAAGAGACCGACAGAAAAGCTACGCAAACAAACGAAGGAAACCTTTGGAATTCCATGTGGGAGACCGCGTTCTTTTGAAAGTCTCACCCTGGAAGGGCTTGATACACTTCGGAAAGCGTGGGAAGCTCAATCCAAGATACATAGGACCTTTCAAGATTCTCTCTAGAATCAGCTCTGTAGCTTACAAACTAAATCTACCCCGCGAACTCAGTAACGTACATTCCACATTTCATGTCTCGAACTTTAAAAAGTGTATGTCCGACAAGACTCTTGTAATCCAACTCGATGAGATCGAGATCAACGAGAGCCTTACCTTCGTGGAAGAACCTATAGAGGTCATGGACCGTGAGGTCAAGAAGATGAAGCAAAGTCGCATCCCAATAGTCAAGTTTTGCTGGAATGCCAAGCGAGGACCGGAATTCACATGGGAGCGCGAGGGTCAAATGAAGTTGAAATATCCTCATCTATTCTCTTAGTTGTTTGTAACTGCTTTTATTGGCTTAAACATTAATTTCGGGACGAAATTCCTTCTAACGGGGGGATGATGTGACAACCCGAAATTTCTATTCTGTACAATCATTCACTTCAATAGAAGTCAGAACTGTTTTTGCTAACTGTTAAGCATTTTGAAGTCATTTTGAGAGTTTTAAAGCTAAATACTTCAAGAGATAACGGGAGAGAGGATGCCATAGGGTTTATTGTGCAACAATAAAGTCAAAAAACTACAATAGTTTGGAGTTTACGGCCTAAACATGGTATTTACGACTGTAAACCCCAAGGGATATAAATATAACACTTACTCATCTTTATCACCTTTTCACACTTTCAACAATTAGAACTAGAAATCCTCACAAGTATCGTCTGATTTTCCTTCTTGGTCTTCAAATTTGTAAGTGTTTCTTGCCCTAACTAGTTGATATCTTACTTGATCTAGTGATCTTACATGATTTCATCCGCGAAATCATTCCATTTGTGTAGATCTTCAAGTGTTCTTAGTTTCACCAAGAACACTAGAACACCAAGAACACACACTGGTGTTCTTGGACCTTAAACACCCAATCAAGCTTCTATCTTGTAAGTACCCTTGCCCTAGCTTATTGTTTGTTAGAAATGAACTTGTTTACACTTGGAAAACACCAAGAAACACATGATCAAAAGTGTTTATGGCCAAGGGATGTTCTTGGGTCGTAAACCCTTATAAATGGGGTTAAATGAACCCTAGTCCCTTCCTAAGCCTTGGATTCTAGTCTTGATCCTTCCTTGAAGTGTTTAGGACCTTAAACATCAAAGAAACCATGTCCCTAGAAACTCTATGAAGTGGTGATATCATTCCCTAATGATTCTTAAGGCTTGGACTTGATCAATGGATGCTCAATCTTGACTTGTAAGACCTCAAAACACCAAATGGCACTTAGTACCATGAGTTTATGGCCATAAACTCATTGGGGACATGACCTTTGGCCGTAAACTCCATAAGGAGTGGTCCTTGGGCCATAAACTCCAATGCCATGCCATGCAACCCTTAGATGTAACCCTTTGGTACCTATAGCACTTGAATCAAAGTGTTTCCATGTCCTAGGGTGTCTTAACTTGGTTAATTAGTTGTAAAATGACTAACTGGATACATATATGTTATTATATGTTAACTAGGATCATTGTATGTGTTCAAGTCTTCACTTAACACCTAGCACCTTGTTCAACACTTCAGTACAATCCACTCACTACAGGTGAGTTCATACCCCTTAATCAACCTTTTAAATGATTTTAAATGCTTTTATGGGAGGGGGGAATACGAGTTGAATATCATAGTTATTATATCAATCACATGTGATTAATAACTATCAATCGATGGATTTAATATACTTTCAAATTGTTTTACCAAACATATGACTTCAAACTGCTTATTAAACTATTTTACATGTTAAACTCTTTATCAAATTCACTTTTGTATACCAAAACTTTCTTTTACAGTTTTCAAACATATATATTGTTAAAACCATGTCTACTGCATATATAATTATATAAATAAGGTTTGAAGGACTTAGGACTTATAACTCACTTTACTTCATGTTCCTTGTTTGGTTGTGGACTTAAAGTAACCGGTTGTTTGTCCAAGTGTCGTTGAATCCTTTGTTATATATTATGTATATATGTATAGATATAAAGACTTTTATCTCAGTTCAGTACATTCAGTCATACAAACAAGTGTACTAGTAAACTATAATAGGTATAGTTTAGGGTTATACTACTTACTACTTCTAGTCCAATGAAGCATACAAAGAGTCAGTTCATTCATGAGTCAACACTTACAATTATGAGAAACTATACAACTATACTATGAGGAGAAACTATACAGAGATACTATTACGAGAAACTATACAACAATATTATGATGAGAAACTATCCATTCATTACACAAGTACATACATTACATATACAATTATACTATAACATAAATGTGATCCACTGTATCGGATCGTGTCTTCATTGCCATGGCTCGAGTTGTAACCAGAATCTCCTGGAGGGTGAGCGTGAGTTTGTGTATAGATCTATACTGGATTGACTATCCTACACCTTACTGCTAGCTACAGTGGGACCTGCAGGTCTTCGGGTGCCAAATGTCATTTCTTTTGACGACTTACATTGTCTTGTTCATAGTCGATAGTATGGTACAATTAATCACATAATACCTTTATATAAATCCGGTTTAAGGTAGTTAGTACAACAGTAGTTATTATAATAGAACACTACAGTACTACATTAATTTACCCTTTACATTTATCTGGTGATCACTTCACTTAAACATTAATGTACAAACTAAATTTTGATAATGATAGTTACACTTGGGAAAATTACACACTTTTACAAGAAAGAAACATACAAAACAGTTGTGCCTTGGCAGAAGGCTACTATTAGTAGAAAATATAGGATGTTCTAGGAGTTACAAACACTTACAAACATTCACACACATTTACTACAAACGTTTACAAACTCGAACTTCAAACACTATTTCAAACATTTTGATACAATCATAGAAACTAAATACTTATGAACTCACCAGCTTTAATGCTGATAAACTCTTTCAAAGTAACCTGTATTCTCAGGTCATCAGTAGATAGGTACCAATGCCAGCTTTTGAGAAGATGGAGCGCATACAAGACTCATCTTTTATTTGATTCATATTTTGGTGTCTTATACACTACAGAACAAACTTGTATTAAAATTATATATTTAATGCAATGGATGATGTTGTTTACTTGTTTACTATTATACTGTGTTGTGATACTATACATGATGTCCTCCGCCCCGAACGTTTCCGCCGTTCTCGGTTTTGGGGTGTGACAGATCGCCACGTGGGCCTTTAGTCTATATCGAGCTCTCTCTGAGCCTTCGGCACGTTTGGACCGCCTCTCAGGGCCTTCAGCCTATCCGGACCACTCGTCGGGCCTTCGACTTGACTAATATGCCCTCCCGGGGCTGTAGTCTATCCGGTCCGCCCAAGTTATGTTGGCCTTCAGCACAAAGCAGGTCCGCCTCAACCCAAACCCAATCAAACAATCATGAGCACATAAATATAATATGATAGCATGTATATAACAGTCAAACTAATCTAATAAATCACTAATCATAGCAACATCCTATAATTAGGATACCGACCTAACCGGTCACTAACATAACATTATCATATATACCACGATACCGACCTAACCGGTCACTAACATAGCATTATCCTATATATCAGGATATCGACCTAACCAGGTCACTAAGCATATCACTATCCTAACTACCCGGATGCAAATCAATAAGCATATCATCCAATAAACCAGAATATAAATTCGAAAACGGTCGACATTGGTGCCTTCGACCCTATTAGTATAGTGAGGACAACTCACCTTACAAATAGCTCAGAATGATAATGTCAAACTCCTCCAAATACAGCTCCAACTCCAACACCTACATCCACCAATGATCCACTTCCATAAATTCCCAAATTACTAAAATACCCCAGCAGTCAAACTGGTCAACCGTTGGTCAAGGTCAAAGTCAAGGGTCAAGGGTCAAGGTCAACAGTCTATGTTGACCCAACTCGTCGAGTGCAGTTCACTGACTTTTCAAGTCCTTCTAGAACTCGAGAAATTTTGAAAACCAACTCGTCAAGTTTCCAGACAACTCGTCGAGTCGATGTATGTCCAAATGTCCGGAAAACCCTAACTGACTCGTCAAGTCACCTCACTGACTTGCTGAGTCCATGCAGATACCCACCATGACCAATCTTCATCCGACTCGTCGAGTTGACCATGCAACTCGTCGAGTCCCTTCAGTGCATTTCTCATTCAGACGATTTTAAGCTACCCTAAAGCTCCAAATTGCAGATCCAACCTCCTAGGGCATGGTTTCCACGTAAAGTTGCAAACTTTACGTACATGCATGGTCCTAAATATCAAAACCAAGCTAAGGGAAAAGTTTAAACAAAGAAGAAGAGCCAAAGCTTGCTAAATCTGATAACTTTATGACTATAGGGACTTAGAGGAGTCTAGAACTGAAGTTACAACTTCAGATCAATACCCGAAATAACCCACAACCAAATAGAAAATGGCCCTAAACCTTTACATGAAGAGATCTAGCTAAATATAAGTAAAGGTAACGACTTGTTACCTTCAAAATGATGCCTAGATGAAGTAGAGTCAGATCTACAAGCTTCTCTTTGCTCCAAGCTCCTTAGAGTTCAAGCCTTCTTCACAGAAACCACTTTCCAAGCTTCTTAACACACAAAATGGAGAGTATGCAAGATTAGGTTTTTCTGAGCTTAAGAGGGATGGAAAGGGAGGCTAAAGGAGGCTAATGACCCTTTAGATATGGTGCAAAATCCTGGAAATTAGGGTTTCATTGTCCAGCTCCTACTCGTCGAGTTGGGGTCCTCCAACTCGTCGAGTAGACCCCTTAAATGCACGCAGTCTGAAACTTTTCTACATGACGAGTTGGGCCATCCAACTCATCGATTAGGTCTAAGAACATGACTAAAACTTTAAACTTTATATCTGAAAGTCGGGATGTTACAACGTGTCACCAATGGTGGAAAGAAAAACGAAAATAATTATATTTGATAAATTGTTGCATTGTTTTTATTTTAGTAACATCAATGCGCATGAAAACCATGAACTCACTAGGCCCTAGGCTTACGCATTAGAAATATTAAATGTACGCAACCCATGAAATAACATAGCTGTAAAAACCGTAAAAAAAATTGAACAATGAGAGGCTATAAGTGCCCTTAAATAGGTAGCCGCAATGAGAGGCTATAAGTGCCCTTAATTAGGCTCCAAACCCGGTGGATTAGGGTTTCATTAAACAGCGTGGACTCGCCGAGTCCGGACGTGATCCCGGATGAACATCCGCGACCCTACTTGGCGAGTCTTGGCTCCAACTCGCCGAGTTCCTCCACAAACTCCAAAATTATTAAATAAAATAATATACCTGGAAATCCAGCTGTTACAATTCTCCCCCACTAGAATCGGACTTCGCCCTCGAAGTCTCACTCTGGAAATAACTCCGGATACTGCTCACGCATCTCACGCTCCGACTCCCAAGTCAGCTTGGACCCTTTCCGATGTTGCCACTAAACCAACACCATACGCACTTCCTTGTTTCTCAAAACCTTGATCTTCCGATCCCTGATCGCCACCGATCTCTCAGCATAATTCAGGCTTGCATCCACCTGAATGTCCTCCAATGGCACCACTGTCGACTCATCTGCTATACACTTTCGCAACTGCAATACATGGAAAGTGTCATGAATCTGACCCAACTCTACAGGTAGCTCCAAGAGATACGCTACCCTGCCCACCCTCGCGATCACTTTAAAAGACCCAATATACCGGGGTCCTAGCTTTCCCCTCTTTCTAAATCAGATCACTCCTTTCCAACGAGATACCTTCAGAAGCACCAAATCACCGACTTGAAATTTGAGCTCGGATCGTCTCCTATCAGGATCACTCTTCTGGCGACTCTAAGCGGTCAACAACCTCTGCCTGACCTGTTGGATCTGCTCAGACATCTGAAGCACAATCTCCGTACTACCCATCACATGCTGCCCCACTTCTCCCCAAAAAATGGGGGTCCGACACCTCCTCCCATACAACAGCTCAAAGTGTGGCATACCAATGCTCGAATGATGGTTGTTGTTGTAGGAAAATTCTTCCAAGGGTAAGTACGTGTCCCAACTCCCGCCGAAGTCCAACACACATGCCCGGAGCATATCCTCGAGCGTCTGAATCGTCTGCTCACTCTGTCCGTCAGTCTGGGGGTGGTACGCAGTACTGAAATGTCGTCTAGTACCCAATTCCTCATGGAATTTCTTCCAAAATCTAGAGGTGAAACGCACATTTTGGTCTGAGACAATCGAGATCGGTACTCCATGCCGTGCTACCACTTCCCTCACATACATCTCTGCCAACCTCTCTGCGGAAGAGCTCTCGGTAATAGCGAGGAAATGAACGCTCTTCGTCAACCGGTCTACAATCAACCAAATTGCATCGACGCCCCTCGCGGTCCTTGGAAATTTGGTGATAAAGTCCATGGAAATTTGTTCCCACTTCCACTCGGGAATCTCTAACGTCTGCAACTTGTCGTGCGGTCTGTGATGCTCGGCCTTAACCCTATGACAGGTTAGGCACCTCTCCACGAACCATGCAACGTCCCTCTTCATACAGGGCCACCAATACTCCCTTTTCAGGTCCAAATACATCTTAGTGGCCCCAGGATGGATCGACAACTTCGATCGATGAGCCTCTTCCATCAAAATGGTACGCGTTCCGCCCACATGCGGTACCCATATCTGACCCTGAAATGTCATAAGCCCCCGACCATTGGTGACGAACTCTGATACTTCCCCGACAACCTGCTCTCTCTTCTGGTTTTCTGGCCTAACGGTCTCGGTCTGAGCTCCTCGAATGGTGTCCAACACTAGAGTCATCACCGTCAACCTCATACAAATGTCACACATCGGAACACTATCCTCCCTATGACTCAAGGCATCGACCACCACGTTGGCTTTTCCCGAGTGATACAGGATCTCGCAATCATAATCCTTTAACACATCCAGCCATCTCCTCTGTTGCATATTCAGGTTGGGCTGATCCATCAAGTACTTCAGGCTCTTGTGATCTGTGTATATGGTACACCGGACCCCATATAAATAGTAACGCCAGATCTTGAGGGTGAACACTACTCCCCCCAACTCCAAATCATGGGTAGGATACCTCGCCTCATGAGGCTTCAACTTCCTCGATGCATACGCTATCACATGACCCCTCTGCATAAGTACTGCTCCCAATCCTGATATCGACGCGTCACAATATACCACAAAATCCTCCATTCCCTCCAGAAGGGCTAACACTGGGGCTTCGCATAATCTCTGGCGAAGTGTCTCGAAGGAGGCCTGCTGCTCTAGACCCCAAGCAAAAACTACACCATTCCGGGTCAACTTGGTGAGTGGCACGGCAATCTTGGAGAAATCCCTGATGAATCTCCGATAAAAGCCTGCCACCCTAGTAAACTCCTGATCTCCGTGGGTGACCTCGGCACCTCCCAATTCATCACCGCCTCAATCTTGGCTGGGTCGACCAATATCCCTTTCTGGTTAACGAGATGTCCCAGGAACTGGACCTCTCGTAACCAGAAATCACACCTGGAGAACTTGGCATAAAGCCTCTCCGATCTCAAAACCCCTAAGATCTCCCTCAGATGCTCCTCATGATGCTCTCTAGATCTCGAATACACCAAAATGTCGTCGATGAATACAATCACCGAGCGATCCAACATCGGTCTACACACCCTATTCATGAGGTCCATGAACATCGTTGGTGCGTTGGTGAGCCCGAAAGGCATCACCACGAACTCGTAATCCCCGTAACGAGTCCTAAATGTTGTCTTCTGAATATCCTCATCTCGCACCCTCACCTGATGATATCCAGACCTCAAGTCGATCTTGGAAAACCAAGATGCTCCCTGCAACTGATCGAACAAATCATCAATCCTCGGCAACAGGTAACGCTTCTTGACCGTCAATTTGTTCAACTCCCGGTAGTCAATGCACATCCGGTGTGAACCATCATTTTTCTTGACAAAGAGGATAGGAGCTCCCCACGGTGAACTACTCGGCCGAATAAACCCCTTTCCCAGCAGCTCCTACAGCTGCGAGGATAACTCATGCATCTCTAGAGGCACAAGGTGATAAAGCACCTTGGCGATAGGCGCGTCCCCTGGAACCAAATAGATACTGAACTTCACCTGCTCACAGGAGGTACGCCAGGAAACTCCTCCAGAAATACATCAAGGAACTCACGCACTATCGGAACCTCTCCCACAGACCTCGGTTTCTCCATCTCAATTCTCGCGACCATAACATATGCTATGAATCCCTTACATCCCTGCTGAAGACTCTGCCTCGCCCTGGCGGCTGAGCAAAACGCTGAACCGGAACGTGTTCCTTCGCTGTACACCATAAGAACTCCCCCACTAGGGTCCTGCATGGTCACCAGCTGTCACTCGCAGTCGATGATCGCTCCAAACCTACTCAACCAGTCCATGCCCACGATGACACAGACATCCCCCATCACAATAGGGACCAAATCTATCGGAAACTCAACCCCGAAAATCTCGAGTACACAACCACGAATCACCTCAGTAGCATACACCGCTCTCTCATCCGCTATAGAAACTCTCAGAGGTCGACTCATCGCCTCTCGACTAATACTGATGTGTCTGCTAAAGGCCAACGATACAAAAGATCGACTCACACCCGAGTCAAATAACACTAGAGCAGGTATAGAATTCACAAGGAAGGTACCTACGCATACATAATGTGAGCACAATATCACAAATACAAAAGAATACATGAAAAAGTACATACCGGCCACGACATCGGGCGCTGCACGGACCTCCTCCGCAGTCAACTGGAAGGCTCTCCCGCGTGCCTTTGGTGCCTCAACCTTCCTAGGCTGAGCATTCGCAGCTCTCATCGCAGCAGGGGCTGATCCCAGAAATGCTCCCTGCGCTGACCCCCGCAACTATGTACACTCTGCCTTTCGGTGTCCAATCTAGTTGCAATGAAAACAGACTAAAAAACCCTTGGGGCAATCCTTGGCCATGTGCCCCTCCTTACCACACTTGTAGCAAGACCCTGCTCTGCATATCCCCTCGTGGCTCTTGCCGCACTTGCCACAAGTGCGGCCCTTCTGGTTCCCAGATCTCGAATCAGCGGGTTTGACCCTCTTGGCTGCCGGCTGAGACTAAGCCGACCACCAATCCTTTCCCTGAGACTCAGCCTCCTCCCTGGCTTGGTCTCCAACTCTATCTCCCTCTTCTGGTTTGCCTGAAGCTCGGAAAATGTCTGGTACGTCGAGTTAGCCACGAACTCACGTATATCCCTCCTCATAATGCTCAAATATCGGCTCATGCGTGCCTACTTGGAGGACACGTGCTCTAGGCAGAACATCCCCCGCTCATGAAACATCCTCGTGATCACCATAACAGACTCAGTACCCTGCTTGAGGGTCAGAAACTCCTAGGCCAAATGCTCCCTCTCCACCTGGGGAACGTACTCATCTCGAAACATAGCGGTGAACCTCTCCCAGGTCACCGCAGCAAGCTCAGCAGGCATAAAGTGCGCAGTCACAAACTTCCACCAGTCCTTCGCTCCCAAGCGAAGCTAGTTCAGCGCGAACCGGACTCTCAAATGCTTTGGAGATGAGCAAGTAAAGAAACACCCCTCTATGTCTGAAATCCATCTCATCACCACGATCGGGTCCTGGGTCCCGTCAAACTCTGGTGGTTTCATGTTGCTGAACTCTCGAAACAACAACGCATCACCACCCTGCGGCCTAGTCGCAGCTATAGCTGCAGTGGCCGTAGCAATAGCAGCCTCAAAAAGAGCAACATATCTCTCATCAAATGTCTCCATCAGATTGGTCTTGATAGACCCGAACATCTCTGGTATCTCTGCCCTGATGGCCGCAGCCACCTCCTCCTGGATGATCCTACGGATCTCCTCATCACCCGAACTGCCGATCACTGGTGTGTGGCGTGTCCCAACCATGGTCTTCATCTGAAATACAACATAAGAATATTAGAGACCCTTTTCGAGTATAATCACACTCGATAACTCCACCCTACTCGTTCCTTGGTGCCCAAAGGATTCTTACTTGGATTGCGTACCAACCCCGTATCTTCAGTAGTACGGGCCCAATACTACCGTCCATACCGCGTTGGCATTCATCCTAAGTCCTCCTCCTTGAGCCTCAAATCCCAAGTACTCTACTCTCTCTATCATGTGCTACTCACTAACAAAACTCTCATAAGCACCTCGCTGCTATCTAAATCACTCTAAAGCATCTCTAGCAGCGAAACCCCTAGACTAAGGCATCATAAATCAGGCCACTCTAGTCCTAATAAGAATACCTAGTCTACTCTGTCACTTTGCTAAATTGATCTGGAACATCTTTATTCCCACTGAGCATCAAAGTGCCTTCTACTCCTTGGCATTCACGGATTGGTGCTAGGATTTTGACATGTGTATATCTAGAATTCAACTGAATTTATTGATCATTACATACAATTCATTTAAGATATTGTATGAAAGTATGATTTCTTCTATTCTCCTTTGAGAATTGGAGGATTTTTGATTGAGCGGAAAAAGAAGGAGTTTTTTGTCTACCGTACTTTCTTCATTTTTCCTTATATAAATAACTCAATCAAAATGCAATTATCTCGACGAACAAAATGTATGTTATGCTTAATATCTTTAGTTATCTCTCCTCTATGGAAAGAAAAAGGGGATGATACGTGGCGTGGTATACCTGATCGTTTAGTCAACGAGACGTACGTAAGTCGACATAGCTCCATGTATATGTTCTTTTGAGCTAGAACCAATCCATAGAATGAAGTGAAATCTAGGGTAGGGCGACGAACATGGCGAAAGAGGACTGTCTATCCAAAGCCCTTCTCTTCTTCACTCAAAGGGGCAATGCACCAGCAGTGTGGTGGCGAACACGCTGTGCTGTAAGCTAAGCTGTTCACCTTGTAGACGGAGGAGATATAGAAAGTCTGCCGTGCTTGATTCATAAGATTCTATAGTAGAACCAGTATATTATTTCACTTAGCCTGCCTCTCCCATGACTTTCTGGACCAACCAACCCGGATCTGTCCTCGCAAGTCTCTCTGCATTTTGGAAGCAGAGCATGCAGAAAAATCGAGCAATGGATCTTAGAAGAATTCCACTTTTTTCAGCACGACTCTTTCTATTTATGCGCTGACATTTGAGTTGTCTCTCTTCTTTCTTTCAATCGACACACTCGACGCAGATAACTCCGGTGGCCCCCGCTTCTGTCTCTATCAGGCGGCGACAGCCCCCACCTCCATAGCCACAGCATGGAGGAGCAGCTCCTTAATCCGCACTACAACCAATCAAAATGTTCTCCAGATCGATATATGATGCTAAACGGAGACCGAGATAGAGATAGAGGGCTGCCCCTTTGTTGGCTCTTCGAGACAAAAGCACTCATATGAATGGTGTTAATTCCCATGTTCCTTCTAGTCTCGTTTGGTTTCGAGAGCCTCCCCCTCCCCGTCCCTTACTCGTCTTTTGCGTCATCCTTTCATTTTTTTCCGTATGCCGGGGAAAATGCCTCACCTTTCTACATGAATTATTAGAAGAATTTCCGTCTCTATAAAACAGAAGGAAAAGCCCGGGTGGAAGCACAAACTAAAGGAGAGAGGAAAAGTCGAAAGGGGGGAAGAAGTCTAGTGCTAGTTCTTACTGAAACTTCTTGATTTTATCTAACTTTCATTTTTGAGTGGTTTCTTTGTTCTCTTATTTGGATTGAAAGAAAGAAAAAACTTCCCTTTCTTTCTCTTCTTTTTTTTCCTTCGACGAATTGAAGCTATGACCAATGGCCTCTATATTTTTCGAGAAAGAGAATTGATATATGACCTATTCGAAGCTGCCACCGGTATGCGAATGATGCACAATTTTTTTCGTATTGGTGGAATCGCTGCTGATTTACCTCATGGGTGGATAGATAAATGTTTGGATTTTTGCGATTATTTTTTAACAGGAATTGCTGAATATCAGAAGCTTATTACGCGGAATCCCATTTTTTTAGAACGAGTTGAAGGAGTAGGCATTATTGGTGGAGAGGAAGCAATAAATTGGGGTTTGTCGGGACCCATGCTATGAGCTTCCGGAATACAATGGGATCTTCGTAAAGTTGATCATTATGAGTGTTACGACGAATTTGATTGGGAAGTCCAAGAACCAAATTTTTTTTAGTAATTATGATTATCTATGATAAAAAATAAAATTCTAAAAAGCCTTTTGTTTGTTTATACTCTTTTTCTACGAGATGCCGGGAATTCCTTGTACCACATTCCTAGCCACAGTATGTAGATTGTGAAGAAGACTATTTGACTTGACCCCAATAAGTAATGACTTGCTTTGTGAGAGCTCAGTTTCTAAGACGAAGGCTAAGAATTCTCTACTAGAGGG